>NC_079155.1:84413404-85715547 GCF_947563725.1 Argiope bruennichi
GGTCGTAAAAAACTGCATATAATTTATTGCCTTTAGTTCTCTGTCCAAGCAATATTTTGGAAGCTTTTTTTTATTATTGTTTTTTTTCAGTATGGAGCCTCTGTATTCCAGAAAAGAACCTATTTCCTATGTGGAGTAGAATGGGGCAATCGTTTTTTATCAGCTATAACAGACCATTCGAAGTACATACATTAACAACGTTATGCGCTATTTCACAATATAGCAGTGAAGAGACCGTTAATGGAGAATGGACGGCATTGAAATCTGCAACCGATGCACGATATATATCTGCTACTACTACTTCCACTACTGCTTTTGTTTTCTTTATTATTTTTATTGCAGAAGGATTTTCAATGCATTTTGTTACGGATGAATTCTGCAATTAATCGCGAGTGAGAATTTCCGAGCTTTCGCGAAAAGAATGTCTTTTTCTTCTTTTTTTTAAATGCAAGTAGAAAATCTCGATTTATTTCAATGGCGATATCGTGGATTTTGAAGGATACAGGACATGATGCATAACCGAATCTATAAAGAGTAGCCATTTCGGCAGATTTAAATTTTCGCAAAAAGGATTTGTAAATAAAATTTTGTTTGTAATTTCATACGAATTGCTGGCTATTTGTTCGTCTGCTTTTTCTTCTGTGAATAGAATGGAATGGAATAATATTCTTTTCATTATGGTATGGAGGGAAAAGTAATTCCATTGGATGCACATAATGAATTACTTATTTAATTCAGACGTACAATTTTGAATAAATTAATGAAGTAATGACTTTAAATTTTATTCATTTATATATTTTAAGTAGTTTTATCTGCTAATGATAGCAAAGATAGCCACAGGCTTTTATAGAGAAATTAATGAAGTAATAATTTGAAACTTTATATATTTTAGGTTGCTGCTTCTGCTAATGATAATAAATGATAGCCACAGGCTTTTATACAGAAATTAATGAAGTAATGATTTGAGATTTTATTTATTTACATATTTTAGATTATTTTATTTTCTAATGATAATAAATGATAGCTACAGGTTTTTATACACAAAATCTACTTATCATTTGTAAGGTTAATACATATTAAATATAACTAGAGAATAAATTTGCTGCTGTTCAATTTGTTTTATTAAAAGAGTGTAACTTTTTTTTCTGAATGTTATCCTTATATTCGAAATGGCTACAGATAATACTAATTAATAATGATATTAATAGATTAAAGAATAGTTTCGAACGAATACTTTAATTGCAAATAAAAAATGAAAAAAAAAGGAACTAAAATTTATTATAATACTGTTAAATGTCTTGGTAGGTGAAATATTGTCACGTTAAAGTGTGTTTGAAATTTAGTGAGTTACATATCATGCCAAAAGATAGTAGTTAAAAATCTTGATGCAAGAAAATTAACAGAAGTTTTCAACATTATTTCATATGATATACCAACAACCTGAATGAAGTTATGCACAAAACTGTAATGGTAAATAAAGGTCTAAAATTAGCCAAATTTCTTTTCGTTGTATCACAAAATCAATCAGTTAGTGATTTATTTAAGATAAACAATTTTGTTGAGAAAACGGTGGATATCATGTTAATAATTTTTCAAAACCTATGTTGAAATGAAATAAACATTGCTTATTTGTTTCAAAATTATCATTTGATTGATTTAATTGAAATTATAATAGAAATTAAACTGAGTAACACAGTTTAATGTTAGATAAAAACAAAGGAGAACTTGTATACTATGTATATTAATATACAAATTATATAGATGATATAATAATGTGAAAATATCCACATTTTCAACATAATATAATATCCTTATTTATTAGACTCAAGGAATGAAATCTGTCCTCGAACATTTTAATGTCCAAATAATACTAATCTCTTTTATACTAATATTAATATTAATGTCCAAATAATAACTAATCTCTTAATACTAATATTAATATTAATGTCCAAATAATACTAATATTAATCTCTTTTACTATTATTACAAAATTAATTAATATATTTATTAATATCAATCCCATGCGGTAGATCAACAAAATAAGATATCAGATTAAATAATGAATTAAAAATACGATATTTTTTTATCGATATTTAAAATGGGGGATACTACTGGGCTATATTTAAACATACGAGTATTCAAACTAAAAAGAACTAGACAATTAATTTGCCAAGCATATTTTTAGTAAAATATTAACACCGTTAATGTATAAGCTATTCGAGGAAATTTATCAGTTATTCAGAAAATGTATCGCATCAGTTTTGCTGCCTATTTCACCCTGTTAATTGTGTCCAGAAAATTTTAATTGGATTATTTTATATAATAATAAAATGTAAGGTTCAAACCACAATGATTAGAAACGAAATGAATAAACGAAAAGCAAATACTCATTCCATTAACAAGTGAAAATAAAAAACCTAAATAAACATTAGACTTCCAACTGAGCTATTGACTAAGTGAATTACATAGACGGCTTTTGCTTTTATTAACCTCCGAATTTCCATTTCACCAGTTTTATTATTTAATTATAAATCATATTAGAGCTTCTGATCCAATTTTTGACATTGAAGAAATTGTCTGGGACATTAAAAATTACTGGAGTGAGTTTCACATATTACAACAGTGGGAATAAACATAAGTTAACCAAGAAAAACAGTTGTAGATTACTTCCAAGAAAGTCTCAGACAGAAAATGATGCTTTTTTTTGGCTAAAGGCGAGACATTTGAAATATCGATACCATCTGTGGTAGCAATGCAAGAATAATATTTAAGACTAGTCATCGACCAAGTCTGAAAGAGTTCTTTCTTTATATTCTTTCTTCTTTCTTGTGAAGCAAAGAAGTCTTTCTTCGGACAAAATTGTTTTATTGCATTATTCACACTTCATTATGCATTGTTCGGGGAATTGATTTCAAAATTTTCCCTCTTTTTTCCCCTATGCGAGATTCTAGTTCAGATGATCGGAGGGAAAAAAAATAAAGGAGTGACATGCTTAATAACGAAAATGGTTAAGAATGAATTAGGTGTTTAGTGGATAGGTTTTTGTTGAAATGTTCTTTAGATAATATTTGGTCCCTGATAAAAGATGAAATTTCTTTGAATAATTTTGGAACTGAAATGAATTATAGGATCATTTTACCATCAATTTTATGAAAAGAGAAGCTCTTTAAATTTTTTCAGCTATAGTTAAAATTTATTAATTTATGAGAAAATTTTTACAGCTTTTATTTAATATCAGTATTCAGAAAAATAAATAATTTAATGTCTAATATTAAATACAGAGTGTTCATTAATTATTGTCGGGGTTTCCGTACCTCATAACTTTCGAATAAAAAATATTACGCAAAAACCGATTACGTATTCGTAAATTACAACTCAAAGAATTTTATTAATGATATTAAAGTGTAAAGCCTGCACAATTTGCACTTTGTAGGCATTCAGTTGAAGGCGATTATGTATTCGTAAATTACAACTCAAAGAATTATGAATACGTAAATTACAACTCAAAGAATTATGTATTCGTTAAGTACAACTCAAAGAATCGCCAAAGTGCAAAATGTGCAAGCTTTACACTTTAATATCATTAATAAAATTCTTTGAGTTGTAATTTACGAATACATAATCGGTTTTTGCGTCATATTTTTTATTCGAAAGTTATGAGGTACGGAAACCCCGACAATAATTAATGAACACCCTGTATTGTAAAGAATGATTTACTTACAATGCCGACTTTTTTAAGTACTTTTGGCACACTTGAATAAGTTTCTTAATGATGAAATTATATTTATTGCCATAATTTCATTTTTAGAGAATTTCTTTAATTCATTTAGTTATGATAAATTCATTAAAAAATTCTTTAATGAATTTATCATAATTAAATTTGTTTACAGCGTTAATATCGATATGATTATATTAAAAAAAGCCAAATGCTTGTTGCAGAAAGTTTTTAAGGATGAAATAATGGCCTTTTGAAATTAATGGAATAATTATTCAATGGCCTTTTGTTGACATATTTTTATTATATCATTCAGCCCTATTTAAACTGAAATTTCAATTAAATAAAATTTAATTATCCTTTTATTTAACCTAATATTGTAGCAGTAAGTTTAAATCTCTTAGTTATAATAAAAATACTGAAAGATTTTAAGAAATTTATTTATAGCATTTATTTATAGGAATGGATATAGATTTATAATTTCGGTCATTAAAATATATAAGTAAATTTACAAACATGCTGGATATTTTTAAAATTAAGATCCTTTTTTTTTCAAGTAATTTGATTATTTGTCTGTATAATTCCTTTTTTCATTAACTGTATTTATCAGCGAGGAATTTTGGGACATATCTTTTTATTTTCACATCAATAGTTCGTTGCCACAATAAATCCGAAATTTTCTTTCACCAACAAAAAATATTAAATTTTTTTAATCAAATATTTGAATTATAGCCTTATTTATAACATCAAATGATTCATTATTTTCAGAGGCCTTTTAAAATTTAAGTAAATACTCTTTGCAAAGTTCCTCACCGTCTTCTAGGCACGTTATAAAGAAGCATTGGTTCTTATTCACATATCAGTTATGATATACCAAGTTTTAACAAAATTCTGCGCTCACTGTTATATCTAATTCTACGTTGGTAGCATTATCATAGTTATAGAACTAAAGATCTGGTTTAATACTATCTTTAGTCAAATATTTAGTGCTGTTTGAACTAAGTTTGAAAACTAAGAATAGTAAATAAATGTATAATATAACAGAATGAATATAACCACGAATAATAAAATATCTATTTAACGAGATAATTAAAGATTGTCTTCTTTCTTAAAAACACTTTTTGGTAACGAACGTCTTCAAAATGAAAAAGTTGTGCAATCAATGCAAGATTTAACAAGCAACAGTGTAATGATCCCCTTCTGATCTTTATGTATTTGACAATACATTGATGTGTGAATAAGGTGAAGCTCTTGGGTTTCATTGGAAGCTGATACCAGTAGATGCATTCTTCAGCTTCGTAAATGGCCATATATGAGTTGAAAGGAATTATTGAAAGGAAAGCCATAATGACCATAAAATCAACATCTGCAGTGAATCATATTCTCCCTCAAAGTGTCTGCCGTAAATCCTTTTTACACTGGGACTTTGACAAAGTACAAGGATTTGATATCCCTAAGGTAATCTGAGATATGACTTACCATTACAATTACTAGCTATATATTAATGGCCAAACGTCCATAGCAACTCAAATATGACCTCCAAGATCCTTCAGTTAATAAGCTAAAACCTTGAGCATATATAACTTACAAAGAAATGCAATAAAGAAATAGTTCGTACCTTCATCGTCACTGCCGACCATCGTGTATCTAGGGAAACCTCTAAGCTCTCGGTCTGATCCAAGACCGAATCCATCTCGAGTCCACTGTAAAGTGCCAGCTTTGTTGAGAACTCGGCACGGTAGGACGGCTGGTTTGCCTACAATTGCTGTCCGGTCTGCAGGTTCGATTGCGAATTCCTGAGGTGGTCGACTGCTCCCTGGAAATAAGAAATATTTTATTAAGATCTGCAAAAGAAATACTAGAATAGTCTTGATATAATGTTTCATATGCGAATTAATTGATTTTTCAACTTAATCCAAATTCAAACCAATCATGAAATATAGTTCTGTAAATACTTAAATATATCAGAAATTGCAAGAATGGCCGTGAGAGATGATTAGGAAAGTTATGTAATTTTTTGTACAGATGAGAAGTCATTATTGGTTAATAAGGAGAGGATAAATTTCGATGAAATGAAATGGTAGAATTATAGTATGTCTTCATAGTAATGAAAGGAGTGACATTATACTAATGGAAGACTATTTCTTCTATAAGTTCATAGACAACTTTTACGATTATCATTGCGTTAAACCAGCTGTAGAATTTTTTTTATTTCGTTAAATACATCTAGTTATATCTAATAATAATAATAATAAATAAATACTGAATTTAATTATTAATTTTTGGTCACAATATTAAAAATTGGTAAAGAGAAAATTACTTTAAAAAAATTCACTAGTCCTTATTACTACTAATTTTCCAGATGTTATTTAGCATTAACCGTTCCTCTGACTTTCACTTGGAGCCCTTTTCATATATTTGAAACTTCGCTTGCCGATCGGTTTTTAATGCCAAAATTTATTTTAACTTAGTTTATTTAGATTAACGTTTTGCCTTGAAATTACAAAAACATTCCTAAAGGATGGGATCTCGTAATTTTGAATCACAGAATGATTACGAAGACATCTCAAACAATCACGCCTTTTCCAATTTCCACGTCACATCAACAGGAGGAGGATTTAAAGTGTTCTATATTCACGCATTCTTGGTAGGCAAGTTTAGCAACTATAATGTTCAGCAACACGAAATCTGTATGAATTAGAATCTCATCACAATGAATTAGAATGAGCTGATAAGAAAGACACTTCCGCTGGCAGTCACCTCCCAAACTTCCACATCATACTGGTGTGAAATATTTCGCCCCCGATGTTAGATGTAAGGTTCATATATACAATGGATCAGGCGTGGAATCAGGTTTCGAATCCGGATCCTTTCGGTCCTGAGAACTAGATCTTATGATTAGGACACCATGGCATCCTTAGCGGAATCGAATGATAAATCCGCGCCTTTTTAGCGCTGGAGTCGAGATGTTTATAGCATACCACTATAGCACCAGATGATGTTACAGAAAAAAAAACACTAAAGAATTCTTCTAAAAACAATAAATAAACTATGTAAATTTTGCAAGTGGCAAAGGTAAAGCCTCGCAGAATTTTTCAACACCACTTTTTTTTGTTCTCAAAATAATTCATAAACATGCACTCTTTTCTCCAAACCCAAATGTGCTATTTTAAATTCTTGTGCAAAAAGATCGCGTTTCTGATTTATGTCCCCCAGAGAAAAATAAACACCGCGTTCGGGCGGGCGTTAAAAAAGTCGAGGGAATTTCCTAAGAAGTGGCCTCTGATGACGGATTGCGTCTGACTCATTACACATGTTGTAGACTGTCGGAAGTTTTGTCGTTATTTATTGTAAGGAATACACAGGACTCGATTTAGAGTAAAGAGTTGATGTTTCCTGTTATGCTAGAGAGTGAACTTTTGACAGGCTCCGATAAGCAGATACACTGAGGTGGAAGTTGGAGGAAATGCAACCCGCTCACGAAAGAACAACACGTGTGAATTACTACTTGGATGACAAGAAACAGTCTGCAATTTAGTGAGAAAAAAAGTGAGAGAAAATGAAATAGATCTTAGTAAAAAATAGCCATTCCCAAATGAGAAATAAGTCATTTTTTGGCGTAAATTTTATATACAATGATATATTTTGAGGTTCATAAGCAGTGTGCAAATTTCAGATCACGTCCCTAATTTTCGACGGTTACATAGGACTTTTTTAAAACATTTATTTAACGACCTTTTTTTATCTTTGTAATGACTGAATTTTGTAATCGAGTTTTAACCCATTTCCTTTCGTTATCCTCATTATAATTCACAGTTTTTATATTTGTTGAATTTAATCATTAGTTAATCATTGATTTAATTAAATTTCGATGCAAATCAGTGGCGCCATCTGACAGTGAACCCGAAAAACAATAGATCTAAAGATGAAAAAATCCGCTGTTTTGGTAATTGGAAAAACTGGTTTTAATTCTTCAATAAAATTGTATTCAAACATTTTTTGAATTAAGATTTAGCACGCGCGTTAAATTAAGATATGGAAAATGATTGTTTAAAGAGATCTATTAACATGATAGCATAGTCTGTCAAGAACTAAATTGGATAAAGAAGATAAATCATAACTTTATTAATATCATTAAGTAAACACGGCTTAATTCAATGATTGACATGCATGGTTATACAAGTCCTTCCAAATCAAACACCGACACAAGAGAGGCAAAATATTTCACTCTACCAAACGAAAAACGACGATTTTGGTGTGCACACGCAATTCAGCAAACACCCAGATTTGACCAGTTTAAAAGATTCATAAGTTCAATTTTTCCTTCTTTATAAACAGTCCGTAATAGGACACGCAGGACACCCCTATCTGAATATTCTTCTATCACGTTCCCGTGTAACTGTAACCGCGGTGCACACTTCATGGTAATTACTGCTCTGGTGTGTGTATCCCCTCTTACGACAAATTGCAGTACTTAGCAAATTGAAGCACCTTCTGGTCGATTCCGGTGTGCAGCAAGCGTTTAAAAGCCGGCAAGGCTACAAGAAAAGCCACTAACGATTATGAAACGCAAAATTCTGCACGGAATATGCGCTTCCCGCGAAAACGATATTTCGATGTCACGTCGTTCCAAACAAACGATTTAGTCTGTCATGTTCTTCGAGTAGGGCTATTCGTTTTCCCAGAACACGCGAAGAGTCAGGGGCTTGGCCAGAGAAGTGTTTTAAATTTGTTTAAGAACATTTTTAAAAGGGAACAGAGTGAAATAAGATTATGATGTTATTACTGAAATTTTTTCTAAAAAAATAACAGTGAAGCGATATTTTTTTATTAAAGTATTAAGTAGAAAAAAATATATCTTTTAATTAAAAATACAAAGCTCAAAACAAAATTTTAAATGCTTGAGGCTGCAATACGAAATACTTTAAGCACACTAGAATTTAATCATATTATTAATACATTCCGAGAGCTGAAATGATATTTTTTTTTTATGAAAACCATTTGTCAAAATTTTCTTACAAGTTTTTTTTTCACACCTCAATATTTTATAATTTTCTTTCGACATCCAAATTTTTGATTCAAAAATTATTTCTAGTATTAAGATGCTCTAATAAAATTCTGTTTAAAAAACATTTTTATTTTTATTAGCCTAAAAACTATTTTAAGGCCCATATTTATAGATCTTCAGGAAATTGCAACCAATTTTTTTTCTAATTCACTATCATATAGCTTCTCTGACGTAACAACAAAATTCAATTGAAACCAACCAATTAACTAATGACTTAGTTATTAAAATAATATGTTGTCATCAGAAACAAAAATTTGGAACTCTGAAACGTCAAAGTATAAAAGAAACAAATATGAAATTAATCCGCTAAATGAAAGCGTATTAAAAGAAATGATGGAAATATTTAAACTAGTTTTAAATACATCCAATAACCAAGATTTTATTGGGATAAAAGTGAATTATAATTAACAATGAATTCTAAAATAGTAACTACTAAGTATGCTTATAATTAGGGATTTATATTTAGTTACTGATAAAACGAAATACTGTTTTGATTTAGCAGATTTCCAAAAGTTTAAAAATTAGTTAAATTTATATTCCTAGCCAAATATTTCCCGAGCAATTAAATTTTATATCCTCAAATAAAATTTTATTTTTCATTCCTTAGATTTTCCCCCTGCAGTGCTTATTCAATTCTCATCTTTATCCAGTTTTTTTAAATACTAGTTTTAATTTATGACATATCGTGTCATATTTTAAATGTAATAAATAATAGCTTGAATATTAATATTTTTAGAGTTTGTTCACACCACAAGCTTGATATGAAATGAAATTTTTCATTCAAGATATGATGAGATAATGACCATATATTAACCCTATAGTGAATCGGGTAGCCATTTGACTATATGTTTTAATTTCCATTTATAAGCTTCATATGATTGTTTTAAAGGGCAAAAATGAGTGTTTAGAAATCCTTTCTTAAAGGCGTTTTGATAAAATTTCTAGAAAAGACCTGTATATGGCAATAATGGTATTAGAATTGGAATTAAACTATGAACTTGGAAAAATAACAAGATGGCTGTTATTTGAATAGTTCTACCATTAAAAATGCTATCCAAATATTTTTTTGAATTGTGAAACCTATAATCGTAAAAAAGGATTTATTCTTATTGTAGAATCGTTATAATGTGATTTTTGTGCCTGGGCTATTGCTTAACTCATAATGTAGCCTATTTAATTTTAAAAAAAAAGTTTCGAAAAAAATATTTAAAAAATTTTTTTAGTAATTTTTGTAAATTATATGCAGTTATTGAAAATAAATATTTTTTTTTTTTGTAAAATAATAAAAGTCATGCATTTTAGGGTTAATTAACGTATATCATATCGCATCAATTAAAAAAACATAAATGCAACTTTTAAAATCAATTTAAACTTTTTTGAAGGCATACATCAAAATCAAGAACCATAATCAGAGAAAATAATATTTAAACCACTGACAATCTTTTAAACAACAATCCTTATTTTACAAAAAAAAAAAAAAAAAAAAAAAAAAAAACACATACGCCATCACAACATGCCAAACTTCAATAATCTCGCCAAATTGGCTTCAGAACCCTAAGAAAAGTAGCAGAAGAATTTCCTGTATAAAAGCTGGACATTGAAAAATGTTACGGAAATAACTCCTTCCACCCAACACACGACAACCCAATCACTGATATGCTGCCAGTGATCTAAGAGTGTTAGGAATATAGATGGGAGATGTATGAAATTCGTTCGAAAGATGGGGGAGGGGGGAGCTTCTGTCAGCATTAAAAGGTTTCGCGGAAAGCTGAAATCAATGCAGATTAGAGAAGAACCTGGTTACGGTACACTTTCCCCCAACGAAAGCGCATAAATCTTTCCATTATGATGTACCCCCCATAACCATTTGTTATGAAGATGTATTTTGGCCATTAATGGCGGCTTACCTCACTTTATCCTAATGGTTCATTGTGTGTTTGTGCCGATAATGAGCGGAGAAGAAAGGTATGGTTTCTCCGACTGAGTCCATGACAATTGCCTGGGAATATGATAGGTATGTTTGTTGCCATCGGTGATTGTCAAATTATGACGGATGCGCGCGTTAACGTTAACTGTACCGGGTTGTACCTAAATGGGCAGACGAATTCGCCGTCTGGTAACGATGGGATAAATAAAATATTGAGTTTTAAAATGCTCTGGTGAAATAGGAGAGCAGTAAAGGTTCATATCTTAGTTTGGAAGAGATCTTGACAATTATTGTAATAGGCTTATGGTGCGAGGCATTGGGGAATTATGAGGAGCAATTATGCATCAAATAACGATAATTAGACACTATTATTAATATCAGATATCAAGAAATGGGTGCAATTATTTATTGTAGATAACAAAAGTTATCAAGACATAGTAGGAATTACTTATGGTTGAGAATTAATATTACTAAAAATGGTAGATACTATTTATAATTGAGAATTAATGTTACTAAAAATGGCATATACTATTTATAGTTGAGAATTAAAGTTACTAAAAATGGCATATACTATTTATAGTTGAGAATTAAAGTTACTAAAAATGGCATATACTAGTTATAGTTGAGAATTAAAGTTACTAAAAATGGCATATACTAGTTATAGTTGAGAATTAAAGTTTCTAAAAATGGCATATACTATTTATAGTTGAAAATTAACGTTATTAAAAATGGTAGATACTAGTTATAGTTGAGAATTAATGTTACTAAAAATGGCAGATACTATTAAGGTTAAGAAGTAATGTTACTAAAAATGGCAGATACTATTAAGGTTAAGAATTAATGTTACTAAAAATGACAGATACTATTTTAAATTGAAATTAGTGTTACTAAAAATGGCAGATACTATTTAAAATTGAAATTAGTGTTACTAAAAATGACAGATACTATTTATGGCAGAGAATTCTAAAGCTTTTAAAAATAGTTTGGATTACTAATAGTAGAACTTTAGTATGTTTTGGTGAAGTTAAAAAATTTATTGCATTACTAAAAAGAAAACAAATAAAATTCGAAGTATGGAAAAAGGGGAAGTGGTTTTATCATTAGCACATATAAATAGTTCTGAAAATGGAATTAATATGTTAGAAAGCAATTTTGATGGATTTAGACATAATTTAATTTGAGTTACCAGTAGTTGATATCCTTTATTATAAAACTAAAAAAAAATCTTTGGCTTTAAATATTAATTTTACAGGTGAATTTTTATAGTACATAAAATTAAAAACATGGCATCAGTCGTAGCGGATGTGGTCGCTTATAACTTTAAATGCAATATCATTTGTAGATGCTAACAACAGAAATTTAAGAATTCTATAAATCTAAAAAAAAATTTCTAATTAAAAATCCTTTTTCAAACTTATAAATATATGCAAGTATCAATTTTTATCGATATTAATTTGTTGACTAGTTTTTTTATACATATAAAATTATTAATTAATTTTATTAATTTCATATACAGTAAAATTCCTTTCGATAAAGCAACAACAGAAAACAATTGTGTTAGAAAGAATAAATCTTTTATTATTAATATTCAAAGGCTATTCCAGCATTGCAATGATAAACAAGTATTTTTATGATTCAAATAATTGTTTATCATCCAAATATATTCTTTTAAAAAAATTAATATGCGCATGTCTCTATTGTTATAATTTATACCTTATTTCATATCTATTTACAACTTAATCAAAACAATGTTGTGCGACGACTCAAAGAAGAAAAAGCATGAGAATCTCTATTCGAAAATTCGCTATTCTCTTATTTCAGAAAAATATCCAATTAGAGAGCAGAAAATATTTTCTATTCACAATAAATCCATAGATATGTTGGTTCTATTTATTACATTCTTATAAAAATATTCATTCTTATTGAAGCCGAAAATATCCCGCTAATTTAGCTACTTCCATTAACACTAAGAGTTAAGGTAAATTTTATCACAATACAATCACAGTGTTTCAATAATTATTAATTAAGTACAACTCAGAAGTTTATGCTGATTTCCTATACATATAATGAAAACGAAGAATAAGAATTTGTAATGCAAAAAAAAGAAGCTATGCCAATTTTTCTCCACTCAAAAATTCACCAATTCCTATTAGACAATTGGATTGAAATATAACTAGATAGCCTTGAAATTAAAAACAATTTACCACAGGAAATTTAAATTTATTGTTATCACTGATTTTATTTCATTGTACAAGCGACTTTTGTTTTAAAACTATGAAGAGAGTTTTTAAAAATAAAAAAGTTTCAATTTTAAAATAATGAGCTAAAAATAAAATTAAATGTTAACTTTTCTAAAACAGATTTGTATTGTTAAAATTTTATTCAAAAAAAGCATAAAAAGGCGTTTTTACTTTTGAGAAAGATTTTATCAATAACAATTAAATTAACGAGTTTTAACGAAAACAATGATTTTGAATCAGTGTTATCACATCTGCCAAATACATAGCACTCGATTCACTGAATTTAATGCCTAGAAGAGTTAAGAAATAGATGAATACTCAAAAAAATATTTAATTGAATAGGTGTGATTTTAATAATATTTGAAACCACTAGCGAAATCATCATTTAGCAAAGTAATAATAATGTACATTCAAATTTATTGTCTTAAAAATAATGAACATTAACTCATTTTGCTCTTATGGAATAAATTTTCTTTAAAAAGCATTTAGAATTGGACATGAAAGAATTGTGAATCCAGTTCAAATGTTATCTGTTTATTGATGAATCTGAATATTTCTTCTTACAACAAAGAATTAGTTAGGAAAACGACAAAATAACTTAAAAGAAGATTAAATCAGCTGTCCCTATCAAATACCCGTGGGAATACCATATTTAGATATATTGCTGATAAAAGATCATATAGTGAAACAACATTTAAGTAATTTATATTTAACTTCTCATTTGAAGTATCACTTGGCCTATCTTCGAGTTTAGTTTAGTTATATTAATGTTTTTCAAAGCAACATTAGGGCTATTTTGGAGCAGTCCTCGTAGTTTTGAACCGCGGTCAGATGATGAGGATGATACTTAAGCTGTCACCCCTCTCCACACTTCCACGCCACACCACACCACACCAGCGGGAGGACGTTTGGCCCCGACAGATTTAACGTGCACCAGGCCTGCTTACGCGACGGTTCTTCGGTGCAATCGGGTCTCGAACCTGAAACCCTCCAGTTTGGAAACGAGACCTTACCAACAGGTCATCGCGGCCCAGGCCTATTTTAGAAGAGCTATTATAATTGTGATGACGATGGTGACGAGACCCGAGCTGGTACCCATTCTCTAGTTTCTGACACTCGATGTCGGATTTAGCATACATCAGCCACTTTTATGGTGACGAATCTTTAGCGGAATCGGGTCTCGAACCATTGAACTTCCTATCCAGTAGCCTTTACAGGATTAAGAAATTTTACAATAAATAAATGAAAACCTTCGTAAAAAAAATAACGCAAATTTAATTCCAATGTTATATCAGCAAAAAAGGTGACAGTTCATTATGTTTATCTGCCATTCATTCGAAATGATGAGCAAAAAGAATAGAAAAATAAAAATAAAAATTCAAACGGAGCAAAACAATCGGGCAGCAGTTTCTTCAATACACGTCCATCCAGAAATTAATTTTTATTTCCTGAAAACCGGCAAACGCCAAATGTGATTAATGAGGTTTGTGAGTGCCAAATGTCAAGGCGGAAAAATAAATTATAAAGACTTCCTCGGGCATATATTCTTCAGAGGGAAAACTTATTTCGAACTTCTTTTCGGCCCAGAAGGAAGGAAGTTCTTCGATAATGTTAAAAGTATTGCCATTTTTAACGCTCAAAAGCGTCAAAAGTTTTCTTTCTTGTTCTACACAAACAATTTTTTTCCCCGCCAAAGATACTCCAAGCCCTTGAAGAGAGTTACGAGAATAATTACGAAAGCCGCCAACACAACATAAGCTCTTCACATGCTTTTCCTTTATTTCGTGAATCCAGGTCTGCTGAACAAATAACAATATGTTAGCACTCCTCTTTTAATATTTCTTTCTTTCTTTTTTTTCGAGATGAAGCAAACACTCATTGTTCAGAATTTGAGTATTTTTCGATTCAGCAGAGTTGTTCTGTTTTGTTCCTTTTTTTTTTTAAAAGGAAAGGAGGTGTTTGATGGTCCGGTTTTAAATCTGGAAATTTTGAGGAATGATTTCTCCGGAATTCTGACGGTTCAAGTCAGTTAGTTATAATGCTGTTATAGTTTTATAATGAATCGTGGTGTTGAGAAACTGAGTGAACAAATTCCTAAATTGAGCTAGGCAACATATAAAAAAAAATTTTGATTTTGATTTTTCTCTCAAAATCGGATTGGATCAAATGAGTTTTAGATAACCCGATCTATAGCAGATATCAGCATTTATGAAATAGAATACCCAGCTCAGCTTAGCAAAATGACGGGTTAATCTACTTTAACCCTTTAAAGGCACATTTTTTTCTAGTTATTTTATTTATGTTAGTTATGCTATGTTAGTTATTTTATTTATCTAGTTATTTTTTTATGTTAAAACATTTTTAGGCTTGAAATGAGAATAAGAAAAGGGATTCATTTAGCTTAAAATTAATTTGATAAATTTAATAAATTTAATTTGATAAATTTAATAAATTGAATTTGATTAATTAATTAATTTAATTTAATAATAATTAAGTAACACATCAAGACACATCATTTTGTGTAAGATAAAGAACTAAAGCATCTAAGTTTCTGTTTTTCTAAAAAAATTTGTCAGAACCTACATAATTTCATACAAAGATTGATAAATTTGGTGGGAAGCATATTTCCTACGGCCCTTGAAAGGCTTAACTCTGAATACTTTAGTTACTTATAAATTAAATATTGAGTGGAATATTATATGCATTTTTCATAAGAAATTTTTATGAGTTCAAAAAAAGAATGGTTTTACATAACTCTGACGAGAAAAGACCAGGAAAAATGGTACTTATTTATTTTTATCGGGTTTGTTTACCAATTTTCAGAATACGCCTAGGGCTCCATTTTTGAATTTCCCATACATCACCAAGCAGCATTATACATAAGATGCCAAACTGAATGCATTTTTAAGTATAATTAGCAAAATTCAAATTTCTCGAAGATCGTCAACTATCTTATAGTAACACACGACAATCATCATTTAAATATTGACTTATATCATCAAATATAATAACCGACTTCTGACCAAAATGAAAATAAATTCGAACTAAGATATTGGGCCATCATATGTTAGTGAAGATATCACTACAACCACAAAGCCCAAAACTCGACATTAGTCTCTAACTTAATGCTTTCTCACGGTCAAGACTTCCGCGCTTGCTTACCGACCTACGGAGATATTGATCTAGTCCACTAACTAAATCAACAGCGACTCCATTCCAGGTTACTATCAACAATCCCAACGGCCATCCTACCATTGACATGCGGCACATACACACAATCAAACTCACATTTGTCAGCCACGTTGAACCTACCCCGGTTCTCACCTACACCGAGGGGACGACGTTTGCAAACCAGTAGGTCCAATTGATGAATAAGTTAGCCATCGTGCTGGATCATCTATGAACGTGCTGTGGACATGGTCTTAGAACCGGAGTGCATTAGGCATTGGAAGCTCTCAACCTGCTTAAGGAAACCCTCATAACGATTCGTGTCTACAAAGAGACCGGAGGGGAGGGAGGGGAAGGTCAAAAGGGGGGAGGGGTTCTATGGCGAGAGTTATACGATACAGTCGATTAGGTCCCAGGCTGCTCAATATGCATGCAAATCCTTGAGCTGGGAATGCTTGCATTGGAAAGCCGCCGCTGAATCAGCATAACTCGCGCGTCCTTAGCTGCATATTACCGGGTATCGAGTTCGCCAGAGTGCGATTTGTTAAGGTCGGGGAGATATCGGGTCGATGCGTTTATTTCCAGCAGATATGAGCTGAGATAGAGGAGGAGGTATGCAAAGATGGGAGTGAGTGAGTGAGTGAGGCGGTATTTTTTTGGTGGCATGGACTCATTTTCTTTTTGAATGCATTCGCAAAAAAGCATGTTGGGGGATTGGCTGCAAGATATAGGGAGGATTTTTTTGGGTAAAAAAGTATGTTAAATAATACTGTTAATAATGGAGTTGAAAAAAAATGACGCATTGTTATAATTTTTCCGTTAACATTTTTGAATTACTGAATTAGTAGCAAAATGATATAATGATACCATATATTTAGATAAGCATTTAATTGTAAGTTAAGTACCTACAAAACTTAAGGGTAAAGGGTTGATACTTAAAAACTGTTTAGTGAATTATTATGGATCATTTTTTTTCTAAAGACTCAAATATATATAAAAATACCAATAAGACATTGATAAAAAGAAATTAGATACTTTCCATGATGCTTTAATTTGCCCACTTATAATTTGATACTATTTTTTTAAGTCTAATTTAAGAAATCTTTGGGTAAGAATCAACGATTACATATTTTCTGCGATGAACTTTTTAAAGCTAATTTATTTTTAAAAGCACTTCATGGTTAGGATAACCGTTAAAATAATCGAGAACACTGAAAAATATTTGTACCTGGGAAACCAAATTTCGCTAAGCATTTTTTTTTTGGTAAATTTGTAAATAAATTCTATCCTATGGCTCGTTTAAAGTTATAAGCGAAATCGAATTGAATCGTAAACGCGGGATAGAACATGAGAAAAATGCATGGGTGTCTTTAGCCCTAACCACTACTCCATCTCCGATACGTTTAAGTGGGTCATGTATAATCATATGTCAATACTTAGCTATAAATATAGTGTTTTCTCTTTTTTTGAGGGGGGGGGATCGTGTTTTTCCAGGAAAGACACCCATATAGACAAACTCAAGAAGCAAAACCTTATCTAAGTATAAAATTTGATCCAAGTCTTTATAACCATTTCCAAGACACACGGAATAAATTTATATTATATTATAAATAAGAATGGCTCGTTTAGAGTTATAAGATATACGCACATGAAATATTCGTACATGAAATTGTAAATTTACACAAGAAAACATTTCAGTATCTTATAAAAACACTGTTTTAGATAATTGTTGATTTAAAAAAATCTCCCAGTTTAATTATAAATTAGAATCTAAGAAAAATATGCTTAGATGACCGAAATGGAGGAGTTTTCAAGTTTCAATCACTAAGTAGAATCATTAACCAAAAACAGTGATTATATAAAATCACTGACTCGCCGATTCGTTTTAATTCGTATAAAATATAATTTTTTCTCTGAAGAGTCATTGTTTTAACATAATACAAGGATCGTGAAATAGAAATGAATGACAGGTAGAAATTCGATAATTCACATAAAGAGGAACAACAAAAGAAGAGAAAACTTAAAATTAACAAACTGTTAAATAAAACTGTTAAATGTTAAATAAACGAAAACTGTTAACACAACTGCTTTAAAAAACTGTTGATTTAAATCTAAATAAAGCCACCAGTTTCTTTCCAAATTAAAGAAGTAGAAAAATTATGGTGACGAATGTCTCAAAGTGGACTGCATTAGTTCTCACGTTTCAACAACTGAATCCATCAATAAATTGTAGAAAAAAATGAACATATGTTGTCAATTTGGTTTAATGCGAATCAAAATTAAACATCATTTAAGCAGTCAATTTGCCATGACACCAGGATCATGAATTAGCAGCTGTAGACAGACAGAACATCAATAATCCACAGCGCCACACACGGAGCCTAAAAAGTCGGTGGCAATAAATTTTGGTTCGACACAGTTCCACGTCGGGCAGTTCAATATCGGGAGAACAAAATTTAATTTTCACAACGATCCCCGGATTTAGCCAGTCAGTAAAGGGTGCCGCAGTCTTTTCATCCGGCTGACAGAGTCGGTGTCTGACTCCTATCTCCAACGGAAGTAGGGAAAAGAAGATGAATTTCCATTAATTAATAAAATTTCTCGTGGATAAAAAAAAAAGAAAAGAAAATCCGTTCGAGTCTGAATAGAGCATATCTACTTTGCTAAAGAGTTATGAGCCAACTTTTAATTAGTTTTTGATACGATACAAAGTTAGATGACACATTACTGACTGTTCACCAGCAGCCCAAATTTTCATTCTCTTTGGCGCATTTTCAGATTCAATCCTATTTTTCTTTTTATGAGGTCTTTTAGAGTTGGGGAAAAGAGAGAAAGCGATTTAAAATAAACACGTTTTACGGGGGGGCGCAAATTTCCAGTGTTATTATTACTTAAAATCGGATATTTAGAAGAATGGGGCAGAAGTGCTTTAAATGGCCAGCTAAACTGTTCCAAACTTAAGTGGATTGCGATTATAATTTAAGATAAGTTAATTGAACTGGAATTTAGGCATTCTTCTAGGAAAAGGAGAACCGTCTGAAAGAAACCGATTTCTAAGCACTAAAGCAAGCTAGGAAAAGATTAAATTTTAATTCATTCCCGTTTTCTTGGGACTGGTATAAAAGTTCTGGCTCTGAATCGAGTTTTATGACTCCAGCTCTGGAAGCGATTGTAAATTAAATTGACTTTCACGATGGGCTCCCTAATGCACTTTGAAAATGAAAACGTGAAGTTCATAGCGATTCACATGAATTGATAGCGGTATGATAGTTAGCAGTTATTAGTGAGATAGTTTAGAGAATTGGAAAAATTTTCATTTAATGAAGGTTTATGGAAATGAAAATCCAGACGTTTCATAATAAAATTAACATACCATTCTTATCAAAATGTCTGATGTTTCTTTTGCTTAGAAACGATGTGAAGACTGAAGTTCATTAACTTATACAAACATAAACGACTTTTAATTAAATATTTATTACGAAGATATTTCAACCAGAAGAATATGCTTTGAAATTGATAAGGGAAATCTTTTTTTTGTAAAATCAGAATTCCTGTCTATATAAAAAGGAATGTCAAAATCTGACATTTTTTTTAGGAAATTCTGCGCATATATATTCAAGTATAATTGTTTTCGAAATTTATACATTTTATGAGGTTTTTTTTAGAATTTTAAAATTTCATGATCTTATAAAATTGAAAATTATAAAATCATTTTCTTTTCCATCCGTAGATGGCAGTTCAATGGTTTAATGAGTAGCACCGAAAATTTGTTGTAGAACTTAATTACATTTATTACTTTTTATTATGATGAATTTTTAATTTAAAGGGTGTTTATTGGGATGCTGAAGTCCCCGAATATAACAGCCGTGAAGAGGGGTTGCATAATGGATGGAATATCCCTTAAATATCAAGGGCAAATTTTTTTTTGTTAGTTTGTTAAAAAATGTATACGAAAAGCTTGAACGACAGTCGTTTGTAACTGAGTACAGCATGGTATTTTTTAATTGTTTTGAAATAGCAGGTTTGTAAAGTTATAAATATAACTGCAAGTACTATAAAAAAAGTCAAACATTTATTCTTCAATTTAGTTTTAAATTAAAATTAAACATTTAAAAAACTGCCACTATTTATCGAACTTCTTCTATACTTCAAATAAAGATGTGTTGTAATTAAGTTAATTAATTAATTATAAAATTAAGAAAACATCTAAAAGGAATTATTGCTTATTATGCTATTTAGTGTAGGATTAAAGTTATTTTAAAGAAATATTTTTGTCAACTTAAATTATCAGAACAGTTCTTTTAGAATAGAACGAATAATTTTAAATAGAACAATAATTAATTTAAACTGATTTGATTTTTAGAATACAGAAAAGAAAAAGATAAAATTTCAGCAAATGTAAAAAAATAACCCCTCATTAAATAACTATCTACATTTTGACACAGAAAAATATGGAATAAACAAGAAATGTCTATTTTATTTACAAATAAATTCCAGTAGGATACTGAGTACTACTTTTAGTAAACCGAACCACGTTATGTGAATCACATAATGGAAAACAGAGCTTGAAAATGTCGAATTAAAAATAAGTGAAGTAAGTTGGAGAGGATTCTAGAAATGGAATTATGTTACCATTTCAGCCTTCAAATAACGAGTTCTTTCAAATGCTACAGAAGCAGATAGAATAAGCAGTAAACACACGAGTTCAAATTGCACTTATTTCTCTTATTCAACAATTCAAATTGAACAACCTGTTCGAAGAGCTGTTGCCATTCTACCGAAACCAATTTCTCTTCAATCTGCCAAGAAAATTACTAGTGATCGGAACTGAAAGGTAAAGGGTTTTCAGAAAAAAACCGTAAGAAACGGTTTTCTGATTATTTCATTGATTTCTTTTTGTTTCCACTGTAATTCGAAGACGTATATAAGTGAAAAAAAAATATAAGCAAACAAGAAGGTACATTTGGTATTCACTTTATTTCTTTGAAGTGGATTGTGGATTTTGGAACAAAACCTCCACCCTCTTTCCATGTAAATATTATGATTTATTAAAATTTTGAATATCTTGGATGCTATGTAAATTCTCTAGACGAATATATAGGTTATGAATATGTTGGATTCTATGTGTATATGTTAGTACGTTTTGATTTAATGGTTCGTAGTACAGAAATATACAGATCTCAGTTAACTTTTTGAATAAAGTAATTTAGCGTTTCCTTTCTTTCCTTGATATTTAAAAAAATTTAAAGCCTGTATAGATTGATGCATGAATACACAGACATAAAATAACTAAATTATAAAATATTTCATACTATAAATTTTTTTAACCCCAAATTGATGGTAAAAGCAATCCGAGTATCAGACAATTATTACACAGTTTCAATTTTCTAATTTTAAAACTTAAAATAATACATTATTTTTAAAAAATTAAAGTGTCATTAAAAATATAAAGTGCTGATATATTTTGTATAAAAGAAATAGCAAATTTGAGTAATAACCATGATTTCATGATACGGCATCTGAATCTGCAAACGTATTGATGTAAAGTACAGTATAAAAGGTACAACAGGGAGCTAAAAAATGTTTCAGTAAGGAAGAACGTCCGATTTTTAGTTCTAAAATTATATTTTGAATCCTGTTTAAATGCAGAATCTTATGTTTTTAGAATAAAAAAATTGCTGCATATATGAAACCATTCCAGCTTTAAATCACCTTCAGGTCTACAAAGAATCAACAGCATTTGTTTCAGCTCAAGTTCTTAATCATAGCAAACAAAAATACTTAACGACCATTAAAATATTTCTCTTTTCTGATCATTGTGTATTTTTACATGTGTACCTTTGTATATGCATGTAAATGGGGACAATAATTTTTTTGTGGAATGGTTTGAAGAAAATTGTTTTGTACTAGATGACAAACATTTCAAAAAGATTATCTTGGCAACTGATGAAATTAATTTGGATGATGACAAAATAATAAAGTGCCATGCAAAACAAACAAAAAAAATGATGTAAATTATGATAAACGTACTAGATCTTGAGGCTGGTGTGTTTTGAGCGATGACTTTTGGGATGCATTCTTCCAGGAACACAGTAGAAATAAATAGGATTGTCATTATATGGAGCCGAGGTAGCTTTGAAAGTCTCCAAGAAAACCACCTCCTGTAGCTTATCGTCCTCCACATTTTTGACTCTGAAAAACAAAATTCAACCTGAATAACCTTGTAATAAAAAGTTAAAACAACATAGAAGCAACGGTGTAGGAATAAAATAAAAAAATTCTAACAAACCATTTTAACTCATTCACATTAAATGTATCATGAACATGCCAGTCAGATTTAAATAGGAGAAGTGAAATCAGAACACAAATAATAAGGTTTTCAACATGACAATGCTTATAGGTTAAGCATACTGTTTGCAAATTGCATACGAGTACACTTGAAAATAAAACAACCCATACCGTTGGAACTAGGGCTATCGAATTCGGGATGTAATTACTTCTTGGTAATAGATGATCAATAAGAAATGTTAAAAAATTAATAAAAGTTTCAATTAAAAAAAAATTAATCAAAATATTAAAGTATTTTCTTATTGATTTCAAAGTATATTATTCCAAAAGTACCATTTTTGTACCATTTTAAAATTTAAAAATAAGTTTTTCGGAGGCATCGGTTTTTATTTTCGTATAGTTTTTCTCCATTTTTAAAAATAGTCTAAAATGTATTTTAATTAGTTTTCATTGCTTAAATTACTGCATTTCATTGCGACGTTATTAAATAGTTTTTTATGCATATCATCGCTTTTATATAATTAAGAACAAATTTTAAAAATTAAGATAGATGGATCGATATAAGTTTACATATAAACATCGATACAAAATAAGTTTCAAAATAAATTTATTTAAAGTGTAAGTTAATTGAAAAATAAAGTAAAAATAAGATTCTTTTATAACCCATTTTCAAATAAATCTGACGTGAGCCAATTGATAAAATGAAAGAAATGAAAGATTGCGTTAAAGTTCATTAAATTTTTTATTAATATTTTAAAGTTTATTTTATTGTACTATTAATTTTAATTGTATTACTGTGAGAAGGCAATATTTAAGCAAAATTCTTAACTTTTTAAAAACTAAAAGTAATTTAAACTTATATTGTAAATGAATATTTGGCGTATTTTCATTCGATACCGAAGTGCATCACTTTACAATATTTAATATTGTAAATATATTTTTTTTTGTTTGGGTTATATTTTTCTGCAAACGATAAAAGAACAATATTATGATTTTTATATCCTTAATAAAGCAGGTTCAACTGGATAATATGTATTGCAATAAAATGGATAAGTTAATATATAATTTTTAAAAAGGTATCTGTTTGAATTTAATACAGCATTTCACACTGTGCCGGATTTATAATGTGTATGCAAACCTAAAGAGGATAAGAAAATACAAAAACAAGAATGTAAAATATTTTAAAGAGTTGCTCATTAATATTTAACTATCAACGTTTTGAGTATAAAAATAATAACTAAACACATGATTAAAAAAAAAAAACCTCGAATCTAGTGTTTTCATTTAATATTTTGAAATTAAAAAAAGTTCTAATGTGGTAAGCAATTAATAAGCTAAAATGTCTTTGATTGTAATTAACTTTTCAGAAAATTTAATGAAAACCAAGCCCTCCCTAACCGCATTTAACATTTAAAATTTGGTAGAAAAATAGAGGTGTTGACATTTGTAAACCAGAGGGGTTTTATATCTCCAAGAATAGTCAGAAAAATCTTCAAGATTATTTACAGACTTCTTAATGAATACCCTCCAAAAGAAAAATAATCACTTTCCATCTTATTAATTGCCATGTCTGTAAACAAGTTTTGAATGCTTATTTTGCCAAGATAATCGTTATCTGACAAACTTTTTTTCTCTTTTACTTCCTTTCTGGCGCAATTAAAGATTACAAATGTGATTTTTACGTGTTTGTTAACTTCCTGGGCCATTTATACAGACTTTCTGTAGTAAACTCTCCCCGTAAAGCCATAAAAGAGATCAAATTTTTATTCCTAAACCAAATACTGCTTGATGAAAGGCAAAACAAAGACACCCAAGATATTTAGAAAGAAAGAAAGAAGAAAAGGGAAAGAAAGAAAAAAAATAAGAAAAGAGTCAAGATAAATTTCCACGAAGCGTTCGCCTGTTAACAATTTTAAGAAGACAAACTCTCCAACTGATAAGACAAAGTCAGGAAACGTGCAGTTATATTTAATTAGTTCGAATTAAACAATGATGGTAGCTTTAATTAAGAGATCTGGCTTTAACCAAAACTCGACTGGATTTGTTTGTCCAAAGGCTTAAGGGGGAGGATTTTCCAACAAAACAAGAAAGGAAAAGGTTCTGTTTTAAGAGGCAAGTGTTTTGAAGGGTTTTCTTTAAAGTACCGATGATTGTCATGGATATCTTTTTTTATTTAATTTCCTTCTCTTCGCTTTTTATTTACCTAAGATTATCACTACAAAAAAAAAAGTGAACCCCGCTTGAACTGTAGTCATTTATTTGCGAGGCACTGCCCTGTAAAAATTTCAGCTCAGCGATAGAGAGATACGGAAATGAAACGCTATCTTGGAGGGGGAGCACAAACTAATCAGTTCACTCAGAAACGCAGATTTGGGTGTAAGTAAGAAGATCGGCCGTTTTTAATGAGAAGATCTTCTTCTTTTACTCGATCTTCTTCATTTACAGCATTTGCTTTTAAGGAGGTAAAAGTCCATTTGTAAACAAGAAAGGAGAAGCGATATTGAAACGTTTCGCTCGTTGATGAAAATTCTTATTTAATTTTACTCTTCGGTGCGAGGATCTAAGTGTGTATTTAACGAAGGCTGTTTGAATTTAAGAAGCAGAGTATTTTTTTTTTCACTATAAAATTGCAAGTGTAAATATTTTTCGTTAAATAAAATTTAGACTAAGTTACGGTAATGAGCAACGTTGCCAACAGAACGAAAGAAAAAGTGATCAGATGTTGGAAACTTTTTAAAATTATTTAAAGTTTAAAGATTTTTAAATATTTTAATGCTTGATATATATTACATATTTAAACACTATATGAGATTTTCGAATTATAAATTTTAATGAAACATCTAAAAAAAGCACTAAGTGAATCTTACTTGCCATAACAAGCTGGGTGACAAATTTATGATGTCTTTTATATTATTTATAAAAGAAATAGCATCATGAAATTGGAGTTCTTGTTTAAAAAAGCAAATTGCATGATTAATAGCAAAGTTTCAAACATAAAGGTTCACTTTAAAGGTATTTAATTCATTATCGTGGAAGCAATTGAATGACGTTTTTTTAGGAGGCATTAGAATTTTGTAGTCACCTTCCATTTTAAGCTGAATTTGAATAATTAGTCATAATATTTATCTAAAAAAATTTTTTTTATTATCTCCAATTGTTAATAACTATAAATTTTCGATTTAAAACTTTTTTCCCTACCGTTTATTAATTTATAATTATAATGGTGATATTAATAGTTATTCATACTGAAATAGAAATATTGCGAAAAATGTTGATTGTTTTATATATGCATCAAAGATTTGCTAGAGTGAAAATAATTTATAGACCTTTTTCGCATATGCAATTAAAGAATTTGTCAATTTTAGCGAAATCAAATATCGAAAAAAAAAAAAAAAAGAAGAAAGATACAAATTATATACAAAAATAAAGAAATTTGCGAATGTCTGTATCTAAAATGCAACAATTATTTTGTAGCATTAAAATTTTTAAACGGACTTGCAAATTATCAAAGAATAACTACACTAACGTGTACACATATATATTATGCAACAAAATATCTTGTTTAGTTCTTTTTCATGCGTAAGACAGTATCAAATATCTATCGTTAAAGATTTTATGTACAAAATGCTTCTCAGTTCTATAAATTCTAAAATTGCATGTTAACCACACGATACTTTGTAATCGCAATTGCAAAGTAAGTTTGTATTTTAAACTAAACTCACCGATTTACATTGAAATAAAAATATAATGGTAAATAAATACAAAGTTACTAAAAGGGAATTAACATTCCATTGCACAAACGCCTCGCAAATACACAATGCTCACAGTGCAGAAACACACGACAATTAAACTTTGAAAATCCAAGCAAAGCGATATAAATTTTTTAAAAGATAAATAATTCCCCCGTTAAGTTAAGCTGGGCCGCCATAAAACAAGGTCCATTTCAGCCGGACCCGGATTAGTAAATCAGATCTTTGCACACACAGTGGAAACATGTAGCAGCTTTTATGTCCCTTTCCTGCGCTGTTTTCAATTAGGGAAAGAACGGCGAGAATCGGCAGCACATCTATTTAGAGGGCCGAATGTGCCCTGCTTGGAGATTGCCGTCCGGCTGGACGGATTACTAGTCCGGTCACGTAGGGGAGATTGCCGGAGAAACTTTCATGGGACCTTAAATAAGTGACCCGTAATCGATAGCACAGCAGCAAGGATTTTTGTTACGCTCCGCTGATAGTAGTGCCCGGGGTTTTGTTGTGGTCATACAACCCTTTCTAAAGGGATTCGTTTGAAATGTTTAAAGGGCTAAACGGAAGCAGTTAAGTTTTGATGTAATGGTGGGGTGAAGATATGATAGATTTAATGGTGGATAAAGCTTTTCATTTTATATTTATGTTCGAATTCAGATAATGAAAAGGTTCGGAGATAGTGGAAATTTTCGGCGTCAGTCGGAAGAAAATGTATGTCTGGTACCTTTTGAAATGTCTGCTTTATGGTTGTACGGATTCAAGCAGATAAGACAGAAAATCTCGCATTTCCAGAAACGAAACGGGCACTTTATGATGCTCAATAAGCTTACACTTACTAGAATTCGAATAATTAAAATTATATTGCCAGTTTGAGTAGTACAACATGCTTGCATTCACAAGAATTTGAAAAATATGTAGAACTCAACAACAAGTATTAAAGTTTAAGTACTGAAAGTGTTATATAGTACTTAAACTTTAATGCTATAGTTAGTTAGTGTTATATAATACTTAAACTTTATTACTATAATTAGTGTTATATAGTAAACTTTTAGTACTGTAGTTAGTTAATGTTATATAGTACTTACGCTTTAATACTTAAGTACTATAGTATAATTTATAGTACTTAAAGTAAATTCAGTTACATATTATAGCTGTATTTTCATATGTATTTGGGTAACTAAAAACATATCGATAGTCTGTGTTGTTTAACATGTATTCTTGTTAATAAAGGCCTACAAAATATGGTATAAAATACTAATAGACGAAATAGATAGAGAAGAATTCAATATATTATCATATTTATGCTAAACATGAAAGACGTAAATGTATAAAATCCATTATGAGTTAATTTTACTGTTTTCAGTGTGTTTGAAAATAGTTGCATATAATGGGTATATATATTCAAATGATGCAGCAATTACAATTTAATCAATCCATTTTGAATGGATTTTGAGTATTTTTCTAAAATTCTATATAGGATCTAAAATAATTAATATACAATAAGAATTATCAAGTTAATTAATAGTTAATTAGTTTAAGTTTTAGTTTAAAATGTCAATATTTAATTTGAAATTTAATTAGTACAAGAGAATTTAAAATAAATCATGAGATAAAATCAAACCAGATAAAAAATCTAAATTATTCGAAATTCGGTATAACAAAGGGATATTAACTTAAATTTTAAGGAATTAAAAAATAATGGACTATTGATATTTAGAAGGGAAGAATACTAAAAAAATGATTTAGAGAAAGTGTATAGTTTGCGATCATCACGTGTGTTCGAACGGATTCAAAATCTCAAAATGTTTCATAAAAAGCAAAATAAAATCACTGAAAATCATTGAAAAAGTAAAATGTGTAAAAGAAGGCAACCTTTCCAACGTAAATTTATAAAACAGAAGCCAACATTTCCGTTAGAAGTCAGTAAAATAAACACAGAGGGGGAAAGGTCAGTAAACACATAAACTTTCCATGATAGATCTACTTAACAAACGAGAAAATTATGAGTCGGAAAAAAAAGTTCACACGGTCATCACTTCATAAACTATACAAATGTCAGTGACACATTGCAGCATTTGGCGTAGGAATCCGTTCTATCACAATAAAATAAGTCATAAATTATTTTCAAGAAATTCATAAAAATACCGAAGCCAACAAGACATGTGAAGACAGTTCATTGGAAGAGCTTTTCTTGCAAAAAGAAATCCGACGTACAATACATAAATACAAATTTATTTTCATAACAATCAGAACACAAGACAGACATCTCTAACGTATAATATTACATGATGAGTCGTTTTCTGATAAGTGGTAAAATAATGTTTTTATTGCGGGCAGTTTGTTTTCATTAAAGATAACGTCATAATACACAGAAAGAATGCGCCATAGACCAAACACGTTTAGAATGGTGTAAACAAAGTTAACTGACAACTTCCGTAGCTATGGATAAAATAAACAAAAGCAAAAATTAGGCTTACTGAGTGTAATCAAAGCCAAGTTGAAGTAGCGGAAATGATGTTTTATTTCGTTTTTCCTACACAAATATTTTAAGGAATTAATTGCAAGCTTTACAAGAAAGCTTACATGGTTTTTTTTTTCAGAAAAAGAAAGATAAATTACTAAGTAAATGCAACTGTTCGAAGGCAGTATCAAATTACAGATTATTCATTTTCCAGCGGTGCCAAGATGAAATAATGGAAGAGAACATGGGGTCAAGCTCACAAGTTGAGTTTGACAGAAAACACTTGTTCTGTCAAAGTCATGGAAAATCTCATGGTACTGAAAAGAACCAAAAAAAAAAATTTTGTTTCTTTCTTATCGATATAATTTTCATGAGAGTTTTGTTTTCTTGCTGACAAGAAAATGGACTTCGTTAATATATTCTAATTAAGAGAAGTTAAATAGTTAAAAAGAAAATTATTTTTGCTGTATTGGAACCAAATACTATATTGTTTCACCGTAAGTAAAATAGTAAACTTTTTAAAAATTTAATATTTGAAAAAATCGCGAAGGTTTCACAGATATTCAATGTATATACGAAAAAAATCAGTATTACATCCAATCACGGCTTTATAAATGAAAAGCCATGATAAGGTTTCTTATTCATTTCGCTTTTGTTTTGCATTGCCATACAAAAAGCAGATATAATTTTTTCCCCTAAAGCTTATATAATTATGTAAAAAGCAAAAATTACGTTGCTCAGCCTTAGAAAAATAAAGAAATTACTTTACAAACTTTAGTCAAAACCAATTACAGAAGCCAAAGAATTTAAATTTCGAAAGACCTTTTTACCTTACTTATAATAAATTAGAATAAAAATAGTTTTTAAAAATACACTTTTATTAATTATTAAACGTATAATGTCAAATTTTAATTTTTTAAAATTTTTAATTTAGAATTAATTATTATAATTAATTTGGAGCCTTAAAATCAATTTTTTCGGGTTCCTTCTTTTTATTTTGCTTTTAACCACTTCTATGGAATCGAAATTCAATTAAATTAAAAGATTAAACGATAATTAACTTCAGAAAATATGCAAATAATATATTAATATTAAAATCATATTAGTCCTACAAAATTCAAAATCTATAGCAAAATTCTATTTTTATAAGTAAAACAAATAAAATTAAATCAATTTGTTTGAAAATTGATATGAAATTTATTGTTAACACAGAGAACTTGATGCTACAAAATAAAGAAACAGAAAGAAGTAATAATTTAAAATTTTTTAAATTCGGAGTTAATGTTTTTAATGAACTCAAATGAAAAGATTTGTTATGGTTTAAAAATTAAATATCAAAAGACAACACAAATTGATTAAAAAAATATTAATCTGGAAAAAAATATATGTTTAAAAAGTAACAATAAAAATATGTAATTAAATTTAATAAATGAGGTTAATGTCATAAATATAAGGAATAATGAAATAAATATAAGGAATAATGTAATAAATATAAGGAATAATGAAATAAATTTATTTACCTGGATTATTTTTGCACTAAAAAAAGATTTGGACAAAATTTCATTGCTTAATGACATTTAAACTAATGAGAAAAGATAGCAAAAACTAAAAGACAGAGACAGTATAAAGCTTTGAATCAATGGCGAAATCATTAAGCTAAATGGCAAAGGCAAAACTAAAGAATAAAAATACGATGTAATATAGAGCTCATAAAACTTTAATTTAAATCTAATGCCATATTATAATCATATTTTAACAAGACCGTGCCCACAAGAAATGTTCTATAATTGCATGATTTTGTTTTTAGCAGAGGATTATTCTTGTCTTTGGGAATGAATTAAAAAAGGAAAAATTTTTTTAACATGTATATTTCATTTAACATCAACGTACAGTTTGATTAACCGATTTGTTTCTAGTCACTGCAATATAATTGACTAATTCTTGTGGACTTTCATATTTGTAGCTTATGGTGACCAAACAGCACAAAAAATTAATAAATAAATATCCACTAAATAAGGAAGTCTGCATTAGATTTATTGTTTTCAAATAATGCATGCTATAGAATAGTAATTTTGAATACACTTTATGAATATAATAAATGATGTTACAGTCTGTATTGCATTATTGTGTTTACAATACATGGACAATTAAAAAAAGGCAGGTGTTATGGGATTTGGTAGATTGCGCAGACGATTTAGTTTTAAAACTCTGATATAGCTATTTCTCATAGGATATGAAAAGAATCCAAATTTTGAGGTTATGTATAAATTAGAAATACATTACATAGTTGTAAAATTCATTTAATTTATAATATTAAGGTAAAATAAGACAATACAGTAAAAAAATCTTAAATTTATATGCAACGAAGAAATAATGTGATATTAATTATGTAATATAATTATCAGTTTGTATAAATCTTTTAGGACAATCGCACAATGGTAAGTAGTTTTAATTGGCCTTTGAACGGTACCCGCATTTTGATAAAGATTTTTCTTAACAAAGAGTATTTTTTAAAGGAAAAACAAAACAGTATACTAAAAGTGGGTTTACACTCAGCCAGTTATAAGATTTCAGTAAGTCACACATGCGCAAAAGGAAGACTGCGCGTGCATTAAGAGAGCGGACAATAGCAAGTTCTTGTCTCGACGGGACAAGTACTTGCTACTGTACAGTTTCTGCGCATGCGTGGTCTTACTAGATGGTTTGTAGCTGACTGAGTGTAAACCCAGCTTGACAGCGCATAATAAGAAAAGAATACAAAGAATTCATCGTTTCTGTGAAGGAAGTCATGTTCAGTTAGTACATTTTACCATAAATCTTTAAGAGATTCCAAAAAGAAATTAAAAACACTATTCTGTCTACCCCTTTTTACTCCTAGGAACTGTCATAAGGGTTGGAATCGGCAGTACAATGTACCACACAAAGAGATTCGACGTAATATTTTCATTCCACGTACAGCTTGATAAAATAGCGAGAATATCATATTATTTCCTGCTTCTTGCACTTGGATGAGAAGAGTGTTTTTGGATATTTAATTTCAAGGGTTTCAGCCGCTGAAGGGAGTAAGTACAATAACCCTATTGTCAATCACGAGGAAGGGCTGAATTCTGTAGCAAGTAATACCAGCAGAAAAGAAAAAGACAACGATGGTGCAAGGTCAGTTGACACAAGTGTAGTCTTATACTGGGGATTAGCTGTTACCACACAACTCAATAGCTGACTGTGACAGAACTATATCGTTCTTTCTGTCTTTCTTTTTTCCTTTAACTGTGGTATAGACTGCTTCTGGGAAATGATTATGATTGAATGCAGTTTTAATTCATGGCATTAGCATTTTTTTTCTCTTCGGTTGCAAACAGTGTGGGTGCTTTGGTAATTTATTGGAAGGGCACAAGGGACGATTGCTGTGAATTTGTGTAAAGAGTTCAAAGAGTGATGTCTGTTTTTACGAGGAAATCTAATGGAAGATATTCTAGAAAGGACAATTTATAAATAAGGCAATCGTGAATTATATATTTAAAATGTCTACCAAAGTAAAGAAATGAAAATATTCAAGTAACGTTAGCTATTGCTTTAAAGTGTGTAATAACAAATAAGTGCTATAGAATACTGAAAGCATGATTATCTGTAGATTAAAAAATTTCCTTATGTCGATGGACAGCGCTACAAATAATTAGGTCTAGAGAAATCAAAATCCATACAAATATATTTTGAAAATAAAAATGTGCAATTGGAAACAATTTTTAAAAATTTTAGTTAGAGTCCTAACTCTTTTAAAGCGAGATTTTGACACTTTTTTTACCATAATGTCCAAAAAATATGAGAATAAGATTTAATTTCTACTTCATTTTAAAATTAAAAATAATTTTCTAATGATACCGATTTAAGGGCCATACAATTCCCCCAAAATTTGAACATACTAAAAAAAATATTTTTGATTATTTTATTGTTTGCAGAGAAATTCAACCCATTTTCGGTGTTTTATAAAATATTTAATTGCGTGATTTAATTCTATATTTGAAAGCCAAAGGAAAACAATATCCTAATTACAGCTCAATTTACATGAGGAATCAGAAATTGAAATTACATTACTGAAAAAAGCAACATGCAATTAGCAATAGGACACTTAAATTTTTAATTTTCAATAAGATGCCATAGTGTTTAACTTCATTTGGCAGACTCTTTCTTTGTTGACAAAATCATGAACATCAAATTGTGCTTCAGATATTTAATTTAAATTAAAGCGATATTCCTTGCGAGCCAAGCGGTAATCAAAGGTGGCTAATTTGATTTGTAAATTTGAATATTTTAGCATTCATGCTATTGTATCCAGGTCCGCGAAAGTGTTTAACAGATTCTTGTGGACCAGATCTTATAAAAATAAATTTGTTTAGTATCTCTAAAAATTAAAGACAGGAAATAAAAATATTTATATCCACATTCAATACACTTTAACAAATATTTTATAACTGATTATTCCAAAAAAAAAAGCACAAAATAATGATTACATTGGACAATTACATAATTTGGACATTGAATTTCTGGTATTTCTTTTTAAATAGGGAGTTGAAAACATTGATATTCTTTTTTAAATAAAAGTGAAACAAAATAGCCAGGCAATGATTTATTTCTAGATTATCACTGAAGGAGGGAAGAAAAGGCAAAATACTTTTAAGACTGTTTTCATTATTTTTTAGGAATAAATTAAAAAAAATGCAGTATTCTAAACCAATATATTAGTTTAAAGGATAAAAAAAAAAAATATAGAAAGAGTGAATGATCAAATTTTAGAAAGCAGTCGTCCATTCCTTTAGTTATTTTTTTGCATTCGTTCAAGTGGGTAGGATAGCCATGGCAACGTAAACAACGCACAGAAAAGCACAACGCATAAAGCAGCATTTTTCAAAGCATTTCAAGTGAAATATAATAAAAAGAGGAGGAAAAAGTTTTTTTTTTTTGTTCTAAAGATGGGAGAAAAAACCGAGAACGGGAAAGAACTGGCGAGCTTTGGCGAGATCACTAACAATAATAATCAAAAACTTCTTCCGTGCTAGAAAGATTAACAAACAGAACACTCGAAATAGGAGATCTAGTCTCTTCTTCTTTTTTTTTTTTTTTTTTTTTCTTTTTCGGTATTTATTTCACACGATTCGGAAGTTAATGTCAAAAGAAAACGCACCAATACAAAGAATGATAATAAATAAATACAGAGAAAAAAACTACAGCAAATAAAAAAAATCGGGAGTAGAATGAGATCGTTTCATGAATTGAAAATAAAAACTAAGAAAAAAAATGGATAAATAAGAAACGTAAGGATTGAGAATTTTCCAGAAAATGGGAAGCGTGTTGCCAAGCAACGGTTCGTAATCAATACCTGACCAGGCACTAAGACCAACCAATAAAAGCTGTCCATTTAATCTCTAGTTGAAGATGAAATAAAACGGAACAAGAAATGAAAAAAAAAAAAAAATGTTAAAAATTGAGTTGGATCGAAGCAGTGAAAATGTTAAAAGTGAGTTTGATTAAAAACAGTTTTTTACCAATCGTTTAGGTTAAGTGTTTTTCTGATATACTTAGTTTCATGTTTAAAGACATGTCTTTCCAATTTAAATGCGTTTAATATTTATTCATAGTAAAATGCTGTGAATACTTAAAAGATAGATAAATCTTTAAAAGTGAAAAGATATCATGCTCAGGAAATATTCTCAGAAGTATTTGAGACTCAGAAATGAATATAATTTCTAATCTTAAAATCGGAAATAAAGTAATTATCAAACTATATATATAAATAAAATATAGTAAGAAAAATATATCCGAAAATTAAAATACAATTTCAAAAGAATTTAAGTTTTTTTTTTAAATTTCCGTTTGAATTAATTAAATGTATTCATGAATTATAAAAATCATGAAGATAGTTTAAAAATTATGCCAAAAATTTTAAATTATAGAAGGAGTTTAGATTTAAACAGAAAAGTTTTAATTAAAAAAAAATCAAAAAATATTTAAAGATATAATTACATTCAAACAACAAACATGGAGAATTTTAATTTCATTTTGATAGTTATTACGTCAAATTAATAATCAAATTAATATTTCACTATTCATAATGAAATATAGGATTTTATAACTTAAAAGATGGTTCTAACGATTTGTGTTCAAACCTTCAAATTGTTACCGCTTTACAAAATTACAGCTTTATGTTAAATAATTAGAAAAAATGAATGAATAAATGCTAATATATATAAGCAAGGAATAAACAAATATATCAATAAGTAAAATGGAATTCCGTTTTAAAATTAATAAACGAATGCCATAAGAAATATTTTAAACAATTCTAACGAATTTAAATTCATTTTTGTTATTGAAGAAATAGTAAAATGATCTTCAAATATGAAAAGTTTTTTAAAGTTTTTTTCCTATTCTACAAGTCGTACATATTTTTCTCTACATTCTAAATGTCGTGACACAATTTATAAATCTGCAATAAAATATAATCAGTAATTTTTGCAATCAATGAATTTTTTAATTTCATCTCATTTTTTTCTCTACATGTCGTAGGACATGTTTCTCTCTACATTCTAAATATCTTGACACAGTTTATAAATCTGCAATAAAATATAATCAGTAATTTTTGCAATCAATGAAATTTTTAATTTCATCACATTTTTTTCTCTACATGTCGTAGGACATGTTTTTCTCTACATTCTAAATATCTTGACACAGTTTATAAATCTACACTAAAATATAATCAGTAATTTTTGCACCTGCATTTACATTCAAAACAAACATAACAGTCCATTATGATGTTAAAAATCAGCTGCCTCAAGTTAAAAATTTCACATCGATTCCAACTCCATTTTTTCCCTAAATGTTTTTCTAGCCTAATGTAATCGATGATCAATGAAACTTTTAACTTCATCACATTTCTCTCTCTCTCTCTCTCTCTCTCTCTCAAACTTTTTTTTTTGTCAAATGTTGATTTTTTACTTTTCGCTCTCCACGACTGTCTCTTTGTTGAAACAGATGGACCTAATTAAAGGAAAAACGATTTAGAGTAGTAATTCATTCTTCAATCCATTCATCACCGATCTCAGACGCTTGAATTTCTTAAGTTTTTTTTTTAAAGTTGTCCTTCCATTTATCGTTTCATGATTAAATTTGAATTTTTTACGTATTAACGTACGTACTTTTTCACTTAACCTGAGGAAAGGTTAAAACGAAATTGTTTTTTAATTCTAATGTGTGCGTGAGTGGAAGATGTCCTTTTTTTTTCAGGACATTTTTCCGTTTTACATAGTCAGACTTGCTGAATTTTTATAAAGTAATAATTGAGTTATTTTAAATCATAAGTGAAAGGGATTAAATTTTAAATTGAAAAAATCTCATATAATTTAAAATAATTATTCCTGATTAATGTAATTTAAATTTGTAAATTGTTTCATCGTTTACTTTGATGAGTAATATCATACTACAACCAAATGGCAAACCCAATACATTAAATTTCTTCTATTACTCATTCTTTTACAATACAAATTCGAAGGCTTGTCATTATACGAGAGCAAATGAAAAACTACAACCAAATGGCAAACCCAATACATTAAATTTCTTCTATTACTCATTCTTTTACAATGCAAATCCGAAGACTTGGCATTGTATGAAAGCAAATGAAAAACTACAACCAAATGGCAAACACAATACATTAAATTTCTTCTATTACTTATTCTTTTACAATACAAATTCGAAGGCTTGGCATTATATGAGAGCAAATGAAAAACTACAACCAAATGGCAAACCCAATACATTAAATTTCTTCTATTACTTATTCTTTTACAATACAAATTCGAAGGCTTGGCATTATATGAGAGCAAATGAAAAACTACAACCAAATGGCAAACCCAATACATTAAATTTCTTCTATTACTTATTCTTTTACAATACAAATTCGAAGGCTTGTCATTATACGAGAGCAAATGAAAAACTACAACCAAATGGCAAACCCAATACATTAAATTTCTTCTATTACTCATTCTTTTACAATGCAAATCCGAAGACTTGGCATTATATGAAAGCAAATGAAAAACTACAACCAAATGGCAAACCCAATACATCAAATTTCTTCTATTACTCATTCTTTTACAATGCAAATCCGAAGGCTTGGCATTATATGAAAGCAAATGAAAAACTACAACCAAATGGCAAACCCAATACATTAAATTTCTTCTATTACTCATTCTTTTACAATACAAATCCGAAGGCTTGGCATTATATGAGAGCAAATGAAAAACTACAACCAAATGGCAAACCCAATACATTAAATTTCTTCTATTACTCATTCTTTTACAATACAAATCCGAAGGCTTGGCATTATATGAGAGCAAATGAAAAACTACAACCAAATGGCAAACCCAATACATTAAGTTTCTTCTATTATTCATTCTTTTACAATACAAATCCGAAATCTTGGCATTATATGAAAGAAAATGGGAGGTTTTTATATTTAATTAAATTAGATTAAATTCCTATTTTAAAGCTATGCTAAAAGTATTTTGGACGAATCTCGACCGAATGATAAGAACTGGAATTGCACTCGCCGAATTTTCACACTACAGTGTTTTTGAAAAACATATGATCAAGACCTTTGCACTCGAAAAAGCAATTCAATGCATATTTATACACTTAAGACAAGCACTTGTTCAATGCTCCGAATATATATATAATTGTTTTAATTTATATTTTCCCGAATTATTTTCCACGTCTTCTTGCCATTTTGTAGGCATTTTTAACAATAAAAATTAAAAAATTAATAAATGAAACGTCAAAATGATGCACCATTTTGAATGGCGAGTAAGACTTACCATCCGAGTGTTAATTTTCTATCAAGCTCAAATACATTGGACAGTTTCCAGCCTGTGATTTCCAATCCTGACGACAATATGTCACTTTGAAACGATTGTATATAGACTGATAACTCAATTTTATGCATATAAATATATATTAAAGCTTGAAATATTTTTAAAAATTACAAAAATTCAAAGTTTGTGACATCATGAATTCATCGAATCGAATATTGTCTAACATGTTTTTAAGCAATATTCGAGACTTTCATGGGATGGAACATAAAATTTTAAGTCATTGTCTAATATTTGTATAAATATGTTCTCGTTTTCAATCTTTTTTTTAACCTTTAACATCTCGTTATCGTGGGTTGTACAGATAACCTGTAAAAATGTTGTACGTCAAAACCACGCATAACAAAAACGTAAAAAAGTTTGATGTAAAGGTTCGAATAATTAGCATTTAATAACAACATATAACAATCACATGCGACAAATTTGAGAACAAATGCATATAACTTATAGAAATGTTTTGTATCAATAAAAAGTTTTGGGAAATTTGATACACGATAATTTGTCAAAATTCTGATGATATATGGGATATTTGACAACAAACAAATATAAGATGCATGAGGCCTTTACACTATGGAAAGACCTCAGAAACTATTTTCGCTGAATCTGATTTTGTAACCTTGGGTTACCTCTTCAACCTATCGAAGATTGCAACGAAACTATAAAGGAAGCATCTTAAGTAGGGGAAGGGGGGTGAAGAATGACTACATTTATTCTTTATACAAATAGATAAGAAAAGATTAAGAATGCTTTAGTGAAGGTAAAAGGATGTCATTCTTTTCGCTTCTGGAGACATATGATTTAAAACATAAAATATAAACTACATCCCCTAAGATTTCATTTGTTCAACACCCAAAAGAGTTCAACCCTTTGATTTTTGAACTTTAATTAATTTTGAACTTAACTCCTCCAAGAAGAGAACACTCAAGTTTAAAACTCACTAGTAGAAGAAATTAAAGAATTGCATCTTATAATACTAGCAACAAAAATATCTACGCCCCTTTCACCCAAACTTCGCTCTACTATCAAGATCAGAATGAACCAGGAAAGTTTTTATAATCCACGTCTATCCAAATATAAATGTATAGTTATACACAGATATATCGATTCAAAGTTTTCGAATCAAATAAATGAAATAAAATGTTCAGACTTTTATAAAGTTCAAGCCTTTTTTTATTTAGCTATTAAATTTTCTACTTTTCGTTGAGCATCGCTGGAAATCCAAAATCCTACATCCTTTGTTTAACACATCAAACGGTATATGCGTACAGGTCTTACAGAGGTTAAAATTAAAAATCAATTCACGGAAACAGGGCTGTAAAGAATTAAAATGCACATCAAAGGAATGAAAGTTCTGAATGCCGTGCATGAGAAAGGCTTTCGTTCTTAAAAACATTTCTGTTAAGTGAAGCCTGGAAGTATCCATCTTCGCAAATCACGGCTTCCGTGAGAGACCAACTGGTGTGTCTGAAAGGATATTCCTTCAAGAAAGTGGTTTCAAAAGTTTATCGCAGTTCGAAATATTTCAGTATTCAATATGCTAAGAATTCGTAAGTACTTTTCCAATAATAATAATTAAAGCGAATAAATTTTGGAATAAACTAAAACTTCTTAATATTGGTTGGTAAATACAGAGCAATAGTTAGATAAAGGTTAAGGATATTTAAATAAATAATATTGAATTTTAAATGAGAAGATATGAATCAAGTTTTTTTAGTAATCGATTGAAGATTCCTATCGCAGATAACACCCCACATTCTAATCCTACTAAAACAACTAATTCATAGTTATTAATTTGAAATACTGCTCTTATGCTATTATAATTTTATTAAAAATTATTATTCTTACAGATGTTGAAATTAATACATGGAATCAATTCAAGCACGAGAACTTCACATCAAAATATGCGATCAATACAATTTTGTATTTGTTTGGTCTCTCAAAAATAAACATGATGCCACAGAATAATGTAAAAAGGCAACAATGAAATGTAAAATAACATCTTAGTTATTTTTGTCATTTAACTTACAGCGCCACGAGAATAAACATTCCATTAACCAATTTAAAAAATATAATTAAACCCACGATTATTGGAATAACCACAAACTAACTACTCCGACCCGCAGGAAGGCACACGGTAAAATCTGAATAACTGGACCACCGCAACACTGGCGGGAACTGTGGTTGAGTTCGAAAGCCCATCACCGGCCACGGTACAACCCACCCCTAAGGAAATAAGTCCCGTCATCAATGGGAGGATCCAGACCCCCACCTTTTTGGGATCCACCAGGATAGTGAGAACTAACCACCACGCCGGAAGCTTCTCATCCTCAATTCCGAGGTGTCCCCCCCCCCGTGGATCACGGTTATGGGGGTACAAAATAATGATACTGAAGTTTCCAAAATTATAAATATTTCACAGAATACAAGAAACAATTATTTAATAACAAAACAAGCAGATAAAGTCCGGTACAAATGATATATAAAACAAAGCTTCATGAAAACAATTACATTTGCCAAAATGAATCTCTGTATTCATTCATTAAATCATTAATCACAAAATCAAAGTTCTGCCAAAACAATCTAATGTTTATCAAATTGAATTTTCTGGTTGATATTCACCCAACAGGGAAAATTACCAGTTTTCCATAAAATAAAATATAAATAATGACTTTAAGCTTATAATAAGCTTCGCTATGGCAAATCAACTTCGCTAGACAAATCAACAAATAAAATGAGATATGTCTATAAAAATGCAGATCTTATTTTCCACAATAGCATCACTAATATCATCCACAGATCACCACATCTAACAAATACCACCATCAATTCAAATTAGAAAGATTCGGAAACATCATCTCGTTCAGATTAGGTTATCCCAACAAAACAGCAACGGAATTGTATACCATCGCTTAACTGAAACAAATTACACTTGATTCGGCAGGGTTACCCTGCAAGAAAAGGAAACCAACATATCTTCCCTGCATAGGAACATATTTGTATCCAGAAATGCGCTGGAATTTATCCAAGATAGCGAATAAAAAAGTGGCCCGCAGAGAAGAAAACTCTTTTCCTGATCTGTAATATCCAAATAAGGCGACGCTTTTTCATTAGCCTACAGATGAAAAGAATAGGATCCAGTGATTGCCGGAAAGTGTGTCCGAACCAAAACTATTACTTTTCCCGAATGTTCCTCGTTATTACCTGTCTATCAGCATCGGGAAAGGATTCAAGCTGACGTGAGACAGCAACAAGCACCAGGGTGCACAAGGGGGTCGGGCAAAAATGAACGTGAGCTAATTTGTAGATGCCCCAAGTATACGACTCATGCTTCGTCTTTTATTTAGAATAAAGAATGTCTTCCTGTAGATTCTGCAAATTTTTACTTTTAAACATACGAAGTATATAAAATATTATAATCCAAGTCGAGATTTAAAAAAATCTCTAAGTTTCAAATCCGGAATTATGGTCGTTTGTCTGTCTTATATGTGAATGCGATATTGCTTGATCTAGACAGATGAAATCTGGCCTCTACTTCATATTTGCAGATTCCAAGCCAATTTTAAACGAAATCCATTCAGAGGAAGGATTTTTACCCGGCTGTCCGAATATAATTTAATTTGATAATTACAAAACGAAGAGAGTCAGATGGATAGCATTTGATAGGAAGATTTAACATCTAGAGTGTAAGTATGTATCAAATTTGTAACCAAATTTATTAGGGACTGACCGCTTGTCAATCTGTATTTTCCACAAGTATAGAAATGCGATAGCTTAAAGGCAATGATTCCAATATATGAAATTTGGTATCTCATTTTGTGACCATATTTTCAAATTTGGTATGGGATTTTGTGACTATATTTTCAAATTTGGTGTGGGATTTTGTGACTATATTATCAAATTTGGTATGGGATTTAGTGACTATATTTTCAAATTTGGTATGGAATTTTGTGACTATAATTTCAAAATTTGGTATGGGATTTTGTGACTATATTTTCAAATTTGGTATGGGATTTTGTGACTATATTTTCAAATTTGGTATGGGATTTTGTAGCTATAATTTCAAAATTTGGTTCCAATCGGTTAGAAAAAAAAAAGACATCCAAAATACATATTCGAGTTCCTGGTACTTGTGTATTAATTGCATCCCAGAGATGAATCATCAGCGATGGGCTCTTTCGCAAATATTTTTCATCAACAACATAGGGCTAATAATAACCAAGTACATTTATTACATGGTATGCGAGAACGTATCAAGGAGACCATTCTGCTGTTTCAGTCAGAAAATTCTTGGTAATTTGAATGAAAATCACCACTGTTAGAGCGCAGTATGGAATAAAAATAAATAATAAGCAGATATTGGTATTTTACAAATTAGGAAATGGAATAATAATGTTCTAGAAATGAATGATAAGAGAAGATAGATGAATAATCCTTAAGTATTAGTATAACTAATTAGTAGTATAATAATCCATTTACAGCATTTATATTATCTACAAATTATAAGTATAAATGGTATAAGAGAGTTCTAATGGTAATTTATTTTGTGATTATGTTAATAACAATGTCAACTAGTGCAATGTCACCTTAGCACTCTGTAGAATGCCTTAACATTTTTAAATAAAGATTGGAGTGATTGATACCTTTGCATATTGTGTAGAATGATAGATTTTATTTCGGTAAAGTATGGAAAGAAGGTTATGACATGGGGTTCATTTAAAAGACATGCATTCTACAGAAACACAAAGACTATTTAGAAAAAAATGAAAGAGTGCCATTAAAAGTCTATAAGTAAACAAAAATAAAAATTATACGAAATAAAACTTATGTCTTTTTTACTAAAGGAAACAAAATAAAATATGATCCTTATTTTTGCATCAAGAAAGGAAATAAATTTACTTTGAATTATACTTAATTTTAGATGTGCATCATATTTTGCCAATTTGTTATTTAGCATTGTATATAATGCCTAGGAATATTTTAAAAGTCAAGCATTTCATTTTTTGTCTAAGAATGCCCAGATATTCTATAGAGTGTTGAATTTTAAACTTTACCAATAAAATTTACGAATTCTATGTAAATTTCATCATATGTTTCTTATTTTAATCTCATTTTACTAACGTCCCGTACAATATTATATATATACGTCGTTGTTTATAAAACAAAAAGTAGCCGTCTGTGGCCAATCAGGCTAGTTCACCCAGCTTTTTAACTTTTCAGGCTGTTAACTTCCCCAACCTTATTTAATAAAACCGAAAAACATGAAATTACAGATTATCGTTTGTTACAAATTATCATACATACAAATTAAAAAGTGTATATACTACAAAATAAAAATAGGAATAAAAACTTGCATTGATTTAATGCCCGAAGAAAGCAATTTACTTTTGAATTGTTGAGGACATTAAAATAGAGACATTCTGTGCAATACGACAATTTACGACACTTTCAGCCATTCTTGTAAGTTTGTAACATGTGATGTTGCAAATGATCTTACCCGTTTTATTTCATAATTTTTACAGATGAGTTCATTTTTAATTGGCAGATACATCGAAATAGGCAGCTCATTGTTGTATGATGATTTTGGGAGCTTCATGTCATCACTGTAGTTGACAAGTTTTAACGCTACTGTTGGAATAATGATTTATTATCCATTCTATTTAACATTTTATTAACAGGTGATGCATTAAAATAAAGACGCCTCAGTGCAGTATGGTAATTTAAGGAGCTTGACAACACAAATAGAACGAAGCGAATGTGAGAAATTCAAATGGAAGTAACAGCAAATTAACAGAAACTATCTAAGCCTCCAACTCTCAGAAAACTACAGCACTATCACCTTTGCGTGTGTACAACCGATGTAGAAAAGCAGCTTTGGTAACCATATACATCTGGGGCGCCACCAGTGCCCCGCCCCACTCCCCGACTTAATCCTCTCAAAGTCGGCGAACAGTGTGCCCTAGCATCTAATGCTTCCTAAGCTAGGCTCATTACATGTCGCACTTGTGCACTACTAATAAGGCTTCCCTCTCTCCCCTCCCACTGATCATATCGATAGAACGGAATAGATATATCGATGACTGACCCGAGTTAAGCTTGTCTTTCCACGTCTCCGATTCTTATGTTTTGTGACGGGGAGGACACGTGATTAAAAGGTACTTGCGAAGTATTATAACAAAAGGGGGAGTTCATTTGTGTACTAGTAACAATTTAGAGTTAAGCCTTTCTAATATTGCAGAAATAATTGGGCGCACAGCTTAACTATAAGTGAAATACGATAACATTCTTTACTACTGATCGCATGGTTAGTGTACTTAACTGGATTTCTCGCCACTGATAAACAGGATAAGATGGTTATAAGATTCATAGTAGTTTTAAGGAAAATTATAACTAATTACACATTTTAGGATTTATCTGCCTGGTTCGGAGAGTGCTTCTACTATTGATAGTTTATCGCTAGATTTGTCTGAAAATTTCGCCAAATTTTATTTTGTAGATTATTGGCACCATTTCTGAAACTGAAACATCTCTGTTGATCTGTTCTAATCCAGCATCTCTATTTTAATCCCATTTGGTGTCGGATATCCAGTCAGATGAATGAGCCAAATGATAAAGCTTATAATCCGGATATTGTTTGGTCATATAACCATGAGAACATTGAAAGCAACTTAGATGGAAGCTTGATTTATCTCCAGTATGGATGTAATTTGACTTCTTGGGAAAATTTCAGGGGAAATAGGCCCGTATTTGCATTTCACTTGGAAAAGAACTTCTTCAGCAACTCTCCTGAAAAGTTCATCACCGAAACTCGCATTTGTCCAACAATTCTTTTAATAATGCTAGTTAAGACTCCCTGCTTAATGCTTAAGTAAAACTCATAATCTTCTTCCTCCTGTTCACATCCCTTAACTATTCTATCACCTAAAACAACAACGTCACTCGCTCAACGTGCCATTTCTCAAAAACACCAGTATATAGTTATACTTTCTTATTATAGCAAATTTATTTTCGAAGAAAGCCAAATATTGCGGAACCTATAATTAAGTAGCCATACACTATCACCTTAGATTGGCAATAAAGCTCCAAATGAATCTTGGCAGTCAGATTATTTAATTCGAAAATTATGATAACGACGAAAATAGACATTTCGGATGGCTTGTAGACTGAAGTTTTTAATATTTTGTTACTCAAATTTTGAATTTCAGTGCTTTTTGTTATCCCCATCCGTTGTGTACATGATTGGATATAAGTGTATACCATCCTTGGTACATATCTCCCGACTTCTTCAATTCCATTTTAATCGAAGTGTTCCAGATCCACGATAGCCACAATAACCGAGGCTCCATCGTATGTTACTTTCACAACAAGCTAACCCGTAATTTTTGTAATATCCAGCCTAGCCATCAAATGTAACAATCTAAAAACTCCACCAAACTACCTATAAAGAGACTTCCAACATTCAATAATAAAAAAATAAAACCCACTTTTCTCACAAAAAAAGAACTACTGGAGATTTTAGTCGGAATGTGGAATCTTCGTCAATTACACCGTAACTCCTGTTCTCCAGAAGAAACGCGCCGACGTTAATAGGACACAAGGATTCACTTTCAGACCCATCGATCATCCGGCCCGGACAATTGTCAATGCGGTGTGACCCGGATAATTAGTCGGTTAGTGGAGGCGAGGAAGGGATAATCCGACATACAGGCGACGTTTTATATCAGCCTCTCTATTCATGCTGGAGAAATATTACCATTGACAGCCGGCTATCTAAGTGGTCGAGGAGATAGATGGCAAAAGTCAGGATGGGTGTTGGCAGACTTTTCCATCTGTCTATAACGCGAGGATTCACAAATTGGAAGATTTTGAAATATAAAAGGGTGACTCGGTGGGAATGCATAAATCTGTTTTAATACCGCCAGCAAGGGGATCTGAATGGAAAATTTGTTTAAATTGAATCTAAACAATGAAAGCAAAGAGGATTTTAAAGTCATTACATTATTTAATCAATTGAATAATATAATGGTGCGTCAGAAAACAGAAATTTGAGAAAGTGCTTCTACAACTTATTGCATAAATTTCTGCTGTGTATAGTAAAATAATAAAGGTTCAAATCTTTCTGTTATCAAATGTCTTTTCTCAGTCACCATTCAAGATGGTGCATCATTTTGATATTTTATATATTTATTTTTTATATTTTAACTATTAAATGTACCTACAGGACGTTAAAGAGATGCATATTTATTTTTCGGGTAAACTCAACTTAAAACAGTAGCATGTATTTATTTTTTAGTGTAATAAACAGGTCCATATATTAAGTGAATAATTATGCATCGAATTATCTTACAGAGTGAAAAGGCTTAACACTATGTCGTCCGCATATCTGAGATTCTTTTGTTTGGCGACGTTGTTTAGATAATTTTATTTATCATTTGCCTAATTCCGAAGGACATCAGCGTGGTGTTATCGGATGGCATAGTGTTAAAAATAGTTCATTGGACCTATGCAGCAATTTCAAGTCCAAATCCCATGAAAATGAAGAAATCCCATTTTTTCCTTTCAAATTAACCAAATCTGTATTTTGTGATACCCACCAGTATGAATAAAGATTTATAATGTTCAACAGAACTTTTACATTAGAGTAGGTTCCTGTGGGAAATATTTCGAAATAATTTCAAGTTTCTAAACAATAATAAAGAATTATTATACCTTAATAAAACTATACATTTGTGAGCAAATACAGTACCTTTCTATTGGTACTTTATGACTCTTATATTACGAGAGAATGAAATGTCTTTTAAGCAGGGAAAACTGTTGGAAAAACAGAAATGGCCCTTCTCTCTTTTCACGATTCGGCACTAGCGAGCAATTTTTGCCTTACTTATTATCGAAAAAATCTAGTTATTTTACATGGAGTAATTAATATAAAACAGGCGAGTTAAAATTCCTTAAAAGGTGAGAAGAGGATAGGCAAATTAGCTTCACGAAATATTAAATCACACTTGGTGATATAGCGTTTGCTGAATTTGAAAGCACGGAAACATTTGAGATTATAACATTTGAGACGGTGCTCTATTCCCCATTGTCCAATAAGACAACTCATGAATCGAGAACTCATGATGAATGGGAAATATGGCATCTTCTATTAATGTTCTACTCCATCATTGTCTAATGTAACGAGGGAACACATGAGTCAAGGGCTTATTGCAAACGGGAACCTCTTCTGCCGAACTAAGCGCGCTTTTAGCAACTGAAGTCTGATTTAGCAACAATACATAGGATGAACACTAGAAAATCCACAATGGCATTTTATTTGGATTAAATCTGAAAACATTGCCACATATAGGTGGATTACATTAAGAAAAATATTTGTTAAAATATATATCGTCACATCATTTTTTGAATAATGCTGGTTTAAAGCATAACATAGTGATATAACTCAGAATCTTATTCCGTCAATTCATGATACTCACCATGCCATATTTTAACCCACTTGCCATCCGTAAAGAAAAATTTAAAAGGTATAAATAAATTCAAACGCATTGTAAAGACCAAGGTGATGATTTCACACAAAATCCAATCTGCTAAATGCACCACGACAGAATGAATCACGGCGACTACGATTTCGCCAGAAATTTAATTTAGTTAATCTCCTATTTAAAAATGGATGCAAATTTAATAACCCTTTAAAAGCTACTGCGTACGCCTTTTTTTGAAAAACCTCCCCTATGTGTCACTTTTGATTCTTCCATTCAGACCCCAAACGGACGAAAAATCTTTTTTAAAACCTTCCTCGGTTATTTCCCAGTAGTAGCAAGTGGAACATCACGGCTTGTGTCATACGTGACACCTGCGTTACAAAATCCACGTCGTCCGTTCCCTCCCCCCCCCCTTCTCTGTCCTTAACCCAATGCACCCAAGATTTAAAACAGAATCAAAGCTGAGATTCTTAAACGCCAAGAAAACGACATTTTATTCAAGTGGTTCAGTGGGTTAAGAAGATTTATTGCATTTGAGGGGGAACATCAGTCTAGAGAAATAGATGCACGCCAAGAGATTGGAGGGGAGAAGGAGAGGATAAGAGAGAGAGAGAGAAAGAGAGAGAAAATGTCTCGAAATAAAAACTGTTTCTTCTACTTAAATCGCTGAAACGCGCATTCAATGTATTGATCTCTTCGCTTTCGGGGGCAAAAGTTTTCTCTCACTCTCAGCCAGCCACTGCATTCTTCATTGCGCTGTATGGATGATATATGCGAAAAGTTGGGAGTTATCCTTTCAGTCTGGGTGTGCTCCAAATACATGATTCAGAAGGAAATTAAAACGTGAATAAACAATGAACAAACGCCATTCTTTTTCACATCGCTAACAGAAAATGTAAGAATGGAGGCGCAGTGATTGACGGGATTTGTTTCTTTCGTGGATTTGTTTTTGGAGATATCGGTAGCAGCGGGTCATAAATTTCCTTTGAGAGTTTTCCAGTTATTTAGAGAGATAGAGAGAAATAGAGAGTGTGAGAGAACTGTGTTTAATCGAAAACAGTTAGTACAGTTATTGAATTGTAGATGACGCCACGAGCAATTACATGGGTATAATTAATAAGTGATTATGTAAAAAATAGTGATGTTGTTATATGCTTCAGATGCATATGGTTAATAGATGATGTCATTAACAAGTGATCTAAATCTGTGATTTGAAGGATATTAAAATGCCATTAAACAATAAAATGACATTATTTTTCTATTAGTAAGTGGGCATAAAGATGAAATCCTGTGATTATATAGAGTGATTTCTTTTTCAGATTTGCTTTTGCATAATGATTTCTTTTGAACGTTCTTGAAAGAAGATTATTGTTAATGATTAATCGAAGAATAGTTGTACTATTAATTAAAAATGACATTTTGATCATAGATGAAATATGTAAATATTTGTTGAATTTATTATAAAGAGAAAACTAAAGCTTTATGGAAATGAATCAATTAAAAAGTAAAATGTGGTTACATATAAAATAAAAGTTGGGAAAGAGAGTAGAAATTCGGAAATCGAAGTTTGGAGGTTCAAGACGAAGTTAGGACACAAATATTTCAGTATACGAGTTCGGTTAAATCTTTCGTCATATGATCTTGTTGATGTGGCATGGAATTTTAGAAAGTAAGGTTTCGGCTCTGGTACTATTTGGCAACGATTAAAAATTAAGAGGTCTATCACAAAATTACTGTCATTTGATTTCAAATTTCGTTGTTAATTGAACTAAACTAAGATAATCAATAGTTTATATTAATTCTAAGCTTCAAAAAGAGTTTCCAAATATAAATATTCATTAAAATTTTTTTCAAATTCTCTATGCCTGACAATAGTGAATTAAAAACATTTAATACAGGTAAAAAAACAAAACAACAACAGCTACTGGTTAAGAAGAAGAATCGAAATAAAAGAACACTAGAATCAATATTTCAATTAAAATTTAATTTTAAGAAATCTTTTACTCTCTCCAAAAAATAAAGGCAAACTTTAAAATGAATACACATTCATAAACTTGTTATACTTTCAAACATCCTAATAAACATTGTAAGCATTCCGCTATACGAGGTTTCTGCATCTGTTCAATAACACCAACCTCTGAATACATAAGTTAGCATTATTGAGAAAGCTGCAAAAGTCAGATAAAAATGCGCCTTCCCGACTTCTTCGATCCAAAGCTTAAGAAAAGAGTTTTTCAACAGGCCTTAAATACAAATTCAGTGGCATTTCTATCACATAAAACGACAAACTTCCCACAAATTCCATAGAATAACCTAAAAAATCGAATCAACTTATTCTTACATTTGAGTGGCCAGCCAACAGGAAAGTTGAAGGGAAAGTGCTTCGAAGCAAAATCCAAACTATTTCGGATGGAATGACCAGCCTGATTCAATTATGGCAGCCAATCGATTTGATATCAAAAACTGATATATTCCTCCCTTGTGGCCCTCGGTAAATACTGTAACTAGCCCCTATGAAAAGAATCAATCAAAGATTCGGAGAAGAGTTTGGATAGAGCGAAAGCTATGAGGAGAGAAATACTTCTGCGCCTTTTCATATTTCGGCCGGGATCACTTAGGGTTTCTGCGCTAACAGAAATAAGTAAAGATAATCTAGTCTTTTTAGTGAAGGAAAGTGTTTTATTTGGCAGGAAAAATTGCCAAGTTGAAAGCTTTTTATTTTAGGCTACTTCGGTTGTTGTGCTGAATTAAGCAGTTATTTTATCTTTTCACCACTTACTAAGATTGATAATAAATAAGGCCGGCGCTAACGAGCAAGCCTTAAGTCATATCTTGGAGGAATAAATTTAATCTTACAAGATAAATTCAGTTTGGATAAGAAACGAAAATGCAAAGGTTGACATAAACCAGAGCTTTTTGAAATTCTAACACTCAAGTTCTCTACAGGAGAAAAAAAAAAAAAATGAGAATCTCATTCATTTACAAAAAGTTGCACGCGATCTCAAATTTCCAATATAATACATGAACATATAAATAGAAATATTATTTAAAGGTAAATATTTCTAATCTGTTTTCTAAATCATAATAAAATCTTCTGAATTAAAATAGTGTGTTAAATTACTTTCTCTTACGATAATAATAATAATAGAAACTAAATTCCACTCAATTCAGTTGCACGACAGCCCCGTGTGGGCCAAGGCCTATGGTGCCCAAATTTGCTTTCTTGACCGAGAGCACTGGGGTGCAAGGCATATGTACCGGTTAGGTGGTCAGCCTAACGCGGAACCTCCAGTGTTTAGTTCCCAAACATGCTTGGTCCTCAGTTTATCGACCCACTGAAGGGATGAAAGGCTGAGTCGACCCTGCCCAGCTCGAAGATCGAACCTCGGACCTGTGCTTGCCACCACTACGACACCGGGCATTCATGACAATAAAGAGGGTGACAAAAATATCTGTCGTCATTAATTTCTCCATTACATTTGACGTAGGGACTCAAATAATAGAAAAAGCGCAATAATTCAATAATTAATTTACAGCAAAATAACAGAATGAGTTCAAAGGAAACCAGCAGAAATGGTCCTCCAAAATTTTCTCACAGATTCTCTCATAAAGGTGTCATTTCTGAGAAAACCTTAAATAGCACTGGCGTACAATAGTTACGAAATATTAACTTTTGTCGTGAATTTAGCATTTTGATTAAATTTTTCGTGCCATTTTTGGCGATTAATCCCTGGCATACGATTAATAGTATCCAAAAACCGAATTTGTGTTTTAGACATGTTTTTCTCCACCGATTGAAACCAAAATTTGACATCAAACTGCACACGTAGTCACAATATCCTGTACCAAATTTGATATATTTAAGTCATTGTGTTTATGATTTATTGCATTTACATGTTTCTGAAAATACAGACCAACAGACGATCAACCTCTTTTTGGATTTGGCTCAAAATTTGACAGGAGTCTACACTACAGATGTAAAATTTGTGTACCGAATTTTATCTGTCTACCTCTCTTCGTTTTGTAATTATCGTGTTAATTTGTATTTGAATAGCAGGACAGACATACTTCCACTGATCAAATTTTACTCAAAATATGGTTGAAATCTGCAAATTTGGTGTAAGGACAGCATACCGAATTTCAACAGCGTATCTCAAGTTATCGTATCTTAGCGCATCTTTTGAGCTATCTCAAGTTATCGCAATTAGCGTATCTCAAGTTATCGTATCTCAGCGCATTTTTTGAGCTATCTCAAGTTATCGTAGTTAGCGTATCTCAAGTTATCGTATCTTAGCGCATCTTTTGAGCTATCTCAAATTATCGTAGTTAGCGTATCTTTTGAGTTACCTTTGTCAAAGACAGACAGACGGGCATTTTTTAAAATGTGTTTTTCGAATTCAGAGAGTTCTAAAACATGGAGATTTGTCCAAATCTCGAGTCAGAATCTTTTTACGATTACCACGTATCCGAGAAAGCAAATATCAGAATGAACAATGTGAAAAGCATATAAAGCGTCTTTTTTAAATAGAAAATTATGAGCGTTTCTTACATTAATTTTTAATGGGAGAATTTCAATTTCAGTAAACAAAACAAAATCAATTAAAAGAAATACATTGCAGTAATATCTACATTAAAGGTTATGCTAATAATCTAGGATCAATCAGTGCATAAAAATTATGTTAAATATTTAGCTTGAGATTTGTTTTGAGCTTTATTCCATAAGATGGTATTTTTGTAGTGGTATGGTCAATTTTACGGCAGTCTTATTAAAAATGATATTAAAATTATTTCCATCTTTTCTTTTTTCTAATTATTCTTGGAAACAAAGGGAGCAGCAAGTGATCTATGACAAAAACCGGGAAAATCAGTGTAAAGCGATATACTTGTTTTACAGCAACCAAAGAAGTTGTAGTGCATGCTCTACAACCCCCCCCCCCCGAAAAAAAAGGGTACCGACAACTTAACGTTATCTTAAGGATATAAAGCGCACACTTGAAGCTCCCGAAAAGTTCTTGGAGGATACCGCCAGATCTTGTGCAATAAAAATGCAAACGTTCAAAAGCGCACCGCTGCAAACATTATTGTCTTCATCTGTTGCAGGAACACATTATTACCAACAGTAACTTTACGACAATGGCGAACGGTCCCTTTCACCAGAATTAGTAGCCAGTGCTGCCAAGGAATGTCGTGCCGGAAGGTTTTATTATCCTCCTGATGGGGTACGTTACGTTAGAATGTTCTTTTCTGCACCTTCTCCTTTAGCCATTTTGTTCCAAAAGAGAGAAGACGTTACGAATGGAACATTAGGAACAAGAAGACGGTGGGATGGGGAAGGGTATACACCAGCGTGTCCCATGGAAATAGAACTGAACTGGAAAACGTGCTTTGAGTTCTGTAACGAGAAAAGCCGTTAAAAATGTTAAAAATAATGAACGCTGTTGGACGGATGGTGAAAACCGAGACGAAATTCTCATTTTTAGAACAAGTGACATCATGGACATGAGGTAAGGAAAGACAAAAGAATTATGTGGGAAAGAGCGAGGGGTGTCTGATGAGCGATCTTCACGAAGGCTCGAAAAAATATAACCTTAGTAAAAAAATTATTGCAATATCTGAAAAGTACACAATGTTAAAAGGATTCGAAATGTGAAACTTAAAATATGGCAATAAGTTTTTCATTAATAGAAAATTATTACAAAAATTAGTTAAAATATTTTTAGAGATAAACTTTTTATTTATGCAAATTAGCCAAATTTTATATTTATAAAGATTATCCAAGTTTTTAAATAAAGATTTGCCTTATCTTTGTAAAAATCAGACAAACATTCTAGTAAAGATTTTTATATTTATAAAGATTAGTCATATTAAGTCACATATGTATGTCAAGTTATTGCAAATCTTACAAGTAAGATCTGTTACAATCAACTGCATTTAAAAATATTTAAAATATTTTTAAAGATCTTCTTAGTTTATATAAATTAGCCAAATTCTCCATTTATGAAGATAATTAAGTTTTTAAATAAAGATTTACCTTAACTTTAAAGTGATCAATCAAATAGCTTTAATAAAGATTTTTATATTTCCAATGATTAGCCATATTAAGTCATGTCATATTATGTCACAATATGGCCATATAAGTTAGCCATATTATGTATGTCAAGTTATTGCAGATCTTATAAATAAGATTTGTTGTTATCACAGTCAATGAACATAAGTGTGCATATTATCTAACATTCAACAAAACGTAGGCTTACACAGTTTTGAAAAATCAAAGTACTATTCGTCATATTAGATGAACAGTGGATTCCCAAATTAATAAAGCATAACACGTTTATTGTGACCATGAATTAATTCTATTAAGCTGCTATACACCTTTTAATTTATTTAAATTATTTAATATAAATTAAATATTTAATATATAGTAGTTAATTAAGTTAATATAAATTAATTATTTAAAGTAAATGAAATTGGGCATGGTAAAAATAAGGAAGAGAGGGGGGGGGAAGGGAGACAATTCATATCATATAAATTTTCCAACAATCACTTTATAAAAGCATATTTAATGTTAAAGTACAATTTTATAAATTTAATCACAGAGATATATAATTAATAAAAAAAAATTGATATTGCAATAAGAATATTTGAGATATTTTTTCTGAACTTTTAAAGGTTGTCTACCATTTTAAAAATAGCTTTAAATATAAATAGAACTAATTCATTTTATAAATGAATTTCCACGCTTACACTATCTTATAAAATAAAATAAAAATAACTGTCGAATTTAGTGACCATGCATTAATTTTCCTATTTAAAAGATTTTAGAGTTAAAAAAATATTTACACATATTCTCCAAGAGGAAAGAAAATATTCAGTTTTATCATAAAACTGGAATTTTTAATCACCAAGGAAAAAATTTGTTAAAAAGAATTTTTTCACAGCAATATTTGTACACGAATTTAAGTATAAGAATTTTGAATACAGGAATAAGAATTTTGCTTTTGAGAATCTTTAAAATAAAGGAACACATACATTTTTTTCCAATGCAAACATCGTGTTACTTAAAAGAAGTCACAAAATAAAAACTAAGAATTCCATTTTAGAAAAGAAAATTATCAGAATCAGATTAAAAAAATACATAAAACATACAACTGAAAAATATCAGAAAATCCTGACTCTCACCCAAACAGTAAAATCCATCTATTAATACAAGTTTCATTTTAGGAAAACCGGATGAGAAAATAATAAATTGAATAATCGTTTTCGGAAACACAGCTTATCTTCTTAATAAGGAAATATGATTCCATTAGCGAGATATGAGCTATTTCGCAAATATCAACCAATTCTACAGCGCAATATTAATTCGTTGTAAGATAAATTATGTAATGCGCACACATAATTACACGATCATTTATTCATTGAGGAACATTTATTAAATTTCGACATGACTTTATAGGTCATCATGCGTATAATGTGTAATCTAAAATCGTCATCAAAACGTTTTTTTTTTCTCTAAAAGCTATTTACAGAATTTTTTTTCAATAAATTAAAAAAAGCTAAAAAAATGACTAGATATCTCAGATAAATGGTAGTCCCTAATTCCGATTCACTATCATTGATTTCAATACTTTACTTGATAACATCATACATTTGGGCATGATTTCATTTATATTTTGTAACCAACATCTAATATAAAGTATTATCTAAAAATTCTTTTAAATAAATCTAAATCAATATAAAGTTTTTTTTTCAGAAAATAATAATAGATTTTTTTTTCAATAAATTGAAAGCTTTAAAGTGACCAGATTTGGCAATTTAGATAGGATGATCCTTAGTTCTGATTCATTGTTCTGAGGACCAATTAAATGTACTGGTTTTTCCATTTTATAATTAATAGTACGTTATTTATGAAGAAAAAATTAATACTATTAAATTCTTAGAAAGTTTTTTTATGTATTCTTATTTGAACTCCCAATATATAAAATATGATCAAGCGATATATTGTCTTGATATTTGTCCATACATTATTTAAAATTTTTTTAAAAAAAATATGATAGTAAAAATATTATCTAAGCAAATACTTCCTCTAATAAGGTTATCTCTTTGTTTTTTATTATGTTTTAGATATCTCTTTGTTTAAGGATATATTTTGTAAATAGCAATTTAAAGGCTTTAGAATGATTTTACTTTATATATTTCCATAATTATTTATTTTACATTTTTCTTGCAATCCTTCCTCAGAAAATTCAGTGACTTTACTATGAAAAGGCTCTCGATAATGCTTTATAATGTATATGTGCAATTAAAAAAGCTATTAATATTTATTGATTTAATTAAATATAGTGATTAAAATACTTGCATTTTCCATAACTAAAGGCTTTTTATACTGATCATAATTTACCTACATTCAGTAAAAATTATATTTCACAAAAATTAAGAAAGTGTTAAGGCAATAAAGCAAAAGGAGTTAACTAAGAACTGTTTTGAAATATCGAATATAAATTATTAAATGTCTTTACAAGTAGTACTATTATTATTACAAGTAGTAGTAATGTTATTACAAGTATCAGAATATTAAACAAATTACATATAAAAAGCATTCAATTAAAATTCTCTTTGAATAAGAGAAAGTCAGTAAACAACGAAATAAACTTAAATTAAAATGGATTCATAATTGTCAAAATATTTTAGTGATAATCCCTTAAAGAAAATATTCATTCAATAATACAGAACAGAATTCCGAAATTTCGTTTAAAAATCATTCATATTTCAGAAGATCAGTGAAACTTCAGTAGATTTATAAACATCAGAATGCAAATGATAAGCTATTCAATTCAAACACGAATCAATCAGAGAGAAAATAAATATTCAAAATCTTAACTAATCCGTTAATAGGTTTTAATGTTAAATGCAGAAACAGAATGGTACGCAAAAGATTGCATAATTCATTCACTGATTACTTAGGATACAACGGACTTGGAGCTACTTTCGAAACAAACTCAATTTCGATAAAGCCTTATCTTGCAACCTAAGACTTAACGGATTAAGGTGAAGAAAAGGAATGGAAAAATATGAATAAAATAAGTGCAACGAAATAAATGAAAGAAAAAAAAAAGAAAGGGACTTCAAAATGCGGGAAGACTTTGAAGAAATAGCAATAGTTAAAGAGTCGGAGAAAGTCTTGGAAAGATGTATTATGTATACGCTATCCCCAGAATCTTCCATTTTATGAAATAGGATTTGGCTTCTGGAATGTTTGGCGGAAATGACAACATTCAATATGCATAAGTGTTCTTCAGAGCTCTTTCCTTCAAAAATGTTCTTCTCTTTGAAGAGTTTATGCAAATATTTTGATTGGAGAAGTTTCCAGTGTGCGAGGGATGGTTTAACCAAGACTCCAGAAATTGCCATTAATTAAATTGGCTTTTTAAAAACGCCAGGGAACCTGTTAGACTGGATGGTACAGGTAGCAAATGGAATGGTAAAAGTTTATAGTGGCTTCATTTTTCATAAATGGTTTCGAAGGTATTAAGCTATTCCTCCGCTTTCCAATTTTGTCTTCGCCCCCAAAGAAGGTTTTGCTTCAGAAGATGCCACTGTCGAAGAAGATTTTAATCCATTTTTATCGGCTTTTATCGGTTGTGATTCCAAAGTCCAAAATACCTTTTAAGTTTAATGGATATATATTTTTTTCTGGAAAACTTCTTGTCAGCTTTTTTAAAAGAGTTTGTTACATTTGAGAGAATTCGTTACTTTTATTGCGAAAGAGGATGGATTATAATGCTTCAGTAAACACTAGTCTCACAGATAATAAGTGCAAGAAAAATTAAAACTCGAAGTTTTAAGTGGTCATACTTGATTTCATCCTGAAAGAGGATTTCGGAATCAGCACTAAATATAAGTATGAAGTACAATTTTAGACGAAAACCTCACGTCTTTATTTAGCTGCTGCATTTACTAATAAAATATAAAATGAAGGGGGTGATTGTCAATTCTTCACCCTTCTCGTTTTTCACATGCAAAATATTTTAGGAAAAACATGCTCCCTAAAACATAGAGGCATCTACTAATAGATAGATGGAAAAATCGCATGTAATAATACAATAAAAGAATGTGTTACTTGGACAAGACAGGAAAAATGATGAGTAATTTATATAGCAAATTCGTAAAGTCATACAAATGCAAACAACATATACAAAGCATTTACATTTGTATGTCAGCATTATTCATAATGCTGACATATAAATGCAAAAAATTCATATTTATATAGAATTTTATCATTATTGTGGCGGTATTCAATTAGAAAAATTCATAATACAATACACTTCCGAGTATCCGGTTCGCGACTATCCGGCTTTCGTACTATCCGGTCTAGTTTTTCAGAAACTAAAAGCTGTAAGTTTTAACTCTTATATTAGAGTTATGTATTCATATCTGTGTATGTTTTATTAGTGAAAAATAAAATCAGTTTGTCAATTTTTTTTTAAGGCCCACGATTTACGTTAATTTTTTGTTTATGTTTCCTACATTTGTTAGGCATTGCAGAATTTATGTTAAAATGCGAGCAGTTTATATCCTTTAATTTACTTTTTATCTTAAAAATTCTTGAAACGTATAGAGCATTATATAACCATATATAAACTATCGGTACCGAGCCTTCTATTTTAAACTCGACACGTTATCGGCAACGGTTTATGATTCACTGGGCCGCGGCCGCGTTCACATTCTACGTGACTTGAGATAAATGGAGGGCTTAGTATTCAATAGGAAGTGAGAAAATACATATTATAATAGTGACTTTTGATATAAAAACCTTGTCTTCTGGTATTGGTGGGTAAAGAAATGAGTTCACAGAACTCCGGCCTATCCGTCTTTTTTGTTATCCGGCCTGCCCTTCTGCCACATTAGGCCGGATACTCGGGAGTGTTTTGTATACGATGATATGAAATTTTAGGAATAGAACTTATTTCTCATTGTATCAAGACCATTTGAGGAAGAAAATGGTGCGTTTGTTAAGACACAAAAATGTAAAATTATGGATTTTATTTTTTAACAGATGTAAATTTTTAAATGCAAGAGAATATTTTACTTTTGCTGAAATATACAAAGCAGACAACACCAATCCAACAAAAATGTTAAATTATTGAGTTAATCTAACAATGAGTCGAAAATTTGTAGACACTAAACGGATTACTTATACTAACGCTTTATTTCTAACAACAATGAAGACTTATTTCATTCTTTTGAAAAATCATGCTGAATTTAAAATCCACACCCAAATTTGATTCATCTATAGAGTATAAATATCATTTACGATTTAGAAATGATAGCTGAATGTTAACAAAACTCTGTCAGAAATAACGAATTTCTGAAATCCTTCCTGATATTTCCGCAGATTATTTCAAAGCTAAATATACAAGTTAAAAAGAGAAATAATACTCCAAGTTAGGTTCTCACAATAAAAGAAAGAAATGACAAAGAAAAGCTTTTAAAGAAGAAGAAAAAAAATGGGCCGTTGACATGTGCCGGAAACAAAAGAAAACAGTGCACTGCTGTCGAAAATTCAAAATTTCTTCCCCTATTTGAACTGAGCAGTGTTGCCCTCAAGACAGTTTTTAAGTATCTAAATTCACATGATGATGTACGAAGAGAAAATTCAACTGTTTACATATTAACAGTTTTTCGTTGGAATTTGAATTGGAAAATAATATCGTCGAATAGAGAATCGTGAAATAGAGAATGAAATAAATTGCCACAGATCACTAAGAGAGCATAGTTTACGAGAGAAGAAATTTAACTAATTTGTGTCTAAAAATATCAATTAAAATTAGACTGTGATATAAACAAAAAAAGTTAAATTAAAATAAAAGAAAATTGAGATTTGGCATATATGGAAGAGAAAAAGAAACGAAGCAAAGGTATTAGAAAAACCTTTATTTTCTGAAAGTTACAAAGAGAGAGAGAGAGAGAGAACAAAAATTCCATCTTTCATTTTACTATCAGATATCGAATGAGTTATAAAGCACCTCAAAATTCACTTGGATCTGCTTACAGTAAGTTAAGAATTATTTAATCGAATTTTTAACCCGGAAGGAAGCATGCTGACGTAAAAAATATCCATATATTCAACAAGAAAATGAATATATAAAAGAAGAAATGATTATCCACGGAATTACAATCCAATAGAAATAACAAAGGTAAACAACAGAAGGAGGAAAAATGACAGTTGACACATATCGAAGAAAGTAAAAAAAACAACACTGCTGTTAAAAATTCGAAACACTTTTCTTCTCATAAAAGAGATCGAACGAAAGGGGGAGAGAAGGGGAGAAGATAAACTTTCCTTCCACCATTTTAGGGTTCAACAGCGATATCATCAAGTGAGTTTTGAAGTACCATTTCCAGACATGGGGTTGAAGAAGAAGAAAAAGGATACTTCTCCACTCTTATTTTTCTTTTGAGGCTTTATTCTTACTTTATTATTCGAGTTTGCCTCGGAGGCAAGAAATATTGCCATTTTCCTGCCTCTATAATATCGCCTGTAGAATGTTTGACTCTATTCTAAATAAAATACAACAATAAAAAAATTCAAGAAAAATGTCGGTATAAAGGAAATGAAAAAATATTTTTAAAAATATTGTCAACTGGTAAAACATTTGTAAGGGAAAAAAAATCGTTCCTCCTGTACTCCCAAAATGTACCTATCTCCCCTTTTTTCTATTTATTTCTCCTATCTTGTCTGTCGTTCCCTTTTCTTAAACCGTCTGTTTTTTCTACATAGGACGTTTTCTATTCGCAAAAGCACCCTACCCCTCTTTTTATATCGGCCTCCACCGTATAGGGGGAGCAAGGAAAAAAAGAAAAACGGAGGGTACAGTAGAGCTCAAGAAGTTGACTTCTTTTTTTCCTCTGGTGCAGTTGTGCCTTGAGGGGGGCTTTTGACATCATCAATACGCCAGATCTGGCGCACAAATTGCGATTTCCTCTCCAGTTTCGTGTTGTTTTTTCTGTCCCACCCCCACCCCTTTATGCCCTCCAGGTTTCTTTTATGCTGCATGTTTGTACATCCGGTGGTTTGTGCACCTATTTTCTGTTTTCTCGACCCCATCCCCTATTTCTTCCTTCTCTTCGTATTCAAGTTCGATTTTTACCAGTCCTTTTACAGTCGGTGGAAAAGTCGAAGAAGAATCCTACACACTACACCCTGTGCCTGCCGCCATCCGTACAAACAAAAACGCAGCAGCAGCATCCAATTTCAATTTTAGTATTCGATGAATTCTTCTTTTTCATTCTACTTTTTTTACTCTTCTTTTTCCCGAGTATTTTCCCCCACGGACCGATTGTTGATTCTGAAATAGAACGAAAAGGATTGGAAGAATGGAATAAGAAAACGGAAATGCATATAGAGCTGTTGTTTGTGCGCCGCGCACAAGGGCTTCTCCAGACTCTCCTAAGCCGGGGCTGAAATGACGGGCCGCCCCGGGTTCGCCGTTCATAAAAAGAAATCGCTCCTCTGGTGATGCTTTTTAGCGCCGTGCGGATGAGCTAATCTGAGCAGCACTTTCCATAAATCTTTTAAAAGAAAGATTTAGATTTTTAAGGGGAGGGGGGCAGACACCGAGAATACTTTTCTTCGCTTAAGTCTTCCTCCTAGACTAATTCTCGGAAAAGTTCTCCCAAACCCTTCCATCCCGAAGATCTAAAAGTTCCTTTTAGCATGTTTAGAATGGCGTGAACTAGGCCCATTCAAAACTTTTCTCTGTCGGCAAATAGATAATGTTGGAATAAAAAATATCGCTGTTGAATTTGTTATTCACTCATCTAAAAGACAGAGCTGCTATTTAGAGCTTGTAATTATACTGCCTAGTTTATTAACAAGGAAAGACATATCAGAATGTATTAGACATGATTCATTCATAATCCATTCATTGATTGAAGAATTTTTAACAAAAATGATGTAGAATGTAGAACTAGATTGTATTGGACATAACTCATTCATTATTAATTTATTAATCGAAGAATTTGTAATAAGAACTATGCAGAATGTATAATTAGAATGCATTAGATATAGCTGACACATAACTCATTTATTAATTGAAGAATTTTTAACAAAAATGATGTAGAATGTAGAACTAGATTGTATTGGACATAACTCATTCATTATTAATTTATTAATCGAAGAATTTGTAATAAGAACTATGCAGAATGTATAATTAGAATGCATTAGATATAGCTGACACAGAACTCATTTATTAATTGAAGAATTTTTAACAAAAATGATGTAGAATGTAGAACTAGAATGTATTGGACATAACTCATTCATTATTAATTTATTAATCGAAGAATTTGTAATAAGAACTATGCAGAATGTATAATTAGAATGCATTAGATATAGCTGACACATAACTCATTTATTAATTGAAGAATTTTTTAACAAAAACTATTACTCTATAAAATTGAGTTTGAAAATAGTAATTAATATTATGTTCTTTAAATAAAGAAATTTGAGCATATTGAGTAAATGGTAACTTTTTAATTTAAAGGTGCGTGTGTGCTAGTTAGCATTCCAAAAGGCAGATCGATTAGCTTAGAGCTAGCTACCTTGACTGACTGGCAGAAATGTACCACGGAGAATGAAACTATTAATCTTGGAATGATTTTTTTAATTAATTAAAAATTAAATGAAAATCGTGAGTTTTTCCGCAATAACCTCTAAAAATATGAATGTCTCTCTATTATTCAGGATTTAAAAAAAGAATGTCTTTGTAAGGATACTGATTTAGTTGTCAGCATTTTTTTCCGGAATTTCAACCAATATAGGATATTTTTTTTCTGTTTAATATTAAATTATATATTTATTGTTGCAAATCATTTTCACTGCTTCAAAATATTATTGGGTGCATTTTGGAGTTATCATTACAACTATTAAAAAGTTAAAGAAAAAAATCCTAGTTATTATTTGCGCAATTTAGATGCGAAATAAGAAAGTGAAGTTAGCATAGTGCAAAAGACAACGGGCAATTGAGAGATAGATTACCCAGATAGTTACATTGTTAATGGCGCGATACTTTAATGGGATTTGATGCTGTGCTTATTTGAGGTTCGAACTTGCAACTTTAGGGTTTCATAGCCGAGTAACATAACAACTAGACAAAAGTGATCACTCTAGTGCGGTTTGTTATCTGGTTTATGAAGTTACCACCACAATACCATCAGAAAATTCATTCATACAGTAAAGAGAACAAGGCAAAGCTATTAAAATAACAAAACAGTAATATTTATCACACTTTGATGCTTAATAAAAGCTTTGATGATGTAATCATGAATATAAAGCTATGCGTAAGAGATTTAAGAGAAATGAAACACGACCAATATCTGTGAAACAGATGGTCGTCAAAAGCAGCTAATATCATTAAAATTGATTTTTGAACTAGTTATGAAGTGTTTATGGAAAAGATATAGGTGCATTATGCCACTGATTGCAACAATAACAATAGAAAAATGCACATTGCATATCAATTTTCAATTAAATTTTCTCAATGAACTGAAACTTAAAAATTAGTAAAAGACAGTAGAAATAAGAAATTACGTTTCCTTGTAGTTTACTCTTTTAATATTAAGACTTTTAAAAAAAATAGAAGCTGAATATGTAACAGTGTTCAAACGGAAGGTTTGTTTAAGTTAAACAATCGTATCTTTGCAACTTCTTAGGCGCTTCAATCGAGAGAAATGCAAATATCCTTTGGTATAAGAGTTTAAAACAAGAAAAAAAAACTATACCAAACCAAACCAACCATTTAGATCAGGATTATTGAATTTCTTACTCCATAGGGAACAGATGCAGCAGAATATAGGAAAAAAAATCAAATTTTCAGATTCAAAACGAAAACTCCCGCTCTTTATGCATTTATATATTTATTATCGAAAACGAAAGTGAAATGTAGGGAACGACAGGAAACACAATATTTCATTGATTTCTTCCCTTCCACTTTTATTTTCCCCTTCTTTTTCCCCATATTTGTCCGATTTCACTGTTAAATGGGGAAATATCGAATCGTTTAGAGAAGCGACAGAATCTATGATATTGACTTGGAAAAACATGGACGGAATCAACAGAAATGCAGAGACATCTTTTTGAAGAGGAAGGGGTGTGTTCGGCTGAGATGACTACATTATAGAGAATGAAAATATGTTGCTGGGATCGAAGGCAGTGCTGGTTGGTGACCGAAGCACATGGGAAAGGAAGTTGCAATGAATACAAATATTTCGGAATTTCCGTTCGAATATTCGAAGAATGATTGTGTAAAACGAACATTGAAAATTTTTAGAGGAACGTTTATTCCAGTTGAATAAACTATGTTTAAAATTCGATATTTTTTTTAGTGAGGATGGGAAGTAAATATTAGTTGGAATAAATTCGAAAGATATTTGATTGATTTGCCATTCTTTAGATCTTAATTTTTGTTAATCTCGCCAAATTGTAATTTCCTCACTTCGCCAAATTTGGTAGTCTACAAGGTTTCATTTACCGCTTTACGAAATAAAGACAGTTCTTTCTCAAACGAAACTTAATTTTCAATTGCTATCCAAGATGGCGGCCATTGGGCGAAGATTTTAACAATTACACTAACTTTCCTGAGTTTGGCGACAAAACCATAAGGTAATTTTAACAAATGATTACCACTAAATAATATTGAAAAAAAAGAAAAAAAGAGAAAATAATATAAAATAGCCACTATGTAAAATTCCTCTGAAAGTTAGTCGAAATGAAGAATTTTCTTTTGAAATTTGATATCTTTTGAATAAATATTAATGAATGAAAATTGAAAAAATGTTCTCTACGATATATATAGTGTAGCTAAACAATATTGTATATTAAAATAAATTAAATAATTAAAATAAAAAATTAAAATTAATTTTCAAATTTAAATATTTTTTTAAAATCTCCGTGAAGCCTATTTTAAATATGAATGTTAATAGCATCTACAGGAAGTTATTTTCAATGACACCAGCTATTGTGACTACTACAACGACAGACGTGCTTATATCGATAAAATTTTCTGACATGATCTTACTACTACAAATATTAATATTCTAAAGCAAGGATTTCTTAAGATAAAAAAAAAGGATAGTAAAATAAAACTTTATTTTTAATTTTCGTTGATATGATTTTCAATTTTAACTTTTTGTTATGTAAATTGCATTGTGGAAAATTAGAAATAGAAAAGAACTAAATAGAAAGTAAAATTTGGTCAACGAGTTTCTAGAGGGTCGTGGTCGTTATTCAATCATTCAGAATTCGGCACAATTACTTGTTGTTCACCTTCAAAATATCCACGTAAGTTTATGCATACATACAAAATCCTTATCTTTATCAAGAAGGTCCCAAATTTAACGCAAGATTGCCAACATTCGAGCTGTAAAGTATTGGCAACCTTGTTAAAAAAGAATTTGACAGCTGATAATTTAGGTTTAGTAAAAATGGAAAGTTACAAAATATAACAACGTGTTAACGCAAGATGTGAATTAAATAAGAAACACAGTTTTTCCTTCTTTAAAATGTTATATTTTTATCGAATAGTAAACAGGATCGGGTTATGTATGGAACAACACATAGGGCAAATGACCTCCGCGGCTTCGCTGGTACATGCACATTCTGGCGTCGAAATTTTTCTTTTCTATTTTGCATAAATGTGGCTGAATTTCCTTGATGCAGATTTGAATTTTCTTAATGAATGCACGAGTGCTTGTGGGTTTGTTAGCATAGACCTTTGACTTCAAATAACTTCATAAAAAGAAATCCAATAGCATTAATCACACGATCTAGGGGGGGGGCACTTCCCAAATTTTTGAACTGTGGGAGCCAGATTTCATTATTTTTGAAATATTGTTCAACAATGAAAACACATTGTTCTATCTGTAACGCTCCAGTTTTACTAACCCTAAACTATCAGCTGTCAAATGCTTTTTTTAATAGGATTGGCAACAATCTACCCATGGTGGTAAATTCATATCTTGCGTTAATTTTGGAACACCCTTTATTAAATCCCTTGGTATATATACAATTGACGAGTCTGATTCGAGTAGTATAAAATAATTTATTTTACAAAATCACTTTAAAATGCTACAATATCTCAAAAGTCCTTATATAGTAATTAAAATAATAATATACCTAATTGGATGTATCATCTAATTAGAAAATTAAGTAAATGTGTAGGTTAGGAGGTTAAAAAAAATTAGTTTTCTTGATTAAAAAAATTCAATACATATTATTGTCTAACCGCAATTAAAATATTGTAAATAATATTTTTAATGGCAGTGCTTCACTGACCCTGGTAGGAACTCCATGAAGCCCTGATGTAGTACCAAAAGCAAATCCATCGACTTATATTCGATTTCAAAAGCTCATCAAAATAAGTTTTTTTTATGCATCGAAGCCATATAATCATCTTGTATATCATGTCACAATCTGGTACTAAATATCGATTAAAATGCACCACTGGAAAATTAATCTGTCAACACGCTTATGACCTAATTTAAATTAAAGCGATACACGGCAACACTTGTTCTCCCCCCATGTACACATCAGCGCTTATATTCAAAAGAAGATCCAAGTGATATGAATTTCTAAGAAAACAAAAGCTGTTCTCCAAGCCGTCACTACCATCCCGGATTTTTTCGCTCTTATCTCTGATATAAGCGGTCGGTATTTGCTCAACAGCGCTGCAAGGTACACAGCTGTTACGGTTCCCATGCTCTTTCTCGCAAATACTTTGCCAGGCAATACAGCGTCATACATTCATTCAAATCTACGCACTCGAAAATTGAAATGTTACTTTCTGCGATGGATTTTTTTATTTGTTTTATTATTATTATTATTTCTCCTTCTCCAATCTTTTTATTATTTCATTTCTTTTATTTTTTCCCATGCAGGTGGTTGCGTGCTTGTATTTGTTGCATGTAACCGGTCGTCGTTCCCTGCCTGCGTTGTGTAAAAATGTTATTTTTACGAGGTTTTAAACGCTTATCTCGGCAAAATTGCCTCATAACACTGGCGATTATTTTGTCTTTTTCTTTGAGCTGGTTAATTGTTGTAAATTATTCGCGTCGATTGGATATCTTTATGCATGATTTGTATCTCGCTCTGTCATGGCGTCAGAGCAGTTTATCTGGCTCTTTAGTCAGCTAATAAATTGCTCTGAGCGAGCGGGGAATAACTTAAATAAAACTTGAACTCTTAGTATGGTAATTAGAGTCGTAAAGCCATTTAAAGTTCAGAATAAATTTGAAGAATGGTGTGTTTTATATCAGCACCTGATTTTAAGGGGAGATCTTTTGTTCATATCAAATGCTTTTAAATTATCTTAAGTGATATCAGAAATATCATTAATTGAAAGGAGTTAAGCAGATTTCTGGTATGCTACTGTAAAACTGTATGTAATTAGTTTTACATTAACTTCGAACATTCAATATTTTATATTAACATTTTATATTTTACATTATCATTTAATATTTTATATTTTACATTATCATTTAATATTTTATATTTTACGTTATCATTTAATATTTTATATTTTACGTTATCATTTAACATTTTATATAAACATTTAAAATTTTATATTTAACACTTAACATTTAAAATTTTATATTTAACATTTTTCATTAACATTTAAAATTTTACATTACTTGTGTTAACATGTTTAAAACACAATTAATTTTAATACAAAATTTAAACAATTTCAATATTCTAACAGACTGATATTAAGAAATAACTATTTTTGTTACAACGGACTATTAGAGTTACTTCTGTAATTATTTTATGAAAGCGACAATATTTTAATTTGGTAACCGATTTCAATTGGTATCCAATAATCAATACATCGATACCTTTGTGATACCTTCAACAACACAAATATTTTTAAGGTACATTATCAAAGAGAATTCCAATTTTGACGCCTTTGATGTGTTTTTTAAAATTTATATCTTAAAAACAGATAATTAAATTTTAACAGATGCCGTGCCAGATCTAAGTACTTTAAGTCAATATCACAGCAATGAAAAGGAATTTTAAATTTTAAAACTGAGCCACAAAAAAGCAACAACATCTGTCTATTCTGGGGAGAATATTAAGCTTTTTTATAAAAATAATGCAACGGAGATTGCAAAACGCATGGGAAATAATAAAAAAAATCCGAGAGACATACTTTACCAATGTTTTCTACTTGATAGTTTTGAAAGAAAGATGAAATATCACTTACCTAGAAAAAAAATTTTTAAAAAAATTAATTCTAAGTAATATTATATACACTGCAAAACAATCAAATTTAAACCATTAATATGATATAACAATCAACACGATAAATATTTATAATTATCACTGTGCAAGTAACATATACTATTATTCAAAATATATACTATTATTCATAAAATATCTTTCCTAATACTTGAATTCCTAAAATGCCCACAATTATTTAGTGTGGTCTTAGCAAAACTTAAAAACATGCTTTCTTTCTTTTAGCTAACTAATTATTCTTTAGAATAATGATACATAACCCCATTTAAATGTAAAATACCAAGTAACTCCGCATATTTCTTTATATTGCAGTCTCCAACATTAAGTAAAAAGTCTTTAAAGCTGAAGTGTTAATTATTTATGCTGACGACTAGAACAATGGATCCTTAAAGTGATGTAAACAAAAAGATACAATGTAAGAAAAGTAAACGTGTTGTGGAAAGAGGACAGTTCATTGCTTATGGAAAGAAATGTTTTTATTTCATCTTCTAATTGTATGTTATTAGTTTATTTAAAAAAACAACTAGTTGTTACATAGAAGAACTAGCTATTGCATTGAATCGTTAATTTGTAACATATTTTAACTATCTTTATTCCGTTAAATTATGATACATACGCACAGCTAAAAGTCTTTATAAATAATCGAATAATGTAATTAAGTGGTAACATATATACGGTTACTGGATGAAATGAGATATTAATTGTCAAGAAATAGAAAATCATTATATTTTGAAAGAAGTAAAAGTTTATTCTTTATCAATCTGAATCAATAATATCTTCAACTGATTAGAATAAAATATGCGATATTTATTTCAGTGTTAGAACTCTATCAATACTTAAAGACCCCGAACGTCTGTTTAACGAAACTACGGTGGGAGCCCGATTTGCAGGATATTATTGCGAAATCCCTTCGCTCCGTACGATTCACTGAATACCTGTACCTTTTTTTTATTTTCGTTTGATATGCTCACTCAGATGGGTCTGGGGGATAGGGAGGTTTGTAAAATTCTCAATAGAGCATACGTTTGCTCAATAGCAATCAGTTAGGAGAAATCCTGTTTTATATATTAAACGCTTAAAACACAGGCTGTCATTGCGCTTTTGGAGAGGGATAAGGAATTTTAAAAAAAATTTTGAAAGAAACACTCATACGTTCCAGTATTCTAAACTACCTGCATTTGAATGATCTTAAGAATGAAAAGGTTCATTATTTTAGTACCTAAAAGCTCGCTTTCTAATGAAATATTCTAATATTTTCATTGAAAAACACCGAAAAAATATAATATATGTTTCTCAAATTATGCAGTGAAATACAAATAATATCTTATTCAGTTAGTTAGAATTGAAGTATGCATGGTACCTCATAGAATAATTTTTCATTGTTGTAACTCACAAAATTTCTAAAAAGCAAAACAATAATATATCGATAAATTATTAAATTTAATAATATTCCTAAATAAAAAGGAAATACTTTAGAAATGTTTTCATATCTCCAGTTTAGCTAAGTGAAATAGCTCTAAATCTCTAATAGCTCCATGAATATTAAAATAGACGAATTTCTCATAAAGTTTAAGTAAATAATCTCAATCTCATCTTTCTCTCCTTCAAATTGTTTGACAATATGGTTCTTCAAATCCAATTTCCAAAGCATTTTTCCACAGTAAATAAATATGATTTTCCATGAATTTGAGAATTCTCTTGCTTCCATTCAGACAGAAAATAAATATTCGTCAAGAAATCGAACAACTTCATAGAAAAATAAATGACTATGATTTCAAGCTATATTCCATGATCGAAATGTGAAGCAGAGGGAAGAAAAATTCTACCGCCGTTCTTTTTTCTATAGGTCGTTGGATTCCATTTAAACACGTGAAAGCTTACAAGCAGTGCATTTTTTGTGTGTGTCGTAGTTGAAGCAACATTCCTACCAAATAAAAACTTGAAAAACAGCTTGGATAGCAAGCAGTGACAAAAAAAAATTAATCCATAGAAGGTCTTGGTATCAATATCTCTCTTCTATTTTCAGCAAAACCGTCTTGAACCTTCGGATGCAATCGCAACTTGCCGCGGAAAATCCATCCTTGGGATAAACAACCCTTCTTTTTAAACTCTTATTTCTACAGCAATTTCTTTGAGAAGTTCACTTTAAAAGCCTTGCCTCATATGAGATGGTTCGACCTATCCACGGTCGAGGGAGTTTATGTAAGATTTTTAACCAGAACTCCAGAGAAAATTTCAATATAACCCTCGGGTACAGCGGGATACAATAGAAGGGCTTGTTCTTCTCTCCTACTTTTTTTTTTTTTTGCTAGAAGTTTTTTTAGTGAACTTGGATGTTCTTTGCTCTCTTGCAAGGCGAGAACAATACTGAAAGAGGAAGGATTCTTCTGGAAGCCTTATACGTACATTTATAAATGGGCTAAAGCTCTGCGTTAAGGTTGGTGTAGCAGAAAGTAAAACTTATCTTCCAAAGATGAAAAAGGTTCTTGCAAATTTATAACAGAATTTATTGATTCGAGTCTTTTTTAAATTACAATTAATTCGCATAGATAGAATATAAAATGATATAGAATTCTTTTTTATTTATTAAACCAAATGAAATAGGGAAACTGATTGTAATTAATTTTTACTTTTAAATTTCGATATGCTACAAAATTGTATTTTATTAAGATGTTTTGGAACAAATAAACCATAGTGAATTTAATATGAAATGGTGGGTATAAAAATCATCAAAATAGCAAAGCAATACTTGTTCGGGAAATGAAAATCATTATGTTTTAGTGTTTTTTTCAATGATTCATGAAATCGAAAATCGATGCCATACCTAAATTATTATTTTATTTGGTTATTCTGGTATTGATTTAGTTATTTATTCATGAAGGTGTTTGTAATATAGCAAGTCTAAATAAATCTCTCCAAATTTGAAGTTGAAAAATACTTTAAGGCGAGACCATTAAAATAGATCTAAGCATTAAAGATTTAACTGAAATTTTTCTCAAAAATTTATCCCCGAAAAACTGTGGTTGAGAATGGTTATTACTTTCTCGTATAGGACTTGTACAAATAAAAAGTATTTTAATGGCCAAAAAATTCGAACTCGAGATTTTGATGAATCGCCATGTTTTAGACCTTCCTGAGTTCCCAAAACACACTTTAGGAATTCTATCTGTCTGTGAAAGCCATAACTCAAATATGTCTTAAGTTGACAGGTTGAAACCATTTGGCAAATCTGAAATTTTGCATGCATATAAACCCAAAACACAAACCGTTTACCCCCAAAAAACTCAATGATTTAAATGATCCAAATTTGGCTTGCAGACTATTTTGGCTACAATTGAGTGCTATGCCAAATGGTTCCAAGCGGTTCGAATGGTTCTATACTATACTACGAAGAATACATTTCTAGTTTTATACTTATTTTGAATAGTCGCCGGCTGACACAAAGTTGAAATTAATCCTTCAAGAACTTCTTGCATCATTCAAATCATACTCCGAATATGAGTATTCTAAATTCTTTGGTTAAGACCCTATAACTATCATAGTAATAAATATCATAAAGAATACTAGATTTGTAAATTGATTATTGAGTCAATCAATCGTCATTATATATAAATGGAAACATTTTCTACTTAAAATAATTTTTTAGGCTGTTAGACTCAGAACAAATCAGGTACTCCGAATATGGGTATTCTAAGTTCTTTTTATTTAGACACTCTAACTATCATATTATTAAATATCAAAAAGAATATTAGATTTGCAAATTGATTGTTGTGTTGACTGATTTGCAATCCGAGTTCTTTTGTGATTACCCTATAACTATCATATTATTATATATCAAAAAGAATACTAGATTTGCAAATTCATTGTTGAGTCAATCAATCGCCATTATATATTATTGGGAACATTTTATACTTAAAATAATTTCTTAGGCTGTTGGACTTAGTTAGACCAAATCAGGTACTCCGAGTATGGGTATTCTAAGCTCTTTTTATTAAGACACTCTAACTATCATATTATTAAATATCAAAAGGAATACTCGATTTGCAAAGATTGTTGTGTTGACTGATTTGCAATTTAAGTTCTTTTGTGATTACCCTATAACTATCATATTATCATATATCAAAAAGAATACTAGATTTGCTAATTGATTGTTGAGTCAATCATTCGCCATTACATATTATGAGATCATTTTCTACTTAAAATAATTTCTTAGACTGTTGTCCATTAAAAAAAACCAAATCAGGCCATTGCCATTACTAATACCTATCTAATTTGAATACGAAAAGAGATGCATCGGAATATTTCTTCCTTTTTCAGCTTCTTTATCACGACTTCATCTCATCAATATACACAACTCGGAATTAGCCCCGAACCATTGACAAATGTCATTAATAAATCGTTCCCCTGGAGACGATACATATCCGTAATCTGTGATTGAGAAATTGATGACTGATTTCTGAGCACCTAATTACTGTGTTTGGGTTTGAATAATTTTGGTTATCAAAAGGAAGCTCGCTCTATTTGCTGCACTGAAAGAAGCTCGCAGTGATTTATCCGAGATAAGCTCTGAAGTTTCGCTTGTTGTGAATGATAGCACACATATCTCATTACAGGGCAGTGCTGAAAAGATAAACATTTTACAAAATATTTACGTCGGAGCCAATCATCGGTGCTAAATATTCTCACTGAATGAAATATTTAGGTGCCACTTTTAGTTTTTTCCCCCCTTTTCTAATTTGTATGAATGAAAGAGACCACTAATTATGAAAGAAAATATTTAAATTAAGAAATAGTTGAAGTAGATAATAAGTCTAAAGGCAACATTTTGTCTGATTAATGGAACCGGAAAAAAAATAGCAGGGACATTTCTTTACCATTAACATTTTTAGAGATGAATCGAGAAAACGAAATGATTGCAATTTTAACATTATGATTATAGGTTGGTAATATTCTGTATATTGTGACATGCATAGTGAAAAATTATTTGAAAATAATCTACAGGGCAAAAAAAGAAAAGAAAAAAAAAAAAAAAACTGGACCTAAAGCTAAAAAAATTGTCACTCAATTACTTTTCGGTAACAAGTTTTCACACAGATAGTGCTTTTCAAAAATTTTATTAAAAAATAAATGAAATTTTAAAGTTTTCCCTCAATAGCATCGGAATATATAAATGCCCAAAATCTATTTTTAAAACATTTTAAAATTAAAAAAAATAATTAAAAATCTATCAGTTTTAATTTTATTTCCATATGCATATAATTTTCTCCAATTAAAAAGAAATCAAAATATTTTTGAGTATATTTTATAACCATTTTTTTTTACAATTTTAATTATTGGATTTATATTTAAATGTACTGATGGTATTAAAACATTTTTTTTTGTACGCACGTTTCACAGCTATATAATTAATAGTAATTTTAGAAATAAGATTAACATAGACGAATTAAGATTTAAACTTTATTATGTTTCGTATTGGGGGTTCAAACCTCCTTTAAATTTTTTTTTAATGTTATAATAGAAGAAAATTCAGAGAAAATCAATCATTTCAAATTTTTACCCAAAAGATTTTTTTTAAATTAATGAATAATTTTAGATAAAAAATAGTTTTGCTCCTAAGGGCCAAAATACCTGAAAATGTTAAAAGAAATTATAATGCAATTGATATAGGATTAAGATGAAAAATAACTTTTGGAATCATATGCATCTTATGATTAATTATTTCAAGAAAATTATTTATCCTATGATCGAATAAATCCTCGAATAAAATCCTATGCTTTTTTAAACGATTACTCTCTAATGGATTTTAAAATTGTTAAATTTTGAAAAAAAAAAAAAAAAAAAACCGTAAAACATTTCCACTTTCAAGTAACAGCGCTTTGTAATGCCCTCACTTCCTGAAACCACCAAAAACATACTATATCCATTTAAACCAAAATTCTCACTAGTAATTTCACTGCTTTAAAAACCTATAAAAACGGGTTTAAATCCAGAAACAAATCACACAAGTAGTTTTTAAAATTAAAATATAAATCCCTTCACTCATCAGCGGAATCTTTCCATTAATTGTCTCAATTCCCTAAAACCGTTGCAAAAAGAAAAATGGGCACCACTTTCGCAAATTCAAGGATATCGAGGTTAAATTTTCCCCTAAGAAACCACCCACTACCAACATCCAGAAGAGCATGATTCAACGAAGAGGAAGAAGTAATGCAATGAGGCTATACAGCGAGCTTTCGCTCGTAAATGTCCAATGTAAGAGATGCTATAAAATCAACGACCGCTCTACGGTGATTACCTTTTGCAGACCAACGGCCAGCGCTAAAGGATTTAGCAATCAATGACTTTTATGTGCCGTTAAATACGCCCAGTAGCGAAAAAAAGAAACTGAAAAAGAATCACATGATTTAGAGTGGTTTAATGCGCGCGACTTGTGTTTTTGCGCTTATGCCTAACATGGCGGACGATGGGTATCATTAAAGATGATTATTGTAGGTCACTAAAATGTTGACCTTTACTGAATTGTTTTATGCAATTTATGTTTGAGATATGCAGTTTTATGAAATATAATTTCTGGTAGAAAATTAAAAGTTTTAATTATGATTTAATTTATGGAATCGTATTTTTTTGCTTTAATTTTTAGAAATAAAATAGTTGTTAATATAAATATTATTAATTTTATGAATAGAGTAAAATGAGTAAAGGGAATCTAAGAGAATAGCAGTATCATCAGGGCAAATATAAGAAACCTTACTGCATTTGGTATTATAAACAAATAAATAAAATCTAGCCTAGAATTACTACAATGAATACATGATAAAAAAAATAACCGAAATTTATTCAGTTATTGGCTATATATATATGTATTATAATAAAAATTGTAATTATTTCTTACGTCAAGTAACCAGTTGACATACTTGTAAAACATCGCTTTTGTTAGAACGGAATATCACTAAAGTCCTGCAGTTAAAAGCATTATATAACAGGTTTTAAGAATGGACGAAAAAGTAGAAACTGCTTTCAGCTTTTAAAAAATATTTGCAAGAAAAATTTCAAAAAAAAAAAAAAAAAAAAAAACCCATTCTTAACAGAAGAAAGAATTTCAATATTCGGAAATATTACGGAATCTTACATTTAATTATTGGACCCTGTATCATAATACAGAGTGCCTTAAAAGGTTATTCAACGTTTAATATTTAAAGATTCGGATAGAACACGTTAAGAGGAGTATTAATACTCATTCGTATAGAACACGTTAAGAGGAGTATTAATACTCATTCGTATAGAACACGTTAAGACGAGTATTAATACTCCTTTTAACGTGTTCTATCCGAATCTGTAAATATTAAACACTGAATAACCTTAGTATTAATACTCGTCTTAACGTGTTCTATCCGAATCTGTAAATATTAAACGTTGAATAACCTTATGGGACAACCTGCATCTTTTTTAGATTAATCGAATTAACGTTTTATTATTTAGATAAAATAATCAAATAAGAAAAAGAAAAGGTAACTCCTAAAATGTTAAAAAAATGATATAAAATGAAATTTAAAAATTAGCTATACATATAACCATTTTTCATACGCATTAAAGTTGTTTTGAATCTTATAAATAAAATAATAAAAATGCTGATAATTGTAATGAATTTACTTTATTTTACCAAAATTTACATTACTTTGTAGTTCAAAGACACTACTTAATTCAAATTTTTCAGTTATAAATTAAAAAAAAATATCAAATTACTTTTGATTTCACTTTTGCTAAAGATATTACTGTGAATACAAATTATAGTGTTGACATTTAATTTTGTGCTCGATATTCATAATTCAGTTAGGAAAAAAAAAAAAAAAAAGAATATAAATACACATCGGATTGAAATAAAATAAAATAAAATGCATTTAATATGATAGAATATAGATATGAAACTGTATTTTGTGCACCATTTCATGAGATTATATATACCATTACTCAAAAATCGTTTATATAAATATAACCTATTATGCTAAAGAAAATTTAAAAAAAAAATGACATGTAGAAAATAAACATGCTGAGTTTGAATATTTCCATATTTGTAAATTTTCAGCGACGTGAAAGAAATAACGGTGAAACAACTCTAAATATGAAACTCAACACTGAAATACATTTTTTACATTGTTACATCCGAATACGATTATTATTCAAGGCAAAACAACCGAAGAAACAAGACTTTTAAATTTCTCTTCCAAGCCTTCACAGAAAAAGCAAAATACGACTGCCTGCATTCAAATGTATTCTCGGTCCGCACCAAATTTAAATATGTAAAGAGAGAGTATTAAATAATCCCAAAGTAATAAGACATACATGACTTACTGGAGCAAATATTATTTGAACTATTTAATCTCCATTGAAACGTGTCTATGCGCTACATCTAATAATATTAATAAGATTTAAAATGAAGTTGTAAGAGCAACCTGGCATCGCAATGGAGCTGCAGACGATTTTTTTTTCTCTTTCTTTATTTTAAATGAAAAGAATAATTTTCTCTCAAAACATAATCGAAATTCGAAAAACTTATTTCCGTTTCCCGACGTTTTATTCCATTAATAATATCTCAGAATGCCATCAGAAAGAAATATTAAGGAAGTATAGAAAGGAAAAAAAATTAATGGAATTTCCATATTTTTTTTTAAACCGAAGAAAGTTTCCATTTCTTTCTCTATGATAAGTCTTCCATTTTTTTTTATTTTTTAAATCTTATCAACGAACAAATAAGCGATTCTTGCGAAAATTCTTCCTCTTTCTCCCAGGCTCTAAGGTCCGAAAATGATTCATCAATGATTAATTATTTTTAGGCTGGAAAATTAATCGAGACAGTGGAAATTTTCGCGCTTTAAATGGCAGGGCTGCTAACCCTAAGCTTTTTAAGTTCAGAGATCCCTTTATTACATAGACAAACTCCAGTGTTTTTTTCGTAGCTTTGTATTTAAAAAAATTTTTTTTTAAGGCTAATATTAAAACTCAAGAATTTTTCTAATTGGATACAAAGAATGAAAAATGTAACCACATATTTCCTTAAAACTTTTTTTTGTTTCTTCTAAAGTTCCCTTTTAAACGATAAATAAATCTTGGAGAGGTCTCCAACGTCAAATAACGGAGAGGTATATTATGTTTCAAATTTAACCTTGGAGATGTTGTAAACGAGCACGCTATTTAAAAATGATAAAAATGACATAAAAGTAGAACACACTTTTATCTAAGTTACATTCAGTTGCGCTATTATAAAAGGATTTAATTTTCAACTAACATTAATTAGTCACTTGACTTAAAAAAAAAATGTGCTGAAAGAAAATAGCAGTGACTTCTTTCAGACAGCACGTCATAAAACTCCCGAACAAGCTCAATTTCAGATTTTGTCAACCAAGAAATAGGTTTAATTGGTTTTTATTCGGATTAAAATCTCGTTTTATTGAAGTTTATTTGACGATGGATATCATGGAATTGTGGATAGATAAAATGGATGATACCCGAGTTAGCATAACATTCTTTAAACTTTCATGCCAGAACAATGTGAGGATATAAGACAAACGATTTCCTATTTTATGTGTGTCAAGATTATATAAATGACAAATCTTCAATGAAATCGCGGTTCGAGTCTTCGGCTCTTCAATCTTAAAACACAAAACTTAATAAGACCATAGCGAACAAGCTCTGAAATAGCATAACAAACCAGTTACTGCACTCCACCAACTACTAAATTGCAAGATTTTTGCTCTATAATAGTATAACAAACTAGTTACTGTACTCCAACCAGCTATTGGACTGCAATACTATTCTCTATAGAAATATAACAAATCAGTTACAGCAAGCAAACCAACAACTGAACTGCAAAATTACTGGACAACTCGTATTTAAAGACGAATTATAATAATAAAAAAAAGTCATTCCAACTCATTGTTAATAGACTGGATTTTTAAGACTTCCAAGTTCATCCCTAAATACAGTTTCGAAAATTCTTACATGTCTTTAGATTAATTAATCATTAATGTCTTCAGCTTTGGAAAATCACGGCAAAACATTTCCGGAGCAAAATGGATCGAACATATTTTCATTGAATTTTATGGTTTAAAAGTTAATAAAAATTATTAAGACCTTGACTCAATTAATTAACTTAATTACCTTGACTCAAAATATTTCATTCAATTTTGCTGAATAACATTTTCTTCGGATAATTTACTAGTTTGTTAAGGGATGCATAGGGTACCTTGGAACTTTTTAGAAATTGAAGAGAGGTTGTGACGCAAAAGAAAAGATGCGAAAAAGTGTAAGTTTTGTTCTAAAATATTACTTAAAATGTTTACCGTAAATGAAAAATTCGCTGTAAAATAGAAAATATGTATAGAAAATCCAAAGAGCAACACATTTTGGTTATAGCATTCGAAAATATAAATGCAAATGTTTCATTTTTAGTTCGTACACGAAAATCACCTCGACTTTCAACTTAGAATATAATTTTATCAATTTAAAACAATCGCTAGTTAGACCATAGACATCAACGGAGGCATGCATTCTTTTTTTGGAATATTTTCATTCTATGTTCCAGAACAAAATTCCAGAAAGACGATGAGCGGTAATAAAACTTAATGCTTAATCATTTTGTTCTTGAGAAGGAGATAAAAAAAAAGTAATCCTCCCAATGCAAACTGAAGGAGTCATTTAGCTGCAAAGGTGTTTGTTTACACATTTCGTAAAAATGCAATTGAATTTGCAGGATTGAGAGCGGCTTTTCCTTTGCTACGCACAAAGAGCGATAATTTTAAAAGTAACTGGATCCAGGCTCCAAATTACGTTAGCTCGAAAGACAACCATGAAAATTTACAGAATATATATAAAGCAAAACTTCTATTTCCCGCGCTAGAAAAAGATACCTTCCGTATACCTGAATAAACAAATGCTATGACTTGGAGAAAATTTAATGCAGCTATAAATATTGAAAGAAGGTTTTCGGCGATGGCATTCTTTTTTAAATTTGTTAACCTTTAAAAAACATAATAAGTTGCAGAGGGAAATGGCAAAAAAAAAAATAAATAAAATAAGAAAAGGCAGGGGCTTATAGGTGTAAGATTAATACGCCTTAGTCAAATAGGGTTGACGTGTTTATGCAAAGCTATATTAAAGGCTATTCCCTTAAACAATATTTTTCCCAGGATAATGCTAAGCCTTATGCAAATTTATTATTTTTTTTTTCTTCCATCGGTGCAGACAGACTTTAAAGGCTTCGGCAAATATTTCGAATTTCTTCGTAATCAATGAAAAGTTATGATTGAATCTAACCTTATATTGTTATTTTTAAAATAAATTTCATTTGAGAATATATTTGCTTTAAAGACCCCTAAGTAAAGCAAATACTTTAAAGGAAAAAAAATAATAAATTTCACCGGTGGAAATTTCTTAATCCTTGAGATATTCTTGGCAACACTGACAAGAGTAAAGATACATTTCTATATATCAACAAATTCCTTTTGGAGTTAAAATATTAAAGGTTAATCATGTGCATATTCTTTGATGAATTAGGATATAAATGATAAAGTACTGAAAATAACTTTTAAATAGCCATATATTTTCTTTCTTTTTTTGTGAATATCAAGAAATATGATATTTATCGTGCTAGAAGGGTATTCATCTCCACAATAAAATTTTTCGAATAGGATAAAAAAATGAAAAGAAAAAGGTGATTGGTTAACGAATGTCAAATCATTTTGGCAACACTTAAGCGGATTATTATCGATTAAGTTTGTAATATTATTACCAATTAATAATTGCTTTCCACCACAATCGCTTACCTGGTAAGGAAGATAATTGTACAAATAAAGTATTTACATTCAAAATGGATGCTGAAACAGCAATTTCGGTCTTGGAGATAAATTTGGCGAACAAAAATGAAGGACCAGGAATATTCAAGAATTTTGGGGAAACTCGATTTCCATCAATGTTCTAAAATATTTGATGTCCTATCAAGAGATCTATGTAAAACGTAGCCGCGCAGACGAGTGCGTGTTAATAGTCAATTGAGTTAAGCTCAAGAAGTATTTGAATCTAGTGATTTGCGCAGCTGAACTTCTTTTCTTTTGCTATTATGGCTGTTTATTACAGATGTGCTGCTGCCTGCTGCATGAGCTGTTCTTGTGTATGCTTCGACAATGTTTTGCACAATGTACTATTGTAGAACAGAGCTGGTTATGCCTAAATGAGCCTCCTAACTTTCCATTAATCAATATTGGTATCAATATTATAAACCAAATTTCCTTTATAATTAGGTCGTTGTAATTTTGAATCAACGCGTTCACAAAAATAAAACGAATCCAACTGACAGACGAGAACTCTAATTTTTATTGAAGCAAAATTAATTTTCATAAAAATTAAACAGCATCGCTAGAACACGCATAATAATTTTGATAATATTTTAAATCTGAAAAGTGAGGAAATGTTAAAAAGTGGATAGTTGAACCAAATAAACTTTTTTGGCATTACAGATAATGTCCTTTTTTTTTAGGAATGGGACATTTAAATAAAACCCAATAAATAAAAGCCAGGGCGAAATAACAATAACATTTATAAAATAAAATTACGTAATAAGTTACCCACGAAATAATACCCACATGCAATTTTAATATTTTAAAAATAAAGCTAGGTTTCTTGCACTTTTTGTGCATTCTGCTATTTTATTTGGATCCTTCGTCTTCCAACATACTACAAGTGCTTCAACAGGGACATCGGCACTGGCACTTGCTAGGATAATTGTGTCCTGAAAGGAGGAAAGAAAGGACATTTGACGTTAAGATTATTAGAATTTATGATGTGGGGATAAGTGGCTTAAGCCTAAAGATAATAAAAACGCAAAAATCTCTTTTCGCGAAGTTTGGCGTACGCTATAGCGCGTCACATCTAGCGTTTGCAAATGGCTTTTTTATGAACGCGCACACGTTGAAAAATAGGAGGGGAGTGCAGTCAGGAGAGGTTGGAGGCCGGGGAGGTGGAGGGAAGTGAAAAATTCAGGGCGCATAAATGTGCGGGAGACCATAAAATTGGCCATTCTATTCGCAAACCTCTTCTTTCTCCTTTAAAACTTCTTGGTTCATTAATGGAGGCGATGTAAATGAAATCGCATCAAGAAGTGGGAAAGAGAAGGGGAAAGGGGAAAAAGTGGGAGGGAAAAAATAAAAAAAACGGGGTAAAATTTCAAATCTTATTTCCAACCGAGATGTGATTCTCCCATTAAAAAATAAACTATCAAACAATGATAGTCTAGTTTTTTTGCTGTTGTTGTTGTTTTGTTTCTTTCAGAAGAAGATAAAAGTATCAAAGTTGGAGAAATTTAAGAAAAGTACTGATGATTTTGTATTCAAGTGGTTTCTGTTGCTCTATAAGAGGGTGTATAAAATGTAATTTTTTTTTAATACAAGAAACCAAATAAATTCTGTACAAAGTACTCTTTTGTAACGCTTGATTGATATGATGTAGTCTATTGGTTTCAAGAAAGCGCAAATAATATTTCTGCATTTCGAGCCCTAATTATGGGGATTCAGCAGAATTCAGACATTATTATATTTTATTTTTTCAGATGTTTAATAATACTCTTTGAAACTGAAAATATAGCGAGTTCGCAAATTGTACAGACTTAGTCTATGGCAAAGGATACCGACGTGCTCTGATTGGTTTAAGCCTTGGCATCTTTTTGGCAATGTTTTGCCAAAAAGATGCAATACCGAAATATATTTTTATAAAAATAAATAAAATCTGTAAATTTATCCCCCCCCCATTTTTTACGGTTTACATGTAATATTAATCTGGAACACATATACAGGAGAAAAGATCAAATCCTGAAACCTAAATTCAGGAAATATAAAAATTACAATTTATTAAAAATATTTTGTGTGTTTCTTCTTAATATTATTTTGATATAACTAAAAAAATTAGCTACGAAATCACATATTCCGTTAAAGCTGACATATTTATACGTTTTGGGCATTAAGTAATGATCTCCTCATATGTAGTTGATGGGAAAGTAACAAACGTTCAGCAACAAGTTTCAATGACTGCATAAATTATCTAATAAAGGCACGAAAATCATAGAAAAATAAGAATTATTTAATTTATACTTCTGTGCATAAACAACATTAGTTACTTGTATTACTAGTATTATTAGTAAAATTTATTATTATTAATTAGTATTAGTAGTATTACTAGTAATATTTAGAAAATACAATTATATTAATAAAAATTAGATCGTGTTGATATTCACTCGTATCTTCTATAAAACTAATGAAAGATAAAAGGTTTGAGCCAAATAAGCGAAAACTACACTATTATGAGTGCAAAACATTGCCAAAAAGATGCCAAGGCTTAAACCAATCAGAGCACGTAGGTATCCTTTGCCATAGACTAAGTCTGTACAATTTGCGAACTCGCGAAAATATAGGGGGGGAAATCGCATGTTTTAGAAGTATGCATAAAATAGTGAAGTAAAAATTTTCACTTGCAAAATTTAATTTAATGGTAGTTTAATTTTAGCTAAATTTAAGTTCCGCTTTGAAACATATTTAAGAAGATTTAATGTTATTATACTAGTGAATGATATCCAAAACGTTACAATAAACTGTGGGTAACTGTTGATTTTATTGTTACACAAGACCAAACTTCTTTATTTAAAAAAAAAATGTTAAGTTTTTGAAATTAATATTCATATAAAAACATTAAAGTGGTGCAGATATTTCACAAACTAATACATTTTGCTGAAAAATTTATCAGTATTAAAGAATGAATAATAATTATACTTTCAATCTGTACCACTGAACCCAGCATTTCCGCCTCAAAGCCTAATTTAGTAAGAAAGAAGAAACTTTCATTTTCCAAAACCACTTTAAAACTCAAAACTTTAAGAAACTTACTTAAATTTTACTTAGATATAAAATGAAGTCAAATACGCAGACGACTTAAATATTATTTATTATCTCTATAGCATTTTTCCGAAATCTTTCATGGTATATTTCTAATAAATAAAATAAAAGGCACCATTTTCAGAATTTACATTCCAACATTAAATATAACTTCTGGTAATCTTTCGATCTTCCTCAGATATTACTAAAGACTTTTAGGAGAAATAAAACTGCATGCATTTGAAATATTAGTAAGTTATTATATGGGTCATTTTCTGAGCTGTTTTATAGACACATTTAGAAAATGAAACGTCTAAGGGAATAGATTTATTATAAAAATTCATTCACATAATGTTTAGTATAAAAGTGTATTACATATTTTTCAATCAAAAGGGAGAATCCGCCATTTCCATGCTAGCAGTTTTATGAGACTCAGTTCATTTTAGCAAAGTTTTTATGAGGTAATCTTCTAGAAGTGGAACAGAATATTTTCTGATTTTACTTTGAGCGACAAAAGTTTTCCATTAGTGATAAAAGTAAAACAATATTTTTTAGAAGTACTAACAATTAGTTGATAAATATCGATGACTGTGTTGCAAGAACATTTTTTTAGGAAATTTATCTATAATTATGATAAATCATTTTGAAGAAACTATAGGAAAATTTGATGTTTCGAAATGAAATTTTTTTGTTAGAATTAACTTTAATTTTTGAAATAAACGTTATGAATACTATTTATTTTGTAAAGTCTAAACAGGTGAATAATGTTTATTTCAGCAATAGTATAACTAAAGTTGAAACTATAAATGTACCAAAGTATTTTTTTTTCCGGATATGTTTATATCTCCTAGAGGAAAGCCAGGAAATATGTTGAATTATCTCTATAATTTCTTTAAATAATTATTTTATTAATCGTCAAACGAAAATTATAAAACATCATGTGGTGGTTTATTTAATACCCCAAATAGTATCGCATAACATTGCTAAATCTTTCAAATGCTTTTTTTTTATTTACAAATTTTTCAATGCTTAAAAAAATTTTAACCAATATTTTTGGATACAAAAGATTTTATTGGAATATTCTAAGCAAGAATTTTTGTATTGAATTTCCATTTAACTACTATTAATAAATCTTTACATATTTATCTATATTCTAACATAGACTAAAGAGCGTTAAATATTTAATTTCATTTATAATAATTCTTTGATATACTTTCTTAGATAATTTTTCAAATGCTTTTTTTTATTTACAAATTTTCCAATACTTAAAAAACTTTTAACCAAAATATTTTGATATAAAAGATTTTATTGGAATATTCTAAGCAAGAGTTTTTGTATTGAATTTCCATTTAGCTACTATAAATAAATCTTCACATTTTTATCTATATTCTAACATAGACTAAAGAGCGGTAAATATTTAATTTTATTTATAATAATTCTTTGATATACTTAAATAATCTATAATTTTATAAAATACGAGCAGCATTTTGGACATAATAACTCTTGGTCATGTTTAAAGTAATTAATTCTTCTTTCATTTAAACGGCCACCTTTAGCGTATTTTCCTATATTCTTTAATAAAAACACAAATTACAATTGGCAGACCACTATCAATTACATCACAAAATAATACTATTAACGAGACACACTTACTCAAATAGTTTTTTTTTTGAAAATCCAAGTTTTAATAAATATTCCAGTCAGAAGGGAATAAAAATGTATTACAAAATGACAACGTCAGGCATTAGTGAATCAAAATATTGAATCGAAACTAAGATTTAAAACTTCTAAATGAATTCAATCACAGCGATTTTCTTTGAGAAAAAGATTATAAGGTCAGCAGTCTCTGTCATTAAGAATATTAAAAACTTCGAGAGACAAAACAAAATATTAAAGCTTCCAAAAGCGGCATCTCTGTATCTATCATTAGATCAGTTTCTAAGAAGAAGATCAGAAAGGTAGTTTCGAAAAGTGAAAAAAGGGGAGAATATTATGATTCTCTAGGGTATAACATTATTCTCGTTCTAAAAGAAGAAAACTTTTCTTCGCTTCCGAAATTATTCATAAGTGATGCCATATTCTGCGCTTAAGTTAAATTTTAAACTCCCGATGAAATAGCTCTGACATTTTCCCGATTTTTTTTCTTTTTGTTACTGAAAACTGGTAAGCTGATTATAGCCTTAATTTCATTCAGAGGCACAAAATTCGGCATCGACCCAAAATTCCCACGAAATAGCATTCCTTTTACTGACCTCACCCCACTCCACCCCATGAAAAACCAGGCAATTGCATTTTAATACCTTTAAAATAAAGAGTTTTCTGAAAATGTGTAAATCGATAGAAGCTTCAGTATAAAGCGTTCACTGGCTTGGCTCTAAGCTAATGGCACTCACGCCAAAGTAATTAACAAGAATTACAGTTCCTATTTGGCGATTTTTTTTCACAAAGGGACGTTTGTTTTTCTTAATAGGTGTTTCTTATTAATAAAAAGGCGCTTTATCGCCAAGTATGGCTCAAATTAACGGACGTTACTTTGAATTGTTGCGCCAGTTAGGACAACAATCCTTTGCAGTTACTTTGATTTACGGGAGGGTGCTGTCGCACATTACAAAGGACTTAATGTTTGTGAATTTGCCCCTTAAATTGTACAGCGCTTTCATCGCAGAAAGTCTTAATATATTGTTGGGAATTACTTGCCAGCCAATCCAATGAAGACTGCTATCACATATTTTTTTCTTCTTCTGCATGTAGTGTTGAAAAATAAGACAGTTTGTAATTTGTTAAGGAACACATTTTTACCCCAGTACATATATTAGAGTTAATTTTTCATTCTTCGCAATAGCGTAAGCAAATGAAAATTTATGATGCAAATATCAGTTGTTATGTAGCTTTTTTTCCATAAAATATTGTTATAAATGAAGTTGTTTTGTATGTGTATCTTTTAAATAAAAAGTTGGCAATCAGCTTTGGGAGTTTTATTAAAAGTTATGAATTTTAGGATACACAGTTTCTATGAATTTGAGTATTCGTTAAAAGTTGAAATTTGTAGAAATCTATACATTATAAAATAAAGAAATATAAATAAAGAAAAAAAAGTAGAATTTATTTTTATATATTAACAGATAATAAAAAAGGTTTTCCCCTGGTTGGATTTTACAATGAAATAGTTCTATTTTTATACTAACGAACAAGTATTAAAAAAAAAAAAACAGAAGAGAAGTAATTATAATTTGACTGTGAACTTTTGTATTAATTTCAAACGATGAATCACAGCTAATTTTTCTAATATTCTTAACTATGCCTTTTTTTTAAAAAAAAATTGGAATTAATTTTTTGAACTAGTTAAGTCTTATTTTTACTTTGTTTCATTTCGTTTTAATAATATTTAATTAACATTTAAGCTATTAAAAACAAGTTCAAATTTTAAAAATTAATTTCGGATAATTATTAATGATTAATTATATTTGATTCTGCATCTTGTATTTTTCTTTGGAGAAAAGTTAGTAATAACAGCACATAAATATCAAAATCTTTACGATGTGAATAAACTATTTGTCTCAGAATACAGAATTTTTTTTCTTTACTATCCAATTTTCTAGGACATAAAAGAAATTCCCTAAAGAATCACTTCGCCAATAGCCACCATAAATTTTATCCCTCAAATTGAAATCAGAGGATGTTGTTTGTAAAATATAGGATTCAGAATTTTCATTTGGGAAAACTAGATATTTCTCTTCTTCTATTTACTCTAATAAACTTTCGCCAAAGCTTGTAGTCACGAAAACAAAATGTAATTTTTCAATAGCCTTAACAAATACAATAAAATCCCGACTATCCTTGAAAAAAAAAAGAGCAGAGATCAACACGAAAATGTTTTATAACAATTTCTCTAGATAAAAGACATTGTACAGTTATCTCATAGCTGTACATTAGTTGTCTGTTAACTGTACATTCCAGTTATCTGTTAACTGTACATTCCAGTTACCACCTAACTGTACATTCCAGTTACCACCTAACTGTACATTCCAGTTACCACCTAACTGTACATTCCAGTTATCTCCTAACTGTACATTCCAGTTATCTCCTAACTGTACATTGCAGTTATCTCCTAACTGTGCATTGCAGTTATCTCCTAACTGTGCATTCCTGTTATCTCCTAACTGTGCATTCCTGTTATCTCCTAACTGTGCATTCCTGTTATCTCCTAACTGTGCATTCCTGTTATCTCCTAACTGTGCATTCCTGTTATCTCCTAACTACAATGAACAGTTATAACCTAGATAACGAATTATATATTTCTATATTTAAAAAAAAATCTTGTTTAAATTATTTTACAAAAAATATAATCAGTCATTAGACGGTGTTTTTGTATAAAAACACTTCTTTTTAACAACATTCACTAATCTGCTATATTAATAAAAATTTTACAAAGACATTTTTTTTTCTGCTTGAAATTCTAGAACACTACAAACAATTTCCAGCATTCTGCACCATTCACCCCATTAAGAAACCAATAAACCTCTAGCTCTCAAAACAAAAGCGACGACCCCAACTTCTCATCTTTCCCCAGCATTCTGCAAGCAGCTGAATCTACCAAGGCATTAACAGGAGGGAAGACGATATAAAAATAGACCTCTGCAGTCCAACAACATAATGAAGGGGGGTGGCCTCATGCAATACAGGGAAGGAAATACTGGTGTGGCATTTCGAGAGATCCTGGGTCCTTTTTATAAATACTTTGAGAGAAGGGTGCATTGTCGTTCCAAGCTCAGACATCTGGATCATAGATGCTGATGTTCGGAAGCCCTCAGCAGCAACAATCTCTTTCCTATAAGACAGTGGAGTTATTGAGGGGTGCAATATGGGGCCTGCCTCTAAACAAGGGAAACGGAAATACCCCAACAATCAGCGATAACAAGAAACTTAAGCATAGTTTTCAAGGGAGGGTGGGGAGTTTGTTTACAAACTTAAATAAGGTTAAGGTAAGGATTGAACAAAAGTCTGATTGATTCTTGTTAGGATATAAGAGTTGTTGGAAAACAATGATTGCTTGGAGAGGAATGCCTAACAAGGGCTGAGTAAGTCAACGCTGTAATCAGGGTGGAAAGTTATAGGTTATATAGCCTTTGGAGAATGTTTTGAGCCACAGACATATGAAGTATTGTTTGGTAAAAGTTGATAGTTCATGATGCTTCGGTGGAATTGAAGTGTAGGAGAGTTTACTGAAAATATTTCAAATGGAACAGCAAAGTGAATAAATGAAACAAAGATTTATTATTAGGAGGAGCCCTATAAGGTACTAGAATGACGTTTTATGCAATGTTTTAATATGCTACACAGAAAAATGCGGCTATTTCATTGTATTAAGGTGAAAAACGGAGGATTTTAATAAATAGTTAGGTTCTATTATTTTTGAAACATAAATATAGAAATAGAAGAACTACAAGCAAAATTCTTCCTAAAACATTTTTTTCACTATAATATATAAAAGTACGCTAATATTAAGTACTTGTTCATATATATGAAAAAAAAATTTAACAATTTTATTTAAAACGTAATGGATTCTATCCTATTTAATCAAATCAGTTTATAAAAGTAATTTTTAAGCTAAATCTTATTCAAATATTTCTTAAAATGCTAAGAAAAATGTTGATTAATTAAGAAAATATTATCTTCATTGTAAATATATAAAATAATGACGTTTCATCTACATATGAATTAAAATTAAAAGAAACATTGCTGATACGCATGCATTTAATTATTCACATCAAATTAAAATAAAAGAATTTCTTTGTAATACATTAAATAGGAATCATATTACAGAATGAAATGGAATTATAAAAAGAAAAAAAATGCGAAAAACATATAAAATAATTTTTTTTTTCGTAAATCTAACAGTTTTAATACTATTTAGTAAAGGAAGAAATTTCTGCAAAAGATACTTTTTGATAAAATGAAACCGTAAATATAACAGTTTTAATACTATTTAGAAACGGAAGAAATTTTTGTAAAAGATACTGTCGATAAAAAAAACACTCTATATGCAAAATTGAAAAAATGAAAATATAATCAAACGGATGAAAATAGTCAGATTATTTTTGGCTTAATATTACAAAAGTGTGATAAAAATACCATTTCAATACGAAAATATAGACAAATTAATAAATAGGTGAAAGTTATTCTTTCGACCTAAATCCATAGAAATAATTTTCCATTAGATTTTTCACAATTTCGTACAATAAAATGACTGAGCATTAAAAAAAATATCAGTCAAGATTTAAACTTTTGTGTCCATTTTATCAAAGCACAGTTCTAGACAATTCTCATTAAATAACATTTTTTTTCTCAAAAATTGCACCAGAACAACAATGATTGTTTATAAAAGATATTAAGAGCAAATGCAATTAATAATTCAGTAAGCGAAAAGCTAGAAAAGTTTATAATTGAATTTTTAATTAATAATTTCCAATCACAAACATCAAAATTATTAAAAATTTACAACAACTGAAAATTTTTAAAGAATATTTCACCAACAATAGGTACCATGAAATAAAAGATGTAACTAAAGTACTACAAAACCCGCAATCGCAATGCTAAAAAATATTCATTTAAGATGAGATGCATTAAAAATCAAAACTTCATTTATATATTTTAATTCCCGTGTCCATAATTACATGAATTATATTAAAATGTTATTATTAAAAGTTAGTTTAACGTGAAATTACGTTAAACTGACGCAATAATTAAGATACTTAAAATCTCAAAAGCAAATAACTAATACATGAATAAGAAAATTTTCACACCTTAATAATGCAAAAAAGCCACTAAATAACAATTTTTTTTTTGGGGGGGAAGGAGGGTCCTTATTATTTAAGGCTTAAAAACAATGCCATAATCTGGAACTTATATTATGAGGTAATTAAAATGCTTTAATAAAAGCAGAAAGCAAATATGAATAAATAATTCTATGTCTAAATTTAGTGAAAAAATACAAAAGTTAAATAAATACAAAAAAAATACAAAAGTTTAATAAATACAAAAAATACAAAAGTTTAATAAATACAAAAAAATACAAAAGTTTAATAAATACAAAAAAATACAAAAGTTAAATAAATACACAAAATACAAAAGTTAAATAAATACAAAAAAAATTCAAAAGTTAAGTATTAAAAAAAATACATAAATTAATATGAAAAAACAAAAAAATACAAAAATTAAATACAATAAAAAAAGCAAAAGTAAAAACAAAATTTAAAATCTATAGTTTGAGGTAATTAAAGCATCTTAAAACTACAATAGCAAATGAGAAAAATGTATGGGAAAATAACAATTCCACACTAAAATAAAGCAAAAGAGTCCCAAATTATTATTAATAATAATAAAACATATTTCCCATCAGAGGTTAAAAAATGTCGAAACTAAAGATGTATTAAATGGAAACCATAGAAACTGCAGTAATAAATGAGCCTGGTGCTTACTTACTGAATATTACGACGTTTAAATCCACCACAGAATGATAAAAGACTCGCTCCGAATTGCAGTATTAAATCCTCACTGACGACGGCGGATTCATTTGGAGACGGACACAACAACTGGTAGCAATTCCCGCAAAGTACACACACTGAGTGGAATAGAAACCAAACCACAATGCACACAACACGCCTGAGTATTATCCACACAAAAGTTAGGCCAGGTCCTTTAAAACGTCGCCGGGAACAAACCCATGAACTAGTAGCACACAGAAAAGCACATGTGTCCGGCACATCAAAACCACTCGCCCATTCAAAGATTTGCACTCACCTGGTTAACTATGCAAATCCAAATGGGGCTGGACCTTTTGATGAATTGCTGCAATTTGCAGAATGTCGCGATGGTACTAATGCATGGCGTTGTTCGCGACGCTTAAACACAGGCGGAGAGGGTTTATCGCTAGTCTTAGTCGGATGTTCGAATGCCTCCACAGTTGTGGCTGGATGGTGCGTGATGAGAAGTGAAGTGAGAGAAGTGCGGGCGTCCGCTGGCACCACGCGACTAGGAAGGGAGAATCGTTAATTGAAAAGTTTCTCCAAGAGGTCCTGTTTGGGGATTGTTTTGGCGCTTTTTAGTCTGTCTGTCGTCCTCTTGCTTTATCGTTGGTGTTGGCTTGTGACACATTTAGGGGAGGAGAGGAAAGAAATCTCGAATTGGGTTTGACAAATGGCACTTTTTGTTTCTTTAAGATCAAGAGATGATAATGTTTGAAAAAGTAGGAAAACATATTTAATAAGTCCCATGTTGTATCGAAACTACGATAAGCAAAATTAGCACATTTATCATAATAATAAAAAGGCAGGGAAAAAATTTCTACTATACATAGGATATCCAATTTTTTACAAAGTACTTAATAATAAATGGTATTTTAATGAAATAATTTCCAAGAAATCTGTCGCAATTTTTGAATTGTTGTGGAATCCCGCGTTACAGAAGGATTGACTGTATTTTTTTTCATTCTACCACTATTAACCCTTTGCATTAGGAAAGATAATTCAATGAATAATTATTCACTTAATATATGGACCTGTTTATTACACCAAAAAATAAATATATGCAGCTGTTTTGAGTTTTCCTGAAAAAAGAATCTGCATATTTTTAACATTATATGGGTATTTTTAACAATTAAAATTTAAAAAAATAATAATAAATAAAATGTCAAAATGATGCACCGTCTTGAATGGTGATTGAGAGAAGACATTAGACTACAAAGGGTTAAGAATTTAACACACCGACGAATTATTTCAAAATTTCTAGTTGAACCTTTTACAATAAACAAATCATATCAGCAAGATACAGCCATTTGTAACAGAACGGAAAGCCTACAGAAAAGTATCCATTTCAAGCAAAATGATATATCACTTTCGGACACTTAAAAGTGTTTTCTTATTCATGTATTCTTGGCACAATTTTTTTTTCATTCAAATAAAGCATTTTTGGCAGATTATATTAACAAAGAAAACCATTTCAGTGCCAGTTTGATGCTGAACACTAATATATCGTTTCTGATAACAAAATAGGAAACTATGTAATTAGAGTATATATAGTTTATTTCGAAGTATGATATTATATTAATGATGTGTTGATGTAACAAGTGTAAATATATTACATTCTAAATTTAAATTTAACTATGCAAATACATTCCATTCATTCACATTTAATTAAGCAAATGTATTAAAACATATATACCACATAAACCTATCTCGGAAAAGATGCAATTCATAAATGGCCCGCGTGGAATAAATAAAAAGTAGTTCTTAATTTCAGGATCGCAATTCCATTTAAAAATGCAATGCATAGAGTTATTTAGGAAACTTTTACTCCGTCATCTGCTTTCCCTCCATATATTTCCATATTCAAAAGTAAAAACTGTTTAAATCTTTCTTTCTTTTTGAATCATTAAATTAAAATTTACTGTATAACTAGTTTAAAGAAGACCTGGAATCTGTTTGTCCTATATTAATGCTTCATTTTCTGAATTATTTTCTAGATTCGAGATTCGACACATTTTTTTAGAGTAAATGGGGACAGACAAAATCTTGCCTCTTGGGAAAAAAGGATTTGAGTTATAAAAGTTCCACAAAACTTGTTATATATCAATTTTTATATCACACGCACGCACATACACGAAATCTCTAATCATACTCTAATAACTGATTACCAAGACTTTAAAGAGAGACATACAGTTTCAATAGGAAAAATACATTAAAGCACTATATTTTGTCTTGTTTCAATTAATGAATGAACTAATGGAAAATTTACAAAATATAAACTTTTATACAGTCCAGAGGTTTTATTATTTTTAATGAAATACCTCTGGAAAACAAAAACTTTTAAAGTTTGATTGTTTTGTTATCAAAACCGAACTACGAATCTCAGAATATCACTATTTTAAAGCATTTCAACGGCCGCCTCAAAGACCCATCCTTCAGTCAATGGACTTTGCTCCCCGAGGCGAATTGGTTTAGAATACTGAAATTCAAAACTTTATAACTCGGTCCAATTTGATTGTAGAATAGGATATTAGTTGCTAATAATATTTTACTAAATTTGAATAATAGGACTGGGAGATTGTATAAAAATTTAAATTTCAGGATATTTTTAAGGGCATATTCATTGATTGATAGGGGAAAAAACAAAACTGTGTAATTTATTTAAAGCATTTCTCCAATTTAAATAGTATGCCAATTTCCAAAGTATTAGAAATTAGTTCACTAAACTACAATTAGATTGTATACTTTGTGTATGTGTGTACCATGTGCATGTGATTTATAATGACTAAAAATGGGTTTTTATAAAAATGTTTTAATCGAAAAGTGATTGAAAAAATTATTTAAAATAATTTTTATCAGAAGAGAAATTAACAATTTTAGCAGCAACACTTGACTGAAAACTTACCAAAATCAGAATGAAAAAATAAAATAAAACACATATCTGAATTTATTGCTAAGTTACTTTACTTTTGTCTTTGTAATTGGGAGAGAGAAATTACATTTATTGATGATTTTCTGAGTTTTGTTCAATGTGGCTCTTAATAAATATATAATAGGTGAATTATACATTAAAAAATATTTTCGATTTTTGTACGTACAGTTACTGTATAGGCACTAATTAATCACCGACGTTCTCTGTCGAAACAATATTTGCATTGTATTTCAAAATAAAATTTTCCAGGAAGTTCTGACAGAAGACGTGCAAATTCAGAAAATATACGACGCATAGTGATTTGGCGAGTAATTATACTAATCACATATCATTATTCATAGCAATTAACCGATTTAAACACTAGATGTATAAGGTTATTGGTTTTATCGTGTTCTTACAGTAATTAACCTTGAATACTGCTGATTTTGAAAGTAATGTTGATGTATGTGAGGTGTTATTCATATTGATTAGGAAGTGTCATGATTGTTGACAGTTCCTATTTAAATTTGGAAGAAATATTTTGCATTTGTTTCAATCATAAGATTACTTCCTAGGCGATTTCTTCATATAAAACACATTTATGAAGGTTTTTTTAGGTATCCACACCAAAATTTCTTTCAGTAAAAAAAATATTAATATTTTATTATTCAAAAATCGAACTCGATTTAGTAGCAGTCATCAAATATTCAAAACTAATGTACTCTTAGTGTTCAGAAGTTCAAATACTTCTGCGCATATTAAAAAAAAATATTAATGCAATACAAAAAATACTGTGACTTATCACTTAGAATGCAATTCTAAGTAAGCTAATTTAGAAAATTAGCAGTTTAAAAATTAGACAAAGACATAAAAGAGAAACTTGGATTAGTATCAGATTATATTACCATTGCCATATTAGACAAATTATTGTATGATATTTCCAATAGCTGAATATTGCCAATAGACTGAATATTGTACAGCCGAATATTGACGGACTGAATATTGATTAGCCAATAGACTGAAAATTGTACAATATTGTGAAGATATCTTTATAATATCATTGGATGAACACAATTCGATTTATTGTTATAGCCATAATAGTACAAAATATTGCACCATATTTACAAAATGTGGTTTGATATTCTGAACAACGTAAAAATATCTGAAATATTGTCGGATATTTTGTCACTTCTTAAAAAAACGAAATGTTATTCATTTTAGAATGAATCATTTTTCTGGCCTGATGTTTAAAATTTTTTAAAAAATATTCACATACCTTTTGATCTTTAAAATTAACTTTCTTTTTATATGAATATTTAGCTATTTTTTTTGTCAATGAGCCTTTTGAGTGACAATGATATATGCGAAGTTTTAAATATTACTGCTGAATATGTGATCTTAGAAAGAAAACGTTAGAATAGTGGCGAAACTTTTTAAAACTAAGAATATACTTAATTTAGAATGCAATGGATAAAAAATTAAATATTTCAATCAATCCAAAAAGCTCTCAAAACTCATTGGAATTTGACAACAAAATTAAAACAGTGGACGATACGATAGCTTAATTTTGAAAGATACAAGTTAAAAAAATATATTTAGTACAAGCATTATGGTTAATAGCTAATTATATGTATGTTTAATGCTAAAAGAATTCTTTAATTCTCCTAACAACACATTTAAACGCAAAATAAATTAATTCTCTAATAAGCATTTAATTGATTGATTGATTGATTAAATAAACTCAGTCGATTTTGATCGCATAATGGTAGAAAGTTTTTGTTAAAATGTTTGTGAGCCAATAATGTTTTACTATATGACAACATATTATAATGTAATAGACTAACTTAATCATTTTGACGAAATTATTCGCACCATTTGATCCAATACATAGTATAATTTGATATAACGCATTATACTATTTTATTTAATAACATATTATGATTTGAACCAATACGTAGTATAATTTAATCTTAGACATAGGTTTTTTTTTTAATTTTCAAAACCAAATGCAATATATTTACTTAAACGTAAAATAAATTAATTCTATAATAAGCACTGATTGGATAAATTTGGTCAACTTTCGTCGTAAAAGAGTGGAATTTTCCCCCCTCCAAAATGTTAATGCAATAGAATTACTTAATCCTTTTGAATAAATTATTCATCATCATTTGGTATAATATATAGTATAATTTTATCTAATACACGGCTAAATTTTATAATTATATTTTTTCCCATTACATTTGAATATATCATGTAAATTTAATACTTTGTATATTTTGCAGAAGTTGTTCTTAATGACTTTATTTCTTACTTAATGACCCAATTAACAGGGTATTGAAGTAAACACAAAGTAACTCAACTTGAATTATACATTTATATTGCTGAAATTCATTAAGTGTGTACCACTTGTAACTTTGAAGCAGCTACAACATTTAAGTGACGATACTACTCAAACAATTTCACGTTTTAGTTCGCTCATTTTCATCCTAATAATCTCGGAACTTGAGCAAATAAAAGAAATTTTCCAATGTAAGTTTTCAAAAGCTTGCTCGAGAACACTTTCGAGGATCTTTCGACGAATATAAAGGACACCTGACAACATAGAGTTCGAGTGTCGGAAGTCCCCAGCACTTCTTCTCTTATTTAAAGGATTAAATCTCTCTCTTTAGTTTCACGTGTAAAATTCCAACTAATAGTGTTTACCAAGTTTCCAAAATAATCATTGGCGGAACTCACTTAACAACCTTGGGATTGCTTAAAATAATTTGTTTAAGGAAGTGAATTTTTAATCAATTCTTGAGATGGCAATTAATTTGTGTTTAGAAGTTAATTCTTAATGACTAATGTATAGAATTGAAGTAATCGAACGGAATTAAGGGTAAATGAAAGATGGTGTCAAATTTGAAACCAATTTGCTAGTTTTGAAAAGTTCTAAAAATAGCACTGAATGAACATGAAATAGTTATTTGAACGACGTTATGCTTCTATAAAAGATTCTTTGATTTAATATTTTATTTATGTGTGAAATAATGTCTTATTTTAAGAAAAATTATGTCTTAATATTTGACTTAATTATAATGTTTGATTTATGCAAATTAATGTCTTATGCGAAATATGTCTTAATAAAATGTAATTAACCAGCTATACAATTATATTCCATTTTTAGCAGTGAAAAATCACATCATATGGAAGTAATATCTACACTTCAACTGTTGTTTCATGAAATTTCTAAACTTTATTGTGGAAAAAAATGAATACGTTAGAAATATTAATATTTTTTTAAAAAATGAAGCAGTTTATTATTAATAAGTTATTGTTAAAATGCATTGTGGCTACCATAAGATTGCTTATAAAATGGGATCAAATTTGGAAAATGAATGTTTCATCCAACCTTTTCGATTATAAATTAAACAGTAAAAACTAGCATTTCAAAATTTTTTAGATAATTATAAGCTAAAAGCATATTGATTAGGTATGCATATTTAACTTCTGTAAGCTAGTTAGCATACCGAAATTGAAATTTTTATCATTTATTTTATAAGTGTTTGTTAATAAGAAATGTATAAACGAATGATAAAACTGAATGCATATAACTCTCATTTTTTTTAATGCATATTTTGAAATAAACTATTTCTTGCATCCTCTATTTTTTGAAGTTATTAAAAGAGTTTTTGTTTTAATTTTTTGTAGGAAAATGAAAATAATACAAAAAATATAACATAAATTTATAATAGATAAAGAAGAACTCAATAAAAATAATTTTCCTGAAAAATTTAATGAAATATTTTTATTGAAGAAACTTTTTATAATTTTTTAAACATATATTTTGAGTACAAATAATAAAAATTGGAAAGGAAAAAAAAACCCCCGAAACTATGAACATTTGACAGCTCTAATATGCATCTGTATTATTTGCTTGGCTTTGAGAACCACAGTAAAAAAAAAAAAATATTTAAATATATATTCGATTGAACTAGTTTCATTGAACAAATAAAATTTATCGAATTATCTGAAAAATTAATATTAAAACTAAATCAAAATTTACTAGAAGTCTAAATCGAAAATTCCAGAATAAAAATAATTTTAAAACCTATAATTTTACAATCAATACTTTAACTGGTTTAAGTCCCTCTAACAATATTATCGAAATCATATATATTAATTTATTTATTTCATAATAGATTTTTTTAAATCTGACAACCGATCAAAAATTTTGAATCTCCGATTCAATTTCTTAAAGTTCAAAACATTACAGTCAGTAATTTAACAGATGGAGGATCCCCTGTACCACATTCTCCAAAACCCATATCGTCAGGAAGAAAGCAAGGAACAGACTTATTAGGTTACTTTCACTCCTCCCCCCCCCCAGCCTCACCTACCCTTTACTTCAGTATACACATATGGTTGAGCCATGTGACACATCCGCTGTTCTGTCCTCCACCCCCACGCGGTTCCAGTGAAAAAACTGATGAATAAACGATAGACAAGAACATAAAAAAAAGGGGAGAAATTTTACATACACATAAGTCTTCTCGAGTTCGCAACCTGTAGTATGTATGTAGTAGCTGACGAATCTCGATTTGTTATTTGTTATTTTCTACAACTACATCCGAACAAAGATGTTATTATGAGTTAGTGCTGCGTGATATGAAATGCGTTCCTTGTTCTAGAAATGAAAAAGACGACTGTGTCGCAGTGGTGTTATAGCTGCAATCCATACTGTACCTAATAGCGTAATCAGACCAGGAACAATTTGTCCTTCAAGAGCTTTTTTATTTGCTTTGCGACTTATGGTTTCCAGTGTGTGACGGTATTTTTGTCACGTGTGACGGCACTTTGAGTGCTACTCTGTTTACAGGGTGATTACATTAAGCATAAATCTAGGAATTAAGGAAGAGTTAATAGTTTGGGATGGCAATGTTTAAATCTTTTATGAGTTCCGTTTTGTTAGAACAACTTAACTGTCGTGCTTAAAGAAGCGATGCTTCTTTTCCATAAGTGATAGGATTTATAAGTAATATAATACATTTAATCAAAACATATTTACTATTAATTGTAGCAAAAAGCAAATTCAAAACACATTGAAGAATTTGGTTAATAACAATAGAATTTCCCATAATGATGAAGCTTATCATATGACTCCATACTTAAACGGCACTGCATATGTCACCCTATACTTTATTGCATGTTGCTTTAAACTATAATATCATATTTTTTCTCACGTGCAAGATGTACAATAGATTCCAAATTTAAACAAAATGGCTCATTTTACTAGCAACACTTGAGCAAGAATTAAATTAGTATAATTTAGTTATATTTCTATTCTATTCTACCGAAACAAGACGGCATTATTTTTGGACATATATGTTTATTTTGAACTGTATTCAGATGATGCGGACTACATTCGTAATGGCAAACTTAAGATTTATGATATGTTTTAAAGTCAAAAAAGTACAGCCTTTGTTATCTTCCCGTTTTCATAATAAATTTTTATCTAAAGATTTTTTTTTGTAACAAAATATTTAGGAGACTTCGTTTAATAGAAATTCGATTTAAAGCATTATAAATCACAACTTTAGACAAATTTGCATCATAAAAAAGGCAATCAATTTTTTTAAATTATTCACATATTCAAAGCAAGTGCTTGAATAAATATCACACTCTTTTACGTTTAAATTCAAAATATTCAAATTCATTTTTTCCAAGTATAATATTTATTATAAATTATTATAATCATTTTTTATTATTCTAATATTTCTACAACCGAAAAGGGAATTGTTCCAATTTCAAATATAAACATATATATATATAAAAAAATCCCTATTCATTTTACGGACCTCAGTCTGATACATTAAAAAAAAAGTCCAATAAAAAAATTGGATGATAATAACTGCAAGCGGTTGCAAGAAAAAGGATTTTTGGATTTCCGGGGAAAAAAAAATCACTTCCAGGAAAAGTAGACGGATGCAAACGGGAACCAAACCTTTTGTTTCTGAACAAAGACGGAATTTTGTTTGCCACGCTAGGACTATAGTTCCAAATCCTTTTTTTAAAAAATTCAGTCATGAAAAGAAAAAGAAACGGTTTCACGCCACCATGCTTTTATTACTGAATTCATATTTCATTCTCTCTAGTCCTAAATTCCCTCGCGTGATCCCCCCCCCCTCATCCTATTATGTCCATGCCACAAATAAAACAGTTCTAACACTGTAATACTAATAATGCCAAAAGCGCTTTTTAAAATTATTTATTTCAGAATAATTTAAGTAAATAAAGAATATTTCGCCGGCCGTAACTTCTTTTCAGGGTTCGCGGACATTTAAATTGCTTACGGAGTGTTTAATTTGACTTTAAGACAGGTGAAATATTTCACCCATATGTGTGTGTGCGTACGTGTAATTGCTGGTTTTTATTTCATTAAATAAGTTGTAGTGAATGAATTAAACTAGTGTTTAGTTACATCTTTTTGTCATATTATTATAGAACTGTTCTTAAAGATTACGATATTTTATTTGGGAAAATTTGCATAAAAAATGGTAATGGAGAAATAAATGGTTTATTATTTCTTGGTGATATTATTTGTTTGAAGAAAAAGATTTAGCAATTGTATTTCTAAAATAGCAGATAAATTTATAGTTAACTAAAAGAAACAAAGTAATTAATGCAAATTAGGTTAATTTGAAATGTAATGTAATGGAAATGTATTTGATTTTGTATATCACCAGTAGAAGTGTTTCAAAATTCAGATTTTAAATACGACTGTTTTATAGATTTTATTCTCCAATTAAAATTGTGTTATAGCATAGAAGTTTGGGAATTAAGGTTTAAATCAGATGTCTTTGTCATAGGGGCGCAGTTGAAAATACGGGTTCGGTCCAAATGAATGAGGTGTGTTGAGGAATATTAAAATATTGGTATTATTTTGTCATATTCTAATTATTAAAATTATATGTAATTATTAAAAGCATTGTTCAATAGTTATAGTAAAATTTAACTTTATTTAGAGTTTAAGTTTCGAAAATTTTATAACAGAGTTATTAATTCTTATGAATAACAATTTTATTGGATAGCATTTTTTTTAAAATATTTATATGGATAACATTTTTAAAAATCTGGAATTTTATAAAAATTTCAGATTTTTTTTTAATAATTTAACTTAAGTCATATATAGTAGATTCGAGTAAAATTATCATTAAGCTAAATTGTTACACCGTTTTAATAGTTTATTACCAGTAGTAAAAATGTAAGAGTATACTAATATAAGATTTAATATGTTCTATTAAATGGACACTCCAATTATATTTTATAGAAAAATATATAACAATCAAAACAACGAAATTAAGCGAATTTAAAAGGAATATGGTATAGCAGATGACGGTTTTTGTGAGTTATTTATTCAACAGAAAAAATAAAATATTGCAAAGTAAAAAGATTCAAATGGCAAGGTATTGATTTTTAGATAAATGTTTCTAATATCATTAACATTTAATATCAACTTTCTAGCTATAAATAAAATTGAAAATCACAATGAATCCAAAGCAATTAATAGTTTCTTAACCCTTTAACCCTTTAAAGGGCCATTTTTTTCTAGTCATATTATGTTAAAATATTTTTAGGCTTGAAATTAGAATAAGAAAAGGGATTCATTTAGCATATTAAATAAATTTAATTTGATTCATTAATTAATTTGGTTAATTAATAATTAAGTAACAAATCAAGACACATCATTTTGTCTGAGATAAAGAACTGAAGCATCTAAGTTTCTGACTTACTAAAAAAATTTGTCAGAACTAATGCCAATCTACATAATTTCATACAAAGATTGAAAAATTTGGCCGGAAGCATACTTCCCACGGCCCTAGAAAGGGTTAAATGAAAACAAATTTCTCATTTTAAGCAAAAAAAATGCATTTTTTTTTTAAAATTTGGAGATTAAAATGAAATTACCACAGGCACGGACATGACACACCCTTCAGATGCTAGTGTTAACTTATCTCACATCAGAAGGTTGGACGCATCAGCTGCCCATTACAGACTTCTATTTATCAAAATTTTAACGACTCACAGTTTAGATTTCCATTGGAGTTCTAGGAAAAGCCCCAAAAAGTTAGCAAACACTTGAGTTAAGAAGCCAATAACTATCCCAACAAGAAGTGTGCATGTAGCAGAGGCAGTGGAAAAAAGCTCTTGTCCCAGCACCCATGTGCTATCTTTACGACAAGCCATCAATGGCAAGAGTCCTACGGAGAATATTCAAGCCCGATCGCTAAGAGACGAAGAGATAACAGAATGGCTCGCACGAAAAGATCTCGATAGGTCTCCGTGACCCGGTGCACGCAAGTATGGTGTGGAGGATTTCCCACAGAAGGCGTAAAACCATCTTTTATCTTTGCTCTGTTTTCGGAGGGTGAGTAACATGCCGCTTTTCGCTCCTTTTCTGGGAATGGTCGGGGGAGCGTACAAAAATCGCGAATGGGAACTGTCTCGTGGATTGAAACGACTGTCTTTTATTTTTTAAGTGGTAGTCCCTTGTCCAGTGGGTCCTGAACAGGCTAAAATCTTAGAGCATTAGTTTAACACTTCTGGTAAGAATTCAGCTATAACTAGCATGCTTACTCTTACAGTTCTGAAGTTTAGTTATATTAATGTCCCAATTTTAAAGTCACACTCAAGACTATTTTGGGACGGACCTCGTAATTTTGATCCGAGATCAGATGACGATAACTGATCTGTACACCTCCTTTACATACATCCGCACCACACCAACAGGAGGAAGTTTGGCTCCTTCGTTTACTCCTCGGATTTAATGTGCACAAGACTTCCGCTTATACGGTGGTTCTTCGGGAAATCGGGTCTCGAAACTAAAACCCTTCAGTTCTGAAGCCGAGACTTTACCACCTTACATTGTTGAATAACAGCCTATTATTATAAAACACACACACAACAAAAACAAACTATTTGTTTCGATTAGAAAATTATTTAGATCTATTTTCAAAGTGGCGACATCAAAATAGTGATTGGGGGGGGGAAGACGACAACTGGAGAGTAAAAACAAAGTTTCTTTCATTATTTTTACCTAAGGGTATTTTTTTTGTTTCAGTTTTTTTTTCTACCAGAAAAGTTATTTAATTTTAACCCCCATTCTGATGTCAATAACGAACCCCAAGTTTTAAAATATATACGACTCACGTGCACGCATAATTTATACTTAAAATAATAAATTAATTTGTAGTGACACACGCAATAAAAGTAACAAAATCAATAATTGAGATTATATCAATAAATTCCCCCAAGAAACATTAAAAATATTAGATTAGAATAAATAGCCATTATTTATATAATTGATTGTCGTAAAATATGCAAAATTTTCAGAAGTGAATTCTTGAGAAACTCAAAGCTTTCAAAATAATGTTTCTCAGAAGTGATTTTCACAAATTTCAAAGATTTTTTTGTTGTGTTTTACTTTGAAAAGTCTTTTCAAGTGTATTTTAAGCATGAATAACTGCATATGTTAACATATTTATACACAAAAATGAATAAACATTAATTAGGAAAGCTGCATACTTCAACCTTCATTTTAATTTCGCTTTGATTTTCTTTACACTACCATTCGCATCTTTAAATTCTTATGTTTGAGATTCTTCAACTAGTAATTAATCTATGCAAAGACTGAACTAACCAAATTGTTCACAAATAAATATTTAATTAAGATGCTAAACAGAGACTGAAAAAGTATTAGCTTTAATTTCATTTAAACAACTGTGTAGTATCACGGCATTAACGGCTTTCGCTTTTAAATTACAAAATGATTTAATCTAATTTATTCCAAGTGATATACTATTTTAATTCGTTTACATTATGATGTTTAGAAGCTATTATATTAATTTGTAAATTGTGGCTTAAAGCAAATATAATATGAAACTCTCTCAAAGTGTTCAACAAGGCGGATCATTCAAACACAATACTCCACAATAGTGTTCAATATTAATCTACATTACACAATATTGTAGAACACTATACTATATCCCACAATATTCTCAATAATTTATAATATTCTACAATAGTGTGTAACGTAGATTAATAATATTGTACAATATTGTGTAATATAGATTAATAATATTATGCAATATTGTGTAATATAGATTAATAATATTGTGCAATATTGTGTAATATAGATTAATAATATTATGCAATATTGTGTAATATAGATTAATAATATTGTGCAATATTGTGTAATATAGATTAATAATATTGTGCAATATTGTGTAATATAGATTAATAATATTGTGCAATATTGTGTAATAATTATTCTATATCACACAATATTATAGAATATTATACGATACTGCATATTCTGCTATATCTTTCCGTATTGTTGAATATTTTTTTTTTGCCACTAGGTATATAGAGCTGCCTAATCTGAGGTGTAGTTACTTCTTGCATAATAAAGACTCATTAAGAAGGGTATTCTGAAAATTTCAAATAGATTTTGTATTAAAAATTAATTAAAAACTTAATATTTTTCCGTAATAACTTTGGGGGACAATATTATACAAAAATCATTTTTAAATTAATTTATAGAATTACAAAATAATAAAAAATAAAATAAACAGGTTAGTAAAATAGATCACATCCGAAACTACAAACACACATAATTTTTTTAATGGTTTTAAAAAGAAATAATGATGATAGAATTGAACTGCTTCTCACATATCAACCATACAATGTTGCGCGAACAACTGAAATAAAACACATAACTATATGTTTATATTTAAAGAACTGAATAGCCAAGTTTTTCGATCAACTATCTTTTGTTACGTCACAATAATCCGCAGCAGATGGAGAGGACATAAATTCATTTCTAGGAAACAAAAGTGATCTTATCAAAGGGAACTGGAATCAAATGCTGTGAAAAAAGCTAATTCTGTCCGGCAAATTTTGATGTAGACAGATTGATGTCTTAGGGATAGGATCATCGATCAAGAAAGAAAGCAAAGGTTAAAAGAGAAGGAAAAAAAAATGTATCAATGAAATAAGATGGATTAAAAATCATTTGGCATTTCGGAACAGTGGGAGATACAGAGTATAGTAGGCAATAAAGATTTAAAAAGCTAAATGAGTTTAACTCAAAAAACGAAGAGAAAAATTAGAAATAGAAATTTTGTAATACAATCTCTGAATTAAATTTTACGGGTTATATATCTCTGGACAGTTTGTTAAGAAAATTAAAGGGAATTCGAGCCTTGTAAGTTGAGACATTATAAAGTTTGGTTTATCTATCTTATTTATTTTTAAACTCTATATACAGCAATATTGAGCATTCTTTTATTTTCTAAAATAGTGCTGAAATCTATTTATCTATCTATAGCAGCGATACGAGCGCGCGCACGCACGCACGCACGCGCGCACGCACACACACACACACACACACACACGCGCACGCGCGCACACACACACACACACACACACACACACACACACACACACACACACACACACACACACACACACACACACACACACACACACACACACACACACACACACACACACACACACACACACACACACACACACACACACACACACACACAAGCGCGTATTTAATATTATTGCAAAGCATGCGAGTATAAGTACTGTTAATAAAACAATGAAAGGAATTACTGTGAAATACTCTTAATAAATGTTTAAAAATTTATTAAGGTAAAATTAAACTTGCATGCAGATATAAATGATGTTATTGAAATATTTGTTTCAAATATTAACGTGGTGCAAAAACGGTTTCTGCGCAATAATATGCATCGAAATTATTTAGAAAAAAAACGCTAAAAATTATTTAAAAAAAATCTAATTAAATTTTTAAAAATTTCATACTTAATGTGCACGCACTACTCAATATGCAACCCTAAGCTAAATTAAGTAGTTTTAAATTCAAGGACCGCTTCTATAGAGCATATGAATGACTTTTTAAAATCGAGTAAACCACATCATACAGTTTATAGACAATAAAACTGCTTTTAAATATTATTCTGTTTAAAAATGAGAAAAATATTTAAAACTGCGAAATGTTTCTTGAAAAAGAATTAATTGGAATAGGACTGAATTATTTACGAATTTACGAAATTCACGAATTTACGAATTTGAAATTCATCAATAATTGTAATTGAAAATGCGTTTAACAGCAATAAAAAATTTGTTTCTTATATCCATATGAATGTTGGAATCAGTAAAATTATTTATTACAACTTTTGTTCAGTGTCGAGAAGATTATTGAAATGTAATTTTCTTATTGATCTTACATTTTTTTCCCGTTCATAATGTAAATCTCTATAATACTTTGCTAATCTCGCATTAAATTATTGTATAAATGAAAATTAATTTTATTTATGTACCGAGTTGCAAATTAGTAATTTATCTCTATTTTTCTCAAATAAACAAAAATAAATTTCATTTACATATCTAATGAGGAATTTCTTCATAAAAATTCAAAAATGCAAATAAACTTATAAATCATAAAAATATCACTGAAATTCAAAATAATAATATCATAATTTATACATTTCTTTAATAAGTTTTATATTTTCTATTTATAAATTCATCTTAACTGGATGAAATCGCCAAATTAGATTTAATATTACATTTACTAAATATTCAATAATGCCCAACGGTTCAATCTGAATACATCATTTGTATTTTAAAAACCCTTTGCGAAGATTTAGAGCCAAAAATGTAATTTCCGCAAATACGTTAGAAATAATTAACGGCATATACATGCACCTTAACTAGATATATCAACAATTATTAATATTGAATTGGATTTAATATTATATATATTAAACAGTCAATAATGCTCAATGGTTCATTCTGAATACATCATTTTTATTTTAAAACCTCGTTACGAAAATCTCCAAAAGCCAAAAACGCAAATTCCACAGGATACGTTAGGAGTAATTAACGGCCAATTGCAATATTTATCTAAATCCATGGCACACCCCATGGATCGATATCCATGGATCTGAAGCAATCGAGGCGAGGGATCATCGGCATTCTTCTGACACGGATCACAGGGATCAGGTTGCCCGGGATCCAATCAAGACCTGCCAACTCCACCTGCAATCACTTCTAGAAGCCAAATGTACCACCTGGCGCTCGCCTACCAGGGAAGGAGGGAATTTTTTCATCTATCCTTCAAAGAAGTCCCTCATAAATATTAAGCAAAAGGGTTTTTGTGGTACATAAAAACATTAACACTAAACATTCCTATTACATAGGTATTATGGAGAGTGAAAAACAGATAAAAAACTTGATTAAAGACAACAAGATTGGAAAAAACGAACACAAGGAAGAGATTAATAGAAATTAATAGAAAAATTACATTTTAAAGACAAAAATATTATTAACTTCTTTAAAATATGAACTAGAAAAAATAAAAATATTCGTAGCATTTTGGAACCAGAATATAGTTCACAAAATAGAACAAAAAAAAAAAAAAAAAAATGGATGAAATATACGAAAATGAATAAAATTCAGCTTGCTTACTTTAACTATTATTCTATCGGTTTGTTCCAAATTAATTATTTCCTTTTATTTGAATGACTTCGAGTGAAAATATTTAATCATTTATTCCGTTTCAATTTCGATTAAGCATTTGTGTTATTTATCTTGAAGATTTTAATTGAAAATCTTTAATTAATTATTCAGTTTTCAGTCAGATCAAGTGTTTTTTTTAGCCTTTCAATTAAATCAATGGCTGATTATTGTTTTGTACATTACTTAATCATCAATTTTTTTAAGAAAGAATTTGCAAATGCATGATTGGCCTCGAATTTTATTTATATTTGACATCGAAATTAATCGCTGTTTTTCATATATTCATTCAAACCAGTATCATTTGTATTTTTAATTGATTTATTCAGTTAAAGCAATGTATGCTATTATAAATTTATTTTACGCTTATTAATTGATATCATAGCTATTTGGTGATTGTGAATTAGTAGGCTTACGAATTTTTCGTGTAAAATCCTTTCTATTTCATAAGATCGACTAGCCGCAATTACCTAGTAATTGCGGGTCGGTATATGAGAACTGTAAGTTTAAAACCCGATTTTTTTAAACATCTGCCATGTACATTGATCTGGTGTACGTTAAATTCTTCAGGGACAAACATTTTCCTATTGATGAGCTGTGGAATCTTAGAGAGTGGGATTCTGGCTCAAGTATTACCCAATTAAGGATCATAATGATAAGATTTGTGTCATAAATAGGCATCGTATTATTCAAAATGAGGGCTTAACCGAGTTAAATTAAATCAAAATTATAATACTAAGTAAAATTATTTAAAAAAATAACTAAAATTACAGTTAACTGGTTGGTTTAGACATTTAGTGCGTCATTTAATTATTCTTTCAGCATTTAAATTAAAAAAATATATAAAACTCGCTTTTTAAGGGCTTTTTTAAAAAAAGCTTTGAACTCCACGTCTATTCTTCGTAATGCAAGCGGTGAATATGGATTTACGTATTTATTTTTCACAATTATTTTATAAATTGTTCAATTTCTTTAGAAATAATCCATTTGAGCACTTTATCTTCGCAATTTAATCTATATATATAACATAATAAGCAAAGCCAAAGAACCAGTACCTCAGCTCCACCAACTGGTTTGACTTTGCCAATTTTTTAATTAATTTGAAAGCGCATTATCTTTAATAGATATGTCATCAAAGATTGTATGTCTTCAGCGCTCCCCCCCCCTTTTCAAGAGATATCGCAAAGCTCAATTTCACTGCACATTCTCTACGAATGAATAACTATGTCAGAATCTTTTAGTCGCGATCACTGTAACAATTTCGACACTTTTTGAAAGCTTATGACGTTTAGATTTGATGACATCATCAGTGATCGTTTGTCATCCACAATTTCAAGAAATTTCGTCATATAAAACCTTGGCACAACCTTCAACTAACCTTTATATATATAAACAATAAAACTGACAGATTAAAAATAAAGTAAAATCTCATTATCAAAATGTGCAGTTGCAAATTAGAGATAATATGTTTGAACTTGCATATATTTGTTCTGTAATCTACATCCTGTATAATGGGATATCTTATAATATGGAACATATTTCTGCATTGTGTAAGAGTCTATTGTGTATATTTATTGCATATATTTGATGAAGCATTCATTAAGAAGTTGGTGGTAATATTAATCATTTATCAATAAAATAACAAGCAGAAAAAGCCCCATTTCAAAAAATTATCCGCTTGAATCCTTTGCCCATGTTGCTATCTGAAACATCACCGAAGCTCGATCAAAGTTGACGATACGATTGACTATATGGCTGTACCAGATCATATTACCATAATTATTACCATTATATAACATCATAAATAGAAACGAACCATCCGTCCAGAAAATCGGTTCCGAAAGACTCCACCGACTGCAAGAAGAAATGACCCACTTCCGTGATGACCAGTCGCCTTCAGTCGAGACAGAGGCAACAAACCATGAGAAAAAAGGGTTGGAGTTTCCATCGGATCCTTATTTATTTTATGCTGGGGTTTCACCTATCCATATTTCATGAGAGTCTCAACAGCGCTCTTAGGGTCTGATCTCATGCAACTCGGATCCTTTTTTTTTTTAATACTTCATCTCTGTCTCTCTGGAGATTTTGAATCACATCTGGGTAACAAGAGGTCAGTGGCGATTCTTTTCCACGATCCCCCCCCCTCTGTCTCATCTTTTTTTGAGTTTTAGAGGCTCATTATGGACATTCGATATGTCTTGGCACCAACAATTGTCATTCGTGAGTAATGTCTGTTGCAGAAGAGGCGAGATACGTTTTGTCAGATTTTTGGTGTCATTCAATTACAGCTTAAGTCTATTAAAATAGATATTTTGAACATACAATGAGTTTTTTATGGCCGGAAAAAAATTGCTCAATTTGCAAAAGATAAATATTTTTTCACCATTTCACCATAAATTAATAAGTATATATAAAAATAAAATATCAATTATTGACAATTAAGAAACAATTTAATAAAAAATAACCGTTTATTTTAATAAATATTTGAAATGAATGGATTATTACAATAATTTTGGCCTATTAATATTTAAAAATCTGAAATAATTCAAATATTTGTCTGACTCAAAATTATACAAGATCCCCTAGCATAAATTATTCTGAAGGATAAGCTATTAATTGATCATTGCTATCGAAAGTTATCGAATTTCAAAGTTTTAAAATCAAATACAACAGACTATATTTCTATACGAATGGAGCTTGCGCACACACACACATGCACACTATTAGTGCACATTTTTGATCATTCTTTAATATGAATGCAAGAAATGAACTTTTCTGAATTCACTAAATAAATTTTTAAGTATTTTTGAGAAATTATCAATTACAAAAATTCAAGAAATATAGCTAAAAAATAATTGAATCAATAAAGTAGATGACGTTATCGCATATTTAATCTATAACTTTATTTACAAAATTTCTGCAGACTTACCACAATGCAGACAATCAAATTAGACTGTTGCTAGACAATATGAAATTTCCAAAAACAAGCTAACAAACAACAGTTTTTAAAAAGTGGAACAAATATAACTTATGCAATTTCCTTAATAATAAAGTTTTGCTTCTTGAAAATGCTATATTACGAACAGTTAAGCTAATCTAAATAAATTATCTTGTATTTGTTTAATTATATATATTAAATTAAATATATAAATAGAATATATTACGTCTGAATGAAATTTTATTAATGAAATATTATTTTGCTTCTTCATCAACAACACCTTAAGCAATTGTTTCATAACAGATTGAGTCATAGATAATACAAATAATTATTTTCCGCAAGTGGAGTACGATTCTGTCAAACAGCAAAATTATATTTTTATCAGGTTAATAAGCTGGCAAATACACTTTGTATCTTTAACCTTATATATCTTAATTTGCTAATACTGATTAAATTTATGCTGACTGTTTGTACCGGGGATAAGTTGCAACATAAATGCATAATGAAGAATGAAGTCACCATGAGCAGAGCCAAGATAGAACAATCTGAATCAAATAAGCTCTTTAGGTTGATTCTTTAAATAATATCTCTGGTTTTGATTATACTTTTTTCTTTGTTACATGAATTCGATACTTTGTAACAACATATTAACGAACAACATTTTACATCGAAAATGGGAGCTTAAAATAGATTGTGAAAAAAAAAGTAACGACGGAAAATCTGCAACTGATTAATTTGGATGATAATCCTATAAAGAAACCTCAAATTAATTCTTTTACATTCAAAACAGCAACAGAATCTCTCCCATAAAAATGCCCCATATAAACATTGACAACAGCTGGCAGAGTAATTAAAAGGGCTTAGCTTTTCTATATCAACTTTTCCTGCAATGCTCTGCAAGGAGTTAAAATCGCATTAAAAATCCTTGCCCTCGTGATTTAAGACGTATAATCTGATTAAGGCTGCTCTCTTTACATACGCAATCACAGTTAAGAAAACAGTGCTTGGCAGAAGAGCATCTTCGCGATAATTAATTCAGTACTCTGAATAGTTCATTTTCTCAAATAAATCACGACGCATTTAAATATTTGATTTCGAGTTTTCCGAAATAAAAGCAACGCAGCATTTAATTTTGCCACCTCGTTTTTTGAGAAGGGTAACTGAGACAAGAAGAGGTAGATTTCTTTTGTGCTATCTCTCTCTCCCTCTATCCATGGGGGAGACCGTTGGATTTTTAAATCTACATTGACTTCAGATAGAAATAAAAGAAGTACTTTTAGTTAATGATACTCTACAGGAAAAGAGTGAAAAAGAAGCTAATTTGATACAAAATGTTAACAAAGCATATTGCAGGAAGTAAAAATAAAAACGTGAGACTCTAAATAATTCAAAGATTAAGCTTTTATTTATTAGTTTCCACTAGCAGCAAAGAAGAATGTATGTTGTATGGACTTAAAACTATTTCATTCTAATAATATATACTACAGAAGATGAGAATGTTCAACATGCAGCAATTTTTTTCAAATTTTTAAGTAATTAAAAATTAGACGAGATTTTGAAATTCTTCTAGGCCAACTACCAAAAATATTTTTGCACAAAACTGAATTTTATACATTTTAAATTTTTTTTAATGATATCAACTTTTTTTCTTCTAAATTTTAACGCATTTTAAAAAATACTTTTTTGCAAAATTTTTAACAACAGCTGTCAGTGTTAAAAAGAAATTCCAAATTTTTCATTGTTTCATTAAATATTTAATCGCATGTTTGTCGGAAATTATAGAATAATTTTGTTAAATATTAGCGCCTTTTGCATAGATTATTAGCATTGAGTAAAAATTTAGAAATTTAAAAAATAATTAATTTAAAATTAATTAACTTCTACTATTATTACAACGACCTGAAACTTAACTCCATTAGGAAGGTTTTTGCACAAAATAATCAGAGCCCCTATAAAGTTATTAAAATATCAAAACTTTATGTTTATCACAACTGATAAGTAAAAATACTTCGTTGAGGAAGCCGTGAACAAGTTATGTATAAAGAATCTAAATGATATTAAACATTGTATATAATCTGAAGAATCAGGTACTCGTCAAAATGGATTAGTCGCGATCACTTCTAATAATAAAAATGAATGTGTGTGTTCAGAGCTCAATAGATCAAATAATTTGACAAAAACTATATGTATATAACTGGAATATATATATACATATTTTTTAAAATTTTAAATCATGCAAATTTAAACCAAATTCCAACTAACTATATTATAGCCTTAAAATGAATTTTATACCTTTTCAAAGTTTAAAAAAAAATTGCTTTTAAAAGATACCAATTTAAAACTGATTTTAATAGCTTTTTAAGATTTTTTTTTTGTCTAACTTCTTTTATGAGAAAAGGAAGGAAATCTTAGCAATGCCCGATGTCATTAGTATTAAAATATTTAAAAAAATATTTCTGAATAATATATTACTGAAACTTATGTAAATATATGTGCAAATGCACATAGTCTTGCTATTGATGTCTATACATTTGTTCATCGTTATACTAAATTAATGTGGAAATATATGCATACATTAAAGTTTTATAATGAGTATTATCCAACATAAAGTAATCATCTCTAATTGAAAATAATTGATATTACATCATCTTCTACGAAGTAACATTTGGAAAATGAATAACAACTTAATTTTAAGGTAAGTTCGGCAATTTAAATGTGACCGATTGATTTCAAACCTTATCAGAACAGTTTCATAAAAATTTATATTTTGTGGCTAAAAAATAAACCGATGCCATGAAAATACATATGTAACAGACATGTGTAATTGTTCATAGACTTTAAACAAAGATATAATAATCTACAATAATATGTATTTTCAAAGATATAATAATCTACAATAATATGTATTTTCAAAGATATAATAATCTACAATAATATGTATTTTTCAAAGATATAATAATCTACAATAATATGTATTTTCAAAGATATAATAATCTACAATAATATGTATTTTCAAAGATATAATAATCTACAATAATATGTATTTTGATCTAATTAAGTAAATGTAGAAAAATCTAACTAAACAGCTAAGAATGAAATATTCAGCTTCTATATGGAAAGATTACAAACTGAAATATCCAACTCAACGAAATCCCCGAAGGAAAACTGTTAGATCGTACTAACTCAAATATCAATCTTTTTTGTAAATACCGGTAGCTCAACAACTTTCTTCATTCAAATAAGTTCACAAAACGATTACCGCAAAAGACCCGATTGCCCTTTTTAACCTGCTCCACTTTCGGGTATATAAGCGAGCAGACAACATTCAAATCGCGCCATCACAATTTGCCCCTCTGCTAAATCAGGCATCCACCCTTAAAATATGCGAGAGGGGGTAGATTGTACGTTTGAAGCAAGACGGCTGGATTTGTCATTTGACTCAGTTGCTCGCCCGCACGCCGAACCGCTGACAGAAGACGCATGTGCTCGCATGTAAATAGGTGCAAATGAGACTGGAACCTCCAACAACCACACAGGAAGATGCCTCCTGGGTTTGGAACTGCAGGAGGGGGGGGGATAAGAGCTGATCGAGGTGACAGTCACCAATCCAACCCTCCAATACGAATCACGCTCTGAAGCAGAAAGATGATCAAGAATTATTCAATTCCATGGACTGGTTTAAAAGTTTTCGACTGAAGATTAAGGAAAATCGGTATTAGTTTGTTTTAGATGTCGCAAGGGGCCAAAGCGATTTAGTGTGAGAATTCCATTCCAGAAGAGCTTTAGAGGATTTAGACTTAGAGGATTATGTGGTCGGAATTCCTCTTAATATATGCAAATACACCAGGTTAATCCTTCTAAAATGCCGCTGGAATTTATCGAATTGATGGCGAATTGAAAGGATTACGGAAAGGTACTTTAATTTGCAATATATCCCATCGCCTGTTGCAAAGTATTCAGATTGGATGCCTTTTGCTGTTGGTTTTAACGCTTGATACCCTGAGGAATATAGTATCTAATTTTCCATTTTGATAACTAAGGATTTGTAACAGGATGATAGTCTTTGGTGATGATTAGAAGTGAATATGAATAAGGCAAATTCAAAGAATCTTTAAGGCATTACATTTACATGACATTTGAAATGAGAAACTTTTGTTTTTGATTGGTGGAAATCTTAGGATATTGGTCCATGTTTTGGTAAAAGAGCAAATTACATTTCGGACGCTAAGTCTAATTTTGTAGGAGTGAAATCTACAACATTTTTATTTCCAAAAACTTTGAAAAACAAGAAATTGTTTTCACTTTCTGCAATGAAAAAAATGTTGCTTGCTTTCTCTAATATATCAAATTAAAATAATTTTCGTTCAAAATCAACATTTCGCTAGGAAAACCCAGAAAAACTATTCATCATCAGTTAAGTAAAGAATACAATTAACTAAAAATTATATTTTCCTTTGAAGCTTAACTAATGAACTTAAACATAAAAAAGAACCATAAAAAATTAAATTTTTTAAGATTTTTATTTTTTGAAGTAAAAAATAACTGGGGTTGCGGTTTGCTTATAAAACAGGAGGGAGCTTATAAAACGGGATAAAAGGAGCATTAACTAAAAATTATTTAAATGTGTCTGTCTAAAATACCAATAAGATTTGAACGCCAAGTTCCTCTTTTAGACCAATCAATTCTTTTTAATCATAAATGAAACAATAAGTTTGCTTTAAACTTCATTACCGGCGGAAAATAATGATTGAATTTTTTCAATGCCAGAATTTTTTGGTAACTAATCATGAATCATTAATTCTTCTTCCTCTTGTACAATTCAGAAAATTGAGATACATGGTGTTGTTGGTTAACAGGAACAGAATGATCAAATAGGCAAAAATGGCACCTGACTAGGCGCCTAACAATTTGGGAGATCCAAAATTTTAAGATTTTTTTGGAATTATTTTCAGAACAGTCTAATTTTTGTGCTTTTCATTTATAAAAAGCCAAGCTCCCAAATTTATTAAAACGAAAATCAAATACAATTTCAATTTCAGAAATTGGTCTTAGAATTTTCTCTAATTTTATTATGATTTGCTTATAGATCAATGTGATCTAAATCTTTCGAAAAACAGTTCTATCAAATTTTCATTTAGAACATTTAGATTCCGTTTTAAAAAAAAAAGGTCTTGTAATATTTTTACCGCCTTGTTTAGCGTTATTTTTAAAATGAAATTTTAAATTCGTCTTTATATACTAGATAATACTGAAACCAATTCTCTTGCAGGAAACACTCAATAAAATATTTCAGAGTGTCAAAATGTTCATTACATATATCTACTTATTTAGAGATTTAATTAAAACCAATAAATAATATATATAGTTTTGGAAAATAGCAAGGGAAAAGGAGCCTCGGGAAATTCGAGACGACATTGCTTAAGGGCCCCTATCAGTCGGATTTAGATCTGATGAGGTCAAAAGTTAATGGAGATATAGAAATTATTTTATAAATCCATTTAAATAATGCGTTTAGCATGTATGACACTTGTTTACTCGGGGAATTGTTTTGGTGAGAGGACAAATCCGGAAATAGGCTTAATATTGCTCTTCTTGTTAAATAGTGACGTAAAATATCACATAATTTCCAAGCGACAATTACCATTTGTACTATGTGAAAATTCCCCGTCGCCCTTTGAAGACTTTATTTTGTCTTTACTCTTCAGATGGTGAACGCTTATTCGAAAGTGTTCACATAAATAGCGCCAGTTTAGTTGTTGACAAATAAAGTTCAAGGCGCGTCAAGTTCTTTATCGCACGGAGCAACCCGATAGAAATACGAGAGCCGCTGATACAGAAAGACGTGCCAGAAATAAGAGGTAAAATTTTTTCCCCTCCAATATTTCGTCCCTTTAAATCTGGCCACAGAGAGACGTGTTCGGGAAATACAAAGAATGTCGGTCCAACGTGCAAAAAAATGGAATAAAATATTGCCAAAACGGGTTTCCGCGATCAATAGCACACAGAGACCAGAGGTTTCATAAATGTATGCGTCTTTTGGAGATTCAGCGCCATTTTTCAATTTCCTGGGGAGCTTATTTGCTCACACAGAAGCCAAGCCTTCTCCAAACCTTTTTATTATTATTGTGAGATGTTAGAGTATTTGTAATATTTTTGGCACGTAGTTTTGCTGGCTGATAGATATGCAACCTCTTCTAAAGTTAAACCAGTAAACTTATATGCGACTCATAAAAATAGGTTTTAGAAATGCATTTAAAAATATTGTTTTCAACACTAGAAAGTTATTTTAATTTCAATTTTTTTAATTCAATTTTATAATTATTGTGATTAAGTTTTCTCAAGTTCACCACCAGGTGACACCACTTGTATGAAACAAAAATGTGATTGAATTAATTAGCTGACAGCAAAGTTCTAAATATATTAAAACAGTGAATGTATGAATGTTCAATATAGAAACCAAAGCACATCTAAAGAGAGCGAAAAATCGATTTCACATTTAAATGCTCATCATATAAGAAACAAGTGAAAGAAAATAGAAGTGTGTAAAAAAATCGTTGTTCGAGAAGGATTCATTTTATTTGTGGAAAAAAAAATAGTAAATCAACATTACCTGCCAATGAACACATTCTTAACCAATGGCAAATCGAAGTGAAATGACGTCATAATCAACTAGAAGTGACCAGGACAGTCATGATATCATTTGTGGCAGAGGGGAGGAGAATCATTTTTATAATATTTACGAACTTGAAAAATAATGAAAAAATGTAAGGTGCAAGAGATTTCAACAGAAATCTGTTTTGCATTACATATTTCAGTTAGAAACAATAATGAAGTTTTTTTCTGCGGAATAAATGGTTGTTAATGTTACAGATGCAATGGTAATTAGAAAAATTTCAATATTTCATGCACCAAAATGGCTATTAATATAAGTTAATTATATATTATATAAGTAAGCTATTAATATATTATATAAGTAATTCCAAATCCATACTATGAAAGATTATATAATTAAAATAATATATTACGCAAAATTAAACTACCATCTAGTAGTTAGAGTACAAGACGGTAGTTATTAGTCCATCTAGTACTTTAATACATCTAGATGGTCTACTACATCTAGTACTTTTTTTAATTAAAAAAATGGGAAAAGGTGGAGTAGTATCAACAATTAATTTGCATGAGAAATTATTTGAATAATAATTATTAGAAATAAGTCGGAAATATTTTTTTAATATTAATAATATCAATTCCAAAACATATGCCTCTTTATTTCCTTGGACATTTTTTTTTGTAAATGATTTTCCGCAATTTATACTTCCCAACGATTTATTTCACTCTCCTCTGGTCTGATAAGTGTAAAAGCAGAAAAAGAATTATGCATTCTTAAATTCATACAATATATATTCCAGAAGAAAAATATGGTTCTTCATTTACGAATATTACAGTATTCTCATTATAATCTAAACATTTAATTGTTTCTTTATCCTAGATCCAATAAGAAATTCAAATTTCCAGGCACATAAAATAATTTTTTTTCCAGCGAACCATCAATTAGAAAATCTCAATGAAAAAAAAAATTACAATTTTCTCGTACTTAGAACAGATTTAATTCATTTAATGAATGTTAAGGATGTCAAAACAGATAATTTATGAGAAACCAGGAACAAAAGGAAAAATATTAAACAGCGGGGGAAATGTTTGGAAGATAGCGCCTCCCTTTGTTAACAGTAATTGCAGTTTTTTCACATTTGTACGAAATTATCAATATGTACAACAAAAGCCTACAAGAAAAGAAGGATGAAATGAGCATCGACCCAGTTTTTTAAAAAATAAATCAGAAATTCTTACGATTGAAATAAAAATGATTTTCATATCATTATAGAGCGCTTATTTTTGAAATATCATTATAATTTTTTCCTTCACTTTAATTAAATTACAGTATTAATTCCAATTAATTCAAAAACATTTCATTTCTGAATTGAAGCAATTTAAAACATCACACATATTTTAATGTTTTAATTAATAAGGATTCAAATGCATTACCAATAAATTAGTTAATTTAACGTTCTTTTAAGATTTCATTGTAAAATTACATATAATCAGTTTAAATAATGAGATAAAATTTTAGATAGTTGCTTTAAAGAATGGTTTACATTCTAATGCAGAAATCAATTATTAGTCTAGTGATGAATTTCTTTTTTTTTTTATTTGCTACTACATTTAAAGTAAACAAAGAAAAAAGATCTTGCGATTCTATTTTTATCAAAATATAAATAAATATTTGGCCTTAAATCCTTCCTCCCCCAAGAAAAAATTAAATTTACGAAATGAAGTTTTAATTAATAATAAAGTTAAACAACTTTTCAATTTAAACAATTTAACAAAATTGTTATCACAAGAAATATCTGAAACCATATTAGCTGAAATAACTTTTTAGTAATTTTCACAAACAAATATTAGATAATTTAAAGACAAAGAAAATACAATGATAAACTTCTTCTTCCAATGTTCACCTAATGCTATATTTTATAATAAAAATTTTAAAAAAATATTACCCCAATAATTTTTCTTGGTATTAATAAAATTAAGCAAAACAAACGGTAAGCGAATCTTAGTAATCCGAAATTTATAACAGTATTTTTTTAAATCAGCAGAAACTATTAAACTAACAAAAACATTAAAACATAAAATTATAATTATTAATAATTTTAACTAGGAGAACAAATGATTACAATGTGGTGATATAATAAAAGTTTTTTTTAATTATTTCTAACCATTAGTTACCCTTAATTCAACTCCAATGTGCACATTCTGAGATGTTATTATTTTCCTTTGATATCACAGAAAAAAAAAATCCAAATTTGCTTTATTTGAGAATTAATTATTGTATTATAACTATTCTATTACATAACTCGTGGAATTAGTTCAATTTAATATCAGTATTAATGAATCTTAATAAGTAGAAAATATTTTCACACTTCTATTATTTCTACAAATAAATATTTCTGCGAACTGACGATTAAAACGTAGAATTATGAATTATAATAAAAATAACTCATTAAATTAAATTTTCTGCTGTTAAATAACTGCCGCTATCGTCTGCTTTTTATGAGTTGAGTTGCATGCATTCGCTACAGCATAATAAACTGAATATTTTTTTTTGCATGGTTTAAAGTAGAAAAAAAATTTTAGAAGTGAAATAGTAAATATTTCATTTCCCCGCCCCCTCAAAATAACATAAATGTATCGATATAAGAACTTAGTTTCTATTATTTGTACACTAAAATCCAGCATTCCACCTTTCTTTCCAAAATTCCTAGAATAACAACAAATACTGAAACTGTTAAGCCAAAAGAAGCTGATAAAACATTAATAAAACAATTTGGAAAAATAAATACTACAGCGTTTTTAGTAGTACACGATTCTACGTCACAAATAAAGTTTCTAAGAATCATTTAATCTGTTATCATTTTGAGAATCTAAGATTCTTTGAAGTTTGATCTTAAGAGATTTGCTCCTTTCGGAGAATCAAAACTTGTCTCAGAGTGAACAATTGCGTTGACTGTTTGTAGTATTTTATGAGAGTACAAATTCTAAGAAATTTCTGTTAACTTATGGGGTGGGGCGGATTTTTTAAATTCTTAATAGAAGTGTGCTATAGCGAATTTCCAACAAAAAGGTTAACAATATTTTTTTTTTTTTTTTGCTGAAATCACATCTATTTAGGAACTATTTCACAGCTGATCACTGCCATTAATTAAGCAAATAATTGAGAAAATTTAATTTTGCGATGAAATATTACTTTTGATTATCAGAAGTACTTGTTTTTTTTAAAGAATTTTCCAGATATCATGGCAATCATATCTTATTAAATAGCATACAAAAAATTATTTTAAATAAGAATATAACACGATCTTTTGAAAAAAATAGCAGTCAAAATTGGCCACAAAAAACTTGTAATTCGATTGGTTTTTATTTATTACATGAAATTAAACGAAGTACAACTTTTTTAAAGAATTATCCAGATAGCACGGCAATCATATCTTATTAAATAGTACACAAAAAATTATTCTAAATAAGAATATAACACGATCTTTTAAGGAGAAAATAGCAAGAAAAAAAAGCCACATAAAACATATTGTTTAACTGCATTTTATTTATAAACATTAAATTAAACAAATTACAGCTTCAAATTTGAAAATGAAAGGTTAACAAAAATCCATAATATGAGAAGTAAACTGAGAGCTTTAAATTGTATCTTCTGATATATAAATGAAATTAAAGCAATTAATATTCTGGACTAAAGTTTTCAAATTTACGACAGCTGCAAAATAATTTTGCACCTGATCTATAAATCGAATATTTCTTCGCGTACCAGAGCATTGACGTAAGCTTACAAAGACAAATTGAAAGGGAATTAAAGAGAAACAGAAACAAATTCAATTATATACATTTACACGGTAAAATCAGAAAGAATTTTGGATCAGTTTTTAATAACTAATCATCAATTTTGGTCAAACTACCAAATGTTCGTTTTACCGATCATCTATGTCCAATTTTCCTACTTATACAAAACTTTGCCACAAATAAAAATTTATAAAATTCCTACAAAACTGGATAAGAGGATTTGAATGAAATATTTCAAATAAAAATGGATTTTCAAATCATGTTTTGCTATATTTGAAGAGCATAACTCATTGTCAACAATTGTTCATAGCCCATTTGGTAAGAAAACATTCGAGAAAAAATTGGATGCAAAGAAACGATTTCTGTCTAGACATTTCATGGCAACATTAATTGTTCTTTAAATCCACGTTTCAAATCCGCAAATCCACATTTAATGATAAGAAAAAGCCATAATGTGTTTATGCGATACAATTTTCGATGCCTTTCTTTGTTCCACTTACCACATTAAATTTGGGAACATACTTCGAATGACACATGTATTTTACTTATCTTACAGAACGAGAAATGATTTGTGTTTTTTCTTATCACTGACCATAAGATGACGTCTTATTTCATGCGGCATATTTTCCGCAATCGTAGGTCCTGTCTAGCTTCGTCGTATGAAAAACTGCTTATTATCACGTCAGATATCCATTTGTTTGATTCATGGCCAGAATGGTCGAAATGAGCGATAGGCATATATATATAATCTTCATGTCAGCAAATATATGAAAAAAAAGGCGAAATTTTTGAGCACTTTTTTAAAGATTGGTCTTTTGTTTATGGTACGGTTATTATTATTAATTTTTGTAGTTATTATTATACAGTTATTAATATTTATTTTTTGAAATTTCAATTAATTAATAAGTCAGTTGAATTTTGGCGTTTTCCGTGGTAACTTCTGAAAATATAATTGCACAAAAATAAATTTTTTCATCATTTCAAAATTATAAAAGTTGCCATTTTAATGATACCAATTTAATAATCGTACAAAGTTTTCATGAATTTTGCCAATTTTTTTGAAATTATTTTTTTGTCTAATTTCTAATGATCGATAGCATTGTCGTTCTGAAATTAAAATCGTTTTCATTGTTTCAACAATCGCATGAGTTCCTTCCATTGTTGAAAACTGAAAAAGAAGGATTCTGATTAATTTTTGTGTAATTTAGAAGACGAAAAAAAAGAAAAAAAGCTGATATCAGAAAATTCAAAAAGAATTGGGCAGTTATATTTTCAAAAGCAGTACGATATTATGGGATTGGATTATGGGATCTATTAGATAAAATTCATTTACGAATAAACATAACTTGCACGACAAAATTGCACGACTTTTTTTATTTAACAATTACGCAGAAACATGGACATGAAGTTAAATCTAAACAATTTACAAGTAATTAAATATAATTAATATTCTTGGCGAACTAGCTGATCGTCATAGGCTGCTAGTATACAATAAAAAGATTTTTGAATGTAATGCCTAATTTAGGCATAGTTTTCATAAATGGAGAACAAAAAAACACGAGGAAAAGGTAATATGATTAATCTTATAGAAGTTAGAATTAGCCACAACGGATGATAAAGAAGCCACCAAATGTTACTGAACTCAGTCTTCAGAATATCTCTCAATCTACGAGAAAGTCAAACAACAATGGAACTAATCTAACTCAGCGAAATACAGTTCTGAGGGCATTACTTTTAATACACTCAATCGACGCAAATAAATTTGATAAATTGTGTGCCATTTTTTACACCATAATATTTCAATTTCAGTCGCGAACAACGGCATCGCTAACACAATCGCTATTCCCAAAAGACGATTCCATCACGGCCTGCTGTATTTGCTTGGGGATCTAGCCCACTTTGTGCTGAAGAGGGGGGAAGTGATGAAAAACATTGTTGACAGATAAGTTTCATTTCATACGTTTGTGGTGATTCTCGAGGGTAAGGGGGGCTGGGGAAGACGAAAACTCACTCTCCAGAATCATCGGTTGATCATTCCACGTTTGGTCCATCCCTTACTTTGTCCCCGAAGACGTCTTTCATTATTTAGCTACTTTAGTAGACGCTATTTGTTAGCCAGGACAAGCGAAGATGAAGTAGGTATAAAGAAGAATGATCTCCTCGTCGTCACAATCCCCCCCCAGGGGACGAGAAATTCCCCCCTCACTTCCATTTTTAAAAATATAAACCTTGTGAAAGACTTTGGTTAAAAAAGAAAAGCGAAAGATATTCTTCCAAGTCAGCTGTAAAAAAATGTTCTTTGAAAATGCAATCGTAACAAAATGTTCAATCACACAAATGCAAAGTTTATAGCTCTCATTGGTATTGTTAAAACGATTATTGGTTTATATATTACTTAAAAAACTCATGACCGTGACATAAATCAATAATAAAAAGGGGGAATTTTGCCTTAGGCAGGTATTTGCTGTTAAAAAAAAGGGATGAAACAAAATTACTCGATGCTTTTTCAGTTGGAATCATCAATGTTTTCAGTTCATGGAAGGTTGATTTTCAGAATACCGAATGTGCAAAATACTTTTGAAAAAGCAGCTTGGTTTTGAAATCAACTTATTACATTTGAAAAACTAATCATGATTCGCATTGCACCAACAATTAGTCTGGATTCGATTTTAAAATCTGCAATGTACGTATTCAATACTTTTTCATGAGGGGGAAACTTGCATTTATCTTTTCGAAGTTATAAGATATAGAAAAATAACTATTTCATTAAACGGCATTGTTTGAGGAGCGCCAAAAAATTAGAAACGTTGAAGTTCTTTTTACATGAATTCTAATTTTGGAAAAGTTCCATAACTTTATGATTGTTTTTTTACAATGCAGATAGTTAAGGATGAGACATCTGTACATTTGACTTCCATGATATTAAGATCAAATTTCAAAAGACTATTCCAATGCAACCTGCATATAATTGAGCAAGCCAATCAAGTTCCGTTCGGCGTAATTCATCATATAACTCAATAAAATCTTTAAGATTCTTGAAAATATTTCATTTGATAACTAAAGCACCATTCATATGAGGGATGGATCTTATAAATTTGAATCGGTACTCTTTATTACCAAACTTGAAAATGCTAGAACCAAAATCAGATTTAGCACAATTTAAAAGCAAATGAACGTAAATTTGAATCGGACTCTGTTTTACCAAACTTGAAAGTGCTTGAACCAAGATCAAATTTAACATGTTTTTTTGGGAGATAAACTTTGTTTATTTGAATTGGATTCTCTTTTACTAATCTTGAAAACACAGTTAACTTGAAAGCGCTTGAAGCAAAAGGGCAAATGTGAAGAACTTGAATCGCTACGCAAGCTTACCACATTTTCTTACTACAGCAATATGAACAAAGCCAGTGTTTAATAAAACATTTCACTCATACGGATTAAGAGATACCACCAGTAAGCTCTTACGCCTAACAGAATTAAAAGAATTCTTGTCGATAATGCCTCTTTCAATGCTGGTGGGGTGGTCGACTGTACACAAGAAGAATTAAGAGAAACCTTTTTGAAATAGGGAGGATGCTTGAAATCAAAATCAATATTTCTGATTTTTCTACCGACAAAAACAACATACAGGCGCTTCATTGTAAACTTGTACTTGCCTGCGTTTTCCCGAATTAGAAAGGATTTAATCCTATTATCACAATAAGTAACTGGCATCTTGAAGAAATTTGTCTCCTTGTAGATGGCTCAATTTCCTTCAAAACAGAAAACAATTTTTTTCCCTTCAGGCTATATGTTACTTGAATGACTTAAGGTTAAGCTGTTAAACATCCATACGAGAAAGAGACAAAAATTTAAAAAAAAAAAAAAAAACTATTTACCGGAAACATTTCCTTACCATTTCACAATACTCACTAATGGATTCTCTTGTAAAAACAGTCAATATTGGACGCCATAGTGTTGTTTCCGCCTGTTATCTTTGGGTTCTTCTGTGGACTTACAACAACGGAACAAGATTGATTTGGAATCCGATTTCTAAGTGCCAACATCGGATTAATCCGAAAAGTACACAAACCTCGAAGTCGAACTTTACAGAAGACGTGGTAAAAAAGGAGTGAAGGCACTGGGGGAGAATGAAAAAGAAGAGAAGGGAGGAGGGGAAGGAAAAAACCTACAGTCTTACGATGGTAAAACAAGACTTCAAAAGACTTTGAAAAGCAGTAGTATAATAAAAAAGAAAACAAGACTTGAAGGAAACAGAGAAAAGAGTAAGCTATCTTCGAAATAAAAACTACTGAACTACGCCGTAATAGAAGCTAGATCGGTGTTCCAAGAAATCTTCAGTAAACTGCTATCTTGTCCCTGCATCGAGGTGTTAGAGAGCACTGCCAGCTTTAATTTACTGGGATGTGTAGTTAAGAAAAAGCGAGAAAAGCCTTAAAATCGCCTCGCTACTCGGGATCTGTTTGTTCTAGAGAAGAATAAAATTTATTCCTAATGATCAGTTAGTTATTTCTGATCCTAAGGTTAATCCTATCTTAGACTCTGCAATTTTTATACTGAGAAATAAAAAAATCAGGAAGAATGTATGAAACGAAATATTAGTATAAATAAAGTTGTCAGTAGATTTCAATAAATCATTGGGATACAAGAAATATTTTAATGTAATATAAGCAATAATAATTGTAATTCATCTACAGAGAAAATATGAAACGATATGAAACTGACATATTTTTAACGAATAATACAGAATTCCAAACGATTTATTTTTGATATGTACATGAGCTGAATTGGGAAATGAAATGTTGCCAGTTAGGAAATAGAAACTTTTTTATTATAAATTAGAAAAAACGTTATAATAAATTGTATTCAATAATAAATAAATAATGCAGTCTCTTAGCTTCTAACTAAAGTCATTGCGTATATATGCTTCACATCTTTTCTTTTGAAATCCGATGATCAATACCAATTAAACTTCAGACAATATTTATATAGTAAGTATAATATAGTATTATACTAAAAAGAACACTGTGGGTATTAGATACCACTATGCAAACAGGAGACTACAAAAATCTTAGGGCATTATAAAAGGGTAAAATTTTGAATTAACATATGGGAATATTTTAGAATATTTTCAAAGACTATTACTTTTCGAAAGTTTTTAAAACTATCTAAAGATTTTTGGAACATTCTGGAGCTTTCTGGAACATTTTTCAAATACTTTTTTTAAAATAATATTTCATTTTATAGCAAGTGCTGTGAATTCGATCTGAATGCTGATCTGAAACTGACTCCATTGCAGATATAAGGTTTGGTTAGTTAACTGGGTACATATTTAAAAAATTCATAGATGAAAATTATGCAATTTCCTCCAATAAAATTACAGCATGCGAAATAACCGCCTTTGATATATTCATGTTCCAAAGGAAAAAAAAATCAAAAACGTGAACTTTGAAATTTAAAAATGCTTAAATATTCTCCATGGTAATAAATTCTAACAAGTTTAAAATTTATAACCAGTATTTGAATTACTTCACGTATTTGCTTGTTCACGCAACGGTTATTAGCCCTGTTTAAAAATTCATAGCACATGAATTAAAACTCTTGTGAAAGTAGTTGAAAGTATAATAAATACTGTTAGCATAATGTATAATATTGTTACTAAATTTATTTTACTCATAGAATTGTATATTCAAAACTTTAAAAGCGTTAAGTTGATACTTTTTCTTAAAATCCTTTTCCAAACAATAAGTATATTTCATTTATACCATTAGAAATATAAATCTAAAATTTGTCAAAAGTTCAATTTCATACAGATGTTTACAATTACTCTAAATGCACATTTTTTTCACGATCCAGAAATGAAGAAAATGAGTAATAAAAGCAATAATTGTTTTTTTTTAGGATTGTAAAGTATAAGAGAAAACAGTGTGAGCGTCAAATAATTCGAATTCAAGATTTTGACGAATCATTATGTTTCAGATCATCCCAAGACCGAAACAAACATTTTTGCATTATGATGTCTGTTTATTCGTCCGTCTGTGAATACGAGAACTGAAAATCGCTTTGAGTCAGAGGATTGAAATTCAGTATATAGATTTAGGGCCAAATTTGTTGATTTTTATTCAATTTTAAACGAAATCCATTCAAATGAAGTGTGTCTGTCCATCTGTTCAAATACAAGGTAACTTGATAACTTCAAAACGTAAAATGTTAGATTAATAAAATTTGGTATACAGATTTAGCAACCAAAATTTAGATTCTTATGAAATTTTGAACTAGGATTTGAATATAAGGATGAAAGAGCAGACAGAGAACAAGTAAGGTTAACTATCTGCGAATCAACACTTTCACATGTATGCTATAACTCAAAAACAAGGCTTGCATATATAAAATTTGGTATAAAATCTAGTGACTACAGTTGCAATTCTGTATCAAATTTCGGCTATAGTCAGTTGAAAAAAAAAAACTCCTATCCAAAATATATATATTCGCACAATAGATTCAGTAGATTCATATCAAAGATCTATATTTCTTAACTATTTTTCATTAATGCCATTCAAGACATTTACAGTCATACCTAAGGTGTACAATTTCATACGAAAGGAAGGAGGGTTAAGAATTTTATTGGAGAATATGCGATAAACTTTTGAGGAGATCAGCTCCATTGGTTTAAACAGCACTCGAATTTTCATTCATACAAAAAATTGTAAACCCCATTTCTTTATTGAATTTTCAGTAACATCGTGTCTATATTCAAACGAGATAGATAATAACGTAAAAAAATTGTTATTATTGACAGAACAGCCGACATAAAAAATTAAACAGAGTCCACTTTCATGAAAGAAAGTACATGAAAACACAGTGCATGAAATAAAAACATGATCTGAAGAGAGAAATATGCCTATATATATAACAGAATGGAAAGCCACAAGGTCGACATGAAAGACAAAATCTAAATGCAATATACCAGTCATATTCAATATAAAAAACTATTTATTTATATGAGGATATTGAAAGAATACATACATATATTTTGACTTTGAAAGCAGACAAGAAAAGTAGTTTTTGATTTTATAGGAGTTTCAAGGCATGCAAAAAGCATGTATTTTTAAAGGAACTCCACAAAGAAGTGATCGATCTAGTAAGATCGAAGACACAGTCCAATTTCACGATTCAGATGGCGCTTGTCCATTCTGGGCTCCCTAAAGGCAAGAAGGAGGGAAAATAATCTGTATAAAAAACGAAATAACATTGGCTCTGCCAGGCACTAAAATCAGCTGGCCATAGCTGAGGGGTTGGGAATAGAGAGTAGAGATAATTTCTATTTTTGTTCGATGAAGCTTGGCCAAAATAAATTGCTTATTTTGTATTTATTTTAGCACAAAATTTTTCAAAATTATTTAATTTTTTTTTTCAAATATACGAATAGAACACCCGACCTCCCCTCTCCAAAAAATCGACTTGTTTAGTATCTCTACCATCTATAAAGAAAAGAATACAAATATTTTCAAAATTATTGCAAATTTTATAAACCATATTTCAATAAATTGCGATTAAAATAAACATAATTTAAACTTCTCATTGCTTATCCCGTGATTTTCGTGAGTTGGAAATAATATATTTTCTGCTGTATCCCGTGATTTTCGTGAGTTGGAAATAATATATTTTCTGCTGTATCCCGTGATTTTCGTGAGTTGGAAATAATATATTTTCTGCTGTATCCCGTGATTTTCGTGAGTTGGAAATAATATGTTTTCTGCTGTATCCCGTGATTTTCGTGAGTTGGAAATATATTTTCTGCTGTATCCCGTGATTTTCAACGGCTTATGATTATTGCTTATGATATATATGTATCATAGCATATAGCTCAGAATATTGAATTATTATATGTTATTATAAAATAGCAGATAAATAAAAGTTCTTTTCTTCCTTTAAAGGTATTTGAACTTTCTTGCAACAGTTTGATCTAAATGGAGATTTTAAAAAATTGGCTATCAGAAGGTTAAGAGTTGGTAAAGGAGAAAAGGATAAATAGATAAAAAAAAATGTATGTATAGAATAAAACATACCCTGAGTTATAGAATAAAACAATTTAAAGAATGGTGACATTCATGCTATTGTGATCTGCTACTGAATTAGATATAGCCTATTTTTATAGAAATTCCACTGCTGATAAAACACTAACAAATCTGAAAACAGATTTTAAATTTTGAAGTTATATAATATAAACTGGTCAATAGAACGGTCATTAAAAAAAATCTGTAAATTTGGGCCATCACGGAAAAGTTTTAATTCTTGGTATTTTAAAAAAGTTAAGATTATTTAAGGCATGAGTAAAATTTACACACTAAACATTCGAAATCCATGGTCAAATATAATCCAGAAATAGCAGTTACCAAGTTTAGAGCCACTTCAAACAAATTACCAGGAAAAAAAATGGCTAAACGCTATTAAAGACAAAGCATTTCACTATCAATAAATATTGACTTTTTTTCCAGACAGGAGCAGCCATCTATTCCATCGAATCTCCTCTCTGACATGGCATCTTCGTGATTATAGTCACTATGAACGATCTATCGAAGCCTCTCATCCATAGAGAAGTTAAAAAAAATCACCAAGAAAAATCCCAAATCTCTGTGGCTGCAGATTCAAGGATTCTCTTAATCCCTTTTTGTTATGGGAGACCATGGGAAGTTTTTTTTTTGTTTTGTTTTTTTGTTTTAGATCTAAAATATTTTTTTCTTTTATCTGTCACGATAAGTTGAATCGCAGCCACTTGAAATTGGTTTAGGAATAGAGTTTGCTCCGTATATAAGTTTTTCAATTCCCCCCCTCCTCCTTTTTATTTCATTTTAAGCTTGTATATTGTTTTGGTTCCTTTTTTTTTTTTTTTTTTTTTTTTTTTTTTTTTTTGTAATCTTTGGTTGTCAGTTATGAAGCTGGCTTCGTTTCTTATACCTTTTTAAAGTATTTTTTATATTATTATTAGAATTATTTAGGATTTCTAAAGTGTTAGAGAAGGAGTTGATGGAAGATAATTATGTTTAATAAGAATTTTCATTTTATTTCGATTAGTTCTTAGATTTAAGGGTAAAAAAACAACAAGGATCACTCATGAAATTATATGAAAAGAAAAAATATTACAATAAAACGTTAGAAATATTACAACTCTAAAGGTATGTTATATTTTAAGAGATCCTTAAGTTTATTAAAAAAATAAATAAACTAATAAAAGTTGTTTCTTTTTTGTTCACGTATTATTGATTTTTCTTGTATATTATTTAATAACATGAAAAAATAAACATTAATTTATATTAAAAGTATAAAATATTCCATGCTAATAAGAAAATGTCTGCTTTATCATATATAAAACCTGTGAACTATAAACCCACCTGCACCATAACTATGATCAGCTTCGTCATGTGATATAAAGTCTATGATGCGTTAGTTTGAGTTGCGATACATGAAGGCTCCCTCCCTTCGAAATTAAAACTTCGTAAATGATTAAATGACAATCTAAATATTTACTTACCAAATAGTGGTACAAATATACATAACCTGTTCTCACGTGAACACGTTAGGACTCTTCAGAGAAAATTCATCCAAATATATAATAAAGTAAAATATTCCACTGGAACTTCTTAAGCATGTTTTGCAAAGAATAATTTTGGTTTCTTTGCTCAAAGAAAGTATTCATTTCACATCTGGAACAGTTTCTCATTTTCACACAGAAAATAAAACTCAACAAACCTAGAAGAAAAAGGCTTCACACGCGAGTGTTGGCATCACGAAAAGTTGGTCATGTTTACTAAAGCAGTGGAAAAATCATTAAATATAGAAAGAGGATCTTTAATTTATATTAGGAGTACCGATTTCCAGCAACAAAACCAGTTATATACTCTTCTATGCCCCTTTCCATCTGGTACTTTGTAAAAAAATAACTAAATTTAATATTAACAGCTAAATTTAAACAGCAAGGTCTTTTTAAATCTATGTTCTCAAGTTCCATACATGAATTTTGGATTTTCCAAAATATTGACTGCACGTGATTGCAATACCAGCTTTTAAATCACAGAAGGATAAAATCTCAAAATAGCCTTTCAAAACGAGGATTTTACCAGTGAAACAGGAAACTGATTCCTATTTCTTTAAATTACTGGACAATAATACGTGTGGTTTCTTTTTAACTGCTTGTATTGTTAATTATTCTAGTATGTTCTCATATGCTATTTCAGAGGAAGCACACAATGTATAATTCCATGAAATTAGTAGTCAAACTATCTACAAGGAGATTATGAAGCACACAAAGTAATTCTACAAAGGGAGTGGTATTAATGACACAGTATCTTACTAATGTAAACTTTTAATAAGCAAAACTATTTCTAACACATTGGTCATCATATGACTCGCCTGTGATTCATACTTATAATCTAATTAGGTAATCCATTCTTTACTACAGTTATGAGACAGCATAGTAAGAGTCATCTAATTAGTGATATGATCCGATTTATAGTCATTAGTCATGGCAACAAAGGTGCTAAAATATGCTTTACCAAATAGAAGCAACTTTGATTTAAAACGGAGCTTGGAGATTAAACGCTTTTATATTAAATTACACTTTGTTTTTTAAAAAAAAGTGCAAGGCAAAAATTAAAGATAATCGTGCATAATATAGGGTGTTCATTAATTATTGTCGGGGTTTCCGTACCTCATAACTTTCGAATAAAAAATATGACGCAAAAACCGATTACATATTCGTAAATTACAACTCAAAGAATTTTATTAATGATATTAAAATGTAAAGCTTGCACAATTTGCACTTTGTAGGCATTCAGTTGAAGGCGGTTATGGAGAAGGTTCCATATCGTCGTATGTGCTCGGTCTTCCCGCTCCCTTTCGGTGTAGAACGCTACCAGTTTCCTGAAATTGTGTTAACCAGCGTCTGATAGAATTATCCGAAGGAGGATTTTTCTTGTACGTGGTCCTGAAAAGACGTTGAGTAGTTATGACTGATTTAGTTTCGAAAAACCACAATACACACATTGCTTTTTCTTGCACGGTCGCCATTTTTATTTATGACGTCACAATTACCCAGACTGCAAATGCGCTAAGATCGCATTGTTGCCACGTAAAATTCTTTGAGTTGTAATTTACGAATACGTAATCGGTTTTTGTGTAATATTTTTTTATTTGAAAGTTATGAGGTACGGAAACCCCGACAATAATTAATGAACACCTTATATATTATAAAAGAAAACATTCAAAAATTATTAAGAATTCAATAATTTTTATTTCTCTCAATATAATATGAATGATCTTTCTCTTTTTAAGAATCATGCATCTTGTACATCCGCACTAATTCACACTTCTAGTGATGAAATTAAAAAAAAATCTTCCCTGTAATGCGAAAGAAGCCATATACATTTAAAAAAGAATAGACAGAAAAATAAAAGAGGAGGCGGGAGGGCCATTGCCAGCAAACAAACAAACAATGGCAGAAAGAAGCAAAACTTTTCATCGTTGAAGACTTTTTCTCGGCATTTATATATCTATCCATCCCATTCCCTTCGCCTTTCCCCAATGTAGAATTAATCTGCCATAACTCGGAGAAGCGGCAAAACAGGGGGAACTCCGCAGTTAGATATGACGGATTGTTTGTTCCAGAAGAATTTATGGCCATAGCTAAAGCCTCCGGTAATGCCTTTGTCTGGGCATCTGTGATGTTTCAGGGAGAACCAAGAAAAGGATGATGCAATTGGCTGCCCCCCCTTCCCTCTTTTACCCGGGCATTCTGATTTATATACGAGTGATGAGCGTTGGGCGAACGCCCCCCGTATTATGTCCCTTTCCTTTGTTAGTGGCTTCAGGAAGTGGCCAAGTGGTTATGAATTTCATTTCAAGTCGCTGGCCTGGATTGATCTGGGAAGGGATTGGTTCTTCTTAGATGCTAAGTGCGAGAAAAATGAACGCCATTTTCGGGATTGGGGATATTAATAGCGTGGAACAACTGTTAATCTTCACGCTATGGTACGGAAGGCAAGTGAGTTTTATATACTATTTGATGTAAATTGCGATAATATAAACTTGAGAGATTTGAAATGAAAGGGCATTTGTAATGCAATAATCTAATTTTAATTGATCCATTTAGAATTCATAGAAAATAAACCAAAGACTAGCACTGGTTTTTAAAGTTTAACAAATGTAATGATAATTTCATATGAAACCAAGAACTTTTGAAATAGTTGGCGGTTGTTTAAATGCAAATCTTGAACAGACGGATAAAAGAAAATATCATTCTAAAAAGATAAATAAAGGATGCTTTTCTTTTTATTTAATGGAATTGCATAATTCGGTGATCTATACATAAATTATCAGAATGTGTATACCCTTGTTCTAACCACATTTTATAAACTGCAATAATTCATCACTCATGCTGCAAATTTTATTGATATTAAATATCGTTTCTAATCTGCTTATTGTTCTAAGAGTTGAATAGCATCATTTGAAAAATTAATACATATTTTCTGGTTATAGTTCATTAAAATATTTTGGTGATCTATAAATTTTATCGTTTGCTGACAAAAGGAAGGAAAAAAAGCCTACACAAATTGCCAATATTATTTATACAAATTGCTCAATTCATTCAAAAAACTTATATGTCAAAAGTCAATTCTAGCTTAGAAACGTCTTGCATCAGAACTTTAAAAGAAATAAGGACACTACTCAAATATCAACAAGCGCCAGTGGATTACAAAAGGGGACATGATATATTTTTTACAAGAAAGCGAGCGATACAAAAATAAGTAACTTCTTCTCTCTTCGCATTCTCGCCAACAAGCTGTCAAGTGCATCAGCTCGACGACAAACAATATGTCACAAACTAGAGCCAAACAAACAAAATAAATGTGAAGACCCAGATTGAGTGCATAGCCTGGGGGGCGAGCACCTTGGCTTATTGTGACGATGAGTGTCTCAGCTTTCCCACACATCCTGGAAAAACCCGACCGTAAGTTGTACTTTTCCATTCTCCCTCCATCTATATTTGACTCTAGGTGGTCAGATATGGCCAATATGGTTTTTTTTCTTCTTTTCCATCGTGTTAAAGGCATCCCGGTTCCTGTCAACAGGGCTGGAGGGCAGTCCGGAAGTTGACAACTCTCTTCCACCACGTCGTTTTGCCCGGGCATGTCCACAGATTTTCTCTAGAAGCTGTCCTGTTTTTTCCTCCATCTACCCCTCTTCTTCGGGCCGTCCATTTATTTAGTTTTCTTTCCTTTTTTTTTTCTTTTTGCACTGAAAGGGGGTGGAAGGTGGATATGTGGGAATGTCAACAAATGACGGCAGAGATGAACGGACCTGCCTCGGCGATTTGCCGGAGGATGTGTCCATTAGATGATAGATATTCGTAATTCCTGACCTGTGCTTTTAGCGAACGCCAAATAGATAAGTAAAAAAAAATTATATACGTGAGAGCCGAAAGTGTTTTTTTTCTTCCCAAGACTGTTTTCTGGCGGAACAAAGTGGATGACAGAGAGTTTCGATAAGTTGTTGAGTTGAAAACATGATTATTAAAACTGTGGCTATGTAATTGGTTTTTAAGTCTTAGCAAGTCAACGACATAGCAAAAATGACATTAAATTGAAAGGTGTTTCATATTTTTTTTTCCAAAATATAATCATATACAATTATCAGTTTTAGTAGGATAGACATTTGCTATATTTATAAGCAGAATAATTAATTTAGGTCCCTAGTAGCACACATATATAATATTATATGTTAAACGATATTCGCAATATTGTGTAATATTGTATTATATTAAAGGATATTATATAACATCGAGCAATAATGTATAATATTGTGCAACAGGATGATAGGTTATTGCCAATACTTTTAATTTTAATTATTGGTGCATTAATATATTATGCACTTCAATACTGGTGATATTTTTTTTGTTTGATAGAAAATTCCGGCTTTGCTTATGTGTGCTACCTACTTTCTTCATTTTTCTTAAAATCTTGATAGGAAATTTTATTCATTTTTTATATTATTTCAAAATAGATGGTTTCTAAATGACTAATAAATGATTTTTTAGCTTCTCTCCCAGAATTATACATAATTTTTATAAATAGTAATGTTAAAATATTATAAATATTTTGCGATTAAAGCAATACTTAGCATTTAAAACAAAATAAAAGAGGGAGAAAACTGACTTATCAATTAACTATACCTATCAATTTGATATTGCACCAAATTAATTTAAAATGTAAACATATTTTAAACATACACTACTCGAAGATTATAATTTTTACCCAAGAATGGAACTTAAATAAAAATAACTCGATAGTACTGGCAATCAAATACCAGCAACAAGTCTTCAAATCTGGTTGATCCCAAAACAGGGAATCATCAGTTCACCATATTGCTCACAAAAACAGCGTAATTTCCTATATTAGCATTTGATGACATTTCTATTCAGTTGTCTTCCCCGTAATTCAAATCAGCATCTCCAGAGGATATAAAGCATTAACATCTCATACTGTCTATTGCCTTCGATGGAGAACAATTGGCGAGCCAATCTGTTTAGTGATGACAATCATCCTCAGATTCGAGCCTTTGGTACTCAAACTTCAATGAACCAACTCGGGTGTGTGGCGAGGTTTGGGGGGTTATCTGCACCTCCGGATTAAGGCAGGACACACTCTAACAAGTCATTACAATTAGTCTCTTCGTCGCCGACTCACAAATTAACGATTGGTCCGTTGTTATCCCAGCGATGGACCGGCGAATATTATTAAGGCAGAATGCCCTCGTTATCCAACCTTTAAAACGTGCCTGCAGTACCTTGATCGTTCCCATATAGTGGTGGATTAAGCAGCGGGCGCTAAAAGGTGCCATTGGTGATGATAATAACAAGTGTCGCGTCAGCCATCAAGGACAAGCAGTTCATTTGTGAATCGTTTATTCCGATGGTAAGTAACGGTCAGAAATTTCAATCCTTATGGAAAAGGCCGTGATTAAGAGAGAGGCGTTCAATTTTGCGACATCATTTTGGAGTGGTATCGTTTAGGCAAAGGAGGATATACCTAACTCATTAATATGTGCCATTATTGTTTGGATTTAGTGAGCTGTATGAAACATTTAGTCTTCTTCATCGCACTTGGAAAATGATTGTTATTAGGAGGGTGACAAGGGGAATATTTTTGAAATGTATTTGAAAATTCATAGCGCCATTTGAAATTTTACAATTTTAAAGCATATTAAGCAAGATGGGAATAAGTTATTTCTTTATAAACAATATTACGCCTTAATATGTTATTAACACCATAACAAGTAAAAACAGTGAATTAAGAAATTTTTTCAAGCAATAATATTAGATGCTTATCTTAAGAAAATAAAAAAGTAACTGAAATTGATCGTAGAATTTAATTAAATTAATATTTATTTAATAACGATGGGAATTAAGTCTATACTATGAGTCTATTGATAATACGATGAATATTCGAGCTAAATCAGGGAAAGACATATAAACGAAAAATAAAATGCCTATTTTCAGCCATATATGAAAAGCAAAAATTGAAAAATTAGTAGTTTTATATACAAATGAATTACATAGTAATATATTTTACGAAGAACTAAAAAATTTAGTTATTTTATAACAATCCATATTTGCTGCACTTCGAGTCAATAAAAAGCCATTAAAAATAGATAGCTATAAGACATTAAAAATAGTAACTAAATGCAGTAAATTATAATGAATGAAAAAAAAGATATTTTTTAAATAATGATTCTATAAAATATTCTGTCAACTATAAACTATGATTTATTTTACTTATAAAATTTAGAAGTTTTATTATGTCTGAGCATTTACTTGAAAAATCATTTTAACGAAAAATGTATCTTCCAACAAGAAGTTTTTTTAGTAAATATATTTTATTGTTCTCAATTCTCCTTTTTTTTCTCATCATTTTGAATTCAGTTGGAGACTGATTTTTCTTATTATTATTTCTTTACACATATGTCGACAAGTGTATTTGTTAAAAGCATTCTGCCTTTTGACATACTCTTCAATGCTTTACAAACAACACTACGCATTATTATTATTATTTATTTTCTTCTTCAAATAAAGCCAACCACTAATATCCTAAAAACTCTTAGAAATTTGAAAGAAGGAGACAATGCCAGAGCTTCTGCACAACGACAGAGTAATAATTCAAAGTTCTCAGCTCGAAAACTACAAAGAGTCAACCCTTATTGAAAAGGAAGATAGGAAAAAAAACTGTTAGAAAGACAATATGAATCAATTTAACGAAAAAAAAAATTCTAAGAACACTTACTCGAAATCCAAACTCGCAATCTAATAAATGACAAAAGAAAAGAAGGAAAAAAAAGAGGCTAAAAGTGTAAAGGAATTCGTTGACAACTCGCACCAAACTTTTGTCTTAACATGCAACATCAGTTGGCAACTTTTCAGCAGCAATTGCTAAGAGTCAGGATTCTTTTTCACTAGCTGTCAACCTCTTGACCGATTCATCATATAACTTATGCAGCATTCGTTTGGATGGATTTTTTTTTCTTTCTTTCATCGTTTCTGACCTAGATCTTTGCAAAGAGAATCAGCTTTATATCTCCAGCAGCAAAGCAGCAACTGCATGCGATCTTAGATTCAGCAGCAGCACAAACTTGGTTCAAAATTTACGAGCTTATGTTTATTTATTCACAAACTCTTTCCCTACTTTCGTTGCCATTACAGCTTGACTGAGTAATACAAATCGGTGCATTAATGCAGAATTGGTTTTGGACTCATCTTTCAAGATTTACGATGCTCGTATTGAAAAAAAGAGATTCGACTTTTTTTTATTATTATTATTCAATTCTTTTGAAAAAGCCGGACGTATTAAGAAAAGGTCAGCAAGTCATGCGAAGAAACAGAAATATCATTCAGGAAAAAGCATTCGAAAAAACAAACAAACAACAACATAAAAATAAGTAAATGAATTTTGATTTAACTGAGTTAAAAGCTAAGTGAATTCTTGCAATGAGAAGATAAAATCGTGAGAATTGCCCATCTGGAAACGTTAGCACTTATTTACAATATTTCTAGAAGTGGAAAATTGAAGCAGTATTTTTCATATTAAGCTCGAAGATTTCTATATTGTGAGAAATAAAAAAAAATGAAGCATGGATTGCTTTAGTATTATGAAAACTAAAATAAATATTTTATAGAGTTAATGAAGGTACATAGTATACTCTAATGCAAAAAACTTTAATATGCAAAGGATTGCTGACAGCAAATTAAATAAAAACATATTTTATCCGAGTGTGACAATTTTCAATTAAGCGTAAATAATTATTTTATTGAGACAAATATGCGATGTAAAATAAATAAGTTATCTGTATTAAATGAACATTTGAAGATTAAAAATTCTACAGTATTTAATGTTTATTGAATTATCTTCTAAAATGATGAATTTTATGAGACATTGTGCCAATAAAATTATCATATACTTGCTAATATATATAATTTTATTAAATGAATACTAAATGATTGTCAGATATATTAGAGTATTTTCTAATGGTCATTCGTTGAGTTTAAGTTAGTATAGACATGATTTCTTTATCATTATTTAAATAACTTCAAAATAAAAAAAAGATTAAAAAGCTAATATTGAACTTATTTCTTGATTATAATTTAAACACCTGAAAAATGAAAATCTTAAAACTATGGCGAAAATATTGGTTGGGATTTTTTTAAGAATACTAATGCAGTGTCACTGTAATTAAGATTGGAATATTGATATTTGTATATTAAAAAGTGGAAGTAAAATTCAATTGACATTGTAAGTGTAAAAAATGTATCTTAAGAATTATTTTAAACAAAATATTATTTTAAATTATAATGACATCATTTTCAATTTTTGTAATATAAGCTAATTTGAGAGTTCGTTCTACAAATAACTATTCAAATTTACAAAACTTGAATCTCTTACTAAATCTTAAAATATAGTCTTGTCTTTTTGAACTCTCGGATTTAACACATGATATTTATAGTTTTTCGATTAAAATTCGATATTTCAAACAAACCATGTCAATTGAAATACAAAAGCAGTGTTGCATTTTCAGTTTCAACCAATTAATATTAATTTAAGCAAAAAGAATATTTTAAAGTCCCTATTTTATATAAATTCTTTTCTTTTCTTCAGAAGTTTTCATTTTAATAATCATACCAAAAATCATTGTTCATTTACAGTCCATAACTACTAAAGCTTAATATAGAAGAATTCAATTAATTTTTTAGTGGAAAAAAAATTCCTAGAATAAACGAATTCTCACATTTAAGCACTTCTCGAAGCGTGTAATTTACCTTTTACTTCTTTCAAACTTCATACAATTCAAAATTTTCTCCATTTTCTAAAGCCTTATTACATTCCGATTTAAATTGCTTGGTAGATCTGGTATGCTAATCTGCTTCTTTCACGCTCGCTCTTAGAAAGAACTCTTTCTACCTAAACAAAGAACGAATTCTGGCAAATTGAATGAGAACTCTACTCCTGGAAAAATTCAACTAAAAATTTGACTTCATGCAGAGAAGATAGCGGAGGAAAAGGACGAAAAAAATGAAAAGTGGGGGAAAAAAGCGAGGGAGTTGTTCTTTTTCGTATAAAGAAAACACGGATTTTTTTCCCTATCTCTCTTACTCTTGAAGCGTTATAGTCATTTAGGTAAGTAGCATGTTTAAGTCAAATTGCGCATGTGACTAAATCAGAAAAAATAAACAAACACAACAACAAAGGAAAAAGGAAGGTTTTACCAACTTCTTCAGAAGTAAGCATGATTCAGAATACATAAATATTAAAGCCGAAGAATGCAGTTTTTGGCTCGCTCAGACGAATGTAAATTTGGATAAGATGAGGTTTCCATTGTTTGTTCTGAATGTATTTGTTCTAACTTCTCGAGTTTAGATGTAAGAAGGAGGAGGAAATTACCAGGTAGGTAAGGAAATCAACAATTTTATTCATCGTTAGTGACGTCACTTATGCTAAAAAATGTTGCCAGTTTCTGCCAAGATGTAACACAATAAACTGAATTCCGAATTGCTAATTAGTTTCTGCATATCCATTAAACAAAGATGGAGGATTCTCAAGTTTACAGAAACATTTGCTACAGTCAGTTCCAATTCAAGTTGACATTAGGAGAATGTTTTGCGATATATTAATGCGTCAATTAAATAATCTTTAAGTACCTGATCCTGAACAATAATCAATATATTATATATATGTAACGATATTTTAAAATCTAATTTCCGAATTATTTAGCCCATATTAATTTAATTCAAAAATGTTCTCTTATTTCCTGATCCAATTCCACCTTTTTTTATTTAATTAATGCAACAGAAGCTGTTACTCAAATCGGCGACTCCGAGTGAAGGGATAAAAATGTGTCGATCTAAACAAATTCTTTTAAAAGATCCCTATAATTCTCTTACCTAAATCGATACGTGTAAAAAAAATCCTATCAGAATATCACAGTATATAATCATGGGAATAAATCTTTCGTTCGCTCTTTTCGCTCTTGTATTGTGATGCAGATGTACCTCGTCGCTTCTTGCTTGTACATACATTATACCTCCTGAGCGAAGTTTAAAAATTTAAAGTGTCTTCTCTCTCTTCGGCCACGAAACTGCTCAAAAATGTGTGTTTTGCATATTATATATATAATATAACGATATACTTTTAAATCTAATTCAAATCTTAATTAATTTCCTAATTTTTATCTGAAATTAACCCATGTTAACTTTATTCTAAAATGTTTTCTTACTTCTTAATCCAATTCTCACATTTTTATTTGATTATTTTCAACACACGCTTAACAAAATTGCTGACTCCGTTGTTCCCACACCAGGAATGAAAGTATAAAAATTCTTACCACTTACACATATTTTTAAAAGATACCTAAAATTCCCTTTCCTAAATCGACACGTGTCAAAGAAATCCTAATAAAATCTCATAGTAAAATCACTGAAGGGAAAAGTTCTTATCACTCTGCTCTTATATTGGATCATGGCTTCGCTCTTGTACAAATTATGACTCCCGTGATGAAACAAATTTCAGTTAAAATTTCAAAAGTTCTTCTCTTTTAGGTTACGCAACTACTAAAATATTATAAATAATTTAGCTTTTAATATAAGTAATTCCTGCAAATTGTTTCATTGACTTTTCTAAAATACTTATAATATAAATCTATCTATATATATATAAATAATCGCAATATTTAAAACTATGGAAATCAATTCTAATCATTATTATTAATGCAGATAATTATACCTATTACTAATATTATTGATAATTAAAAATGTGTGTAGTTTATAGTTGTCAAAGCATTGTACTAGTTATTAATTTTATTCAATGATTAAAAAGGTGTGAAGCCTTACAGCTGTCAAAGCATTTAAAAAGCAGCGTAGAGCTAAAATCTATTGCAACTATTTCAAGCGTAAGTTTCAAACCGCTTAATATCTTGAAAAGCAGTTAACAAGAACGAAAAATCTATATCTTTCAACAAAATGAGGCCAAATGAAAGAAACGTTTTAGATTCACAGTAAATGATTTTAAAATCCAAAAGAAAAAAAAATTCTCAATTCATAACTAAACTGCGACACCAGACTGCTTCAATGATAATAAAAATCAAAACGATCTTTTTCCACCCTCAGCCCCCCCACGCGCCATCAACACAACCGCACCTTCTTCCTCTAATCAAGAAAAGTTTCAACCTGTTCAGCGGTTGATTAGCGAGAGAAGGTCTAAAAACAGTTTTATGTGCAACACACACAGGCCAGATCTGTAGAAAATAGAAATATTTAAGTACGAGAAATACCGCCAGCTTGCAAAATTGGAAATCATTTCGCGAAAGCAATAAAAGCACAAGCGTTCGTGGCTTACACAAGTGCTTTTTTTACTATCGATTCTCGAATTTTTATTTCAGTCTGGAAAATCGCGCTCGTCCCCTTCCCTTACCTCCCATGTACTGTGGCTATCAACTGTATAATGAGGCCCATGTTTCCACGATGATACTTTATAAGCTAGCCAAAAGAATTCGCAAATGATCGGAACCAAGAAGTTTCGTTTTTTTTCTCTCTTCCCCAGTCTTCATTTTTTTGACTGTCCGTATCATTTACAAGTATAGTGGTATAAGATCCTTTTTAAGATCTGCGAAATTTTTAAATGCTTACACTTTCCTTACGAATAGTACAAATGCTATTTTTCTAGAATTTTTTAATTTCATACCTGCTGGTACAAATGCTGTACTAATAAACCATTTGAATTTCACTCCTTTCCCAAGAAATTAATTTGGTATAAGGTCCTTTTTCAATCTGAAATTTTTTTTAAATGCTTACCCTTTCCTTACGAATGGTACAGATGCTGTATTTGTAGCATTTCATACTTGCTGGTACAAATGTTGTACTAATAAGCCATTTAGATTTCACTCCTTTCCCACGAAATTAATTTGATATAAGGTCCTTTTTAAGATCTGAACATTTTTTAAATGCTTGCTCTTTCCTTACGAATGGTATAGATGTTATACTAGTAGAATTTTTTAATTTCATACCTACTGGTACAGACATTGAACTAGTAAATCATTTGGATTTCACTCCTTCCTCACGGAATTATTTTGTCCAATTTGAATTATCCTTTTTTTTATTTTGTTCAATTATTATTTATTTCAATTAGCTAAAATTCTTCCGGAGTTTTCAATTCTGAGACATCTAAGGATCTGTTATCTCTATAGTTTTATCCTTTTCTTCTCCTGCTGCCCTTTAATTTATTTCTTGCTTCTTCAAGTGGCAAAAATTCTATCAATATTATCTGTTTGCTATAGGTAGATTTCAAGATTCAAAATCTATTTCAAAATGGTGTTAGTTAATGGTGCTTGGTGCTAGTTAAACTTAATTCCAGACCACAATCGTCCTTTTAGTGGTGTGGTAAGAAAGTTTGGAAGGGTCATGCTGAACAAATGGTCGCTATTCAAAATTATGAAATATGTCTCAAGACAACCGATGCATTCCTTTAAAAGGGGAAGTCGATATAACTAAACTGAAGATCACTGTTTGGAATGTCTTTAAAAAATTTACCCTAAGAAATTATCTTTGTAAAACTAAACTTTGTAAAAACTTGTATCTATGCATATTGTCCTACTGCTAGTTGAATCTAATGTTACAGCACAATCGTCCTTCTAGTGATGTGGTAAGAAGGTTTGGAGGGACCCCGCAGAACAAATAATCTCTATTAAAAATTACTAAATACGTCTCGAGACAACCGCTGCGTTCCTTTAAAAGGGGAAGTCAATATAACTAAATTGATGAACACTATTTAGAATGTCTTAAAAAAATTTACCCTAAGAAATTATCATTGTAAAAACGAATTATTTATAATATTCGCAATCAAAGTCTGTTGCTTTTAGAACATTAAAAATTATATATAATTTAGCAATGGCATGTTAAGGAAGAGCTTAGATACCACTATGTTTCTTAAACCGCCACATGCGATGACAACTTCTTTGACGATATTCCAAACCAAACGGAAAATATTTTTACATTACTTACCATCCCTAGCGAATTTCACAGACGATCAGTTAGTCAGATGTCAAAAACATAATTTCAACATTTCACCACAAGCCATTACACCAAAATACAGGAAATAAAAAAAAGATGTCTGAAATAACAAGGGAGGTCGGGTAGATAGTCGGCGGAACATTTTAAAGGCAATCTTTCTACAACAACACCACCATTGATTCTAATGTACTTTACCCGAAAGAAGAAAGCCGACACAGAGAAGTTCATTAAAATTCAGAAAGAGTGAAAAATAACTGAATTCCATCCCCCTCCATTTCATCCGAACAAACTCTTTAAGGGTTGTATTAATCATTTGCAGGGCACAATCATGCAATTATAGAACCAGAATGGGGCGATTACTGCAGGGAGAAGTGTCAGGTCCAACTCTAATTATGTTGGGTAACTTTATCCATTGAAATCGTTATGGTCGTTTGCGAAGAAAGTTTGCAGATCTGTTGGTGCAGACTGGATAGAGAATGACACCGTGTCATGAAATTTGACATGATAATGATACGGAAGACAAGAAACGTGTGTAAAATCCTTTTAAGGGTGTAACGGAGGTTTAAAAATGGCACATTTCATTCCCAACTGCAGTTAAAGTTGGAGAAAGAAGTTGATTTAGATCGTTTCATGTTAGACGTCAGAAGGTTAGGTATAAATGTCAAAATTTTAGAAAGAAACTACAACTTTTCCTTCCTTGCATTCGAAGTAGAGAAGGTATTGTAATCATTAAAAAATCGGACTCGTGATTTTGACAATTCTTTACGTTTCAGATTTTCCTTAGTCCGAAAAACACATTGTTAGAATTATGTCTATCTCTCTGTATACACAATAACTAAAATAATTTTAAGCTAGATAGATGTAATGTAGATTTCTATCAAGTAAAATCCATTCCAAAGGAAGTCTGTACGGATAAAAACTAACACGGTAACAATAAAATGCAAAGAACAAGAAAAATAAAATTTGGTACACAAGTGTAGGATCTAAAATATAGATATCTAATTTTGAATCAAATCTGTCAAACGGTTGACCATCTGTCGGTCTGTAATTTTGCAACCATGTAAATGGAATAATTCATAAAGGCATTAACTTAAATCAATGGAATTCTGTTTGTTATCTTGCGACTACAATAGTAGTTTATATCAAATTTTGCGTCAATCGGTCAGCAAATAGGCATACGAATAAAACACGATAATTGAAAAACGCAGAAAATTAGGTAAATAAAATTTGGTACACAAATTTAGGATCAAAAATATAGATACTTATCTAATGTTGAACTAAATCTTTCAAACGGTGGACCGTCTGTTGGTCCGTATTTTTGCAACCATGTAAGCACAATAATTCATAATTGCAATGACTTAAAGAAATAAAATTCCTTATGTTATCTTGTGAGTACAACTGTAGTTCTGTGCCAAATTTTGGTGTTGATCGGTGGGCAAAAAGGGCCCAAAATATATTTTCTTGCGATAGATTCTCTGAAAATGTTAGATTTGCGTGATTGCAATTTTGTATTTTTTTATAAAGGTGATTAGTTTTTGTATGCCTAACTTATGGTTAAAATTTAACGCATGATTATAAAATACTTGATTTTATCAATATATATAAAAAAAGCGTATGTTTTTTGATAAATATTCATAAATATTAATAAAAAATGTAGCTTTGCATTATCAAAAAGTTAAATAAGGTTTGAAAAGTATAAAAAAGAAAAATTATTCACAGGGAAAAGCTTTGTAATTAAAAGACAATTTTAATAATTAAAAACATTTGATTAGTGTTATTAGTTAAGTGCTATTGTTTCCATTCGTAAGTCAAAACTTAAAGCCATAATTTGATATTTGGTAAAATACTTGATATAAGCAAAGATTCTTATTTCAATAAAGCTGAATTGAGTCTAATAAAACAATTTCACTTTAATCGAACAATTTTAACTATCATGTTAAAGGAAGAAAATGCAAATTGAATCATGCAGCAATTCTGAAATAACCTCAGAAGTTTTCAAGAACATTACGAAACTTTTACCAAGAGAAACTAAGAACTAATTAAAAATACACATGTTTCATTAACTTCTCTTTAAAATGGAATAAAATCAAATATTTTGTAAAATATTGTTTTATTCATAATTGCAAACATGTGAAATTTTATCTTCAAAATATATTTATCTAAAATGCTGAACATTATATTCTTTAGTGACTTACATTTTTTTTCATAATATCATCTATGATGAAATCAACGCTTTTAATTAAATCCACAAATTACTGTCTAGACAGTGGTTTAGTTTTCAGTATATAATATATTAATTTTATCTTTTATGCATAAAAAAAATATTTACTTATAGATTTTTGGTCAATTTACTTTAATATGCTATTATTGTACATATTGAAGAATTTCTATTCATTTTGAGATGCGACAAATTATATCATTTAATTACACCGTGAATTATTTTTAGAATGTAAGTTTTAGTAAATTTTAAAAAGATATTTTATATAAAAAAATGGTATAAATTTCTAGAAAGAGATGGGATTTTATGAAAAATAATTACATGAGTAACATACAAGTGTCTAAAAAAATAACATTAAATCCACTTTTAATTAAATCCACAAATTACTGTCTAGACAGTGGTTTAGTTTTCAGTATATAATATATTAATTTTATCTTTTATGCATAAAAAAATATTTACTTATAGATTTTTGGTCAATTTACTTTAATATGCTATTATTGTATGTTGAAGAATTTCTATTCGTTTTGAGATGCGACAAATTATATCATTTAATTACGCCTTGAATTATTTTTAGAATGTAAGTTTTAGTAAATTTTAAAAAGATATTTTATATAAAAAAATGGTATAAATTTCTAGAAAGAGATGGGATTTTATGAAAAATAATTACATGAGTAACATACAAGTGTCTAAAAAAAATAACATAAAATGCACGGAACTGTTTTAAAAAATCTGTTCTACTAAATGTAAATGAATATATAAAAACATATCACCATTTATAGCTTTTAAAATATAAAATTTGTCCACCGAAGTTACAATTCCAGTAGTCTAGAATATGTTCTCTAGAATGATTGATGCAGAATCAAGTAAATTTAAATTTCATAATACATAAAATATGTGCAAATGTGGAAGAAATGCTAGTTTAAAGTTGCTAATTTTCTCGATGAAGAAATTTTTTATGGATGCTACAAATGCATCTTGCTTACATTGTATTTTTAAATCATAATCATGGATGATGACGCCATTTTCTTTTTTATCACTCGAATTTACATTTTATACGAAAAAAAGGGCGATTTAGTAATATTTACAAAAATAATTTATGTCTGAAAAAACATGCATATTTTATTTGGCTTCATGCACGGAAAACCACGTTTTCTAACTATAAAAAACATAAAAATAGTTTTATATTTTAGTCAACATTCCAAGATCAAGATATGACAAAACGGTGAGAATAACATTTTGCAACACCACATCATGGATTTACCCTACCCGGAATCCACCATGGAATATAACACAGCAACCCCTTATCTCTGCAGTCGTTTTCATAAGGATTGCAATGTTGACAGCGTAACACATTTTAGGGGGCTTGGAGATACGTAAAAAGGAAGTCGGAAAATGATGATTACCCCAGTATAGGTTATGATGCGCTTTAGGCTCCATTACACATTGAAACCAATCGGGAATTTTCAGGCCAGCTATAAATGCGTTACGTTCTGTAAAAGACGCAAAGGTTTTGAAATATCTTGACGTGGGCTGTTTTTATATTTCTCAATTGAATCGTGTTTCGGCTTTTTGGTTGGGTTGTTTTCGCTTATTTTTATGTGTGGCTTGGATGTATTCCGGACGATATAATGGAGACGTTTTCAAACGTTAGAGTATGGTCATGGTTATGCTTCCACAAGGAAGAGAATGATTTCTTATTTTTCCATTCGATCAGATTATGTTCGGGAAGTGTTTTTTTTGGAACAATATCGGAAATCATTTAGATAGCTAGCACATTAGAATATTTGTTTCTAAAAGCGCTCAACTATTTTTAAAAGCATGTAATAAATTTTGGTTATTGAAACGGAGAAATATATTCAGATTACTTCAGTATAATGTGTCCAAACCATATCTTTAATCAGGTAGAAATAAGAATGATGCGAAATGGAAAATTTATAGAAAAGCATTCTAATTACCTCAGAATAATAAGTTAAAACTTAGTGATACACATAATAATGATAATATGTCTAAATTTACTGATACACAAGAATGATAATATGTCGGAACATACTAATACACAAGAATGATAATATATCCAAATTTAACGATGCACAAGACTGAAAATATGCCCAAACTTACTGATACACAAGACAAAATATGCCCAAACTTACTGATACACAAGACTGAAAATATGTCAAAAATTATTCTGATACACAAGATTGAAAATATGCCCAAACTTACTGATACACAAAACAAAATATGCCCAAACTTACTGATACACAAGACTGAAAATATATCCAAACTTATTCTGATATACAAGAACAATATAAAATGCAATATTACTTATAGAAAACATGTTGAGATTACTTCAAGTTAATATGCCGAACTAAATTTTTAATGAGTAAGAATGTTGGAATAAGAATGCTGTACATTATAAAATTTCTAAAGTAATTTTTTTGCTTGAAGCCAATTGGAAATAGTTCATATGGAATAGGAAATATGGAAAGCCGGTGGTTTCAGTAAAGCGTCTACAATATTAACCTTTACTAAAGGTTATATTACAACATACATAAGGAAATACGTAGATCTAGTTAGCTTCACCTATTTTAACCCATTCCCGCAGCTTAATGAGTCTGAATCGTGATGATATTGACGTAAACATGAATAGCACGAGTCAGACTCCTGGGATGAAAACTGTTCCAAATGTAAACATCACATGTCAAACTTATGGATTGATTTTTTTACCAGTTACAACCGTAATTCAGTTTTGACCAGCACGCCAGAAAAACAGTCACAATTCTTATAATCTACGTTATAAAGCAAGTATGTTAGTGGTTTTGTATATTGTTTTTGAAGTAAAATTTAACAAACCCTATTAAAAATTACCAGATATATGATGGCACTGATAACGAATCAGTCTGGTCTGTTTACCGTACATTGTCCCCTACCGCTTGGACTCATATTTCGTAGAATTAAATGGCGCAGGAAAGGGTTAAGTTATGATCATAATATAAGAAAATTTCCCGTAATCAAAATGCAACAAAATATAACTTAAGGCCCTCATTCCCCATTTTACAACCGTCCTTAAAAGGTGAATGTTAACACTCTCCACCATCTTTTCCCAAAATTTTCGCCAAACTATCGGTATATCGGAAAAGCAGTTTTCTTCCTGAAACCCATCTCCCTCGACGCTGATACTTCGCCTTAAAATCATAATTAAACTAGTTAAAACCCGCACGCGGTTAACTGCTTGCACAAAACAACCCCCCTTCTCCCTTTAAAAGAGTGCCACGGTCACGGGGACTGAACTAAAAGTGAAATTGCGGACTAGGAGTCTGTAATTTGCGGAGCTCCTGACACTAAATATCCAGTAATGGCATTAAGCGAGATCCGCGGTGTTTCACCCATTAACAGGGCTGAATTACTGAAGCAAGCCTGTTATTATTCCACTTTGAAGGCCGTCGTGTACAATTTAATAAATTCACCTCCCTCAGACAATGGATTTTAAACCTTTAAAGGTTGGTTTTGCCATTGTTGCGCGAACTGCTGTTGTCTAGTCAGTTAGTTCAGTGCTTGACAAATTGAACTCGCTGGCTGACTTAATTCGAAAAAGAATACTTCCACCCCCTCACCCCCTCTACCCCACGCGCCACATGGGGATGGTTTTCGTAACCGTTTTACTTGATGGCGCGAATGACGTATCTGATATCGGGGCACATAATTCGTTCCTTGACGAGTTTTAAACGCGTGTAATTTGGTGGTGGGTGAAGGGAACATTATCTAATGACACCTCGGGATAGGGAATGAAAAAGATCATCCCTCAGGGTGGAACGGGGGTGGGAGAATTTATTTTTTAAAGATTTTTCCAGCGGCGCGATCGATTTCTGATACAGTTTATTCACAGCAGGAGTGAAATTAGCTTTCAGGAAGATATTAAACCAACGGACAACGTTGCTTTTTTTATTTTGAATATCCCCGCACTCAATAATGGAACTCGTAAATATTCATGGATTGAGCTACTTACTGAAAGTTATATTCATATTTTAAAAGTGGGTATTGAAATAGGGCCATAGAAGTAGTTATTTTTAAATATTAACAATCAAAACGCTAGCTTCTTTTGATACAGTACACAGTAATAACGTAACAAATGTCTGGTACTTATATAAAGTTAAACTTTTTTCAAATAGAAAACTTTGCATATAAAAACTAAGTCCATCAACAAGAAAAATGAATGTTAAGTAAGGCTAAGAAAGTTGGAAACAAAAAGTTCGTCTGAAAATCTTGTTACGTCGGTTTAAAAAGTGATGCTTTTTTTTAAAGGATACCCTTGTTTGATATGAACAACTTTTCTAGCAGAATTGTATTTTTTTTTAATTAGCATATTAAATTTTCATATTCATTGACTCACAGATGTTTATAGAAATTTTTATAGAAATAAAACCCACAATACATATCATTTCAGGCTTCAAAACATTCGCTACATTCAACACAAAACATTCGCTACATTCAGTCCTTAAAAAAGTTACTTTGCTTAAAAAATCACTTGTCTAATTTTTTTTTTTAAATTTCTTTTTTTAAATTTTTTTTAACTTGGGTTACCTAAAATTCATATCAATGTTTTAAGCCTTTTACTTGAATTCATAAATAAAAAATCAAATTTAATCAAGGAGTTAAATTAGAGTTGTCTAAAATTCATTCAATCAATGCTTGAAACCTTTTTCTTGAATTCATACACATAGAATCAAATTTAATCAAGGAGTTACATTTTTTTAAAAAAAGAAAACATTATTGAGTTTTAGTCATTTCTTTGCATAGAATTCATTAAAAGTCAGAATTATGAATTTTATGTATTGACATGTAAAAAAAAGTTTTTGCAAAAGGTGTATGCAGGCTTCCTTTAATATGAAAAATGATTTAAACTGATAATTTGGTGGTTAAATAAGCAATGTCTTTATATTGTTGTTTTTGATCATAAGTTCACTTACAAATATAAAAAAAGTTATAAAGTAAGTGATTGTCCCTTTAAAGGAACTACAGTAAATAAAGTTTTCACAAAGCAATTAGTTTTGACCTAATCAAGATATTTAAAGATCCTCACATACAAATCTAGGTGAACTGCTTTCTATCACCTACTATGATTACTCTGAATAAACAATGATTCATTTGACTCAGAATAATTCAGACAGTAAGTTCAATTGCCATCTAAAATAACTATAATTCGTTCAATAGTTATGGAACAATGTGTGAAACTAAATGAGTGCATCCAGCCACTAAACCGATGTGTTTAAACAATGCATGCCATAACAATAAGCATATGGCGCGGAAAATCATGTGTAATGATCATGTAAAATAGATGCATCTAAAAGAAATCATAGAGTTATTATTATCAAAGCAGAACTCACTGCTTTTACTAAAAGAAGAAAAACCCATTGTTTTCAAATGGGATGAGATGCAATATTGATTCTTTCATTCGCACCAGTTCATAGGGTTAGGATATTTTGCTCTATTTTACAGAGCCCCCTGTGCCAAACGTAACATCAGACTTTAAAGAGAGTGAAGATAAAAATAAAGATGGAAAAAAAAGAAAAGAAAGAAAATACATTTTCGATGCAGAACTGGAAATCTTGTTTCCTTTTCCTATTTGGTTTCATTTTATTTTGAATTCTGACCGTTAAAGTTTATGTTTATTTTCTTCTGATTTATTCAGTACAACCAATATTATTTAAATTTTATTTTCGGTTCGCTGATGGGAATGAAAGGGGTAGAGCGGGGGTGGAGGGCTTTTCCATCCCCTTCTACGTCGAATTTTTATTCCACCAGCAATTTCAACTGGGGGGCGTTGACAAGAAGAGTTTATATTACTCGAAAATTTGTTTTCTTTTTCTACACCGTGCCGGGGGAGGCATTTTATGGGCTGATTTCCCTCTCTCCAGCTCATCCTTTCAACAAACGCAGTATATTTTTTGGTGGGTGTATAAAAGGAAAATTAATTTTCTTTTATGAATCAGAATTTATCGTTATTATTCCTTTTCTTTGAAAGGTTTTCTTTTAGAAGAGGGAAATGATTGCAAAATAAATCGTGAAATTTTAATGATGTTCTACTTCTTAAAAATCGATTTTCTTTTAAGTGAAGTAGAAGCATACTTTTTCGCGGCTTCAGGTGTCATATAATTTTACTACGATTTACCATCATCAACAATGGCAGTTGGTAGGCAAGCAATCAATAATTTTTTTTGAATTATTGAAATTATAAGTATCGTTTAAAATCATTTTGCGAATTAAATAAATTTTATTATTTTCTTCTACGTATTAATGTGATACGTGTAATGATTAATTGTGAGTTTCGAAGTATTAATTATTTTTAAATTGGCTTATAATATTTTTTGGAGATAATACGACTTAAAAAAAAGAAAAAGGACTTATTTACAAAAATTCCTGAGACAAATTGAAATAAAAGTAGTTCGTTTGAGTCGAGAAAATACTGAATGCTGGATGGCTAGTTGGTATAATGGGTGAAAATAAGTCACCAATGTTTTTTTTTAATAAAAAAAAATAGTTTTTTTAAATAGTTGGTAAAATAGTTTATTTTTTTAAGAAAATAAACTATTTTAACTCGGATGTTTGTAATTCGATTGATAGATTTTTACGATAAATAGATTCAATCGTTTTGCAAATCATTGTATTATATAATAAATTAGAATTTTTTTATTTAGCAAACTTATACGCGATAACCAATACAAATATCTTTTTCTATATCCTATAATAAGTATAATATTTTTTAGAAAACAATATTTTTAGATTTCGCAGGTTTTAAAAATAAGTTTTTAAAATAAAAAAAAAATAAAAATTCTTAAAAATTCGAAGGAAAAAAGTCAGCAATGCAACATTTAAAAAGGTCAAATGTGCATACATGGAGATTTAAGGAATTGCGATCAACTATGTAGTATATAAAAAGGTTTGTAAGCAATTGTCAGATTCTACCTACTGGTTTGATTGCCCGACTTATAGATATCTTCCAATTTTGAACCGAATCCGTCGACTGATTAAAGTTTATCAATTTGTTTTTTCGTAAAATTTCCGAAATCGCTTTTCTTAAAAATACAAGATGTAAGATAAATGAAACGACGTGTGGTCTTGGCACTAAAATTGTCGGATCCTGCTTTTAAATTAATTCATCGACTCAGTCAGTTAACAGAAAAAAAAAGTATAAAATCATTACTCAAATTATCATTATATATATCTACATTTAAAGAGTTCTACAACATTCCAAATACTTTCCAAATGAAAAATAAATTACGCAATTTCCATTAAAGCGAAAACGTAGCCGACTAGTCAAAATCTATGTGGTTAATGTGAAATCTCATGTGTTGTATCACAATAAGATGATAATTTACAGATCCCCCATGATGTTAAATTACCTATCAAAAGATCATACTCTCGTACTTACACAGTTAATTTATTCCGTTTTGTGGGTGTGTGTTTTCCCCGTTGAACGAAAGCTTTGTTTAAGAGGCAACGGCCTGCAAGTTCCGAAAAAGTGCAGCGACGGAGGCAATAGAAATGTAAAAAAAATGGAAGACGGCAAAAATGCATATTTGCATCCTTATCCCTTTGAAAGAAATACCAAATATATAAAGAATGTAAATACTTATTTTTCCCCTTATACTTATTTTTTCAAAAAAAAAAAAAAAGAAAAAAAAAACTATTGAACTTAAGATTACTAACATAAAGCACGCTGTAGTATATAAGTATATAAGAAAGCTAACTCTCGAAAATTTAATCTAGAGGAAAGGTGAAACTTATTTTAGGCGAAAGAAGCGTCTATTCTACAGACCATTACAAGCCTTATCGATCATTGACTAAAAATGTCTTAAATATTGATCCATTATCAAACTAGAGGAGAAAATTTAATTTTGGAACATGGACATGTTCCTTAAACTGCAACCGATCATGAATATTCACGCATTAGGTTAAATATAATGGATTAAACACTACCCTTTTCCAAACGGCTTCATTTTAATTCGATTTTCCAGGTTTGGTTAATCAAATATCAGTCTCTCTTCAAAGCCTGATTGGATTAGGACCCAAACCGTAAAACCGCGAAAGACTACTTTATTTCGTTGTCGAAAAGATACAGGGCTATTGCTGCTGTGAGATATTTACTCATTGGATAGTCTGGGTAGTAAACCGGGACGATAGACTGATGGCAATAAATAAATGATAAATGATAATTCGGACCAACCGCGAACAAGTGTCTCATTTAAATAAAGTGTTTTGTCTAGAGAGTATAGTTAACACTGACCATTTATTACTTCAGAAAGATTATATATTAACATTAACTACAAATCCATTGATATAATTTTTGATACATATAATACATTTCAATAATGAATGGTAAGTGATAGTTTGTGATACATAAAATATACGTGGCCACAAAAAAATAATCTAAATCGTAGTTCAGTTTAGTTAACTAATGTCTGAATTTGAAGACACATAAAGGATTCTTTGGGGAAAAACTTTGCCATTCTAGGCAGCAATCAAATAATGAATATGAAATCTAAGTCAGAATGTCTTTCTTTAAATTTCCACACCACATTAAATGGAAGAATTTGGCCAAAAAGAATAAAGATGCATAATGAATTGTAATGTGTTTCAATAAAATATTTATGCCAGAGACACTTTCACTAGTTACTGTTTAGAAAGATCCCGCATAAAGTAAATATCAGTTACTGATACATTGATAAAAATACTGTTTTGTTTAATTAAAAGAAGCATTTTAATAAAAACTGTAAAGACATAATTTTTAACATACAAATGAAAAGGTATGTCAAACAGATAAATGATCTCTAAAAGTAATTATTTCAGCAGTTTAATAAGGGCAAAAAACTGAAATGCATACAACATATGTTATTATGCAGATGCCTATAATTAAATGTAATAAAAAAGAGAAAAAGTTACTAATATAAAGAATTTTACATAAAATTTTATTTAAAAAAATAAAAAGAATCATCACACAATTATCCTTGTTTGGTTCCATTCTTTTTTCTAATTGTAGATTTTATTTTATTCAAATTGTAGTGGGATTAGTTTGATTAGCATTTCATTTTGTAGTTATACAACAGCCATTGGGTCTGAGCTTTCAAATTTGAGTTTTGATCATAATATGAGGACTATTCCAACTGGCTCATTCATATCCAAATTTCCACCAATTCATATCCATTTTATCCAATTTTCTCTAAATTTCCAAAATTTTTAATGGCGTATGGAAAAACTTACACCAATCAGGCATATAAATTGGAATTTCAGTACACCTACATTCAGTACATTTCAGTACATTCAATATGATGCTACGACCTTCTTTTTTTGAAATGGAGGCGACTTCAGTGCAATTCACATTGTCTTATCTTGAAGTTCCACGAGTTATTAGCTATTTTTTTAAATCTAAGAACAAATTATAAATTAAATAAACCTATTAATTAAAATAAACGACATTAATTTAGAAGTTGAGAAAGTACTCTGAAATCTTCAGCTTGTATTATTATAGACATTAAAAGCATTTCCTTTAGATTTATTAAAATGTGTTCGTTATGAAATGATATATAATTAGCTCAACAACGTAAGAGAAGTATAAAATTGTCACTAAAAATAAAAACATAAAAAAATTATAGGAGATTTAAAATTTTTTTTAAAGTTTTTAGTTGGATTATTAAGGTTATTAAGAAGCTCTCTTTATTAAATAAAATAACGTTCAGACGTTTTTCAGCGTTTGAAAAAAGAATCGCATGACAAGTTTTATCCAAGCATTATTAAGTACAAAAGGCATTTTGAAATCAAGTGAAATAACTGAAATATCAGAATCATTTAATACTGTTTGATGGAAATTTGAAAAATAGTGACTTTTTTGTGAAAATAATAAAAAGAATGGAATTATTTTAATAATTAGCTTATTTTATTGAAGAAGCAAATGATTCGAGACCAAGTATAAAATTAAATTTAACGTTATGAATTACGTGCTTTTAAGTCTGCTAAAGAAAAGAATAAAAGGAATAATAATAAAAAAAAGGTATTTGTAACTTGAATACTAATCTAATATTTTTTAAAATATTTAATATGAAGCAAATTATCGCTTTTTAAAAACGAGTTCGCATAAAAATTAATTTGTTTCTGCAAAAATTTGCATGTTGTGTTTAAAGTGTAATTTTATTCTAAAAATGGAAAAAAAAATATTATGAAATTCATAATAAATAACAGAATTACTCTTAAAAGGATATATTTATGGCGAAATGGATTTTTACAATATCACTCTTCTAAATGTAGATAACAAAGCGTATTTTCGAATCTAAATCAAATTTTGTACTAAAATTTATTTTAAAAATATTAAAAAAAATTTTTAAGTATTTATAAATCGATAAAAAAAATTTCAACAAAAATTTAAGAGTGCTTAATTTTTCTGAAATATACTTTTAAAATAAATAACACTTTACAAAATAAAAGAAATTAAAAAAAAATAATAAAAGCACAAACAGCAATTTTTTTTTAATTTGTTAAAAAACGTACAAAACTTCTTCAGATAGTGCAAATGATATTTAATGAAGTTAGGTTAGAAAAAGCCTAAAATAAAAAATAAAAATAAAATTGCGCTATTGTGTGGTAACATGAAACACCTAACTTACCCTTTCATTAGATGAAAGATATTATTAAATCAGTTTTTTTTGTACTAAACCACAATAAAATGCTTGAAATCCTCTTAAGAACGGAGTCTTTAATACACAGCACGTGCAAAAACTTCCAATAATCTGCATGACAACAGTGGTCCCCCTTTTTTTTTTTTTTTTTTAGTGCCAAACATGCGTTAAATTTTTCTTTTCGCTTAAGGGAAGAATTTACCACCATAAACATCTCGTTTATTTCCTGGTTAATTTTTTTTTATAAAAATTTTCCTCTCACAGTTTTTGTGTATTTTCCTTCATCGTACAACGTTTAATTACACTGCGGAAATTAGGAATAACACATCTGTTCCGTTAGTAACGAAAATAACAATAAAAAAAACGTTCCGTTCTTTTTTTTTTTTCTTACCTCTCTAATTAAAAGCTCATTTAATCAGGCTTGTCGAAAGAAATTCTTGTCCCTCCCGTGTCATTCGCACAAAACTTACGTTAATTCATCGTATTTTAACTTTGTATCCGGCTTTCGTGGTATTAATTTCAGTTAAATTATATCGAGAAGCTTTATAAGCTTACTACCACATATCGGGCTAAATTGCACATTTTTCTTTCCTTACAAATATTTTCTACTTTATTTTTTTTAGAACAAGAAATATTCATAAAAAAAATGTAATATAATCATTAAGATCAAATTTGGTCTTGAAATCTTGATACATAATAGCATATTGACTTCTATATTCGGAAAAAAAAATTGTAATTATATTTAAATATTTGCTAGTTGTATTTGGCTATGATATCTTAAAATTGCAACGTGTTAGAAATTTAGGTAAAATTTTACATGAAGTATTTTTTATTCCAAAAAAATTGATGTTTATGAAATGTTGTCTAACCTAGCATTAAATATCAGAATTTATCAAAATAGAAAGTTTGTTAAGCACAAAATCATACTCAGAAATGAAACCTTGTTTAGAAAATTTCAGCTTTTATCCTAATCGAAGTTATTTATAACGGTAACCACACAGTTGATTATAAATACATTAGTTAAGAATTTTAAATCATTTATTTCATAAACATCTTATAATTCCGATTGCCATACTAAAGGAAAAAAATAAGGAAAGATTAAACAATTACAATAATTCACTGTTCTATCAAAATTAATATCACACTAGATACACTACAACTAAGAGTGAAATAAAATTCGCATTGTAGAACAATATGTTAGTATTGACGTTGCAATGTAACTGTTATTAAATTAAAACTTAATTAATGAAATTCACAAGACAAGAAGAATCTACAGGAACAAAATTTATTTACCACAATTCAATAACGAATTAAAAACTACGCGGTCTTATTAAAAACGTAGCAAAGAATTTAACATTTAACCCCCTTAAAAGAATCCGATGGCTCATATCTTATTAAAATGGTATTCGCTCACATTAGAACAAAACGTCTATTTTACATAACACAACATTCTTTTGCATAATGCAGCAAGAAGATCTAATTTTACGCGACCTAGTCATTCAGATTAATATCATTTCCTCGCAGAAAACTGCATTGGCAGGAAAACTAAAAAAAAGATGAGAGAATTAAAACGAATCTGAATAATATTTAATGAAAAGCACCACATAGAAAAGAAGAGAGAAGAGGGGGCTCCATTTTTTTCCCTACCTAACTTTTGTAAGAAGAATGAATACCGATACGACTGACGGATCTGAATAGAAAACCTCTCGCGACTTGCAAAGCTAACACCTCTTCTGGCTGTTATAATACTAGATGAACAATAAAGCTCAAGTGAAGAGCAACATGTGCTGGTAATTGCACCACCAACTGGTCATGAATACGGTATCAATAAGGCACACTCTGGAGCATCGCAGCGAAAGCCCTCTTCATATGCAAATGAAACCCGGTGCCGAGACTTCCTAACAAAAGACTCTTTATAAACAAAAGGACCCAGTTTTATGGCGCAGAAAAGAACATTATTCTTGGCGGAAACTTAGGCGTGAAACATTGGCACCATTCTTCTGCAAAGTGATATCCATGGCAATGGGGAGAGGGGGCAGGAATGAAAGAAAACCACCTGGAACAAACAGAAACAATATCGAAAACCCTTCCCCAACCATTCCCCTTCTGGATCAATGGGTGGGGAAGGGCAGGGAACGAATTCCCATCATTCCATCCATCCGGGAAGTGTTGCCTAATTTGATTTGTGGAACTGCGTGGATTTTAATCCCGGGGATTAGCTCCTGCCAATTGAATCTCCTTCTATTCCAAAGGTGGGGGGGAAACTCAACATTCGGAAATGAAATTATCCGATTTAAGCTATTCAAAGGCAGATTTGGCGGTAACAACTCAAAAGCGCAATTTTTACGTTGTCCTTTTGGAATGAATTTTAATCTGGCATGGGTTGTTTGGAGAGATTATGCGCAGAGAGCTGTAGGATTGGATGGATGGATGGATACCTGGGCGACAAAAGTGGCAATGGAATTAACGCCTCGGCAAGATTTATTGTACAGAAAAGCGTTCTGGTATCAATTAAACTTCGCGACTCTGCTATTAACATGTCGGTACAAGAGGTACAAATGCTTGCTTGCTTGGGTTTCCTAAGCCTAAAAGACTCGCCAAATCTCTTGGGATAAGCATCCACTTTTGCTCGTTTACGAATACATTCGAACATTCGCAATGAGAAATATAATATGGAGTATTTATTGGAAATAAACAATACTTTTTCCTTTTTCAGTCGAATCCTTAAAGCGGGGAAAAGATTCTTCGAGATCTTGTAGATGCTGCGATGTATTCCCAATTGGTTTGATTTCGAGGCGAGTCTAAAATTCATGTATGATATTTTACAGACGAAATTTAAATGAGCTTAACAAGTTCGAATAAAATTACTGCATCGATCAGAAGCATGAGACGCTCATGGATGTCAGAGGGATTTATTTTAGATATAAGGGAAGAAAAATATTGTGTTCCATTCGCGCTATCCTTTGAAGATTCACAGCCTTATTTTAAATTAATTATTTGTCCTTTATTCGAAAAGGTTTTGAAATGAACGGATATTTAAGTGGAGAGTGGGCTTATCTCAAAAATTAATCGGTATTCAACATGAGCCGTGCTATTCAAAGCATTCAGATTTCCAGTCTTATAAATTTTGAAACTTGTAACATAATTGAGTGAATAAATATGTGCAAAATGGAAATGAGAATTAACAACGGATACTGTGGAAGTATTTGTAGATACAAGCAACTCTAATATAAACGTTTGTAATTGATACTCTCTATAGATAATCGTACTGTCAGTAAAATATTAGCAAATATATCACAATTATATTTAATTAATTGATAACAATATATAAAAAAATAAGATATTTCAATAAAATAATAAATTTTATTTCAGTATTTCGTATTCACATCATAAACGTCGTTAGAAGTCAACAATAAATTGAATAGGGAACATAACATTTCATTAATTTTCAAAATGTGATAAGCATCTCTCGTACTCAATGGGTATAAAAAAATGTTCTATTGAAGAACAATGTAACATTTTTTTCACTTTTGAAAATAATAATAATAAAAACTTTTCTCATCGCTGAAATGAATGAAATTATAATGATTTAGTTAATTATTAATTAATCAGAAACAAAAGAATAGTTTTGTCGATAAAAACAATTCAAGGGCTCGAAAAATGCCTTCTGGGATATCAATTTATAAAAATACGATAACCTTTCATTCGAATATAAATTGTGTTTTACTTATATATTCATAGCTATAATAATAAACAAGCATTGATTAGAAATTATTTTTCAGTATCACTTCTCTTATTTATCGCAGGATAAAATTTCAATGTTAATAATTAAATTAACTTCATGATGCATAAATTAAATACTTGAAAATTTCTTTTGGCATTAATTTCATATGTTGACACTGTCGCATTTCTGCTTTTAAAATTTTTTTTTTTACCCAAATGAAAAGAAATTTAACATTTTTATCAATATGATAAGATAAATAAATCATTATATAATTAAGAAATTGATTAGATATTTTTATCTATACTTATAATAAAGCTCAATGTGTGTGTGTGTGTGTGTGTTGGCGCTCTACAGGCCAGACCGTTTGACCTATAGCTACCAAATTTGGTACATGTATACCTTGGAGGTCGGGAATGTGCACCTGGGGTTCCTTTTTTCGAATTTTTAATTAGAATTTTAATTATTAATTAAAAACTAACTTTCCCGCCAAAAAAATCTTCTATTTTCCCCACCGCCAACTTTTCCGCCAAAAAAATCTTCCATTTTTTCCACCGCCAAATGAGTAAGGCTTCAGTTTTTTTTTCTCCCAACAATCATGAGGCTAGGGTTAATATTTTTCGGCGGATTATTTCAAACGATTCTGTTTATTTTCTTAAAGTTTGATGCATTTAAAATTAAACATTGTTAATTAATCCATGTTTCAGATTCATTCTGAAGTACTTTTGAATTAAAATAAAACAGAATAAAGGAAATTAAAAATGTATAATCTGCATAGCGTTACCCCAACTGGCGTAGAAAAATTCACGCATTTGCGTTAACGTAACTGGCGAAGAAAATTCACGCATGCGCACTGTGTTCTGATTGTTGCCATGACAACCGTTATCAACGGATGATTTAAATTATTTTTAGGTTAGTTGCATGCTTTTGTAAGTAAATTGTATTTATGTTAGTTATATATTTTTTTGTATATGCTTATAGTTTTAAGTACATCGTTTTTTAAGTAGTTTTTTTAAACCTGTTTTCGACCGATTATTTTAAACGATTCATTTTATTTTCTTAAAGTTTGATGCATTTAAAATTAAACATTGTTAATGAATCGATCTGCTCATGATGAATCTGAGAAAATTTTGTTGACAAATTCTTGAGATATTACATAACTTAAGAAAGATATTCTTTAGTGCCCATAAAGTTTAAACGCTCAGTGACTCTGTTATCAGTAATCATATTATTAAAAAAATGCTTTGTTTCAGTAAAAAATATTATATTAATTGCAGTTTAGTCATTTCCATTTTAATTTTAAGCATAAATTCTACCGAAACTAACAGAAAATTAGAGAGATACATATTATGTTATGGCTGAAGGACTTTATATTATTTAGAATGAATTACATGACTATCAAAATTTGAAGCTTTAAAATATTTGATGAAGAAGATATTAAAGTAGGAATTACATAAAATATTTAATTATTAAAATTTTAACGAGCATTAAGATTGGCGAACCGGCTGGTCGCCAAAGGTGGCTAGTAAATAATAAAAATTAAGGCATTTTTTAACACGACTTACTATAATTTAGTTTGTTATTTTTGATAGTAGCAACATCAGATTCCTATATCTTTTTATACAGCATAACTATCTTATATTTCATCCATTCTATAATGGTTTAAGGAAGGACTAAATAATACTTAATAACTGCTTTGTTTTAATTTGGACTCAGTATAAACTAAAACGACTCTCAGGTGGAATAAAATCAGATGCAGTAATCAAATACAACTTGAAGAAACTTGGTTATATTAAATGGATTCTAAGATTAATGAATCTTAAATATATAAAACCACTTTCCCAATCCTAGAAAGAATTTCCGAAGTTTCAATGTGGGCATCGACTTTTATTTATGTTGTTTAAATTATCCAAATTATGATTTAAATAAAAATTGTTAATTACTATAGTGAATTATCCTAAAAAATGGCAATTAATAAACATAATAAAATATTTTAATGTATTTTTTACGTCTGAAGTAATGTAATAATGAAACAATACAAATGTATTCATTTAAATTAATTCAAACAAAAAAAAAGTTTAATTTAGTTATATCTATATTTCAAAATAAAACAATAATTTTAAATTCTTAGTCTATAATTGATTTTCATTATTATTTGCTTACAGTACCGTTGGGAAAAATACCAGTCTAAGATATCTTTACAATATCTTAGATTGGTGTAGTTTTGTGAAATAGTATTTTCGGGAATTAACACGGGTAAATGTCAAAATCTAATAAAATTAGTATAAAAATAGCTGCTCTGAAATGCCAGTTCATTCTTTTCACGTATTTTTGCATCAAGTTTGGTGTCTCTGCGCCAGAGAGAATACGAACATGAACTCGCACACGCTCACAATTAGATCAGCCTTAACAAATCAGTAGATTAAAAGCAAAATAAATTAATATTTTTCATCGCATCTTCCAAATTAATCTCAAAAAATCAGCAGATTAAGTAATAAAACAAATTATTATTATTCATAGCATCATTTAATCAATAAATATCATGAAATTAAAAAAAAAATCAACGGCTTTTCACTAAACCTGTATACACTGTATAGCAAAACCTTAGATACTCCGAAACCCAATCCTTTTGAATAGCTGGGCGAGAAATATGAGAAGCACCTCTCTGCTCAAGCAGCAATGTTTATTTTCCATTAGAACCTTTTATTATGCCTTCAAAAGAATCCGTGCAGGAGTTTTCCAAAACTTACGTTGATATGGCGGAGAAATATTCCTTTTCAAAAAGGTGTCTTATAAAGAGTGTCGTCTTGAAAAGAATCCTTAAGTTGGTAAGTTCACCGCTCAATCCCGCGGCGGCCCGTCTTAATCAAGTGGATAACGCGGAAGAAAGTAGTTCAATGGCTTGGAAGGGGGACTTAGGTAACAACGGCACTGTCATTCTTCCCATACCTCTTTTCTGCAGAATCTATTGATTAAGTGAGTTAGGTAAATGAATAGACGAGGAGAATTCTGGGAGATATTGGAAAAGGATCCGATTTTTAAAATTTTCTCAAATGGCAAGAGATGGATGGTGAGAGGCAGGATGTACTACTGATGTCACGAACGCCATTCTTCGATTTGAAACATTTTAACTAATATTACTATTGCAGGTAAGGTGGCGATTGCTGTTGCATTAATTTTGAATAAGAATTTCAATTAGATCTGGAGTGACTTTGTAAAAGATAGTATTTTCTGCTAAAGCTTTGGGTTTGAAAATTTGATGAGTCAGTTAATTTTCTGTTGCAAAGATCCAGAATCATATGTGTATTCTAAAAGATTTCGTTTGTCCTATAGAGGAAGAATATAATAATAATTTCAAAATTTTTATGGTTTATGTATGGGAAGATGGCAGAAGATGGATGGTGAGATAACGATGTTCTGTCATGAACGCCATTCTCCAATTTCAAACATGTTGCTTGCTATTACTATTGCAGGTAAGGTGGCGATTGCTGTTGCATTAATTTTGGATAAGAATTTCAATTAGATCTGGAGTGACTTTGTAAAAGATGGCATTTTCTGTTAAAGCTTTGGGTTTGAAAATTTGATGAGTCAGTTAAATTTCTGTTGCAAAGATCCAGAATCATATGTGTATTCTAAAAGATTTTACTTGTCCTACAGAGAAAGAATATAATAATTTCAAAATTTTTATGGTTTATGTATGGGAAGATGGCAAGAGATGGATGGTGAGATACAGGATGTTCTGTCATGAACGCCATTCTCCAATTTGAAACATGTTACTTACTATTACTATTGCAAGCAAGGTGGCGATTGCTGTTACATTAATTTTGAATAAGAATTTCAATTAGATCTGGAGTGACTTTGTAAAAGATAGTTTTTTTCTGCTAAAGCTTTGGGTTTGAAAATTTGATGAGTCAGTTAATTTTCTGTTGCAAAGATCCAGAATCATATGTGTATTCTAAAAGATTTCGTTTGTCCTATAGAGGAAGAATATAATAATAATTTCAAAATTTTTATGGTTTATGTATGGGAAGATGGCAGAAGATGGATGGTGAGATACAGGATGTTCTGTCATGAACGCCATTCTCCAATTTCAAACATGTTGCTTGCTATTACTATTGCAGGTAAGGTGGCGATTGCTGTTGCATTAATTTTGAATAAGAATTTCAATTAGATCTGGAGTGACTTTGTAAAAGATAGCATTTTCTGCTAAAGCTTTGGATTTGAAAATTTGATGAGTCAGTTAATTTTCTGTTGCAAAGATCCAGAATCATATGTGTATTCTAAAAGATTTCACTTGTCCTATAGAGGAAGAATATAATAATAATTTCAAAATTTTTATGGTTTATGTATGGGAAGATGGCAGAAGATGGATGGTGAGATACAGGATGTTCTGTCATGAACGCCATTCTCCAATTTGAAACATGTTTAATATTGCAAGCAAGGTGGCGATTGCTGTTGCATTAATTTTAGATAAGAATTTCAATTAGATCTGGAGTGACACTGTAAAATATAACATTTTATGTTAATGTTTTGGGTTTCAAAGTTTGATCAGCCAATTAAGTTTTTGTCGCAAAGATGTAAAATCATACGTATTCTAAAAGTTTTTATTTTTGTTGTAGGGGAAGAATATAACGATAGTATTTTCAAAATTATTACGGCTACATATGGGAAGAATGGCAAGAGATGAATGGTATATATGACATCAGGATGTACAATTGATGTCATAAAAACCATTCTTCGATTTGAAATATGATACTATTATAGATAAGATAATGAATACCGATGTATTAATTTTGGAAAAGAATTTCGATTGAGTTATGAGTGACTTCATATAAGACAAAGTTTTTTGTAAAGGTTTTTTTACGGAGATTATGATTTTTGGGTTGAACGGTTGATGAATCATTTAATTTCATGTATGCATAGATTGAAAACAATACAAATATTCTAAAAATTGATGTTTTTGTTGTAAGGGAAGGGCATGAAAATAATTTATAAAATCAGTTGAGGGATTTAGTTTCATTGGTTGTTTTTTCAAGTTTTTAAAACTTTAATATTATTTACTCAAAGAAACAGCGACGAAAAATGAACTGAATCGAGAAAAAAATCTTTTAATCGACAAGTCATTACCTATTTTTCACTTGAATACATAAATATACTATTAAAGAACAACAGGTAAATTAAAAGTTTAACAAAACGTGTTTTTTGTTTGTATGAAGTTATTCATTTGTCACATGATTACTATTAGCTCCTATAAGAAGGGAACTTCAGTTATCATTAAATATTATAATTTTCTGACGCTTATTGATGATTTATAGCTACTTTTTGGATTATATAACAAATTAGCAGATCATTATATATTTATCTTTAGCTACATCGGTAAACTTATCAAAATTACCTAATTGTAATTTGATAAATAAATACTGTGTATTGAATTAATTTATTATCTTTGTCACAGTAATGATCTTGTTGATGGTTAAGTATTTATCGACGTTCTTTAAAAACATCACTGGTAAAAAAACAAAAACATTTTATTTAAAAAGCCGACAGAATTCATGAACATGCAAAGAACAAATAAAAATATTCTTGCGCAAATATTCTACAATATTCTTCTAAAAATATCCTCCTTCATAATCAACAATAGCAAAATTTTCTTACAGATGTTTTCGTAAGAGCTTCAGCGACGGATTATTCTATAAAAAAAAGACTTCTACCATCTTTCAACCTCAAATCTTTCAAAATTAAGGCTCCAGCAGAGAGAATCACAGCTAAATCTTGTCTTTAAGTAAAGAAAAGAGATGGCTAGAAACAATGGATAAATCGACGCTATCCTTGCAAATGGTGAACCCCTTTTTCCGCTATCAGGCCTTCACCTGTCTCATCTAAAAGTGCGAGGAAACCTGAGGAAAAGTCTTCTTTTGAACAAGCTTTGTCTAAAAGTGGGGAAAAAATACCGGAGATTGCAGGGCCTTCTGTTTGCTTTTTCTCTGTAATCTCAGTTTGGATAGTGGGAGGGGTGGGGGGATACCTGGGCGCGTATTCCCAACGCTCTCAAACCTGATCGTAAAGTGAAGAACCCAGCTTTATTTAGATCCATTAATTTTACACAGGGTTGGACAACACAACCCTCTGTATCGGATTTCTTTTCGAACGAAGAAGAGTTTTTTCTTTAGTTTTCTTTTGGGCTCCCGTTCATTTCTTTACTTGTACAGTCATCTGGGTTTGGGATTTTGCAATTTTTTTTTTAAAGTCTGGAAAAGATGTCTTTTTTTTCTTTCTTCTCTTTTCTATCTCACTCCCGAATTTATTTCAATTTTTTTTTGTAGTGGATTTTCTTTCTTTTCTTTTTTTTTTTCTTTTAAGAAGTTTTACTTCTTTCGGTCTTTGTTTTGTACCGAAATTTTAAGGAATTGGAACAACATTGCAGTAAAACGAATGAGGAATTAAATACAAATAAAGAAACAGATAAGTTGTTACTTTCAGTACCTTAGAAAAGATTGGGCTTAATTTACCGAATACAAATGTGTTAAAAGATTTACATCGTAATTTATAAAATTAGATCATTTACACTCTAGTAACATATTTTTTTAAATCATTTTAATCAAATATAGAACATTGTTATACTTCAATGTTATATTAGTTCTGAGCAGTTGAAAAGTTTATCTAAATATATTAAGCTTTCAAATTGGTAATACATATACTATAAACAATAATATAATTTCAGATTTCACTTGTAAAAAAATATTTTACTATTTATTAATTACTACTGTTAATCGAAATTCCTGGTTTTCTAAACTTATTACTTCTTACTTTAAAAAAATGGAAAATTTATTTATTAACATAAAAAAAATTAATGCCTTATAAAGATGTTTGAAACACGATATTTATCGTTACTGATTTCTGAGCATGTTATTATAGAAAATAACAGCTTATAATTTTTATGCTAACAGTTAAGACAAATTTTTGATAATAACACAAGACTAAGATTGTTGATTTATTATCCAAGACAACAATTTGATAATTTTTGATATAGGCTTCGCTCTTCTCTAATACAGTATTTATTTCAAAATATTCGAAAACTTGGTCACTACTGAATCCAAGAATTCCATAGAACTTAAAGCTTATTAGAATCTAAGAATGTGAAAAGACCACAAAACTTCTTAAATTTGAAAATTACAGACCCCCCCCCCAGAATATGTACAAAATATCAGGATCATTTTACATTACATTTTTACATTACCAAAATTACATTTAATATAAATTTTTTCAAACCTAGTTCCCATTTTTAAACCCAAGAATCTAAGGATATGAAAGATTTACAAATATTCATATAACATGAAAAGTATGAGAGAATATATGAAAAATAGTTTCAGTTTGAAATAATTTCACTCTAAAAACACACCGAGTTCAAACTTTTATAACGCACTATTATCTTTTAATTCAAGGAATCCATAGAATTTAAATCGCGTTGAGGTATTAGAAAATATGAAAAGATTATAAACCTCCTTGGTACCTTACATAGAAAAAAGCCATAGAAACTATTTAGAATATTATGATCAGTTTAAGATAATTTTTTTCTAAAATTACATTCTTTTCAAATTATTTCATTATCGTCTTTAAATCCAAGAATTTTCAGTACGTTAAGATTTCCCATCTTCTTGATATATTATGACAGACATTTAATCATGGAGTTACAGTGGAGTGTTTAGAATCATTAATTACGGCCATTAGTCGTCGTGCCAGGATATTAGTGGCCAATGTAACTGCATCAGTAAATGGATTGTTACACGCTTTTGCTACGCTGATGACTGGTTTCAAAACAATGTTAACAATACATTTGGAAATCCTAGAGTAGAATGTTCGTAGCAGCTTTCCTTTCTACATATCTTCTTACAGAATAAGGAAGAATATATATTTTGCGATAACTCGGATCACGTTCTCTATGACAGACATTTTTTCGTTATCGAAACTGGTATCTCACGTATCTTTGGGGGAAAACTTTTGCTACAGATACATCTTGACCTAGAATCATATTTCTAGAACTCTGATTCAAGAATTATGTATAATTGCATATAATGCCAAATATCTATGAATTATTTATTAATACAGAAGTTTCATTTAATTGGATTTGAAATGTATATGGAAGCGATTGATATTGACATACATTTCAAGTTCAACAATTTTACTATCGCAAATGGCAACAACGGAAAAGTTTTTATTTTTGTTGATGAAGAAAATGGCAATGCCAATTGTGAAAGTAAACAATATGCCCATGTAATAGTTCATATTTTATATTGCTAGGAGATTCATAAAAAATTGAATTTTCTAAATAACATCAAGAAAGAATTCAGTTCACGTTTTTAATAACAACGGATTATTCAACGATTTATGGATATCCAGGATATTTGCGTTAAGTTATACATCAAATTATTGGTTTTTTTTTAGCAAAGCGTATATTTTATATATTGATTTAATATTACATTCTTTTAAGAATTATATTTTCCTCTATTTAATTTCATACATATTTTTTTATGTTTGCTTGTGAATCATAGAGGAATAGAAGATTCCATTTTCATTTAAACAAAATATTCGAAGCCTCTTTCTTTATTATGATTTTTTTTTTAAAAAATTCAAAAAAAAATCTTAAGTCAAATTTATCTCTAAAAACTTTTAATTAAATTTTTTGAACCGATATGATTTTTCAAAAATAATATGGTAGGGATATTTTTAATAACCAATATTAAACCTTTATTTCCCGACGATACTTCAAAGTACAGTTTAAATCAAGCTAATATCATCTTTATATGGCTATTTTTTCTGATGGTATTCATACTCTCTATGACGGTATTTTTCTTACGGATTCGTCTTAAAATAACTTCCTGTCTGAGCTACGAAGAGTGTAGATTAGAAAGCAAGTACTAGATAAAACAACTAAAATATTTAATTATTTATTAAATTAATTGGCGCTTTAATTTATCAAAGTTTTTCCTTTTTCCCCCCTGTTTTTATTCAGCAGCGAAACTTAATTAATGGTGCATTCATAAAGCTGATAAATTAAAAAATAATTGGTAAATAAAAAATTAAAGAATTAGCCACAAGCTTTTATGGTTAATATTATAAATGGAAATAATATGCTTTATCTTATGCGTTAGGATTCTAGTTAAAAAAGATTCTATTTTCATGTATTAAATGAATATTTTATGCATTATTATACTAGCTTTTATGATGCATCAGATTTTTGATTAATTTAATGATGTTTTTTAAATAAAAATCATAAACAGCAAATGTTTTCTGCAATCGGGTGTTTTATAAAAGTTTTTGGTTGTTTGAATTGCATGTTTAAAAATGCAAAATAGGAAATGTTCAGTAAGTTGCAAAAAGGCGTAACCCTTAATGATGCATTTAAGAAATTTATGCACACATACAAACTCAAAATGCATCATTACTCAAATTAGTTGTCAGTCCTAAACGACACAAACAAATCATCAAATAAAATATAAGCACCTCTCGCAGAATGTTCCAGGATTACAACAAAGAAACCCAATTCCTCCACAAAAGAAAAATCACACTAGTTTTTAAATGTGCCTTAGAACAATAAAAGTGAGTAAAAAGGTTAAGCGACTAACGATCTTGGAGGAAATGAAATCGTCTACCAGATACCGGAATCAAACATAAAAATAGGAACCCTTACCAAGCTTTATACAATTTTATTTCCCATGAGTCGAGCTAGTAGCCAACACGTTACCTCCTTAGAGCGAAGCAGAAAAAAAAGTGGGAGAAAAATACGATAAAGTAAGAAGCTTCCATCATTTTTCAAATAAAGAGAAGAGAGAAAAAAAAAATACCCTTCATTCTTTAGAGAAACGTTGCAAGAAATTAAATGATCTGCCAATGTTTCGGGTTCACGTTTCATACCAGAATCCCGCCAAATCCCTGAACTGCAATTCTCGAGTTGAAAGCTTCTTTTCGTTTCCTTACGTTCGAAGAGTGGGAAATAGGGTTGCCATGTTTGGGAACGATGCCAATTGAATCTTAGGAACGCCAATAGCTCGCCAAGGGATATCAGTCTGCCTTGGCGGATTTTTAATTCTTCGGCATCATTAGCAAGTGATTTAAAAATTTTATCCTAAGCTAAAAAATGCTTGAAGGTGAACAATCTGCATTTAATGAAGCTTCGACGTTCTATTAAAAAAATGTTATTAGAAAAAAAATTCTTTGTGAAAAGAATAGAGGAAATAGCGAAAGTTAAAAAGAAGTGGACGGATTTAAGGAAACAGACTGTTTCTAGAAAAAAATTAAACCTTCAGGTTATTAAACATTAGTGAATTCCCAGATAGCTATTTTATATGGTATAATTATAAGGAATTTGTAGAATATAAGTTATCAAAATGAAATAATGTGGCGAGTCTTTAGCCTTCGATGTTTTATATGTTAAGGAGCGAGTAATTATAAGGGAAATAAATAATCAAGTGTTTTACAACTTATGCTAATTATGAGAAAATAAATATAATAATCATAAATCTTATCAGACGGAACTCTCATTATTTATTAAAACTGGATGACCATGTTGATAGTTAGTAATAATTAAAGAAGTGTTTTTAAAATTAAATCTAGTTAATTTGTTTTCAGGATGAATTATTTATTTATAAATTAAAAAACAAACAAACTGGACAATATCGGATTTCTCTTTCCTGAATCCTAAAATACTTGATTGTTAATCTAAACTGCCATGTTTGTGTCAGACCAATAAATCTTCTACTTTTGTTATTAAAATTTATTTTTATCAAATTCGCAAATTGACTTCATTTGTTTGTAACCGAAAATAAAATGAAACTTACCTGTGACAAAAGTTTCAGTCTTCTTTCTATACATCACTGGCAGTTTCGACCTAAAAGCAAAAAGAATTACATATTTAGAAATATGAATTTTACTCATTTGATAAAGTACCAAAAATATAATTAAAATTTTCAGAAGGAGGTTTGAGGAAAAAAAAAAAATCTTTTATTTTTCTTTCGCGCAGTAATTTAGTTTACTAAATTTATAAACTTAATGCATCACATGGGAATTAAATAATAATTTTAAATGGATAACTTAGTTTTAAGTTAACAATAAATTGCCATACATTACAATAAAATTAAGATACTACTACCTTAGTGGACTCTTTAGTCTTGAAAGCAAAATGATTATAGGTGAGACGCTACTACCACTGCTATGATAGATTCAGCATCTTGAGTACCAAGAGTTAGATAATTTTATAATATTTCAAAAATTTTGCATTTTCAATAATTAACATAAAAACTGCATCAACAAAAATTCACATCTTTACTGTTGGTAATGGTGATAAATAGTTACAACTATATTATTATAGAAGAGTGCAATTATAATATTATAGAAGTTATTGCTATTTCAACAGACTAATAGGATAAAGCAGGAAACTGAAAAAGCTGCTATAATAATTTAGAAAAGCAGAGATGGAAACGCTAACCGGATGGACTAGAGGGCGCTTTTCGCCAGTTCAATAACTGGATTTCAATGCAATCTTAACTTTCCAATTAGTGCGAAAATATACGCAACAAATTACAAATCTTGACATGGAGAAATCACCATTAGAATTTCCATCCCTTTGCAAATAATCACCAAATACGACGTAGATGTGAAATAGTTCGCTGATCCATGCGCTGTATTTTATGAATCGTTTATAAATTGTGAATGGTCAAAATTTCAAGCTAGAATAAAACTGCTAATATGCACTTTTAAGTATTTGTGGTGACTTAGGATCACAGTAATCCCTAGAAAGGGAAAATCTAGAGCCGTATTCCCCTACTCAATGGGAAATTTAGTCAATATGAATAACAACATCAACGAATGAATATGAAATTAGCAAAAGACCAATTAAAATGCATCTGGAATTACTACCTTTTCTAAAAATTTATATAAATTTTAAAACCTTTCCACCCACGTTCTAAAATATAATTAAGTATAAAAACAGCAAATAAAACCCATAGACTTAATGAGAAAATGTAATGAGACTTGCAAATTCAACTATTCATTTTTTGAATGAAAGTTTTATCAAACAATTACAATAAACGATTATAACTATCTTCCAGATTCAATTCCGGTTTTTCTCATTTTAAATTGAAAATTTAAATAATCAATGACAACCAGTGTCTTTAAAAAACTGTAAGCAGTCGATTGAAATTCGATGCAAAATGTCTAGACGGAACCTAGTTGAATATCATTTAATTTCAAAAATTAATAAAGGGGCGCTTCTAATAAAATCAAGCAAAAACGAAACAAAAGAAAGTCTTCCCCCCCCCAACTCTGATTTATACAATCAACTAAATAAAACGTCCTTCCATCCATTACCCGAAAAAGGAAGAAAAAAATTAAAAATTTAGCAGAAAACTAAGAAAAACCTGCAGCATTGTTTAAAAAAGAACTTTTAATTTCAAATCCAACGATTATTTATACAATTTAACTAGTAAAAGGATTGATAAATTCTTTTTAAACTTTTACGAATATAAAAAATGAGCTTTCCTCTAGGGAACATTTATCTTAAATGGAAAATCTAATGACACATAAAGAATGTAAAGAAAAGGAAGAAATTAATTTCACTTTTATTAAGCACAATAGGAGAAGAGCGCACGAGATTTTTTTAAAGTAAATTGCTTTTGAATGGTCATATCGATTCTACCAGAGCCACTTAATCTCTTCCGTCGATGAGATAACCTTTTCATCATTTCTTCGAAGTAAAAATAAACCCAAAAAAAGAAGAGCACAAAATGAATTAATTTTACAAAAATTCGCTGATTGGAGGTATATTTTAATATTTTAAAAATTAGTTGGCTATTGTTAGGTATAGGTTCAATTTATTAATGGGATATATAGCATTATATAATTTATTAACTTGATTTAAATATTTCTAGTAGAAATTTATAGAAACCAAAATGCTAAAGAATAGTTTGACAGCAATTCAGAAATAAATTTTTGTGAATGTTTGACCGAAACCTTATTTTGTCCCTTAATTTCTTCACTACAACTCCTTTTCTTTAACCAGTGGGAGTGGTCTCTGAAAAAGTTTCTCACATTCATTCTAACAAAGATGTTATCCCAGAATTACGAAATATTTGGCATGAATTCATCATTTTAAATGAATCTATAAGGCGATCCTTGGCGAGTCATTTGGCGATTAATCCCTGGCATGCGGTTAATAGTACCGAGAATCGAATTTCAGTTTTAGATGCTTTTTTTCCAACCGACTGAAACAAAAATTTGACATAAAACTATATTTGTAGTCACAAAAACACATACCAAATCTGATATATTTAAGTCACTGCGTCTTGGAGTCATCGTGTTTACATATTTCTGAAAGTAAAGACCGACAGACAGTCAATCCCTAGTTGAATTTGGCGTCTAATTTGATGGGTGTCTACTCTATAAATGTTATATCTGTGTACCGAATTTTGTCTATCTAGCTCTTTTCGTTTGTAGTAATCGAATAAACATATTAGTACAGCCGGACAGACAGACTTCCTCTGAGGGCTTTTGCACACACAATTTGATGGAAATCTACAAATTTGGCGTAAAGATCGTTTACCAAATTTCATTTTCTTAAGTCATGATTATTTAGTATTTTGATTCTGTGATTTTAAGCCATAAAAAAATCACAGAAAAATATATTAATTAATCATAATTATTAATTGGAAATGAAATTAATTGGACTACCAACAAAAAAGTTTCTTCAATTATGTGAGAAATTAAAATATTCGTTTATTTAATAAAGGATAAGAATAATTTTTTGAATATTTTTTTTTCAAAATTGCAAATTCCTCGGCTATTGGCAGAAAATTAAAATCAAAACCAAGTATAAAATAAAATATTTAGCTCTGTTCACGGCTCAATAAATTTTTTAACATCTTGAATAGTCAGTCATATAAATATAAAATGTTCTATGAAACGATTAAAAGTTTTAAGTTTTGGACGTTTCTGTGAAGTGAAATTGATTTTACAATTAAAAAGCTGAAGATGTTAAAAACCTGAGTTTTCATAATATATAATGAAGCATGGTGCTATGAGACATACTATTATATTATGACAGGACATATGGGCATATATAAAAGACATAAATTGTAAAATTTTTAATTTTTACCAACTTAAATTGCATTTTCTTAGTACATCTTTGATTCCCAGAATCCTTGCTTCATATTTGTAATTGTTTTTATAATTTTTGCAATTTTCCCCCTCAAATATCAATACATTTTTTTATTTATAAACTCAAAACATTTTTAATGCAAATGAAAATCCTATTTCGTAGAAAAAATAGGTACTGAAACGATAGGAAATGCTGAATGTTTATTTTGACAAATTGCAAAGCAGCATTAACTCAATATTTTGGAAATTCATCGATCATGTTTTGAAATGAAGATTTCTTAAGTCGTTTACACAAGACATTTCAAACTAGTTTCATCGGAATGGTGTAGATTTATTTTTCTGAGTCGAATTCATTCCATGGTAATAAATTCTAGATGAGAATGTAGTAAGAATATTGAGAAGTTATTTATTTACCATTTGATAAGTTATGTACACAAATTAAGTCTAAGAAATTTGTCTTCATCATATGTATACGTTTGTGAAACAACAAGGTAAATAAAAAACTGTGAATTTTTAAAAAAAGATTTAGATTGGAAAGATTTTCAAATTGAAGGAATTAACGTGTTCATGCAAATAATACATTTTCTTTCTTATTTTTAGTATGTAGATAAGGAAAATATTTGCTTTCTTTTAAAAATTTATATAAAAAAGTAAAAATTAAAAAAAACGTTATAAAGTAACAAATGTCACAAAATAATTTTGTTTAATAATTTAAAACACCTCTACCGAAATTTTCCACATTAACGTTCAAACCCATTTTTATAAATATTTTTTTTTCTCTTTAAAAGATAACATTAATTCTTACTTATCATTAAAAACAATACATAAGTATTCTTACAGATCGTTCAAATTTTTTTTATAATAAAGAGCGATATTACATTTTTTTTAAAAACGATTAATTATTATTTTCATAATATTTAATAACGACGATCAATACAAAGAATTTTTATTAATATCGTAACTTTTAATGAAATGCCTTGAATGAAAATGGTTATTTAAAATATATATTTACTTAAAAATGGATTTGCAAGAACTAGAATCAGAATTTTCGAGAATTCCAAATTTTTTTAATGAAATATATTTCGACAATGATTCAAAATTTACGAATAACTAGTCAAAACTCGTTATTTATACATCTATCTTTAAAAAAAATATCAAAATAAAATGTAACGAGTACAAGCAAATGATATGAAAATGAATTTTATTTAAGATTACAATGAAGCAATAAAATCCTAATAACACATGAAATGATTTGTATCTCAATCTCGTGCTAATAATTTATGAAAAGTTTGCGAACATCAGAAATTAAGCGCCATTTTGTATTTAAGATGGATAGTTTAACAATGCTATATATCAAATTCGGAAAAGAATCTAGAAATACAACAAAATTTTACATATTAGCTATCCACAATAAAAAATAAAACAGCTATTTTTCGCAGCATAACATAATTGACTTTTAATACTTATAATGTCTAACTTAAAATGCAATTCATGTTACATAAAAGTGTTTAATAGCTCCCTGTACTATAAAATGAACGGTACCACAAAATTTAACATGAAAATTCCATCAATAAAACCAACATTTCCATATCTTTCCTAGCTGTATTAGTAGAACAAGAACCAATATGACTAATTAGAAAATATGAAATATGCAATTCTAAAAAGTTTAAACCAAAAACTACGAAACCGATTGAAATACATTTCCCAATATATACTGCTTAAAGGAATTAAAAGCTTTTGGAACATATATCCTTTGACAAAAATTAACGACTTAAATCATTCTAAATCCAGCCCAGTCTTACGGCCGGGATAAAAATGACATATTTTCGGCCGCCTATTATAAGTGGCTGATAAATATTTTGATGTATTTTCAGTACCGAGGCGTTAATCTCTTAAGCCGAAACTTAGGAAAAATTTTGCCTCGACGGCAGCTCTTTTCTATGCGTAGAGTGGAGCCATATTGAGAATTAGCATATAAATGTCTTTACTCTCTGCATATATTTAACGCAATATCAGTTGTCTCCTTTTTGTACACAATGGCCCGGATTTTCTCTCATCCAGGGCCCTTAATTAAAGTAAATGCTGGGAGTTGAATACAATTAGAGTGGCCGGAAAATTTGTACCCAAAGAATACTTTTTTATTCACTGCTGTTCTCGGTTCATTTTTCTGAAAGTAGAAATCAACCAATATCCATGGAAATGTTCTTTATTATTAAAAAAAAAAGAAAAAAAGAAAAGAAAAAGAATACATATTCTCGTTTAATACCAAACGATTTTTTCCCCTTCGTTTCTGCAGACGATTTTTCTTTCCTCTGTTCCCCTTACCCCTCCATGTATTGGAGTTCTTTTACAAATATTTGTCAGATGAGAGCTAATTCGTTCTTTGTTATTGAGAGTTGTGAAAAGCTAACCTTTTAAGAGTGCAAAAAGTGCTTCGAATTGGAGTAAATTAGAGTTGGGATGGAAAAAAAAATACACACACATTCACACAAAGAAAAAGAACATCTTTAATCTTCTTTTCTTCATGTTTAAAGATTAAATCGGAAACAGAAAAAAAAAACGTAGACTTTTTTTTCTTTTGTAATAGTAATGGTATCTTAAAAGTAATGCACTGTAAAAAGAGCAATATGCAAATGAGACCCTAATGTGGAGTATTTTTTTCTATGTGTGTTCTTGTACTCCGATTAGAGGTTAGAACTTGATTTCAAAGAAACGACACTAAATTCGCTAATTAATTTTAATATGACAGCAAATTTAATGCGGTTTAATGGTATTTATTTATCTCTTTTTAAAGATATGTTTGAATTTTTTTTTCTGATGAATGTCAATTAATACAACAATCCATTTACTTTCATTAGTTATAAAATAAAGAAAAAGAATAAATGCTTTACCAGATTTTAACACAATTACTTTTTATAAAATTTGTAAGTTATTCTTTTTCAAGGATATTTTATATGCAGTTCTGTAAAATTTTAAAAAAGAACAACATTGGGTAAAAGTTATTTAATAATGGTTTTTAAAAAGAATTCTTTTTCGTATGCAATTAATAATTATTACTGCAAAAGAAACAATTTGCACATTTTTTAATAATTGTATTTAGAATGCTTTTATTAATCTGAAGATTTCACTGTCTTTCATCACGAATACAAAACACTTTCAAACCAAATTAGCTTTTTATTATGACAGGACAGATACAGATATCATCCTCTTTTGATACTTTGAAAAGAGGGCGATATAGGATGAAATAAAAATTGTATCACTATTTGAAATGTAAATAAAGAATATTTCAAATAAAACCCTTCTGTGTTATATCTTATGTTGGATAAGCAGATTCAAATATTACCAACAATGCTTTTTTGAAAGAAGGACAAAATTAATATCTCCATCATCAAAAACCTTTATTAATTCAAAAACTTAATATCCTTCCATCATTAATGTAAAACAAGATGCTTCCACATGAAACTAGCGTTGTACTATGACTAACAAATACAGATATTGAAAACAGGACGATATAGGATGAAATAAAAATAATATTACTATTTTAAATGTAAAAAAAAAGAATTTCAAATAAAACCTTTTTGTATTAATTATCTTATGTTGGATAAACAGATCCAAATATAACTACCAATTATATTTTTTTGAAAAAAGAACAAAGTTAATATCTTAATAACCAAAATTTTTCATTTATTCGAAAACTTCACAACCTTCCATCTTTAATGCAAGATAAGATACTTTCAAGCAAAACTAACATTGTATTATGACGGACAGAAGCAGATACCGTCCCCTTTTGATACTTTCAAAACAGGAAGGAATGAAAATAGTAATACTATTTTAAAGTGCAAATACAAATATTATTAGGTTAAAATACAAATATTATTAAGTTAAAATACAAATATTATTAAGTTAAAATACAAATACAAATATTACTTCCGATTTTTTTAAAAATTGGACCAAATTAGTATCTTCATTATCAAAACTCATTTGTTCTTTTTTTGAAAAAAGAACAAAGTTAAAATCTTCCTAATCATAATTCAAATATTCAAAAACTTTACATCCTTCCATCATTAATGCAAGGCAAGATACTTTCAAACGAAACTAACATTGTATTATGACGGACAGAAGCAGATACCATCCCCTTTTGATACTTTCAAAACAGGAAGGAATGAAAACAGTAATACTGTTTTAAAATGCAAATACAAATATTATTAGGTTAAAATACAAATATTATTAAGTTAAAATACAAATATTATTAAGTTAAAATACAAATACAAATATTACGTCAGTTTTTAAAAAAAATTGGAGAAAATTAGGATCTTCATCATCAAAACTCTTCATCAATCAGAAGATTTCACAATCTTTCGTCATGAATGCAAATCAAGTGAATTTCGAACAAAAAGCCTCGAATATCATATCTTTTGCCTGTCGAACATAAAGATACAAATTCCACTGCCTCTTCGACCCTTTAAAAACAGGACGAAATATATACACATATAAAAAAACAAAGTGAGGACCGAAGAAGGAAGGAATGGAGAAAAAAAAAGGGGGGTAGACAAAAAAAAAACCAATTCTTCGCACCCCTTTTCTTTTGTTCTCTCAATCCGTGATTGGATTTGAAGGAGAAAATGAGTGAACGATAGCCTCCTCGCCCAAATCAACTTTTTTCCTTTTTTCCATGGAGCTACGGAAAAGACCGAAAAAAAATCTATGGAAAAATCGCTGGCCTAGTGGAAGTTTGGTCGGGATTTAAGAGTAATTGAAATGCTCTGGATGACTAGGTCTTGGACGCACGAACGAGAATAGAAGAGGACGTGAGCTGCTTCCCCAGTCCCTGTTAATGGCAGCTTGCCTTAACTCCCTTCAGGAAAAAGGGATTGGGGGCCGCGCACCGAAAACTAATCCCTTATTTATAGGTCTCGCTCACTCTTTCTCTGAAAAACTTCCTTTTTCTGACCCGACAAGAGAAGATTTTTCAGTGGTTTCTGTGGAGAGGATTGCTATTTGATTTATACGAAAAAGGGCAAAGAAGAGATGGAATATTTTACGGTGAAATCCAAGATTATGTACAGTCTTGTTTGCAGGGTGTACAAGTAAATGATAGATAAGGAAATGAAAAATAGACAGTGAAGAATCTGCATATAACAACAAATAGAGGAGTTTCAATTTAAGATTCTGTGGATAAAACTGTTGATTTATCAATTATTTCAGAACAACACAAATAATTCATTTTTTAAGGTAATTTAAAACAAATTTCTTTTTTAGTCGATTAACTAAATATACAAGAATTTCGATCAATTCAAACGGATATGCAGATGATTTGCAAACAAATTGCAGATAAAAGCTCGCCTAAACAAGAGAAATCAGAAGATATAACAGAGTATTTCAAATTTATTGTCACATAGCTTTCAATAGTACCAGTGAAACATAAGATAGAATTTATATGCAATAAATGGAAATTTAAAATTTTGAAATTTTTAATTAACAGTATAATAATAAAAATGAGTATTATAATAATAAAAGTATAAGACAAATTAATAAAAAAAAGTAAATAAAAAATGGATAACAGAATAAACGTAAATAATAAGATAACATAAATAAAAGATAAAAAAAATATTAACAACATCAAAAATAACGCATCAGGATTAATTAAATAAAGCGAATATTTATATCACAATAAATTCTCGTATCGAATTAACTGCGTGAAAACAATCATTACTTTCTGTTCATTCAAAAAGTTATATTTAATTCATAATTTGTTATGAATGTTTATTAGGATTTTTCTTGCATAAATTTGTAATTGAAACTCATATCTTAATGCGCAATTGCAGATTTAATTGTATTATTTTAGTACCTAGAATGTAGAAATAGTAAGAACATTATTCGATTTAAAAATAAGACTGAATTTAAAAATAGAATATATGTTCGATATGCTTATGCTACATTAAATGTGTTCGATCAAAAAGTTTGGTGTAAATTATGAGAGCTTTATTTATTTTTATATATTTAGAATAAAAAATATTTAGCATACATTTTAAATAATTATTAAATCAATAATTAAATATTAAGCTTTTTCACATTTTACCTTTAATATCAAATACGTAAATGCAAGATTTTATTATTATAAAGAACATTGTTTTTATAATGTTAAGTTTTGTATGTTTTGAGAAACATAAATGTAAACATTTTTGATTTTAAAGACTAACTAATACATATATTTAAACTAATTAAAGACAGAATTTTAAAGACTAATATATATATATTAAACTGATTTGAAAGACTAATATATATGTAAATTAATTAAAAACGTTATTTTAAGGACTAATATATAAATCAAACAATTATACGTAATTTAAACAAACAAACGTAAAATTTAATTAACTCAAAAACAAGTTATAAATATTTTAAATGATATAGTAAATAAAAAAATTAAAATTAAAAGTTTTTTTTTACAAATTGTAAGAAAAAAAATAGAAATATATGCAATGCTAACATAAATTTTATTAAAAAATGCATGCGTGTGAGTTTTAATTATATTGCTGCTCTGTCAAAAAATAAAATAGAAGTCTTAAGTAAACGTTATAAGCTTTTTTCCCCCAAGAATACGTAAAAACGGAAAGAAAGTGTGATGTTTAATGTTAGAAGGAACATTAAATCCACGGAACAAAGAAAGTGGGAGGGTCAAGACACAAATAGTCTTATCGCTTAAATCAACTGGCCATTCGAAAGGCCGGTCATTTCGTCCCAAAGGAATAGAACTCCATCAAGCATCAAAGCCAATAAGAGCTAAGACTCTATTATTTTCCGCCGCAGATTCGAAGAGGCGATAAAAATAAAAGAAGTTGGGTTTAATTTTGACTTAATATTAACTGTAAACATAAATCACGAACAATTTGTGGTGTTATTTTCAAGAAATGCGTTGGAATAGAAATAGTAGTAAATGTTTTTGGGTTAAGTCCTATTGTCACAGCGAATTTCGTTCACTGTTGCCTAATAGTTTGTCTTTTCCAAAACGTATGTGACTTTTTGTAACTTAAAAATAACTGTTAGAATTCTAACTTTCAAAACTGATAATTGTTAAAGTCTGTATGAAAAATTTTAAAAAACAAAACGACACCACAACGAATTACATAATCTAAATTAAAAGAAAGTGGGAAACTAAGGTGGGAACACAAATGGAATGGCCATATCCATCTCTTATTTCCTTCCGTGGTTGGTACATCCCGTCACTGGAGTGGAGGTAACTCAATCACGCAACATTATTTTGCCCGCGAGGGAAGCCAGAACCTATTTACTTATCCCCTAACTTCCCGTCCATGCACTCATGATTTTACAGGCGGAGAAATATGAAATTATATTATGATCAAAATAATATTGACAAAATAAATGAAAACGAAGTGTAAGAAAAGAAACAAAAGTTATATAAGAGTATAGGATCGGAAATGGCTCTTGGAAGAATTAGATGCCTTTGAGAACGTTAAATAAAACAAGTAAGACTATATATAACCGATTACTAAAATTATTTGCAATTTATTTTTGCATAAATTTCACAGATGCCACAGACATGGTAAAGGGTGGGCGACGCAGTTTTAGTAGAAGCATATGTAACATATATATATTGTGTTGAATAATTGGTATTTTCAAATTCCATGCAGTGAGACCTTTTACCTCTGATTAATGGACTATTAACCAACTTCCATTTCTTGATATTTTCTTGAGAAACTGGGACGCAATAACGACTGAGGTAAGGCTTAAAAAATGTGTAGTTTATACAATATTTTATATAAAATGCTCTTATTTTCAAAACTTGATTAAAATATTAGCGCGATTAAATTCATTACAATCACCATGAATTGATTAGAATTATTAAAACAATTATCTTTGATTTGCATTGTTTACTAACATAGGCCGATATAAAAATATGTGATAAATTCCCAAACCCGCGAAGAATGGGAAACGAAATTCAAGTCTTATTTTCATATCCTAATTATAAACTGATTAAAAATTAAATTTAAGACATTTAAGCATTAACACAGCCAATCCGCTAGGGAAGGAAAAAAAATAATAACAAGGCGCGCTTTTCATAACAAACTCATCGCGCCGCTACTGGTATTATCAGGAAAGAGAAAAGGACGAGGAAACATCGAATGAACCTCAAGCAAAGATAATGGATGTTGTTATCGTAGATAGTGGTTAACTAAATATTTGTTATGACAGGATAATCTCTTGGCGAACTTTTCCAGCGCCAACTTGGAGGCGAAATTATTATTAAGGAAGAAGCAAACGACTTTAAAGGTGAAAGAAGATGGGCGGAGATAAAAAAGCTCTATTTATTCTAAGCTCATTGTTGGATTCTGTTGCTTTACTTGATTAATTATGCTTTTATAGGGAAATATTTTAATTATATTAATATTTTATCTTCTTCGACAGGTTTAGAATTCTGAAAAGGGTCAAAGCTTTAATCTTTATGCCCTTATCAATATTAATATAATCACTCAGAATTATTAACTTCTTTTCTGGAGAAAAAATAAATAAATGAGTGAATGAAAAAATAAACATCGAATTGCGATATTTGAAGTTGAAGACATTGAGAATGTTTATCGGCTAGGGAAATAATAGAAATTCAGATATTTTTAAGTACATTTAATGCTGGATAAGAAAATTCCTTAGACGGAAATTGAATAAATAATTAATTGATTAATTAATAAAGAGAATCTTAGCAGCATTTAGTAGTTTTTATTTACAGTTCATTATGAGAATAAAGTTTTCTGCATTTCGATTGTAGTTAGATTTTATTAATATTTAATCATTTATTGTAAATGGGGTAAATATTTTAACAATTATTTTACAGTGAATTTATTTAATGCATATATAAAATCGTGTTAAAAAATCATTGTACTTTATTCTGTAAACGATATCACGATTCATGATATGGCTTCAATTTAGAAAATTAATGGTTTATTAATGAATTTATCCGCTTGAATTTTAAATTTGGAATAAACACACACAAAAAAAACGATGGATAATTTTTATTTAATTAACTATGTATTGAAAATGTTTTTAAGAAGGAAATATAATATAGTTACCATTTAGAATTATCAATTCTTTAGTAATTTGTTGGGATTAAATTTGAAAATTTTATAACTTATTGTTTTCAGTGATATGAAACTGAATTCTGTGATGTTATTGCTATCATCATTTATTAATATCAGAAATATATATTAATAAGATATAATGTATCGAAATGTATTTCCATAAAAGTACAAAAATGATACAAATAATTTATTAAATTAGTTTTATTTTTTGTGAATAATTGAATTTTGATTTGAATAAAGAAATATTTCAAAAGATTTATGATAATATGAAGAAATATTATATATATAAGTAAGTAAAATTTCGCATTTCACAATGTATAAAATAGAGCAATACAATTAATAGAAATACTATAAACTTCAACAGCATCTATAGTAATAAATTCAAAGATATTTTTGATAAAAATTTATGAATAGTTTATAGTAAATATTAATTGACAAAATAAATATTTCGTATATCAACTGCGAGGCAAAATTTTTTATCTGAAACACTAGAAGTTTTATAATTATTTTTACGATCAGATTGAATCAAAATTGATACAAAATTTCAGATTTATTTTCATTCAAATTAAAGGACTAGAAAAAGAAATTTTTAAAAATATTTAATCAAAGATGGTATATTTGTCTTATAACATTAGACAATCAGAAAAATAAGAAATCAGGTATCGTATACTCTAAATTCTTAATTTTCGATATTCTATATGTTTTAAGCAGTTAACTGTTTCTACCTCTTCAGAAAATGCGTATCTAAATTGTGTCGCAAAAATTTAGCTATGTCTCTACTTATTACTCCTGACGAATAAACTCGTCGTAACGCAAAATATTGTACTTGTACGTGTACAAAATATTGTACCCTGACGAGCATACTCGTCAAAAACAGTTAACTGGTTAACATAAATATAAGTAGGAATACAAACTTTCCACAGTTGGCTTAGTTTTATGGCGTAAAAGCCATTTTTGGACATGTTGCGCCAACACAAGAGTTAAGAAATTTTATTCTCTATGTTGCAGAAAACATATTTCATTTGTAAGAGAATTCAAACTCAGTCAAATTATTTGGAATTCTTTGTATCAATTGACTGGAACGAAAATTGAACACACAATTACAATTTTAGGAATAAAAACATATGTAGCCATACACTTCATTCAATTATTATCAAATAAGTCGCACGGACAGATTTACAACTGATGAATTTCATTTTAAATTACATAGAAATCTACAATTTTGAAGTAAAAATTGACATCAAACCTCACTTGTTTAATTTTTTTTCGTTTTCGACTAATGTTCACAAACGGACATAACTCCAAAAATAGTTTTTACCATCTGATGAATATTTAAAAAGTGAAGATTCATCTAAATCTCGATGATAAAAATCGCAAAAATTTCTAATTAATCTAATTTCTAAAAATAATTTTCTAATCGTTTGAACTCCGTTTCACCGTAACTAACTACTGAATTGAGCAGATTATTAGTTTTCTCATGGAATTAAAGTGTTGTTTGCAAATTCTTTCAAAAACTACATGAGCTCAGAATACTTCCTCACGATATCTTTTGCCTGGCTATCTATCTTCCTATTGGGTACGCTATTCTATTTTTGCAAAGTCATCTCGTTAAAAATTAAAAACTAGATTATTTTATTTGACAATATAAAAATAAAAATCGTTAAAAAGCTTCCAAACTTTCTTTTTCAAGGAGTGTTTTACATTTATATATATGTGTGATAATCTAAACTTATCCGCGTTTCTGAAAATTAATTATTTTCCATCCACTTAAATTCAAATTTTCCATTTAATTTCTGAGTTGCGGGAAGATTTCGTTTTTATACTTTTCTCAGAGTCGAATTTCTGTAAATTTAACTATCCAATACTAAGTTACAATATTACATGAAAATCATCTAATCACGCGCTTCAATCAAAATGCTTACTCAGTTAAATTTCAGGTTATCCATATTTGTGGTTACTCAAGTTCTGAATACTTCTCCCGCATTTTCTTTTGCTTTTTTCCTTTGGTGTGCGTTTGCGTGTGTATCGTTCTAATACTTGTCTTGAATACTAACAAAAATCTTTCTAAACGCATTGATTGAAATTTCTTTTTAAAAGACTTTTAAAAATTGAATGCTAGGATTAATCACCATGAAGCAAAATAAAACTTTCCTCATTGCACTATAAACTATAAAATAAATGCAAACTCAACTAAATTCACAGAAAATTCTCTTTTAAAGCGATATTAATCTTAAGACCCTCGCGTTCCTGATTAGAGAATATCACCGATTTGTCTTAGATTTAACACACACACACACACACACAAAAATCCTAGTGTTTAAAGAAAATTGAATTCTTTCTTCAAAATGACTAAAAGAATAAAACTTTAAATAAAAGAGATTATCGCCTGCTTATTTTACAAGCATTTGTGAAATATAAGATTAAAATTCACGTCTACGAAACGAATGAAATGCAATCCGCAATAAATCACCCACCGCCAAGAAAGGCGAATCTCTATCCAAATGCAACCCATCCCAAGACTAACAACGCAGCTATTTGTTCCGTGTGTGAAACCAGCCATGGCCATTGGGATAACCAGGCCGCGCTCCGACATATTCCGTTTATGAAAGAATATTTTCTTGTGATGTGTCCCTTTGCGCTGCCGGGGCAATGCAGGGGCGGCGAAACTATTTGGATGAGCAGCCCACAATTGATGTGCGGTCATGTGGCCTCTTTCTTATAGATACCAGGCGGCTGGGCTTTTTCAATGGCTAATCGCTAAGCGACTAAGTTATTTACTTTCTTATGCCAGCGCCGCATCAGAGCAGTTTCATTTGTTGGGGCCGCACTTTGCTGTATTAGGTTCCACTGACTGGGTCCCCAAGAAGTAATGAGACGTGAAAATAGGCGCGGATTGGTTCTTCTTCTGTGTGGGTGGCTCGTTTATTATGTGTACGAGAGAAATTAAAATTTATTAACAGTCGAAGACATTTTTAAATGTAATAAGATAAAGAATCATGATCCAGTTTGTGAAAATAACTTTAAAAAAAATCAAACAATGGCGATAGAAACAATGAGGGTATGAAAATGGCGTATTTAATAGAACACCATGATGCGACTTGATTTAATTTTTAAAAAGATGAAAAAAAAAAAAAAAACAACCCACCCAGTTTGTCTAGAGTTTGACTTTGTGAATGTAATGGAATAAAATGGTGTTCAAGAAAAAAAGTATTTATTAAAAAAATTATCCTTAAAAACTTAACAGAACTTCTTGAAAGTTCTGTTTAAAATATCTTGTGGTTTTGTGTCTAACAGTATGTTTTAACCTGCGAGTTGAAACAGGATTTGACTGATAAACAAGATGAAGAAGATTTGTGAGGAAGGAAGATGATTATTAGAATGGGATATTTAACATATTGACTGCCGTGTGATTCATCGGTGGTTCACATGTCCTATCTAATTAGTTCACGCCCGATATCTAATTAGACATCTTCTCTACTTAAGTAAGAGATAGAAAAGGAAATCAACTAATTAGACGGTACGGTCCTAATCACAAAAGTAAATCATGGCACCGAACGTTATAAGAGCATAATTTAAAAACTGATAGACAAAAGTGAGCAACCAACTGTTCATTGTGACTTGAATGATTTTTATTGGTTTTCCTATCATTACATAAGGTGAAAAACAAATTTGTGTCAAATTATTCTGAGAGTCCGATTTACATATAAGAGATTATTTCAATCGCTTGTGGTATATACGTGCAAAATCACTTTGATCAACAAAAAATATCATATTTCCTCTTCATTATATGTTTTGATTCATACACTTGCTTACTTATACTACTTCAAATGAGATTACAATATAGGAGATACGTCTAATTTTTATCAAATGTTCTATTTGGGTGTTATGGATAATTTTAGCCAGCAGAATGCGTCACACTTCTGTTTTATTATGAGTCCTTGATCCCAGCATTAGTCTAATTTCTTTCTACATATTCTAATTTATGTGGGATTAAAATATGAGATTAGCTTAATTTCTAACTTGGATGTTATGCAAGCGCTCCGGATCGCTGTAGTCAATGTAGAATGTCACAGTTCTCTTTCAGGATGATACCTTAACTTACGTATCTGGCAAGATATACTAGTACAAATGTAACTAGAATTGTCGAAAGAGTTGATAATATTTTAATAATGTTCATTTGAAAAAAAAAAGATCTAAAGCGAGAAAACAACAAAAAAGAACTTTGTCTAATTTCATAAATAAGAAATATATAGATTAATATTGAAAATTATTTTCCTGATTCTATAGATTAATATTAAAAATTATTTTCCTGATTCTATAGATTAATATTAAAAATTATTTTCCTGATTCTATAGATTAATATTAAAAATTATTTTCCTGATTCTATAGATTGATATTGAAAATTATTTTCCTGATTCTATAGATTAATATTGAAAATTATTTTCCTGGTTCTAATACCATATAAAGAAATTAAATAAGAGTGCATGAATGCATTTATTACTTGCATTATTTATTCATTCACTTAGCAAGACAAAGAATATTAAATTGTAACATGTAAATGCGTTGTTTTTCTGTCCATTTTTTTTATTACGTAAATAGAATCTCTGGTAAAATGGTCGATTAGAACTTACTCTCAGAAGACAAGGGACACATCTTTCCAGAAAGATAAATGGTTTGCAAGTATCCGTGTTATGCATAGTAAAAAATTTGTTTATGCGGAAAATGGTATTATAGGAAAAATGGCATTGTTATTAATTTGTTATCAATTAAAACGATTAAAAATATTTACGGAGCATTGTACTGAATAAATAAAGATTGTTTCCCAAATATAGTCTAAATAACAATTAGAAAAACAAATCCGTCATTAAAAATAATAGAGAAAGGGACGAAACGATGAAACATTAGCATCTCAGTACTTACTGATTTTTTTTCTAAGCGAAGATAATTTTTTTTGTAACGGGAAACTTCCCGATTCAAGAATTCGACAAAAGTATATTATTTAAGTCATTAATTCTTATAAATTTAGTTATAAATTCGTTTCTCAGTACTTACTGATTTTTCTAATCGAAGATAATTTTTTTATAATGGAAAACTTCCTTATTCAAGGAATTTTCTTGGGCAAAAATGTATTTAAGTCATAAATTCTGATAAATTTAGTTGAAAAATCAGCTTGCTTTTCGCATGACTAATGCAGTTAGATTAAAAAAAAACATAACATTCTTAAAATATTTTTTTTAAAATTATTCTGAGAAGACTGAAAAAAAATTTTCTGCCATCTTTTATGCAGATTTAAAAAAATCTCGATTCCGATTTAAAAAAAAGAAAACAAAGCATTGAATATTAATAATATTGTTGTAATATAAGTACTAAGAAATACATTAGTTACTTCAAAAAGGAGTCAGTAAAGAAAACTGTCAAAGACACCTACAAATCAAAAATTTTGAATTCAAATACTAAATAATTCATTATTGGTAGATAATTTTTGAAATAAAAAATGTTATCTCCAAAGAAATGTTAATAGAAATAAAAATAACGACAATTTAAATTTCAGAAAATTTAGTTATCTTTACTTTATAGTAAAACTATCGAGACAGCAAGTAAGTCTCAATATTGCGATAAAAAAAAAGGTTAAGTTATTTCATTTAGGTTAGACAAAATTCAAACGTTTTTTATATTAATAAAAAACACTACTAATATACACAACACGCATTAAATATTGACTGCATTAAATTACAAAGATGTCTTATCCTGACATCAGCAGTTGTGCAGATCTCTGAGAATTCCCATTATCCGCCCCTCTAACAGCTTTTAGAATAATAGTGATGGAAGCTTTGTCTCCGAACAGTCTTTGTCTTTCTCCCTCATCACCAGAATCGATGATTGTTTTACGCAATTGGAAACAGCAACTCTCCACTGGGCCCATTACCAGCAAAAGGTTCGTCCGGCGCTCTATGCTAATTCAAGGCGCCGGATTGGCGAGCCCTAGAATTATGCCGGGCATTATCCAGGACCCGGCTTTAAATGATGGCCTGAAGCCATGCGGCGGACCACATAGTACCTCCTTTCCATCCTCCCATGCTCTTGCAATTAGAAGACCACATCGACTAATTCCATTTCACAAGTTGTCCTAACCCCTTCTAATTAGCCTAGGATTAGTGCCATCGGGATTTACATAGTTTTAAGGTACTTCCTTTGTATCGGATTCGCATCCAGGAGAAAATCCTCCTCAGTCGCGGTGAGTCTTCCGTCATGTATATTTCAAGAGCGATTGCAATTCCGATGGGAAAGTACGCCTGCAACTTGTAGGTGCATCTTCGCGAACAGGGATATTAAGGATAGGCCTGAAAGAGATTCTTGGACAAGCACTGCATGGCATTGGATATTTCAAGAAGATTAGTGTCGAGTTCTCAGGTAAAATATGTAAAGTAACCTGAATCAGGAATGTTGATATGCTATTACAGCTCACGCCAGATATATTTAAGAAATAATACGCTGGAGCTATTATAACGGGGGTATATTTATTTTTCTTAGGAATCCATGGATTAACATGGCTTTCGATCTTGTCTTCTGATATATTAAATTTCAGAAATGAGATAAGGTTATAGTTATATTGTGATGAGGCATAATATTTGCAGATTTAAGTAAATAAGAAAATTTGCCTACAAAAATTTCAGTTAAATATTTAGCTTGAAACTTAGAAAAGGATCTATCTTCAAATAATAAAGTAAAATTTCTTCAAATTTTTCGAGATCATAACAAGAAATTTTCCTTTACAATTTCCTACTCCGTCTTTAAGCATGATGAATCTTGTATGCAAATACGAAATCAATTTCCAAAAGTTAATGCATACAAGATACAAAAAAATGTTTAATATCTTTTTAATTCATGATTTAGTTAATTACTGTGCTATTAATTGATAACACTGGTGTTAATTTGTAGATATGCTATAAAGGATTTGGATTTTTGAAGAACATTTACCCAAGTAAAATGAGTAAATTACCTTGAATCAGAAATGCTGGTGTAAGTGTTACAGCACTCATACTACATGTATCAGCTTTTAAATTTTAAAAGAAAAAATGTAACGATCGTCCTATTTCTCAAAATTTAGAAAAATTGCATGATAATGACCTTCAACGTTTATGCATTGTGTATTGCGCATGAACATAGGAAAACCAATTCTATAAAATAGTGACAGTATTCTTTCTAAATGAGGCAATTACAATACTGTTCAAATTATTCCTGAATACTATATGCATAAGAATTCAAACTATTCTCAAGAGCATAAAATCTTTAACTTAACCCTTTATGTGGCGTAGTTGCTCAAAAGCAAAGGGTTTTATGGGAAATCTATAAATGAATATTAACATTATATTTACATGGGTCATGCTTTCGTAAATAGTTTTCTGAGGACTAATTAAAATAAAAACAAATTAACAAGAATTAATTAATTTAATTAAAAAATTTAATAGTAAATAGAATATTATATGTATCCTACTTGCTATGTGTATCTAAATAAATTTTACAGCAACTTTTCATCATCTCCAGTTAAAGAGTTAACAGCAAAATGGTATAAATGGAAATATGTAAAATTTCATTCGCTCATTTGGGTAGCTTCAATGAGATAATATTAAGGGTTTTTTTTTAATGACTTTTTCTCATTTCCGTCGAAAAATCCAGCAAAAGAATAAATTTAGTAATTTTAGCTCCCAAATATTTTTATGCTACCTAAATTGGAATTGTGATCCTAGTTTAGAATCTTAAAATACTTAAAACAAACCTTATAGTGAACGATGAATAATAAAATCAATCGCGAATGAACACATTTTCGCTTACTTTTCTCATTTAGGGAGATACAGATTCAATTTAAAAGATATTTCCAACCCAAGAAGAATATCTAACATGTTTACCAAAACTGAACATAAAGAAGTATCTGCCTTTATAACGTTCTTGACGCCACCATCCCTCAAGGGCATGTCCCATGGGATAAAAACTCCAGAAAACTGCCAAATATTACCCTTTAAGGTTCTTAAAACTACTGCACACAAAAAGGTCTAAGACAGAAGAGGGACTCCCTCTTGACAACTTAGGTTTCAGAAACTGGCATCATCATTTCTATCCAATCATAAACCAGGTAATTAAATCAAGCGACGTAAAAGGCCCCGTCCATCGACCTAATCTTTTGCAAGGCCCCCTTATATTTAATGAATGCTACTGGGTGGAAATAATAGCCAGGTGGTGGTGGGGGGTGAGTTTTGATTTTTCGCTTCCCTTAGTCCAGCAAAGTTCTTTAATGATGAAGTGCGTTCCCGTGAAATACAATAACCACAGAGGAATTCTCTTTTGGCCACGCTCAATTTATCGATGCGTGGTTGACAGATTAAGTGAGAGAGGGGACGGCCAGAAGTTGAGGCACTGCCTGCCCGTCTTCTCATTAGTGATCACTGGGTCGCCGGTAATTTGATCGATATTTGTATTGGAAAACAAATTAATGTTGGGTTTTTGATCGTTCGTCTTTCCGTTATTTGGAAAGCGGAGTTGTAAATGTGTCTGTCCTCTGCAACGAAGTATCGCGTCCTCTTATTGACCAGCCCCGAGGTGTCGAGGACGAAATTGTTCTGGATTGACAGATTTGGAAATTGAACCGTTCGATCGATACCTTAACTTGTTTAAGAGGTTCATTTTGAGTCATGTCGGTACAGTGTACAGTTTCTTTACATACAATATGTTTCGGTTATCGAAGGATAGTTCCAATGTATCCAGTGACGACAGATTGTAACTTAAAATAGCTGCAATTTTGTAGGTACAAAATAATTCTTTAAAAAATTAAAAATCCTGATTTTCTTTTTTTAATTGAAAATTTCATATTACTAAATTTTTACTATCATTTAATTCATGGCTTTACTTTGAAAGAAATCCAAATACGAACTTACGCATAATAATTTAGCAGAACTACTACCCAACAGAAATTCTAAGAAACATAAGCATCTTAAAATTTATTTTAAATATTCAATAAATAAAATCCGTAGACACATTATATTTTAATTCTTTTCCAGAATTATTTATCTTTCATATACTTAAAAGTTACAACTATATTCAATGGCAAGAAAACTTGGTGTACTTGCTGTTCTGCGCAATTTCTTATGCCGATTTAACACTTTGGACATAGTTAATTCCCTTTTGAAATTCAAATGATGGACAAAAGTTTATATTTAATTTTCTATTGGTATAGGTTGAATACTTTTACTAATCGGCCATTTTGGATCAGTGAATGTAATAGAAGCTTCTGCTAAATGCAGTAATTATAATAAAAATTTTTGGTTCGTTCCCTAATCTCGCGAAATCTTTGTTTCGTATAAACGGTACATACCAATGAAGAATATATTCTCAAGTACATAAAAAATAAAACTCAATAATATTAATACTAATGAAATTATATCATCGTAGTATGACTTACAAATATTCACCTCCGATGGAGCTCACAGTAAAATCAAGTTTATTCTGATGTTTTGATACCACCATGAATCAGAGAATTCACCAAAACTAGATGCTAATAGAATGCAAGAAAATGGCTCATTTAAAATACAGGAAAGTAGAATTTGACAACAAAAAGTGTTTTGCAAAACACGCTCATCAAGAAATAAGGAAAAATTTTGATTTATAAATAAAACAAACAAAAAAAAATATCAAAAATCTTTAATTTTATAATGAAAGCAAACGATTCTTAGCAAATTCTTTGGCGATTCGAAAACGATAAATTTTCTGAGTTTTTGTTTATTTTTCTGAAAATGTTTACAAACGAAAAATAACTTTATTAATAAAGAATTTTCAAAAATAAAATAAATCTGCAATTCATTTTACAATGGTAACTACTTTATAAATGATACATTTTCCAACATGTAGCCGTTAATGTACATGTAAACTTTGTAACAACATAATCACCAAAAAGGAAAGCTTGGAACATTGTTACAGTTGACTAACACTGACATCGGCAACAATAATGCATTTTTCAACATGCAGCCGTTTGCATACAATCTAACTTTGTAACAACATAATCACTAAAAAGGAAAAGCTTGAAACATTGTTACAGTTGTCTAACACTGACATCGGCAACAATAATACATTTTTCAACATGCAGCCGTTTGCATACAATCTAACTTTGTAACAACATAATCACTAAAAAGGAAAAGCTTGAAACATTGTTACAGTTGTCTAACACTGACATCGGCAACACTTCTCCTCCAAATATAGCATTTTCTCCAAAAATGACGGTAAATTTTCACCCAATCCCTAATTTTCTTGAATCGTTTAGAACATTAGTAGAGTTTGCACACACACACATCCAATCACTAGAGGCCTATCTCTAGAAAGGCTCCGAAGCGCTAACTTACTTAAACGGCTCCTTCCTTTTAATAACTCTTAGTTTTTCTAAGACTTAGCTAAAATAATAGCGACAGGAAATTTTAATACTCAATTCCCTTCTCCTTTTTTTTTTCCTTTCTTTCTTTTTATTCTTTCTTTCCCTTTTTTATTCCCCCCCCTTTCAACTTTGACGGCTTGTATTTAAAAGATTTTTTTTTTTCGTCTCTCCCCTCTCTCCTGAAATATATATATTTTTTATTATTACGTAGTGTTGGCAAAGCTATTACTCAGCGCTGCTTATCACTACAGCCACTTAAAGTTTTAGTGAGAGAAAAAAAAAAAAAAGAAAAGGGAAAGCCGAAGTAAGAAGTTTTTCGAAGCCCAGCTTCTCTGATTGAATTACGATAGGAGAAGAATGGGAAGAGGGTTGAAAAATTCTTAAAACAACGATTTTGTAATCGCTTATTTTTCAAGGCTTTTGTAATAACCTTTTTCCGAATCTCCGCTGAGATAGCTGTGATTTCAATGGAAGACGGAAGAAAAAAAGAGAACGAATCTTATATACTTTAATTTTTATCGCTTATTTTCTGATTGTTGATATAATATAATTAGCTATTTTTTTTTCTTCATTTTTTATTGAATTATCTACTGAAACTTTATTTATTTTAATTTATATTTGGTAAAAATCTAACCTGTTGATTTATTTAAAACAGCGACTCTTGACATTTTGAGTTCGGAACTTAATTTCTTTTAAAACTTTTTTTGTATAAAATTGTAGTATATTTTTTATCGTTATTTATATGTAATATTTGTGAATGACTATACTACGAGATATTTTAAGAAATAAGCAAATTAGTATTTATAAGCAGCACTATTTTTCCATAGTTGACCAAACTGTATGGAAGCAACTATGTATTCATATTAAGTTGGAAACAGAACAGAAAGAAAATTGTTGCTGAATTCTGTGATTTATACTAGCAAGTGTTTATATCTCAATACTAAAATGCTGAATTAAATTATACTTTTATGGTATTGTATGTAAACGATATTGTTACAAATCTGTAATTTTGCTACCCGGCCCGAATAGTGTCATCGTAAGAAAGCCAATTGTACGATCTGTCCTGTGCATGTTGAGTGGATGCCGCGTCAATAACCTCGGAGCTTGGCGACAAATTTGGCGAGCATTTGGCGGTTTGGCGATGAATTTGGCGAGTTTGGCGAATAAATGGATACTACTGGAAAGTTCGAGAACTTTCACGATCCATCCACTAAGACCCGAGATACAGCCAGGTACGCCCTGATTGGTCTGAAGACTCTAGCCAAGCCTCCTGGAACTATAAAAGACGGGCACTCAGAAGCTACGAAGAAGTCGTGTGTATCGTCAGAAGAAGTGTGTGTATCGGCGGAAGTTGTGTGTGTGAGAGTGGTCGGAGTCGCCGACAGGTAAAGAAACTGGAGGATTAGACAGCAAGCAAGTTGCTGAACTAATGACTAGTGATTAAATGTGCTACGATTAATTGACGGTATTTGTAATAGAAGAAATATTTTGTAACAATATCATAAAAATATCAATCATTTAAAAAATAATGGATATATTTGAAAAACATTACACAAAAAACGACAAATGATTTAACTCTATAGTTAGGGATTTAAGACGTCAAACTACTTATTGTTTGCCAACAGATTCTAAAATCCTCCGCACTTTTGCATATGCGTTAGGATGGGTTTAATTTGGCAAAAAAGGGGTGAGAGAAAAGGAGGAGATGTTTACATTTAACAATAAAGTAAATTCCGGAAATGGCACACATCATTTTGTATGTCATCCCTTAGTGAGATAGAAAAGTGATTGCCTCAGAATACTGAAACAAACAGTACGTCATCTGATGCAGATAGTTTGTTTGTGGAGGTTTCCCATCCATTTTTTGCAAAATTCTGTATCTTTCCATGGAATATATAATTGCAAATAATAAATATTTAAAAAAAATAAATAAAACATGTTAATTATCTGTGTTCATCTCTTTTTCAAGGTACGACACTAAAACTACACCAATAAAAAGTTATTTTTTCATAATTTGATTTTAACAATTTATTATTTTTGCGAGCTCATCTATTTTATTTTCATGGCATTGGGTCATTATTATTTTGACAGATGATTTTTAATGAAATCTAAGACTATCGCATATTGCCGTAATAAAAGCACTAAATATGTTCATAAAGACATATGTAATTCAGTAATTTTAATAATTAAGTTGATAAAAAATTATTATGGTAGTTAAACCGAAATAGAAATCATTCAATAGGTTTTTATTTTTAGCAAACGATTTTTGCTATTAATAATTTTGCCACTTATAATTTTAAATAGAATACTTTATTTTCTAAAACACAAGATAACTTCTTTTACTGGAAACTAATAATATTTTACTCTTCACAATTATTTTAAAATTTAACAAATCTCTTTCAAGAAAAAGGATGCTTTGACTCAGATTTTAGTTACTTACAACTATCTTATGGATTAAAAATTTACAGAAAAAAGTAACTGACTATATATAAGCTGATAGATTATTTAAAAAATAATTTTAGTATGAATTAAATGGTCTTGTAAGAATAGAATAACATTCTCAGAATTTTAAATTTTTTTCAGAAAATATGATATTTTTATAAAATTTATTTATCATTGGATGCACTTTTTCTCCCAAATATAATTTTGATAGAATGTTATTTATAAAATACAGTTTGTCAGTTCAAAATGATATTCCGCTTAATAATATTTCTGAAAAAAAATAGGCACTTTATAATAAATGTCAATATTCTATAAAACAAAAACTTCCTTTATTTCAAAACGGCCCATTGTTAATAAAAAAAAGGGCATTTAATGAATTGAATTTATAAATAGGAACTTAAAGGCCAGTAAATATGAAAAGATATTTTCGACAAAAGGCTTCATTCACGTCACATAATTAGAGAAACTGCAGTTGTATTCCCTTTAGACTGATTTGAAATGTAGCATTTCGGTTGAATTCGGAAGCTTAAATCGAAATGAAATGTTAATAGAATTTAACGAAAAGCGAGAATTCGAAACAATCGGAGAGTAAGAACAATGCAGACTCACTAACAAATTGAGTCATCCATTCATTCGCTTACTGATTCACATCATCGAATTTCATTCCTTTATTATAAAATAATTAAATAACCTTTAGTAGGAATCGTTTGTTCAAAGACAACCAGGGATATAGAAATACAAAATTAGTATAAACAGTATGCTACAGAAATTCTTTTTAAGTATAAGGCAAAACTGAAACAAATTGCAGAAAACAACTCATCTATTTTCGAATATTTCAATCCAGTTCGGTGCTCTTAACTTGTGAAAAAGTTTATTTCATTGTCATTAAAATATACATCACACTTAGGAACGACTAAATAAAGATTCCGCTTCTTGCCTAAAAGAATCGAACTCTTTCAAAATACATTGTTTTGAGTAAATGCATTTGAATTTATGGATATCACAAGTAATATTTTTATCAAATTTAAAAGCATACAGGAGAAATAAAGAATTAAAATAAGTGAAATAGCCTGCTTATTAATACCGTGTTAATTTCATGTCGCATTTATTTCACCAATTTAGTCCCTGGTCAAATTAAAATATTTAATTAAAATACCAATTTAGATTGAGTGGCTTGGATTAAATTCGGGCACATTTTACTGCTCTGTTTATGGAACGTTGAATAAATGGTCTATTTAATGAAATTAGAGAACTTATTCAACATATCGAGATACGATTGCTAATATTTGATCATAGTGTTTAGATTTCAAGACTTAAGTATTTGCAATGCTTTTTGTTGGGCATTATTAGGAATTTCGTAAATTTCTGTTAACACCCGTTTTAATTTTATTATTTGTTAGTGACTAATAAATTCGAATGATTTAATTGTTTTTTGAATGCCTCTCGATTTATGAATACAAGCAAATTATTTTCTTTATGTATGCAACGAGATTTTTACAGACTTCTGTGAACAATTATCTATTTTTATATCAGTAGAAATTAGTAAAGAGAGTATACTAATCCACAAAATGACAGACAGACAGAGAGAGATCAGGTGAAAATACATTTGAATAATTTTATTAACTGCATGGAGTCTACGAATTTAACTACGACTTTACTGTATATTAAGTGAATTTCAATATACAGTAATATACAGTAAATTTATAAGTTTGTTGGCTTAGTCTTTTTACTAACAAGTATTGGGAATTTGTTTTTGTTCCATTGTATTAAAACACGTCCCACGGGGAGGGGATACTACGTAATTGGGGATGAGAAGCTTCCGGCATGGTGGTTGGTCCCCGTCACCCTGGTGGGCACACAAAAAGGAGGAGGTCTGACATACTTCCCTAGGGAAGGATTATACCGTGGCCGGTGATGACCCTTAGGACTCAACCACAATTCCAGCCAGTGTTGCTGTTACGGCGGATTTCTCCGTGCATTCAGATTTCTCCGTGTGCCTTCCGGCAGGTCGAAGTAGTCAGTTTGTGGTTTCAATTAAAACATCTTTATCAACCACCACAAATATTTTATTCTCCCTCATTTTTAAAAATCAATTTTAAAAAAATCTACTAATTAAATTGATGAATAATAATAAATTAAAAAGTTAGAAGTTAATAATAAAGATAAAATTCGAGGCAATACAAATCTTCTCTCAGTAAACAACAACAAATATATATGTAATGATATTTTAATTCCAATTTCAATTTAATTAATTTCCAAGATTTATCTTAATTTAGCCCATAGTAACTTCATTCTAAAAATATTCTCTTATGCCGTGATCCAATTCCACTTGCGGTTTAATTAATTCCTCTGTAAAAACTAATGTGCCATCAGTACTACGTATCAAATGAAAGTGATACTTTATTTGCCCTTATCAGATGTCAAAAAAATGTCGGAATAAAAAAAATGAAATCGGAATTAAATTAAAAATAGTTGAAGTAAGAAATATGAAAGAAAATGCAATAGCTGGATCTTAGATATTATCAATAAAATTTAGTCTGATAAAAAATGAATGCAATATTTTGACATAAAACTTTATTAGCACATTAACATTCATTGAAAAAAAAATGCCCAATCAAAACACTTTTAGAAGGTCTATGAAAAAATAAATCCCCAGCAGTTAACAACAGCGAATCCCAAAACCCAAATAGTCGATCTCTCTTTCTCCAAATAGGGAAGTTCGCGTCTGAAGAGAGAGAGGCAGGGCGAAAATGTAGCCAATAAAAAAAAAAAATGAGTGCTGCAAAAGGGAAGAAGAGAGCAAAGACGTATTCCGCAATGGACCACCAATCTGATTTGTCGAAACTGATTGCGAGGACAGATTCCTAAGCTTACAATCAGGAATAATTCAGCAGACGTGCTCATGCCTCGGGACTCAGAAGCTTTCTAACCGAGATGTGGCCCACGCCATCAGAGCAGGAGGAACAAAATAATGAAAAAAAGCCAGGGATAGGAGAGTCCCGGCACATTTATTGCCTGCATGGCACCTTCTTTTTTCATACCCGGGGGATATTCTTTCACTCCAAGAAATCTCACAGAAGATGGAACTTTCCCCTTCTATGGTCGCGGAATAGGACAGATCCAAAAGAACCTCCATATTTCGGAACTTTTTTTTTGTCACCATCCTTTCTTTTTTTCCCCCTCCCCTTGTGCTTTGTGCTTTATTTTCATCTCATGTGCCGCTGTCTTCTTCTTCTTCTACCAACTATTCTTTTGCGAACATATAACACCCTTCTACCAGCCTTTGTTGTCTTCGCGATCCTATATGTGAGTGTGATTACCTGTGGCTCCAGGTACACAGGGGTAGAGGAAATGACAACAAGGTCCACACAGGGTGGATATTATTGTTTTCTTAACAACGCCTCGACCGTGAAAAAGTCACAGTAGACAACAGAGAGAAAGATGGACGGAAGAAGAAAACTCGGAAAAGAAAAGAAAGAAAAAAGAAAAAAAAACAAAGCTATAGCTTTAACTGGAAGGAAACAAAAACAAACTGCTTCTGTTTTACCGTGTTAAATTGAAAAAAAGAAGAAAAAGAAAAGAAAAGAAAACAAAGCGAAGAAAAATAATTCGAAATATAGAATTGCAGTTTTTTTTTATTGTCGATTTCTTTGAGATTGGATGTAATTTAATTAAAAAAATAACAAGAAAGAAAACTCTATTAACTCATTTTTTTATCGTTCGGCATCTTTGGCAAGAAACTAGTTGGTTAATTAAAAAGAAAACATCGTGCAGATAGACTTGGCATTTTATAAAGATACTTTTACTTTTCACCTATTAATTAAATTATCCTATAATAAAATTCTATTAACTAAAAAGAACACATCATACAAATGGCATTCTATAATGACTTTTCATCTATTAACATTGCTGACTAGTTTACCGCAGAAAAAAACTACTATTTTTCTTAAAAGCTATTCTTTGCGCTCGGATTAAAACAAAATTATATTTGTGAAAGAACAGCAATATATTATTAACTGCATCGATCTTACTAATATTTTAAAAATGTAATTTGTTAGTGCAATATTTTTGATCATTTAATTTTTTTTGTATGTCCTTTGAGCGCTTAATCTTTTGCACAATCTTTAAAAGCATGTCGCCCACATAAGAACATGGTTATGTAATTGCATTTGATAAAATGGCTTTTTTTTCTATTCCGAAATTAATTTTTCATCACTTATTTAAACTATTGCAGTAAAAATGCTATGAATAATATGTGATGGTTTTTAGAAAATTAAATGAGGAATGCCTGAATATTAAAAAAGTTAAAACTGTTTAGATTTTTTTTTTAATTGAGTACTTTCTTTATTTAAATGAAAAAAAATTGTTTTTATCTGGAGATCTTCATTATATTTAAAAGCTAAATTGAAAACTGACAATTAAAATAGCGGTTACAATTTAAAATTTTTACTAAATTAAGTAAAAATGCATTTTTATTTTGAATTAAAATGGATTCCATCTCAAATTTTTTCAATTCAATTCAAAAGATGAATAAATTCAACATGCAATAATTACTGATAATTTCAAAAGAGAAACCACGGATCAAAAATCCAATTAATACACAAGCGATATTTCCTTCTACTGGTTGGAAAAAAAAAAAAAAACAAAAAAAAAAAACAGTCATACTTTCAACATTTCATTTTGCAGAAAATTTAATTTGAAAACTTTTATAAGAAAAATATTTTTTATCTTTTAATAGTAATAGTAGAATTTATACTATGCCGTTTATATCTTAGGTATGGATAAGCCCATACGCAAAATAAAGCATCGAATAATGAATGATAGATAATGCAATAGTAAATAATAGGCAGTGCATATAGTATAAATGACGTTTTAAAAGAAAAAATCTAAGGCACATTAAACAATGTATGGTAATTTCTTTTTTTTTTGGGGGGGGGAGGGAGAGGGGAAATCCATCCTAAAAAATTATTGCACATTTCTAAGTATATTTTAAAAAGTACATTTCTCAAGAAAGTGAAGTAAAATAATTATTTTAAAATCTACTGAATAGCTAAAAAAATACCATTCTAATGGTAAATTTATTTGTTAAAATACTTCAATTTGAAAATAAGATTGAAGCACTTATGTATACAAATTCCTACTGAACAATTGCTCGAGACACAGAACAAAATTTGAATCGTATCTTGTACAGATAAGATTTCACGATCATCAACACGCAAATTTTGCTCTAGAGATTACAAAATATTTTCGTAATAAAGACATAGATGTTCTATAAATTAATCGATTAAACAATTATCAGTGCTTTGAGGCTACATAAAACGTTGAAAAAGCAAATTAAACAATATATAAGTACTTTCTTTGAGGGTGGGAGGCAAAAACATTCTGAAAAATCATTGAACATTTGTATGTATTTTAAAAAGCATATTTTTCTAGAAGGTAAGTAAAATAAGAGATTTTAAAATTTATTGCAAAATCTTACAAAAATAGCATTTTAATGGAACATTCTTTTGTCAAAAGGATTTCAATTTGAAAATAATTTAAAATCGAAACACTTATGCATTCAAATTCCACCAGAACAATTATTGAAGATAGAGCAACACAAAAACAGAATTTAAATCATATCTTCCATAGACTGATTTCACAACCATCAACACACATATTTTCCTTTAGAGAATATTAAATATTTCTGTAATAAAGACATCGACAATTTATTAATTTATTTATAAGCAAGCATTAGAGCTTAGTGACTTTTAGAAAAAGAAATAATTATTTCACAATAATTCCACCAAGAAATAAAGGACTTCCTTAATTGAATCTAAAGTTTTACTAAAATAACATTCTAATTGAAAATTTTTTTATCAGAAGAACTTTAGTTTGAAAATTGCTTAAGATTAAAACACTTATGTACACAAATTCCTCCGGAATAATTGCTCGAGACAGTGCACCACAAAAACAGAATTTAAATCATATCTTCCACTGAATAATTTTACGCCTACCAACATACAAATTTTTCTCCACAGATTATTAAATATTTTTTAATAAAGATACTGCCGTTTTATTAATTCATCAACTAAGCAGTCATCAAAGCTTTGTGACTTGTAGAAAAAGAAATTATTTCAGAATAATTTCATCATTAAATGACTTCCTAAATTGAATCGATCTCCATAAGTATATTCCTTTTAAACAAATGACTCAAAATACAAAGCAATGTCTAATAATATTATATATTATTAAGGGCTAGGGTCTTTTCTTATACCAAAATAACTCGGAAAGCTCGGGACACTAATTCGATTCAGAACTGTTGCTCACGAAACGAAGGACAACACTAAATAAACAGAATCTGAATCATCTATTCCAGAGACAGCGTTGCTGATTACACCACCGCCAACTTCCCTCTGGAAATTACCAAATGCCGCTATAATAAAGACATCGAAGTTCTATTAATCCACGGAGACAATGCATCATTAATCATTTCTGGTGGTGTTAGGAGGATTATGAGGACATAATAAAGCCGAAGAAGACGATAATCCTCTGAACCTGTCTTCGTCCTTGCTCCCTTCTTCCCCGACATTCAGTACCATCAACGCTGAGAGAAGTATTAAATGCTTTGTTCTGGACTTGGATTAATCGATGCCCGGCCTAAAAGAATTTTCTCGGAAGCCGGAATATTGTATAATGTGTAGGCCAGGCTAAATGGATTAATGGCTCCCAATGATGTGCAGTACAAATAATGATGAGAAGTTCTTAAGAACAATTCGTAATTTTGCAGCAGGAGCACGTCGTCTTGGAGATAAAGGTTTCTTTCTTGATGGTACTGGCGATGACAACGATTAATCGCTTATGGGTTTAAACAAAACTCTATATTTATGGTTATTAAAGAAGATACACCCTTTGTCATTAGACTTGCATCCTCTGCAATAATGATGCTGATATTGTTATCTTCATACAGGTAGATATAACTTTGTCACATTATTTCAGAATAATTTTGATTTAATGTTTACTCAAAGAGAGGGAAAAATATTACTTGTTGATTTTAGTACATTTATTCCATTGATAAGGAATATTTTTATTGTAGAAAATATTAAAATGCTTATTAACTTATATAGGTGCCAATTTGGTAAATGCGTTAAGAATAAACACAGAATTGTTGATTATTGATATCAGAGGATTTAAGTAATCGTTATCATAAGAAATTACAATTACCTCAGCAGATATTTTAAATATTGTACAAGTAATATTTTTTTTATTGTAGAGAATATTAAAATGTTTATTAAATTATAACGATGTGAATTGAATGGATACGTTAACGGTAAATATAGAGCCGTTGATTATTCATATCCGAGGATTTAGGTAATCGTTATTATAAGAAGCTATCATTATTTTTACCTTTTCAAATATTTTAAATATTGAACAAATATCCAGAGTTTAAATTTCTTATAATAAGGAAAGAATTCAGTTGAATTAAAGGAAATATTTGAGCATGTATAAATACTTTCCTTTTTTAATTAAAAAATACGCCATTATACAACCCCCCCCCCTATTTTTTGAGTAAATATAGGACTAAAAAAATGTATAATTTCTACAAATAAATTTATATTTAACATAAAATTTTGAAATAATTCTATATTTACTTTTTTAATTTATTTAAAATTTATCAAATAGCATTAAACATAGCAAAAAAGTCGTCCAGATTATTCCACAGGTCTCGAGAATTGATTATCACTGAGCGATTTAAATGAATTACGTAATAACATTTTATTATTATACATAAACAGCAGCTCGCTTAGTTTCAAAAATATTAAAAGCAGTCTGAACTTAGTGAGTTAATAAAAGGTAAAATTGAATAAACATTACTTTTTCAGTTTACGCAATTATAACATTACATTTTAAAATACCTTCGTAAATCAGTTCGATATATCCCAATCACAAACGAAAAATAATACAAGTCAATGTTTTTAAATTTTCAAAGTACAGCTGCAATTTTTATTCCTGCAAAAAAATAAAAAAAACTTTATCAGGACAAATAAAAGAACACCCTCATCGCTGCCATAATACACAAAGTTAACACATTTGCAATCCCACCAGAACTATTCTCACTTCTTTGTCGGTGGAGGACATAAATCCTTTTAATTACCATCCCATCTCTCACTTCACACCAACAACATTTCTTTCCAAAACCGCCGACCAAAAATATAGCCATGGCCAGACCTAAACCTATCACCAGGCCACCAACATTTTGAATGTAAGCACGTCGTTGCACGGAGCTAATGGTGACAACAGCAAATGCTTCCCTCGAGAAATAAAGGATCGCTTGACGCAACGAGGAAGCCACACATATATAGAACCACAAATCTGCAGGTCCTGAGCGATGGCCACGTTTGACCTAGGGGTCGGCCGACACGTTCTGCTCAGCGAGAACATCTGCAGTGGACAATGGACCTTTTGCCCGCAGGGGACCATACATAGAGAGGATGAAATAAAGTGGCCTTTTCATAGTCCCCATGGGTGATATTTGGAGCAAAAGGGCCTTACATTTCCGAGACTCTGGGTTTCTATCTTTATTGTGACATGCTTTTGTCTTGCTGGGCTCATCCTGGGATTGGACTACTAGGTTGGAAAAGGGGTGAAAGGATACAGCTGAAATAATGGCAGTGACTGGTAGCTTTGTGGAAGAAGATAAAGTGAGATTAATTGCAATTTTCGTCTAAAGAAATAAAGAGTAGAGCTCTGGTTGTTTGTTATTGTTGATTCTTGACCTAAATTTGCAGTATTGTATAACTCTTTTGGACAGAATTAAATCACTATCATGCATTTTTTTGTAAACAGATTCAGAATTTGCATGTTAGATGTAAAATGCAGATAATTTGTATGAATCGATGATAAGATTGAAAATCAAAATTAAACACATGTTTTGCTTTACTTTTTTTTTTTTAAATTTAAAAAATATTTGCATAAGAATGACACAGATTTAGGCATACTATGCTCATCATGTAATTATTAAAAATTCACCAATTCATATTAAAATGCTTGCAAGCCGTAAATATATTAATTTTGAAACTAATTATTAATTAAATATATTAATTTTGAATTAATTAAAAAATATTTCAAAAAAATTATCTTGAAATTTTCATAAAATTTTCCGTCTTGTTTCATAGTAAATAAGTTATAATCAATAATTAAACTTTTTGTGGAACTGAAAACTTTCATTTTATTAACAATCATAGAAATCGTTTTAAATATTGGATAAAACCAAAAACTAAAGAAATAAATCGTAGATATTTGTAAAGATCAAGATGAATTAATTATAAGGTAAAAAAGACAAACATCCTGCAAACACCAGCATAGTTTCAAGTTTTATGTTCAGATTACTTTTTTGTTTCATGGCTCTTTAAATCTTAGCTTTTAATTCAATTTTTAAATTGCAGAATTATAACTGCCATTTATATAAATGATTTAATATCGTTCATTATTGAATTTTATAAAAATTTAGTATTAAAAGGATATGATTCTACTGGTATATAAATATAATTATCGTAACTATAAATACTGCTGTTTTCGCAAAAGTTTTTTTTTAACTGTAATGTTGCATTTTATCAAATTTAAAGACTGAATAATGTGTAATGAACTGGAATTTTTTTAATATTATGTAGCAAATAATATGCCTAATTTTTAAAGGCGAATCCTATATCCACAAAATCTGACAGTCCACGAATTTGACTGGCAAATTTAAGTTCCAATGCATTGTAATACTTGAAGAGTTTAATAAAAGTTTAAAATAGTAAAAAATAGCGTAAATAAAATGTATTTACTACATACATAAAATGATTTATCAAAATCATAAGCGTGAACCACAAATTTAACCAAAAATAATAAAAATACATATCAGATTCTGGAATCAGAAAAAGTGTAAATTACCCTTCACGACAAATAATTAGATGACATCTTTCTTCCCGAAAACATCTTTCAAATCCACCCATATTGCGTTTTAACCAATATATTATATATCTCTCACCTGATAAAAATCTCTCTTGTCATAACCACATATGATCAAGACGCCATCATGTCTAGGGACGCCACACTAAGAACTGGAAGACGATGATAGATTGACTGGGAGCTGAGCAACGATAAATGAGAAAGAAAGCCATTTTTGGCCGCAGATTGACAACGTCATTTCACGTATTTAGGACAATCCGTGATTGGCATCCAGTGCCGTTGTTGTCCTTTGTTATTATTATTTGTTGATGTTTTTCCGTCCCCTGAAAGAACTCTCTGCTATCTGATTTTTTTTTCCATCATCATCCGCATTTTTTATGTGGTTTCGTGGTCGTGGATGAAAAAAAAATGATAATAAATAAAAACATTTTGTGAGGAACAAAGAATTGTGAAGAGGAAGTTCGGTTATCAGCGGACAACAGTTGACAATGTTCCAATTCTGTATTTATTGCTTTTTATTTTAACTTCACTTTTATCAAGGAGTGGATCTTCAAGCGATTTATATAGTTTGTCCGATTCAATTCAAATTGGAATTTTTTAGTGACATGCAATGTTGGTAAGTCTTTTAATAGGATTGTATGGTTATGATCTTAATTTAATAACGTACATTTCTTGTAGTTTTCAAGAATTTTGGGACATATTATGAGTGTAAAAAATTCAAGCAACGTTTTAATCAAAACAATTTTTAACTAAAATTAATTGATTAGAAATCTTAAATTCTTAGCAAATTCCTTTCAGCATTACTTTTATTCATCTCCTTCATTTTTAATCATTTAATTCCTCTCCTTTCCTCTTCCTAAAAGACAATAAGCAAATAATTTTATTAATCATTTACTGAATTGTTCAGATTTAACTGTAAAAAATTAATAAGTCAATGATGCAATAAGAAAACATTATGTTCAATTTTGTTACATAAAAGTTCCGTTCTACAGCGACACAAGGATTTTTTTTTGTACTGATTTTGAAAATTTGGAACATAACTTGACCAGACTTATTTTCTGCACTGATTTTGAAAATTTGAACCATGACCAGACTTATTTTCTGCACTGATTTTGAAAATTTGAACCATGACCAGACTTATTTTCTGCACTGATTTTGAAAATTTGAACCATGACCAGACTTTTTTTTTGTACGGGCCATGAAAATTTGAACCAAGATCAAACTTTTTTTGCACGAAACCTTGAAATTTGAACCACGAGCACACATTTTTTTGTACTAATGTTGTAAATTTGAACCATGACCAGACATTTTTTTGCACCTGTATTGAAAATCTGAACCATGATCAAATGATGAAGGAATACTTCATCCCTCTTCTCCAACTTTCATACCACAACAAATGGACAACTTTTCGTACTAAACATATTAAATGAGAATCAGGCAACATACGGCGAATCTCCAGTAGAATAAAATCTCACATTATTTTGGCAATTTTTCTTCAAAAGGACTGTGGTCATGAGAGAATTCAACATTATAACTGTGACAAAACAATAAAAAATTTTCTAGATAATTCTCTGATAAAAGCCGAAAAGAATAATATAAATTTGAAAACAAAAGCGTACATAACTTATCGGATCTAACTCGGATTTATCGTAACATAAAAATATTTTAGTAATATACTACTGATAAATAATGCTATGAAACAATTACTAAACTTAGCCACAAGTGAATTCTGAGTTCAGGACCTTTATCTTGCAAAAACGAAAGGTCAAACCACTTCACTAATATGACCAGCGAAACAGAGCGATAAATGTTGTAGGGAAATTTTTCTGCAATTCCGCTCTCAAAATATGAATGTCAGTGTTATCACCGCTTTTTAAGAGCTACCATTAGTCTTACAGTATAACATTTGTAAATGTCACAGAAAAATTCCATATATGTAGCTTTTGCTCCGAAAAATATCTCGGGATTTTTTAATAAATGATGTCTATCTGCATTTTCTATCGAGAGACATAAGCATGTTTTGTCTACGAAATACATACTGCAATGCAGAAAAAAAGATTTTTTCCCTTCAGAAATTGGAAGATTTGGTGTTAAAAGATGAAATAATTCATATTCTCGAGATTTAATAGATAGATTTAAGAAACAACTATCAACAGTCAAAATATCGCAATAACAAATCTACTTTGCTGCGTGCTTTTTGTTTTATGAGCATTACATATTTTTGTGAATCATTTCTTTCAAATTGTACTTGGTTTTTATTTGATTTTGGTAGTATTTAATATAGTGGTAGTATTTTATATTAATATATATTTATATAATATAATAATTAGCCATTTATACAGAAAAAATACACATTTTGAATATTCAATGAGAGATTAGAATTCTTGATGAAATATAAAGTTTTCTGTACTTCCTTTATATTTTTCGGTTATTAGATACAGAAAATGAGATTAATCAAAACAATTGGAAAATATACAGACGAAAATTGAAGATATGAGCTTAGTGGACTCATGTGTAACATTAATTCGTGCCATGAGAAGAAAAATTTGGAATTAATTCTAATGCAGCCAATCTTTATTATGCGAAACATAAATCCGGCTTCTGTATAACTTTTGGTTTTGAAAGTATTATCAAATATATGCACTAACTTAACGGGCTGTTTATAGACCAATAGTAAAACTGGCAGAATAAAAAAAGGAAGAAAAAAAAAAAAAAAAGAAAGAAAAACATTGCACGAAAAATATATGCAGTTACAAATTAGAAATATGTTGTTTCAACTCCTTTAAATTCGTTCTCTAATTTGTTCTTTATACTGTGATTATAAACTAATATATCCTACGCGTTGTACTATAAAACTTAAAAACTTCAATATCAGGAATGGCAATACTCCATTAACCAATCAACAATGCTTCAAGTCAGCAGTTCATTCAGTACCTATAATGTATAACATTTTGTGTTTGTAATAAAATGTGTTTTTACAAATGATTATTTGTAATAATGTTGTTAATGTATTATTTGTAATAAATATGTTTTTATCAAAGCAGTTAATGAAAGATTGCAGGTAGATGTAAGTGCCTGAAACAACATTTAAGCTATCCAATTGTTAAATGTGAGTTTTCAGTCATAAAGTATATTTATTGAAAAATTAAATATTTTTTCAGCCAAAACATAATAAAATTTCAATTATTTTCATATAATTATCAAGGTAACTTAAAAACATAATTTAATGCAGTAATAAATTCCATTTCTTTTTATATCAAATCATTTTATAATAGAAAATTTATTTTATCCTAAAGCAGCACATTTATATCTTGTTTTAGGTAGAAAATTAGTTGCGCCAATCCAAATAAACAAATCAATACAATTTTTAGAAATTAATTTTTATACAAGCCTTATTTGGCATCCCACTTCTTTTAAATAAGCGAAGATTTATATTTTAACAAATTAACCATCACATAAAAAAATTCTTAGTTCCCAATCTTCATTATCACTTTAAATTTCCGCTTAACAGCACAAAAGAAAAACACGACGTTAAATACGAGTCTATTACTCCAACACTGAAAGTCTAATAAACCACTTTGTTCGGTGACAAAATGTCATTCTTTGGCAGAATCTCTGGGTTCTTTTTAAAAACACCTTTGACACATTTTATTCCCTTTTAGCTCGAGTTCAAAAATTTCGATATTTTTTTCCCCTCTCGGAACTAGTTGAGACCGAATTGAAAGCAAATCTGATAGGTGGAAATTAAATTAAAAATATCTATTCTTGGCGTGAGTAAGAATTGTATTCCAAGAATAAGAATTGTGTGTATGGTTTACCATCGCAATTCCTTTTCAAGGAGAAAAATGGATTAAAATGGCGAGAGATGACAACAATCATTTTTCTATTTTTGAAAATAAAATGTTTGCGAGAAATATTTCGAGAAAATAAGATGCACTTATATTGATCCACGTATGTTGGTTTGATGTGTTACTGTTTACGGTTGATGTTAAATTTTATTTTAGAAAGAAGTAAGGCATCAAGTGCTTCTTTTTTAAAACTAAATTAAACCTAATGTTAGATATTGGATAGCTCTAAAGTATTCTTTATTAGAAAAAAAAAAGAATTACGGCAATTTTCCTCCTTTATTACATTTTTGTATGAGAAAAGAAAAGTTGAGTCATCAAACAATTCAATCTCAAGATTTTGATGATTTTACGTTTAAGAATTTTTGATTCCATAAAAACTGTTTTTGAACTTAGATTCCTTATATTAACAACCTGTTTTAAAGCACATCTTGAGGGTTCTTTTGGGACGAATTTCATAATTTTGTACTGCGGTCAGATAATGAATACAACACCGGAGCTAGTATCTCCCTTCACCAAATTTTCACATCACACGAGCGAAAGAGCATTTGACCCCCAACATAAGATTTGAACAGCACCAGACACACAAACGCGAAGGATTTTTGTGGAATCGGGTTTCGAGGCTAGTATCTCCTAGCTCCGAAGATGAGATCTTATTACTCGGTTATGATGGCTTGCTTTTTGGAATTTTGGAAACCTCCTTGAAACACATCAGGAAGGTTCTTTTGGGATAAATCCCATCATTTTGCATTGCGATCAGATAATGAAGACAACACCGGAGTTGATATCCCCCTCACAAAATTTCCGCACCACACTAGCGAGAGGACTTCTGGCCCACACCATAAGATTTGACCTGTATCAAGCCAACAAACACGAATTTTAAAAGAATCTGGTTTCGAGGCTGGCATCTCTCAGCTCCGAAGACGAGATGTTATCACTCGGTTATGACGGCCTAATCATTTTTTAGAATTTCGTCAGGTTGTGAATATGATCGGTAATTCAAAGACGCTGATTACAACAAGCATGATACTGGTGGCCATACAGTATGCCAATTAAAATTGAAAAAGTCTATCAAATTTTAAACGAAATTCATCTTTGAGAAATTTGTCTATTCAGCAGCAGGCTTATGAACATAATTCAAAAGCGTAGAATATTAGATAGATCAAGTCTAGTATATAATTTTTATATTAGAATTTTAAATTTATATATAATTTTTAACTAAATTCAAATAACAGGTAAACTATTTACATGTAAACGTGCACAAAATATCACAAAATTCAAGAAGCACAATAGATGAAATTTGGTATTTGATCAAACGTAGATTTTCTATCGAATTTTGGATCCAACTGAACAAAGAGAAAAGAAATGCATGCATATTCTCTCCACTTTATTATGAAGTAGAACACAAAGTAATAATATAAGAAAATGTGTAGAGTATATCATTGACTTAGGTTTTAACATAATTACACATAATACAAATCAAGTATTCAAAGATGAAAATTCAGAATAGAAATGAAATAGTTTTAGAATCCAAATAGGTAAAAAGCTAATGATTGTTAAACAATACGGTTATACAAATTTGTAATATTGCTTCCCTGCGCAGTTAGTTTCATGGTAAGGAAGAGAGATTTACATAATTCTAATGGATACTAAATGAATGTCGAGTCAATAATCCCTGCTAAATGATTGCTAAGTTTGCCGCCAAGACCGAACATTATTGACCCGGCATCCAATCAGCGTCAATCAAAGTTATCTGAAAAACTCTCTTCCTTTCTAGAAAACCAATTGCGCAGGAAAGCAGTATTACAAATTCGTAGGAATATAATTCAAATATTAAAATTTTCCAACAGTTCCGTCTTAAAGCTATAATAACATTTTAAGACATATTTCTAAATTTTGAACAGAGGCCAGAAGATAAGATGGCATAAAATCGGACATCTAAATAATAATGAAGTACTTTAACGATAGTTGATCACAGAAAATGAACTTTCCATCCTCGTACTCAGTATAAAATTAGTGATTGCTGATCACTCCATGCCATCAGAACAGATGAATCAAGCCTAATCTGTTGTCAAAACTTTGTAAATATCTACAAGTTTACTGGAAAAACCGCATGCCGAATTTCAACCGTCTTATTTAGCCCCTCCACTACTGATACGGCCCAGCTATTTGTGCAAATTCTATACTGGTTGGGAGGTTTTTCTTTCAAATGAGGGTACAAGGTATAAAATGGGTTATCACCTGGATATCCTCTCTTTTCTGTTTCGAACGATGGTTACAGGACGTAAACTGGCAAGCCAGTATAGAATTTGCATGGACGGTCAATAGAGGAGTGGTTAGAAAATTTTTAAATCTTTGTGTTAAAAGATAAATATAAAGAATCCCAAAAATGTGTTTTTCGAACATGTGGAGGTCTAAAATGAGCAGATTTGTCAAAATTTCGAGTTCGAATTTTTCGAACGATTGCAATGCTTTCTCGTATACGAAGCACTTAAAGAGAAAGTATAGTAATCATAATAATAAAAAAAAAATCGAGTTTCCACATTTTAGACCTCCCTCAGTCAAATAAATAAATAATAATAAAAAAATAATGCATTTTTAGAATTATATCTGTCAGTCGCTCTGTTTGTTTGTAAATATGATAAATGAAAAACGCTTTGAGCTAAGCGAATGAAATTTAGCATACACACAATTTATAGACTTCTAACAAATTTTGAACAAAATCCATTTAGAAGAAGTAGTCTGTCGGTCTGCCTGAATATCAGTAAACACAATAACTACAAAATAAAGAAAGCAAGAGAGATACAATTTGATATACATATTTAACATCTAAAGTGAAGGTACTTATCAAGCTTGGGGCTAAATCCGTAAAGGGAGTTGGCCATCAACTGGTCTGTATTGATTTGAAAAGACTTAAATGATATTTGGTATGCGATCTTGTGTTTGCAAGAGTTATTCTTTTTCAGATTTTGCTTACAATCAGTTGGGAAAAAAAGGAATACAAAATACACATTCAATGTTCTGATGCTTGTGTAATATGCATTCCAACGATTAATGACTAAAGATCGTATTCTGATAAGTTCGACAACGATTATTTGCCAATGATATGCTATTAATAATACATAAGTGCATTTATTACAGAGTAAATTAGAAAATTTCGAGAAGATCACCCCAATTAGTTCTTGTATATTTCGTTTATGAGAAAGTAAAAACGACTTATTTATATGTGTAAAAAAACAAGGGTTTATTTGGTAAACATTTACCTAGCAAATACTATATACTAAATAGGAAAAAAAATGAGATCTAATGTGTTTTCAAAGTACCTAACAACTGAATGCCTGTTTACTTCAAAAATATTAAGGATATATTAACAAAAGAAATGCACGAAAGCTTTCATACCAATAGAATGACATGTTGAAAAAACATTATTTGAAAAAGTCTGCTTTGAGAATTCAAATCATAATATGAAGGCGAAAAAAACTTATAGGCTTTACTTTACTTAGGAATCCTTAACTATCGCGTCGAAGATTAATAGCAGGGCTTGAAGATAATAAAATTATTCCAGAACTTTTTAAAGGACATTAAACTCCACGGTTAAGAAGAGAAAAAAAATGTATCAGTAGAGTCAAGAGATTGTTTAAGAACAGCAATTAAAAAAATCCTGAATGCTACAAAAGAAACCAAATTTAACTTAGGACGGCTCAGGTCGGACATAATTATCATTCAGTAGAGACTTTAAAAAAAGGACGTAATACCAGTTTCAAGGGAGGTAAAAAAAAAAAGACACGAATTTTTTTACTCTCGTCAAACGGTAGACGAACGTAGAAAAAAAGACACGTTTAAAAGATTTCTCTTCGTCTTTCTTTCTTTCTTTTCTTTTTTTTTCTTTTTTGGCACGGATGTAGAACAGGGAAATTCGAGCGCTCGTTTTATTTCTAAACTATTAAAAAATCACCTAGAAATTTACTCTTTTTTTTTAATAGTAAACTTTAAAGAAAACACCTTTATAGGCAAAGCCATTAAGGAGGGAAAATAGTTTTATATAATTTTTTGTTAAAATTTTTTAAGCCATTTGAGCCCAGCTAAAAAAAAGTTTTAAAAAGTCCTAACCACATTTTTATTTAAAAAAAAGATTTTTTTTTTTTTCAAATCTCCCATTGCACATGTATTTATGGAAACAAAATTATTCACTGGCAATCCAATTAATAAAAGATAAACGAAAAGGAAACTTTAGAAATTGATTAAATGATATATTTTAATATAAATGTTTTAAATCACGATGCTTTCCGTAACACATTTTAATTATTATCATTGATTATGATTGATTGATTTTAATTATTATCATTTAATTATTAATTGATAGTAAGAATAGAGAGTCATCTAGTTTCGGAGTTCGGTTACTGAATACAAATAACAATAACTACACTTTAAGCGGCATCCCAATTTCTTATATTCCACACCATACTATAGGAAGAATTTTAACCCTTCACGTCCGAGTCAGTCTGTGACAGATTGCATAAAATGTTGATATTTGATAAATTGCTTTTCGAATTCCCCTGCTTTTTTTATTTGTTTCAATACCAATGCAATTGTTTTATTGCTTTTTCACTTGTTCTTTTAAAAATGAAACACTTCCTTCGCTTTTAAATGATGAAAATTTGATCGCCTAAACTATCGTAATAGGATACAATGTTTTTACAAAAAAAAAAAAAAAAGTATAGTGATTGATAAAAAATTTGACTTCGGTATTTCAATGGATTTGCGCGTTAGATAAGAATTATATATAATTTTTGGAATTATAACTGTCCATCTGGGCACAATTACTCGAAAAAAGGCATGAGCTAGGCGAATGAAATTTGGCGCATGTCTTTACAACAAAACTTTAGGTTTAAATCAAATTTTGAGGAAAATCTGTCTGTCCCTCTTCAAGTGTACATCATAATTCAAAACGCATAAAGGCATTATGGATGACCTTCTACGTTACATCACTAGAAAGAATTACAAACCTATAGTAAATTTAAAACCAAAATTACCAAGCTGTTGACTCGCTGTCTGTTAACTTATATGTTTTATATGAACATAATAACTCAAGGAGGCAACAAGCTAAATATACCAATTCAAGCATGGCATTTTTGCAATGAACTTGTCGATTTCTATGGAATTTTGGACGCAATAAGTGAATAAAAAAGATTAAAAAAATATTTTGTTTCTTATCAGGATATGACAAAACAAAATACAAAAAGAAATCATACTGTGGATGTAGTACATGAGAAATTCAAGAGATGAACATTACTGCATTAGATTAGAATTCGAAATTTTGGACATGCAACTCCGCTGCATCAAATGAAACCGTTACTCAGAAAGCTAAACGTTATAAATCGACCAGTTTATTGCCCTGATATTGCTGGCTTTCCTCGCTATTAAAATATTAATATGGAATAGATTCATTTAAAATTTTACCTTATTATTTAATTCGATTGAAGATATGAATTGAATGGAATCATTTAACTACAAATTACTACGGGCGAGTATTAAAAGGCACATGAAAAAAAAAAAAAAAAAAAAAAAAAAAAAGCGGAAGTGAAATTGTTACTTTGGAATTAATACCCAAAGAAAGCAAATTTTTCTTTACGGCAAAACCACATCAAGAAACAATCTGAAGAACAATAATGATTTTTTTTTATTTAATCATAACATAAAAGCTTCATTAAAAATAAAAAATAAACTAAATTTAAAAAAAGCATTAAGATTAGAAAAAAACTTTGTGCAAAAATGAAATTCATATCTTAATTTTTTTTAAATTTTAATATGTGGGAAAAAATTTTGTGAGATAAGTTTAAGAATACATAGCTGAAAAATACCAAAAACTTGCCTAATTATTAATTAATTTATATTTTAATTATCTTTTGATTAGATTTTGATCCAATTAGATCCAATCCAATTGATTAGATTTTGATCCAATTAGATCCAATTTTGATTAGATTTTGATCCAATTTTGATTAGATTTTGATCCAATTTTGATTAGATTTTGATCCAATTAGATCCAATTTTGATCAGATTTTGAAAAATTAACTTCACCATCATTTCTTGAAAAGCATGATGCAAAATACAAATTTCATCAAAATTGGATCATACTTTAAATATGTATAAAAACTAATCAAATACACATTTACCTTTAAATATACACATTTAACCTATAGAAAAAGGTATAAAATAATTTTAAATGAAGTAAATTATTCTAAAAATATATTTAAATATTCTTAATGAAAGAAAATAAATCAAAATTTACTGAATTCGTCAAAAAATGGATTTCTAAAAGAAATAAAAACATCATTATTTGGATTAAAAATCTCTAATAAACTTCTGAGAAAACCGTTTTCTAACATTTAAATTCCTTGATTAACTTTTGAAATATTGCAAAATAGTTTCACTGGAAGCAACATCGTTCTCTATGTTAGTAATTACATTTGAGCAACCGCATCATACAATTATAATCCCGGTATAACGAATAATGGCCGCTTTTATGGGGTTTAATGATACAATACTGTCTAGTTTGAATTGCAAATCCTAACTGTAAACACACTAACTATTGTGTCAGATGGTAACTGGATGAGTCAACAATGATTCTAAAGGTGAAAACTGTATTCAAAACCTAATGGCTTGATTCCACGTGCGCAATTATTGGATTACAATAGTACAGATACTCCAAATATTTAGGTCAATTCGACAAGTGTGTTACTACTCCGGAATCTCAATGCACAGTAGCTGCGTTGTATTTGTTGTAAGTATTAATACTAGTAATTTTACTTAATCATGCTTAGATTTGTTAAAAATACAGAAATGATTCAATTTAAATAATAAAAAGATTACTAGTGAATCATTACAATTAATTAAACAACAAGAGTTCCTTAAAGTACATTACTATATAATATTTTTAAAATTTTAACCTTTTTCTACTTTTAAGCTTTTTATTCATAATTCAATATGATAAAAATTATGGAATCTTAAAATAATTTCTTTTTAAATTACCCACAAGATGGCGCCACGGGTATGGGATTACAATTTAATTATATTAATCGATTAATAGACATAACGATCTGGGAATATTTAAAAAGTATTTTCAATCAAGAATACTCAAGAATACAAGTACACTATTTTATAAAAAATCACAAGCAATGAGCTACATATTATTGCTTTTTCTAACATTTAAGACAAATATATTGAAATAAATGAAAATTTTCTTATTTCTAACAATAAACAAAACATTTTTCAGATCTAAAATATGCTTCTTGACAAGATGATATACTTTCACTATACACTATTTAATATTTCCTGGTACAAAAACTGAAAAAAAATAACAATATCTTCAAATCCTCTTAACCATATACAAGAAGATTCTATTTTATTTAACATAATCTCGGCTAATACAGCTTAATAGCAAGAATTTACTGAATACTCACTGCTGCCCACCTATATATTACCACTTTGTTAGGTTATTGTTATATTTCCATAAAAAATTCACGCATACAATGAACGGAATATAAACCTAACCGCGAGGTTAAAAAAATATATTCATAGAAGAAAAAAATAGAAAAAAAATGAGAATTTTTTTTATATATATTTCCTCTTTTCTCCACGCAATAGCAATGGGACCTGAGTCAATAATCTCCCACACTACAAAAAACATTTCGCTGAGAAAAGTGCCCAGAGGGAGGCGAGGGGAGAAAAATCACAAATCGAGTGGGGGGAAAAAATCAACATAAGATCTTTATTTTTTTTTCTATTTTTTTTTTTTTTTTCCTTCACTTTCTTCGTGAAAGGATCGAAGATGTTCGAGGAACAGGAACTTCCTAGTTTTGACAGGTTAATACCGACTTCGACTCTGCTTATCGGGGGTATACCTGCCGAATTTTTCCCCATTCCCTTCTTTCTATCCTCCACCCCCTCTGCAAAAATCCTAAAGCCAGAGTGGTGGAGTTTGACTTTCCAATACAGTGGTTTAAGCAGTTTGGACAGAGAGGAAATTTGACCAATAGAAATCTTTTTTCTTCCCTTCTTTTGCAATTCTGTTTAAAGAAGTATCAATTTTGAGAATGACTTTTTTTGTTAACCTGGGTGAGTTTACATTAAAGCAAAAAATTGAACTGGAGAGCAATTTATTCTCTTGTGAATGCTTCTTGAAATGTCCACTTTTACGTGGTAGTAAATAATTCTACAGCATTACGACATATCAAAAATCATTGCTGAATATAATCGGATGAGAATCAGAGTTAAACATCTATCCGATGGCCATTTAGTGAACTAAACGATTTCAAATACACAAATAAGTCAAAAATTATTCTTTTAAGCAAACAATGAGTGACTTCTTATGAGTAACATACATCTTGTGCATTAATTGCGGTCACGAGAGTGAAGTTTGACTAAACGTGAGTAATCCCAAGAAGGGACACAAAGAAATCATTCGTCATTTATGTCCGGAACATATTGCAGAAGCCAAGGATTAAAGACAGGCTTTTCGGACGCTATGCGAAAGAAAAAAATTATTTGGAGGATAAAAAAATTATTCAATTTTATCATTTACAAATCGCAAACTATGTAGCATTGATACTTTTAAATTTCTTCTTTAATCACATTTTAGTTAATATGGAATTCTAGAACATAAGCTTCTAGCATATTTAGTGGTTCAAAATTATGTGAATTATACATGGTACAGGTTAGATTATTTTGGTGTAGCTCACACAATTTTATGTGAATTATACATTATCAAACCTGTATATCATACGTATGTTAAAAATTTGTTTGTTATTGAATTTAAATAATTTATTTGTCTAATTACGAGGAAATATAAGCATAGATTGGTTTATTTAACTGTAAACGTTATAGTCATTTGCGGTATAAGTAAATGCGATTCAAAATATATCATTCTAAGTTTTAGGTTTCCATAATCGGAGAAAAGTAAGTTACTATTGGTTTATTTCATTATAAAGAAGTAATAAAGATTAATGATTAGATTTTCCCTGCTTAGTAAAAAAGATAACTTGGGGCAGCTATGATATTTCCACGCTAAAGATGCGAATAAATATAACAATTTAAATAAAGAACAAAATTCATAAATACAACCTTAATTTATTTATAATTCTGCAATAAATTTTGCTTTCTAAAATAAAATCAAGACTTTATATATTTCTATAAAAGCAATAACGAATAAATCATTCTAATTAACTCAACGATTTTCTTTTTTAAAATACTAATGGATTTATGATCGTTCCTTATAGAAATTTCCAATAAATTACCCGTTTAACACTTTTGGATGAAACAGAAAATTTTAACTACATAGAAATAAAAAAAAATCTGATAGATGCTTATTACATTAGATTGTTGTAATTCACGATGCTTAGTTCATTTATAATATTAAATATATTAAAATGTTGTCCAATTTTAGATAATTTTAAATGTTAGAAAAATAAAAGCACGAGTTAAAATGTTTGAAAAAAAAATTAGATTTGAGACTGTTACCATGGTCACCACTTTCCCCTAGATCCGAAACCAATCGCTTCCACAAAATGAAGTTAGATTCAAACTGTATGACGTTTCCAAAAAGACTTACAAAAAATCAACAGCAAAAAAAGAAGAAGAAAAAAAAACCTTTCCAAATAAAATAAATGCACCCTACACAAAACAAAGATAAACAGAAAGAGACAGAAAAAAAGTTCTGTATCGGCCAGGAGCCGAAATGGTACGAAGAAAAGAGAAAAAAAAAGGGCGAAATAAAATTCCCATCTCCAAGTAGATCGAAGGGCGGAAATAACTTTTATTGAAAAGTCGATGGTCTCCGGGTTTTTGACCAGCGGCCGAGAGGCAGATCGAATTACGACCTCCCCGGGTTACGAGGACACAATGCCCGGATCTAACCTTTGCTGGAATCGCCGCTTCTAGTAGGCCAGTTTATCTTGAAGGTTTGGGCGAAAAGCCTAGAGTGGAAGTTTGGCAGGGGACAATGCTTTCTCAAGTGAACGCCGTGAAAGGAAATGAGAGATTTACAGATAAATGGAGAAATGGCCTTTTCGAGTAAAGAGTATTGGAAGAATTGGAGCAAGGATGGTGGTAAAGTTAGTTAGGAGTTGCCTCAATCGATACAAGAATTGCTTAGATACCAAAAGTGCCACTTTTATGAGGGTACCCACAACTGATGGGATGAACTATATTGAGATATTTGTCTTAACGTTAGTTAATTATGAATTTATGCATATGTATCATTACAGCAATTATTTAAGCCATTGAAACTCACTTTAGAATTGGCAGATAAATGGTTTCGGCGAAAAGTCACATGGAAGTTGGCAAGGGATAATGCTCTCTCAAGTGAACGTCAGACAAAACCAACCATAGATTTATGGAGAAATGGTTTTAAATCTCCAAATTATAAATGGTAAACGTGTTTTCTCGAATAAAGAATATTGGACTAATATAGTTAAATCAAAAACTAATAAAGTTAGTTAGAAGATGACTCAGCTCATCTAAGAATTACCTGAATATAATAAGTGCCACATTTATGACAGTGTCCATAATAGATAAAATTAAACATATTGAGATTTTAGTACTAGTATTAGCTATTACAAACTTATGTACACCGTGGGGACAGTAACAATAATTATTTATTTAACCGAATATAAACTTAAAATTTACAAATTAATAGCTGTTTTAATAAAATAGCTTTGGAAAAAAGAAGCAAGATTCATTAATCAGTTAGGTGTTGAACATTTCATGGAAGGATTTCTTGCATTTCAAAAGCGCCATTTTTAAGGCGCCTACAAAAGATGCAGCATAATCAAATATTAAGTTGAACCAGAGCGTTACCTACATATTACAAAGCTGTTTTCACCAACAGATGATGGCGCATTTCTTTTTAATCATAAATCTTAGATTCATGAACATGACTCGATTCGTTAGACCAAGTGATTAGGAATCAATACCATAAAGCATGGAACAAAACATGCTGTCATCTACAGTCATTTTCTTGACATCCAGACTTTTTTGGCTATCAAAAGTATATCTATAAAAGATGAAACATAGTCACACATTAATGTAAAACAAAATTTTACCACAGATAACACCTAGATCGTTTAAATTAACACAACATAATGCCATTCTTTATCCCCGGTTTCTATAACACTGAATTATTTAACCAGTTGAATGATCACAAGATAGAAGGAAAAGAATTAAAAAAAAAAGAAAGAAAGAAACGACAAACTAGCCAGGGATCTCCACAGAAAATCCCATAGATGTCAAATCCTTAACGACTATATTTAAGTCTTGGCGCAGCAATTTGTTTTAACTAATAAAAGACGACACACTTCTCTTTGATTCTTGAATTTTGCTAGATTTGTTAGACGAAATGTTTCAGAATCACTACCATAAAACATAGACCAAAATGTACTATTATCAATATTTGTTAAGGATCGGCATTAAACAACATTTTTTTTTCTGAAATTAATTTTTAAAGACTTTTTTCATTAATTAATTTGTTTAATACTTCAATAAACGCATATAAAAGAAAACATATAAACTTGCAAGCAAGAAAGAGTACAGTGAGAATAATAAATAACTAGTACTTGAAGACATAAAATGAAAATACTTATTACAAAATTCTCAAAGAAAAAAAAAACGCGCTGTTTTTGTTATCTATACATTCTCTAAGTCATGTAACTGTGCAGTCTCACACTTAAATAGCAAACTCTCTCGGACTTATTTATAAATACCCAGATAGAAACCTTCAACGTGCATATATTTTACTGGCTGACAGAAAATGAAATCGTTTCAACACTTGGGGATTTATCGCCTTAAATTATATCGCATAAACATCCATTTACGAAATGAGCCACGTCCGATCCAGTATCTTCCACACAATAAAGGCCTTCTTCCCTAATCTCAAGTAAGCAATGCGCGCAACAGAAGTAAAAATACTCCACTCCTCTGACCTTTCTCAACAACGGTTTCCTCTGTTGATAAAGCGCATCACTTTAAACGTTTCGACCCTCAAGACCTCTGTCCATCCACGCTTGGCGATCGATAATCACGTGATTAGGAGGCAAAAGGCGTGCAATCAAGATACGGTCACAGCTAATCTGTCTCTAGGCTTATTATACACACTATATAATAAATATGAACTGTCGATTGACGGCTCTGAGAATTTCTGTAGTTATGTTTCTTTTTATTTCTCTAGTATCATCTTTCAAATACTACTTCGTCCTTCAAGTGTTCAGAATGAAAATTTTTTGGAGTGTTTTCAACTTAAAATTGTTTTAAGAGATGACAGATTCTTACAAAAATGGAATGAGGTAAGCTATCTGGTTGCGTCGGAAAAAGGGAGAATTTTCTGGTAATGGAGATTTATAACAGGAAGTTCTTCGTTCATAAAACTCCAGCTATAATTGGCTTGGGAAAACATTGTAAAAGAAAAGGAAAAAAAAAATTGGAAACTGAATAATAATTTGAGAAAATCATGACCAATTTGTTTGGAATATACAAGGAATTTACCAATAAAAAAATAATTTTATGAAACTGTATATTTTTTTAGTGGATTTTTGAAATATTTCGCAAATAAACAAAGAGTTTTGCTGTACACCAACATAGAAAATCATGGTAAATAATTTTTATATAATAATTTATACATATTCAATTTTTGGGAATGAAATATAGAATGTTATTTGTGCCAAAACGTTTTCAAAATGTAGCGTGTTTAATAATATATTTAATATTATATATTTTTTTATTTTATTCAAATTTTTCCAGTTTACAAAACGATTTAGAATAATCGATAGATTAAATTTTCAATCAATCCTCAATCTATATTTTGATCACTCCAATAAAAAACTAATATATTTAATTCATCAAATTTAATTAATTTATTTGTTTATAACAAAAGCATCTTTGTCATAAACGGAATTAAGACGTTCTTTATTACATATGATAATATACCTTTACAACATATCCTCGCAGGTCCAATGTTATTCTTCTTTTTTCATTCAATATGATTCACAAATTTTTAATTATAAAAATGAAGGAAAGAGTCCGTTTCTATTTTCAATCTATTTATGTTTTCATCTTTTATGATTTTACTTGTTTAACTTATTGTTATCTTACTTTATTTACTTATTATATTATGTACTTACTCTGTCCTTTTTTTTATCCTTTTATCAATGTTACTCCTAAATTTAAGTAAACTATGCTGTTTTTTTTAATAATTTTTATGTCTATATGTCCTTAGAAACAGAACAAATTTTCAATTAAAATAAATATTTTTTTTACACGGAATATTACTTAACCTAATTGCGGCACAAACACGCACACAATAGGACTTGCTTTTCGTCCAGATGGAGAAAATGAAATAAATGGAATTAGGATAAATTTTCCAAGAAAAAAAATAGAAGGGGTTGACTCTGGAAAAAAAAAGACTGACAAGAAAAATCCTCTAAGATAAATAGAAACAAGCCGAGAAACCCAGGGAGAACTAAGATTGATATCTTTTACTAAGACCTTCCTTTACATCAGAAGAACGAACCTGGGTAGAAAAAAAGATTCCATACCCTTTCTTCGAATATAATGACGACTTTTTTTGTGTCTTACATCATCACTTTACTTCCTTTTTTAACTCTGCGAGAAAGACTTTCGCGAAGTGTGGGTAAAAAAAAAAAAAAAAAAAAAAAAATGTCGGAGAGTCTAAAAAAAGTCACTCGATTCGAATGAGTTATAAGTATTACTTTTCGCATTCCTCTAGAAGCATGAGTAGAAGTAATACAACACATTAATCATAATTAATTTAAATACTTAGTTTCAGAAGAATGGCATATCAAGTCGTTTAAAGCATAAAAATTCAGACGAATTCTTTAAAAACCGAATAGACTTTTCCCTAAAAATTCCTAAAGAGATCTGCTGTTGTAAAAAGATTTAGTGTATATTTAGTTTTCCCATTTTATACATTTCTTTTTTAAAAAAAATTTGGAGGGAAGAAAAGTCTTAAAGCATGAATGATTTCCACTTGTGTTTTCTTTTTCTTTCAGGGATTTAGACTTTTTGTAACTTGCTATGCGTACTTTTTAACATTTTTTTTATTGTTATCTCTACTTTTTGAATGCAAAACTGATAATAAAAACGTGTTTCTCTGAGTTAATAAAAGATTCAAAAGAAATGTAGGAATCTTCTCTTGTATTACATCGAAATCCCACATCTGATATTTTCAAATAATGTATTCTAACTATTTTAACTTTCAATGGGTTACATAAACTAATCTTTTAGAATTGTGGGCAAAGAGATATTCTAACTTTTCATGTTAATAATGTGATGTTATACATATATATATATATATATATATATACTTTTTTCATCTTAAATCAAATTTTTTGCAGAATATTTTTGAGAAATGAGATTTTCTAATGTTTGGTTTTAACTACTTCGCAGCATATTATAATATGTAATTTCTAAGAGTTTTTGCATTGTGCAAAATGTCATATCAAAAATTTCTTTTTATTATATCTATAAGTAGATAGTTTATCATATCTTTAACATACGATGTTAATAGTATGCTAACACTACTGTTACCACAATGGCAAAAAGCAAAATGTGGTTAAGTCCATAAAATGAAAAACAATCTATTAAGATTAGTAAGTAATCTATAAATCTATCAAAAAGATCATTCAATTAAACTTTAATTAGTCGATCTTTTACTTGATCGTTTCGTTACATTACATCAGCAGCTATCTTGTCTTTTGATATTGACGATTTAAAATCTATTGAAAGTATAAAGAGGTGCTGATAAAAATGGATATAAACCAAATTGTCTTATACGCTTGGCGCAAGAGGGTTAACGCTTGTTATGCTGTTAAACCCTCATTAGTTAGTTGCATCATCTGTTTATTGCAGAACAGTTAATTCTGCCTTTTGTACGATTAAGCTTGCATGGTTGCATCATGTGTTTGACGTACCACTGCAATTTCGAGCTCTTATATCATTAAAGGCTATCTACCCACTTCATATAAATGGAAACAAGTTCGTTAAAATGAGTATTATTCACAATTAAATAGTAATTAATTTCACACTGTTTTATTTTCATTAAGAAGTATGTCGTTGATTTCTAGAGCAAATTCTATATTTACTGATAATAAAGAAGGTACATGTGTCGGCTTTCTACAGACCATTGGACCTAGAGCTGCGAAATTTAGCACAAATATACATTGGAAGGTGGAAATGTAAACCTCGTTTTTTTTTATTTTAATTAATTAAAAAATAAACATGATTTTAGTGTTTTTTCAATATAATCATGCTTTTTGATTGTTTACGAAGCTAATTTTTATGCCATTTTAAAATTAAAAAAAATCTTTTTAATGAAATATATTTAAGGATTATGAAAATTATTTCTAAACCTTCAAAATTAATTTTTTTTGTAAGTTCTATCATTAGATTTCATTAAGTTCTAATGTTCATTTCATTAGTTCTAACATTAGGCTGAATTTTATATTTACATTTGTATACGCATACACCTTTAAACCTTTATATTTGCACTTTATTATTTTAATGCTTTTTTTTACAAATTCTAATCGATGATTAATTTTCTAACAAAACAAAACCTTACAAATTAAAATCCAAAGCATATATTTCGATAAAATTTAATACAATAATTTCTCAACATATTCTGTAGTTTCTGAACTAGAAAATAAATAGTCTATTTATTTAGAAATATTTTATAACTGTTATAATATTTAACAACGTGAAAAAAATCTTGTTATTATCGATCGAACCGCAATATTTAAAGAAAAACAGCTTTATGGCAATACAGCTTGAATTTTAGTTTAGGAACGAGATAATAACCTTTAAATCTCTAAACTCAATTTAATATGGTATATTCCACCTGTGTACCAATGGTACACAGGAACATCCCCTCGCACTCTGCTGGAAATCAAATGTGACCGTGGCTCCCAGACTGCTCTGGTTAGACTAAAATGTGGCCACCTTAAGTGTGAAAGTGGTAGAAAAATCCATTCCACTTGTAAAAACTGTCGTGACCACCCAGGTTCACCGGATCACATTGTGGGTTGCATCGCACTTTCTAAGGGAGACTTAACATCATATCCCCTTATTGTTAGAAATTTTTTGGTGGTCAACAATCTACTGGATCTGATCTGGCATATGTTAATAAATAATAAATAACAACTACCTTTAAACTAAAAGGTTTTGCTTTATAATTCATTTTAGCAAAAAAGCTTTTTGGAACTTAATTGGTATATTTTGATTTCATAGATGTTTTATCAAACTTTTTAATGCATATGTTCAAAAATATATCAATTTTCGAACGTTTTCTAAAAATTTCATCCCGAACATAGTCACATACCATAATTACCGAAAAAAAGAGAACTGTCCATAAATTAAAAGTTAACCAAACATCATTTAAATTTTTGATAATGATGTAAATTAGCAGGTTATAAAAAATATTAGAAACGAAAGATGTGTGCTACTTTAGGCGATGCATCGCGCCATGATTCCTTATATACAGTACAGTAGCTCCCTTTCTGTTGTTTTATCAAACCAGACAAAATTTGATCTCAGCGTTGAAAGGACAGAGTGTTGACGCAAATAGTCTTCCCACAGTGCAGCGATAAAATAGCTCCGGAGAGAAGAATATAAAAAAGCAAAAGAAAATTACAAATCCCGGAAGAATCAGCACATTTTTAAAAAGTTCCCGAAACGTTTCAACTAAAAATTCCTCCCGCAGAATTTCTAACGCATCATTACGCACCCAACCATAATTAGCTGCCGTAAATAAATAACAGTTTGGTGTCAATTTGGCGAGCATTTGGAACTTTTTGGGGAGATGCTTTCGGCGATGGGAAAAAAAAAATGGCAAGAGAGAGAAAAAAAAATATTTTTCCCAGTGTCCGTTTGAACGACGAAAATTTCAATAATAGAATTCCAGATATCCACCAGAAAGACATTAAGAAAATGCGGACGGAAAAATTGTTTTTAAAAATAATAATCATAATAATAATAATAAAAGAGTTCCAGAGCGCTTCACTCGAAACGAGTGTAACTCTTTCGACAGTAATTCATTTTTAATTAAGCCTAAGAAGTGGGAATTGGAAAACAGAAAAGTTTCAATTATTGATTCTTACTTACGCTGAAAGTGAATTATTCATTTGTTTGTGCTTCAATTTGTGAGTATGTCATTCTCCATTTAAGGTAAAAGAAATCAAGCGCTGAAACAGTGAGAGTTTGAAAGCAGAAATAAGTTACCTCTCTGGACTAAATAGATTACCTTTTGGGGGCGCCATTTTTGGTGCGTTTTAGATATTATGTGGAACTAATTTATTGCGGACAATGAAATGCAATTGTTTTAGCATTTCACACATAATGCGTTTATACACAATTCTTATTAACAATAAAAATGCTGTTTTTACTTCACTTTTTTTTTTTACTTTACTTTAATTTTTTTTCATTTCCTTTATTTGTATTAAAGTACTGGCATCTTTCAACGGAATTGCATACAATAACGATATATTTTTCCAGCCATTGTGTTTATCACTTTGAAAACAAAGGAAATAAACGAAGTTATTTCTTGTTTAATGTTACCTGTTTTATGTTGACTACTATTTTCATTTTATTGCTCCGAATTCTTCTCTGAGGAATAACAAAAAATTACTCTGATATTATAGGGTGTAATAATAATTCGCAATATTGCTGTCTTATTTATATTTTAGTATATAACCATCACCGTTTCTAACAGAACTTGTTTAGTAATATATTAAAGATTTAATGCTAAATAAAATTAAACAAATTTTTTTTGAAATTTCTTTTTTAAAAGACTTTTTTTAGCGAGTGTGTTTTATTTTCTGTCGATACACAGTTAGAATTTTCTTTATTAACGGGACAGACAACAAACTTTTGAATTAAAAAAAGCAGAGTCCTATAGTTTTTTTAAAATAAAAGATCTTTTGCGTTTTTATTACAAATATTTTAGTGAGATAACCAATGAATTAATTATTAAAATTCGAAACAAAATGGGCTTATATAAAGAATTTAATTCAATCAGTTTACTGTTTTATCTTGAAACTACAACAGTACATTTACAATATTGAATAAGGGGTGAAATGTAGCAGGCCTCCAAGCGGTGCACCCTGGTTAACACTAAATCTGCTAGGGCTTTATCTAATTCCTTTTGTCTCTGACATTTTACTGAGAAGTTCAGAAATATTGGAAGCCTAGAGATCTAATGTCATCATAGCCAATTTTCTGGTCATTTGTAATAAATTCATATTGAATAATATTACATAAAATTTATTATTATTATTTATTATAATTAATTATATTTATAATAACTTAAATAATATTTATAAACATAGTTTTTAATTAATTATATATATTTTATTTAATTACATATGCATTTTAATTTTAATAATTTTAAATTTAAATTAATATCATATTTATAATATTACATAACACTGAATTAAATGAAGATGATAATATATGAGCTGGTGCTCTTCTTATGCAATATTGACGGTAGGGATGTTTTAGCCAACGGACTAACATAAAAAGCATATTTTTGGTGGAATGTAGCTTCAAATCCGCAGTCAATCGAGGTTTCTAGCAAGAAGTCACCTTATTTTAGATTAAATAGAGAAAAAATACTAAAAGCAGCAGTATCGCGAAATGCATTTTACTCCAATATTACATTGAAAGTTAAAGTAAATAAGTAAACAAACAAAAACAAATATATATAAGATAATACACTTGTGTTGTTTCCAGACAGCGAAGACATTAGATATGCATTTCATGCATAGGTGAATGCGAAAGAGCTCACAAATTTTAGTTTTCATCCAATCAGATTGTAGACTGTTTTCAAGTAAACAAATGTAGAGTTTAGTAAAAACAAACACGTCATTTACAACCATCGTTGAAGTACATTAAAATTTCACTGATAATTAATATATTTGATACCGTTTTCTTACCAAACTGCAATAAAAAGATTTAGAAATATAGCATGGAAACTCAGATACAGCCTTTTTTTTAAATTCTAAATCTAACCAGTAAATTTAATTTTACAATAAAGGCAACAGGGATAAGGAAAATAAAAGCAAATATTCTCTAACGAGATAAATAATAATAAAAAAACAGTAAATATATTTAATGATTTAAGCATTATTTTGAATTCCAGACAATGATTTAGTTTGGATATGAATAAAACAAAAGATTCAATACTTTTGAATTACTAGCAATGTTAGAGTTTTCGCACAATAAATTAACCGCTTTCTCTCATTAACATTGTTTCTCAAAATTTTTATGCTGTCACTTCTGCGACCCCATTAGCGTCAGAACAAACGTACCATTAATTATAAATCGGAAAATAAATAAGAAAAAGATGCATCAATTAAAGAAAATGAAAAATAAATGCATTAAAATTGATTATTTAGAAAATTTGAATGAAAATTTTTAATTCAATATTGTTTTTTATTTATTTTATTAAGAAATGCGGTGGATGGATAGTAAAGAATCGGTTTAAGTTCGCTAAAAGTCAACATGTATATGAATTTACTACATGGTAGATCGGATGATGAGGATCAACATCAGATTCTTTCCGTCGATGTAGAGTGGAAATTTGTGAAGGGATGCCATTTCAGATCTAATCCACGTCATCTGACAGCGAATTAAAAAACGATGTTCGTTATATAAATATTGCTTAGGACGTTAATATAACTAACTGAAATTTTAGTTTATATTAGTAACAAATTTGAAAAATATGAAAAATGTATGAAAAAAACTGAATCAATGCGAAATTTCATGATTAGAATATTTTTAGTCATTCCAATTTCACTTTATAAGTCATATATCATTTCTTATCATATATCAGAAAGTATCTATCCAGTAAAAAGAGATAGAAAAAAATGATGCAATTAAAATACAAGAGAGACAGTTTTAAGTAAATAAATATATAATTTACTGAACGAAGGATTATTTTTTTTCTCTTAAAAAATATAGTGGGGTCAAAAATAGTTATTTCTCCATTATTTTAAAACACAGAAGGGAACAAGGTGTGCCAAAATTCGGTACTGCACCAAATAATGACCAGCAATAACAAACATATTAGAGTCAGCATAAGGTTTATACAACTATCATTCATAATGTCATTTATCTTACACCCAACTCATTACAAACGTTAGAGGACAATAAATCAACTTACATTCAAATAAAACTTCTCCGTTTTCGAATTTTGCATGTGCACAAACTAGTGAAAAATAAAAGAAAACCATCTATACATAAAAAAAAGATGGTAAAAGGAAAGCTATATAGGCAGGCGCCAGAATGGGCATGTCGTGACATACGGCGAAATTAATCACTTAGAAGTTTCCATTCAGCGAATAAAAGGACTAAGGGTGGATTAAAGTAACCTTTCACTCTCACGACAAAATCTCACTTATTACCAGCAACAACAAGGCAGGTCGACAGGATCATTATGAACACAAAAAAACAGTCGCTCAACAAAAATGAGCGAACCACTAACGAACTGGGGATAAGAAAGGAAGGGAGTAGGGAAAAATAAAAGGGAAAAAGATCGAGCGAGACTAAAAACAAGAAAAGACCCTGAAAAGAAGAAAAATAACCGTGTTTGCTCAAGAACCGACGCACACGCGACTATGGGTTAAATGTTCCTTCAGCAGTGGCAAAAAGTAACCGACAATGGCCTTATCAGATTAGCTTTTCAGCGGCAAAGGTCCCTCGTTCATCGGTTCCTCTGGTCACGTGACCATCCTCCCACGTGACCAGTCGCACTCAATCTCCACCCCTGTTTGTGGAAAAAGTTAAGGGAACCGAAGAAAATTGTCCCTCTTCAGCAAAGGGCGCGAAACGGCAAGGAGAAGGAAAGAAAAAAAAAATAATTTTTTTTTTGGCCTTCCCTTAGCTTCTATCAAGGCAAACTTTTGCTTCATCAAGAGAGCTGTTGGTGGATGGTAAATAACAGGAGGAAATTCCGTAGTTTAGCGTCGATGAGGGAAATTTTCTTGCTCCTTAGTTCTCGGATGTTTAGTTGCCTACTGGAACTAACTAAGCTTGAAAGAGAGTGAGTACGTAGGTCCAAGGTCAAAAATAAAGTTTAGTAATTAGAGAATTTAAAGCAATATTTTAATTAGTTGTTGCGTGAGGTAATTTCCAGATACTTATACTATATTACCAAAAGCAACGTAGTTAATTATTGGCTCTTCAGTTGCCTGTTGGTAAAGAACAAATCTATTCATCACGGGAAAAAAATTCGAAAATTCATGAAGTAAAAAGAAAATTAAACAAGAATTAAGTATTTAACGAAGATAGATATACTTGCACATTCATTTCACTACAAAATCGGTTCTTCGCGATTCATTGCTTGCTGAAACTATAGGTGGAAATGAATGGGTATGCCACTTCAAAAGGTGAAGTAATCAAAGGTGATCAAAAGGTGAAATAAAGAAGATAAGTTTGATAAATTAAAGAATTCAAACCAATTTTTTCAATTAATAGTTGAAGAATAAAGGTTGTAGCTGCCTGTCGTAAGTCATCTAGTTAGGGTTGAAAATTAGAGAATAAGACAGCTCTCAATTAACAAAATTGAGAAGATCAATCTGGAAATTCAAGTAATTCAGGCGGTATCTTATATAGCAGTTAAATTAAATAGTTGTGCATATCAATGGGTAATTATCATACAAAATAATTTCTACTTTTTTGGAATACAAAGAAATTTCAAAACGCTATGTATCGCTTATTTTATTTTATTTTTATAGCGTTTTTATTTTTCAGCTTTCGGTTTAGTTAACTACAACTAAGACCTATAAATACAAATTTTTTATTCGCCTTTTTATAATAAATAAGATTATGTTGTCCAAAAGTTGAAAGGAATTCGAAAACCATTTTTATAAATCTAAAATTTAAACAACTACTTTAAATTGTTTCGAAATTGAAATAGAAAGCACGTCAAACGTTCCTACTATGAAATTAGAAAAAAATAAAATGTTTATTTTTATGTTGTTTATTCTGATTCAGGTAAAGCATTTTGCAGTTAGCAAACCACAATATGTAGTAGATTTTCATGAGACAGAAATAATTTGCAATAATAATAAATTCTTATATGATTCTAGAATAATTATAATTCCCTTCCGATGCCTATCAATAATCAATTAAAAGTACTCAAATCTTACAAAGCAACGTCATTCTTTGTTGATGTAATTATAGAAATATATATTTGGAAATGAATCAGTTTTCCTTTGATATATCGTTTTACTAAATATAGGATATTAGTTTTTGAATAGAAATTCAGATCAAATATTATTATATTAGGATAATATTCAAATCTATTGGATAATTGGAAATATGGATAATCATAGATTTCTTATCCCTTCGTCAAATTATGTAAATTTGCGAAGATTTAATAAACCTATCAAAACTGATTCAACGGAATCCCCATTCTGTAAATGTTGCTTTCCAATGTGAATATGAGTTAAGCCAAGAAAACAATATGCAGTTTAACAACTCCTTAAATTGGAACCAGCCAACAAATGAAACTAAATTATCACGATTGGGAGGTGAATGTTTAATAAAGTACAATTTTGTTACTTTTGTTACAACTGAAATTTTTAAAGAATAAAATATCAAAACCAATTATCTGTCGTTATAATTTTTTTTCTTTTATATTTTTTTGCTAATCAGGTTTTCTTGTTTTAAGCATTTTCTGTCTTAATGAATTTAAGGGAAATAATAATAAAAAACGTTCAATAGCAAACAAAACACTAAAATGTTTACTGTCCAAGAAAAAACCATTTTGTAACATTAAATCATTCATTAAACTTACTTTATAAATGAAGTCAGATCTACAGACGTGACAGCTTCATTATCAAACCTGAAAGAAGAATTGAATGCAAATTATTACTAAATAAGAGACATTAATATAATAAAATGTTTACTATAAACGCATTCAATAAAGAGGTAAATACAACTGCTTCGTGCAAGATCTTCAAATCTTTCTATAAGATTTTGATGCATCATATACTGTATATATTTATCCATTCTTTCTGTGCTCTAAGTGCAAGTTTTTAAGCTTTTAAGGATAAATATATACAGTTTCAATAAGAAAATGCTTTAAATAACGAGAATAATTACATTTTATGTTATTTAATAAGTTAATAAATGAATTCTTTTTAAAAGATAAGAATTTTATTTTTATACTATACACCGGACATATCAGTCATATTTAGTAAAAAAATACCAATATTATAAAACATATGACAAAAAAAAACCCCTCACTTAATTTTATGACAAAAGTTAACCGAGTTATAGCTGTTTCGCCTAAATGGGGGTCATATATATAAGTTTATTTAATGGAACAATTTGGAGAAGTAACATAGTGGTACAAAATTTCAATTTGCAAAAGAGCACAATATATCTCTCTCGAAACCACAGATGTAGATGCAAAATCCATCTAAAATAGATTTTCAATGTTTTGTAACTCTATCAGTTTCAGTCGCAGAAAAAAAAATTTCGTTTAAAATATTACAGACCCAAAATTGTTTTACTGATTGACTGATAGGACCGGAGGATTTTAAAGATGTTAGATTTCGTAATTTTTTGAGAAATAAATTTATCAACTCAAACAATATAACATATAATTCTTTTCGTTATTTAAAGTATTTTTTAATTTTTTTATCAGTTTCAGTTGCATATGCTTAACAGAATCCTTCAGAGAACTTGTATAAAGTAAACTAGAAATATTTTAACCTTTTAGAGGTTAAACTTTTTATTTAGATGTACTACTTTTTATAAAAACTTCTAACACAATCTGAAATAAACTTGAGTGCTTAAATGAGTTAGCACTGTTCTAATTAGTTAGGATGCTAGCATTAAATAATAAATATCCTTATATCGTACATTTGTATGAACATTTTTAAACACTCTTAAGAGAATAATGAATGCGAGGAGATTTCGTAATCATTGATTAAATCCTTTCGTCTAGTAATAATAATAATATTCTTTGTTTCCATATTTCCATAAATAGCATTATCTGTCGTCTCGAGCTCTAAGCACCAAAAGTCCGTGCAGATCCATTATTGATGGAGAAATTCCAATTTTGTGTAAAATGATGCCTTCCATCGCTAACTAGGAACCTAATCTGATGGAAACTTTTATGAAAAGATAACGCACTTTCTTGAAAGAATTTCCAGAGATTAATCCAAGCCCAGGACAATAATTAATTATCACATCCAGAACTTTGCCAAAGACGTTTACCGTTCTTGAAAAGGAAAATTGCAGATGCTATCGCAACAACCATTTCGAGAACTGAAGCACTTAACAAGCAAAACGCTTAATGTCTTCGCAGCTCTCCGATTCAATTAACGAGGCACCCTTCCCCCCGTCTTTTGGATTGTTTTAGTTCTTCTCTCTTACATGCACATAGAGCTTTACTTCCTTCTTTGTTTACTTTTTTTTTACTTATTGTTTATTTTTACCAGGTTTATTTTTCCAGAAATTCTTCGAGTTGTCTCTTTTGCATATGCCACAGGATGAGAAATGTCTCCTAATGGGCATTCCATTCTGCATTGGTCCATCAGCAGCGAGTAAATTGCACTGGATCCAAAAGAGGAATGTCAAAATCAGTCCTTGCCGAGTTGATTGATTGGCTCCAATAAGAGTTAACCCTAAGTTCTGGTTTAGTCTCGGCTGGCTTTTGTTCCACAATTGATACTAAAAGTTAACATGTTTAAAGTGGGGAAAATGTTTATTCTTTTAGTATATTCCTCATCAAAGGAAAAAAAAATGGTGTCAATGTCTGCAATTGACAATTGAATTCTAGTTCTTTTAAGAATTTTGTGAGAATGCTTCGAATTTTTCGAATGTCTTTAAAAGTCATCGATATTTTTATGAATTCTCCTTATGATAATTAGTTTAAATACCTTTAATATCATTTGCTATTAAACCTAATAATGTCTGATCCAAATTCTTTTATATTTCTAAAGAAAAATACAAGAAGATCACAATTTCTTCGATTTTAGCTGTTAATTAAACATAATTAAATTAACATAAATTGATACTAGAAGTTAACATGTTTAAGAGAAAAATGCTTATTCTTTCAATAAACATTTCATTTGGGAAAAAACATGGTATTCAGATCTGTGACTGACAAACGATTCCGGTTCTTTGTTAAATTTGAAAGAATGTTTCAATTCTTACAAACATATTTAAGAAAAGTAATTGATATATTTATAAATTCTTAAAGTAATGACTCTAAATGACTCATTTTCTCTTAAACTATTATGTGGTTAAATTGCATTTATATTTCTTAAGCGATGAATAGTCAACGTAATGACTATCTACTTAGTTTTGATGCTAATGATAACTGCATATTTTTTAAAAAGATGGTTAACATTGTATATGAAATATTTAGGTTATTAAATACATTGTATTAATTTACTTAAATACATTTCACATTTTTCCCGACTTTTATACTTTTTTCTAAATGGTTTCGTTCACTCAATTTCCAAAAATAAATTTATTTAAATTAATGCGTTATTCTGTAATTAAAGCTTTTTTAAACATTCTTTTAACATATATTTAGCTTTATTTTATCTTTAAGCGTTTTTTTTAAAAAAGACACTGAAGTTTTATTGCTAAGAAATTTAATAATAATGGGCGAATCTTTAATTTAAAGCTGTTACATTTAAAGATGTTAAAAAGAATAGATTAACTAATTCAATTTAAGCTTTTAATAGATTTATTTTTTGCCATAAATAAAACTAAATCATCTTAAAGATAGTAGAACAAAACATGTTTTTTAAAAAGTTTATTTTATGTAACGTAGATTAATGTTTTTGACTTTTAAATCATTAAAAGACAAAAGTATTAATGCTATTTAATAATTATTCATAATCCACTGTCAATTCCTTTTTAAGCATTTTTTTTTAATTCTGTAATAAATAAATACGACACGAGATCAAAGTTACAGTTAACTAGTGATAAATATAGCATATGAAGAAAAGAATTGACAAAAATAATATGCAAATTAATCTAGAAATTCATTTAAAGCTTCAAATAAATCTGTAATAATGATTGGCATAAAGCATCCATAAATAATTTCTCAAAATCCTGAATTTGACTTTAGAAATAAAACTTCAAAATAAATTTCATATTTTAAGTTTTCTAATAACTTTTTCAGACGATTTTTTTCACATACATTTACGAAGTTACAAATATTTCAAGCTACTCAGTAACTTTTTATGAACTCCATGCGGTACAAATATGAGGAAATTATTTAAAATGTACATTCTTCTCCTTTATGGTAGTAAACATTACCTTACTTATATTAACAATAAAATATAAAAAATTACTTTATTCAAATATATTTCTATATTCATAAAGTGATTGAATAAAGCATGCCTGATTCAAATATTACATTTTGTCTGGGACATTCTCCAAATAGCTGATATTTACGCTCACTTTGAGAGGGTAAGAGCGCAAAACTTCCTGACAAATGATGACGCCCTTTCAAAAACAGTTTTTTCACTTCTTCATAAAGGCCCCACAACGCATTTTTGCAATAAACCAAATCCACTTTTATACATTTTTTGGCTTCCTAAAGCTGGTAAGCACAAACGAAGGAAACAGCTCATAAAATATAGTCTTAATAAGTAGCTACAAGGAAGAAAATTCATTCTGGACGCCTCGATGTGCAAAAATAGAAACCGAAGCCAACCAAGAAAATAGATTTGATACAATGATATATGGAGCATATGTGGGTTAAAGTGATAAATAGAGAAGGGGGACCCTAAAAAAAGAGGCAGAAAACTTCTTTTGGAGTGGAAAAGAAAAGGGTGCTTCCCTCTCTCTCTCTCTTGATAACTGACATTGCTCCAGCTGGAGTAAGTGGGAAGATGCTCTTGGAGGAGCAAGAGCGGCAAGAGGGATGTTAAGAGGATGGTGGGAAGACGAAGAGAGGGTTTTGGGAAATCCACCATTGGAAACTTATTGACTAATGTAAAAATCTAATGCTAGTGTTCACTTACTGGGACAGAAAGTGAAGAACGGATTTTACTCACTATTGGTCAGAAGAGTGGAAGTAGGTAATGGAACATTTTATTATTGTTCGCCTCTGTTGGGCATGTGCGATGCAATGGTGTATGTTATACATAAAAATGATTTCAGTGGCTTAAGGTTTGATATAATAGAGACATATGAACTGAAGAAAGAACGTTGGACATTTTATGTTTTGAATATGTTCTTAACTCATTTTGTTTAAAACATTTTACTCAAACGCATGGTTTAGCAATAAAATTTCCCTTTGTATTCGGGTTAGTTGAAGATTTTAATCCAAAAATAATAGAAATGTGGACAAACTTCACCAGAAAATCTTCAAGAATACCAACTTACTTCCCTACATTGAAGCTCAATGATCACTTTGACAAGCAAGAAGATCCTTAAATTTTTTTATCATGACCTCTTGATTCATAGACTTAAGAAAGTGGTTATTTTATTTTTTTAAAAAAATGAAAACACATCTTTATTGGTGCATTAAAAAATAGATTTGTTCTAATTTTAATTATATTCTTTTTAACAAATATTTTGTTTCCCAAACTCAATACAAGATGACGCCACTGGCAAGGAATCAAACTTTCATTTAATTAATAATTGCATGACAATAAAATGTCTAAAATATTAAAATAGCGATCGAGAATATACAAATGCACAAAATTTCAAAACACATCTTTACAAATATGAAAAAAATAGAAAACTTTCTTCTTAATTCGATAATAAATAAATAAATTTGTGCAATATTCTTTTTGTCATCAAAAGAATATAAACCATATGAAAACTTGCAATTTATTTAACTTTTTTTAAAAAGTTGTATAATTTTTAGTACCTATATCATATATATTAGTTAAAAAAGACCCGACCTTAAAAAATTATGATAAATACGTTTATTTTAGTAATATAACCTTTTTTTAATGATGGAAATGAAAATTAAATGCAGCGATATACGATTTTGTAGAGCAATACTTTCATGTCGGATCCCAAATTTGAAGAAAATCCACATTCCTGCATTGATTTAATAACTTATTGAACCATACTTTCAAATATGACATTGAACTTTACAAATGAACGCACAGATGGAAGGAGATGCAAAGAAGATATTTTTTTTCCAAGTGTAAAGAGATTGCGATTACAAAAAAAAAGTTACTTGGATTTAAAAAAAATAAAGGAAAATTCAATGAAATTATAAAAATTCAATCAAGTGCAAACAACTGACATTCTGTAGGCACCTAAATTTCCTCTAAGTGGTTTAAGAAAAAAAGAAACGAAGAAAAAGCGGAAAAACAACGGCTTGAAGACACTAGAGGAAAATGGCACGCACAATAGAGTGTGCTTCCTCCGTTGTCCGTCCTATGTTATTACTCTCATCAAGAAGCAACGCCACTGGCAAAGTGGCGGAAATAAACAGGGACACTTCTTCAATTGCGACACAATCATTCGGCTTGCTTCCTCTGGACTTCATTCGATCGTTTTTTTTTTTTTTTTTCACTTCTTCCTCCAACTCAATTTGCCGTTTTTTTAAAAGAGATTTTTTTTTCCGGATTACAGCTTTGTATGAACTGTTGAACAAAAATCAGAGCAATAAATAATTTTAATGGAAAAATATATGACAGTGTCAATTATAAAAACTGTTCATCGTTTTCATGTAGGTATCGAAGAGATCTTTATATAAAGCATAAATTATCTTGCATTTCATTGTTTCAAACTAAACTTTTAGGTTGAATTAAAAGAAATAAAAGTAATATATTAATGCTCTTAATATTTCGTAGTAATATAATAAAATTACATTATCGCCTTAATTGGCCAACCTACTATATAAACACATTTTTTTTTGTTCGATCACTAAAATTATTTGCTTTCAATAATGTACATTGAAACTTGAAAGTTTACAGTGAAGATTCAAAAATATTAATAATTTATAAAGTTAGATTTCCCATTGACACAAAGAAGGTTCCAATATAAATTTAAACGTAACAATTACTAAAATCAAATAAAATTGCCAGTTTCTATCAAGTACGCATAGAAAAGCACCACAAATAATAAAAAGCAAAAACGGTAATATATTAAGAATCTTAATATTTCATAGTCATATAAAAATTACACTATTGCTTTAACTGGCCGATTTTATAACATATTTTTGTTCGATCGCTAAAATTAATGATACATCAAAACTTCACGATATATCAAAATATTGTACATCAAAACTTCACAGTGGAGATTCAAAACTGTTAATGATTTTTAAAATGCGATTCCATTGGCATATAGAGGGTTCCAATATAAAATTTAAACGTAACAATTACTGAAATCAATTAAAATTTCCCGTTTCTATCAAGTATGTATAGAAAAAAGAGTTAAGCAGTCCGCAAAAAATAAAAATAAAAAATAGTAATACATTAAGAATCGTAATATTTCATAGTAATATAAAAAATTACATTATTGCTTTATCGGTCGACTGCATAAAAAAGTTTTGTTCGATCACTAAAATTAATGACTTTCAATATTTGTTCATTAAAATTTCAAGTTCTCAGATGAGATTCAAAATTGTTAATGATTTTTAAAGTCAGATTTCCATTGAAGAACAGAAGGTTCCAATATACAATATATCACTGAAATAAATTAAAATTGCTTGTTTCTATCAAGTATGCATAGAAGAAAGAGTTAAGCAGCTCTCTAATAATAAATTTCAGATTTTTAAAACAGAGAACGATATTTCCCTGTGAAAACAAAACTATAAATGTTCGTTTTTAAAAAACAAAATTCTGATGAATAAGATATTTTCATTCATCATTAATGAAACACATGTTTTTGCTAAAATCTAATGTATTTTTAAAAGGAAAAAAAATTAACCCTTAAGAAATAAAAAGAAAATTTCGTATTTAACTGTCTATGCACATTTTAATTTGCTTTTTACAGTAAAGCGAACTCAATAATGAAAATGAATTATTAATTGCATTTTAATACTTTTCAATTTGCGCATTAAAAATATTACTAAATGGCAAGCAAGAAATAAGTGCAAAATAGTTTAAATTTCCTTGGGATTATGAACACTTAGAAGAAAAAAAATATCTTACAATTTTAACTAGTAATCAGAATACTTAAATTATCGTAAGAGTTTATTAAAAGCATATATGAAAACAATGTTAAATTCAATCTTTCCCAACTATAATGACATTTTTATTGCTAAATTATCAATAAAAATACAAAGGAATACAAATTTTTATTTGTATTAACTTCTGTAAAATTACAAGTCTTTAAAATGAAATTAATAAAAGTTTTGTCTTTTAAATCATAATTTTTTTCGAATCAAATACTTAAAAAATTACTTAAAAAGAAAAAGGCCTTTATTTAATTTAATTTGATAAAATAAAATTTCAAATTTTCAATCAAATAGAAATTATGACTTTCATTTAAGTGCAAAGTTAAAAATGAATGAAAAAAAATTAAAACAAAACAGTTCCACTTAAAATATAATTTTCAGACAGAGTATTGACACATTTTACCAATTTAATAAACACCAAGTTGCTAATGTAATAATGTTCGAAATAAACTGATTACCACGAATGTGATTCCGGCTAATGCGAAAATATTTTTCGCACAAAAGATTACTCTCCCTCTCACCAAATCTTAACAAATGATGAATTATAACATTATTTAAAAACTAAATCACTGCTTTTCTGCCTTTTAAAACAGATCTCCAATACTGCTGCGGAGAAAATAACATTAGAGGCAAAATGTATTGCCGAATTCAAATTCCCCTCTTTAATTCTATTCTTCTAAATTAAATTTATTTATCTCTCGTATACCCTGTAGCAGAAAACCAAATCTACCTTAAAAGGTTTTCCATTAAGACTTAAAATCACCCTGTATCGAAAGGTAAGACCCGGGGCGGCTCTTTTTGTTTCAAAAATTTGGCAGTGGTAAATAAATGCCGTTTCTGGGAGAGTGGAGAGGGTGGAGTAAGGGTGAGGGAAGGGTGGGGGGAAATGATAATCTGCACATTAAGTGCCATTAACGATCTATTGCGAAGAGTGGCATGTACAAATCATGTCATGCAAATGTCCTCTGCAACCTGCATCATTAGCAGAAGATAATTTCCTCCTACTGATTTTATCCCGCCATGTTTATTCAAAAATTTCCGAATTCCTCGATTCTTTAGGGCTCGGGGAGAGGGGCGTATTAAGGGAGTGAGGAAATCAACCACAAAATGCAAAAGACCGGATCTGCTATTACCCATAGCCGGGGCCACACCTCCCGATAGTTGGAGAAGGAAGATTTGCAGGGAAGTGATGGCAACTAGCCCCAGAAAGCGAGGGTTTACGGGGACTATCTCCAAATTGCAATCCGCCAGAAATGTAATAAATACTCGATAAATGTAATGGTTAGGTGGTTAGAAAATTTTTCATATCATAATAATAAATGCTCACAAGAATATTCTCAATTTTTGGGGTTTCTTTTCATAGGATAAGGAGAAATATGATTTCTATTATCAACATATCTAAATACATTCTTTTAGGTAAGGTAGAACTCTAATTATTCAAACATTCAGATAATTGAAGAAAAATGGTTATTTCTTGAAAAAAAATAAATGTAATTTATCTACTTGCATATATAACTTGCTAATTTAATGATTCTTAGAGCAATGTAGCTTACATTTTACTTCTGTTAAATTTAAACACTACATAATACTGTTCCAATATCTAGAAAACTAATTGTTTCAATGCCTTCAGTTATTTTTGCTCTTATATATATTATAAATATATTTTCTTTTCACTTTTTTTTAACTCTCATAAAGGTCCGGTATATGATGCTATGGATTAACTGGAGTCTGAATAATCGGAACTCTATTGTAATTCCAATATGCAAGTTTACTGCAAATAATATATAGATAAATTCTTATAAAAAGTCTTGATTGTCCTCATTATTATAACTTTCGTGGAAATTATTTTTATTTCTAAAAACAGGTTCGCTCAAATGCATTGAACTATTTTACAATAAACACATTATTGAAAAGCAATAAAGAATTGATAAGAATTTCATTTCTTATGAAAACTAAATAATATATAATTCAATTCAATAGCTCCAAGTTACAGTGCGATTTTTTTTAATCTATTATTATAATCCAAAGAAATATTTGGGTTCATCATTAATGTTTTAACAATATTTCTCTTAATATGCTGATAAAGTAAATTTCATTTGAATAATCTATAGGAATTATTTTTTTTGCAAGTAATGAATAAACAATATGAAACTCAAAATAGCATTTTTTTCCGTCCGTGACTGCACTTTTATATATTTAAAAAAGGGCACATATAAAGAATATATGCAAAAAGACAATATCAGGAAACGACGCATTAGTAATCGTCAAATAAAAATATTTATTTCAGCAAACATATTTTAAATTTTTAACGAAGCAATTTTAATCAATAATCTTTTTAAAACTATTTTTGTCCTGTACGTTAACAATAGTTTATGCTGCATACATTAAGGCTTATGTTGCTAATATAAAGTATTATTTTTGCTACTTACTATTTTATAAAAAGCACTGTATGCTTTCTGAAAGCTATTTTTGCCTCTTTATTATTTGTTGCATTGGACTGTATGTTATATTTTATAGCTCCTCTTTTTATTTTTTTATTATTATCATCATCATCAACATTATTTTGATATTTTAATGCTTGTTTATTTATGATTTGTTGTATTATGCTGGCCGGCTATATTTTATAGTTTCCTGTTTCGATTTTATTTATTTTTTTATTATCATCATCAACACTATTTTATTTTGTTTTTTCAATATTGTTTTTACGCAAAAACAGAAATATGGACGCTGCGCAAAAGCAGAAATTTGTATGACATGTAAAAAGCAAAAAGAATGCATGAAGCAAAAGTGGAAAAAGAATTAAGAGATTGCTAATAGAAATAAAGAAAAAAATAAATAAATATTCACCGTGAACAAACATTTTATATAAAGGAAAATACTTATAGAAAAGATAATCAAATAGATTTTTTTATTGAAAACTAATATTAAAAGAAAAACACTATCAGTTGAAAATTATTCTTCAGAAATGTGCCTAAAAGATATGGTATGCCACAACAGATTCACACCTAACACACTATTCTGTTACACAGTATCACTCGATATATACAAAAAAAAAAAAAAAAAAAGTTTTAAAATACTCCCACACTACACCATGACTTATTAACCCGGGTGTGATCGAAGGTTTTAAAAACGTGATTCTCCAATTAACAAAATGTCCCTAATGAGGAGAAGGGGTGAAAATACCTTTTGAATATGCATGATACATCACAGGAAGACAAAGAAGGGGTGCGTTATTGTCATGTGACATGCAACCCTAATGGAAAGACTCCCACCCCAACTTTTATGTCCACCCCCTTTCCCCATTCCATTCAATAACACATCCACCTACTCTAGACAGATCCAGAGTTTGCCGGCCATTAAAAGAAATGTAAATGTTTCATCAAGTATCGTCGGGCCTTTAGGGCGAATGGGTAAGATTGCTTTTCGCTAGTATACCCCCAAGTCTTCCTGCGCGACAATATGGTTTTTACGAGCTAATTAAGTAACACATTCGTTTTTATTGATTCTCAAAAGCAGCTACGAAACATTAATGTTTTGATATGCTTTAGTCCTTTTCCCAATGCTTGCAGCTTAGAACAGTTAGTTCTTTGTCTTAAACAGTTCCCCCTTCTTCAATTACTGATGCGTTCGTCGTGGTTCTGGTCCTGGAACAAATGAAAGATTTTAAGTACGATTTATTTTAACCATTGAAATGATTTTGCTGATTTTCGATTAGTTGCGAAGACAAATAAAATAACTGCCGTAAAGGTAAAGTTGCTTTGTATTTTGGATACATTGTATTACCAGCCTGCTTTTATTTTGAAATTGTTAATTTATTGATTTTTATTTTATACATAGAGGGAGTTCTAGTAGAGGAAACCAGCTGCCAATTAAAAGATTTCAGGTTCGCTAGTTTAGACCTTTGTTGAAAAATATGTAGCCTAGTTCGCAAAATCTAACTTATTCTACAAGTTGTACGACAGATTCGATTAAGTATTATTTGCTTATGTTTCTTTCGTATGGCACTTGTCATAGAAAAGCCCCCTGTCAAAGTCAACGACTTTAAGCCGAAAATTTATCATTTTTTGTTTTCAGTAGCGCCATCTAGGGACTACACATGCGTCACAATCCTTTTTACTGGGCGGACTTCATTCATACATTACATTCACTCATCCATAGACCTGGGCCAGAGAACGATTACCTCTGAACCAGTACCTACAATGGTATTGTCTCGACTTGGAGGAGTTTTTGACCACGACAGATTTATACGTGTATCAGCTATCTTATACACGGAGAGTCTTCGGCCGGAGGAGTTTGACCTCACTACCCAAGGGATGCGAGGCCAACGCCCTAACTTACTGTTACATTACTGTAACGCTATTCCGGGCTCTTATAAGCAATCCCTCTATTATCTGTGGATAGATTACTTGCAATCATGTTCAATTCATGCAGGTTAATCTCAAATCATGTTCACTTTTTTTTTGGTCCACGTAAAACAAAGTTTTTTAATACCAAAATAAATTTATAAAATGATAAGATATTTTTTGTATTTAAATAAACTAGCAACATTTTGTAATGAACCGCTATTGTTCAATAACTCCCTGAACTATATGTCTACGATTCCAATATAAATAAAAAAATTCAAAAAGTGTTTTCATTATAATTTGTGTTGTTTTTCACTACTTTTGTGGATTATCCCCGATTTTCGTTTTTTCGAGTTTGTTAAGCTAAACACTTCCATGGATATTTAGAAGTTTATTGTATTTCCAATGTAAAAATTGTTTATTACACTTTTTTCAGCAATGCTTTATTAGAAAACATGCGTAATTGAAAACGTGAATATTGGAGTTGATTCCTAATGCCATAACTGAGTCCAGTTGCGATAACTAAAAAAAAATAATAATAGTAAAAAAATATTAACAGTTTTTTCCATAAATAAAGTCCTATTTATGGCTTATATCAAGAAGCAGATTTATAAATCAGAAAGAAATTAATACGCTAGTTTTTAAAAAATTATTAATTCCTTTTGTATGAAATATTATATATAGGGAGAAAATACACCATTTTCTTCTGCGTTTATCTAATTCTAAAATATTTAAACAATGTGCCAATACAATCAGTGAATAACAGAAAAGTAGTGATACACCAAAGATTATCTTATTATTTCTGAAAGAATTTTTTGATTGAAAGATAAAATACTGATTATTCGAAAATGATGAATTTCCCGTTTAAAATCGACAAAATGTTAAATTCTTGGTACACTAAGCTTGGATAGATAAATTGATTTCTTAAACTAAACTTTAATTAATGGATTAATTGGATAAATAATGAAATTCCAAATAATTCTCCACCCAATTAATTTTCTGCGAGAGATCACAAGTGTGTTTAGTATTGTAGAAATTATATAAACTCTACCTTGAAGAAAGCAGTATTATAATTAAATTAGTGTTAACGGGAAATTAGTATTTTATTAAAGTATTTTAATTAAAATTTAGAGAAAGTCAAACAGAGATTATTTCCGATAATTGAATACGTGCCTATTCTTATGATTATGGCGATAAAAATAAAACAGATTTTCTTTTTATTTTAAAAAAGTGCGTTACTATCATTTTATTTTTTTAGTCTTAAAATGTTGCATAATTCATTGCTATTGATATTGACGCGTGCTTTTACTCAGATGATGACATTTTTCTTGGAAACATAATATATTTTAAAGATTAAATGGTCGATACCTATTTGCATATATACAGTTAAATTCAGATTTAAATCTAAACTCATTTCTCGGAGTTCCACCGGTGTTCCTACCAACACACAACCTCACCGGTATCAACCACACACTCCTGGGCAACTACCCCTCTTTTCACTTCGTCTCCTTTTGGCCGTGGGGCCGGAACAGCTACATGGTGGTTAGAGGCATGACATATTATAGTATTTTCCAATATATTTTTCTTAAATTCAGTCCTAAATGGCATTTCTCATATGTCAACAAAATAAAATTAAACATATATAAGACATTATTTGTCAATTATATCATAAAATATAAATATTATTGCTAGCGCAACATATAGATTGTTTCAAGTCTAATTTAATTTAATTTTTTCGTACCCTTCGATCTACCATCTAATGATGGTAACTAATTAACTCCACTAATTTCATCTAATGATGGTAACTCCACTAATTTCATTCTGTCGCATTATGGGTAATTTTTAACATCCATATACAGTCATAATTGAATATTTCAACAACCTCTGTATGTGGATGTTAGTAATAAATAATCGTGAAAAAAGAACATTTTTAGAATAATCACAGATAAAAAAAGAATTTTTCTTTAAAGCTTCCTAAATTTGTGGACTATTTTTCATTTCTCTTAGTACAATTCATTCTTTAAATTTTCAATTTTGAATTTTTTTTTAATTCTAATATATATTTATTGAGATCAGCTAAGCAACTTGTATCGAATGTTTTAACATTCATCCCATCATTTTACTAGAAAACGCATGTCAATTAATTTAAAAACACTCCTGTCCAATAAATATTTATAATGGTCGTCACAATTAAAATTTAATGCTTTCCATGCGTTCACTGCCAAAAATTACCACATCATTGGAAAATCAAGATATTTTAGTAATTCAGGAGCATCCAACTTTATAACAATGCCATCAAAAACAAAGGAACTCATACTGAAAATATTTGAAAATAACATCTAGTTTATAATAAAAAATGAAATAGGATAAGTCAATTTTTAAATAAGATTAATAAAAATAATCAAAAACTTTTGTTTATGATATTTACAGTTCTATTTTCAGCTATTAAAATTGATAAAAAATGTCTTTAATATCATTTCTAAATATTGCTGATATAAAATGAAAATAGTTTTGAGAGGAAATAAAAGAGCATGCTTTCAGATAAAGTAATAAATTATTTGTAATTTTCGATCAAAAACAAGTTTTTAATATAGGCGGATACTTTAAATAAAAGTTTATAAAGCCGTTTTATATTCTAGAAAAATAATTACTTTACGAACTATTTTACAAATGAAGGAAATGAAAAATCGATCCATAAAATCTCGCTTATTTGAAAAATACACTTGATTATTTATTCAGTTAAACATCAACTCTCAGCCAATCTCTTGCATTCCGTTAAATCACTCAATGGTCGAATGTGTACGCTTCACATGTTCTCCCGTTATCGAAACACTTGAAGCAGCAATCGCCATCGTTGAGATGGCACGCATGAACATTTCAATGCATCGTCCATGATCCCTCCGCTTAAATTCACCCAGCCTGAAGACGCACCGGTAGTGTAAATTTAATCTTTAGTCTATCTTTATACATCGGCCACAACCAAATAAACACAGAGAGCGGGCGAAATTTAATTCCTTCCAGCAATTTCTGCTCAACCTCAATGTCCAGGCTCGACGTTTTAAGAGCTTGAAGCTGGAAAGGAAATCCAGAAAATTCCTCCAGCCATTTTGGATATCCTCATCAAAAGCTTTAATTGCTGAGCTCTTCTGTTAAGTTTTGAAGAGAGAGATCCGGAATTATTGTCGGGGAGCTCTTTTAAATTATTCACCAAATGCTGACACCCGCACCAGGTACGGCCTTTCGATTTGAATGCCCCAAACGTTATTTCCCTGTTTGTCTGCCATTAACTTTAATATCGGGGGGTCTATTCGATGTGGAGAAAGGTTTGTCCACAAATATGATTCAACTTTGCTGTTATCACGAAGTTGTTTTATAGGGAGAGGGAGATCGTTTAAAAGGCATTGAAGGAATTGGAATTCCGAATGTAGGAATATAGAAATTGAAGTTTTCCCGTTTTAAGATGAAATCCTTTTCATTGAAAGGAAAATCAAGCGAAAAATAATCATTATTTCATGGTCCGAATTCTCTTTTCCAGTAACTTCTCTTTATAAAGTTTCATATCTATTTTTAACTTCATTATAAAAATAAGCGCTGTAATCTTTTTTCATATGAATCTCGAATATGCATTCTTTAGAAAATGCAACAATTGGTGCAAAATCTTAATTTTTTCACGAATTTTCTTTATAATTATAAGAGAGGGAGAGAGATAGTTTAAAAGATATTGAAGGAATTGGAATTCCGAATATAGGAATATAGAAATTGAAGTTTCCCATTTTAAGATGAAATCCTTTTCATAGAACGGAAAATCAAGTGAAAAATAATTATTATTTTGTGTTCTAATGTCTCTTTTTCAACTAACTTCTCTCAATAAAGTTTCATATCTATTTTTAACTTTATTATAAAAGTAAGCGCTAAAATCTTTTTTATAATAATCTCGTTTGTGCATTCATTAACAACTGCAACACTTAGAGCGACATTTTTTTTCTTTTATACGAATTTTCTTTATAATTATAAATTTTTTTTTCGTAGCGGCTTTTTTCGCAGAGATATGTAAAACTATGCAATATGCATTTAACAAGGTCTTTCCAAATTTAGAAAGGAATGAATGCGAGAAAATAATTATTTCAGTTAAATATAATTCGAGAAAGATAAAAGTAATATTCATTTATAATATTATATATTATGCAGGGAACTTATAAAATTGTATGAAATAGAATTATACTTTATATAATTTTCAATGAAAAATCACTTGTTTTTTCATATAAATGAATCTTATATAAATATATTTTAAAGTATTTCTAGAATTGAAATAATGTAATGATAAGATAAGTAATAATAATTAATATTAATAATTAATAACTGGAGATAACAGAAAAATAAATCAACTGAAGATAAAGATAACAGATGATAAAGGTAACAGAAGAATACTCCAAATAAGGAAATGGATGTAAACGGATATAACAATGTTATCAAAAGATAAAAAATTCGAGAGAAAAAAAAAACATTATGGAAAAGAATCACGCACGTTTTTAATTGTAGTTTTGAGTAAATGAATTGTAAAATAAGTTACAGTTGTAAGATCATGGTTGCTATGATACTTTTTCTGCGATTTTATCTGATTCTTAAAGAAATGTGCTAATGCTTAAAAACGGAATAAAAAAGAGTGGTTTAGAATTTAAGATTATTCAAACATTTAAACATAAAAGTGGCGAGTCGAAGAAATTTGTGTCACAGGTTTTGCTTTTATCTGGTTATTTTTTTCAACTTTCGAGGTTTCCACAAAAGTTTTGGTTAGCAAATTTATTTTAATGTTGAAACGAAGAAAACACTACGGAAAAAAAAATTCTGGTGGTACGTGAATCGAAAACAGTCCATTCTTCTGGCCAGACATTGTAACACTACTATACTATATTCCGTGATAAACCGCAAACTCAATCTATGGACCAAACTCACCACATCTACATACAAATAGCAGCTATTTTTCCGGCAACCACTTCCCTTTCCAGTACAAAAAAAAAAAAAAAGCAAATACAAACGCAGAAATAAAACAGAAAAGGAAAAAATAAAACATAAAGCAAAAACAGGAAAGCTGAAACAACAGCAACAAAAGGTAAAAAAAGAAATGAGAGAAAATAGACATATCCGACGTAGAAAATGCTGAAACAGCATGGGGAAATTGCAAGTAACCTGTCGGGAATTTTCACCTTGCATTCTCGTTTTTTTTTTCTTCTTTTTCTTTAAAAATAAAAGCAACACTAGGTCTGCATGGAATAATGCTAGAGGGAATTACATGTTCATGCTTTGTTTACATCTAGATTCACAAGAATAATGCGCAACAAAAAATATTTTTATTTGTATATATGTATGCGATATGATATCTTCAGAAGCCTTTAATTCTTTTTGACGCTGCAATTCTTTTGGCTCTTAAGCAGAGAGCGATACGTTTTTTTTTATTTATTTATTTTGAAAATCATGTATGTTGTATTTTACCGTTTCTACGGAATTTATTATTAGGAATGGTATGTTCTTTCTTCGTAATATTACCCTTGGAGAAATCATTCTTAAGAAATGGTATGTGTAACGAGTATTCAGCAGAATGAGTTCTGTACACGAATGATATACGAAATTAGAATGATTCTCGCAGTTATTTTTGGAACCATCATATTTTGAAAAATCCTTTTCGATTTGTTAGTTCTAGCATTTACTCATAATAGGCAATTCAAGACTAACTTTTTTTTATTTGGTATTTCACCAAAAAAAAAAATATCTAACTGAAAATGAAGTATTTATGAAAACTGAAATGAAACTTAGCTAAGAGTATTAAAAAAATTTATGTATTAGAGACTCAGAAAAGTTTGAATGAAAATTTCCCCCCCAAAATCTGAAAATTAGGTTTTGAAACAAATCAATTCTATAAAAATACAAAGAATCATAATAAAAATTTAATTTTGTTTTTGCCTTTTAAGGTTCTACGAAAAATTAATTTAAAATTTGCTAAAATATTATCTTTCTATAGATAATTTTCTTTATTAAATTAATCTTGTCAAGCATTCATTCATTTTGCTTAATTTCGTTAAGTAGCTATTCATTTTGCCACATTTAAAAAAAAAAACTAAATATTTTCTTATAATAATTCACTTCGCTTATTATGTCACAATAGTTATGTCACGTTGTAATTGTAAGAGACAGGAGTCTATTTTATCAGATTTAACATTAATTAACCTTTTGTACGAAGAAAGTTTAAAATATGCATTATAATTAGTGCTTTAGTTACACTGTTTTTACATTTTTCGTACAAGTAACTATTTGTAAATGTCAATAAGTTTTTAACGCAAATTTTATTCTAAAAGTTTAGTCGATTATATAGCTAAGAAAAAAAAAATTAAAAATGCAGCATTAATTAATTTCGATTAATTCAATTAATAACGGCTAACTGACAACATTTATTAAAATGTTTTACGTTAAGAAAGATTTTAATTATTTTTGCATTTACTTACCGAAACATTTGAAAACAAAAGACGTTTTAATAATTTTCACCACATAAATCAGGCTTTACATGATCCAACATGGAGATCTAGATTCGATATTTCAGAAAACTAAGCCAATTTTAAGACAATTTTTTATTGCATTTATTTTTATCCAACTTAGTCAACTAAATATAACCACTAAAGGTTTCTGCACTTAAATGAAAATGTGGAAGTCATTCATACCTTTTTTGTAGGAAGTTTGATGCCGATGCTGGAAGCTGCAAATAATCATAAAAGAATAAATCCACACTTTAACGCCATGTGACAGTATAATCAAACGATTCAGCTATCATTTTTAATAATAAATCATTTCTGGATCAAATCAGCAATAGAGTCATAAAGGTTGTTTATATTGAGAAAGGTTTAATGATTTTGTGGTTCAAGGTTATTCGGATTCCGGAAGATTCCAGATCAAAAAGAAAGATCGTTTTGTCTTCAACTGTGTTACGCATGATTCAATAAAAATCTTGAATAAAAGTGACTTTAAGAAAGGAAAGTTATAATTTATTAAGCCCAACTATAGCCGAATATAACAATCTAATAGAAGATCGTGATATTTTAAATTCAGGCAACGACGTGCCAATTTAAATTTGTATTAGTTCATTGTGTATCTCGCTGGCAGAAAAAGAATGTGATATCTTAAGCTAATATTTATTTATTTTTATGAACATCAGTTGACTTGGTGATTTTCAGATTACGGCCAAGATCGCCAAAATCATGGATTTTCTTGAGATTTTCAGACTACACCAAACTTCATTATACATGTCAAGATTTCGCCAAGATGGACATAATTCTGTTTTATTTGGCGATTTTTTAGATTGCGCCAAGAAAGTGGGTTTAACTTGGAGGATTTCTGATAACGCCAAGATCACTCAGGCGTTTTGGTTTTCATCACGATTTGCATTTTTGGCAATGTATTACGGGCCGTAAAAATGAGCAAATACTATGATGCCTTGTCTCCGTGGCGCGTGTCTGAACCCTTTATGATTGTCGAAATTTGGCCAATGGCGCCCTCCCCACGGTACGTAGCTATTTAAAAAATTACGTTATTTTGAAATGGATATTTGATATTCTAAGTTGTTCTATGGTAAAGTGTAAAACGTATCTCAATATTGTAGGGACTTAAGAAATATATACATATTAATTCAAGAATTAATTATAAAACAGGTAATGTTTTGTTGTAACCCTACTATGTATAAATACCATCCAGACAATAAAAATTGATGATTCCACATAGTAAGTTTAAGCAAATTTTGGAATATTACAGGAAAATTAATATTTTAAGATAATAAAATCCAAATATGTAATAATTCTTACAGTCAGACTGAGTGATGGTTATTTCGAAAGAATGTTTTTAAATCTGGTTTTCAATATAATTGTTGAAAGCTTAGAAGTAAAATAAGGTACCATTCATTATAAGGTATACAGAAAAATTCAAGTATAGTTGCAATAGAATGCAGTATTAACATCAACTCGAAGCTGAAAATATAATCGCCAATCTACAAAGCTTTTTTTTTTTTAATTTTATCTGTAAAAGGGATAAATAAGCATAAGTAACTTTATTTTTCTCTTATTCAGAAATGAATTAATGGTTAAGATTATTTTTTAAATATTGCTACAATCAAAAGATAAATCGTCGGTTAATTGCATGATCAAATTGATTTTTTTTAGACATTGAATATCATTTAATTTCTTCTTTTTTTGAAATCTTTACTACAAATTTCATATTGGATTCAAAATTACAGTTTAAAATAAGTAGCGCCATTTTTTTTTTTTTTTTTTTTTTTTCAGATGAATACAAAAATTGCTTTAGTGTAATTCTTACGGTTAAAACTTTCAGATGCTTATCAAATAATATTCATGCATCGTACTCCCCAGCATATATTCTCGCTTCCATCAAATCTAATGAACTTTACATCCTCATATTTTCAAACTTCCTGCAACACGCAAGATTCTACTTCAAAATTCGATTAGTATCTCCGATCACTGATAACCGAATCCATACCGGAGACAAGCATCAAGAAATCGGTCCAAAATATCAAAATACATCTCATATGCCGTCCTTTCGTGGCAATGTCAAGAAAGGAGTCGGGAAAGAGGGGGAGAAGGCACCATGTATGCGAAAAGATTACCCAATCCTATCCCCCCCCCGTCGTGCCCCCACTTGCTGCTGCCGTATCACGCTCCAACCCTGCTCAATGTTGACTGAGCAAAGCCAAACAATTGCCATGCCTATCCCAGGCCTTCTCTGGATCGTTTGTTTGCGAACGTCAACACCTTGCTCACCCCCCTATTGCCCTCGGGCAAAGTGATTGGCGGCAAAGAGTGATTGAGTTTCGCAGGAGCTTTAAAGAGTTTGTGGATGAAAGGGGTATTTTATCGGATGGAAGGCAAAGTGGTTGATGAGCAAAGGAACGAAGAATCAATTACGCGACACTGGCTGTAATCTCTGTTGGACTTAAACGAACAATGTGGCATTTTCCATTTGCCAAATTCCCGCTCCACTTCATATTTTGAACGGGTCTCTTTAGTGAGTGAGACGCCACTGTCATAAATAAATCTCTGGAATATATGTGTCACAGCGAAGAACTGTGGAATTCGATATGGGAAATTCAGTAACTCATTGAAATTTTCTATATCATTTGATTTTTCTTTTAATAATTGATTTTCATTTATCATTTCATTTTAATAAATAATGTTCCATTTTCCATTTGCAAAATTCCAGATCCACTTCATATTTTGAACGGGTCTCTTTAGTGAGTGAGACGCCACTGTCATAAATAAATCTCTGGAATATATGTGTCACAGCGAAGAACTGTGGAATTCGATATGGGAAATTCAGTAATTTATTGAAATTTTCTATATGATTTGATTTTTCTTTTAACAATTGATTTTGTTCATCTCTTTTCATTTTAATAAATAATGCTCCATTTTTCCATTTGCAAAATTCCAGATCCACTACATATTTTGAAGAAATTTATTTAGAGAGTGAGACATACTGCCACAATAAATGCCTGCAATATATCTCCTAATTAGAACAACTATTGATGGCATTTTCCATTTGCCAAATTCCCGCTCCATTTCATATTTTGAACGAGTCTCTTTAGTGAGTGAGACGACTCTGTCATAAATAAATCTCTGGAATATATGTGTCACAGCGAAGAACTGTGGAATTCGATATGGGAAATTCAGTAATTTATTGAAATTTTCTATATGATTTGATTTTTCTTTTAACAATTGATTTTGTTCATCTCTTTTCATTTTAATAAATAATGCTCCATTTTTCCATTTGCAAAATTCCAGATCCACTACATATTTTGAAGAAATTTATTTAGAGAGTGAGACATACTGCCACAAATAAATGCCTGCAATATATCTCCTAATTAGAACAACTATTGATGGCATTTTCCATTTGCCAAATTCCCGCTCCATTTCATATTTTGAACGAGTCTCTTTAGTGAGTGAGACGCTGCTGTCATAAATAAATCTCTGGAATATATGTGTCACAGCGAAGAACTGTGGAATTCGATATGGGAAATTCAGTACTTCATTGAAATTTTCTATATGATTTGATTTTTCTTTTAACAATTGATTTTGTTAATCTCTTTTCATTTTAATAAATAATGTTCCATTTTCCATTTGCAAAATTCCAGATCCACTTCATATTTTGAAGAAATTTATTTAGTGACTGAGACATACTGTCACAAATAAATGTCTGAAATCTATCTCCTAAGTAGAAGAACTATTGAAATGGATATGAAAAAATGTCGACGGCTAATTTTATTGTAGTAGGTCAGTGACTAACTGATTATTTTGTATGATTTGTTTTTTAAAATTGCTTTTGCTAATTTTTATTGAATTTCAGTGGTTAGTGTGGCATTTTTCCTTAGCAAAATTCCAGTTCCATTTCATTTTTGGATCATGTTTGTTTAGTGAATGAGACGTCACTGTCATAAATAAATATACGAGATGTATTTGTTATAGAAAATATTGTTGAAGTGGATATAGGATGTTTTGTGACTTCAGTAGGTTAATACACAAAATTTTCTTTGCAATTTGATTTGCTTTTAATAATTACTTTTGCCATTTTCTACGGACTTCAGTGAATATATGATATTTTCTACATATTAAATTACTTTTCTACGATACAGTTTGAATGGGTAAGTTTAGTGATCGATACATTGTTGTGGATTAAATGTCTGAAATATGCAATGCAAAAATGTATTTTTTCAAAGTTTCTTCAAGCAAACAATTCTTTACTTCCATAACTAGTTTTTTTTAAAAATATCTTTTTTTTTTTTTTTTTTTTTGCATTTGTAGAATTTACGAACACAATTCAGAATGCAGCTGGGAATTCGAATACGAAAAGAAAAGAATCGAAATGGATATAGAAGATTTCGTTAGTTTCATCTTAATTTAGGGCATCAATAACTTATGATTGGATTTTACTTCCTCCTAATATTTAAATAAATGAATTAAAATATAGCAATCTGTTTAAAAGATGTAATACCTACGGTTAATGGTGATGTAATATTAATTTGTTTAGTTAGTTAGTTTAATTTAATCAAAATCTAATTTTAATATTATATGAGAGCTATTTTAAAATGAACCACGCAGTTTTAACAATAATTGTCAGATGAGGAAGACATTATCAGGGAAGATAATACCACAAATTTATCCCTATACAAGAGCATTTGACTTCGGATTTCACGTGCATTAAGTCCGTACTCATAGTCTTGTTTTTGGAAGTGGGTCTAAAATACACAATCGTTAGGCCTCGAAATTTAAGAACAAAATTACCGTAGTTTCTCATTTATTAAAAGAAATAAAATCAATTACAAATTAAATAAATGCCACAATATGCGTTGGAAATCCACAGTTCTTCATAAATCGACGTTTTCAGCCCTTATAAAGCACTTTTGACAAATCATTCAGATAGCATAGAAGCAGAAACGTGGATTAATTATAATTAATAAATGCAATATTAATGTCCTTAAATTAAAAATGTAAGGACTATTTAAAGACTTCAAAGATATCTTCTAAAAGATTTTAATCTATTTCAGAAATGCAATGCAATCAAAAGCACCAGATTTTAAATATTCCAAGACATTTTTACTTTATTATATCAGAACTTTTCACCAATAATCAATGCCTTCAAAACAATTTTTATACGCAAGCAATAATCTGTTATATGAGGCATAAATTGCGAGAAAAATCCGCATTCATTATCTGCGATATAATAACATCGCGTTCTTAAAAGAATTATGCTAAATCTTCAAGGCACCCCAACTATTTAAAATTCAAGTGGAAAGAGAGAAAAAAAAATGGCTCTTGAATAAATGGAACAGATTTGAAGAATGCTAGAATAAAAAGATCGGAAATTTGAACTAATAAAAATGCATCGTAAAAATATACATTCCGATGAATTAATTTCTACACACGTTTGCTGTGGAACAGTTTATTTCTCTTACATAAACAGTACTCGATATTCCAATTTCACAACGCTAACAACTCAAAATCTCTCTCACTTTATTAAAAAAAATTTTTTATTCTTTTTCTTAACCAACTTGGCTGTCATCGATAAACAAAAAGCGAAATATAATTGAAAAGAAGACCGAAGTAAGTTTTTAGTTTTAAGAAGACACACAAATGTTATTCGGCGTTTTCTTTGTTGTTGAATATTTAGGGAAGAATTCTTCATCTTAGTGCAATTTTTTTTAAAAATCGATTGGAAGTAGTTGATAATATTTTTCTACACTCTAAATGATCTTTTATGTTTAAATTTAGTAAAGAACATAAAGCGACAGCCATTTTATTTGACTAACGGTTAATTTTTAGAAGAAATGGAGAAAATGATAAATCGATATAACCGAGAGACCGAAAGATTTTTAAAAGATTAGACATGGTTTACTTTAATTGCAAGAGGGTATAAAGCGTATTAGAATGCAGTTATTTGGTGAAATTAGTTAGGTTTTTGAATAACCGACAATTCATGAAAGTTTTATCATCTGTGACACTTTTTTCGTGAAAAGATAGCGACAAACAAAAATAAAACTATTATTGAAAAATTTAAAATAGATTTGGTATAGCTAATTTAACATATATATTAGGTTACGTGCATTTGGATATAAGATATAGTTATTCAACAGTAGAAACTGGAACGAAATTTGATTGATTTTTTCTTGTTTTGTTTTAACCGATTTTTGGAAAAGCATTGATATTATAACTGGAAAAAGCAATGATATAAATATAATTTTAAAGCAAATTTAAAATATTCACGTGTTTTTATATAAAAAAATGGATTTTTCAAGGACTTTGATAACGGTATAATTCGTATCATTACCTAAAACATATCGAACCATATGTATGCATTTACCTTATGGTTGGCGCTGCATAATCAGAAATGGTTTTAGCGCCAGTAAACTGCATCAAACTCAAACTCAAACCCTAAAACATATCAAATACAAATGACAAGAGTATAGATTATTTATTTATTGACAGACAAATCAGAATTTTATTAAATTCTAGCCATTTTAATGACCAAATAGTTCTCCAGGAATAAAGATTGTTTTCTTAATTTTAATCAACTGTCTTAAATATAGCAATGTTTATGACTGAATCAATAAAATAATTTTACGCATTCATTCGGAACAGAAGTTATAGCTGTGTTATTTTAATGCACTTACACCTTTTCTATTAATTTAGCACAGGAACCTTCTTAATGGAGTCAAGTCCCATGGCACAATACTGTCATTAAATAAGTAAACGTTTCATCGATCTTCTAACTTGTCAGCATAGCAAATTCACTTCCTTATTTTTAATATAAATTACACAGAATCATTCTTCCTTAACTTTTTACTATGGAAGAAAAAATTGAAAAGTTTAATGAAGAAATGTAACAATAGTTGAAAATTATACAAAAATACTTTTAAAAATTTGCAAAATTCTGGAAAAATGTATGCGATATCAACTTTATTATGAATTAAAAAGGAATTTCTTAAATTTTGAAATAGCGTATTAATCATTTTTTTGCATTAATATTTTCAGAAAATATTGTGGAGAAAAACCAAAATATCGCTTAATTTCTAATTAATTAAGATTACATTTAAATTTCAAAAAGTTTGCTCTAAGGCATATATTCTTCATTTTAGGTCAAACGACTTGACTTGCACAATGTCAACACACACACCTTTATCAATAATAATGATATAAAAGTCTTTCTACAACACTTATAAATATAATAAAAAATAAAAACAAATATTTTTATATTTTAATCAGGTTCAGGTTCAATCAATCAAGGTTCTAACCAAATAATAATTAAGGTGAGTAAACATGAAAGTTAATTAAAACACTTTAATTAATCTAAAACGAATTAGCTAATAGCCACAGAAGGTCATATACTGTTAGAGACAACTTTTTGGGATTCAAGAGACGAATACCTGATACGTATTAAATATTTATACGGCTAATGAAGTCAGGAAGGTTACTCTTTTCTCTCAACGCGCAGTTTATAAAAAGTAAAAAGAACTAAACGTCGCTTCATTCAGATAAAAGTTAGCTTATCACCGCATAAATATGAAATCGTGATGATAACAAAGCCTTCTCCTACACACAATGTGATTCGCTCCAAAATGACTTTCCACCCAAAAACACGACACCCCAAAGTGAAAGTCGTGATTCAAATCACGCGCATACGATCCGTCATAATCACGTGTCCTAATCTCCAAGCCCCGACGCATTGCATGAGCACTTCTAACTCCTCTCTTTCCACACTCTCAGCGCATGTAACGCATGACTTTTTTTTTTTTATTTTTTTATTTTCCTAAATTCTTTTATCTTTCGTTTTGTGGATTACTACAATGACGTTACTCTTCCCAAAAAGTTGTAGCTTTTGTAGCAAAGAGGGAAAAGGGGATTTTTGGAAATTAGGTTGCCGTCATCCAGTGACAGTGACAGTTAATCTGCAAACTCGCACGCATGCCTGGATTGTGATGCGCGATGCCAACGTGTAGTAGCGTAGGAAAGGGATGCACAGGAACAATAACAGATTCCCGTTTTGCAACGCATGGAAGATTTTGGCAACAAACGTTCATTCGGGCGAGGGAGGGGGGAGGTCTGAACTTAACGGTCCATAAGTAAATGTTCCAATTCGTAGTACTACTTCTGTAAATGCTGGTCGAATGAGTTCAAACAGAGTTTCATTGGTGACTTGCCAACCATAATTATTTTTGGGCTAGGGAAATAATATTCAATTTGTAAAACTAGTGGGTTTAAAGTGTCCTCAATATTTGCTCCCTTGGTTCAGTTTTATGTTCAAGGTTTTTTATGATAGGACTATTTTTAAATAAATAGAGACATTATGAGTTCATTTAAAAATATTTAGGTTGGCCGAGGCTATTATTTATAAAATTAGCGCGTAACTCAATCCATTTTTATGCTTCTTTACATTATTTTAATACTAGGTTGGGATACAGAACTTGACGAATAATTTTTTTTTCAGCGTAAAGAAGGTAAACATGCTGTTCCACTAAATTTGCGGGATTTCATTACTTTGATTTTACGAAGCTCATATCCCTGACTTCTAATTACTTTAAAAAGTATTAATTACATCCTTCTACTTATTATTACATTTCACTACGATAGGATTAGGTTTAGGTTTAGTTATAGTTATATTAACGTCCTGTTTGAAGCAACACTAGGGCTATTTTGGTATGGACCTCGTAATTTTGAAACGCGGTCAGATGACGAGGACGGCACCTGAGCTGGCAGCCCCTCTCTACGCACGTCACACCAGCGGGAGGACGTTTGGTCATGACGGATTTAGCGAGCAACAGAGCCCCTTACACGACGGTTCTTCGGTGGAATCGGGTCACGAACCTGAAGCCCTCCGCTTCTGAAACCGAGACCTTACCTCCAGGCCACCGTGGCCTCCCACTACGATAGGAAGATTTATTTTTAATTAGTCCCTGTGCCCACATGCATTTATTTATTTATTCTATATATGCAAAAAAAAAGCAAAATACACAAATGAGCTTAAATAAGCAAATAAATAATAATTCTCTAATTTTTATTTTAAAGTAAAATAAAATTTTATTTTATTATACAAATTTACTCGAGTAAACTTTGTATACAAAATAAAATCAAAACATTTCTGAATACGAATAGTTTATAGTCCAGTATCTAGTTATTTATTTCCTAGAACATAAGCCTATAGATATTTTATAGGGACGCGGTGGCCTGGTGTTAGGGTCTTGACTTCGGAACCGGTGGTTTTTAAGTTCGAAACCCAATTCCACCAAAGAACTGTCTGTAAGTGGGCCTAATGCACGTTAAATCCATCGAGGTCAAGCGTACTCCCGCTGGTAAGGTGTGGAAGTTTGGAGAGAGGGTGCCAGCCCAAGCATCGTCCACGCCATCTGACAGCAGATCAAAGTTACGAGGTCCGTGCCTCATAAATAATAGCCATAGCGTTGATTTAAAAACGGGAAGTTAATATAACTTAAATTAAACTACAGATATTTTATTGCCATAATAGATAAACGCCATTTAAAGTTTTATTAACAAAGGCTAAATTATTGATCACGTTGAGGATAATCAGATATTTAAAATAGATGATAAATAATGAAATTTCATCTGTAATAAATTACAAAGAACAATAATTTTATTATAAACACACTTCATCGAGTGCAACTATTTATTACAACTAAATGATTCATCGTAAAATTAAATGATATGATTGTTCGAAATTTTAATTGAATATCTCTTTTGTTGAAATACCGCAGCGAAGTATTATTGTAATTCAAATTAATCAATATTTCACACGGCAAACGCTGCAAAGTCGGGTCGAAACAGTTTTAATGAAAGTTACAATAATAGGTACTCAATGGATGACACTATCAAAACTAGGAATATTGGATCTAAGTGCTACTAAACAAAGCATTCTATTCAAGTTATTAAAGAGAAATTCCCTAAAGTTTAATTGTTAAAAACAATATCGTTATAATATAAACCATCGATAGCTTTATTTACAGTTTCATATCAGTAATCAGTAACTATTATTTACTTTCGTATACAACCCATGATATATTCGAACAATGGAATATTACGTTGAATTTTTGTCCCAAACAAGGGAGATAAATTAATAGAAGTAACAAATAATGTTCGAATTCATATAAATTTTTCAATTGGAAAGAGAACATAAAAACACTCAGATATAATTTTCATACGGTCAACACATTTATATAAAATAGGTTTTTTTGAATTTTTTCCAAGATCAAAATAGTACAAAGGTTTCATGATATTGTACAATAAAGAGAAAAAAAATATTTTATATACAGCAGCAATCATGACGCTTGGATGGCAGTTGCATTTCAGTTCCAATAATCTGCGACCCCAAAGTTGTAAACACATAAGAAATTTACGCATTAAATAATTAAGCTAACAGATATAAAACAAGAAAACCACAATGGCTTGGATAAACGACAACCCGGGCCAGTACTTCTTTCCCCAAGATTTAACACCACACTTGAATAGAGACGGTTTAATCAGGACAGTATCAAGTAGAGTTTGGGTATTGGGTAACACGTTCAAAATGAGTGATGGGCGTTGACTCAGTTGACTATATTTGTTGATAAAATTTCGTTTCAAAACGTGGGATACAATATTCAGAATATTATCCTGACTTTAATACAGTAAATGGTTAGAATTTATTCTTTAATGCTCTTTGTTTAATTTAGTTGAGTTATATATTAACCTTACACGTTAATTTTGCACGTTAAACATCATGTTTCGCAACGCGAAAGTTAATTTCTGAAATAAACCTCCTCATTCTGAACTATGGTTAGACGACGAGGTTGACATTACAATCAAAACTTTGTCTCCAGACCATTGAATAGTTTTTTTTCTTTTTGACTCTCACAGTTAGATTTAACGTACAGAAATCTCCGTAACATGACAGCAATAAGATTTTGAAAGAAACCCTCATTCCCTACGCCCTCCACACCCCCTTCATTTCCCAAAATGTTTCTAACTGATCATGTGGCAAACATTATCACATTTTGGGATGGAGGGAAATTCTTTAAATTCGTAAACTACTGCTTAATAAAATAGAAAAAAGATAAAAAACATTATTGTTAATTAGCTCATCATTAAATTTTGAAAGCGGCAACTTCAATCGAAATAAAATAACAGCCTACAACTATATTTAATAGGAGACCGATTACATATCAGTTATCTAAATGAAACCGAATAGTTAAAACTCTTATCGCTAGGGGAAAAAAATTAAGCCTCATATTTAAACACTTTAAGCTCATAAGTGGTAATTAACCATTAAAATTTAAATCTAACTAAGCGTACTTAATGGTAATCAGTAAATGAAAAAGATGGTGAGAAAAAAAAGAGCTCTTTTTTCAATAAGTTCTTCAACTAAACCGTTTTAGAAGATAAGTCAAGCTCGTTCGCCATCTTTCTCATGGGGTTCATCACTCAAGTGCAAAGAGGTTCCCAAACCTTCGACATCGAAGAAATTAACCCCTTAAACGAGGGCGATATTAAGTCGTCTGCCTTTTCTGTTCATCACATCCAACCCTCCTCCATCTCGAACGGCACCCCTCTTTTTTCTTTTTTTTTTCCCGAACAAAATCGAATTCCAGGAGTCAAGGAAAACCATTATTAACTGCTATTTAAAGGAATAGGAAAAAGAATCGATTTCTAGTTGGTGGTAGAAGAAAGGAAAAAAAAAAAAAAGAAAAGAAAAATGTGGCAGAAAAATCGAAGGCTACGTAAACAGTGAGCAGAAGATTGAGAGATGTTTAAACGTTAGATGCGGGAAAGTAAGAAAAAAAAAATATGGTCAGAAAATGAGAAAAATAATAGTGATAATAATAATAAATAAGAAAAAAAAAGCAATGAAGAATTGTTTTCTGACTTTTGCTCTTTAATGGACCCGACAATCTGATCTTTAGATCTTTTTTTTTCTGGTAAAAATAATAAAGAGTTTGTTCATAGATATGAAGTATATAATTCTATTACCTTGAGCAACTATTTCACTTTGATGGAGTAGGGACATTTTTTTTAGATCAAATGTCTAAAAAGAATTAATAAGTTTACGAGAGCTCATATTTCAATAAGTAAATTGCAAAGAAAAAAAAAGCCCCGAACAATATATTTTTGTGGAAAAAATCAAGTTCGATCTCTCTACAAACTTTATTAATTCTGCTATGTTGACGTCCAAGAAATTAAGAGAAAATGATTACTGCAATATTTCAGAAGTGAAGCTGTTATTACAGAAATATTCTGTGCGCTTAATCAGAATTAATTTATTGGCATCTATTAGTATAATATATTTGGATTTGTCAATTCATATAAGTTGTAGATATAGATATATCAAACACTGTTATATATATTCTAGAAATAAATAGAATCAAGCATCAGTCAATACAAGTACGTTTCATAATTTTAAAATTCATTTTATTGTTATTTATTTTAGAACGTTTTTTAGAGATTTAGAAAATAGGCAGTAAAAAGCACGATCAAGATGTTCAGTACTTCTCAAATCTATAGCATTTTTTGTTATAATAATACAGAATGAATACATTACAATTACAAATCTTTTTAATCAAGCTAACAACATTGCAAACTGGAGCCATTTGATAAAATATTTGTGTAAGTAAAACCCTGGAAGAGATAGCATTTCTCTTAGAGTTAACATATAAATAACTATCGATATGCATTGATACAAAAGCTCATTTAATAAACACTGAATTAAATAATCAGTTTAAAAACTTTGCTCTCATCCAAAAAATTAAGATATCTTTAATCCATTTGTATTTAAATATAAATAATTATCTTTACTACCAAACTTGATGATAAGACTTAACAAACCAACCAATTATTAGCTGGGCACTGAAAAAAAAACACTTTAGCAGTTCAACATTCAAGAATATAGAAAAAATATCAAAGCCCTTTGAAAGTTATGCTTTATAATGGACTTTTATCAATAATTTAGCAAGAAATTAAAAGTAAGATAAATAAAAATAATTAACCAAAATGTACACTTATTGTGCTATCATTGGAATTTTTACAAAAACTCTTATATAATCATATTATTAAGTCCAGATATTCTAGAGGTATAATGTCAGTTTTGAGGTCGAAGAATATGGCTGGTACATCATATTAGCAGAAACTCTATAATATTAAATAACAAAGGATGCGCATTGATTCTGTTATTTTAAGCCAAACATTCTCACAGAATTATAGAGTCTAGAAGACAAAACAAACACGAACACGAAAATATATGACACTCACTAGAATACAATCTATTAATGACCACCAAGAAAGATCATGGGAAATATACCTTGATTTTGATAAGGTAACGCCATCTGTTGTATCAAAAGAGAAGATAGTAGAGTTGTGTAACCTCTACAAGAGTGTAAATTTGAAGAATAGATTGCAAACGAAAAATGCTTCATTAGATTTTGTAATATCAATCTTCCAAAAAAAAAGAAAAGAAAATTAAACATCGTGTAATTATTGCCAACTACTTGAAATATAGAATGCAATAAGCAAACATAAACTTCGTAACTAATTAAATAGATAACTATTACAATCAAGCACCTGATTTAAAATATCCGGAAGTAAAACAGACAGTAATCTAAATCAACTTTTCGATGCAAACAATTCCAAATCACTCTGCAGATATGCATTCCCCTGATTTTTATAAGAAAAAAAGTCCACTCTAAATAAACACTGAATGAAGTGAATTGTAATTAAAAAAAAGTCAACTCAAATCTCTTTAGCGCCTACTTAAACCTAAAGGAACTCAGTTTCTCTCTGTCGGAACTTTTTGGTGGAGCAAAGAGCCACTGCAGCAGAGCCAAAGTTGCAATTAAAAAAAAACAGCTTCACACTCCAATGATGTTCTACGCAATTTTATCGGGAAAATCAGACATCCCAAGATCAAACAACCCTGCGAGAAAATTTGGCTTTTCTTATTTCCATTTCTCTGAACTTCGTTAAATAAGGGGAAATATTAATTAGAATCCTAATTAATTAAAGTACGGAGAACAGGAAATCACGAGGAAATCTTGATCATTTGCCCCTTCTTTTAATTTTATTTATTACGTCTTCCGTCTCTCTCCTTCTCTATTTTTTCTTCTTCTTCTTTCTTCTTTTTCTTCTACTTCTTCATCTTCTTTCTTTGGTGAAGACTATCCTCCTAGTCTTCATCACTGGTTTCTACTGTCACAGAGGAAACCTCCGCTCACAAAAAGGCGAAAACTTCCATAAAGAGAGTGTTTTTAATGAAATGCAGTCCACTGGCGAGATCAAATATTCATGCCAGTCTTGGTCTTTTCATACGATTTTTTTCTTCTTTCTTTCTTTCTGTCTCTCTCTCTCTCTCTTTTTCTTTCTGCTTTATTTATTCAATCAAATTTTTTTCCCTTCGGTTTCCTTGCCTTCGAAGAGATTTAAAGAAACTTTGTTTATACAGTAAAACTCGAAGTAAATTTCATTTGTTTGGGTGGAAGAGATGGAGTATCTTGAATCTTTGGGAAGCATAAAAGTAAATAAATGAATACGGTTATCTGTTAGGAAGAGAGCAGCTGAAAGATCGTAATATGAAATTGCAAAGCGTTCACCTTGAAGGCATTTTTTAAAATATTATTTTTTTTCTCTGGAAGTTTTTAAACCTAAACATGTTTAGCGGCGGCTCCATCTCTTAATAATCACTTGAGGTTAGAGATTTTTGAAAATTCCACGTAAGTTGGTTCTAAAATTGTAGGCTTTGAGTCAAGTGATAAAATGACAAAAAAAAAAAAAACTTCGGTGCTTTAGTTGAATATTTCAGATACACTTCATTACGCAGAGGGACGAAAAAATATTTGAAAAAGAAGAGGAAAAATGATAGAAAATGGATGCAAACATTTTTAGAACAGTATATTAAATAAGAGAAAACATGATTAAAGTTTTCCGCTATAAATATTATTTTATTTAACCATTTATAATAAAATGCCTATATGGATTCTAGAATGAGCATCTGTTATAAATTTTTGATTATTTTGGTGTGAAATGATAATAATTAAAAAGGAGAAAATAAAACTAATTGTATAATTTGACGCAAAAATTAAAATATAACAAAACAAATAAGCAGTTTAGCCACTGTTGCTAAAATAAGCCATTTTTAGCAACAGCGTTATCTGCTATAATTTTAGATAATCTCATTTTTTTAAAAAAATATTAAAGTATAGAGGGACGAGATTCTTTATAACTTCATTATAAGGTCGATGAAAATAATTGACACGTTTCAGGAACAATTATTTAATTATTTTCTAAGTTCCACATTTCACAAGATAAAACGAACACGAAAATACATGACACTCACTTAGAATACAATCTAATAATGACTGATTCCAAGAAGAATCATGTGAAATATAAATTGATGCTAATAATTGCGACTATGATTGAACAACTTACTAATTCAAATAAGTTTAATGATTTCTAAGTGCATAGATTTTAATCTCATGAGAAATTATGCTAAAGCTCTGGCATATAGTTCATCACATCAATTTTTAAATAAAACAATGATTTATTATTAAAAATGATAATTTTTACGAATGACTAATATTTATTAAAAAGCAAATCTGAATGCGAAATATTGAAGAGAAGTATTAATGCAGAAATTAAGATTTTTTTTCCATTTTAGAACCGTTGGCCTTTTAGACAGTTAATAGAATGCTGTTGTATTGAAGGCTGTTTTAATAAAAGTAAGTATTTTGTCATTCAGAACAGTAATAATAAGGAATAGTTATCGACATGAAAGAGAGTTTAAGGAATACTTACAGATGTTAAGAAATTTCAAAAAAATAAAGGATTCTTCAGTGTAACGATCAGGATTCTTTTGGAATATACATTTCGAAAATTACATTCGATGGTATCTCAAAACGATCTTTAAAAATGATTACAGGGGCAAAAAATTAATCTTCCACTTCTTAAATTACTAGAAAATAAAATCAATACACCATTTTGACTGCCTATTATTATTTCTAACCTTATTTTTCTTTAAATGCAATAAACTGAATCACATCATAAATGAGAGATAAAATAAAACATATGTGTAAAACTATCTACAGAGTTATTAGAGAACAAACAGATTATTTCTGCGTTCAGAAAAATTAAACCATTATTGCTTAATGGTTCACAATATGTAACTGTTCACATGCAGAAGGAGAAAACATTATATTTCTGGAGGATGAAATTGCTCCTGATGTCTTAGAAGCATGGTTACAGTAAGATATTGTATTTCAAAATCCATTATATAATATAAAATATCAAATAATATTACAAACCGCAGAAAAATCTAATGACGTTGCATCTTGTAGAAAAATCTAATGACCTTGCATCTTGTAGAAAAATCTAATGACCCTGCACCTTGTAGAAAAATCTAATGGCCTTGCACCTTGTAGAAAAATCTAATGGCCTTGCACCTTGTAGAAAAATCTAATGGCCTTGCACCTTGTAGAAAAATCTAATGGCCTTGCACCTTGTAGAAAAATCTAATGATCTTGCACCTTGTAGAAATATCTAATGATCTTGCACCTTGTAGAAATATCTAATGATCTTGCATCTTGTAGAAATATCTAATGATCTTGCATCTTGTAGAAATATCTAATGATCTTGCATCTTGTAGAAATATTTACAAGATGTAAGATTATTAGATATATCTGATGATCTGATTATTGCATGAAACAATCAGACAATAAGCGGTTTTATGTATGAAAGCAGACACTGAAAATCTAAATAAAGAAATGATAAAGAATGTTTACTATGTTTATTGTAATAATTATCTAACCTACAAATCCATTCTTATCACAAATGATATTTCCCAAACTATGTTATCTCATGCCTTTATATGCAAAGTTCATTTTCCTGACTAAAATAAAGAACCAAAGCTAACACTCCAAAATTAAAGTCACCCCAATTCGGATAGATTCGGTAACACTCGTTCGCACCATTTAATTTATCGGAGTATTATTGTCCCTTAGAGGGACAAATTTAATTGCCTAAGAGCGCAGAATCGGGCATGGTTAATTAGGCGATGGTTTCCATTAGGAAATCCCAATAATTCAACGAGCATGAATTTTATCGTTAATATCTTTATTAATACACCAATACCGAACGGCAGAATGGAGATCAAAGAATAAGAATACGAAGAGGGCTATTAACGAAATTTGGACGAAATATTGCTCAATTGTATTGTGGAAAAGTCACAAGGGGTCTCTGTTCCATTATTTATTCCGTAAGATTTCAACTCTCCCAATTCTATTTATTCTGCTAGATTCAAACAATCTTTTCAATTCTGCCAATTCTAATTCTCGAAAAGCAGCAGCCTCTCTACGTGTGGCAGTGGAACTAATGGCATAATCAATTTTCAATCATGACCCCCCCACCCCCCACACACACTCACACCCCAAACGGCTTGCAGAAGCGTCCTTAGGCTGGCTTTTATCCCGTGCTTAGTCTTCGCAAAAATTTTGGACATGCTTGGCTAGATTTTTGTTTTTTGGCGAGTTTTTCCATCTAAGGCATCTTAAAACCTAAGAGTTTTTAGCACTTTTTTGCGTCTTTTTGTCTAGTAAATGTAAAGAAAAAAAAAAGGGAGGACATTAATGCTTTTTAAAAGCTTATTCTTTGTATAACAGGAGTGTTACATATCTAGAGTACAGTATCTTAATTTTAGGTCGGAAAAAGTAGGTAAATTTCAATTTTTTAAGAATAAATTTCCATTTAAACATTTTTGGAAAAAAAAATGCAGCGAAAACGAAATCTCTACTCAAAATGAAATACTAATAATTATTAGATATATTTATTAATTTCTTTATCTAGTTATCAACCTTTTGCACTCAGATGTTGCCTCTCACGCACCATTTAAGACGATACATTATTTTGGCGTTTTATTTACTTATTTTTCAATTTTGATTTTTAAAAACGCCTACAGAATGGTAAAAAGATGTAAATTAATTTTTCAAAGAAATTCGATTTAAAACAATTATGTATATTTATTTTTCAGAGCAATAAGCAAACCTTTGTATTAGGTGAATAACTATGCATCGAATTATTTTTCCGAGAGCAAAGGTCCGATTTAAATGACAATAAAATTCCATAACTGAAGAAATTAATACAAATAAATATCTAGATTAGAACATTTTTTGAAAGAATCTTCGGCTTTTTTAAGAAATTAAAAAAAAAATGTTTGATAACTTTTATTATAGGTAAATTTTCAAACTAATTTAACAAATAAAAATTTGAAATGTATTTCCAAAATAATATTAAAGAAAATACAAAAATATAGGAAGTATTCCTAAACAAGCAAATGTTTTTTTAAAATTTAAAAACAACTTACTTTCTCAAACCTTATTTTCTTAAATTCATAATGCCAAGAAAATCGTATTTGAAAAATTCATATTATAAACTTATTACCAAAGAATTAGCATTACATTGCACCTACACCTCTAAGACATTATTTCAATGCGAAAACTTCAAAGTATTAAAAAAAAATTGAAAGATGAAAATAAATTCACTTAAAAGAAGATACGAATCCAATGGGGTCCATTGGAAACGTCCATTGTACTGAAATTTATTTACAACCCAAGTTAAAACCGTATAAAATGTATTCTCACCTGACCTCAAATGTTCAATAAGTACCTTCCAGCATATTCTATGAAAATGAATTCCAGGAAAATATGGCCTATTTCTTTTTGTTGCAGAAAAATATAACCTCACAAAGAAAGACAACAATGAAACGGGACAGCTGATAGCAGTTATTCATAGTGAAAAAGACCAATTTCCGCAAAATGTATCACAGAAGTATTCAGCAGCTTATAATTTCCATACGTCAATAGGATCACGCAAAGCGACACTCGCTCACACGACAACCGGACTGATTGTTTCCGAATAACTCAACTTTTCCAGTGTTATGGTTCAGACCTTTCGCTCCTAAGGGTCGAAAACTTATTAATATGTTTCATGCATTGTAAAATGTTTTAGATGATATTGATTTCATAAAAATGTAGACTTTTTTTTCTATTTAATTATTATGCAGAAGGTGACGTTATTTTTTTATATAAAATTCGAAAAAAAAAAAAGAATTATTTAAAGGTATTAAAGTTTGTAATGTATTTTTTTTTCTTCCTATTTTTGTTGATCTCACAACAATGAAGTTTTTACTTTCTAATATATGAAGTATAGAGAAAGTGTCAGTAACCGTCAAAAAATTCGAACTTGATATTTCGTTGAATCTCCATGTTTTAGACCACCCTGAGTTCGAAAAACACATTTTTGGAAAATGTTCGTCTGTCTGCCTGTGACAAAATTGATTCAAAAACACTTTGAGTTAGACGGAAGAAATTGGTATACAGGCTTAAAACTAAATTTGTAGATTTCTAGCAAATTTTGAGCTACAGTCTATCCATATAAATTGCCGTGAAAGCTATTGAACTAACTGAGCTTGAACAATAAATCAATACAGAGATTTAACATCTTTAATATAAACACCTACCAAATTTTGAAAAAGAGGTTGATCGTCTGTCGGTCAGTGTTTTCAGAAGCATGTAAATGCGATAGTTCAAAAACGCAATAATTTGAATGTATCAAAGTTCATGCGATTTTTCGACTTTTAGATGTAAAGTTTTTTTTGTTTCAATCGGTTGGGAAGAACGCATCTGAAGCTCACGTTTGATTTTTGGATACTTTTGACTGCATGCTAGGGATTAATCACCAAAAAACTAGCCAAGGATCACACGATAGATTCAATAAGTTCTTTTCACCTCGTTATTTAGGTTCAACACCTGCAAGTTGGTCAAAATTCTTCCTAAATTAAGCGAATAATTATTAATACATAACATTATAAAAGATAACGCAGTTCAAAGCAGTGATAATGAGGAGCAAGCAACAACTATAAATTATGGATATCAAAATGATAATTATTAATAAATCACTGTTAGTATATCAATAATTATCTTTAACGTAAATCATAGCACAATGACTGCATCTAAATACTTTTCAAAAATAAAACACCAAAATAAAATCATTCAGGGGTATCAAGGATCTTAATGTCCTTTTTTCCTTCTTTCGATTCTTGTTGATCTTCAGACATTGTAGTTTATAAATAATTATTTTCGACCAACATCCGCATTATTTCAACCAACATCCGCAACAGATTTTTTTTGGAAATGAAACGAAAAACTATTAATATGCAACAATACAACAGATAATGTAATTCTAAGTTACGATATTGTAAAGTACGTAGCAATTGTAAACAGCAGGGGATAGGAATGAAAATTTACAGAAGTCATTATTAGTACATTAACAGTATCCAATGGGCAAAGAAAAGTAAGTATAAAGATTTTCATTGGCTCAACATGACAGAGGCACGATTGGACAGTGACCTTAGACTCCGGTCATTAGCAAAAGAAATAATAATAATAAAAAAATTGAAAACATCAGATCGTTTTAAATTAACGTTATTGCAAAACAGAATCAAAATATTTCTTATAAAACAACAACTGTCATGAAGTCAATTTTATATAACAGTTCCTTTCCCAAACTAACCCTTTTCTTCTTTGAAATTCAACTCTGAAGCATTAGATTTCTCAAACTCAGCAAATGTCACCACAAAACAGCAAGACAGAACAAAATAAAGACCAAAAAAAAAAGTGTGAAAAGATGATGGTAAACTGTTTTCTTATAATCCGTTTTTCTTCCAGAAAAAAGAAGACAGGGGAAAAAATAGAGGACTAGAATAAGAACAAAAGATGCCGGAGTCCATATCTATCTTATGAAGCGAAGACAATCGAGCAGAAAGGAGTGCAACTCTTCGGCCATCTCGAAAACGGAGTCAAGAAGGGGGAAATTTTGAAAGAGGGTTATTTTTGAGGCTCCAGGGGCATTTCAGCGAGCATCCACAGAGGACATATCCATAGGACAGCTGCTTCTGACAGACGAGAGTAATGGAGCTCGGCCTGCCTCCACTCCCGCCACCAGAACTTCCCACCGCGGTCTTGTACCGCCAGGAATTCCAAGACCACTCGAGGAGGTTTCCTTTGTCTGCATTTTAAGAACTGCTGGATTTTGGTGGTAAAAAGGAGCTGAAAGTATTGATCCGGGCTGTTTTTTGCAGAAAAATAAGGAACAGATGTCTACTTACTGCATTCATAATGGATAACTGTCTTGTATCAATATTCCTCTCTGATTACTCTCAGTTATTTTTTTAAATATTATTTGATGAACTGAGTTAATAATTCCTTGAAAAAGTTTAATTAATTTGTAAGTAAACAATGTACAAATTTTTCGATTCAATCCAATATTCAGTTGAAAATGCATCCAATGCAATAAGAAAACAATCTATAGTGTTTAGATTCAATACAATATTGAGAATGCATTCAATGCAACAAAAATACAATATATAGTCTTGCAATATTTTAATGCAATGCAATGATCTCATGCAATATTCAATTGGGGATGCATTCAATGCAATATTTCTTTAAGGATGCATTCAATGTAATATTTCTTTAAGGATGCATTCAATTCAATATTTTTTTAAGGATGCATTCAATGCAATATTTCTTTAAGGATGCATTCAATGCAATATTTCTTTAAGGATGCATTCAATGCAATATTTCATTAAGAATGCATTCAATGCAATATTCAATTGAATGTGGACAATATAACATTAAATTGTGGAGTAAATCTTTATCTTGGTAATGATTAGAATTAAACATTCCATTTTGAAGCTACTTTACAGGTATTAAATGATGAACATGGTAATCGTGATCAATGACAAGAACAATATCTGAATTCGTCACCTTCGACCCCTTAATATACAATTATATCACATCAATTGGAGGATGTTCAAATTCAACAGAAAATATTCTTCAAAACCGTAGCGGTTCTTTTTCAGAATGGGTTCACCAACCTGTCTGGTAATTGGCCCTAAAAACTTAGCTCGCTACCAGGTAATTGTATAGTGTCGTAACAACGTCTGTGGAAGGGGGGGGGGATAGTACAGGCTTAGTTTGCACTCACAGGCATGGGTGGAGGTCGCCGTGGAGAAGAAGAAAAAAAAAAATACTGGCACATATACTTTTGTTTATAAAACCGAATATGTTGAGAATGATGAAAAAAATTTCTTTGCGTCAACTATCTTTATGATATTACTAACGCAACAATCTCTTATTAATAATTAAAAAAATATATTTACAAATTATTTTCATGAAATATTTTCTTTCACCAAGTAAAAATTATTTATATTTATCTGTTCCAATTTAATTGAAAGTTTAAGATAATTCAATTAAAAGTTTTGCACTGAAAAATATTCTGATAATATATTAAGCTTATAGTTGTTATGACGGACTACGATTTAATTCAATAATTAGAAATAAGAAAAGACTACTGACTCAATTTAATTTTTACCTTATTATATTAAAATTAATTCCACTAGCGATAGGAAATTAAATGCATATTTAATAATTAGATAATGAATATTTTCGTAGTTTGAAAGCTTTGGAAAATGTAGGATTAACTATATAGTTCAATAAGATAAATAGCTTTAATGTTTACTTCTAAAATAGTTTAATCAAACAAATAAAAAATATCGCAGGCTGTTACAGAATTTAAAAACAAACAAAAAAACTTATTTAATTTTATTCAATGCATCATTTGCTGTTCAATAATAATAATTCATAAATAAAAATTATTTGCTTTTTATTCAAATGCCATTTTTATCAATCTACAAAAAAAAAGTGAATAGAATAAAAAGTTAATCGCACCAAATTTATATTATTCCGATAAAATCGTTCACAGAATTTTTTTGGACTGTTAAATTTACAAAGATTATATTTGTAAAAAGTTTTTCGTATTTTTTTTTTAATATAAAGTCTAAAATCAATTTTTTCTCATGAAAAAGAAGCTGCATTGTTTGCATATGTCGGAGCTCTACAAGACAGACACTAAGCCTTAAAGTAACAAAATTTGACATTAATATTTTTTGGAGTAAATATTTTCGTATTTTAATCACAATGTTTATTAAAATCTAAATGATATTTTGGAATTTTTCCATAATTATTCCCAAAAATATTTCAACAGAAAAATTATATTGCACTGTTTTAAAAATTTAACCATTTCTCTTAAATTACGACAGTTTTTTTATTATTTCATCAAATGTTTAATCATCTTATTTTTTTTATCACTGTTGAGACCTGAAGAAAAATATTTCTTCCGTAGTATATATAGGCATAAGAAAGAGAAGTCACAGAGTTGAAAAAGTCGATATGTAATTAAAAAATATATTACCCTGTTAATTATATCTTTGATTATTATTTCATGAGTTTTGACATCTTTAGAGAGACACAATATACATCACAGGATAAAGCGATGAATAAAATTCTGCTTTAGTATTCATCAAAATTTGATACTTTAATAATATTTTATTAATAAAATACTATCATCAACTTATGAGGATGGGATTTAATTAAACCAAACACAAATACTACTTTCGGGGTATCAGTTGGTCGCCCTAAACGGCTAATCCCATTATAAACTAAATACGAAGAAATGCGTTTCGTAAAACGAATCGTAATCATCCTTATAAAAAAATAGTTTTCCAATTAATACTTATTAATACAATTTAACGATAAAAATCAGAATTACCCAATGAGGAAAAAAAAGTCTTGCTACAAAGAAATAATAATTTATGCGCTGATGAGAATTCTGTTCATAAGGAATCGATTTCCCGAGCGCAAACTTTTCGTTTCGGCCATCTTTTGCTGCGTTGACAATAAAAATTGGCTCTTAGTTAAAAGGTGCCAATGCAAGCGCGCATAAATGTTCGGGGCTGGTGTTTCTGTGCAGCTGGTTCTGACAGTAAGAGTAATGAGCCTTTAGCACCTTCATGGCAGATTCGGTTTTCCCTTTTCTATTGGACTGGTTGTCCACTTTTTCTTTAATGTTGGACGATCAACTAACAACTTGCGAGTGTGAATTGCAGCTTGAATAATTTTTTTTTTTCAGTTCTTTTGCTTTCCTTCACTGAAACTTGATTGTGTTTCCTTCCTTCTTTTATTTTTTAAACTTTTGATGAAGTGCAGATGATTATTTAAGGTCATTGGATGAGTGTTTATTACTTTGAGAGAAAAAAGAAAATTTAACTGAAGGTTTATTCTTTTTTTAAATGCTGTTTAAAAAGCGAATCCGATTAAAAGGGAAGTAATCAACATGTTAAAAAGTATAATTCTTACATTTATTAATTAAAGAAACATAAATGTTATTATATTATCAAATTAAAGAATTTATTATACATTAATTAAAGAAAAAGTATGTTAATGAAATTATATTATTTATTTCATTAAAGAAATAATATTATACCAGATAATACAATATCAAAAGTGCAGCATATCTCTATTAAAATATAGAAAATTATTAATTATAAGTACACTATAAGTACAAGGAGAATGAAATTTTAATTATTTTAACAGAAATTTGGATAAAACATTTTTAATGATTCTAATCCAATTAAATAAACGGAATTTAAAATTAGAGATTATTAATATCATTAAATCTAATTAAAATGTTTCTAAAATATTACCTATCTTATTAAAATTATATTATAAATAATATTATTACAATTTCTAGCTAAAATTATAATTAAATTCATTTTGGGCAGTTAATTCCATTTGAGTTTAAATTCCAGATTCTGAAATGGATGGATCCGACCACTGCTAAATCATGCGACCTATATTATCAAATCTGTAGCTAAATAAAATGTTTTTTATGTTTTGTGTAAGAAAAATATTTTTATAAACAGCAAAATCTACAACCATACTATTTCATTTCAGGCATAATGAGCTTGAGGACTCTAAAAATGTATTTTATATTTTGATTTTATTTCTTGTTAGTTATTAAAAATTACAGTGAATTAATTAACAGATTCTGAAAAATGAAAAAAATTAGATAGTGTCGTAGACTTCCATTTATGTAAGTATATCAGAAAGTTCGGAAATTATTTCTTTAGATTTCTAACATTGTATTTATTTTCAGTAATACTAAACATTTAGAATTCTGAAAGGCCTAGTGACCAATTTAATAATTAAATGAGTATAAATAATCAAAGACACCTCACAAACATGATCTTAAAACTCCAAATACGTATATCATTGCCCAGTTTGGATTTATTCAATTAACAACAATTTTGAAGCCAGGCCTTCTAGAGAACAGAAGGTATAATACAGAACATTGGTTAAATGTGCCGTCATACCACCTAAACATTAGAAGATAGGTTTAATAAAAACATGACTCAAAACGTTATTTAACAGGTATAAGGCTGACAAAGAGACGAATTTTGATTGAATTCGTTGCATTTATAAGCCAATTCGTTGAATTTGTTCAAATGTGGAAGCATTTGACCAAGGCTGACAAAGAGACAAATTTTGATTGAATTCGTTGCATTTATAAGCCAATTCGTTGAATTTGTTCAAATGTGGAAGCATTTGACCAAGGCTGACAAAGAGACGAATTTTGATTGAATTCGTTGCATTTATAAGTCAATTCGTTGAATTTGTTCAAATGTGGAAGCATTTGACCAAGGCTGACAAAGAGACGAATTTTGATTGAATTCGTTGCATTTATAAGTCAATTCGTTGAATTTGTTCAAATGTGGAAGCATTTGACCAAGGCTGACAAAAAGACGAATTTTGATTGAATTCGTTGCATTTATAAGCCAATTCGTTGAATTTGTTCAAATGTGGAAGCATTTGACCAAGGCTGACAAAGAGACGAATTTTGATTGAATTCGTTGCATTTATAATCAATTCGTTGAATTTGTTCAAATGTGGAAGCATTTGACCAAGGCTGACAAAGAGACGAATTTTGATTGAATTCGTTGCATTTATAATCAATTCGTTGAATTTGTTCAAATGTGGAAGCATTTGACCAAGGCTGACAAAGAGATGAATTTTGATTGAATTCGTTGCATTTATAAGCCAATTCGTTGAATTTGTTCAAATGTGGAAGCATTTGATCAAAATTACTCATATATTCTTTGAAGTTCTTCAAAAGCGTTTAGACATACATATATAATTATTATTCCTTTAAATCAATACTTTCCAAAATGAATATTAAAATGCGTATTGCAAAAATTCAGATAAATGCACCGAACTTTTCGTGGAATACTGAACTATTTCTAATTCAAAATGATCGAAAATTTTATCAGTGGAATCAATAAAATGCTTTTCAATTTAAAATGTTTTGTCCTTAAGGAAAATTTTCCAATTCAATGGACTGCAATATTGTCTCCTTTTTTTAAAAAATAAATAAATAAAGCTTAAAATAGCCCAGAGAAAAAATATAAATTCCAAGCATTTATTTTTAACAAAAGATATTTCGACAGTTTTCTAGAGATAAATAAAAATATTTTTGAAATTTAATAGGCAAAATGATATTTATACTCGCCCAATGTTTATATATCAACAAAAAGAAAGACACAGGAAAAACCATAAAGGGAAGGATAAAAGCCCGGCTGAAATGACCTGGTTGACAGGAAAGGCAAAAGCAGCATTCTCAAAGAAAGAAATATGACACAGTAACCCAGTGCACGGACATATCCATAACTAAGAAAGAATCGGAAACATTATACAAAGAAATCGGAAGCAGCGTTCTTTAGACGGTTGACTTTCGTTCCCTTTAAATCTCTTTCAGCGAACCAAAATGGATTCCTGTTCAGGTACGCAAAAGCATCGTGAAGAAAGAAGCTACTTTTATATGTATGGCCCAGCGATTGTGGTCGACGCTTTCACCTAAAACGATGGGAAAGGAATCTGGAGGCAAAAGTTTTTGTTACCTGGGAGGATGTCTATTTATTTTATCTTCAATTTGTTTCGAGAGCAAAAGGTAGTTGAGTTTTTCTGCATAGATTCCAAAAGATTTTTTTTTTTATCCCGCTGCAATTGGGATTCAAAAATATTCGATACATTTCCTTATAGATTAAAATCTTTAAAACATCCAAATTTTGCGAATAAAAATTCCAATTTTAAATCTAAAATTCCTGAAATATATGCTACTGAACCAAAGAAAATGAGTATGTGTCCTGAAATATATGTAAACTAGTTTAGTTATATTAACATCCCGTTTTTAAAGCAATACTAGGATTATTGTGGGACCACGTAATTTTCAAGAGCGGTCAGAGGACGAGGATAACACCTGAGCTGGAGACCCCTGTCCACGCTTGATCACCACACCAGCGAGAGAATGAAATATATGCAAATCTTTTGTGTTAAAGTAAAAAGCTTTGCAAGAACATTTTTCAATCTGAGTTTAATTATTTCTGATTTTGGATACTAACGAAGAATAGATACAATTAACCCTTTGCACTTGGATGACACCATTCAAGACGGTGCATCATTTTGACGTTTTAACTTAAAGCAGTTGTATATATTTAAGGATATAATATATATTTTATACATTTTTTTTGTGTAATAAACAAGTCTTGGTATTAGGTGAATAATTATGCCTCGAATTACTTTTCCGACGGCAAAGGGTTAATGGATTTGATATACTGAATAAACACGTTCGTTGCCATATATCAGACTCAGATAATCTAAATAATTAAATGACACCTTTTTTTTTTTTTTTGCTATTTCTAAACTGTAATAGAGAAAGAAAATATAAACTTTATACACAGCAGATATGAATCACAGGTCAGGCATCAGCTAACATATTGTATTAATGTTCCATTCAGAATCAATTCAAATCACATCTAAATTCATATAACTGACAAGAAATATTTATGAAATTGTTATTAAATTTATTTGTTGAATTAATGTCACATGTCAAGCCCATACAATAACTTGTAAAACGGGAATTTTAGATTTTCATTTGTAGTCAAATGAGGAAGAAAACACCTTTCTATTCAAAAAACGTATGTGGTTCCTATTACTCAAATGTGAAGAGATTTGATCCTTAACCAAATTTAGCTGCACCAAACCACAAATATAAATTCTAATTTGAGTTAAATCTGGTTTTGAAGTTGCAGTCCTCCACCACAAAACCAAAAATATGACATGAGATCATCTCATCATAAAAATCGTGTACTCCATTTAATTTAGTTTTAGCCAAAATAAAACAAAATTTAATTTCAAAAACTATTTTAAATTGAAACTCAATTAAATGCATTTTAGACTGTTTAAGATTCTAAAGCCGAGAAAAACCTTGAAGTTAAACTTAATAATTTGAAAAACAGGTTTGGAATATACTTTACTTTATATTACTGCTTTATAAAGTTTGTAGTGGTTACATAACTCTATTGCCTTCTCTTTTGATACAATAGATGGCGTTACCTTATTAACATCAAGGTATATTTTCCACGATCGTTCTTGGGGGGTCATTATTAGATTGTATTCTCAGTGAGTGCCGTGTGTTTTGGTGTTCGTGTTTGTTTTGTCTTGTGAAAACTAGAAAATAATTTAATAACTGTTTCTGAAACTCGTCTAGGATTTTGATCTATCTCATAATGAAGTTATAAAAAATCTCATCCCTATAAGTTTTTTATCTTTCTTTTCACAGTACAAAATAATATTTTTTTTTTGTTTATCTACCAATTTAAATTAAAATTCGAATTATATTATAAAACATTCCTTGCATTTAAGTCTGTTCTTCGCCAACTAGGAAGAGCTGCACCGACTGCTAAACTCCATTGTGTCGCCAAATGCCCATAATGCCAGTATTTAATCCCTTTCTACTCGGCTGAGCGGCGTGGCAGCAGAACAAATTTAAGTTTGTTTTCGCGCTCTTTTTCGGTGAGTGCCTTTGACAAAGATGAGGTTCCAGGGTATTTTATGGATCCAGTTAATGGTCTATAAATCTTCCGCAGCAAGCTCAGATTCCCGCGCGGCGGAGATTTCCGTTTTATTCGCGTTACTTTTTTTTTTATTTCTTGGCGAGCTCAATTGACGACACGACTTTGGAATTAACCCTTTTAGGAGAATTTCGAGATCTATTTAATCGCTAAAGCGGTATTTAATTACCTTAATTAAGCTGCTTCCATTCCGAATTCTTTTAGGCAAAAATCGTTTGCACGCAGTTTTGGGAAGATAAATTTTTTTCTAAATTTAACAGTTTTGTTGTTGCTATTAAGGATTAAGATATCTCGGTCAGGATATAGTGAAAATGTTTCCCGCAATGTAGGAATTTGTTGTTAATTTTATAATTTAAACTCGTAGCAATTAAATTTTAAAATTGCTGGAAAAATTAATTAAATAAAAAGATAAAATTAAATTAAAAATTGCGAGGGGTATACAGAATCTACGCTCCACTAAGTACAGTACACTCCTGAATATCCGGAATGTATGGAATGTATCGGAAAGGTTGGCAGGACAAAAAAAAAAAAAAAAAACGGATAGGTCGAAGTTTTACGAACTCATTTCTTTACCCACCTATACCATTTTTACTCTTTCTTTTTTTCTTCTTACTTTTACCCCACTTCCACTAGTTAATGCAACATACCACATTCCAATTTCTGCTCGATTTTTTTCCCAGTCCCCCATTATACTTTTCCCAACTTCTAACTCCGAAGCTTCATTTTTTGTTGTTACAACAGAGTCTAGTTCGCTATATTGCGAGTAATTTCTCTTCCACAGTCACTACAACTTTTTTTTTCGTTTATCAATCATTTTGAAATCTTCACCGCGCTTAAAAAACACTAAGCATACCCGAAGAGCAATTTATAAATACTGTATGTGCTGCGAAGCTATAACCAGGAACAAAACAACAATCGAGATTTTAAACACTGACGAAACAATGAACAACACGCAGAACGCTGCTCTTTTCCTGTCACAACTTGTATTTTGCACGACACATAGGATGATCAGCAGATGCCCGATTCCAATGCCTTGGCAATGTTGTTAATGCAACGCCTTGCCTTCCTCATTTAATTACGATAAAAGAAAACTAGGCTGGATAGTACGGAAACCGGATAGTCGGAAGTGTATTGTAGTTAAAAGAAAGAAAAATTATTATTACAAAAACACTTTTATTGTTTAATGAAGTACAGGACATATGTTATTTTTAGCATAATTGCCGCCCTTATTGAAGCATTAATCTTAGCGGAAGATGAAATTTGTATGAAATTGTCATAGAAAGATCCCGCCTAATGATGATAAAGAAGTGAACGAAAAATTACAGGGAAATACGTTAACAGTGTCCAAGGAAAATCGAAGATTCGTCATTACAACTTCTCTTCAACTTCTGTAAGAAATCATCATCAATCAGAGAACGTCACTTCTTTCTTCCTCATCAAGAATATTTTCACATCTTTTTATTGACAATCTCCTTACCACTGAATCATTCATCTCTTTTTATCCGTAAATTCCACAAAATTATTCGTGGTTTTTCATTTGCATTTGTATGTTTAGCATCAAGAAAGTGAATGGCGAAACATAACTCGTACGTGATGATATATTATTTTTTTAAAAAAATATTTCAAATCCTCAACGTGCAGCTGAAATAATACTGAGCGATTTTATTTCTATTGTTTGAAAATTAAACAGAAAAATCAGCATGCATGCGTGATATTGAGAACGAAGCACTTGCAAAAATCGAAAACGATACGAAACGATCGAAAACGATTTTATACAATACATTTTAAATAGTTAATACGCATCAAATAAAAAAATATATCCAAAATACTTTTTCAAAATAAAGCATCTTATTTTAGTTTAATCATGTATTTATTTGTATATCCTGACGCATAAGAGAATATCAATACCTAATTCTAACATTTAAAATCAGTTTTAATTTATGTATATTTCTTGATCAGAAAGAAAATCTTTCAACTTAGTGTCATAAAATTTTATGAATCTTAAATAAACTACTGAATATTGCTTCATAATAAACCTCCACAATTCAATCTTTTAAACGCTTGTTAGCCAGTTTCCCTTAAGACATAAATTCAAAATAATCGCTTTATATTTCCATACAAATGTCTAGCCATAACACTAAGAAAAGGCTCGTTACAAAATTTTCAATATCATCAAATCCTAAATGCCGCCTAAATTATTTCTACGAAGAGCACATGCTCCTTTACACAAGCCCAGCATTTTCGAATGACAACTTTTAAAGCCGTCCGTTATACCTCCCCAGCAATAATTGCATTCGTCAGTAAGGTGGCATTTAGTTCGTTCCATAATAGGGCGGCTCCTGATTTCCTGAGGCCTCATCAGGAGCGCCCCATCAGACGGAATCCCCAAGGGAAATGGGCCGGATCTTCCGGATTTTCCGGCTCAACAGTAAGGAAAGACTGCTTGATCCCTGGCTCTAAGTGTCCGGACCATGGTCCGATTGCAGCTTTATTACAGCAGGGTCCAGTCATCAGTGATAAGACGTTTTCTGGACCTTCAATTCGTTAACCCGGATTGAGGGAGGTGATGCCCGGAGCTCCCGTTTCTCCTGTTTTTCCTTTTTAGTCTTTATTTTCAACATCTCCGTTTGATAAATGAGACTTACGGGATTTCCAGTAATGGAGTATGGGACCGCGGGAATGTACGCTGGGGGTGAGGTACAATAAATAGTTATTTCACATCAGCAATTGGAGGAAGGGAAGTGGCAAGTAATACATTTCGAGTCTTTAGTTGGTGGCATGTTTCTGTTGATGCTGTGGAAATCTACAGTGATTATTTTCTGTCTCAAAGTTAAGGTCTGCAAATAGATGCGAGAAAAGATTTGTTTCGGAATGGATTTGATCTTTACTTACTACGAAATGGATTTAATCTTTACTTACATAAATCAGTACTTACTACCACATAAATCAGTACTTGATTATGTAAGTGATAACAGCAAAGAAATAAATTGAATTGAAATAAAAATACATGATTAAAATGACATTCATTAAGTGTACTGATGATGTTGGTTTACATATTATTAAATATTGCATTAATTATAAGGTTTTTCAAAATTTCTTCTGTTTGATCTTTACCGTTTCTATTTAATGATTCGCATCCAAGAACCTGTTAAATTAAGGAAAAGAAGGGTACGAAATATATTAATAACGGCAAAAGAAAAAAATTGAAAAATTATTAATTGTTGATATATATTAAATAAAACATCTATAACCATTTCCTTCATTGTTGGAAGCATACACAAAATGAGAATGCAAAGTCTGGATTATTCAAGTGGGATATAAAATAACAGTAATATTAATTTAAATAACTTCTGTAGAAAATCGAGTCTACGTTTAACGTTGACGTTTTGTTTATTTCAGAAATATATACATCGATTTTATGCAGTTTATATGACTTTATGCTTCCTATAGTTATGTCAGATAGACGTTATAAGATTTATTTTTAAAAATGTTTATTTTTTTTATTCTTGGATTGTTTTCTCAGAAATAAATCTTTAAAATTCAAAATGCATAAATATTAATAAAAGTACTAGGTCATTATAAAAAGTAAGAAAACATGATAGTGATGTTTTGATTTTAAAAAAAGAGACATTTTAATCCTTTTAATGCTGGACCAATCTGACGAATTTTCTAAGGTTTGGAAAGAAATTCATAAAATAAAAAAAAATAAAAAAAAATGTTTACAAAATAAAAAAAGAAACATATTGCGAAATAACGGAAGAATAAATTAATTTTAAATATATATCAATATTTTTTTGAAAAGTAAAGTGCCTTCGCCTACATAACGATATATCGTCGTTGGCATTTTTCGCAAGATTTGCGAAAAAACGACATATAGCCGCTTGGCACTAAAATAATTAATGAAGGTGAATTACAAAGAACGTGTTTATAAAACCTCGTTTCATACGACATTTTGTTATTCGACCTGTCCTTCGGTGACAATAGTGCGTATAAGTTGGAATAAACCTATTATGAAATTATACTCCCCCCCCCCCACTGGATAATTTATATACAAAATCGTTTGTATAAAAAATTTTGATTTTACAAGACACCACCACTTGAACATGCACAGAAAACTACCTTCAATAATAAATTAGAATGTAATGAAGGACTCGGTAAGTTATTTTGCGAAGAGCAGACCAATATTTAAAAATGTTTCCCCTTAATTAAGTGGTTTACCAAGTAAATATCAATAAATTACACTTCATTAAGTGTACTTACCAAAGAAAAAAAATCAATAAAAAAACAATATTAAGAGAGATATATATTTAATAAAGAAAAATATGCACCAATCAGTAATAATTAATCTGAAACATATAATGTATATAAATATCCAGTAGTCTGTCTTTTCTAAATTTTAATTTATGAAGAGATGAATTATTATCCGAGGTTATTGAATCTGAATAAATAATGGTATGGAATTTTAACGGATAATTAATTTTCTGTAATCCATTTAAAATCGAAATATTGCACTGAGTTATTAGCATTGAAATGCTTCACTTTCATCGACAAAATCATAAACGAATTTTAACGTAATAAAATATTCATTCAATTAGAAAAATCGGGGGTCAATAGAGTCAAATACCATATAAATGTGTTTCCATAAAAAAGATTAATCAGTAGTAAAAATGAATATAATTTTGACATTAAACAATGTTGATGGTTTTTGGAATCGTTGTTCATTTTTTTTTCCATGCAGGGACGTTTGCCTTATAACATATTCAATTATGTAATGGACAATAGGTTATCGAAATAATTTCCCGCAAATGACGTTGTATGTATCATTAAATGTTGGGGAAAATCCAATTTAATGATTCTTCGACTAATGTTAAAGAGTTTGTCACACATCCCTTTAATCACTCCCTCCTAGCAAATACATGTAAAATGCTAATAAAAAAAATTGCTGGGAAATTAATGGATAAAATGCTTTTACTCTTAAGACTAGACTTCAGAAGGTACAAAGAAAAAAAATCGAAGTAAATCATTTTTGGTAATTAGCCAAAATCTGTGCCATAGATTTTTTTTTTTTTTTTTTTTTTTGGCGCTTCGTCTGAATCATGTTTTATTATCATTAGACAGCTAACAATAGCGTAAATTAAAGCATTTCAGATCCCTTTTTATATTTTTTTTTATCGGTCACGTGTTTTTTTTGCTTTTGCAGCTGCTCTTTTTTTTTTGTTGCAATAAGTGGCAAAATAAAAAGAGATAGCGATTATTTAGACAATGTAAACAATTTACAATATCTAACAAAAGGCTTCATTGATACGAATATTCAAACAGTAATCTGAAAACCGTTTAAATTCTTATCTGTTGTGGTTTAGCACAACTATGTTTTACTTCAATCGTGGCTTTAATTACTCTTAATAAATATTTTTCTTTTGTCTTTTAACAATCACATATTTAATTTTCTAATCTTAGATTGAAAAAATAGGCCATCCCGTTTGATGCATTGACGCAATATTTTGTTAAAAATGTTTAGTTATAGTTTAACGAGCGTTGGAAATGTTTCGGAATTTTTCAATAAAATTTCTCCCATCTTGGCCAATTAGCATAATTAAAGGAACAGGATATTTTATTTCTGTTTCAAAATAATAAAATTCTGATTATGAAAAATATATTTATTTTTTAACTATACAAATACTATTAATTTTCAAACATTCGTTTAATTTTAAATAAAATTGCTCATTTCTTGATTTTATTAATATATTTGCACTCAGAAAAATGTGAAAAGCGATTTAAATTTCAAAATCTCTTAAAATTATGAAATTTATTTTAAAATTTTTGAGTAGTTCGTTTATTTCTTAGAAAAAAAACTTTTCTTAAAGGTATTTTCTATACGATATTCCTTTCTTTTGATATATCCGAGAGAAAAACATAAGCAAAAAAGTGGTAAAATTTATGCTGTAAAGAATAGCTGAAAGTTATTAACTAAAATTTATTTAAAAACTCAAGTGAATTATTATAAGGATTTTCGAATATATTCAGAAATTTAAAGATAGTTAGTTTTTAAAAATAAAAGTTGATTTTTAAAAGTAAAATTGACGTTTCAAATTTCCCCAAGGACTAATGTGGAGTAGTCTTAGAATAATGAATCATACGCTGATGGCAGACAAGAGCTAAAACCCTCTTTTTTTTTTTATATCTATCTTATCAATGCTTGTCACTTGGCGATTGGTATTCATGCACGATTATGACTCACAAATCTATGACTGTGACTCACAAATCTTCTTTGAATGTAAATTTCAAATCTATTATCTGATGAAGCCTTAAGCAAATACAATCTGATTATCTGATGAAGCCGCAAATCTATTACAGAATCTGATGAAACCATTTTTTTTTTATCTCGGTCCATAATAAAAAAAGATTCATTATTTATTTATTTACTTAACTTTACTCGAAAAAGCAAGGGAAAAAAACCGCAAGTGCATTTCGCACAATAAATGCATGTTTAAATTTTGACAACATGAGTAACAATTAGATTGGAATATTGTAGATTAAATTTCCTAATTTGCTTAAATATTTATTCAGACATCTAATTGCGCTTAATAACCTGCATTACATAGTTAAACATCCATTTGAAATTATTAGAATTATCAATAACAGTTGCAAAGACTGTTACTCCAATTCGCCGACAAAATATACATGAAAATAATAAAGTGAAAAACATCTTTTATGGATTATATGAAAGCATTTCGCCGTGTCAATACAGTCAAGGCACAACTCCCCATGAAAATCCATTCAAGATGACGAGTAGGAAAATCTCCTAAACAACATCCATTAGATTTATGCAGAATTTTATCCTTCAAGTCTCACTTATCGCAAACAGAATTGCATCTTTAATATATACTCCAAACTAGAAATGGATCTAAATGTCTGGAACTTTTTCAGCAGTAGACAGGTCTAGATATTCTCCTTAAGAGCTGTCTCTAGTAAAAAGATAACCATGCAGCAGAAACTCATGCACATACGATATTGATTAAAGGTGCGAAAATAGCAGTTATTCCTCTTGCAAAGCGTCCTGTTGAATATCTTTTAAAGAAATTTTTCCTCGGAAATTGTATTTTCTGTTATTTAATATGATAAAATGCAGGTACTCTTTGTTTTATGTAATATTTCTAAGGCCCGAAAATAAGACAGAACGATATTAGTAATCGCTTTGAAACAAACACGATAAGAAATAAATAGTAAAGCTAAAAAAGGAGGAACTTATATGTTTAGATTTTTACAGAATAGATGAAATGCAGCTTTAGAACGGAGCTGGAATATTTCAAATATTTTCAAAACATGGCAATAAAATAAATTATATAAAGATAGTGAAAGAAATCTAAATAAAAATGAGAAAGAATAGTTTATATTTTTGAGCAACTATTTTGCGATTTAAATTTAATTAATGACAAGTTTTAAATTTACAGGATGGCTATTTTCTTTTGGATCTAGTAAGTTTGAATCATGGGCCCTGCATGAAAATAAAACGACATCCGAGCTGCCATCCCCTTTAACGTTTGATTTCGGAATATTTAAAATACACCTGAAGGCAGATTTTGACGGAATAGGATTTTGAATCATGGCCTTTTTGTCTTCAAGCCAAGATTTAGTACAAAGTACTATGATGCTTTTATCATAAAAAAAATAAAATCTTTGCTCGGATTTTATATTAAGATAACTAGCATTTTTTACAATACTTATTTATAATTTTAATTAATTTATATATTAATTTATAAACGCAACCACATACTTTATTAGATTAATCTTTTTCTCGATATCGAAATATAATGAAATATTAATTATTTTTTATTCATGCATTTATGGATTAAAATTTTCTTATAGTTGTAACAGAGAATTAATTACTTTACGCATAAAAATGGTCTAAAAGTATTTTCAGATATAAGTTGTTTATTAGATGCGAGCCTTTAATATTCTCTTATGCAATAACACGTTTAGGCTTAGATACTAATATTGCTTGTTTGCCTTATTCGTCAGTTATATTTATTAAAAAAAAACATCGCATATATTTTGATTAGAAACCAAAATTAGTAGCTATAATTTACAAACAGTATAAACCCGACTCAATTGTTTGATTAAAAAATGTTTTTTTTTTAATTTTTATTTTTAAGCCTAAAATATGCATCCGGTCCAACATCAAATCAAATGACACTATAAAAAGTGCTAAAGACTAATATATGCCAAAAAAGTGCAAAACAAACAAAATACAGGGATGGCTTTATAATTAAATGGGCTATTCAACTGCTTAGAGGCCTTGAACTGAAAAGGCCACAAGCTAACAGATTAAGAATATTATTTTACCAGTTGTGAAATTAATAAGTTAAAAAAATATACAATGAATAATTTAAAATCATCATTCAAAGTAATCTTTCATCATTTATAGTAATCATAATCATTATTTCTTCTTTAGCAATTATAACTGATTAGGTCCCTATATGTTTAATGACGTTTATTGAATTATTAGAATATTCATAAAACCGAATATCTATTTTAATAATATTGTGTACAAATATAGACGATGAGCAGTCTGGAGTCTAATAGATGAACAAAAACAAATATTTATTCACAAGTTTAATAAAATAAAAAATTCAACTTAAAATAAATTACTAAGGCGTTAAAAACGTGCTGAAACGTGAAACTAAATTAACCTTCATATAAAAGAGGGATATTTAGTTCCACATTTTTAATATATTATTCAAAATATGTATTGCCCTACGGCAACATAATACATAAATCCGCAACTGATTAAATACACAAGCTTAAGAAAAGTATTTAAGTATAAACTTACATTTTAAGATTCTTTTATCATAAATTTTCAAACAGATACTATTTTATGAAAAGTAAAAAAAATAAATAATAGCGAAATATAAGATATAAATGGAATCGGTGTTTTAATTATTTACTAATTTAAAAATTAATTTTTTCATATTAATTTTCAAAAGCATACAAAAAAAAATGTTAACATCCAATAATTTAAGAAATTGCTAAAGAAAAAAAAATTGTTAACCAATCTTTATTTTCCGTTTAAATTTTTTTAAATATGAAATTGTAAGGAATTAAGCATCTACAAGGTCAAAATATGTAAACATTTCCAAGCTGTCACCGAGAATACGACCTTGAAATTAGAAAAGGGGCGGAGAAGTCAAAAACAGTTTCAAAAAAATCTTCTAGACTGGAGGAGATAAAAAATCAAAATGCAGCAAAGGTTTAAAAAAAAAGCGGCACTAAGGAGTAGCAAAGGTTAAAAAAAGAAACTTCCGGATGATGGGGACCGGGCGGGCGCGTATGGAATGCTATTTGCAACCATATCCCGCGATAGGGGTAAGAAAGGGGAAACGATAGCTATTTTTAAAATTCCCCAGGTTTTAACATGTGTATACAAGATCATGTGTGCCAGACAGCTTTGTCTAGTCTGAGGTGCCTTATGTGCCAAGTCTTTAAGGTTATCGTCACGAGCAGGTCCTGACTTCTGTCCAAAATCTGACTCAAGTCAGAAAATGTCAACTCAGTGACACGAATTTCGTGTCGATTAAAACGAGGTGCTTCAAAAATCCCCCTTGACGATAGCTGATGCATCAAATTTAGTGTAGGGTGAAGGTTCGAGAGCTGTTAGTAAATCAGTCAGTGTAAATTAGGTTAAGGTTAAGTGAATCAGGGAGATTTAGGTATGCCAGAAAGTCGATATATTTATGTGTATAATTTCTATAAATTCATGGATATGGAAAATAGGATAAACTGAAATGTGGATTTATTAATAAATGTCTATACCTGTGATATGTGTACAATCGAATGCAATATTTGAATTAATTTAATTTTAATTAGGATGTTTTATTAGTATAGAGATTTAGCAATAAAATAAATTCCACAAAGCAAAAATTAATTTTGTGACATTTTTAAAAGAAAAAATCTAGTTACAATTATATAACAAATTCTATTAATATTATTTAACTTCTTAATAAAATTGTATCTTATTTGGAACATTTATTAAATTTCAATCTACCTCTAATTTATAAAGAAGAATCTGCTTCTGTATGTGAATGTCTAGGATGTGGAGTCAGACAGATAGACAGAGTTCCAAATTTGGCAAATTTCAGAAGGAGAAGATATGAAACCTCACTTATTTTCTTAAAAAAAATCTTAATTAAAATTTTAATTAATTTTAAAAAGAGAGATTTTGGTACTTTTCTACGATTACTTCAAAAAATATTGAATAAAACTGATTTTTTTAAACTCCTTTAGACCATTTTAAAATATTAAAATTGCTTTCATGCTATATCAATTCAATTGCCATTCCATTTTTTTTCTGAACTTCGACAATTTTAATTTTTAATTTATAAATTTTGCATAATTTGCCTCCTTGCTCTAATGAAATTCAAACCGTTTTTATTGCCTCATCAAACATTTAATTCATTAATCTCACCCTAGGTAGAGTCTTGCCTTCTCAACCTTTGACAAATTATCCTATCTGCTTATAACAGAAGTCAATGAAATGAGATTAGATTATAATTAAAAACAAGAAGCATTTTGAAGATAGATTATCCATATAAAATTTTAATACCATTATGATATCATGGTGCTTGGCCCCATTAAAAAGGTTCATGTGCGAAATGAACAAAACTATTAAAAAGAAACACAGAATTAAACCGCCACAATTTGATGGTTGGAAATAAATATTTCGTTGATGAATTTATGAACATTAACTTATGTATTTGAGATTCAATTAAAATCAAATACAAACATTTTTCCTGCGGAGTTAGCTGGTCGCCAATGGAGGCTAGTTAATAACAGAAGTTACGCATAGCTATTTCTATCCCAAAGATTAAAAGAATTTTTATCAAGGGACAACTAACTGTAGAGATTTAAAAATCTTAAATAAAATTCATTTGAAAACAGAAGTGGTTTCACTTGTTGAAATAAAAAAGGCGAGGAATCTACATTCACAAAAATGAAATGAAATGAAATACACACAACTGCATTTGCTTCAAGTTGTAGGGATCATTATTTTTAACAGGGGGGGGGGTAATATTGGAATAATTAATTATACATGTAGTAGAAAATAGACGTAAATGCAAATCATTGGTAACTAAATCACTAACAACTTCCATACAGTAATACAGTTATTTTAAAGACGAATATCGGCATTTTTAAGAGTTCCTTAACTACTACAAATCAAATTTTCCAACACTCTCAAAACTTCACTCAGGATTTACAACCAAGGCGTCCAAAAGCGCTTGCTTATTTCCATTAAAAGCCTTGCTCTCCCCCCTCCCACCCCATGGGGTCGGTAGAGGAAATGCCTAATCTATTCCCACTTAATTTTTACGCAAATGAAGCAGAGAAGCAAAGTTTTGTTCTTTCCAAAGAACACGTTTTCATTCGTCCCCAAGGAGCGTTCAACTCAGCAGCGATCGAAAATGAATAAAAACTCTCGCCTTCGGGCATCCTAACAAGGAGAGGCTAGGCGAAGAATCAATTCTTTTTCCATTCTCTCTCTTTTTCTTTCTTTTCCTTCAGTAACACAACAAGAATGAGGGAGTAGGAAAAAAAAATAAAAGGGGCGGTAGAAGAAAGAAAAATTACAAGGTAGTTCCACGCGATCAAGAGGTGGTGTCCCTCGAGATGCTGGGCCGTCCGAGGGTTCGAAAACGATAGTGGAACTACCGTAACACCCATTTTCTCATCTTTGATGGAACTTGAGGTGGTTTCGACAGGATGTTGGATTCCTCTGTTTTATTCAATCGGAATCCGGCTGATATATCACTGAGGTTTAAGTTGACACAATGACGATGATTTATTAGGTTTCGCCAAACCAGCCGGTCTTAAATTAGCATTATTAGATGTATTAGAAGAAGTGATAATTAAACTTTAGTTACTATGGTAAAGTGGATGAATATTGAGGCTATGCCATGTTCGAGTTAGATTATTTTTTTTCATAACTAAAAGATATGTCCCTTCTAAATGGATTATTAACCTGTTAACAATGTGGTTGTTTTCATTAGTTAATCTTCACAGATTAACTAATGACAGATGTACAAAATCTGATGTACATTGACAGAGTACGTGGGTACAGATTATAGAGAAACTTTTAATAAATTATTATTTGTAGTACATTTTAGATGTAAAAATGTAATCACACTTAAATTTATGTTTCCTAGCAGTCAAATCTTCTCTATTCATAATGTTGATAAAATTCAAATCAAAACTAATCATTAAAATCTGTTTCAATATAAAATAATAAAAATTGCAGACTTCACCTCATTCATTTTAGCTACAACTGCGCATAAAAATGTAATAAAATGTGAAATTTACGATCCTATAACATACTTTTATTTATGCTTATCTTTAATCGCACACCGATAAATCAATCAATTTACACTTAAAAGAACTTGTCTCAGTAGCTAAATGCCATAACAGAAGTGCGAGATTTCGCATTCTGTAATGATACAAACCAAAAGCATTGGGATATTCTTTCAATTCCACCCATTGTTATAGACGGTAGTGGACAATTGTATCTACTAATACCATTTTTGATTTGTAGACCTTTCTTAGATTATCCAAATTCTATTTCTTCTTTTTTTGAAATACAATGAATATATTCTAGTATAACATACATTCTAGCTAATATCATATAATATGCAATATATATTCGTAGTTGGTAGAAATTAATTAACTATTGTCAGATTTTATTATTCATTAAAAAAGCCTAAATGGTGTTTTAATCAATATTTACACATATTTTGTAAACGATACTTTTTTATTTGATAATGCAAATTTCGTCTTATTATTAGCCTGAATAATACGTTGAATCGATAGAATTGGTTCAATAATATGCTGATATTAATAAGTCGATAAGTCAAAATTAGATTTTACATTTATTGATGGCATAGTTAATAATGGTATTCTTTTAAAAGAGATAAAAAACATGCGGCAATTTTTTTAATTTTTGAAATAATCCAAATATTTGCATCTATTTTTATATACATATACTAAAATGCATCGCTTTTTACCTATTTCGCTTCATTCAACCTATTTTTGAACTGAATTTTCATTAATATAAATATTAGGATTCTTTAATAAAACTAATTTTCATCTTCGGTACATGACATCATGCAAACGATAGTATTAACAAATCAGAAAAATAATTTAATTTATTATTCATAAATATTTCATTTCCAAATTTTTTTCTCTTCCCAAGTAAAACTGTATTTTCCAATAACTATTTTTCATCGAGCACCAGTCGCAAACAGTTGATTAATAAACATCCATAAACATAAAATGAAATATTCAACGACAAAATTTAGTTAAAAAAAGATCGCTGATAATAAATAACATTTATATTTGCGAAAGTATTAGAACGTAAGTGAAAACATTAATAAAAAAATAAAAAAAAGATTTGAAAAATTAATTTTTTTTATAACAATATCAACATCGGAAAGATTATTTATTCGGCTGAAAAAATTATTTACGATTTTGAATAAGATAAAATGAAAACTATGAATATCAAAGTTAAACTCCATTCTTCATTGAATTTTGATGAAAACCCATTCATTATAGTAACTAAAACCCCGAAAGGGATCTAAAGCAGGAAAATTGCTCTTTTCTATTATATTCTTATGGGAAAGGCCAATATCTTATTCAGATAGAATTTTTGAAAAGATCTCGTCTCTCTTGCCACTAACTGATGCAGATACGAGCATATTAGATATGCATCGCTAGCCATACATTGGATACTGATATATAAAATAGGCAATGGAAGAAAAAAAAAGTAAACCGATTGGATTCGAATGTAAAGAGTGGAGTTTCACAAAACAACATGTTTTCTCTAATGTTTGGACAGCACTGTTGTTTGTATATCTTAACTGTATTGAAAAAAAAAAGAAAGAAAAAAAAAGGAAAGCAAATATATCAAAGAAATGATACGCAGAGTAAAAATTTTATATTTTTAGACTGCACGTATTTTTTTATTATTTATTAGTATAAATTTTAAACATCAAACAAGCAGAAATAAAAAAGAAATCTAATGCCAATTTTAATTTGTGAACCCGAAAATGTATATATATTTTTTGTATTAAAAGAAATTAAAAATTGAATATAAAATGTAAGTGCCACATATAATCATCAGTTTATGTTTTATTTAAAATAATAAATAACAAAAAAAATTTGGAGAATTTTGGTAATTTCTTAATGGGATATTTTATTTTCCAATTAGATACAACTCTTATTATTTTTTTTGATTTGAGAATTCTTCATTTCGGTCCATATAAAAACCTGATAGATTGTATAGGTATTTAAGGGTTCCAAATTTCATTTTTATTTATAGTTTGATTTCAGTTTTCAATACATATATTCTTCAATCTCATATGCGAGTAATATTCATGAAACGGATGATACATTTTAAAACTTTTCGTTTAAAATAATCGATATTTAATGAAATGTTCAGAATGAAGTTATCTTTCTTTCAGATATTTTAATAAATTTAAAATTTTTAAGTGAAAGGCGTTCTTCTCTTCAAATTTAAAATCTTAATGTATTCTTTAACGAAACCTTTGTTTTCAGTGCTATTGTTTTCGGCACATTATACAGAAATAACCAAAATTTTCAAAAATAAAATAGTCGATATTTTAATAGTCGAGTCGATAATAATAATCAATAGACATTTAAAATAGTCGATATATAATAGAAAATAGTCGAATAATGAAAAGAAAATAGTAGATATTTTAATAGTCGAGTCGATAATAATAGTCGATAGTCGTTTAAAATAGTCGATATTTAATGAAATGTTTGGAATGAAGTTATCTTTCTTTCAGATATTTTAATAAATTAAAAACTTTTAAGTGAGAGGTGTTCTTTTCTTCAAATTTATAATCTTAATGTATTCTTTACTGAAACCTTTATTTTCAGAGCTATTGTTTTCGGCACATTATACAGAAATAACCAAAATGTTCAATAATAATGAATACGATTACTATATTGCTTATATAAGAATAACAGTTTTTTCCCATAAAAATTAATATTTAATGATAATAATTTGCTTTTCTTAATAATAATGGGTCCTTTATTTAATAATAGGTATTGTACTTAATATTATTAAGCGTTGTACTTAATATTAATAGGTACTTTTATTAATAATGATAAAAAGATACTTATAAATAATAGATGCTTTATTTAATAATAACAGATCTTACATTTAATAATAATCTACATATTTCATAATAACACTGTATAACTAATTATATGGTAATAATAAATGCCGTTGTCACATCAAAATACACGATTATCACACTTTTATTAGTGTGTCACATAATAGTGAATATATCACTATCTCCTCATTAATTAAATTCATTTTTACAGAAGGCAATATAACAAACGATTTCTTACAGTAACATTTTTTTTTAACCTGGGCATATTTTGCATACTTTCCAAATATAAAACTTTGTGAATTCACAAAATAGTAACTCTTTAACAACAAATCAAACTTTACAAAAACACACGATAAAATTTCACTTCTTCATTGCCGAATGTTCAGGTTAAGTTCAATAAACATCATTCAAAGCTTAACAACCCGACTGAGGACATGAATTTGACCTCTGGCATTGTCACAAGAGATGAGACACAAACAGAGGAAAAGTCTTCGAACTTCAAACACCGTAACAATTCTCTAAATTACATCACACCTGAAAACAAAACAAACTGGCACAGAACCAACCTTCAAGATGTTTGCCCTTCCAAATTAAAAAGAACGATGCTATTTCGAATAAATATTTGAAAGCTACTGTCTAAAATAGACAAACAATAAATAGCATTTTTTTTTTTTTACATTAATCCATAAAATAAGCATATCAAAGTAAATGAATATCTTTGAGGAGCTGTAGATTCAAAAATAGGGAGCAACATTTTTAATTATTCCTTACATGAGGCATGATTGTACTACAATTATAAATAGTTATTTATTAAATTCCAGCGAAACTGCATTGCATCAAAGGTCATGATTAACGAATATTAATCCTAAAAAAATCAAATAAAAACCGTTCATATATATATTACTTAAACTGCTTTTATCTCCGATTCTTTTAGGACTAATATTCGTTCATCATGATTTTGAAGCAATTTCGTTTCGATGGATATATATATATATGTAATGACGTCTCTTAATCTAATTTAAATCCCAATTGTTTTCCTAATTTTATCTTAATTTAGTGTATATTAAAACTTCATGCTAAAATGTTCTCTTATTTCCTGATCCAATTCTCACTTTTTTTAATTTAATGAATTCGACACGTTCTCCCGCAAACTGATGACTTCAGCATTTTCACACTCTTTGAGCGAAGAGATAAAAATCCCTAATGGTTACAATATTCTTTTAAAGATACCTAAGATTCCCTCTCCTAAATCGACAAGTGTCAAAGAAAGCCCTATCAAAATATCATAGTAAAATCACTGAAGGAAAAAAATTTGTCTCTTTTGCTTTTGTGTTGCATTATTGATTGACATCACTTACCGCTTTTTGTCAGTAGAAATTATGCCTCTCGGATGAAATAAATCGAAGTTAAAATATCAGCAGTTTTTTTACTAAAATAATGTTTGCATAGAAAAATAATGTACGCAACTACTAAAATAATGTATGCAACTACTAAAATAATGTATGCAACTACTAAAATAATGTTTGCATAGAAAAATAATGTATGCAACTACTAAAATAATGTTTGCATAGAAAAATAATGTACGCAACTACTAAAATAATGTTTGCATAGAAAAATAATGTACGCAACTACTAAAATAATGTTTGCATAGAAAAATAATGTACGCAACTACTAAAATAATGTTTGTATAGAAAAATAATGTACGCAACTACTAAAATAATGTTTGTATAGAAAAATAATGTACGCAACTACTAAAATAATGTTTGCATAGAAAAATAATGTACGCAAATACTAAAATAATGTTTGCATAGAAAAATAATGTACGCAAATACTAAAATAATGTTTGCATAGAAAAATAATGTACGCAACTACTAAAATAATGTTTGCATAGAAAAATTTTAATTATTGTCCTTTCCTGAAGTTACAACGAAGGCTAATTTAGTATGCTTTGACCTATTTTGAAAGCTGGTCAAAAGATGAAAACAATACCTAGGCACGCGCATATTTCAGCTCTAGAACCACGTGAGGACATTTCGCCTTCGAAAGTACGAAATATAAAAATATAGGACATAGGTAAGGTAAATTGTATTCTTTTCAGGTTATTCTCTTCTTCTATCGTATGCAGCTTTAAAAAGTAATAAAGACAACTAAAATTTTGGGTAATAAAGGACGAGACATCAATATATTCCAACCTACCCAACTCTAGATTACTGTCCCATAGTCCGAAACAAGATTCTCCCACCGGCTCAATACGAACCCACTTAAAAAAATGGACTAAATTTTTCATTTTTCTATGAATATTAAAACATTTATAAACAGCTTTGGAAAAAATTGTCAACATAAAAGAAGTTTCGAAAACTATCACAGAAATTGATAAAAAATATATCAAATATTTGTTCAATTTGTTATTATCTGAAAATTGAAGCAACCTTTGCAATTTCAAATGTTAATAATAACTGCAGTTTAAATTATCTACAATCACTATGTTATTGCTGAATCTTCTGAAACAAGACTCTGCCACAAGGTCAACATGAATGACAAGGTCGCTTGAAAAATGGACTAAATTTTTCATGTTTTTTTGTTTTTTTTGGAAATTAAAGCATTAATAAACAGCTTTGAAAAAAAATTGTTAAAGTAATAAAAAGAAAATTATCGACGAAACTTCTCAAAAAATATCAAATATTTGCTGAATTTGTTATCATCTGAAAATTTAAGCAATCTTTGCACTTTCAAATGTTAATAGTAATCTTCTAGTTACAATCAGTGCATGTTCTATCTTCTGAAACAAGACTGCCACTAGATCAACATGAATCTATTTGAAAAATGGGCTAAATTCTTCATGTTTCTTCACGAAATTAAATCATTAAACAGTTTTGAAAAAAAAAATTGTCAACAATGAGTTAATATATAATTGAAGCTACAAAATTTTATTGTCTTATAATGAAAAACCCTCTTTCAGCCCAAATGGATATTCACAAATTTATACATTAAAATCTGTGATGCAAAATGAAAGAGACCTTCGAGATGCTAAAAACGGAGAAAAAAATTAGTATAATTATTTAATACCCCAAGAGATTCTTTTTCTTACAGCTCTTTTTTTACCCAAGTCTTGAATAAATAGTGGGTCACTAGACCAGAAAATTCTCAAGATCTTCCGAAAAGATAAAAGACAAAGAAAGAAAGGGAAATAATAATTTTTAGCGTTTTGTTTTTATCAAAAGACGGCTGCATTTGTAAAAAAGATTCGTTATTCTTTTCCAGATTACTTTTTACATTGAAAAAAATCTAATTTACATCCAAAATTTTTGAAACCGTCTACTTCCTGTAACCTCTGATGCGCCAACTGGTAGCTACCATACTTCTACTATACTACTTTCAGCTTTCTTGTTCAGACGATACTTCAATTAAATATGAGCAGCAATCGATATTTAGCTTATTTTAAGTAAGTGAAAAATGAAAAGGCCCCAGGAATTGGAATAATTAGCCATTGTACTTAATTAGCTCAGTTTAACATAGCGGAAAACAAAATTTCAGCTCTTAATCTTGCGCCGTTTCCAGGTAAATTGTATCTCAAGAAGTATGAATTGATTTCCGTTCCACTGACTCTGGATGGGCTTTAAAATGTTTCGATTAATTTTTCAGAATAATGGATTAATAAGCAATTAATGTATTTTGCCAGGGTAATAAAAATAAAGTAAACAATTTCCTTCAAATCTCGCATCGGGAAATGCGTGGATAGAGTTTCCGAATCTTAAAAAAATATGGAAAGTGAAAGACATTTGTTATGATTAAGACATAAATTTTATTTAAATATTTTCATTATTCGATAATGAAATTCGATTGGTATCAATAATGTTATTGATCGAATTTAGCTATTTTTTTTTCTTCAAGATATTTTTAACAAAAAGTTAATAAAATTGGCACCTCATAAATTAGTTTTACAATTATGCAAAAGACAAACGATTCTTTAAAACTAGAATGATGCAAAATACTTGATAAATATTTAAAAAACACTGTAAAAAAACTACAGAAATTTGTTTTAGAATTTTTTTCAGTCTACATATAATAAAGATAAAATTGAGTTTATAAGTATTACTTTGTTTTAAAATTTATTCTTTTCTCTTTAATGAAATACTACATGGTTAAAAGTAATTTTCACCATGGCATTTCTTAGAATCTATAGCGAAGATGCATGCATAGTTTAGCAAATTACTCTTGAATTATAAATTATAACAAGCAATATGATAAAAAAAAATTGTAAACATTTTTAAAGAATTTAAAAACGAATACCTAGTAAGCATATTTATGGAAGTATATAATCTTTGTCTTTTGGAGAGAATAAAATAGAAAGAAATTAATGACAATTCATTTTAAGTAAAAAAGATCAAATATTTTCTCAAATAACGAGATAATTCCAAATTGTGTCCTTGAAAATTTCAAAAATTTCAAAGCACGTGGATTTTGATTAAAATTGCCTTAAAGTTTTGAATATCAGAAAAAGAATATTTGGATAGGTCACAAAACGTAAAATTTACACTCATAGTTCCAAAAATAATCAGTAAAAATTTTTCAGAATTATCCCATTTAATGTTTAAAAAATTATCTCTCAAACATTCTTCAAAAATTCCTCACCAAACAGTAGATTAACTTATTATAGTGCCTTTAATTGTACATATTTTAATTTTTAAAATTAAGAAACTGAATATAGATCTTAAAAGCTTCATACCATTTAAGTTAGTTTGTAGACGGACGAAACTTTTTATAACTTCATTACGAGATAAATGAAAATAGACGAATTTCAGGAACAGTTATTTAATTATTTTCTAAGTTTCATATTCCACAAGGCAAAACAAAAACGAACACGAAAAATACACAACACCTCTTAGAATACAATCTAATAATGAAACCCAAGAAGGATCATGGGAAATATACCTTGATATTAGTAAGATAACGCCATCTGTTGTATCAAAAGAGAAGGTCGTAGAATTATGTAACCGCTACAAGTTCAATTTTTTAACACGTATTTGATTATTTAAAATCAACCTCTTTTCTTCAACTTTGCGTTATTTTTTATTATAATAAAACAATAAAAACGGAACTATTCAGACAAACTAATTTTAAACCTCAATTGCTCAACATAATTGTGCAATGTTATACATTCATTATCAAGTACCTTAAATTGTTTTGAACTTCAATTAGCGTATATAACGCACCAATAATATGGTATAAAACTTCAAAACCAGCTTCAGAATAAATAGGCAGTTTTCGGTATACAAAGCAATTGTACGGAACACCCACATAAGGATGTATATGCTCATTAGCGATAACTTAATGGGACTGCATTATGGCCAAATATATTGTAAACGCCGGAGAACAATTATAAAGCAGATGTTCAAACCCAGATGAAAAGAACTCACTATTTCCTGCTGATAGTACAACTCTCATTGCTGCAACTTAGTTGCTCTCTACAGTCATCGAACTGTAAACCACGAAAAGTTGTTTTTTTTTTAGGTGAAGTTTTTTTTTTTTTTTTTTTTTTTTTTCTTTTTGGGACTTCTGCCAAAATGGTTTTGCATGAACGGAAAACGGGCTGCTACCAACTTCGCAGAAGAGGGGTGGTAGAATTTAAGTGTAAGAGTTTATTTATTTATTTTTGTATCTTTTTTAACTCAAAAGAATAAATTAGTAGTAAAATAGTAAAACTAACATAAAAATTTTAAAAAGATTTAACCAAAGCCGGGAAAAGAAATTTTTAATGAATTGCTTTTAACTTAATGGTGGCGAATAATTTGAAAGAAACTTAATAGAATCCAGGCAAAATGCACTTGAGAAGAAAAATGGTTTACGGAATAATGAGTTCTAAAAATAATTTTTTTGAAATTATACAGAGTGATTTTCGTAATTCTTAACTGATAAGCATATTAACTAAAAACCAATGGAAAAAAATTGAATCAATATTAAATTTTATTGAATACGAGGATGAAAACAACAGGTTAATTCAATTTTTCGGTATAATATAATAGATTAATCGATCGTGAAGAACTCTAATTAAATTTCGGAATAATTGAGAGAAAGGTAATTAAAAATCTTCATTTAAATGTGATAGCTCCATGATTTTTTTTAAATTTTAAAAATAAAGACAGCAATTATGAAATAAACGATAGTGAGCAATCTTGCAGCACAACTAAGATAACGACATTTAGACCAGTTTAGTTAAGTTATATTAACGTCCGTTTTTAATGTAACACTAGAGAAATTTTGGGATAAACCTCGTGATTTTGAATCACGGCCAGATGACGAGGACGACACCCGAGCTGGAACCCTCTTCTTCACACCAGCGGGAGGACATTAGGGCCAGTGGATTTATTGTGCACCAGACCCGTTAATAAGACTGTTCTTCGGTGGAATCGGGTTTCAAACTTGGTATACTTAGACCAAGCAATATATATATATGTTTATATATACAATGCAAAACTAATTTTTTGCAGAATAAAAGCATAATTCGACGAAAAATAAATCTATTATGTAAAATAAGATTATTGAAAATAACTGTTTTCAGGTATCAACTTTATCTGAAAACTTAATAATCTTCAAAACAATTTTGTAGTAAACGTAAACGCACTGAAAGAGATAGAATTTGACTCAATGTGCAATGTGATTTTATGCTTAAAATATATTAAGAATAAGTCAATATAAGAAGGATTTGTCTTTGATTTATAGTGTGGAAAATAGTCTTTAAAATATTGCTATGCTATTTTTCAAAGTTATACGATAAACAAACACAAGTCACTTAAGATATATAGGTTAAAAAATATGATTCCGAAAATTGGAAAAGATCGTAAAATAAAATCCTTTCACAAGATGGTGTGGCAGGATGTATACGGCAAAATTTGGAAGTTATAGAATTCCATAATTTCTTTTCTTTCGTCTGGACATAATCTCCCATAACCATGAGCAAGAGAATACATTTCAGCAATCCCTCCTTTTCATCCAAATCGTCAAAAATGGCAGCGTTCTTATCTGCAAACGATGACAGAGAGCAAAACAGCATTTTGAGAATGTCGTGTCTTTCTTGGGTCTACTCATAAATCACAAGGCACCCGAGGGTTCTAGGTGTGGTCTTGACAGGTGCCTATGCTCCCAAGTGGGAATAGGACAGTCGCACCATTAGTCAGTATTACTTCATACGTATGAGGGGGTAGAGGAGACGAAAGAGGAATGCTCATAATGGGTGATACGCAATAAAGCTATGGGCACAGTCAACCAGCAATTATTATGTCCGCGAAGAATGCCTTTGTGGTCAAAATGGACTAATCGATTCTTGATTTCGAGCACGTTTTTATCATTTCACTTTGCAAACTGAAAAAGATAAGTATTGTAATTTACTGTGCTCATCCAAGAAGAATGAAGTTATTCGCTAATTATGGGGTTGGCGAATGTGGTTGCGCAAGTTTTTTTGGCACCATTCAGTTGATTTAAAAGAGACAAATTGGCCATTTGCATAAGCGAAAGATTTAATGAGAGGCTAGTTATAAGAAATACAATAATAGATGGCATGAAATATTTTAGAAGATGGATTTGAAAAGGACATACTGAAATCAGCTATATTTCATCAATAAAATTTATTTCATTGATTGCAGCCTAAAGGAGAGGAACTAATACTTTGTTATTCAAAGTGGAAGCCAGAAACACAAATGAAGCAGTGAGTTTTAGATAGGAATCAATATATCATAATTTGTAACCCATATGCTGAACAGAAACATTATTTTTCACACGTAAGGTGGAGAAATTTATGGCTCTAACTGGGCAAGCCTTTCATATGCAGAAATATTCAACAAGATTATTAATCTAAAACTAGTCGACAAAAGTTTTGGCTTAAAAATTTCAGAATTTTCAGTTTATTTATTCAATATAAGTCTTTGTTTATATTTAATATTCTTTGTGAATTCCTTATTTTTTTATGAACTGAAAACGTAAAGCTTCCATCAATTCCTGCAGTTGATTTAATGGTGTTATAGCAAGAAACAATAACAAAAGGATTAAATGGATTTTCATTCATATGTCTCGTGTAAATTAATATATAACAGATGAAACTTCTTTAGCCATTGTAAAAATCTATTTTCCATGCAAAATCAATTAAATTTGTCCAGTTGCGATTGAATTGTAGTAAAAAAAATGAGGACGTCTTAGAAGGATATCTAAATTCCACCGTATATAATCCAACAACAAATCATTTGAATCTCAACAGGATTCCAATGTATCAGTTTACACGATCAGTTTCAATGGGTCATTATAAACAGTCAGTCAGAAGGAAAGTGGCGTCTGGGAATTTTTTTTTTTTCACTTTTCAATCACAGTCATCATATATGGCTTAGTAAATGCAAATTGGTACCTAATCATACTCCTTGTCATATTTGGCATTAAAAGCGACTATATAATAATTCTTTTGTCACAATGTTGCCTACAAGACTTTGAACCTGAGGGGTGCCACCACAGTCTCTAAGCCACTGATGCACAGTGATAATCTGCCACTGATGCACAGTGATAATCTGCCACTGATGCACAGTGATAATCTGCCACTGATGCACAGTGATAATCTGCCACTGATGCACAGTGATAATCTGCCACTGATGCACAGTGATAATCTGCCACTGATGCACAGTGATAATCTGCCACTGATGCACAGTGATAATCTGCCACTGATGCACAGTGATAATCTGCTAAGGAATTAAGAATCGATTCATAACCTTACTATCCCAAAGTTAAGACCAGGTCTTCCCGGAAATGCATTGGAACTGCTAACCACTTTCATAATTACTCCATCAATTCAGCAGTGAATGCTTTTACAGATCTTTGAATAAAGCCTTCCTTTACTTGAGCATCTATTCCAAGACGAATGACTCAAGCAGCAAACATTTCCACCTTCACAAGACAATGCTCCCTGAAAAAAATAAGCCACGATATGTCCCAGTCCGATAAAGAATTCCATTCCATGGTGGCTCCAATTTACACATTCGTTCCGAAAGAAAACGAAGGTGGGCCCTCTCCTGCAGGAAATAAATTTTTCCACGGGTCTCGTTCGCGGAGGGACAAATCCTATCAGAGTAAATGGGGCTAAGATTATCCTTTCATGGCGTCACTCGCGGGCATCGGACGGAGACGCCAATTTTCCTCTCGATAATTACATTTGGGTGCTATTCCCGCTTAATCGGTGATTGTTACAAGAAAATCGAAAGGTGGAAAGAAAAAGTTTTCCCGCACGACTTGCAGCCAACAATGACTAGGCGGGATGGTTTCTTCTCGTGGATGGAGGAATTAATATTTGAAGGGGATGGAGAAAAAATTTCGTGTTATTACACAATGTTGGCTGAAGTTCGTGCTTTGATAAAGTTTTTGTTGAAATGTGAAGGTGTGAGAATCAGAAATATTAGGTAAGTTGATGATAATTTTTTATCACCAGGAAATATCTTAAAAATAATATTTATGTGTTTAAAATTGTTAATTGAGTACATGTCATCTTCTTTAGTTGGTATATCAAATATTTTTCTTTATTTTAACCAAAGATTAATAGTACATTATAGGAAATATTTTGTCTTTTTTACTAATCTGGATGAATTCATTTAATCCTTTCAGATAAAAATAAATTCATTGAGTATTCCGAATTGGTGACAAGAATCATGGATAAAAGCAATTGTTAAAAACTTCAAAATAGTTATTACGACCAATATTCCGAAATGCGGACAAGAATCATTGATAAAAGCAATTGTTAAAAACTTCAAAATAGTTATTACGACCAATATTCCGAATTGCTGACAAGAATCATTGATAAAAGCATTTGTTAAATACTTCAAAAGAGTTATCATAACCAATAATCCGATTTGTTAACAAGAATCACTGATAAAAGCATTTGTTAAATACTTCAAAATAGTTAACACAACCCGTATTCCGAATTGTTGACAAGAATCATTGATAAAAGCATTTGTTAAACACTTCAAAAGAGTTACTATTACCAAAATCAGCTATGATTTTAAAGATAATGAAATTAAAGAACTATTTAAAAATGAAACTGATAAATTATTAATATTTTATTTTTTATATTATTTAGTTTAAGATTTCTATTAAAAAATTGTTAGTCGATCATTGTTTCAATAAGGAAATAAAACTTAAAACTATAAAAGTAGTACCGAAAGAAATTCAACTCATTCTTATAGGATTTAATTTCTAAACCATAGTAATATTTGTTTTAAATGTTTTAATGAAATATATAAAATTTATTTCCTCCATTTTAAGACAATTGTTCCCAAGAAAGTCAAAAAATAAAACAAAAATTCGTAAGAATCAACACATTAACATTCATGGTTTACGTTAAGAAAGTAAATATTTTAAAATCTGCAACAGTGACTAATTTTAATTCAATACACAAATAATATATTAAAAAGAATTAAATAAATTTATCATCAACTACGAGAATAAACCTATATATTTTTATTCACCACTTAATAAATAAATAAACCGCCTGATAATTAATAAAATATCCTTGCATGAACCTTAAACTTCTCGATACAAATGATGTTATAAAATCTATATACTTTCTGAATGATTTAAGTAATATTTAAACTGATAAAAAATTGCTATTTCTTTGTATTCCTAATTAAAAGAAATAAATAAAATTCCGTTAACAATTCACAGTTCACGCAATAGCAAATATTTCAGAACAAGCAACGCACAAAAATTCCTTTTAGCAATTTAGCCATTGTTGCCACAAATATCCAAAGAAACTCTCTTGCAATGATGGACGGTAATAATCGAAACAAATTCCCTTTAAAAAAAATATTCGCTGCAACATAAAACAAAAATAAGCTCCATCTAAACTTAATACCAAAAGGCAGTTGCATCTATCTATAAAAGCCAAACCTACAATAACATTTGACTTAAAACAGTTAGACCGCCCCACGCACTTAAGTCGTCCTAAAAGCAACCGTAAGAAGATGGCTCCATATCCAATTCCGTGTGTCATTATTGCGAGGTTAAATTGTGGTATACAATGAACGGGAATATTCTGGTTTCGTGCGTTTCGCTCATACGCCTCCAAATTAATAGGCTATTTGTCTTTTAGCGTCGCTCACTGACAGTAAAGGAAGATATTACACTAAAAGAAGCGGATGAGCCCTAAAAGCTGCTTAGATCTTTTTTCCGGTGTCATTCATCCCTAAGGTAAGGGGAAAAAATAATCGTATGGGGAAAATGTTAATATATAGATATAGTTTGGGCCAGAAAGTAAATAGGGTTAAAGTAATAAAAAGGCAAATGTATTACATGCATTTCGCATTGATCGAAAATATTTTAACTTCTCTGTAGATGAAGATATTGCGCAAGGTTGGAATCTATTCCAGATATGCGTCAGCGTTAATTAATTTGTTAAGTTAATAAAGAGGTTAAATTTAATTGGTAGAGCCAATGTACGAAAAATGAAATTTTATTTCTTAAATTTTTTTTTTTTTGTTGACATCAATAATTTGTGTTCCATTTAAAAATAAATAATACGTATATATATATTTAAAAATGGAAATGTATTTTACTCTACTCTTTAAAAATAATAAAAATACGATTAATTTCCCAAATTTAATATTAACTGGATCTCTCTATATTACACACACACACACACACACTAGAAAATGCTTTGTATTAATATATATATTTAGTTTAGCAACTTTTCATTGAAATTGCGAAATTTGATAATACGAAATGAAAATTAGTCTCTTAGAAAATTTGTTACTCACTTACAATAACGTCTAAAATAAATTTGTAAAACATTTTATTTTTATGATATAACTTAAGATAAAATTATCAAATACATTTAAAGAAAATTCTTTAGGAACAAAGAAATGTTGTTACTCCTTCAAAAATGTTTCACAAAAAAGTGGATTATATAATAATAACTCAATTTAAAAATGAAGAAAGGTAAAGAATATGTATGTATGCTGTGAATAGTGCGTGTGTGTGTGTGTGTATTATATGTATTTATATATATGTATATTTAAGTTGTTCCAGAATGAATTTTCCATTCACAATCAAGAGAAAAATTATTATAAAACTAAACAGTAACTAAAAATTAGTATTTATTATTGTTATTAATAAAAGATAACACGTTAGCAAATAAAATTTTTCAGTTCGTTTAAATGAGTTTAGGCGCATAACTGAAATAAACTTCAAAACATCTCCAAAGAAAAAAAAATTAATTAAGTATGAAATTAAATGAATTATTAATTTATGAATTAACAGTTTTAATCTAATAGAATTGTTATACATTACAAAACAATACCAACTTAAAATTTCAAGTTAGATTTAACACAGCAGTAGCCATGTCCAACTAAAACCAAAACATACACTTATAATACCTTTCAAAGACTGACAATGAAGCTTTGCTGCGGTTGTTCCAGGAAACTGCAGTTAAGGCTAATTCTTTCCTCTCATGAATCATTCTCAGTTGAGCGACAAGTGAGTTTGTGCTCAAGTGAACAAAAACGGGCATTAGTGAAAGAGAACCACCCCAAAAATCCTCCCCTAATTTGTCAATCGTGACGGCCTCCCCCCTTTCCGTTAAGTTCCTCAGGAAACCACTAAGCGGGGCAGAACTCTTCCCTCAAAAAGTTTGGTCCATCCCTCTGCACAGTCGAGTTCCTCTTGGAAAAGACGAATGAAGAAAATGGTGGGAGGATGGAACGAATGTGGCAAGTCTTAAGACTCAAGGGGGGATAGGCCAGTGGCAACAGTAAACAAGAAAAGGCGGGTTCAGAGAGTTTCAATCCAATTGCTTTGTCGAGTATCATCGGTAAGAATAGGCTTCAGAGGAGTTCCAATCCACCCCTGTGCCAAGAATGGGGGGATCAACCCAAGAGGGACTACGAAAGAAAATTGAGTTGGCGGGTTTTGGAGTGTCTCAAGGGCAGAAGGGGCCGTTGCCCCCTCACTCAATTTTGTTGGGCTAGATGGATGGTAGGCATCTTGAAATTAGAAGGGTGTGTTCACATTCTAGCCATGGTAGGGTGTTGGATAATTCAATTCCCTGTGCGAAAGATTCAGAAAGGAAATGGACAATCGGGATTATCATGCAGGACATCAAACAAGATTCCGCATAGGGATTTAGTTGAATAGTTAAGCAGCGATTGGTTAAAACTGTTTAAAATTACAGTGCTATCAGACTAGTTGAAAAGCAAAGAGTATTTGGCATTAAGGACATTTTTTTTCTTTTGGTACAACGGTTTTCAATCAGCTTTTCAGTTTAACTTAATTTGTCTTCTTATATTTTGAGTTTTTGTCTCCATCTTAATGAATTTTGGAAGTGTAATTAATTTCCAAATCTTGTGATATAAATATGCAATTGACTATTTTTTAAAATAGTTTTTTTTAATTATGTACTAGTATATAAAATGAATTTTTAAAAATGTTAATTTATTTAATAAGTTAAATTATTTTTTCATATAATCAATCCATCTGCACCCCTTCTCCTAGCGGTATTCCACTGATTAAAAATCAACATTCTAAAAAAAACTTTAATAATAAATAATATAATAAAAATATTTCAGAATGAAATGAGGCAAATTCTTCAAGCAAAATATTATAATTCTTGAAATTTCATAAAACAGAAAAATGCGATTTAAAAGTTTCAAAAAATAAAATGTACAATAAAATATAAACAAACTGTCCCTTTTCTTTAAAAGCTCGTCGGTGATGCAGAACTTTAGAAATATATTCCCAGAATAAACGATTAAAATTATTTTGAAGTGAAATCTTGAAATACAAAATTAAAATTTCCAATCGTTATATAGAGAGCCTGATAAATAGAAATAAAAAAATTTATGTGTAAGCCCCTTACAAAGAAGCCAATTTTGATATAGAAGGAGTCCCAAATGCAAAGAGGGTGGGCGCTATAAGAACATCTTTGTAAGGAAATAACGAATGAAAAATGATATAATGCATAAATGTTTAATAAAATATAAATTTACAATAACACAACAATTCAGTCCTATAAATAACAGCTATACAAGTCATATGTTTGTAATAAATATGATAACGACAAGTAGGAACCAGCATCAAAAACATGGTTTTGTAATTCTTAATTTAAGTGTACAAAAGACTTGACGTTATTATTTATACGATTGTGTTGTTTGTGCGTCATAAAATAAAAAATATCATGAATTTTGTGTTGTATATTTGAAATAGTTTTTCCTTTCTTTTTTAATTCCCTAAGAAAGAGACTGTATAGCCCCTCCCCCATGCATACCTTGAATTTTCTTTCGACATTATGATCTAACATAAAAATGACTTTTTTTTTCTACGTCTGACCTATATTAAATGTCTATTTCTAAATTTATGAGACATCCAGTACATAGAATTCTCAAAATAATGATGAAACCCACCACAAAAAAAATGACAAACAGTTTTCTAACATTTAAAAATATCGCATAATGGCTTGTGTGCATATTTTTATGTTATCTTTATCTTTAAACATTGCATTAATAATCTCGAACAAAATTAGTGACAAAATTTACAATTTAAATTCACTTGTCGCGAAGTACCAGAAAAGATTTGAATTCGTATCTATGAGATTTATTTTCGTCAATACATAAAAAATAAACGAAAAAGGAAGAAATGATTAACGAATTGAAATCTGTTGCGTGCAGCTTAAAAAGCAAACACATGTCTTCAGACATTAACTTGATGGCAGTCACGAAATAACAAAGGCAATCCTTTCGTAAATACTAATTGTATGCGACGCCCGGATTATTATAGATCATGCAATCGTAAAACTTCGGAGCTAGATGATTGAAAACAATATAATGTTTAGAGTCAACGACCACTAAATGATGGAACAGCTTTCTTTCGCAGAAGGAATAGGTTGTATTATTTATGTGTCTAATTTGCATTTACATTTTTATTTCAAATTCAATTTACAAATAACATGCATTTCAATTAAAAAATTATTATTGTAACATTTTAATGTTTGATAAAGTTCACCAAATTATAAATCAAGCTAGATGGTTTTCAAATGAGCTGAAATAAAATGGATATTTAATCGTTTGCAGTCGGATGGTGGTTCTTTCTCACCATTCAAGAAGGTGCATTGTTTTGACGTTTTATTTGTTTATGTTTTAATTTTTATTGTTAAAAATACTTATAAAATGGTATGAAGATGTGGAAAATAATTCGGGATAATATAAATTAAAACAATTATATATATATATATATTTATTTTTCGGAGCAATGAACAAGTCCTTGTTTTAAGTGAATAAATATAGTTCGAATTACTTTTCCGAGTACTTAATTTTAAAACTTGAAGAAAATTAACAATGTTCATACGTTAAGGCTATTTGCAGTAAACATGAAAAGAGAAATCTTATAATTCTTTGGCATGTTTTTTATTGAAATAAAATTCTTTTCCTTTTTCCTTTTAATGCATTTATACAAGTTAAGACTGTAAGAGGCTTCAGTTAAAAAAATATTTCAAAAATATATTAACTAATTTATCAAATAAAATAAAATACAAATAAACATGTTCTTATATTCAAAACTGTTTAGAAGTCCATTAAGACTTAAAGCAATAAATAAAAATAAAACATCAAAATTTTCAAATCAGAGATGCATAATTTATTTCCCTTTATAAATGAAATTATTGAAATTAAAAACTAAAATTTTCGAGATAAAACATGCGCACATAAAGAGCTCTTTATGAAGAATTCAGTTTCTTGTATTGTATGCACACTTAATCCGTATTAGAAAAAATTTCATATAATTGTATCACCGTGCTTTCATAAAACATATTTTAGACTCTTATTACTAATATAGTGTAGTTCTTACAGCATGAAATAAAAAAAAAGTAAAGAAAGGTTCGCATGTTTAATTTTAAAAACAGAAATCACTTAAACTCCTTCGGAAACCGAAAGAATTCGGAATTAAAAACCAAATTCCACAAATTGAAACTCTTCTCTATCAAACACGCTTTCACCCGCATTCCAAACAGCGCGTGTCTGCACGAACAACACAACACTAAATCTAGCCGCGAAGATGGGTTCGAGGCAACAAACAAAACAGTAAAGCATGAAAAATTCCCCAACACACTTTTCCAAGGAGGCATCACTTAAGACTTTTCTCCCTTCTGACTGCAATCTACACACACCAAGTCCTCAGGTCAGAAGTGGGCCAAGTGTATTTGGTTTGTAACAACAATTCATCCATAACAAATCCTTTTCTTCTAGTTCATATTCAAATCAAAAATTCTTTACGTTTTATTTTACTGAATTTCTTCGTGGTTTAGAAGAATAATTAGGAGAATTCATGCGTTGAATTGTTACAAATTGCATACAGCAACTTTTTCATCAGAAATTAGCAATCAGCAATGTACGAAAGAAATAAGAAAATTTTTTATTTCCTTAACTATTATTGCTTTTTTTAATTATTTTTACAGGGAATATTTCGTCATGTCATCATACACACTGCAGAAACACAAAATAAAATCTTCATAAAAATATTACAAATACGATGCTATAACTATGGTTAAGCTGAGTCACTTGTCGAAAATTATTACAGGAAGGATGGACTGTATTACATCATGGGTTATATTTATTACTACCCCTCTACATTTTGCTTTTTTTCCCCTTCAGAAAACAATTTGAAAGCTAAATTCTTTAATTATTAGTTGGGATATTTAAAAGTTCTTGAATCTATTTCTCTCTCTCTCTCTCTCTATATATATATATATATATTACAGAATCTCAAATGGTAGCCTAAATTTTTCAATAATATGTTTTTCTTTTATAGCGAAAAAAGAACCATTTTCATCAAAAAAATAAAAATTAAATAAATGAAAATTAAAAAAAAAAACATTGTTTGGTCAACCCACAAATAAAATTCAAATAAAAACGAAAATTTTCATCAAGAATCTTTGTATGTAGACTTTAAACAATCATTGGATAGATAAATTGATCTCTGAGAACTTGATAATGTCAAGCCAAGGCTTCTTAATAGGTTCGCTGCTACGGGTTACATTAATGATTAAAATCACCTATTTGATGACTTCCTTTTTTGCTAAGACTTAAAATTAGTACAGAAAAGGCCATCTAATTAGATAATAGATGCGATTAAAGCAGTTACATGACAATCAATATGTTAAATCGTAAGAATTTGGGCCACATAAGCTTCAAAAGAACATCAACCAATACTTCTATCCGAATTCTTAAATACAAAAAATATTCCAAATAAAAACAATACAAGACATCTTTCAAATGAAACATTTCATCTATATTCTTTACTTAAATATGACACCAAGCATTATTTTTATTAATTATTCAGAAATGTCAGTTTAATTTATGCTATAGTTACAATCAAAAAATCTATGGCAAAAAGGAACACCGAATTTTTATCCTATAGAAAAAGAGACGCGAATAAAACGATTAAGAACTTCAGGAAAGATATATACCACTTCTGCTCTCACGGACACATCTTCAGACGGCAAACAGAAAATGACGGAAGGGGGGGGGGATTTCCTAAAGTAGAAGGGTGTGTGACCCCCTGCGTCGCGTGCTACCTAACTATCCCGTGACACGACACACGCGGGTCACGAGTATCTAGCAGCAGAGATTGGGTACCAGTTTGCGCCCCTAACGCTGAATCCTGTAGTCACGGAATATCAGGTGGTCCTATCTACCGCCCACTTGCGGCCTGGACTGGATGCATGTGTGTATGTTTCTAACGCTTTGCTTGTGCTGTAGGATTAATGAAGAATGAAATTAAGCGCTGTTCAAGATCTGCGCCATCAATATATTGGGCGAATCTGATCTCTAAACTTTTCGAACTTTTAATCGAGGCTGAGTCGAGAAAAAGGACTTTTAAAAGGTGATTTTGGAGTAGCAAACATTGATTGGGTTTTGGAAAATGTTGATATTTTCTAATGAAAAATAAAAAATGGTAATTATTTTTTTTTCTCAATTGCAAATAAGTTCCGAATTAAATTTTATAGTTTATCCTAATGGCTACAAAGACGATTTTATTAAAACATACATAAAGTCTTCATTTTGTTAAAAGATGGTAATCCTTCGAAATTCTGAATGGTTTTCTTAAAAAAGCATCAAATTGTTTGATCTTAAATAAAAATATGGTAAGATACAGTTATCAGATAAGAATTATTAAATTCAATCACTATTTAATTTGAAAAAAAAACTATTTTTTCAAAGTTGATTGAAAAAAACTATTTTTTCAATCAACTTTGAAAATAGTTTCCATTTTGATTTTTTTCCCTCAAAGTACATACAACCAATCGGTAAAATATCTTTAGAAAAATAGCAAAACATATGCATTCAAATGTTAGATACATCTCTAGCTATAAAATCCCTAACATAAGTTCGAGTTCGTTGGATGTCAACTTTATTCTTTATGATTTGGGAAATGGTTTAATTTTAAGCTGCTTTTAAAATTCCTTGCCAAATTCATGCCTAGTATTCAAATGATTCGAGCCGCAAAGTAGAAAGTAGGAAACAAATCTGAAGGATATTTTATGTAGAATTCATAAAAATTCAATTTTCCCTAAAGTTAGGAGAACAAACATCGATTTGAAATACTGAAACATTCCTTTGAACTCGGAAAAGTAATTCGATGCAAAATTATTCACCTAATACAAGGGCTTGTTTATTGTTCCTAAAAATAAATATATATATATAATTGTTTCAAGTTGAATTTAGCTGAAAAGTTAATTCACATTTTTTTTTTTTTTTTTACCATTCTGTAAGTATTTTTAACAATGAAAATTGAAAAAATAAATAAATAAAAGTCAAAATAATGCACCGTCTTGAATGGTGACCATGAGTAGCCTCTCGAGTGCAAAAGATCAAGCGTTTTTCAAGTGATTTTGCAGCTTCACGTGGAATATTTAAAATTACAGAGAATTTTGAATTGAACTGATTAGAGAATAATTTTAAAAGTTCGGAAAATTGAATTTATCATATATATACAATTGAATGCATTATTGTATTCCACCAATTCATGTTGGTAATTCTAAACTATTTATCAGATCATTTTTATAAAAAATAAATTTTATTTTATTTTTCTTATTAAAAAAACATTTAATAATAATAGCACTTAAGAGGAAACTTCTAAAAATGATTGAAATTTATAATTAAATTAATCCCATCTTTAAAAGTTGAAATTAACATATTTAAGGAATATGATCCCTATAAAAGTGCTGATGGTTTGAATACCAAAGTAGCAATTCAATTACAGTTTCTTGTAAATCCTATCACAGAATGATTGATATTGAAAATATAAATAGGTTATTAATACCAACTAATTTAATTGATGAACCTCTTATGGAAACAATCCTTTTAAACTGCAGGGGCTTTAATAAAAAACAAAATTACATTGAAAATTTATTTCCAAAATAGAATGTATCCTGTACATAGAAAGTTTAAAATGTGAAGAGATATCGACAGATTAAAATAAGACATAAAAAAGTATAAATAATGTATTTTTAAGACATTAAAACTATCATTATTTTGATTAAATAACATTTGAAATAATTACATTCGATAAATTATCTTACATCATTTCATTGCATCCCAATTTCCGGCTACCCGTACCGTCTTCCACTACGATCTCCACAACCCTTTTCGCTATTTTTTCTTCCACCAATAACAACCTGACTTCTTGTGTTATCTCTGAATCTCGGAATTCGATTTCATTACGTCATCTTGCCAATCTCGGGATTCGGGGTTCTCAACACGCCTAACGAAGTTTGAGTTCTCAACTGGCCTGTTATCAGCCGCGATGGCCGACCGAAGCTAAGGCAAGCCATAGCTGTCACAATGTTTACAAAATATCTACATCTTTCGCACGTTATTTGAATAGGCCATCCAATGCCTTCACTCACCAACAGGTCTTATCAGAAGACCGTTTAAAACGATGCCTCTCCAGTGATGATGGATCAGTGATAACTCGGGTAGGGTTACGGGATTTCATGTTTCATTTTGTAATTACAAATACGGGAGAAGTTGTAGGTGCAGAGTTTCAGAAAAAAAGAGATACTAATGGATTGGTTGAATGAGCTGTTGCGACATCTTTTGGAGAGAATGCGTATTCGGTAAAAACGCTGTCGAACATGAGTACTTTATGGCTCGTTTATGTCAACGTTGTCCCAGGATAAGAATTGTATCTGTACATCTTAATTTATGGTTCTTTTTTACATATACTGCTGAGAAAAAGTAATAATAAAGGAAGAGAAATAATAGAACTAATATAGCAATCGTTATTTTTCCTCGAAGCACATTGATAAAGCTTTATTATTATTTTAATGCCAGAAGAATATGGCAATAAGTAGAAAGCAATAGTTCTTACTCTATAAAGTGACCATCTTTTATGAGCTTCAATAGATACTCTTTGGAATCCGGTTGCTTAATCCGACGCATTATGAAAGAAGTTTTGAAACTTTTGACAAAATACGTAAATAAATAAAATGTAATTTTTAAAATAATTAAGAATTTTTAAAAAGCAATAAAATAGGGAGAAGAATAAATAATTTATTTTGTTATTAGATTTGCAATTTTTTTTAAGAACTAACACGTCCCAATGGCGGATTTAGAGTTGTTTTTTCGAGTCCATGCTGTTGTCTTTAAGTAATCAATTTATTTTCACATTTTAATGGTTTATCTTAGTTTAGTATTTTATTTTAATAATTTTGTAGAAACTAATTGTTTTAATATATTTCTTAAATAAATACGTTATAAAAAATATAATTAAAATATTTTTAGAAAAATAATCAAAATTATTAATTAATGATTACCTTACATACAAATAAGAGTTTTCAGTTTTATTATGATAGATGATCAAAAATAGTAAAATTCTGATTTATATAACGTTAGCAATTGTTTGCAAGGCACACCCAGTCAAGCGGAATATAACTAGTAATGAATATTCCAATTTATCATAAAAAGTAATTACTTCTATTTTAATTAATCAATTCAACAGTTTAACATATAATCGCACTATAGTACTAATAATTTGTAAGGATGGGTGGTTGAGGCAAGTTTATTAAAAAGTTATTTAAAAATTTGAAAAATAAATATGTAAAAAAATGCAAATTTCATGAATTATAAAATGTTAAGAAAAAAAAAAACATTTGATCAATGCCAGATTTTTATTTGTTTTATTACATTCGCTTACTATTACAGAATTTATAAACTTCAAGAGTTTACTTGTTTATTATTTTGTACTAACATTGCAAACGTATGTGTCACAAAAAATAAATAAAAATGTAATTTTTACAAAGTCCCTAAAATAATAAATTAAACTAAGATTAATCCTTAGCATGCTTATTAAGTTAAAAGTATTAAAATGTGAAATGAAATTGGCTTGCCACTTAGGATCTAAATGACCACTGCCCGTTTATACAAACCATTTATTACCAAAATAAACTTGCAACTAAAGAAACCACAATATATCGTTAACAATGCGATTTTTAGTCAAATGATTCTTTATCATTATAATAGCTAATCTAAATCATCACTGTTCATTTATACAAATCAAATACTACCAAAATAAGCATACAACCAGAGAAATTACAATAAACCGTTCAAAAATGCAATTTTAAGTCAGATAATTTTGATTCTGTTCATTATAATAGTATTCTGTATCAATATGCTATATTTCGCATATATAAAAACTGGTCTCCGCATTTACTCCTTAGTTTTATTCCCTAGTGAAGTTTAATCTTCGAACAGATTGCTTGGCGTAAAAAGAACCAGCCTTCACTCACAGCTAACCACGTGAGAATAAAATTTCTATGCATTCCGACGTATGGTATGTATGTATTAGGATCCTCTAGCAACAAATGTAACCGAAAACCCATAATAGTAATCTTAGGAACCAGAGGGCGTCCCTATAAAAACCAAAAATATGGATCGCTTACCATTCGCAATTCCTATCTCCAAATCCTTTAGCAAACTGAATAAAGGAGGAAAAGTATGCATTTTTATTTTGGTTGGTAGGAAAAAGAAAAAAAAAAAAAAGTAGGAGAGAAAAATCCGTTTTCGCCATAAAATTTGTGGGCGGAACACAAGATTTCAAGTGTTAGTGATGTTATAGCATTAGCCTTTCAACGTTTATACACAAAAGTTGATTTATACTTTGCAAGAGCTTTAACCTTCATCGTGACGGGACTTGTTTATTGTTGCTTTTACTGAAGCAGTGAAGAATATTATTTTTATCATTTTAGGGAAGATGATGTTCACGCGTTTAATGCGAAGTAGAAAAATAATATTTTAGAAAAATCAATTAATTACAGTACTTAATTTTGTTAGTATTATATTCTGGTTATATAGACAATGTTATAAAAGGGCAACTCATTTATAATTTGCGATAAAGGACCAGCTCGGAGGAAATTTGCTATTCATGACTTATTTGTTCGTGAGTATATTAATTTGACACTTCAGGGATTAGTCATGGTAGTCAAAATTAGATTCTTTTCCCTGCAGTAAAGAAGTTCCAGATTTATCTCGAATTCAATAAATAAATTAATTCCAATACTTAACCATATTAATACAATAACCTCGTTATATATTGAATGTCATAAAATGACATCGACATTTTTTTATAATAAACGTTAAATAGGATTTAAGTTCCACACGATGGCAACATGTAATGGCATTTATATCTTCTCGTCCGATCGGCAACTGGAGAAGAGAGCACAGTTAGAAGGCGTTGAAGGCGAAAAAGGCAGTTAGCCATCTTTGTTCCTTTTTTTTTTTTTTTTTTTTTTTTTTTCGGTTTTTAAATTGTTTTATTGTTCTAAATATTGTGTACGTCTTTTAACTTTTAATTAAAACTATTTTAAATAGTATATCTTTCAGTTACAATCAGCTCTGAGTATCACGCTCAAACCTGTATAAAAGATTGATAATAAAGAAAATTGCTATTCATTCTATTAGTGAGTTCTATTTATTTCATTCATCAAGGATTAGCAATTCCAGTTTATTTTAAATTATTTTCTTTGTACAGGAAAAAGGTCTGAATTTGTCCCAGTGTTGAATAAATTAATTTACTGCCTTATTTAATTATACTGGCGCAAATATACTGGTTATGCATTGACGTTATAAAAACACAGCATTATTTATTTATATAATAAAGGGTAAATTTTTATTTATGACTTATATTCTTCATTAGTGAATACTATTTATTTAACAAGCCAGTAATAATTTATAGCAGTTTATTTAATATTCTTTGTATCAAGTCCCGGATTTATTTAATTTTGAATTAAGCGTCTCGAAATTACTTTCTTTCTACTTTAAAACAGCCCATATTAGAATTCAAACGATATATTTGAATTTAATTTTTAACAATTAATTAGCTAAAATATTTTCTTTTCAAATTTCAGTATGTATAGAATGCAAATAATGATTTTAGTGAATAGTTCCAACTCCATATTGTAGTTTCTTCGAATAATATGGACATGCATAGAGTTTATATAACATTAGTACTAATATTTAACAGACCATGTGTCCTCATTTCTACCCATAATTTGAGAGTCAGATATTGTAATAAAGAAGGCCTATTCATTTTAGAAGCAAATAGAAACTAATTAAAAATACTTTTAAATAGTTGCAAAATCTAAATAAAGATAATTTAAGGCATTGCAATTCCTATTTAAACAATTTCTGGAAACGTTTCAAAGTAGAAACTCGTTGATGCTTTGTGCATGCTTTTTTTTTTTTTTTTTTAACATAGACAAGGCCATCTATTTCTTTCAAGATGGAAGCAAATGGATATGAATCAAGTGAGATGATTAATTACCATCCTGATCTTAGAGAATCTTGACATTATAACCTTACACAGTGAGATAAATAAGTTGATTCATCGTTTGAAACTTTATTAATTATTTTATGGAAAGGAGACAGTACTAACTGTATCTTGTAGACATAGGAAATAAAAATATAAACGTTAAAAGAGGATAAATTTGAGATCAGCAGCTTTATTGCTTGACATAACGAAACCGAATCAGCCACTTTTAACAGTATTTCACAAAAATGGTAAATGTCAACCATTTTCCCTCAAATGCGTAATACTTTATACTGATTTTCTTTCTGAATTTACACGAAGATTAATATACAGTGTATTGAAGGCCATTCTTTTACAATTTTACAGAAGTACATGATATTTATTTTATAGCTTTTATTTTTGATGCAAAAATTCGCGCATTAACACTGCACCGTTGTTATTTAGTATCGATGTTTTTAAGCGGATTTTTACATTTCATTTTTTACATCATATCATATTTTTCAAAAAAAAAAAAAAAAATCAGCGATTTAAATTATTTTGTAATAAAATGGCTATTTTTCAAGTACAATTACGACGGCTATTTATTTCGAAATATCTGGAAACTCATTAAATAGCAATATATGCAATCATTTTTGAAATGCTTTTGAATTCCTTAGGAATGTAACCATTTTTAAGTAAAAATAAGTGTTAATAAAATTAATTCATGTTGCATTGAAGTTATACGGAAGAACACACCTGCGAAAGTCATTTGACATCGAAGAAAGTATCAACTAACAATACGATATGACATGTCCATCTTTTGAAGATCCGCAATAAGATTGCAAAATAAACGGCATAGTGGATTTGACGTGTATCACGTGATAACATGAGCTAACTTCATCATTGCCAAGTGAATGATGAAAATCTTCTCATGCAAATTATCTGATATTGAATTGAACGCTGTAGTTTGTGCATTTTAATAATTTGTGATGGATTTCAGAATAAACTAGCATCTTGAATTTGATGCATATCATGTGATAACACGAGCTAATTTCATCATTCATCATGGTCAAATCAATGATAAAAAATCATCTCATGCAAATTATCTGATATTGAATTGAATGTTTTCTGATGTTGTGGTATAACGACAGATTCTTTGATCATTTGTGATGAATTCCGAAATATACTAGCATCGTGCATTTGACGTGTATCACGTGATAACACGAGTTAATTTCATCTTTCAACTCACGCCAAATGTACTATGCTCATTTATGAATTTCAACTAACTGAATATAGATACCTTTAAAATTTCTCAAACTACCATGAGTTTATTTCATCATGTTTATTTTCCTCATCAGTCAAAATAAAGCAATACAGTACAAATAAATCGGCACAAATTACCGATAAACCCACAAATGGATATTCAAGAATATAGGATAACGAAAACATTGAATAGACATAAACCAATGAAATACTATTACGGTAGCTTTGGGCCATTTTTTCTTCACGAAAAAAAGCTGTTTACTCGAAGTTTGAAGATGTCTACGTAATAAATGTATCTACCCCGTACGGTAGGTAACACGAGGATTGTAAATGCGATTTGTATGTAAGACTTCCTCCAAAATTTTTTAAAAAACGGAACCTAAATCAAAAATATTTTAAGGGAAAAGGTCCGCCTCTCGTGGCGGAAATACGAGTCTTATTAATCGGGGCTTTTGTATTTGGAAGGGGCGCTTCTTTACGAGAAAATATATTCTCGTATTTTGTGTTGTCATGACGTAGTTTCGCCAACGTTGTTAAACCGGAGAAAATATCGATTTGTGAAATGTTCCCGCCTCAGCAAAATAAAGAAGAATGGCGGTAGGTCATGGGAAAAGTGTTATTCTTTCCCGGTTCAATTGTACTCGGAGCATTTCGGTGGTGTTTTCAATTTTCCCCATCGGGTTGCATGCCCCCTTTTTTTTTTCAGTTTTTATTTATCTCTTTCTCAATGGATGTTCTAGTTTTTAGAGTTTATGTTCTGTTGTTGGAGTTCATTGAATTCGAGCATTCTTTCTTGCACATAAGAATCTTGTTAACACTGATGTCTCTGCTTTAAAAGGTACAAACATTTTAAATTGGAAAAAGTTACTAAGTATATTAATAAATGCATAGTGTATACTAGTATTAACTAGTATATATAATTATGCTAATACATACTAGTAGATTATATACTAGGACTAATTACACAAGTGCATACTAGTAGATTATATACTAGCACTAATTATACTAGTATTAACTAGTATAAAATAAAATAAAACTGAAGGAAAACCAAAGCTGCAAATCAATGAATAAAGAATGAAATAAAAAATTGCATGTTATAATGAAAGTAAATTCAATTCTTAAAATTAAAGCTATACATTGATTTTTTTGCTTTTATAAATTAAATTATCTGTTTGCGTTATGTTTTCATTTTAGTTGCAATGATAATTATGATAAAATTAAAAATTATTGAACTAAATGTGAAAGAATAGTATTTTAGAACGAAAACAAATAACATATTTTTAAGTTGTATCTTGATTACAATATCGTTTAATCAAATACCAAAGAAAAAGGCTGGGAATTATTGGATTTAATACTGGGTTATAGAGGCATACTTCAAATTAAAAGTGAAGTGAGTTTTTCTTCTCTAGTGTCAATTTTTTTTTCTTAAATAAATGCCTCACTTTAAAATAATAATAATAAAAAAATGTTCTACTATTACACTTGTATGTCACTATCTTTAGATACAAAAATAAAGTTCTCTTTAATGATAAAAGAGAATTTCTTTAAAAGACAGAATTTAACACTGCTGATATAAATGATGTGATAAAGTGTATTATAGAATGAAAATGGGTTGTACTTTTTGGCTAAATAAAGAATTTGAATTGAATGTTAAAATAAAAATTCAAAATTCAATGTAAAATTATATTCTTGAAAATTATTGCTCTGGCTATAAAGATTGAAGAAATCTTTTTCCTTTTTCTCTAAACATGAAAGAAAATGTTTATAATAACCCGCTATTTTAATATAAACCGCCCAAAAGCACGTTAAACAAACGATAGGCTATAAACATACAATAAATGACATATAAGCGAAAGACTATAAACATGCCAAAACCACCATGTAACAAAATGCAAGAGGAAAAAAAATAACAAAAAGGAAATTATTATAATAAAACAAAAATGTTGCGATAGCAATAATCATAACGGAAGATTTTTCCGATATTCTATGAACGAATCTCTCAGACGATAATTTAACCCTGCAGTAACAAACGCTATATGATATAATCATTTAACAGTAGTTTCCAATTTAAAAACATAATAATGTAACCATATAATTCTGGCAGATGGCAATGATCTTCAATTTACCTCGACAATTTTCGCCAATGTTTTCATTTTTTTTCTATAAAGTATTGAAGAGATATAAAACTATGTTATTTCATATAACATTCTACAGTTTATTGTAGCTTAAATTTTCCAAGTGGCAACTATAATTGCAATAATTTTATCTTTCATATTAAATAGAAATAGATGTTATAAATGTAATAATATTTTTTACCGTACAGCTAAATCCTTTTTATAAAAAATAGTGTTTTTAAAATATATATATATTAAGCATCAAATTGTAAGATATAACGAGGTAATACTGATAACATTGTAACTAAAAGATGCGAGGATTCTTTTTTTCCAGATTTTGAACAATGATTAAATAATGTAATAGCCATTGTTGCATAGTTAATTTTCGATCTATACATAAACATCAAAATAAAATATTTTATATTAAGAGAGAAAATTAATTTTTAGAAATTCTCATGAAGACTTTGTGATCGGTATTAATTATTTATAACTGAAAATTAACAGTATACATTTAACCATTTTTAATAAGCAATTTTATGCTTTTCTAATATCATCTTCTGAAAATTTTACAGTTTTTTTAATAAGTGATAGTTGACTTAATAAAATTGAATTCTATTCTCACCATAAAGTTGCAATTATAGGCCCAAAAAAGCGTACTTACCTACAAAGGAAAAAGAACAAATATTAGTGTTTATGAAATTTATTTATAAAGATTATACATTTCTCATGAAAACTAAATAAATGCATTTCCTAAAATGAATTAAATAATTAATAAAATGTTAAAAAGTATAAAATATTAATAAACTTGTAAATAGAATGTCAAATAATAGAACACAGTTTTAAATATCTTCAGTTAAAAAAAAAAGTAATATCTCTTTTTAGAATTTGACAAATATATCTATCCACTTTGCTAAACCAAAGATTAAGATGTTTTGAATGAGTGTTTCAGTATGTTATTTTCAGTAAAATAAAATATCATAAGCAATACAAATATAAAGTTCCATCTAAATTATTATTTTTAAAAAACCGAAACAGTGAAGTTGAAAAAACTAAACTCATAGTCAGATAAAAACTGTAACAATAATATCTTACAGAATAACACTTCTTAAATGAAAAAGTGAAAAAAAATAAAATACTATTTTCTGGAATGCTGTATATAAAGTAAACTTTTTTTTTTTTTAAGGCGATGATAAAGTTTTCCAGTATTTTTGAAACAATGCAATGTAAAAAAAGAAAATAAAACAGGATATATAAATAGTAAACAATGTTTAATTTTTATGAATATCGTATTTTAAGTAAATGAGAAGTTCTTAATATAAGAATCATTAGAATTTTATTTAAAATTTTCTATGTAGAAAATATTTCAGCAATTTTTAAATCATAAAGATTATTTTCTCCATTTTACGAAAATACTTTTGATGCGAAATGAAACAAAAAAATATAATTAATGCTCCTTTATTTTCGAATGTAATTCTACTCAAATTATTTATAATACCATGTGCTAATTATTTAAGAAGTTTACCTACGATACGAAATAAAAATGAATAAAAAATTGTTTTAAATCTTATGTCTGATCTTAATTTTTTTTTAACTTCCAAATCAGATTTGAGAATTAAAGCCAATAACGAGTGCAATAAAATAAATGTAAAATTAAAAAAGGATAATATATAAAACAAATAAAAACGTGATGCCTCATTATTTTCTAGAAATAATGTTTCTGTCAAAAAAAAAATCGAGCAAAATGCAGGCTTTAAAACAAATTAAATATAATACTACAAAAAAAAATATCGTGTTGACTACTGTAAATGTTAGAATAATTGGTTTTCAGTTTCATTAAAATTAAAAATAGAACAAAGTGAGGTCAAATTTAAAAAAGTATGAATAGCTACTTAAAATGAGGTCAAATGCGATTTAAATTATCACGGGAAATTCTGATGAGTAAAAAATTCAGCTATTGATTCATTTAAAAATTCAAAAGTAACTTTTCTATAAACCAGCAAAAATTTAAAAGAATAAGACAATATCCTTTCTATTTAATACCTTATTATTTTGTTAGGTCGCAATTTTTTTTAATCGATTTATTTTTCGTTTAAATGCGGAAAAATTAAGAAAATAATTATTAAAATATCCTTAAAATAATATTATTCATACCGTATAAATTATGTTGGATTATATCCTTCACAGAATCATTAAAGCATAATTAAAGTTTGAACTCATTCACTTAGAAATATTTTTCAACTTAAAAACCTTATTTTCAACTTCAGCAAACTAATTTGATTACTCACTTTATATGAACATAAAATTGAGAGAGAAATATAAACAGTTTGTAATTACAAACTGTTTATATAACATTAGGAGTGTATTTTAAAATCTAATTTATAGTTTGAGAAAATATTTACTTATTCTATTTGCATATTCACGAAGGAGCCGCCATTCATTCATTTCAGTTTCTTATCTCTAAAATGCTAATGATTTAAATCTGGATTTATTCTGGATTTTGTAAACAAATGCGATGTAGGGTGGTTGCAGGTGTTGAGGCTAATTTAAAAGGACGATTTTTTAAAAAGAAGAATCAGCTTAACAAACATATTGATAATTTTTGCAAATCTATTTTTTAATGGTATGCGCTAATTACTACAACCTTTTCCTTGAATTAATTCCATAAAATTGATAAATTCTGGAGTATTTTTTTTTCAAAATTTCTTAATTTTTATTTTCAAATCACACACCTTATCATTTAAAGAAGAGCTTTTTCCTCAATGTTCTGTTTAATTTTCTTGTTTACATATAAAACGGTCGCAGCAATTAGCACAAAACAGGAAATGACGGAAAATTCTAGAACATCTAATTATTATATGAATAGAAATAAAAATGCATCCACAAAATAAAATGCCATCTTTAATTAAATCTAAGAAAATGAAAAAAAAAAAATCTTTATACACTTTTTAAAAAAATTACTTTGTTATATATTTCTGGAGATGGAATTTTGATTCTGGAATTTTCATGATATATTAAAGATGTAAAATTTTAATTATTGTATATCATATGATAATGCACTATTTTAAAACTTTCAGAGCTTAAATATGATTACATTTGAATAATTTACTTTCATATTTGTGAAATTTAAATTTTGAATCCGGATTTTTCATATTTTATGATATGTTGAAGATCTGAAATTTTAACTATCGTATATTATATAACAATGCACTATTTTAAAATTTTCAGAGTTTAATTACAAGTAAATTAGAGTAATTTAATTAAACTTTGGTTGCATACGCATGGCGCCCGCTGGTGAAGAATTTTAGAAAAAAAGACCGATTTCATGGTTTTATAATATTTAAAACTTATGAATTAAAATATTAAAGAATAAAAAATATTTAAAATAAAAAAACAACTTTTTAATACACTAATAAGATGGATTTTGATAATTGTTTTTAAAAATTATTATGATAAAATTCACAATCGGTCATAGCTAACTACGCAATCCATTGATGAAAGTCATCGCACCAGTTGCGTGCTTTCGTAAGCTGTATAATATCAACAGCTACTATTTTCCTGGAAGTGGGGACAGATAAAAATATTGCTCAATTGGTTGAAGTTCCTTCACAAGTCTCCTAATGATTATAGCCAGCATTTACTGCGCGATACAGAAGCCAAAAACTTTTCTACCCAGTAGCTAACTCGTAGCTAAGTGGCTAATGCTCCATTATCGTCCAATTCTACACTACTTTTCCATAGGATGAGGGTATTTATGGATGCCGAGGAGAGCGAAGTTAGTTTAGTTCCCAGTTTGCTGTGGGTGCTATGACTCCCAATCTCAAATGTACCTGCGTAGTTAGAAAAAAATAGGAAGCTATTTCTAGCGTATTTGAGTCACTGCTGCATGCGGTAACGCGACAAAGTTTTTAAGTAATACAGCAACTTTTTTTTTCCTTGGGTAGAGAATAGAATCAGAGGATGGATTAACAATGAAGGTCCTTTGACAATTTTTTGTGCACAATCATCGGATTTTTCTTTTGGGACATTTTTTTTGTTGCTGTTATAGTAGTAGTTTGTTGGGATTTTGTTGCGTGGAGCTGGAGATATTACCTTCTCATTGTTGATTATTTACGGTTCATGATATTAATTGCCTGATTGCTTGATAAAGACAGTTTCGGTGGAAATGGCAATGAACTTCTGTAGCAGTTATATTGGCTGTCGTTTAAAACGCTTTTTTATAGTAACCAAAAATAAATAAAAGAAATAATAAAGAAAATATTGAAACAAAATAAAGAAAATAATAACCTAAATAAAAATTTAATTTTAAAATAACCAAAAAAAAAATTAGATAACATAGTTCTAGGATAGAACATGGATATACCATTCGTAGATATACATAGTTATTTTTTTAAACATAAGTTTTAAGCTTTAATCTGAAACACTGAAGAGTTGAATGAAATTATGCATTTATTTATTATTATTTTACACTTTAACTTTCTCATTCCTAAGATCATTCGAAATTAGTTACTTCAGAAAATGGAACGTCTGGATTTCTCTTCTGAGGATAAGAAAAACTATCCATCCTCCTCAAAAGTTACAAACATAGAACGTGTTCTTAAAGGGTTGTTGTATGAAAGAGGATACCACTTAAAGAGGACTATTAAGCGAATGTATGTTCGAAAATCATTTGAAAGTTTTTAGAAAACCTCTTTGTATTCCAAATTCATTACGGCGAACGTTTATAATCAGCAATGCAGGCACTAATGATATTTAATCAATTACATTTAACAGAAGGAAAAGGGAGTTTTGTAGTATATCCAGGCATCTCGAGCATCAACCGTAGTTTAATTGGGGGGGGGGGGGGTGGAGATCTATCATTACACTCAACGAACATATATTACATATATTAGTGATATTATATATATAATTTTAGTTATAATACAGAGTAACTATATATGCAAGATGGTATCATTTTAACCATAAAAATAATTAATTAAAACGTTTTGGAAATCAAAAATATGGACAGGGCAGACATTAACAAGCATTAAATAAAAGCAGATACAAAAAAAAATGAATTTTTTTCAATTAATTTTATATTTGTTTGAACGAAAAGATAAAGAAAAATATGGTATTATAGTAAAAAATGTAAAAACAATTCCAATTCATCAATGAAGGAAAAGTGAACAAAAATAGATAAATGTAAAATCAGAACTTAACTATTTCTTGCAGTTTTAAAAGGAATGAGCATTATGGAAAGGCAAAATGAATATATATCGTATTTAGATTTTAAAAAATATCTAACTTAAAGAAACATTTAAAAATATTAACCCCTTGACCAGTTTGTTCGTATGCCGTGTGAGCATCGATTTACTGCATTTTCTACACCTTTCAATGAGAATCAAATCAATCCATAAACGTTGTGACTTAATACAGAAATTATGAGGAATGCACAAAGTTTCAATTATTCAACGGATTTTTATTTGATTCAAAACAACAAAAAAATTTCCAAAATAGAATGTGTCGTCTAATTAGATAGCAGAGGATATAAGCTTTTTAAGAAATTAAATCTTCTACATAATACTTTATATCACAATTTTTGATAAAGAAAGAAAAAAAATTAATGTCTTTTTACACATTTCAAGATTTGAGAAGAGCGCCAATAAATCAATGAATCAAAAAATGAGAGATAAGTGCTATAAATATAGGTCTTAAAATTTTTCTCTGTGGATTTTGAGGTGAAAATAGAAACATCAAATGAATATACTAATAGATTTATTCAAATATCCAAAACTAAAAAGATGCGAGTGAATTCAAACTATTCCACTTCGTTCATTTCACAAAAATCTTAAATAAAGTAAAGATTAAGAAAGGAAATCAACTGCATTGTCCTACTCACCTTTAACGATGTGAGCGAAACCTAAATAGAAGACAGACAGGTGCACTGAATATAATATATCGAACCATAAATTTTACAAAACTTCCAAATAGAAATGGCATTAAATATTAAATCCTCGAGCAAACGACTTTTATTTCAATCACTTTGCTGCAATTTTAGAAAAAGAAAGAGAAAAGAGAAAAAAGAATAGTAATTCAAATGCATTTTTCATTTTTAATGATGTGAACAAAAACCACATGAAAGACATACTGATATATCATAACCATCCATAAATTTAAAAAAAACATCGAAACAAAAAAAAGGATTAATAAATATTAAATACTTTTGATTAAACAGTTTTTATTTCATTCATTTCATGGCAATTTTAGATAAAGAAAGGCAGAAAAGAAAAGCAAATCCAATACCGAAAAGCAACTTTGAATGAAAGCAAAATTCTTATCAGCGATAAAAGCAAAATTCATATTAATCGGCGAATTAAAATGTAGAAATGGCTAATGCGAAATCCGGTTTTGAATTTTTTTTCAAGGTTTTCTTTTGAAGCCAAACAAAGAAGTCCAGTAGGAATGCCACATGAATACGTTAGAAATGAATAAACTTTTTCAAATATCTAAATCGGAAAAAGCATGAGTAAATATCAAATTTTCTTTATCAAATAGATTTCACTTTGCATATTTCACAACAACCTGACATAAAGTAAAGACTAAAATGAAAATCAATGCCAGGGTCTTTTTCGACGTCAATGATGTGAGCACAATCCAAATGAAAAACATATGGACACACTGAAATAATTTAACCAAACTTCCAACCAGAAAAAACATTATCAAATATTACATCCTCTTGACCAGACGATATTCATTTCATTTACTTCACTGCAATTTTAGAAAAGGAAAAATAAAAAAAATAAGAAAAGAAAAGCCATTCCAGTGCCTTTTCCACCTTTAACGATGTGAGCACCATTCCAATTAATCAGTGAATTAAAAGGGGAAAAATGGGTGAACGTGAAATCAGGTCCTAAACTGCTCTTCAGTGGGTCTTTCGATCCCTAGAGTAGTGAGGCAAAGGAGCATTTTGGGAGGAACCGGGGAGCTGGAAGAAAATACAACAGGGGAAAGAAGATCACGTCCTCCATCCCCTCCTGCACCCCACGTTTACGTCCCATCTCCTGGAGGAGAGAGCCTAAAGGAAGAGAGGCCGAATTTACGATCTTTTGATCAATTATTCAAGCATGCAGCCGTGCACAGGTTGCACGAATATCTCCCCGACTGGCATCACGTGACTTCGACTTGTTATGACCGCTACCCGTTTCTGGTCCCGAATTTTCCTGTTTTATTCCCGTTTCTGATTCTTGACTCTTGTTTTCTCCCAGAAAAAATTCGATTTCAGATTTTTTTTTTTTCTGGAAAAAAAAAAAAAAGTGTCATGTTATGCGATTTTGGAATTTTCTTGGATTAAAAAAGTTGGACAACGATATCTAAAAGATTTCGGATTCCGATATACATGCGCTTATGTTAGATAAGTGTAAAAAAAAAAAATATTCTGAATAATTCAAGAGATTCCGAAATTTTATTTTAAAGTTGTTTATGGAAATACTTCACTATTTTAAAGCGAAATACTATAATGAAGAAAAAAAATGAATATTCCTAGAGCAAAAGGATCTAACTAAAGTATAAACTCCGTTGTTGTTGTTGTTACTTATGGCACTTAGAGAAGCCCGCTGACGAAGTCAGCGATTTAAGCCGAGTTTGTGCAGTAGATTCTGAGGGTAAGGACCCCTGAGCACCCGAAGTCAGAAGTCTGACTTCTAGCTCATATGAAGATGACACACACATTCGCTTGTACTACTCCTTTTTACAGGAGGCTTTTTCACACACCTTACAAAAGAACACAGGTAAAGAACAACATGCCCGAACCAGGACTCAAACCTGGGACGCTCAGGTCACGGGGAAGACGAGCTACCCCTATGTCAGGACGCTGGCTGTAAATTCCGTTTATATCGGTAGTTAAAATGACGTGAAAATTATGTTGCTCAACAGAAGAATTTTTATAGGATCAAATTTTTAATTTTTAAGATTTGATAATTTCTAATAGCAGATCATTTAAGATTTCAAAAGCAACCTCACAAGGAACAAAATTCCAAACTATCACAACGCATTATTATTATTATAAGGTAATAAAAGTTATTTAAAAATTAAGTATAACATTGTTAGATTTTACAGCTTTAAGCACGATCTCTTATTGAGCAATATAGAGATGCGCAATACACAGCACTAACAGTTTCTAAAGTAAATAAAAGAAAAGAAAAAGTGTTTTAAAATTAATTTATTTAATCAAAAAAAAACATTGCATAATCTGATAATTTTTCAATTTGCTTATATATAGATAGTTTTAAGTTTGACCTTTTTTACAAATCCATTTCAGTAAGTAATTTCATCAATATGTCATCTTGTTGTTGTTGTTGTTTATCCATCTTGGACTGAACTCCAATTTAAACCAAGTCCAAGAGATCGGGGAAAGAGGGGTGCAGTAGATTTTGAGGGTAAGGACCCCTGAGTACCCGAGGGCAGAAGTCTGACTAACTACCTCATATGAAAATGACACTCACAGCTTGTACAATACCTCTTTACAGGGGTCATTTTCACACACGTCACAGATAGAACACAAAATGAAGAACAACCATGGCCGAACCAGGACTCAAACCCGGAACGCCCAGATCACGGGGATTGCGTTCTACACCTAGGCCAGACTGCCGGCACATCTCATCTTTACTAAATAAAGCTGCACCACACTAAACATTTTAAATGAAATAAACGCTGCATTTCAATTTTTTAAATATATTACATTTCTATACATAATGTAAATAAATAAAAGACTTAACATAAAACTGGTAATGAAGTGCAGACTTCCACACAGACTGAGATCATTTATATGAAAATAGTGCAAAATTTCATTTAATTGTTCAATAATTCGTAATAAATCATGACAAAGTGAATTTATAACTCGCTAGTCTTCTATCGCAAGGATCTCGATTTCCACTCCGAACATTTTTATTACTAGCAAACAATCTCATAATTTATTTCTGACAAAAATCCACTAATATCTTTAGAAAAATATGACTATTGTTCCAGCGATTAATGCAGGAAAGATATTTATTTTCCCAATAGGAATCCTGTTTCCATAGCAACCTCCATTATCCCAGACATGACGAAAAGGATAAAGGTATGTTGTTACTATAGAATATCTAGATTCTATTTTAAAATTACAATATTTTGCATAATAAATAATGACTAAAACTACAGACAGAAATGGCGTCTTTTGGGTGCCAATTACGGAAACATGAAATACCCTTTTTCCCCCAAAATATATGTTGACGAATCAAACAACCTTTTTCTCACTCCCACACGGTCTATTTCCATTCTCCCACGGCATGCAAAGAACAAGAAGAAAGTGATCAGAAATAGAGTGGGAGAGAGTGGAAATAAGGCGGGAGAGAAAAAGGGCCATGATTTCTGCCTACCCCTCTCATCTTTTTTTCCTCACTTAGGGCTGCATGCACGCTTTTTCAAATAGATTTGTTGAGAGGGACGAGTGAGAGAGAGGGAATAAAAACGATGGCAGGCAGGAGGAGATCTTTTTTATACCCCTCCACTTTTCCCGAGTTTGTGTTATTCGGCACAGAAAGAGAGCGAGGGAGAGATAAGACGTTTGTTGGTTAGTTGCTGATGATGAGGATACTTTTTGGCGGAGAAGTGTTTCTCCCGCCGTCTGATGATGGAAGTAAGATGGGTCCGGGAGCGTGATAAACAACCTAACCTGACAGCGCGCGCATGCCGCTGTAATGCGATGGGGCGGTACGAGTTTATTAACTTCTCATCTCAAAGATTTCATTTTTTTTTTTTTTGAAGAGAAGAGGGATGGAAAATGTGTGCATGCCTCTTTTCTGTTCTTCTAAAATGCTCCTCTTGCCGCCGACAAACATGCATGTAGTATTAAGAACGATTTTTCTTCCGAAAGAGTTAGTTGAGAGGTAGATGAAAGAAAATGTAAGAGGAAGGGTGTTCTTTTTTTTATGTTGGGATAAGAAATTTGGAACGTTTGATGGCGTTCGATGAAAAATTTTCGATTTAAAAGTATTTTGTATGAATTTTTAGAGGAACACAAAGTATTGTATAATTATTGATAAAAAAATCAATATTTAATTATGAAAATCTTAGAATAATCTTACACATTAAGCATTTATTTAGCAATTTTATTAATCTATTAAAAGCAGACAAGATATGCATAAGTAGATTTGATCTAAAAAGTAATAAAATTCGGAAAACAAACAGTTTGCCAACAAAATTGAAATTTACAGTTGAGTAACATTTAACCTGATACTAACAAACTGATATTTAAATGATATTAACAAACTGATATTAAATTAATATTTAAAAGAATGTAAAATACATTAAATATGTGTTCTAATGGAGAATACTGTTATATAAGATCATCATTAAGAGAAAATTATACACACTAAAGCATTCTAAATTAATTACATATAGCACCCTAATTAAAAACTAAATGGCATATGTTGCCTTGTATCAGGTAGTCACATTCTAAAAGAAAATTTATTAAGAGAACTGTGGGAAAAAATATCAATCATTATAAATGTTGACCATTTATAATGACTGATGTTTTTCAACAACAACATTCATAACTGATGCTTTAACAATGAACAACATTAGTAATAGTATAACATATCAGAATATTAATCATCATTCAGATCTTAGGGAAATGAATTGCAACAAAAAAAGTGCAAACATTTAATGACAAGAAAAGATTGGAGAATCGCCAAAAGTATAAACATAAACCACTCTTTGTCGTAAAATAATGCGATCTATGTTATGATGTGTATTCATTAGGAATCAAGAGTGGTATAGAAATGATATAGATGCTAACAATCATTATTAAAATCCAATTATTTAAAAGACATCTGTAATTGAAGTCTGATGCAATCTAATTATAATAACGTGTGTTTAAAAATACCACATTTATTTAGAATAAATTTTGTAACTTTGAACCGCAGTCAAATGACATGTATGACATCTAATCATACTTCTATGTCACACCAGCTAAAGAATGTTCAGACGAAAATATCCATGTATCACTGAAAACACACATTTTTATCAAGCGTCACACAAAACAACAGAACACACGCATCTTTTTACATTTCATTATAACAAATTCCACTCCAGCCATGCCTCTGTCTTCAACTCGGTCCCGTCCGTTTTCTAAAACACCCCAAACGCCTAAATGCATTTTAACACCATTAATTCAGTCGGTATAAATTATTCAAGCAAAAGCTGCTGGAAAAGTATAAATTTATTTTCCGCAAATCTAACAGAGAAGATGATACTGCATATTCCAAGCTGTTTACACATACACAGCGTCCTAAGACGCGCACAGAGGAAATCCAAAGACATTGTTTTCAGACCGAAACAGCGGCGTTTTACAATAAGTTACCAAGAAAGGAAAACCGATCTATCAACTAAGCAACATTTGAGATACTTTCTGGAAAGAGCCCCCCACCCCTTTTGCTTTGACGGGAACTTATAAATCATCATTTCTCTTTTAAAACCATTCTCTGTATAATGCAAATGGCAAGAAAAATCTTTGGAAACCCGCCGCAGAGAGACGTTCGGGCACATTAGAAAAGTTTGGGGTAAATGATTGCTTATTGAACATAAAATATACAGTTTGGAGAAAGAAGAAGAAGGAAAAATAGTAAGAATAGAAAAGGGAATGTAAGTGTATAAAAATTGAGTTGAAAATTTATAATAGCAATACATTTTATTTTTTATGTTTGCATGAAACGGAAAAATTTTTGAATTGAAATCAAAATTGAAATATTAGAATCAGATCTTCCGACATTTTTATTCAAACTAGAAATCCTTGAAGAATTACGACATACCAGAGGACATCTTAAGAAAGAAATCTTTTTGTAAAGTTTTCAAATAATTTTTGTTAGACAATGATTTTTCTTTTGATATCTATTTCAAAATTTCCCATATTAGTATAATAGTAAACTTAATTTCAGAAGCCAAAAAATATTGTGAAATATTGTATGATATCGAATAATATTCGCAATATGTTGCGTTAACCTGAGCCAATGACAGAAGTTCAAAATGCTTTAATAAAAAAGGAAATGGGGGGGGGACGCTTGTGCTTGCAATAAAACTTTTACTTATGCTTTTAAAACATTTCTTGTATTTGGTAAATATATAAGAAAATTACAATTTTGGTAGAGTTAAATTAATTGATTTAGGATATCAAAATCAGCATTGCAAATAAAAAAGGATTTAAAAGAATCATGGAATAGATTTCATTGGAGTTAAAGAGATTTTAACTTAAGGAAAGTATACTGAATGCTTTAAGTGCTATCCAAAAATCTTATGATTCATTTAAATAAAATCACAAATTAAATATGAAAATAATTAGATAATAAATATATAATAATAAGAATAATAAAGGGATTATCATATTGATAATCCAGGGGGCATGCGAAACAGCCTATATTTTATCCTTAGAAGGATTATTCAAGTTTGTCTAGAGTAGAAGCTTGGTTAACTATAGCAAAATTCGGACACAATTTTCAATATTATGCTTTGAGGATCTGCCTCTAAAACACCAAGGTAGGCCATAGATAATCCGAGAAAATACATCATCTTATATAATCATATATAATTGCATAATAGCTTGTAATTCTTTACTAGCAATTTGGAAGGTGATGGCTGATCTTCATTTCAAAGTTTACAGTTTTGTCAACATTTAAAAACAAAAAAATATTATATTTATGGATACTTTCAGAACCTGATAGGATAAGTAGTTTTATCCAACATAGAATAATCCCAAAACCTGAAAATGTACATAGTTCTACGTGATTGTAGAAAACAACATAAAATCTTATATAATCGCATCATAGCTTATAACCCTTTACCAGCAATATTAAAGGCAATGGCTCATTTTTAGCTCAAAGCTTGCAGCTTCGTCAGCATTTAAATACAAAAAAATAATTATGTTTATGGAAATTCCAGAAAATAATAGAATAAGTAGTTTTACGCTAACAGAAGATAATCCTAAAACAAGAAATGATACATAAGTCTATGTGATTGAAGAAAACAACAAAATCTCTGTTAAAAGCTATGATGCGATTATCCATTTCCATGCAATTTGGAAGGCAATGGCTCATCTTGAACTGAAAGGTCTCAACTTTGTCAGCATTTAAAAAAAACATAGGCGAATTATATTTACGGATACATTCAGAACATGATAAGTAGTTTTATGCAACATAAAATAATCCTCAAACGTGAAAAGATACATAGTTCTACGCGATTGAAGAAGAAAACAACATGAAAACTTTAAATAATCGCATCAAAGCACGCGATTTGGGAGGAAATGGCTCATCTTTAGCTGAAAGGTCTCAGTTTTGTCAGCATTTAAAAAAACAAAGGCGAATTATATTTATGGATACATCCAGAACCTGAGAAGATAGGCAGTTTTAAGTAGCAGGTAGAAGATCTAATATCTTCTGGGTTCAGCCACGAGTAAGCACCACTTTTCAAAACAAGAGCAGCTTTCATTTTGAGATCTTCATTCTTAACGAGCACTTTTGCACCTTTCAAACCCAAGCCCAAAATCTTCTGGGAGATCCCATACGCGAGGGGGGGGGGGCGGCATACCGCAAAGAGCATTTTATTTTGGTACGGGAAGTCGTCTTCTGTCAGCAGTCGAGCACCTTAACGAAGCAGCCCGAAATGGCAGCAAGAAAAAGAGAATTAGAAAAATAAGTCTTTAAAGGTAGGTTGGAAAAAAATAAAGAAGTTGAAGAAAAGATACGACTACACACACATTTACAGCAGACATACTAAAAAAATTTTTTCTCTCAGGGGATTTTATTCTGTAAATAGACAGACAGACGAATACAAGCCTTAACTGGTGTAACTTTTTTTTTATTTTTGTCTTAAAAAAAAGAAAGAAATAATTTTCGTTTTGTTTCCGTTTATCAAGAGATTATTGTCAATAAATTCTGCTCTACACCGGAGTTTCACGCTCAGGTTCATACGGTAGAGTTATTTCCGTTCTTCTGTGAAAGATGAGTCGTGGAAACAATAGGGGGTGTTATTGAGTTTCAACAGCTTTCTGGAAGATTTCATAGTATATATATCTATGTGGCTTTTCTGCGTGAAATTCCATTTTGGAAAAGCTTAAAATAAATAGATACTCTTATTAGATCTACTTTACTCCTTGCGAATGAAAGCAGTCAGTATATTTTTAAACCCCACTTACTTACTACGTTGATAAAAATCTTTGCACTGAAAGACTTACTCATGATATTTCAACATATATTTAAAGAAATAAATTATTTTTCTCTTCAAATAAAGGTTTCCACATAAATATTTTGCGTCTTATTTTCTAGAAAGACTACTGCCATAATTTTAGGACTAGTTTTACCTCAGGGTAATTAAGGAAAATTAAGCAGATTTTACTTATAAGTAATTTAGGAAAATAAAACAGACATAAAATAACAACTTTAATGGAAAAATAACATTCTGGTTTTTGCAGATAATATTTAAAAAAACTCAGCATTGATGTACCAAATGATAAATAGAGAAAACTGGCTTCCCAAAATAATGCTTTATCTGAATGTGCACCAAAAATCTTTGAGCAGATGTTATATCTATAATTCAGTTTCATTGTTAAAATATTCAGTCTTGCCATATCTAGATCATATCTACTGGAAATGATCTACTTTAGATCAAAATATCTATTTGAAACAAAAAAATTTAAAAATATTACATTTTCATAATATGAAATAAATTCTTATTCCAAAAAGAAACAGATAAAGTTAGAAATATAAAATGTATAAAGAAAAATAAGATTTCTGTATTTCGTTATTATATTGAGTGTAATGGTCTTTATAAAACAATTCTATATGTGTATAAAGAAAATATTTTATCTAATCTTTAGAATAAAATTCATTGATTCAATAAAAATAAGTATTTATTTTATTATTATTTTATAAGTATTATTAGTTCCATTATTATTTAAAAAAACACCAAATGATTTTTATATTTGTTAAATAAGAAATCAATATTTGTAAGTCGAATTAAATAATTGTTTAAATAATTTCTCTTATAAATCATATCTATGGTTCATTTCCTGTTCTTAGGTGCTGAATTTTTTTAAAAAAAGAAATTAGCTATTTAAGAACTACTCTATTTTTAACATCAAATAAGATCTTTAGTTTACGACATCGTTATCTTCGTTAATTATTGCATATTGATGGATATTATGAAAAAAAAAAGAACATTCGAAGGAGAAAAAAAATGTACTTTAGCCCACGAAAGAAATTCATAAACAGAAGCAGAAAAAAAAATAGAACGAGAAGTAATTAATTGTTACGTAGGCAAATAAATAGGAAGCAACTCGAGGATTATCTCTTATCTAAATCTATAACGATCAAATAAGCTATCAAAATCTGCCAATAAGGCGAGTGTTGGAAAATCTCTAATATGGACATGAAGGGAAAGGGAGCAAAATGCTGCGCTACTTTGGTTGAAGAACATCAATGGCTACAGCGTAATGATAGTTTCATCGATTTTTCGTTAGTACGGACCATTTGTTATCTCTTATCTTATCAGATTTAAACTATAGAAAAACCATCGTTTAATATGGTCGTCAGTCTCAGTTACTGGAAATGTGTGCAGTTATGTCGCGGGACTTTTATTATTTTTCTTTTTTTGCAAAGTATTTTGCAGTCAGAGTAAAGCGATGCATTTTTTTTTCTCTTTTTGGCGCTAGTTTTGGCGAAATAGTCTTTGGCGCGTAAGGGAGGAAAAAAAAAAGTGAAAAATGAACTGAATAAATTAAAAATCTGCCTAGTAACTGCAGTTAGCTACCGGAACTCATCTTCGATTTCTAACGCAGAGTAGCATATCATTTCGAAACATCTTTTTAATGTTTTTTTTATATTATATTTTATTTTTTTACTTTTTTGTCGTAGTTTCCGAAAGGTAGAAAATGCATTTGTGGTATCCATTTCTTTGATTGTACGTGTCAGATATGTTTCTATGACGTAGTAGCCATGTGGGTTACGGTCATTACGAGACACAAACTGGGATATTTATCTCCAAGTCAGCTTTCATATTCCCCTCCCCCTTCCCCTCCCCATTTGAAGCGTTTAACAGAAAAATAATCTAGAAGAAAAGTTTTGGAAGGTTAGTAGTTTAATTCAAAAATGTAGCTCAACCAGTTCCAATATGCTTTGTTGCCACCCTCAATCAAGTAAATTATATGTTAGAGTGTGTTGGCGAGATTTAAGAATTGTGTTTAATTGGTATAATTATTAAATCGTAATTTAAAAATATCGAAATTCAATTGTAACCACAAGCAAGGTCTTTAATTTTTTCGGCCTTCATTCATTGTCGCTTTAAAACTGATATTTGAATAAATTTAATTAAATTTATAAATAAAAATGATTTTAGATGAGGATAAATTTTAAATTATTAATCATATCGTATTCGGTAAAATATAAATGAGAAATGGGTGAATTTTTCATATAATTCAGCTTTGAGAAATAGGCTGAAACACAATCAGCACCGATACCGACTGGATCCATTAAACAAATAATAAGGGTCGATTAATTAAATTTAGGAGAGATTGATAATTATTTTACAAGAATTTATTCATGTATTTTTTGGTCTTTTTATAAAATAAGAAAAATAAGAATATAAAACTCGAAACATACAATTTCTTATTTTTGCATAATTTTTTCGGTAAAATTCAAATTGAAAGTGAGTGAATTTTACATATAATTCAATTTTGAGAAATTGGCTGAAATTCAATCCGTACTGATACCGATAGGATCCTTTAAACAAATAATAACTGTCTATTAATTAAACTTTCAAAATAATGATAATTTTTTTCAATATATTAGAAAGAATTTATTCATATTATATATATATATATATATATATATATATATATATATATATATATATATATATATATATATATATTGTTTCTTTATAAAATACAAAAACTAAGAATATAAAACACGAAGAATACAAAAACTTATTTTTATATTGGATCTATTAAACAAAAAATAAAGGTCAATTAATTAAACTGAGAAAGACTGATAATTATTTTCTACATACAAAGAATTTACTGGACTAATTTTTTTTTTCTTTATAAAATGCGAAAAATAAGAATATAAATAATATAAAACACGAAGAATACGAATACTTATTTTTGGATTGGACCCATTAAAGAAATAATAAAGATCGATTAATTAAATTTAGAAAAGATTAATAATTATTTTCTACATATTTACAAGAATTTATTGATAACTTTTTCGTTACTTTATAAAATACGAAAAATAAGTATATAAAATATTAAAAATACAAATTCTTATTTTTGTACAGTTTTTTTGTAAGATACAAAGAAAAAAATTAAATCGTTCACCGTTTCGAAGAGTTTTCTGTAGTTGATTATAAAATTCTTTGATTTTGGGAATTAAAAATTATTTTCATTTGTAAAAATCCGTTTCCATGATTCTTATATCTTTAATTTTATAATATCCTAATAAAATTAATTAAAAAACTTAAGCTCAGTAAGCGTATAATGACTTACTAGTTAATTAAAATTTTCATCCACACCACGGAGTTACTGTTTGGACAAATTAGATTAAAATCTACGAAAAAGCTCGAAAAAGAAAAAATAACGAGAAGTAATCCCATCCAGTCTCTGTTCTGCAAGATTAATGTGCAATTAAGAAAGTTGGCAAATACAATTTCAACGGAAATGATAGACTTAAATAATGTTTCTCGGCAGTGAATGCGTGACAAAACCACTCCAGTATGCTAGTTAAAAATCTAAAAAAAAAAATCTTGTGTCTCATGAATTACATTATTTGAGAATTGTTTCGCATTTACACAATATTCTGGATTAAATAAATAGTATTTAATAGTTTAATTCGTGTATTAAAGAAAAATTGATGATATTATACTTTTTACAAGTATAAATATGCTGCAGGAAGATAAATATTACAATTGTTATCTGTCATTTTAATTAAAACACGTGAATGTATAAAACCACTTTAAGCTGAAAAATTATTCTAAACATCATATGGAATATTTAAAATCTGATATGAGAAACAAAGGATATATGAAATAAAAAAATAAGATTGCACATATTCGTGTATTAAAGGAAAATTACCGATATACTTTGAAAGAATAAATAAGTTGCAAGAAGATAAATATTACGAATGTTATCTATCACTTTAATTAAAAATGTGTGAATTTATAAAATTAATTCACACTAAAAATTACTCTAAACTTCATATGGAATATTTAACATTTAATATAAGAAACCAGTCTGAGACTTAAAAAAAAATAAGATCATACAAAATCGTCGATATATTTCATGAATTGCTGCATATAAAAGCATGCATTTCTTTATTTAATTTATCAAGATTTTAAATTTTAAAGAAAAAAATTCTCCGAAATTTTTAAAAATTATTTTTAAGATTTATTCTATATATCAAATTTAAATTTAGAATTTCTGAAAACAATTCATATTAATTCATTTATACAATGTTATTTAATATTAAAAACGTAATTATGTTTTCATTAAAATTAATCTTTGCTTCTAAATGGCATATAATTTTTGATTAGGATTCATACTACGCATTTTAAATCGAACAGATGCAAAAGTCTAAGAGAGGAAAATAAAAGGAATTGCCGTAATAAAATTAAAAGTAATATATTTAATGCAATTGTCAAAACAAATGCAAAAATGAAACTTAAAATGCTTGAGAAAAAACATGTAGCGACTTAAAAAATAATTTCTTTATTATATCTAATTAACCAACACAGCCTTAATTAACCGAATATAATAGTTAAAATTTTTTAATAATTTGAAATAAGAAAGATCATAAAATTCTCCAAGATTACAGAAGTGAAAGGTATAATTAATAATAATAGTTATAAAAGAAGAAATAATTATTATTATCACTTCGTATTTTTTTAATTAAGATATTGAAATAATTAAAATCGGAAGAAAGTTAAAAACGTAACAAAAAGTAATTGTCTACCAACAGCGCTTTTATTATTAAATTAATACATCGCATGTATGAATTACATGTGGGGATTTTTTTAATATTAAACTTTAATTGCATTAAAAAAATAATTTGGTATTTTCAGTAAAAAAAAGTACAAATTTAAAATAAAAAGTTTAAATATATATATTGCTATTAATATAAGTTAACGAAAAGGGAATAAATTTTTGCTTTTTATGAAACTTTTAACCGAAAAAATTCAAAATTTTAAACTGTATGCCAGATATTCAACTAATAAAAGTAAAATAATAAATATATCTAAATATTCACTGTAAATGAAATTCTACGAATTATTTTATATCATAGAGTTTGAAATTTAATACGACAATATATCGAATTTTCTATACGTGAAATTTACTTCGCATATATTGATTATCTTTTTAATATTTTTTCTCTATGCTTATAACTTATATTCTGACGAATAAATAAATTTTATAATATAATAAATTTTCAACAAACGAACGCCTATTCCAATCCTCCTTTCATTTTTAAGCGAATTGATTAGATAAAAGGAAAAAAAAAAAAAAAAAAAAAAACTCGTGTTGTTTTAAGAGCTGAAATTTTTTTATCTAAAGTAAAATCTCTGGTTTTCTTCAACAAATGCGATTATACTGATTCCTTTGATGAAATCCGAGAATTGAAAGGGAAAAAAAATCCTACCTTTTTCATTTCTCGATTCGAAGCAATCTCCGTGCAATGTGCAATCTCTGCAAAAAATCCATGTTCAATCAGATCACACGGTCTGGAAAAACACCGTTTAATAATCTTAGGGTATGGGAGGATGGAGATCAAGAGGATCGTTAGAGGCAGCAACCAAGGCAACCACCGCGCACGTGTGCGGTCTAACGGGCGAATGAGGGGAAAACTTCCCGCGATTCGTCCGAGCTCCGTTCTATTCTAGGTTACGTCATTTGTGACGTCACATTTGGCAAAGACAAGGAGAAAATAACCGTGACGTCACGCGCTGGAGATCTCGCGCGGGATCCTTGGAATCTCTTCGCTCTCTCTCTCATCTACATTTCAAATTTGCAGTAATTTGATTATTTCAAAAATTTTCCGAGTTGATTTATCGAACACAAAAAAAGTATAAAATCTAGGATTTTTTTATATATATAATGCATATGCTTTTTTTTATTCGATTTAGTACAACTGAATAAAATTTGGTGAAATTAGCAAACATATGAATTTCCTAGGATCTCAGTGGGATTATGTAAGCATTGTAAAGGCGAGAACTGAATTCTATTTAAAGCTGCTAGTTAGATAGGGAAAAATTATTTAATATGAGAAAATAATGCACTAGAGACGGAAATCTTGAAAGACAAATGTATGTGAAAGGACATGTTGACTCAACAATTAATTTATACTCCAAAAATATGCAGAAATTAAAAATTAGTCTGTCTGAGGGTTAAATAAACATATATTATGAAAAGGCAACGAAAGTGCTTTTTGTTTTGTCTTGTTCTTTGTTTTTCCTCACAAATGCCCATATAATACATAATCCATTTCAAAATGTTGTAAAAATAAAATATAGCAACCAATAAAGTCAGCTGTATTTAAAGATCTATTGATTAACACATTTTAATTATTCATTTTTGTAAGCAGTTTCAGAAATCGTGGATATAATTAAACTGGGTTTTTCTTTTTCTTAAATAATTTGACGAATTAATTAGATACAAATCAGCTTAATTGTGCATTAATACACCAAAATTATGACTACAATGCTAAATTGCATTCCGCTACCTCATCGGATTACTTGTGCCTTAATACACATAATTATTACTACGATGCTAAATTGCATTCCGCTACCTCATCGGATTACTTGCGCCTTAATACACATAATTATTACTACAATGCTAAATTGCATTCTGCTACCTCATCGGATTACTTGTGCCTTAATACACATAATTATTACTACGATGCTAAATTGCATTCTGCTACCTCATCGGATTACTTGCACATTTATACACCATAATTATTACTACGAAGCTAAATTGCATTCTGCTAACCTCAGATGCTTTCTGTCATTCATTATTATTGAAGAATTTGAGAAATGTTACACTCAAATATAAAAGTAAGAAGTTGAAAAATTCTTTTGTTTAGAAAAGGACGTAATCCTGAAGAAATGAAAACCATTAAAATTCAACTAAAGGTTTAAAAGATATAATAAAACATTGCGAATATAACATTATGAAGCTGATCAAAATTACATTATAAAAAAAAAGAGAAGTGCATGTACCAAAGAATGGGGATCTGGCCAAAACACAATTTCAAAGATTGTTTAAACCAATTAACTCTGAATAATGCAATAAAAACAATAGATTACTCCACCTTAAATGCCTCATAAATGCAATCATACCTAAGCTTTAAGTTGTTTCTGTTAATAGTACTTGCTGTATAGTCCGTGAAGGTATTTTACAACAGATTGCAGGAAGCTTTTAAATAGTTTATATAATTTAGATTGCATATAGAAGTTTAAATGCTTATCCAATCTGGATTTGACTAAAACACGATATCAAAAATTATTTGAACCTAGAATTAATTAATTGAATCATGCAATCGAAAATCGACGATTAATTTATCTTGCATACCACAAAAATCCAGTCATACTTAAACTCTCAGACGTTTCAATTAATAGTTCTTGAAGTATTTTGTAAGAGATAGCAGAAAATCCTTAAACAATTGATTAAACTTAAGTCCCAGAGGGGTTTATATACTTATCAGTTTCAGCCAAGTCTGGATTGTGCATTGAAGGTAGTCTGAAGATATCAAATATTTGTTGAACCTACAGTTAATTAATTAACTCCTAATCATGCAATCGGAAACCGTAGATTACTCTATCTTAAACACCTCGTAAATCCAACCATACCTAAGCCCTCAACCGTTCCAGCGGCATTTTCTTGTTCACCATTTATCACAGCAAGAGGGGTCGGGGGTGGTGAGAAACACATGATACCTCCTCTGATGACTATCGAATTTTATATTAGCAACATGTGCTGCAATCTCGCTAATGAGTTGTTCCTTCAGACACTCTGAGAAATTGTTCATTATTGGATTTTAACGAACATTTTTGAGGGGTGCAGTGTCGCGTTAATCGCGATACAATCGCCGTCGAAGACATTTTTCTTAGATGGCGGCTTTTGGGGAAAAGAATGGGGATTTTTCCTTTTGTTCCTCATTCCAGGCCCTCATCTGTGGGGTTCGTAAAGAGAATAAAATGTCATTAAATGATGAAAGTTTGTTTCGGACCGATTTTTTAATAATTATGGTTTTTCCCTTCTACAGACGGGGTGGATTTTCTACATTAACTATCGCTGAATTGCTTCGGGAATCATTTGCGCCCAGTTTCTCATTATACGGGATTAATCCTTTTGTTACACATATTTTTAAAAATGGAGTTCTCGATTCCTGTCATCGTTTTGGACTGATTTTTTTTTTTATCGGTAAAGTATTATCATTAGTAGAAAGGTAAAAATGGACGGTGTAGGTCTTTTGTTATTTCCAGCCTGCGCTTGTGCGCTAATGATTTATGCACCGTAAGCATTTGGCAGTCAAGGATATTATTTATTTAACCATGAAGAACAGGTGAACCATAAGGTGGTTTTCTTCACTTTGAAGCTACATCACATGATGGATGGTTTTATGTATAATACAGCAAAGAAGTCTAGCATTTGAAAACTAACTTTTATATTATATTTAGAATTAAGCTATACGAAAATAATATTTTGCATTTTATTATATATATTTATGCATTTTATTATTTATTGTTTATTTTTATATTATTCAGACAGACGTATTGACAACATTCAAACTATCGTATATTATACATTATATTATTCGATGTATCAGATATTGAATTATTCTTGATAGTACTTAGCTTAGAAAAATACAGTTAAAAAGGCAGTAAAACAGAAACAATTTTTACTTGGTGGTTTGTTATGTGTAGGGTCATATTGTACGGTTTTGGTATTATGTTATTATATTTAATACTTTACGTAAACATGATATAATATTAGAATATTCAAAATTTTTACTTATTATATATAATATGATGTAATATTTTAGGATGTATATGACATTTTTATGGTTATGTATGCTATTTAAAAGATGAAATTACTATTTCGTTAATACTTTTAAAAAATTCATGACAAATCTAACATGGTTTTTAATAGAAGCATCTTAATTCTTTAATAACAGCTATCTTTACATTTTTTTTTCTATATTAAAAAAAAATCATTGGAACCTTTGCTAGAAAAAAAAAAGGAGAAAATTAAAATATTCAAGAGCTGTTAATAATTCACATGGTTATTTTCAAATCCTTATTTTGTTCTACTTAATTTTAATGCAAAGGTAGGCCAGGTTATTTTTTTCATGATGAATGAAAAGGTATCTGCCTTATCATATTTGTTTAAAAAGAAATTATAATACAATAATCAAATTATTTACATATATTCGGCAAGAATAAATTATTTCTTCTAGATACAGAGCCTGAAATCTATGCAATAAGAGCTTAAGCGCAAGATTAAAATATCAAATGCTATTATTTCATCAATAATTGCATTCTATCGTATATTTTAATTTTTAAATCATTGCCTTATAACTCATATAATTTATTGTTAATAATACCAATTAAATAAATAGCATATCTTTAATTTTCACATGTTTTTGATGAATTCGCATATTTTTAAAAGTCACATCCTTTAGATAATTTATATTTTTTGATAAAATCACATTTGTAGTAACTTTGTATTTTTGACTAAACCCAATATTTTGTTGTAATATTAGAAGCTCATTAGACTTTTTTTAATATGGTATGAATCCAGATTTTCTGAAAGAGTATCTTAATTCTAATTTTTAAGAACTAACCATATTTTTCTTAAAGAGGTATAATACAATACTGATAAAGATTCATCTTACGCAATATTAAATAACAATAACTTTACAAAATCAGACTTCAAAAGTTTTTCTTTACTCCATTTTAAAATACATAAATATACCGATATTATTCCGTTTAAAGAAAAGAAAAATTCTTGTAGCCGACTCTCAAAACATGAACTTCAATATCACCACTGTATTTCCTCTCTCAAAGCCTTATTTCCTTCGCTAACTTTAAAAAGACCAGATCTTTTATTTATTCAGATTTTTTCCTTATAACCTCTTCTCCCAACCAATCTGAGGAACACTAAACTATGTCAAGAGGTTTCACTGGATATATACTTTTTTTCCCCTTCTTTTCATCTTTTAAGATAGAGTGAAGTTAACGGCTTCCAGTTTTATGTTCTACTAGTGCTTTCACCGCCACAAATTGCTTGTGCTTCATGCTTTCACAACCCCCAACCGACCACCCACTTCCCATTTCTTTTTGACGAATTTGGTTGGAACGACCTAGGTTAAGTTGGTAAGTCGACCGGCAAATTGCAGTTATGACTAGAAATGCTATCAATTAAGATGGCAAGTAGCAGGTGAGGAGATGCCCGCAAAGAGCAATTCGTACCGTTTTTCAAGGGGGATTCCCTCCTCCCCCCTCACGTGAGTTTTGTTTTGTGTTGTGTTATTTCTTTTTATTTAAAGCGATTAACGTTTGTGTTGCCGTTGCTTTTCAGCGCGTTTCCCATTCTGGCTGGTGGTACTTGCGGCAGGATCACTTCAATTAAATTTATTTTCGTATAACGAAGTTGATTGCGCTTAAGATTTAATGATGAATTTATGTTACATAGTTGTGGTAAGTTGATTGTTATTAGGATGATATGAATTTTAGCGCGTTTTATTTAAATGTCTTAGTGTCATTTTGCATCTTTCTTTAATTTATTAATTAATCTTTTCTATTTATTGTAGTTGGCTGGGTTTGTAAACCTAAGCCTTTTTTCTACTGGATTCAGACAGTCATAATAGTTATAATTTGATTTTTCTATAAATTTATGGTTTAAATTTAAAATTATCGTTCAATTAATGCTAACTTATTATAAAAGGCGAGGAAATCCTTTATATTTAAAGGGTTTTGTCAGAAAATAAATTTATTTTGGTTATTTGTGGAATAAAATGTTTTTTAAATATGAATTTCAATTTGAAAAAATGAATTATTTATGTACTTAAAAGAGAAATTGCAGAAATTAATTTGCAGTTATAATAAAATTAATGTTAAACTATCCTTAAACTAAGATTACCATGAGTTTTTAAATGACACATAAATAAATAATTTTTTTAAAGATATCGGTTCAATAGCTAGGAACTTTTGTTTGTTTCTAGAGCCGGATAAGGGAAAAAAAATCTGTCTTTTATTTCTTGTATATTAAATAAAAGAAAAGAAAATGAATTCAATTGATTTGCAATGTCGGTTCAAAAAGCAAAATAAAATAAAAGAAATATTTAATTTATAATATTACTGCCTTACTGCACGTGAGTCATTAAAATTGAAATCAAGTTTTTGTTACAACTGTGACTAGCATGTTATTTCAAATGAAAGAGAAGAAAAATTAATTGAACACTGTTTTCACTTATTATTATACTTTAAAATGTGGACCAATTATAAATATTTTTTTACCGGAAAGAATTTACCGAGACAATTAATATTAACTTATTATAGCAGTCATTTCGAATATATCTATAATATGTTAAATTATCCAAAAACTTTTCTTTTGGCCCTTTCATGTAGACTTTTTATTCAAGAATAATAATAAGGAAATCAATAATTGTGAAAAATAGATAGGCAAGTTGCTTCTACCCACTTGCTTCTGGTAGCACAATATGCAGCAGGATATTGTACAATACAATTTGATATTTTATAATATTGTAAGATATAGGCAATAAAGTTTGGTATTGTATAATAATACACAATACTGCATGCTATTGCACAATAAGGTTTGATATTGTACAGAACTATAGAATATTGTATTGTGCAATAAGGTTTGATATTGTACAGAATTATAGAATATTGTATTGTGCAATAAGGTTTGATATTGTACAATATTGTATTATACAATATTATACAATATTGTATTGTACAATAAGGTTTGATATTGTATTGTACAATAAGGTTTGATATTGTATTGTACAATAAGGTTTGATATTGTATTGTACAATAAGGTTTGATATTGTACAATATTATACAATATTGTATTGCACAATAAGGTTTGATAATGTACAATATTATACAATATTGTATTGCACAATTAGGTTTGATAATGTACAATATTATACAATAGATATTGTACAATATCATACAATATTGCACAATATTACTGATGATGTAAAATAAGATATTACACGCTATAGTTATAATATTCGCAATGTCCCAAATGTCTTTCGAATATGTTAGCATTTCGATGTTAAGGGGAAGTGGAAGAGTTTGCAATATTTTATTTCGCCCCCTTTGTCATATTTGATATATTTAATAAAAGTGAAAATTAGTGAAAAACGCCATTTTTTTAATGTATCACAGCATCAAACAAAACTGACACCACAGACTTGATAAAATTTGTTCATGTACCTAACGTGAAGACGTATAACGAAAAAATCTACTTGAATATTTTAATATTTAGCGTTAAAAGGCTATTTTTCAGGAAGAAAAACAGCATTTTTCATGCCATTATCTCGTAACAGTTTTTCGCTGTATAAAAACTTAAAATTTGCACAAAAACCACTGTTTATACGCCCCACTTTATATTCGCGACCCTAACTGTCAGTAAAAACAGGGAAAATAAAGTATCAACAAATAAAATGTGAAAAAAAAAACGATTAAAAATAGGAAGATGAAATTGATAACAAAAGACCCTCTACTTTAAAAATTCCCGTAATTTGAATTTTAAAGTTGCCCCGATAAAGGGTTGCCAACAGAAAAAAAATGAAAGGTTTTAAAGAAAAGTTGGCGACTCAAAAATTGCAAAATAAGAGGAGATGGGGAAAAATATGAAATAAAAAATAACGCCAAAATAAATAAATAAAAAAAATATGGAAAGGGTACAAAAGAATTTGATCAGGTGCAAATTTTCCTCAGAGAATTGAAATTTACTTTATTTACTTATTATTTTTTTCATACTTTATATTCTCACTTTTTTTTTTCCTGCCGTAACTTGCAGAAATACGAGATGAAAAGTCAAATTCTATAGTTCTCTCTTTTAATATCGTATGCCAGTTATTCTTTTTCATCTCATTATTTCCGGTTTGTGGGTCCCCAGATGCACAGGAATACATTTTTTTTTTATTTTAAAAAATACCCCCATTGACTTCATACGATTGGGAGAAAAGTGTAAAGAAAGACGTACCTTACCTTTGTGCCACATTGCGCTCCTGAAATTATTAAACGAATTCCGGAAAAAAAAAAAAAAAAAAAAAAAGAGGGGTGGGAGAATTGTTCAGAAATATCTTCGCATTCAAAGCATTTGGATACATCACTGGGAAGGATTTAGAAAGGAATATGAACGTCGGTGTTTTTTATCAATGGGAAAAATCTTTTGTAAATGGAAGCGAACGCCGACGTTTTTAGTTTTAGAACCAGATGTCGGCTAATACTTAGCGACGCCGCCAGAAAGAAAGGGAGACGGTCAAAAGACGAGACTTCTCGACTTAAGATTCAGTTAAATTAAACTGTTATGCAAAAATAACAGTTCGTGAAAGTTATAATTCAAATTTTTCAGTGTAAATTCTTTTAATAATCTATATTTGAATTAATAACAAATACTTTCAGCTACTTTTCAATTCGCCGCATAGCAATACATCAACGAAATGCAATTATATTTACTACGGGATCTTGCCTGCACAACATATAAATTGTACTCCAGCGTATAAATAATAAAAGTGTATTTTAAGGGGTTAATTATTTCATATAGTTTATATTATTTTTATGTAGTCACATTAACATAATCGTTGCGATGACTCATATGATAAGAATTATCTATCTAATCAGATGTTCCTATCTTTCGATTTCTTAACTATAGTAGAAAAGGATTAATCTAATTAGAAATTAGGCGTGTGGTTGTATGGACGCCAAGGTCACCAATGTGCAGTAAATTGCAATTCTCAAAGGTTCTTCACTTTTGGATGTTGCTATTGATAAAGAAAGAATGGCACTTTAGACAGAAATAACGCCAAGGTCACCAATGTGCAGTAAGTTGCCGTTATGCTCAGAGGTTCTTCACTTATGGATGCTGCTATTGATAAAGAAAAAATGGTACCACAGATAAAAATAACGCCAAGATCATCAAAGTGCAGTAAGTTGTTGTAATGCTCAAAAGTTCTCCATTTATGGATGTTGCTGTTGATAAAGAAAAAATGGTACTAATGCTCAGATGTTCTTCACTTATGGATGAAGCTATTGATAAAGAAAAGAAAAAAAAAATGGTACTACAGATAGAAATAATGCCGAGGTCACCAATGTGTACTAAATTGTCGTAATGCTCAGAGGTTCTTTATTTATGGATTTTGCAACTGATAATAAAGAAAGGGTACTAACGTCAATGTCACCAGTGTGTAGTAAGTTGCCGTAATGCTCAGAGGTTCTTCACTTATGGAAGTTACTACTGCTGAAAAAAAATGGTACTACAGATAGCAATACTAAAAGAGCTCATAAGCATGTGGCGGATTGATACGGCGACTTAGTGTTGCTGCGTCGAGTGAGTCTGACGACTTTGCGTTGCTGCGTCAAGTGAATCTGACGACTTTTGGGTTGCTGTGGGTTGATGGCCCCACAACAGCTGTACAAAGGTTGAAGGATCACGTCCGGGTCACCAATGTGGCGGATTGATACGAGCGAGAATAGAACCTGGGACCTTGTGGTTCGCAGTTCAGTAACAAAACCACAATACAAAAGCAATTGCTCGGGTAGCGTAGCTGTTAACTGGCTTATAAGCTTTCACTACAAGCACTATATTATTTTTAAAATTTGGCAATATATAATTGGTAATGTGAGAAAAATAAAACAGCCGGTAATTTCAATGTATCTGTTCCTTTTAACAGTGCGTTTTTTTATATCGACAAATCGTTTTGAGAGAAGGTGGGGTATCAAGTCTATTAACATAAGAATGGATGTTTGTGAATGCTAAAAAGAGGAATAACAACTGGTACAAACTTAGATCATCAATTTTTACAGCTCTGCGACTGAATCAATAAATTTCAAGTTTTTCTGATATGTATAAATCATATTTCTTAAAAAAATATACACAGTTTCATTTAAAGTAAAACATTCTCCCTCTTATGTTGAAGACTATAGTGTTTTATTTTTAAATTGAATCTTTACTATACAAAAAATAGCAAACATTAGGGAATTTGTTTTTGTGACTTAATGCGTTTTTAATATTTAGCAAGTTAACGAATTCTGAGAAACAAAAAAAATGGATTTTTTTTAACATTTACAATATTTGGATACAGAATCGGGAAATATTAAGGAGGAAAATTACTTCGGTGTGTTTTACAACTACAGAAAATCTTTTGTTAATGGGATTGAAAGCCGTCGGTTTAAGTTACAGAGAGAGACATCTGCTAATACTTAGCAGTGCCGCCAGACGGGGAAAAAAAGAAAAAAAAAGTGAAAAGACTTGAACTGCAAGATTTCCAGGCTTGATTAAACTGCTATTCAAAATGCAACAGTAATTTAACCCTTTAAAAGGCCATTTTTTTCTAGTCATATTATGTTAAAATATTTTTAGGCTTGAAATTAGAATAAGAAAAGGGATTCATTTAGCTTATTAGATAAATTTAATTTGATTAATTAATAATTAAGTAACAAATCAAGACACATCATTTTGCGTAAGATAAAGAACTGAAGCATCTAAGTTTCTGTCTTTCTAAGAAATTTGTCAGAACTTATGCCAACCTACATAATTTCATACAAAGATTGATAAATTTGGTGGGAAGCATACTTCCCAGGCCTTAGAAAGGGTTAAAGACATATTTAATAGTCAAATAGTGATATATTTAATAATAATAGGGAAAATTAAAGTAGTTTTCATGATGAGATATCTGAAATATTTATACTTTGATACATAACAATAAATGTGTGAAATGTTATAAATTTAATATAAAATTATGTTTGTATATACACGATATTTTATTCTAATATAAAAATCATTACCTTAAGTAAAATATTCTTAAGGACTAATATTCTATTCTTCTTAAATATTAAACAAAAAATTATAATAATTTAAAATAAATATTAAACGGCCAAACAAGGTGGTCTAATTTCTTCAGCATCAGCTTAATAAATGCTAAAATATCATTTACGAATTACACATATTATATGAATATTTAAATTAAATTTTATAAATTTCATAATAAAAAAACAATAATACTAATATTTTACATAGAATCTTCTCCCTTCCCTCTTTCATGCAGAGAAAATATTCTTTAACCACATTAAATCATCAAGTGATTACCGCCGCCACATTTTGAACTAACTCCAACAAAACCCATACTCATTTTACAGACACAGTCTATCACTCGAACACCAATTCTATCATATTTCTTGAACTACACATAGACCAGAAACATGTTCTTCACTAGCGTCTACTCTTATCGCACGGATGGAGAGAGGAGTACCTGCTAAAAATTCGTCCACTATTCCTTATCTCCCCAAAGGGTTGGAGATAATTATGGCCAGCACATTAACCGTAGCAGCAGGACGTCTCTATCGGCAGTCCTCAGAAGAATGAATCCCTGCATACTAACCAGCGCAGGGGGGAGAAGGGGGACGGCAACCGCTGCAGAGGAAGGGGAGGGGTCTACCACTTTAATTTGAGACGCCACATCGGTTCCCCCATCCCCGAAATCGATGGCTTTCCCAGAATCTAGCTCAATCACTTTTGGTCCTCCACCTGCTATACGGCAAACCTTGATTTGCATGTGTTGATGCCAAGGGATGGTATCTGCGTTGAGAATGGGTCAGTTCTGTATCATTAGGCCTACTGCGGCGATTGGAGGACTTAATGACACCAGGCACGAGTTTTAGGCCTTTCTTTTATTATTGTACTTGTCTGTGTGTTTTTTTTTAGTCATTCGCGCTGCTAATCGAGTAATGCGAAAGAGGAGGTGCTGAATTATAACTCATAAAAAAGTCAATAGACTCATTTAGGAAACATAAAGGTCAAAGAAACGTGGACTGTTAGGATATTAACATTGTTTATTGTTGTATTTAACTTTTTTTGTCAGTTAATGTTAAAAAGAAATATTACATATATATAATCTGAAAATATCTATTTATATAAATACAGAATTACTTCGAAATCCATATGAAAAAAAAAAAAAAAACATTTGTACACTCAGTGGTAGCAATTTCTCTACTATATTTAAACTTAGTTTTCACTATGCATTCCTTTAATACTTAACCCTTTTTTTTTTTTTTTTTTTTTTTTGAAGGATGATGGAAATTTCCATCATAACATTGAGTGAAAAAAAAATTGTACTTAAAACATGTGTACAGTAAATTGGTTGTTGCTGGCAACTTTTTTTTTCACGATTATTGCATAATAAGGAACGCAGCTATCAAAGGAAAAATAAAAATGTCACTATCATTATAACATGTTTGAACTTGTCATTCCGCTGTTTGTAGTAGTTGGAAGAAACGCGTTTCTTGGAACATTTTTCTTATGACCAATCTGAGATTTTTTTGGTAATAAAAGCGATAATGAGTGGAGAAATTTAGAATAGAGGAACATTGAAGATTTTGTTCTGAGCTTAACATGTAAATTTGCTTGATAGATATTTCCCTCATACTATTTTTTAAAATTTTTTTATATTATATATTTATAATAGTATTTTTTAAAAAACATTTTTTCTTTAATCTCGAGCATGAATTATATTATCCGGGTTTATTTCACAAAAAAAAAAAAAAAAAAAAAAAAAAAAAATCATGCAAAGAAGTGTTAAATAGAACCGAATGAATGAATCAATCCTTGAGTTGAATTCGAAGAAATTATTAGATTGTATTGAATTGAATTCGTTATTATAAGGAGAATATTGAGCTTTAGTAAGGCATAATAATTTAAATAAATTTAATAGAACACAACACATTTTATTTAAGTTGGATTTATGTCCCGTTTCGAAACAATTTTAGTAAATTTTTGGGATGAATTTAATAATATTGAACTAAAGTCAAATGACGAGGACAAAATTTGAAACGGCGCTCTTACCCCATTTCTAAACTTTCGCACCAAATCAACGGGAGGGCGTTTGGTTCTGAAGAATTCAACATACATAGATCCATAATTACGGCGGTTCTTGAGGAAAATTGGGATTCGAGGTTCGAATTCTTCATTCCCAATTCGGATATATTCTCATCAGGCTGATCACAACACAATTTTAAAATTATGAATAATGATTAATTTACACTTTATTTATATAAAAGATAATCAGAAATCTATATTAATTGACAATATAATTCAATGCTTTATTTTATTAAAAATAATAAATAAAAATCAGTTTCTATTGACAATAAATGCTCATGATCTAACAGGTAAAGAGAAGAGCTTTGCATTACTTTTTTTTAAAGTAATTAGAAATATTCCAATTATAAGTTTGAAATTTTGAAAGCCAAGGACTAAATTAAAAAAAAAAACATTTTAGAATCTTATCAACATATTTTTCATCCTTTTATTCCAGTAGTTAACATTTTTATCATCATCTAACGTCCATCACCACATAATGCCTTTTACATTTCATTTAAACACCCTTATTTCAAAAACAAGCTTAACTGACTTAAAAACCAGTAACTCCAGTCTTTTACTCGCCACATGTTTAATAATGAAAATCCAATCAAAATTGGTATTGAAGTCTAAAATAACCACCGAACAAAGGCTACCAAAGGCAGAAAAAATACAATGTTATCCGATACTATAGTTAGGACACGAGAAAAAAAAAATCCAGCAAAAAAGATGAGATTTTGTTAGGTATAACAAGTATCCCTAACCTCGTTAGGGAGGGTTTAAAGATTTACGGGACACGTGGTCTCTAATCTTCGGTTGACGATGTCGGTGGTTGTCCCGGATTCCAAAGGGATCTACTATACATTACGGAAAGCTTCCTTTAATCCAAATGTAGAAGTCATTAAATGATTCCTGCTGTGATTCAATCGTTCTGTAATAATTGAAGTATCAGTTGATGCAGGGTTCAAGTGCACTTAGTTAATCACTAGTGAATCATGATTGGCTTTAAATAATTGTTCGTAATTTAATAAAAGTGACCTAGTATGCTGGTCATTTATTGAATACTAAATTGAATTTGGCTGTTGCAAATAATATGCGATTTGGTAAAATTATGTGCTAAACGTAAATTCAATGAACAATTTGAAAGATTTTTTTGAAATATCTATATCTAAGTTTGAAGATATTCAGTGAAATCTGCAGTTTTCCCTTTTTTCTTTCTCATACACGTAGAATAAAGTATAGTAATCGTCTAAAAATTTGAAGCTAAGATTTTGATGCATCCTCACGTTTTAGACTTCCCCATGTTCGACAAACTGTGAGCAATGCTGTGAGCTAGATGGATGAAATTAGGTATACGGTCTTGACACTAAATTTGCAAATTTCTATCGAATTTTGAGTAAAATATGTTCACACGAAATCCGTCTGTCCGGCTTTTCGAATATACTACAAAAGGAAGTCAGCTAAATACATAAAACTCGATACACAGAATCAACATCTAGAGTCCAGACACTTATCAAATTTCGAGTCAAATCTAAAAATGGGTTGACTGTCTGTCGGTCTGTGCTTTCAGAAATATATAAACGCGATAATCCAAAAACACGATAACTTAAATATATCAAATTTGGTATGGGATTTTGTGACTACAAGTGCGGTTTTGAGTCAAATTTTTGCTTCAATCGGTTGAGAAAAGAAGTGTCTAAAACACAAATTCGATTTTAGGATAGTATTAATATATGCAGGGATTAATCGCCAAATAACTCGCCAATAATGATATGATAGATTTAGTTAAAATGCTAAATTCGTGCCAAAGGTTCATATTTCGTAACTATTATACGCCGGTGCCGTATAAAGTGTTTTCTTGAATAACACCTTTATTAGAAATTATGCGAGAAAGTTTTGGGAAGACTACTCTGGCTGGTTACTAATCCTTATTTAGATGATACAAATGCCTGAAAGGACGACAAATCAAATTTACATTAATGAAAAATGCAATGGAAATATAATAAATATATTTTGGATATAAATTAGAAATAAAGGTTGGGTTTTTTTATATACCTAAAAAATATGAAAGAGAATATGGATATAAAACAGTGAAATGCATAAAGTTTAACTTGCTTTCGCGAATATTTAATATGGCTGCATTTTATAATTTAATTATAATTATATAATTATTTCATAATTTAATAATTTTATCTATACGTCTGTGACCATATACGTCTATCTACGTTTATCTATACGTCTGTGACCATAGATCAAACCGCATAGCGTACAAGCATAGTCTCTTTTCTGTCTTTTTTTCCCATCTGCCTTATTCTGAATCATCATCATCTTTATTATTCTGAATAGTATCCAGTCATATGAATCATCTGCTATTAAAATAACTCTTTGTAGTTAATTTAATAATCTGAAAAATATTACATAATTTAACAACAATTTGTGTCTACCAGTAATCCATGGTAAACATCTTGTGTAAAATTCAATTATATAATAACAGACTATAATTAGTTTAAATCATTTTTGGTTCACATAATATTATGGGCTGATTAAAACTCAATTTTTACAATGCTAGAAACAAAAGAATTAAGATAGTAATTTCTTTGTATACTGTCAAATATATATATATATCCAGATTCAAAAAATCTCGGAATATGTTTAAAAAATAGTTTCATATATAATTTTTAACATTTATTGTATATTATACAGATTTTTAATACACATTTTTTTTGTACTTCTGTTAATAAATGTCCTTAATCTAAAATAGAATTATATAATTTTTTTAAAGAGACAATATAATTACAATATATAATAATAAAGAGACAATCATTTCTGCTTCACAGTATTAATTAATATAATTAATAAAATATTGAGTATTTTTCTCAAGCCTTTATATCTATTCTTAATTATAAACTTATTTACTTCTTTTTTTTTATAGATATCAATGTATCATTTTCCATGAATTATTGTTTTAAAATTTTATTTATAAATTTTCTTTACAAAAATTTCACAATTTTTTTTTCGCGATCAGTTATATAATTATAAAGTTATTTCTCATTATATTACACTAAATCAATGCAATGAAATAAATGATTTTATTGCCTTAGTGAAAAAGGATGGGCGAATGACAAGAAAATAATAAAAATTCACTTAAGACTACGATAATGAAAGAATTCTAAATATCTAAAATAGAGCAGAAGACAAAGACAAAACTTTTCAATCAATGTATCAAAACCATATATCAAATAAAATAGAGACTGGAATACAGACAGGAAAATTCAGGCAATACCGGAGCGGAAAAATATATCACTTAAAGCCAAGAGAGATATATAACTGAAACAAAAGCAAACCTATCCAATTGCGGCAAAGAACAGAATCGGCTGTAATTTGATTGATTGCATAAAGTCAGGTATAAAAAACAATGAAACATGAATGTAATAACCGACACGTAAGAAATTCATTTTTGAGATGATATACATGTTTCGTAGACGGAATATTCAAGTCGGCATGACAACGAAGTTGGAAGGCGGGTATGTTCTCCAGGCTATCTGACACAGCGTTGGCCCGGTGTGTTCCCCGAAAGCAAAAGTAGTAAAATAATAATAATAAAAAAAAAATGCAGAACAGAAAATCATATTAAAGAATAATAACAGGGGAGAGTTGAATACAAGAAAGGACTACTTCAACGGTATTAGAGAAATCGAATTTTTCGGACTTGGGAGAGCAACATCGATTTTGTTTTATTTTCTTTCTCTGGTAGGCTTTTTTTTTTGCAATTTTTTTGCCTCCATTCAATATTCATTTATTCACATTGTTTTGTTCTTATATCTGCCCAACAGGAAAAGTTTTGTAAGTTTCGAAAAAAAATATGTATATATGTTTTTTTTTTAGTTTCGGTCTATATTTTTTTTTTTCCTTTCCGTTTTTTTTTTTTTTTTTTTTTACTTTGGGGAAATAAGAAAATCATTCAAATATGTCCAGAATATTTTGGTCACATTTTTTTCTGTTTTATTTTGTCGTTATATAGAAAAGTTATTAAAATGTAGTAGAAACCATTATTTTAATATGTTTGGATGGAATTCGACAGTGGACGACCACTTTTTCGATATGGCGAATAAGAGGTTATACTTGGAGAGGACAGACTGAACAGGATTACTTAGTGCAAGCTAAACTAAATCGTCACTTGAATAAATAGAACCCGTTTTCAGTAACTTGTCAAAACAAATTCTTCACTGATTGAAAACTGACAGAAAAACTTTGCAGAAGGTCACGGTTATAAAGTCATAAGTAGTGAATATTCAATTCTAATTATTATACTTAGAAATTACGATAAAAATTATTAAAATTTAATAGAAAAAAGATAATATTAATGTAATTCAATGGAATCAATCAATAAAAAAAAGGTGATAAAACAATTGCGATGCATTGTTTTATCGTCATCAAAAACTTCGAGAAAAGAACAGCTTTATAAGGATTTAAGTCAAATTAAATCAAACCGACATCTTAATAAATTGTCAGATTGCATTTTACGTTAATTTTAAAAGATTATTTTTAATTGATTAATAGTTAACAAATAACTGACATGCTGTCAACCTGACATAAAATCATTATTAATATGAGCAGCTTTACAGCGTATCAAAATGTGATATTATTTTTATAGCATAGGTAACTAAAAGCAACAATATATTTTTAAAAGCAATATGATAAAATAACAAAAAAAAAGTGCTGCACAGATCATTATAAAAGAGAATTATAATACCGGAGTGTCTAATGCAAAAACAAACAAAAACAAAATATCCTTTTTTCGCCAGGGGTATTACAAGTATCGAATTTCCTATATTAGTTTACAGTAACATTGGTTTTCGCCTCCAGCTATAATTATCTTTTTGGAATATTTTTCGCATTAACTATTCTTTTATTCACAATCGAGTTGTTTTATTCAGTGTACAATAAAGCTTTTATACATTTTTAAAAGAAGGCATGCCAATATAATATTGCTTTCGTTTTCGATTTTCTTTAATGTTACAAAAAAAGGGGGGGGGACTATTGTGTCATTTCCACATTATATGTAAATACAGAATATTTTTTTCAAATATTCTCATTTGTTCTATTTTAAAATTGCACTATGAAATTTAAATGTTGTTTTAATAACCACGCACATATACATTATTTTAATGAATATTAATAAAATTTGACCTGTAATTTCTTTTTCATATTACAAGATTTATAATTGGGAAATATACCCAGAATTTACAAATTATGTTAAATAATTCATAGTTTATTAAAATCCAGTTTTTTTTAATGTTAACAGCAAGACGACAGTTTTAATTTATTTGACGTTAACAACTTTTTCCAAAGAAAATATTATTGGTATTTATTACAAACATGTCTGATGAAATTATTAATACATATTAGATTATGCCGCTGATAATTAATAGCTAATCAGAGATAATGGAGAAATGTCTGAGGAAATATAATTAAATATTTCTCATGTGTCTGATTACTTGAAGCATTTATTTTTCGAATAAAAATGCAGTTAAGCGAAAATATTTTCTTAATATTTCTGGATTGTTTTTGCATATAACAAATTGATTATCAAATATTTAACTTTGAATTAGTTTTTAATATATGTTTTTCCATATATGTTAATTCAGCGAATATAAATGTTATGAACATCGTCTTTAATAGCAGCGATGTTTTGTGGTATTTTTAAAAGAATTTATATTATATATATATATATAAACGAGTGATAAGGTTTTGTTTTGTTTTTTTGCAGGAGCAGCTGTTCTGTGTTTGAACAAAACCCAAATCGATTCCAGTTTGATTTTATTTTATTCGATTATCATCAGCTTCACGAATAAATAAACACAACAAGCTCTATTTTGGCAATCTGTTTCATTAGACAAAATAATTCAATCCGTCAATGCCTTTTCTTTGAATTAAAAGTGACGTTACATCAACTTTTGCTTTAAATGTTGTCATATCAATACTTAAAACAATATCGTCATATATTTTAGTTTATATTGTCGCTAACAGCGCAAAAAAGACGAACTTCAAAATTCCATTATGTTTAAATATACTAATTGGCGTCCCTGCACATCGCCAAGAAACGCCAAATGCATGACGGACAATGAGGTTTATGATATGGTAAACAGAGCAAACACAAGATATGAAGATTCAAAAATAATCATGGCGTAATTGCATTGTTTATCTTAAAAGCATCTCTGTTTTTTATATTGGTAACTTTCATCCGTCGGCGAAATGAAATGGCGTTAACTATTAAGATTTTAATGAAATTATTATTATTATTAGTTTGCTGTGAGCGAAGATATAATGATTATGGCTGGATCTGAAATGTGTTTTCTGCAATTACTAAAATTAAAAAATGGGTAATTCTTAAATTAAAAAAAAAGAAACTAAAATAAATTAATAGGCCAATTCATAAATAAAAAAATATAGAAAACAATGAAATGGACCATGTGTATTAAACCAGTTAGAATTGGGCTGTTATGTTTTAATTGCATATTTCTAGTTCGATTTTATAATACCAGAAATATCATTACAAAAAAAAGATACATTATGTTCTTAAAACAATTTTTTATACATTTAAAATAATTATCAAAACCAAAATAGAGTTCCTCAATCCAACTGTACAGATTTTGCCAATTTTTTTTATTTAATATAAAAGCGCACGATTCTAGATATGTTATGGATAATCGCCTGTTTTCATGTTCCACCTCTGCAAAAAATCTCTAAGCCAAATTTATTGCTCATTCTATAGGGAGACATCCCTTCCTCCAGGTATAAATCACTGAGTTGATTTCACTATTTTTCATTTCATATGAAAATTCATGATATCTAGATATGTCATCAAATTGTCAACTCCATTTTTAAAATATACCACAAACCAAATCTGTGCGCAAACCTCATAATTAAATCGATTTTTTTCCAGTTATTTGAAAGCTTGTGCCCTTGATATATATATATCATCAATGATCAGTCAGTATGCTCTATGTTTATTGCAGAAGCATAGATTTATTTAAATAGTGCTTTTATTCAGCATGGTAAAATGCGATTCATCAAGCTTAAATAATTTAAAAATACTATCAAGTGAACAGTTGGTCGCCGAAGACATCCAGAATTGAATAAAAATAATAACGTTAAAAATCTATAACTATCCATTTTTAAATTTTAATTCTTAATAAAAAAAATACTAAATAAAAACACATACAGAAATTAATTAAATGCTTTCAGAAATTAAGATTCTTGGATGTATGTTTTTTTTTTCATTTGAAACTTAAAAAAAGAAATAGAAAATAAAAACTGTATCACAGTAGTGCATAAATTGTTTTATTATTTAATGAAAACGAAGAAGCATTTTTTCAAAATTTCTCTTCAGCATTTTGTAATTTGTAAATTCTTAATGAGGTACTTCATTGTTCATTCAAACTATATCCATTGGTTTTTCAAGAAATCAAACTTTGAAATAAAATAAAGATCTAAAATAATAAAAAAAAAAATGTATATATATCTTAAATTAAGATATATTTTAAATTTTACAGCGAAAACGAGGCTGCATAAGTTAAAAAATATACATATTAGAATATATTTATTGATAAAAAAATATTTCCTTTCAATAAAATAAATTTGCTTTTCACTAAATGAGAAACATTACTTTCATCATTAAACATTTTAAGATTAATCTTCGGATTAAAAAGGACATTTTAATTTCGATTGAAACATTTTATGTATTACATGTTATGTATTGCAGAAACGAATCAAGCAGATTTAAAACATAGAAATTATTCGAAATCTTAAGATTCGCTTTTTTTTTATTTATGTATAGAGCGTCTCTCCACTTTAAATTAGTTTCCGATGATTATTTAGACAAAAGCGACATTTTGTGGCTAAGATACACACTCGAATTGTGGTCACAAAACTAGTTTTTAAATCGTTAAAATTACTCTTAGACTTTCATATGAAAATATGTTTTAAATAAAAAATCATTTTTTAAGTTTTTTAAAAAAAATTAATATGTGTATTTCTTGAAAAAATTGAGAAATTAAATTTTTATACTGTCCTTCCTTCTCCTCAGTCATTTTCAGAAAAATTATTTCAATACATTAAAATTTTAAATAAAAAAAACTCTATTCTTCTGTGACCAAAACAGATCGAGTTATGAAGATTTGAATTTCATTATTTTTAGATCATTTCAATGACCTCTTGAGGTCCGGTACACCAATCAACGACCGCCAGGTCTTCGAAGAAGCAGTTACTGACTATTTTGTTACAATTATTGGATATAACTTACTTTACTTCGATAAAAATCAGTAGCGAAATGCAAGTAATATAAATCCTTAAAGTAACGTTGAATATCTAGACAAATATTTTTTCATATCTTTTTATCTACTTATATTTTTTATATTGCGAATCTATAAATGTCTTCGCCTTTGACATTAGAATTCACAAAATGTCAAAGAACATCGAAAAAAAAGGTATTTTCTCGACAAAATATCAAAGATGTATATTATGAAGCAACTTTATTTACAGATGAGTTTGAATACGAAATAATTATTATTTCAATGAGAACAGCATTACAGTTTTAATAATTAGTTTTCTAAAAGTGATACATTAACAAAATAAAGAACAACCATTCATTAAATTTTAATAGAAAAGAATTTCACTCTTTTACATAAAATGTACGAAAATAAAAGGAGGAAAAGCAACAACCAAACATGTCAAAAATTCTATATTAATTCAATGTTTCTTAAACCAAGGAACAGCAAATGCAGTTAAAATAACATTTTTAAAAAGACGCTTTGTTCCCATTGCAAAAACTGCTTTCTTTCGGTTTTTTTCCCCTAACAAAATTCGAGGCTTCATACATATTCATTAAGAGGAGAACCAAGACTGGTCCGTTAAAATGAAACGGTAATTTGATTTCCTTAATTAAATAGAATTATTGACCCTAAAATGCGTCTTTTTCACCGTTTTTCAAAACTAGTTATTACAAAATAATATGCGGCTCAAGGAAGTAAAATAATAATTTTCTTTAGTAATACGTTCTTGTAATGAATCGATTGTGAGTGATCGAGTTTCTTTTCTTTGTTGCTTTGTTGAGTTAAAGTGATTGTAATCTTAAATGTAATCGAAAAAATACGATGAAATCGATTAAAATTGATAATTAAATTCGCTAAAAAATACTAAAAAGAATAATCCCATCTTTAATTCAATAATTAAATTAAACGCACTGGAATTAATAGGCTCTTATTACGGTTTCTCATTTGATTAAATTATTGCCCTGAGTTCAAACCAAATGAGGGCTATTTTGTTACAATAACAAAAAGCTTTGGCAATTGTTAAACGAAGTCAGATAACGAGGCCGAGATTCGATTCGGCAGAAACTTTCTCACACATTATTGGGAGAACTGTTTGAATTCGATGGATTTACTGACAAAGGACCTTTTACACCATGATCTCTGGAGAGGTCGCAGTGGTTTTGAAAAACAATTTCGAGACAGCATCATATATTCGAGGCATATTAACAAATTTTATTTTATTAATATGCCAAGGATGTTGGTTAAATTTAGTTTAATTATATTAATGTGCCGATTAGTAGCAATACTAAGGTTATTTTGGGACGAATCTTGTAATTCTGAATTGCAATCAGATGACAAAAAGATATCTGAACTGGTACAACTTTTCTAAAACTCCGTACACACCAGAGGAAGGGTAACTGATTTCGAGTGCATCAGATTTGATTACACAGTATTATTCGGAAGCGTCAGATTGCGAATCTGGAACCCTTCGTCTCCGGAACTCAGTTCTTAACATCAAACCATCGTTATTCTCAAGGTCATTTGGAGACTAGGATGCTGGGTGATGAGTTGTATTTAAATATGCTAAATAATTGTTATTCAAAAATGATCTTCACATAGCTTCGAAACAGGATGTTAATTAAACACTAATCTAAACTAATAATTAAAACTTTGAAAAAAATCAAATCTTAATTTGTTGAAAATCTTTTCTCCCAACGAATCAATTTACTTTAAGCAATTGATACTACTAATAAATTTGTATGCTCGCTTTTGTTTTTATTAAGGACATTTTAAAATAATTCTAAAGGATATCAATCAAGATTCACAATAATCAAGCACAGCATTATTTTCAACTTTTCAACTCAAAAATACAAAAATATACAGAAGAACAGGTAAATTTGAATGCTTATAGTTAATCTCGAAATAATAATTCGAGATAATAAATAACAGATAAAATTCACATAGAATAACAGATAAAATTCACATAAAATAACAGATATTCACATAGATTCCCATAAAATAACAGATATTCTGATATTTAAATATATAATTAAATTAAAATATCGTGTTATTTAAAGGGTAATATTCGTTTTGATATGTTTAAATCTCAAAGATGCATTTTATGCTATCATAAAGATTAATATAACAATAAATATCACAATATAAATGCATCTTCTCTATAGCGAGATAAACAAACTGATAGCTCAAAGGGTTAAAATGAATAAACAATAGAAAAATGAACAACAAACACGATTAAAAAGCAGAAGGAAGCTATATCTAGCATTTTATATAAATATACCACTTAACATATGCCACTTCTTGTAAATTTCAGGGAAATTAATTTCTGAAAAGGCTCAATTAATGACTGTACAGTATAGAATATTTCAGAAATACATAATAGTTTATTAAGAAAGGTGCAAAATAAATATGGATGTAAAAATGTTTTTAGGTGAACTAGAAATCATTTTCATTTTTCCAAAGAGTTTCATTTGAAAAAGGGTATCAAATTTATTTTGTCATAAAGTGCACACATCTCCATATAACTACTAAGCGAAAAACATGAATAAAACGAAACTTATCGCAAATTATCTAGGCCCTATCCTTAGACTATTTTATGACAATGTTTTTATATTATCGAAATAACTACTCCGGAAAAATGTTTCCGATATTTTACATTTACATTACCCCCCAAAAAGATATTGAAATGCTTGAAATATTATCATGAGCAGAATATGGTAGTAAAAAACTCTCTTAAAATACTAGTAAATAGTACTTGCAGCTAACAAGATTAAGGATCGAAGTCCTTGCAAGTGCTTGTTGATAGGACAAGACACCAAGACAAATTCAAATAACTTGATAATGGAAACTTCTACAATGATTTCCCAATAGGCCGCAAACACTAGACAAGATATTATGTAATCACAAAAGAATCTTCTTGAGGAAGATGCAAGAAACAGTTTTTATACTCAAAATGGAATATCTTTTGATGAAATCTTCGGGCGATATGGTACATACAGTAGCAGCCGTAAGAAGAGACAATACATGGCACGAGGCCAGAATAGATCATAAACATCTATTGTCTTTCTGCTTTGTAGCTATTTTATAGGTTTATTCTCGCCTTTTAGTGACCATTTCGTTAAAGATCCATCCCGCCCAATAGGTTGTCTTGCTGTTTTAGGCTTGTTACAATCAACAAATCCTAGTTTAATCCTTGTAAACGTGTACGTTGCAAGAACATGGCCACCAAGACCGTCACTAAAAAGGTTTCTTCTCCCACCCTACCTATTTCTTTTCTTTCTTTTTTTTAAGGCTATTCGGAGAGATTCACCAGCTCCCTCCCTCCTCCCCCGGTATATTCCATTCTGGGCAATTCTTGTTAGTAGGAACATGACGCTCAGATTCTAGCAAAGGCCCAAAGGATTACCGCAATCGATTTCCAGGTTAACTTTTCCCTCCATGTACCCAGACTGACATCGCAAATGTCATTTTAATCGCCACGGAACATCCAAGCTAATTTAGTCTGATACGAAGGGTTTCGTGGTTAGGGATTGAGATTGTATTTTCTTAAATATCTTTGGATGTAAAAGCTATTTCAAAGCACGATTAAAAAATTGCATGCAATTTACTCGATATATCATGCAAGTTTAATGAAAATTAAATTCACCAGAATATAAAAACTTTATTTATATTCCGTTTCATTAAAACTAAATGTTCCAATTTGTATTAGTGATGGTTAAATTTGTATCGGTTACTAATGATTACATGGCCAATAAATAAAGGTATACATAAGAAATTTTGTATATTTTACTTAATATGTCTTGCTTGTATAATGAAAATTAAATCCACCAGTATATAAAAACTTTATTTATATTTCTTTTCTATAAACATCGATGATTCAATTTGTATCAGTGGTGATTCAATTTGTATCAGTTGGTAATGATTACATAGCCAGTGAATAAGGCAATACATTAAAAATTGCATGTATTTTACTTAATATGTCATACATTTTATACTATCAATGTATAAAATCCTTACTTATATTTCTTTTGAATAAACCCAATGCTCCAATTTGTATCAGTGATAATTCAATTTGTATCAGTTGGTAATGATTATATGATCAGCGAATAAAACAATACATATTTCTATGTATCTTATCATTAGAGAAAAATTCTATGATATTTAAAAAAATAATGTATTATACGCTGTTTCAAAGCCAGATTAAAAATTGCATATAATTTACTTGATATATCATGCATGCATAATGAAAACTAAATCCACCAATGTATAAAAACTTTACTGATATTTCTTTTGAATAACCATCGATGCGAAAATTTTTATCAGTGATGATAAAATTTGTATCAGTTGGTAATAATTATATAGTCAGTGAATGAAACAATACATATTTCCATGCATCTTAGCATTATAGAAAAGTCCCATGACATTTAAAAAAAAATCATGAATAATTATTTATTTAACTACTATAAAAAAATTTATCATAAAATACAAAAATAAAATTTAAATTAGAATGTTTTATTCCATGACAATAACGTTTCATCGAATAATTAATCATTTACTGATTCAGTAATTCCGCCATTACTTATCAATACATTTCGCCGGCTGCAATCGCTTCTCATTGACAAACGCCCTCAATAGATAGATAATCGAATGGATCGTTCCTATTCCAAAAAGAGTAAGGCGGAATCCAATAAATCAAAAGGTACAATCACTACTCCCCCTCGCTTTCCAAAACCGTAAATAAACCGATCTAAATGCAAATGAATTAAATGAAGTGTATTCATTCTAAAACTCTCCATCCCCCCCCCCCCCATCTCCTTTTTGTCCCAGGAGAAAAACAAAGTTCCGAGTCTTGCCAGCTTTTTCTCTCAACTTGAATGACATTGCGTCGTAAAACAAGACCATCCGCAAGGCAAAAGCCTTCCCCCAAAAGAAGATCCTCTCATGTAGAAGACAGCAGTATTTTGAAGGCGTCTCTTCTTAGCTGATCACTTGGGCCTTGCCAAATAACCAATCATTAGGGGTGCCTTCACAACCGATTGAACTCAAGTTGATGGTTCTCGGGTCTCCCTGTTGGAAACAAGGTCCCTTAATGTAGAAGACCTTTTGCTTCGAACACTGCTATGGGCCATCGCTTTGTGCTATGCGTCGCATCCACGGAGCGGCACACTTTTCTTTCTTCTTCCACTTTCCCATCTTTTTGTGACTAGTTGGTCCTGGGGGGATGTTGCTGAATCTGTTCTTTTCACGGCAAAGGTCACAATGCGATTGGGATAAAAGATTTGAAGATTTCATTTAGGTGAGGCTTCGGTGCGCGTTAAAATTATTATGATGATTTGATCCTATGAGGATGCTTTCAAATATTTTCTTTTCACTACATAGTATGTTTTCTTTTCCCGCAATGCGTCACGGATAAAGTCTTTATATAAATGTTATAAATATCGTATTTAATATCATACTTTAAACTTTACATTTTACTGCTGATTAACCAATGATTGGATATTTTACTGCGGATTAACCAATGATTGGATATTTTATTGCGGATTAACCAATGATTGGATATTTTATTGCGGATTAACCAATGATTGGATATTTTATTGCGGATTAACCAATGATTGGATATTTTATTGCGGATTAACCAATGATTGGAAATATGCTCAAATTATTTTATATAAGAAAAATGTGCAAATTATTAATTAATAATGTTAAATCATTAAATTCCTTTGATATACTAGGAGGTGAGACTGATAATAATTAAAGAAGTTTAAAAATAATTAGTGAAATCATATGTAGTATATGTATATAAATACATTTAAGACAAGAAACATCTGAAAAGTTAATGCTGATAACTTTAAGAACCTCTCTGAAGATGAACTTCATAATATATTTATCTTGTTTTAGAGAAAAAAAAGTATTAAATGCTACAAATAAAATACTATCTTTTAATTTCGGTCTATAATCGAATTGAAATTTATTTCAAATATTTGGAAACCTGAATTAATAAAAGCCAAATCAAATGCAAAACAAAATATTTTAAGCCTTCTTTGCATGATGATAGAAATTTCCATCATAACATTTAGTGAACAAAAAATTGTACTCAAAACAGGTGTGCTGTAAATTGGTTGTTGCTGGCAACTTTTTTCACGACTATTGCGTAATAAAAAACACAGCTGTGAAAAAAAAAATCAAAAGTCACAATGATTATAACAGGTTTGAACTTGCCATTTCACCGCTTGTTGTGGTTGGAAGAAACATGCGATTTCTTGAATATTTTTTTATAACTAATCTGAGATTTCTTTTGCTAATAAAAGCGATAATGAGTGGAGAAAGAAGAGAGTGGCAATAAAGGTTTTGTACTGAGCTTAACATGTAAATTTGCATGATGATGGATATTTCCATCATACTGTTTTTTAATTATTTCTTATTATATATTTATACTAGAATATTTTAAAAACATTTTTGTTTTAATTTAGAGCATGAATTTCATCACCCTGATTTATTTCACAAAAAAAATCATGCAAAGAAGAAAGCACCGCTTTTTCTTGTGAATTGTACGTATAAAATGTCATACCAAAATATGGCAGCAGATGATAACAGAGAAAAAAAGATTTTAAAGCAAGTTTAAAAATGTACTTCAGTCAGTTAATAGTAAAGATGGACTTGAAAGCTTCAAAAGACAATACAAAATCGAAATCCTAACTATTCAAGCCATAATAAAAATAAAATTCTTTTAAAACATTTGTAAAAATAAAAATACTTTGTTGTATTAAAATATCTTAAAATCGAATTAGAAAATTTGATAAAATAAATATAAAATAATAATCAATCAATCGAAAGGAAAAATCTCTTAGGCGCACTTAAATTTGAGTGCTCTTTCCGTTTTTATAAAGGTAAAAAACAGCAATAAGCATCCAAAATAAAATGTAATATCTAACAAGAAATTTAGAGTTAGCGATAAATGTTATTTTTATATTAATTTATTAAAAAAGATAAAATCAACAATATTCAACAGAAAAGGGGAAGATTAAAACCAGACGGTTACTAAAATCATTGTAGTCAGTATAATCTAACTTTAGTGTGTTCTGGCGTGATACGTAAACGTTCCCCAACTCCTCTGACCAGCCTTTACTTACAGGAGAACCTACTTTTATTCTTATTCTTCTGGACACCGCTAAGAAAAAAAGTTATTTTGTTCTATCGGCTTCGGACAGTTCTTTCCATTGACCTCGATTTAATGGTTGTCCGCCCCTAACGTTTGGTTCACAGGGTCCACTTGCCCACTCCAACAGCAGAATTAAACACTCATCATCGTACAGTTCTGTCTTTCGATGGGCGAGGAATTTCGAGCAATCTCGTCTCGCCTTGATTTAAAAGAAGAAGCCGAAGAGCTCTCCTAAGACATAGTAACAATTTCGGGAAACATACTAACTTTTGGTATAAAGGACGAAATAACAATCCTCGCTAGCTAAATAAATAAGGCTTGAAAAAAGGAACTCTGATGTTGATGCTTTTGATGTGTGACGATTTCCGTTTGAGATGGATTTGAATATTAATCCTTTTTACTGGAAAAAGTAATTCGGTGCATAATTATTCACTTAATACAAGGGCCTGTTTATTGTTCCAATAAATAAATTTATATATATAATTGTTTTAAATTGAATTTCCCCGAAAAATTAATCTGTCTTTTTATCACTCTCTAGATATTTTTAAAATCAAAATGAAAAATAAATAAATAAAACGTCAAAATGATGCACCGTCTTGAATGGTAAGTGAGAGGCACCATTTGAGTGCAAACAATTACTGGATTTAGTAATGAATTCAATGAATTAAATTAATTTCGTTTAAAATAAAGTGAAATAAAACAATATAGATATTTATTGAAAAAAAAATCTTTAGATTCAAAAGTTATTGATAAGATAACGATCCTTCGAAGGGAAATAATAAGATATGAAAAAGGAAATAAGATATTAATACTTTCGATAAAAGGAAATTAATTTTGATTTGAAATGGTTTAGTTTAATTATATTAACGTCCCATTTTTTAACTCTTTAAAAAGACTTTTTTTTTCTAATTACGGTATATTAAAATATTTTTAGGATTAATATTGTTGGAAGGAAAATTATTCATTTAGATCATTAGATAAATTTAATTTGCTTAATTAACTTCATTAATTAATTAATGAGTTCAGCGAATTAAATTATTTTCGCTTAAAATAAAGAGAAATAAAATAATACAGATATTTCCTGAAAAATAAAACCCACACACACATTCTGGTTCAAAATTTATTGATGAGATAATGTTTCTTCGAGAAATAATAAGATATGGGAAAGGAAATAAGATACCACTACTTTTGATGAATTGAAATCAATTTTTGATTTCAGATGGGTTTAATTTAGTTGTATTAACTTCTCTTTTTTTTAACTCTTTAAAAGACCATTTTTTTTCTAATCATGGTATATTAAAATATTTTTCAGATTAAGATTGTCGTAAGAAAAGTGATTCATTTAGCTTACTAGATAAATTCGATTTGATTAATTAATTTCTTTAATTAATAATTAAGTAACAAATCAAGGCACCATTTTGTGTAAGACAAGGAATTAAAGCGTCTGTTTCTGTTTTATTAAAAAATTTGTCAGAACTTATGCAAATCTACATTAATTCATATAAAGATTGGCGAATTTTGTGGTACACATACCACCCATGGCCCTAGAAGGAATTAAAGCAACACTGGGGCTATTTTGGCCCTGACCTCTAAATTTAAGTCGTAATCAGATGACGAGGTCGACAACTGAACTGGCACCCCATCTAAAATTCCAAATCAGCGGGAGGGTATTTGAACCCCGACGGATTTAACATGCACCAGACTTACTTACACGGCGGTTCTTTGGTAGAATCGGATCTCGAACTTGAAATACTTCGGTATCGAAGCCAAGCCCTTAATTAGAGACGGGATCTTATTAATTGGTTTTGATGATGTGTTAGGATCAAGAAATAGGTGTAATTGAACTAAACTGATTGCCATCAAAATTTCTTTTTGATTCAACTGAATTATTTGTAATAAAGGAAGGAAATTTAATTTGATACTTATGATATGTAAAAAATAATTTTGGTTAGATATGTAATTTTATTAATTGGCTTTGAAAGTGAGCTTAAAATAAACAAGCTCAAATAAAGCTAAAATGTTTTTCCTTAGAATAAATTTGAAAATCTATCATGCAAATAATCTGAAATAAATATCACAACTTTAACGTACGCATTAAAAATTCATATATGCAGTATGAATCTGATGAGATTAAAAATGTTAACAATCCAATTATAAGCACTACGCATAGCTTATCAATTCACTGTTTATGCCAAAGTCTTTCGAAGGATGAAAACTTAATAAAAAAGCAAGAAAAAATACAATATACTGATTCAATTGGATCACAGTCTTACTTGTTTCATTTCTTATGATTTTTTTTCTTAATTATAAGTCTAAAACCCTAACATGCTTTGTTTTAAATTAATGGATAATAACATATTCGAAACGGATAAGGCAAACGCTGGTGTATCTCTGAAATGTCAATTTAAATATTATTTTAAGAAAAGTCATTAAAATGTATTTTTTTTTATTTATGTCCTCCAGATATTTATTTCAATAACTATTTGGCCGCGTAATTCTTTAAAATCACTACTTAGATGCGAAGTTTGCAAATAAATTAAAATATTTTTCAAAAGAAAGTTAACTAATACTAAATGTTACACGATAATAATAATATAATAAAAATCTGTAATCGTAAAAATAAACACCGTTAACTGAGAAAAACGCGGGGTGCAACAGAAAATGGATCGCCAACCCACGGAAATCGCAGCAGGAGGGTTAAACAACGCATTTTATAACAATATTTTAGTTGAATATAAATATTATTTTGATAAAAAAAGGATGAAATAAAATTTCATGTTTTCATCCTTTTTGCTTATTTCAAAATCATTTGTCCCCTTAACATATCTCCCAATTCCTGCCGGATATGCAAATAAAATATTTTTTTTTTTTTACCCTCTTTATTTTTTGCTCCCTTTTTTACTGCTTGTGGATTCTAAACGACTTAAAAGTTTTATTGAACCCGATGGTTTGTAAGCCTCAAAAATAATACGCATCAAACAGCATGCACCTAGATGTATCACTCTGGTACTGACAAGGTGAACAGATGGAAAGAGAACTTCTAAGGTTTTGCTTTGTGCGATAGTTGCTGTGTGGCTTCCCTGCTTTACAATGATGCCAGACGAGGATTTATCCCTCTTCTTTTTGTGCATTGCAGGAAAACATATAAAAGCTATCGTTGGATTGTAAGATCCAGTAATTTTTCACGGTTTAAAGAGCATAATGTATAAACTCCACGAAAACCAGAAGTTGCTACATTAATCTCAGCAGACACTTCAAGACATACACATACAAACACCAATAATAAGATTTTAGAAATTGAAGATACGTTCCTTATTTTTTTTTCTTCTTCCAGTTTGCGATGCAGTTAGAGATATTCAATATTCTGTCTTCATATGAGATATTTATCATTAAAACCGTTTCAATGTAGTTATAATATATAATTTAATTTTTTTGGAAGATCTTAAAAAGAAATCTTGTAAACAACTTTTGTAGTTTGGGAAAGTTTTCGAAGTTGATAAAAATAAATTGGATATTCCTCTGATATTGACAAAAAATAAAACAATCAATAATCGGTAAATTATGAAATATCAATGAAAAGCAGTTAAAAAAACTCAAATGATAAAATATAACATACGCAATATCAATCCTATTTTTATATGAAAATTATATAATAGAAGAATAGCATTTATTATTGGATGACATAACATTTGATTTTTACTATTTATTGAAGATTGAGTGATTAAATTTCATTTTGGTTTAATGTTTATCCAAAAACTTTAGAAATGTTCTATACCATTTTACAATAATGATTATCTAATGATTATTTCTTATATTGCTGATGCACTGTATGCAGTGCAAACCTTTGATTTTGTTTATACTGAATTGGAAATAAAAAAATTTAAGAATTTTTTATCAGTTGTAGCAAAATTGAAACGTCATTCAAAAATTTATATTTTAATTAAATAAAATTTTGAATAAGAATTAAATTTTAATACTTTTTCATCTTTGAAGTTGGCCATAGATGATAAACGGTTTTCAAAAGTAATTATGTCTAATACTGGTATCACGATTATTTTAAATTTCTACTAAACACACAGAAAAATAACTTACTGTTAGCTTTTCATTATTTTACAAAAAAAAAAAAAAATCAGAATATTTAAAGATATTATTTAATAAAGCTACAAATTTTTAACCGTTGCCATAACTTTCCAAAAAATTTTGTAGCTTGTTAAGAATATTCTTATAACAATTTACTTGAATATTGAATAAATACTTTTTATTTTGAAATTCAACGGCTGAAAAAAAAACACGGCAAGACAAATTAGCATACACTTAGCTAACTCAAATAATAAATTTTCATTACACAAAACAAATCATAAATCTTTCACAATAATGACAACACAAAAGGCATTAAAAGCAAATACAAGCCTCCAAATTCATCCTCTTTGTGAAACAATTCAAGACACTTCTGGTTTGAGGATTAGATCGACTTTGATTTTTTTTTAAAGCTAACAATCAAATTTAGCGAAACAGCTTTCAGTATATTAGAGCTGAAAATTGTATTTCTTAGCTCCGCTGTGGAACTTCAATTGTTTTCAGCGCAGTAGCGAACAGGAAAGAATATGCCTACGATAAACGGATCCCATAAACCCATGCACGCATACATACATGCCCAACCCTACTTATTTGCAATTTCGAATAAAAGATTTGTTCTTTTTTTTTCTCTTCCACTGGCATTTCTTGGCCTGCATTCATTCTTTGTGATGGCTTGCATCTGATTTTGACTTTCGACTCCGAAGGACAAGAGCAATAACTAGACGAGTAATTTCCGAAGAGTTCCACATTAGGAAAGAGCTCTGTATTCAGTGAATCATAAAAATTGTATTTTTCGGGGGAAAACAAATTATTGCATCCATTGTGCAGTTTCTGGACTTGATCCAAACGGAGTCGGGAACATGGGATATGCAGTGTTGCTCGTTTCCATAACAGGGTAGGATAGATGATTGGGATAGGCTATGCCACTAAGTCGCTTGTTATTTGCAATTTATCTTCCCAATCATGAAAGCTAGCGATTGTGTCCTTAAGGATAATAAAAGACTATAAAAATTTCTAGATACCATATTTTTAATTGAGGCGTCATTATTTAGTCTTTATTGTATTGAATGTTTTCATGAAATAAGCTCGCTAATGATTTTACTGAGTAAAGACGATATGGTTCTCGTACAGACTCTGGCTCCTTTAAACATTTTTGCATGTCGTAGTGTTTATTTTACCATACATTCTTTTTTATATTTGACAGTTATTTTTTCTTCTATTCAAACGAGAGTCATTCATAAAGCAAATAGATAAAAATTAAATGACAACTTGGATACGATGTTTATTGAAACAATAAAACAAAAATAGCGATTTTGATACATAAACTATATTTCTTTGAGATATTTTTAAATACTGCAAGCTGCATATAATCTTTATGTTTTTATACTTCTGATTTATGCATTAGTAAACAATTTATTATATTAGACAGAAGCTACCCAAATAACATTCAAGCTAAGGCTTGGATTCCAGTCATACTATAAAATCATATTCATAAGGAATTAGTTGAAGATATATTAAGATTGATAAGGACCACGCCCAGCTTTTGAATTGATGCAGATTTGAAAAGCCATTTGCAACAAATTAATCGATTATTAATGCCTTTTGAGTGCATTGAATTTAAATGAAGTATTGAATGCAATGCGATTTATGAATTCTAGACAGAGCATTTAATAGAAGAAAATATTAATATTAATTTGCATGGAAAATTCGTACTTCTCAGCATATTAAATTCAATTAATTATGGCACATAATAGAATATAAAGATATCAATTTATAAAATAGCGTTCAGTATTTAGATTTAAGATGAAGAAACAAAAAGATTACATTGAAAATATAAGGACATCATAACATTAAAACCTAATTTATAGTTTGTAAAGCAATGAATCAAGTCGAAAATTTGGCCTTTCAGCTATAAAAATCGAAGTAATTCAAATGGAAGTAAACAGTTTATTGAATTGTGACGTAGCAAGGAAATGTAAGAATTTCTAATACATTTTGAATTAAGAATTTAGGAGCGAAACTTATGCTTTTTCTCTTCTGACAATTGAAATACAAAAAAATACTGATTGTTGAAATATAAGATATAAATACAAGAATTAGAAATAAATAATATCAAAATAAGAAATTTTTGAACTGAAATAAAAGAACTGGAGCTAAACAAAATCAATATAACTAAAAGTTCACTTAAAAAAATATTTTAATAAAAATATTGAATACGTCTCAGCTTCATTAACCATTTAACTGTTTTTGACGAGTATACTCGTCATGGAAAAAGTACAGCATTTTACGTTATGACGAGTTTATTAAATGACAATTATTATATTTATATAATAATTGTTTAATTATTATATTTATAATTAGTTATTATATTAATATAGTATTTATATATGTTTATGACAATTAAAGAATGCTTTTTTTTCTGAAGAGGTCGAAACAGTTAAGTGGTTAATATTAAATACTTCTTGAAATTAAAATTTATTTCAATCTTATATATAAGGTCTTTCATATCGCTAAAAAATCGCCGATTCAGAGTCAAAATGTAACAGATCGGGGAAAAAAATGCTCCCCTATCATTATCCATATTTTTCTATACACATAGACACCACTATAATCAATACACTCCTGTTCTATCATATTTCGCTTTTTTGTACATATTTAACAGCTGACAAGGGTCCCTTCCGTAAACGACAGCTTAAATGAGTGGGTAGGCACGGTGGTCAGGACGCTTTTAACATGTCATTTGTTTCTTTCCCTATCGGGTGCACACGACAGTCTAACATTTGATGACGTCACTTCTCACCCCTCCTCCACCTGATAGTCCCTTTCTATTATCCCTTTTTTCATAATTCACTTAAAGTGGTTGGAACAGCTGCACCAGCTGACTGTCCATAATGGACACGAAACTGTTTTATGCTGCACGTGATCGATTTATTTCTTCTTTTTTTTGATACATATAAAATTTGAATATATAGCTTTATTTTAATGATGGACTTTGAAGCACGAAAATAAATATTCAGAATGATTCATTTCCGATACTGCGATCAGAATTTTTCTGAATTTTAATCCCGGACAATCTAAATCTGAAGCGCTCAATTCGGAAATTTTGTTAAGCGGGGAACGAGTGGTCAAAAATTTCAAAAAATCACAAATAGTGAAAAAGACACTTAAAGAAATTTTGAAAAAGCGAAGTGCAAGAAATTAATAAATAAAATATCAGTTATCATTTTTCTTCAGTCTGATTCATTGAAGAGAATTCAATTTCATAACAAAAGTTAAAAAAACCATATTCTTCAGAAGAACAATTCTTATAAGCCTATATAAATCAAGCTTCACATCTTCTCAATATGAATCAGATAGCAAATTACAAACAAGACATTTAATTCAAATTCGACCACTTAATGAAAATGTATTTTTCATTAATCCTAACCTTTTATATCATTAAACTTAACATAGTTTGAACGCAACTACATCAAAATGAAATATCCTTTTCTTAAAAATCGCCAAGACAGTTCGTATTCTTAAGCGGTTGAGATATAAAAGAGCCCTTAGCTAAACTTACGGCTACTAGGCAAATGTATGCTCAGATATCTTGACTTCTTAGAAAACTTCTATGTCTCTCAAACTCACCAGAAAGAGGTCTCTAACGAACAAAGTACGCCCCACAGGTATTCAATTAACCAATCACCTTCAACAAAAGGCGGTGGAAATTTTATATTCAAACGTCTCGGGCATCTACAGTAGTTTCTTTAAATGGGCGTTTGGGGTCTTTCATTATTGACAGAGTTAAGAAACCGTTATGATCTGCGAAAAGGATTCGATCTTGAATATACAATTTCACCAAAGATCTTTCACTGATTAAATCTCATTCTGAAGGCTAAACAACCTAGCACTGTCTTTAAGATTTCAAGTTCTACCTCGTTATTTTATAGCTATGTTTAGTTAAAGTTACATTTAAAAGTTATGAAAGTTATTGCAAGACAATATCTGTGTTGCTTCAAATTAGAAACTTTATTGTAGTAAATTCTAGATAAATCAACTTCTACATTATAAATGCAACATTTCAAGTTTTTATTTAAATTTGGGTTTTTATAGAATTTCCATAAATCTAGTCATGAATGATTAGAAATTAACAAGCCTACATCGACAGAAATGATTTTCAACTATATATAATAACATGCAAAGCAATTTCTCAGCCATATAAATTTTATTCAACTATAAGCCAATAATTAATATGGAAACAGACTGATTGTCCTTTCAGAATTTAGTAATGGCAGTAAATGAACAGCCATTTTAATTATAGAAATTGGCTGTGTTTGAAAAAAATTCACTTTAACAAATATATCTGAAAACATATATTTCAGCAGACAAATTAAAACTTGATTTTTGTCTGAAACAGAAAATTAAAAGAAAAAAATCGTCGTAGATCCATAACTTAGCACAAAATTCATTTTAGCAACAAATTGCTACAATGCAGTTCGTAAGTTTAACACACACAAAAAAAAGAATAAAATCAATTTCTAGGAAAGAGCCATCTCCAATCTCTTTATTCGAAACATTACCAGGGAGTCCCTTATCCTACAAGAGCTCGATTTTAATCTAAAATTTTTAACTCCCTTCAATCCAATTCCATTTTACATTTAGGGGGAAAAAAAGAACCTTAAAAAATAATCAGGCGAACGAGATACAAAATAAAACCTGATGAGAAAGAAAATAGGTCTTCCAATCAAAAAAAAAAAAAAAAAAAAGAAAATGACGATTCGAATTACTATTTAAAACCACGAAGGCATGCTGAAATTTACTCTTATTTCAGTATAATCTTCTGTCAGTAAAGAAGAGCAGAGAGGGAATGCTCATCATCCCAGTCAGTCGAGAGCTATTAGCAAATGGACACTTCAAAAGGGAAGCACCAAACAAAGCAAAGGGTGTGCTTGGGAGAATTCAAAAACCTTTCGATTTAGAAAATGATTCACCGAGTGTGTGTGTATGCCCGCACTTACTGTGATTAAAAGTTCCCTTTTCCACTATCTGCCCCGAATAAAATTAAGCAAATTAATATGGCGCGGCGGAGAGATGAATTTGGTGAAACTTCGTCAAAACCCGGCGCTCTCTTTGAAAGCCATCGATGCGAACTCGAGGGTTTTTGTGATTTTGGTTCCGCTCGTAATCATTACAAGGTGGTGGTGGGTTTGTTGAGAAGTGGATGGTAATGGGCAAGTTGTGATTTTTGGATTATGATGGTCTTATTGGTGGTATAATCCAGTGTTAAATAGTAATATTTATTAGTACTTCATCAGTTATTTGTTGTGCAAATAAAAGTAATTTCTAATCATGATTAGTTGGTGGTTTGTTGTGTTATTTACAAGGCGTCCTAATATGGCTGGTTGTGGAGGATTGGATAGTAATGTTAAATTATGATCACTGGATTATAAAGAAAACATTGAGGGAAAAAATTTGACTTAATAAAAGTTTTAATAAGCATGTTTCTTCAGTTATGTCTTAGACAAAATAAGTGTCTAAGATTAGATTAAAGGATTTGATAATGGTATGGGGATTGATAATTACTGGATGGTTTAGTTATGGTGAAATATTAAAAAATAATTCAATTTTATGGGAAAAGACTGATTTGATACCTTTTCCCATGAGGTATAAAAACACAATTATTATATGCAGTAGCATTAGGAGCTAATGAATTAATGAACGACAAGAAGACATCATTGTGCTAAAATCTGATTAGATAATAAGGCTAAATATTAAATAATAATTTTGATAGTCTTTTCATCCATTATTTCTTATGTAAATAAAACTATCGTTAGATAATAATAGCTTGATATGCAAGAATCGCAAGTTATTTAGCAGCATTGGTTCTGTATTTTGAAGCTGTACAAGTTCTTTGGTAATGAAACAAAAAAAAAAATATTTCAACATTCCTTAATAATTATAATAATAATTATAAATTAAAGACTAAAAAAGTAGAAAATAATTAAAACAAATAAAAATCGGAAGGGGTCTGTTCACAATTTTCTCACATACTCTCTATTAAACTTGTCATGCTAGAGAACGCCTTACATGGCATTTGCGTACAAAAGTTACGAAATATTAACTTCTGGCATGAATTTAGCATTTTTACTGAACCTATCGTGTCATCTTTGAAGAGTTATATTTCAATTAATCTCTGACATGCATTCAAAGTATCCAAAAGTCGAATTTGTGTTTTAGACACGTTTTCTAATTAGATCAAAACAAAAATTTAACGCAAAACTCCACTGGTAGTCACAATATCCCATACTAAATTTGACATTTCTAAGTCATTGCGTTTTTAAGTCATCGCATTTACATGTTTCTATAAGTACAAATCAACAGAAGTCAATCCCTAGTTAGATTTGTCTCAAAATGTGATAAGTGTCTAGACAATAGATGTTGAATTTGCGTGTCGAGTTTTATCTATTTAGCTGTCTTTGCTTTGTAGTTTTAACTTGTTAGCTTATATTCTTGTAGAAGGACTTAATATCCGCAGAATTTACTCAAAATTTGATAGAAATCTGCAAATTTGGTGTAAAGGCCGTATGCCATATTTCACCCGTTTAGCTCAAATCATTTGAGTTATCGTTGCCACAGACAGATAGACAGACGGACATTTTCGAAAAATGTGTTTTTAGAATTCACGCAGGTCTAAAATGATGCGATTAGTTAAAATATCAAGTTTGAATATCTTTGACAATTACTATACTTTCTCTATACTAATTGCACAAGAAAGTAAAAATTCTACTTTTTATTTAACTAGTAAAAATGATTTTTTTATTAAATGTAGTTAACAATCATTATTAACTATTTATAGTGATTCAAACGATCATTATTATAATCTATCAACAATCATTTATAATTCCTTATACATCTTAATCCACACTATCATCTGAAAAAACTAACATCAGATTCCTCGCACAGCAAAGAAAAAAAAATTTACCTAACAGAAGCGGAACATCCAGATTCCACGTCATTACTTACCTCCCCAATATTATCTTGGTCTTCTCTAAGTACAACAATGACGATTAGACAATGCCAGCTTTACATGCAAGGGCGACAGTCAATGGGGCTCAGATAGGACATGTTTTAGTATTGGGTATTAAGTGACGCAGCTGTCAACCAATTCGGGGCTACTCGCTCTTCCCGATTCTGATAATGTCATTGCACCGGGGCTCATCAGATCCGCTGGGGATAAAGAATTGTGATTGCATTAGCGGTGTCGCCCTAGCTATTGCGATTGACATTAAAGGGATGTATAACGGCCTTTTGTTGCTCTTCGTAAGTTCTAGCCTTTCCCGAATTATCATTTTTTGCCGAGGGGAGGGGGCAGTCTTTTTCAGGGATGGTTAAATTGCCACGCACTGGCATTGCGCATCATTTCAAGTGAAATGAGGGCTGTCTTCGATACTAATGATGGGTAGGCTTGGGATGGTTGGTAATTAGTAATGGGGCTTTAACTGGTAGATCAAGAAAGATATTACACTCTTTATCATTGTTTTCGCTTGGTTTCAAAACAGGGTTTTCTTTTTATACCAAGTAAAAACTGGAAATACATCATTACAAGTAATTTGTTATAGGTCATTTTTAATATTGCACTTTTCAATAATTGAATTTACTAGCAAATCATAGCATTATTAATAAAATTAAATATCGAAACTTTTACGATGCCCGTAACCTGAATCCAAAACTTTAACCCCATTTAATCATCTTTTTTGTTCTAATCCAATACAATATGGTCACCTTGCATAAAAATCTTGTCCATATACAAGAAGTTGCAAGGTAAGCAATGACGTAGAATTTTCAGGTGCCTCACTTTTATTGTAGTGTTTTCTTTACCCAAATCAGTTATTTAAGATTTGTTTATTTATCAATGCTTTGTTAATGATAAAGATTCAGCACAGTTCAATGAGTTGTATTCAGGATTGCTAAAAATATAATTTAAGTAAGAAAGTTTATAATCTTTTCAAATGAAACTGATTCGAATCTTTTCTAATCACACAAGCTTTGGTTAGGAAGTAATTGATTGCCAACTTCTTGGGTAATTTGAAACTTGCAATCATACTGATACAAAAAAATTACCGAGCATTGTATTTTGTTATAAATGATTCATATCGGAGAATTCAAAGAAATACTTTCAAATCTAAGAAATTCAATAAAATTTACTACTGCAATTTTAATGCTACAATATTTTTAGATTATAAAAAATCTTCAGGAATTTTCAGTTATGAAAGTAGCAGGAAAGAAATATATTTCCCAAATCTCTATCAATGGTGGATAGCTTCATCTTGAATCAACTTTCTGAAAAATTATTCTTCGAAATATAATCAGATGATCTGATATTTCAGTTGTTTTTTTTTTTCATGTACAAAACTACATATAAATAGATATATTAGTAAATATGCAGATTCAAGTAGATAATATATACTATTTTTAAGATATTCTTTATTCATAAGGAACATATACGATACCTATACATAAGTTAGAATGACAAACTAGTAATATCCTTATGATATTCTTTATTCACCAGGAAAGATTTTTCATCTGTTTTCTCAAGAAATTTTACTCGAAAAAATTTGAAATTGAAGTTTAAAACGACTATCTACGTAAACAAAGAACATCAACGATTAAATATATTTCCAGTGTACGGAGTTTTAGCAAATCCTGTTAAATCCTGTTAAGATATTCTTTATTCACTAGAAACGAATTTTCCTCGGCTTTCACATTATTTTTTCGTGTTTCCATTTATCTTATTCATCATATGTGTCTACATTAAAAATGCTAAAATATTATTAAAAAATCGTAAATTAAATAGCATTTATTTCGTACAACAACGAAAGAAGATGTCCCATTTTCTGCATTTACAAACTTTGTCAAAAATACTTATTTCGAATAAATGCTGTGAATAGAACCTATATAGAATAGAATTAAATAGAATTAACTATAGAATAGAATTAAAATATTATTAAAAATCGTAAACCAAATAAACCAATAGAACCTATATAGAATAGAATTAATTATAGAATAGAATTAAAATATTATTAAAAATCGTAAACCAAATAAACCAATAGAACCTATATAGAATAGAATTAAAATATTATTAAAAATCGTAAACCAAATAAACATCTATTTCGTACAACAACGAAAGAAGATGTCCCATTTTCTACATTTACAAACTTTGTCAAAAATATTTATTTCGAGTAAATGCTGTGAATAGAATTAAAATATTAAAAATTGTAAATAAAATAAACATCTATTTCTTACAACAACGAAAGAAGACGTCTCGTTTTCTACATTTACAACCTTTGTCATAACTTTGTCAAAAATACTTATTTCCAGTAAATGCTGTGAATAGAATCTGTTTGGAAGAAAATAAGAACTCCCTGTCAATGTTCTTGAAAACACTTTCTGGAAGTTTTCCCCTTGACCGCATCTCATCTATTGTTCATCATGTATTCTTCTCGACACTCGCCCTTTGCTTCTTCTTCCATATTCTCTATAAACTAGTGATAGATAGCATCCACTCCATCCTTAATGGCATTTATTTTTGGAATAAGTGGTTTATGTCAAGATCACAGCAGAATGGATTGTTAAAATGACGAAATTAAATTCAACAATAACGAGCAAATTCTTTTCAAATATGCTTTTTTTATTATATCCTATAAATATTCTCGTGGAAGCACGTATTTTGATAAATAAATATTTGTGATAAAAGTTAGAATTAACTGAAAAAACGTTTCTTAAATTTTTATTTCTTATCTTTTAGATTTAACTGTTAAAACGCATTTCATACGCAAATGAACGTTCGTTTTTCTTAGACCAATCATATTTTTATGTTCTTTAATTTTATTATCTTTTAGTATGCCTAAAACTAAATATTTTTTGAAATGTTTGAGATAAATATAATCCATTTGAGTTACATAAGTATATAATGTCTATATAACTATATATTATGAATTTTAATTTATATACAGTTTTGTGAATCTAATTATCACAGTTTTGAGAATATGTAAGTGTAATAATTTGAAAACTTGTGGAGATATTAGCATGCTAAAAATAAGCATATTATAAAATGTTTTTTATAAAGTAGATATTTATATCATCTGAATAAATAAAAAGAAATATCAGAATTTATACTATTAATTAACCAATGATAGATTTTAGAGAACAGCTGAAATAATATACCGCTGTGATAAATAATAATCAGCGTTAATAAAGAATAACAAAATTAAAATTAAATATTTTATGTTATTAGGCTCCATGTTATTAAGTTATTTATAACAGAACAGACTATAATCCAAATTAAAAAAAAATCCTTTAATACTATTGTCCTATTGACAACTGTTATTTTCATAATATGTATTAAATTCCTTAGGAAACTATATTTCTGTAACAATTAACACAACGGAAAATTATTTTAGAATGTACTTAGGATTACGTTCTTGCGTAAAGTTACAATTTAATCCTTTAACTGTGGTGTACGAGTGTGATTTAAGCATCGAATAATCATATTTTTCAAGTAATAAGTAAAGTTCAGTTATTCCTAAACTTTACAATTTGATATATAACTTATATAAAATCTATAAAAATCTTATATTGTCGCAGGAACTTGTAGTTGAGTGAATACAATCATATCTTTAAACAATCAAATCTCTCTCTCAAAAATCAAGTAAAATTTTATGCCATTATTTAAAATCTTTTATCTACATTTTAAAACCATCCAAGTTCCTTAGTCATGTTACAAAAAATATATAAAATATCTATAAAGAGCATTTTTTATATAATCTTTTAATTATTTAACAATATCAAACCCTGATTTTAAGAAAACGTTGCAGCGTCTAAATGAAATTTTGTATCATCACTCAAACGTTAAACCTCAGGGTTTATAGCGGCATTTTCAAGAAATCCTTTGTCCTTAAAACTATTACATCCCCCAAACATAGACCACTTTGGGTCTGTTCCAGGACCGAGTAGCTCTTTGGCAAGTCCAGACGCGTCTCAGAGATCTTTTCTGCGGTCGAAATAGTAGCCCCATTGCCAATTCCTACCTCATTTGTAGCAGAATTTATGGTCCTGCGCCCCAAACTGTGAGGATTCTTCATTTCGAAACGCACGGAAGAGCTAACCAAGTCCCCTTAAAATATCGAAAAGAGGATTTTCTTCCACCAAGAAGAGGGGGAAAAATGAAAAAAAAGGGAAACTTTTTTTCCTTTGTTCTTTATGGCTGAGTGGAAGGGATGTGGCCCTCCTAAATGATTAAGGAGGTCTTCTGACTGTTCTGAAAAAGAAGGGAACGGTTTAATCTTATTGATAATGATCCGACAAATTCTTCATTTTGCAGGGACGTCCTCTTCCGAGAATATTAAGCGTCTTATTCCAGAGATTTGCTTTAGCGAAAAATCATCAACTGACCCGTTAATTAAGAAAAGTGTTTGAGAAATGTCGAACGGAATAATGTCCCTTTGAAGTTTAATTTCGTTAGCTTAGATTTGGTTCAGGAAGTACAATTCTTTCTCTCTCTCTCTCTCTCTCTTTTAAATTGCCAGATAAATAATAAAGGGTAGCGCTTCGATTCATTTGCTATTTAACTTAGAAATGGATTATGTGTCTTTTAATTTGTTCATATTTTATTGAAAAAGTCACCCATCAAATTCACGTTTTTTCTACGGTATGAGGATAGATTTTTTTTTCAATAACTCTTATGATATCTTATTTAGTACAAAAAATATATTCACGTTTATTTAAGACTAAAAATCTAATATTCTTCCACTTTTGACAATGGCAATAAAATTTTAAAAAAAGGACATATTTATTATTAAGATCTCTAAACAGAATTAAGATTTCAAAAGAATATCCATTTTTGGAGATTCTTTTTGTCCCATTCAGTTAAAATTGTAATTTTATAGTTAGTGCCAGAACGGAACAGAAAATGATTCATAATGTTACTCGGAAATATTTATAATTATAAACGTTGACGATATTATCTGCAACGTGTTGTAAAAACAAATTTTCAATAATTAAATATTCTGATTCGAGAGATGCATATTGAATAGTGACTACTATATTTATCAGGTTCTGAAATTTATCTCAATAGCTGTGCTGTTCTGTAATGCAGAGATTGTTGTGTCATGCTAAAATTTTTAATTTCCTCAAATGCGTGAAATTCCTTAAGAAAAAAAAATTCTGGTGAATAAAAATACTTTAAGAATAGGATTCATTCAAATTTTGCTCTTCAGAGATAACTAAATCATAACATTTCAGCATAACAAAGTTAGAAAAAGGCAAAAATGACATTTGGTTAAACTGAAATTTTCCAGTTTTTATTATCATCAATGGAATTTTCTAACCACTAAAAATTATTTTCTTAACATAAATGTAATTAAATTTGTTTGAAATTAGGACATGAATTTACTTACGTTTTTGTATTCAGATCAAAACTTTTCACCAGGATTGGACTTAAGTATCAATTACTTTTCTCCTGCAAGAAGAATAATAAACATCAGAGATATTCCAACAAATAAAACGGAAATTTATTAAGCTAAATTAAGCTTCAAAATATAATGTTACACTAATCTCTGAAAGCCAATTCTAATATTTGTTTACTTATATAAGAAACTTAAAACAAGTGCAGTTTTATTTTTCAAAGATTAAAATGTTTACTCAGTTTAGACATAGAAGTGTTGCCACAATTTCAAATCAGAATCAAATAGCCATATTAGTTTAAAGTTTATTATATGGTTTATTTTCATGGTAAGGAAAGAACAAAATAATGGATACAATTTGAAAATACAACAAATATTTTTTTAAAAAAAAATCGAATAAAATTTCGAATGTTCTTTCACGTGAAAAAAAATAGGGTTTAAACTTGCATGAAAAATTTGATTACAAGTTATTTCGAGAATCCTATATAATCTCCAGAAATCATTCAGCGAACGGAAAACAAAAATATTTTCTCAAAAAATGTAAGGGAAAAAAAAAAACCCTTTTCAAAACTAACAGAACCCTTTGAAGCCTCAGACATTGCCATCGCATGACTATGACATCATCCAACTCCCATTTCTTTCTGTCCCAAAATAGCTTCAAAGAGTCTCATTCATCTACCGATTCCGTATGAAGATTTCCTCCTATTCTCTTTTAACTTGCGGGGATAGAGATTAAAATAAAAAAAATGGGGGGAAAGGCAACGAAAAAAGGCACAAGAGGGTGGGGAAATGGTTTTTAGACTCCCATCCTGTTTCTGGTACGACTTTCAATCCTGATCCCGACCAACCGAATGCAGGAGCGTGACACGCTTTATCAGTACTTTTTTCCTCAATCCCATTTCCTGGTGGCTTCCTCGACATATCTGCCCCGATGCACATCCTGAAAAAAAATGGTGAATTACGCAATGTAGGGATATGAATAAGGCAAAGGGCTGGATACAAGTAAGTAAAGGCTTGTGGATGAAAAGAATCATCAAAGAAGATATTAGAAAAAGAAAAGTTCTGGTCTCACGCGAAAAGTCTTGCAAATGTGACTCTCTGGCACAAAGGAAGACGATTTTTCTTCTCTTTTTTGAAGGAGGGGGTTATAACTCAGCAAAGATATATTAATATTTATTTATTTATTCATTTTTTGTGCGATGGATTCCCTGGTGGACTATTACCATGAGATAATCCTTTGTTTTTATATTGTAAAATCGAATCGAAGAGTCCACTGTTGCAATTTAAGTATCTGTGCAGTTAAGTCAATCAATATTTTTATAATATAAAAAATAATTAAAGGACAAGAAGTTCCAACTATATTTTCGCTGAAACAAAATCTATTCATCAGAAAGTTATGAAATTTGGGAAATATCGTTAGGAGATAAGACTTTTGTAAATTAAAAGCCTACCCATGAATGATTACAGAATATATAAACATGTCTTTTCATTTATATAGTTTGAAAGTCATGAATTTTGGGAAATATTGTTAGGAGATAAGACTTTCGTAAGTTAAAAGCCTGCCAATGAATAATTATAGAGTTTTTTGCATTTGTACATATTTTTACATAGAACATATAAATACACTATTCATTCAATGAGAATACAAAATCACCGTTATCTGATATCGTAACATAACATGTTCAATGGTTGATTGCATTGTATTCTGAAAATAACTGTTAGTGCTCAAACCTTTTCTAATAAAAAATAAACTATTAGCCATCATTTACTTCTTTAAAGATCCCGTAACTGACTTTGTGCAACTTTTGGCACTGGAGACGGCTCAAAGACTTGGCCTACTTGATTGCATGAGATCTTCATCTGATTTTGAAGAAATCATTCATCAAACATTACAACGTATTCCTTACAGTATATCCATTGGAGTATAATGCGCATAGCCAGCTATGCAATTTTCATAATCAAACAAGATCGTAAAGAATCAGGTAGGCCAAGTCTTTGAGCCGTCTCCAGTACCAAAAGTCGCATAAATTCTATGAAATTTTTGCAGGCAAATATAGTTGACAATGCTGTTACCAGAAAAATTGTGAGCATTAATTGTTATGCTTAGAAGATAGCTATTTGCATAAACGCTAGTATTCTACCACAATGACGATAGAATTCTCAAATAATGAATAAATCACAGGTCCTACCTGATCAAGTTCTTTGAAAATAAATAGCGCCAAATAAATGGAAGAACAAGTAAACCATAATGAAAAGTTGGTAAAGTTTCAAAAAACATTTTCAACAGAACCCTATTTCTAATTAAATCAAGCTGAAGAATATTTCATGGGTAATTTAAAAACAAGAAATGAAAGCTTCACTCTTCGATACTAGATACAAATAACTACACTTGTTGAATAAGAATTTAAAAGACTCAAAAACTTAAAACTCACCAAGAAAACTTATGAAACGTATTAAGACAATTTTATCTTTAAATAAGAAGCTTAAAGGAAAATGCAACATAAAAAAGAAACCGAAGCAGCTGTTGAGAATCGATCCATTAGAACAGCTTACTAAGTTCAAAAATAATAAAAAAGCAAAATCAAACATTCCTTTCAAATATGGGTGAACGAATAATGTATGAAATAGGAGTATCTTTACGATTCCTATAAATCTATCAGCAGATGTCGCTACGAATCGAAAAATGACGGCGAGAACTGTAATTGCGTGCTTTTTATTAAGGCGAGGCAATTTACGTTAAATTGATCAACAAGCGACCGGTAAAAAAATTGAATCGATTTCCTCGCATGGAAATATTTCATTACATTCTTACAGCTTATTAAATAGCAAAAGAGAGAAATAATTAAAAATAAAAACTGATCTGATGATGTAATAGAAAAAGAACGGTTGAAGGAATAAGAAATCTTAAGCAAGATTATTAGTTTCTATTTTCTTTCATCTCAATAATATTTCATTGCATTCTTTTTATACAAAGGGTTCTTTTAGCGTTCGATGTTTGATGTTCATTTTAAAGGAGGGTCCTTTTTTTCTTCTTCTCTCAACGGTTCAGTGCAACACTACTTCGATGACGATAAATGACAAAAAGGGACGCAAAAAATATTTGAAAAGAAGTGAAAAGGTTTGAAAGGGAAGAGAGGTGTTTGCCATGGTTGGCAATTTTGCCCACCCTCCCAACTTTCTATTCAGTTTTTCTCATTTTCTGTTGCTTTTTATCATTTTATTTTTTTGTTTCTTGCTTTCATACTGTCGTTTATCTTTGTTGAAGACATTAGCCCTAAAATGGTTTGAAATTAAATGCCATTAACGGTTGGTGCACACTTTCAGCTATTGTCTGCCGAGTTTCTGGATGATTTTTCAGGGGCAAGCCGATTTGCGATTGAATCTTTGAGGGGTGATATAAACATTGCAAAAGAAAATTAATAAATTTACAAAAATAAAGTCTTTAATTAAACTTTATAAATCGAAAGATTTGCATTCAAACATAGATATTAATGATTTGTAAATGAAAGATTTTACAAACATAGATATTAATGATTTGTAAATGAAAGATTTTACAAACATAGATATTAATGATTTGTAAATGAAAGATTTTACAAACATAGATATTAATGATTTGTAAATGAAAGATTTTACAAACATAGATATTAATGATTTGTAAATGAAAGATTTTACAAACATAGATATTAATGATTTGTAAATGAAAGATTTTACAAACATAGATATTAATGATTTGTAAATGAAAGATTTTACAAACATAGATATTAATGATTTGTAAATGCAAAAATTTTATTTCTAACAGGCGAAGAAAATTTAATTTAAAGTAGAACTTTTTTTCTTGTCAAAGCTGAAAAAACTAATTTTAACAAACCTTAAAAAAAGAATTGGATCAACTGTTGGAGATTAAATATTTCTTTAGATTAGTTAGATTTATGCCCCGTTTTGAAAATAAGTGAGGCTTATTTTAGAACAAACTATTTATTTTAGCATCGTAAGATAAAGAGAACGCCACCACAAAAGGCACTTCTTTTTTTTAAATTTGCACTCCATACCAACGACAGGAAGCTTGTAGATTTTAGTTTCTAGTCACCAGGCAAGAGTAGCGGTCGAAGTTTGCTTATTAACCCTGCAGCTGCGTATCCCGCTATTTCCGCGGGTTGGCAATCAGTTCATTTTCTGTTGCGTCCCGCGTTTTTCGCAGTTCAGAGCATTTATTTTAATGATTACATATTTTTATTATATTATATTATATTTTTATCGTGTAACATATAGTATCAGTTCACTTTCTTTGAAAAATATTTGAACTTATTTGCAAACATCGCATCTAAATAGCGATTTTAAAGAATTACGCAGCCAGAGGACAAATGTCTATGTCCTGTAATATAGAAGAAAGTCGAATAAAGGAATATAAGATTGCTCTTTTCAAAGCTAAATATTGAAACTGAAAGTGTTGAAATTCTTTTTGAAAAACTATGTGATTTGAACCCTCCCAAATAAAAAATAATAATTAATTGGTACTGTTTTTCCAAATGAATGATCAATTACAAAATTTTCCGATGATAGCCATATGATTTTATATAGAGATCTGACAATTTAAAATCAAAGAAATTTATTTTTATTTGAATGACCTAACCTTTATGTCATTTTATAATAGAATTTAGGATCGCAAACACAAGTGAATTAAGTAAAATAAAAGTATACACCACGTAAAATGCTAATTAATGATTAATGGAATTATGGAATATAAATTCACACTGGCACAACAAATCAATCACGTGAATAGCAAACAGCATTTGAAGCGTTTATAACTTCGAATGACAAGTTACTTAAGTATACCTAAAGATAGTTGTTGATGTTGTTATGCTATTGTGGATTTATTTTCTATGAATCCTGCATTGCACACTTTGTATGATATATCCTTTAACAATACTTAATTCACTAAAAAGTCGCCTAGTGTTTGCGATTTTAAGTTCTACCGTAAAAATTATTTGTTTCTCCATGCATGGACTATGTTTAAAGTTAGCCCAATAATTTAAGAAATACCCCTAAATACTATTAATATTTTAAACAATTGCTTCTAAACTTTTCTAAATTTCGAACCTTCTATAATTTCGAATAAAATCTATAATTTTTAATTTAATGGCCTAGTCATGTAAGCGGCACGATGTCTTTTAAACACTATCTTCGAGAAAAAAGCAAGTCAAAGCTAGTTCATTAGAAACAGCGTATAATTTGCCATCATTTATTACTGCTAAACCAAGGGATTAATTTTTAAACTTGAACGCTGAATAAGAGGAATATCAAGCGATACATCATTTACTCATTTTATACACGTTAGAAAAGGGAGAAAGAAAAAAAAAGTAAGCAAGACTGACTAATCTTCAAAGCATTTTAAAAAGGCCGCTGATTTTCAGAACAGACACCTACTGTCAAGTGTGTAAAAACTATCGCAGTGACGCGCATAAATATCAGAATAAAAAAACGAAAAAACAGTTGTCACAAGAATGAGATAATATAGAAGAACAGGAACAAGTAGTTCGTTTAATATATAATTAAAATAATAGAACTGCAAGATATGAAATATGGCTAAACTGCGACAGAATAAGCAATGAAGTGAAAAGAAAAGAAATGTCGTTTGCACAAACCGGTCTCACTAACAAACAAGTGAAATGCAAAACATTCCAAAACCGGATTTCGACAGATAAGACAGTGTTATAAAAAGTTCATGCAGTAGTTTTGCAACAAATATCTTAAATGGTTTATTCTTAGCTTGATTCAAATCTTTTATGCTTCAATAAGAATTTTTTTATTTTATTTATACTTTATTATAAATTCTGAGAAATGGTTTTCACTGTGCACTCATAAATTCAAAGTGATTTAGATTTGGTATAATATTTTAACTTAATATTAGAAATAAAGGAAAATTTTATTCTGTTGTTATACGGCTAATAGAACAAAAGAATAATATTGTAAAGAATTATTTCAAATATTCAGAAATATTTGGATTCATAAATCCAAGTCTCATTTCAGTGTTTGCATAAAACTGGCTATATACAAAAATAATCCGAAATGTACATAAGAAGTAGGAGAAATAATTTATTAAAAGAAAAGAGCTTATAATATTCAGTTGTGCAATTGCATAATTTTACAAAGCAAGAGTTTTTCTAAAAATATTTTGCACTAAATTAAGTATTTCTTTTCATTACATTAAACATGAAATAAAATTCAAATATATTTATATAAATTTATATAAATTTTAGTAAATAAATAATAACATTTTCCATTTGAATTTCGACTTCTCGTTGTGCAACATAATGAAATAAAATTATATAAATTTTAGTATTTAGTAATAAAACACTTTCTATTTGAATTTGAATTCTTTATTAAAAACACCGATTACATAACGTCTATTTTGATGCCATTAATAAAAAAAATAATACTTTAATGTAAGACAACACTTAAAATAATCAATCGCAAATAGGAACGATATTAAAAAAATTTAGAATTTTAAAACATTGTACAAACATTTAAAAGATAAATGCTTAACTACCCTTTACTAAAACTATTCTTGCAATGATATTTTTAGAATTCTTAGAGAATCCGGTTTGAACTTTTTTTGTAGCTTCGTTTTTATTATAAATTATGTTGAGAATTTGCTTCCGTTTTGAGCAAACCAAGAAAGAAATGTGTATGGATTTCCAATTTTATATAAAATTGGAAGATCTGCAAATAATTTAATTTTAGTTCATAAATGTTTCTAAAAAATGATAAATCAATGCACGATGACTGAGATTCCCAAATTTTTAAATATTGCAACTCACTTTTTAGAAACTGAATCTATGGCAACATACTTCAGCCCTTACAGAATGATTTTTTTAGATCAACAACACACATTATTTAAGAAATAGGTTTTATGGGTCAAAATGTAACTTTTGTAAACAAAAAACATTTATTATCAAATAAAATACGTGTTTATAGTACTCATATTGAATAATTCGCAATTAATTCAAACTCAATCGAATGTTTGAAGTAAAAAGGAATTTCTGATGAGGAGGATGGGTTCGGAATTGAAATGAATTGCCTATTAGCATATTCGCTTTTTTTATTTTCCTTTTCCCGTATATAAAATTAAACACCAAAAAAACTATTTTAATTATCAAACAATTTGAAATCCATATTTTGATGAATATGCACATGTCAGACCGCACCGAGTTCGAAAAAGGCATTTTTGGAATTATCTGCTATCTTTGAATACGATATCTGAACACACTTAGATGAATGAAAATTGGAAAATGATCTTCACTCCAAATTTGTAGATTTTTATCAAATTTTGAACGGATCCATTCAGAAGAAGTCCGTCTATCTGGTAGTTCGAGTAAAAATGAATATGATAACTACATAAGGAAAAAATCTGGTTGGATAAAATTTGGTAACATATTTATCATTTAAAGTGCCGGTTCATATCAAATTTGGTACCTGATTCGTCAACGGTTGAATGTCTGTCGGTTTGTACTTTCTCATACATGCAAACGCGTTTTGTAATTGAAGTGTCCGCTTAGTGAAAAATCAAGCGTTTTTTTTTAATGAATTTATTCAAAATTTGATAGAAATAAATAAATTTGGTGAAAAGACCCTATACAAAATTTCATTCATAAAGTTGAAGGTATGTTTGAAATAACTTCACAGACAAATGAACGACAGACAGACTATCTTAAAAACGTGTTTCTCGAACTCAAGGTGGTGTGAAACGTGGAGAATACACAAAATCTCAAATTCGAAATATTTGGCAATTAAACTCTTCTTTGGCGACGCTTTCTCATTGCATATTTCTTATAAGAAAAAGTAAAATATCATTTGACGAGTTGTTGCTGTTGTCGTGTGACTATTTTAAGCCAAATTTTTTCGCAATAGCTTCTGAGAGACTTCTGAGCACCCGAGGGCAGTAGTCTGACTTCTAGCTCATATGAGGATAGCACACACACACTCGTTTGCACAATCCTTTTTTTACAGGGAGGCTTATTCACGCACCTCATAGATAGAACACAGGGTAGAGAACAACCATGCCCGAACCAGGACTCGAACCCGGGACGCCTAGATCACGGGGAAGACGCCCTACCCCTAGGTAAGGACGTCGGCCTTTGAAGAGTTAAAAAATAAAAATTCTTCTTCACTGGAAAGAACATGCACTGCAGAGTCAACAGAAATTATTTGCCAGCAAATTCAAAATGCCACCCCCTCCCTCCCTCCCTGCCCTTGAGTGCATTATTTATACTCTTAGCAACTTAGACTTTATATATCTTTTCAGTAATTAGCTCTGACCAAAGTCTATTTCTGTACCATTCTGACACGATACAAAACACTTAAATACTATTCTTTACGGCAAAATAAGACGTTAATTCAAATAACTATCACGGTATATTCAAAACTAAAGAGACAAGAGGAAGAAGCGCCTTCATGTTTTTTTTTGTACTATCATTATCAGTTTTAAATGGGCATCCGCATAGTCTGTGCACAGTACCACGCACCGTGGCATAATTAATACAGGCACAAAATTAATAATCGCCCAGGGACTTAGAAGACTGTTAATGCCCTATATCTTTACGTAGGGATGGCAGAGTTGACTAATGAAGCCGCAATGCCATTAATCTTAACGCAGGCGCTGGGAAACGAGATAGAGACGCCAAAGAAGGTTTCTTTTTGAAGTCTTTAAGCTTGATTAATAATTTTTCCATCGAATATTTCATAGCGTTCGATTCAGAACGTACCTGTGTGCCTGCTAGAGAATAATAGTATGTTGAATCTCTGTATCAAAATCAACATACTTCCACAGAATTTGCTGTGTTGACGTGAAGATGTAGTGCTATACGATTAGAGAGGAAAAAATATCTAGGTCGTTGATAGTTTATATCAGTTTCTTTTAATTTTTTTCACTCCCGATCCCATAGCAAATAAAAAAAATGTGCACTTTTTTTCTATTTTCATTAGGAAAATATTACCGGGTATGAATAGTTGAAAATAAAAAGGAAAAAGAAATATTAACAACAAAAAATTTAGTTAAATAACCACACAGAAAAGTAAGTCTTCATTTCTTTTGCCAAGATAATTTTCTTGGATATTTTTGTTTAGAAATATATTGCAGTACGAAGCAAGGAAAAAATTGAAATATTTCTGGTTCCTCGTACATTTTTACAAAATCATGAATCATGAGGAATCATGACCCACAGACATGATTTATAAGATTTATTTTCAGCTTAGAAGTAGTACAGTTCCTTTTCGCTTTATATATATAACATATTTCAGCAGATGCATGTTTGAGGCGAAAAAAACTTTTGAAATTTTAATATTTCCATTTATTTTATCACGGGAGGCATATTATGTGCAAGAAACGATGATAAAACTGATGTCCGTTTACATCGCGATACAAATACTAAAGAGATCAAAATTTTCCCCTTCAGTAGATTTTATAATGAGATTTTGGTAGAGATTTCTTTGACACGTGTAGACATAGGAAAGGGAAATTTAGGTATTTTTAAAAGAATGTTGTAAGCTTTAAGGATTTTTATTCCTTTACTCGGAGCGTGAGAAAATGCTGAAAGTGAGCAATTTTAAAAGGCGCATGTAGGATTAATTAAATAAAAAATGTAGAATTCGATCAGGAAATAAAAAGAACATTTAGAATGAAGTTAATATGGGCTAAATTAAGACAAAAATTAGGAAATTAAGATTTAAATTAGATTTTAAAATGTCATTACATATTATGCATATATTAATAAGCAAATATAATTTTTAAAATAATGATCATAAAATCTATTTTCTGCATATGACAAATGGATATTTTTTGTGAGTGGTACAAAGTATAAATTTTTCCTTGAAAATGACTGGTACATCTTGGGTACTAATAAATTATTAAGATTGAATTTCCATTAAATGGCGCTTATCTATCATCTTTAATTAATCTGTAGCTAGTTTTACTCTTTTGACAATATTTTCGCCAGTTCATCTCCAAAGAGGGAAGAATATACCATGGACGGACCAAAGTATTCTAAATTTTATACTCTGGTAATTTGGAAAAGAGGAAAAAAGGACTTTTCTATTATTTCAACAGAATTTTAGCTAAAAAAATATTTGAATACCCGAGTAATTAATATTATCACATGCAATCGTAAGAATTATGCAATGCATTTCAGTAGCCATTAGTTTTTGATTCGAAATACGAGAAAATTTTATGGGAATCTACTCTCCATAAACGTGTTATCGCAAGATAACAAACATCAAATATAGTATTATATGAATTCAACTTATTATACAAATGCAGCCAATAATAGAAAATATAGAAAAGTTTTATAAATAGTTTTGAAATAAGCAATATAAATGAATGAAAGATGAATAAATGAAAGAAATGGAACACCATCTTCGAACGAATGTCAAAAGAATCCAATATTTATTCTCCAAATAAGTTATTCTATTTATTCTCCAAATAAGTTATTCTATTTATTCTCCAAATAAGTTATTCTATTTATTCTCCAAATAAGTTATTCTATTTATTCTCCAAATAAGTTATTCTATTTATTCTCCAAATAAGTTATTCTATTTATTCTCCAAATAAGTTATTCTATTTATTCTCCAAATAAGTTATTCTATTTATTCTCCAAATAAGTTATTCTATTTATTCTCCAAATAAGTTATTCTATTTATTCTCCAAATAAGTTATTCTATTTATTATCCAAATAAGTTAATCTATATCTGATTAAAAATTTCCAATGTCATTGGATAATCTAAAAATTGTAATAATTTATAACAAAAATCTTATTATCTGAAAACATTCGTTTATTTACAAATTTGATAATTTCAACATTTTAGTTAAGTATTGCAGGTAATATTTATACATTTTTAAATTGTAAAATAATGTGAGCTATTTTTATTCTCAATATCAAAGGAAATTTCCTTAAAAAGATCATGAAACATCTTTATTTATATTACAACCAAATTTTAGTATACTTTTGAAGGTAAATGCATTAGAACTCAATTGAAAAACTTCTAAATCATTTTACATGAATGTTACAGTTATTAGTTTCTTGAAACTCAGCCAACATTTTATGGACAATATCCATGTATTAAATACACTGTTCAGAAAAGAATATAACTATCATCAGCAAATTTTACAAAACTTACTAAATCAAATGCAAGAAAAGAGAAAAATTGAAAGGGAGTAAAGCTTATAAAAGAACCATCTTGAACAACAAATAAAGGTTTTAAAGTTTTATTTGACGTGGGCAGAAAAGCATTGAAATCCTAATAGCCGAGGACAACAACAAAAACCCAACAAAGAAAAAACCTCTTTCAATTCTTTCTTTTGTATGCTCACAGGGAAATTTATGACATGGTTTTTCAAACTCTGTAAAAGATTGAATAAAAAAAATGGCAACAAGAAATAAAATTGAATAATAAGATATTAATGTTTCCAGAAGTAGAAAAGAAAGATCATTTTTAATATCGAGAAAATATTCGTAATTTCGCTACGAGCTAATAAAAACGCATTTTATAAGGCCGACAAAGCACGAAAAGAAATTAAACAAAAATACTTGGAATCGAAAACCGCAATCGAGTGCAATAAGAGGGCATTTCCTTTATGCTTATAACGATCCAATGGATGAAGGCATTACTCGAAGGAATCCTACACCGTTTCATATCCAAAAATGTATTTTAAAATGAAAAGGTTCTTCTTTGGTGTTCCGAGAAAAAGATTCTGACAGAAGAAGATATGAAATAGAACTTTGGGTAGAATTAATATTCAGGATCTGATAGATTCTTCAAGATTGCTGACGGACGTATTTTTTATCATCTAATCTTGCTTTTTATTGAATTGGTTCAATTCAACAGAATGAAGGACTAGGAAATTGCGTTTTGCAATCCCTGCGGTGAAAACACCCGGAATACCTTTTAAGTATCTTTCCGCGGCATGAAATAAATTTCGGTAACGACGTTTGAGTGGAAAATATTCATCTACATACAGGATGCGAAATTTATTTTTGAAAATAAATTTTGCTATTCGATGATGATGCATCGCTTTCAAAAAGAAGCGAGCGAAAACTTGAAATTCGAATCAATATTCTAAAATAGTTCTTCTAAAATGGTTGGATTTTGAGTTTATAAAAATTAATAGAAAAAAAAATAACTATACATTTTTATAATAGAATAACTCGGCATATTAGAATGCTTTGAATCTTGAACATAAAAATTCTTTTAGGTATCTATTAATAGCATTTCCATACAAAAAATTTGAAATTAATGTAATAATCTTCATATGCAGATTACCCCAAAAAATGAATTTACACATTTCGAATAACTATTGCATGAAGTATTCAAATAAATAGTACATCAACTTTTCATAATTTTTTCAATAAAAATGTAAAATCTAACAAATTATGCCAAGCATTCGAAATTTTGAGGATTATTTTCTAGGAAATGGTAATAACGCCCACGAATGGAATTTCAAATCCTCTTAAGAACACCAGTTAATATTGGGTAATTTCTTCTTTCCTCAGCTAGTTTCAAACAGTCAATTTTTAAATGTCTTTTAGATATAAATATGTAACATGAAAAGAAATCCATAGCGGTAATATCGATCAAGTATTATTCTGGGAAGTGCGGCAGTGAATTCCTAAGGATTCACTAATCTCTTCTAACCGTGCTTCTGCCAGAATTCTATTAATAGAAACTTCAGTCAAATAATATATAATTTAGTTTAACTAATATAGAATTAATTAATGTAATAATCTATGACATTTGCACTTAATAAATTATAACATCCTATCACTGATTATTTATGCAACAAGTTTTCAAAACAAGTACAGATTTTAGATCACTTTGTAATTTGCATTTTGCTTTTAGTGTTTAAATTCATATCACATGACAATTCTTTATATATATATAAACATTTTTATATAAATTATAACATCTTATCATTGACTATTTATGCACAAAACAAGTAAAGATTTTAGGATTTCTTGTAATCTGCATTTTACTTTTAGAGCTTAAGATATACTACATGACAATATTTAAATAAATATAATATTTCTACATAAATTATAACATCTTACCATTGAGTATTTATACACAAAACAAGTACAGATTTTGGAACGTCTTGTAATCTGCATTTTACTTTTAGAGTTCTAAGATATACTACATGACAATATTTAAATTGATATAACATTTTTATGAACAATTCGCTTGTAATGTAAGCAGTTACACCATTGAGTATAGACTAGTAAAAATGTGTTGATATTACATATATAACATATTTCTATTCTTTCTATTCCTAGAAAATTAAAAGTGCCATCTCCCCCTCTTGATTGCATTATTTATACATTTAATAAATTACGATTTATATATCCTTTTAGTATTCATCATCGGCATCATAAAAGTAATAACAGAATACGTAAGAAAAAATATTCGGGAAATTGTTTAAATCAGAAATCAGGGTTACATACAGAACAAGTATTCTTATTTGAAGAATAGGGACAGAAGACTGATTGTAACATACCTGTTACTGCGACCTCCTACTGCCGAATTCATTAATATTTGAATAGACGTCTACACTGCACATCAACTGTTGCTTAATATATCACCTGTAATTGAAATCACGAATCTAATTCATGATATTCAAATTCAGTCGGCCATTGATGGCAGGAACTGTAACCACAAGTCAGATTCGTCATTGTAAAGCGATGAGGCTAATTTTGATTAACTTCGTATTGATTGATGCATTCAATGCATAGCCTACTACTGCTTTGTTATTTTCAGTTCGAAAATAATGTTCAGGAAAGCGCTTATTAACAAGATTCCAGTAGATTAACCCTACTGGATAAGCAACATATAAATCCAAGCAGCTAAATATCATTGCATGAAAGGGAAAAAAATTGCCAATATGGAAGCCGATTGTCATATGCGACAAAGGGCATTCTGGGAAATTACGATTATCAAAACAAATATTAAATTTTTTAATGTTTAATATTTTTGATAAATATTCTTGCTATAAATAAGACCAACAAATAAAAATGTTAAAATTGAATTGCAAAACCTCAAGAACAAGTATCAGTTTTTGATAATTTAGTTGAAAAATTTGATTAATATACACGGTTAATTTTTAAATACAGTTAGCTGTTCAGTGTCTGGAACTGTGACTGTAATGGTGTGATTTGTTTTTAAAATTATTATCCGATATCACTGTAGAAAATGGATCGCCAACACTTTTATTAGAGTGTTGATTCAGCTTAAAATACACAACAATATATTCCATCTTTATTTTACCGAAATTGCAAATGGGATTTTTTTTCTTCTTTTTTATTTAGCGATAGCAAGTACGAAAAAAATTTGTGTCCTAGAGTTATCAGTCAACCGAACAGTTCTAAACTTATCAGTTTTCCATTATATATGTATTAGATTTAAGTCCATTTTAAAGAAACATTGTTCATGTAGAATGTAGTATTTCTGATAAACCTAGCGCGAAACTGTGTGAACTTTTTCAGCATTTAAATGTAAATGAGATTTCAGGAATATTCTTTCCTAATTTTGATCTTAAATTTGATATGAAACAAGCAGATACATAGTGAAGGCGGTACGAGAATCTTATCAATTAATGAAATTATAGTTCTTGATTGGAAAAAAAAATTCTTATAAATTAGAATTCTAGATTGAACTTTTATAGATGCCTTTCTAACATGCATGAAGTATATTCAAGAACATTTTGCATAAATATTGTCCACTGCACGAAAGCAGTAATTCTGACAAGGCGAAAAACTTTACAAACTTTTTCAGCATCTAAATACAACATTCCTTTAGACAGCTTTTCTTAATTCAGATCGCAAAGCTTATGAAACAAACAAGCAGATGAAAACGATACAACATTCTTTTCAGTCAAACATCGTGTGATACAATAGTTCTTGATTGAAAACCCGGGAAATAAAATGAGTATAACAGAATTCTGGACTGAACCTTTAAAGATTTTCTATGTCCTAGATTTTTTTTAACTGGAAAAACATGTGAACTAAATATAAGAAAGCTAAGCAGAAACATGTCGTATGAACGCAGTATTTACAAACTTTGGGTGAAACATCGTAACTTTCTCAGCACCTGAATATAAATGTTCTTCCAAGAAGAATGCTTTCCAAATTCAGATCGCAAAGCTGATATAAGACAAGCATATAAATTTTGAAGGCGATGCAACATTATTTCCAATCAAAGATCGTATGATACAATAGCTCTCGATTGAAAAAAAAACAGAATAAAATCAGTATATAATTTAGAATGCTGGATGAAATTTAAAGATTTTTTTTTTCGATATGCTAATTTTTTAAAGCTAAATGCTCAGTGCTCTAAATATAACACTGAGCAGATAAATGAGAGGATATGTGAATCCTGAATCGTATGAATGCAGCACTTATGACAAGGGAAAACTTCCCAAACTTTCTCAGCTCCTGAATACAAACGTTCTTCCAGGAAGAATGCTTTCCAAAATTCAGATCGCAAATCCGATACGAAACAAGCAGATAAATCTTGAAGGCGATACAACATTCTTTCCAATCAAAGATCGCGTGCTACAACAGTTCGTCAAAAGCGTTTTCTTCACCGGATCTGGCATACCAGAAAATCAAATCCCATTCCAGATCTTCGGCGCATTGGCTTCTGAACTTCCGTTCGAGATTGCCTCATTAATTAAGCACTTGCCTTCAGCAGATGGATCGGATATGCCGGTCCCATGAAAACGACGTCGGACACGCCAATTTGGGATTAGCAACCAGAAGAAGAATGGCGAGCTGACCTTCAGCTAAGAGTTTCTCTAAGTCTTTAATGGGTGACCTAGTTAATGGCCGATGGGGGCGGAGGATTGTGGTTCCGATGCGAAAACTAATCGGTCTTATGCATAAACCAGAGGGAATAATGAACCGCAATCGGTCTTCGGAATCGAAGGACGTTGTCAGTAGTTGTTAAATCTGCGTTGCCTAAGAAAGTTGCTTATTCGACTAATTCACTGTGGCTATGGCTGTTGATGTTTATTTTCGTATAATTGGGGCACCATTCGTGGAAAAGCGTTTATATTTACAATTTCACTTGTCTGTTTACTAATTTTAAAAACATCATTGATTGAGTGGTTAATACTGAAACGCCCAGGAAACAAGTTTCTTTATTTCAAGGTTGTCCATGTTTAATTTTAATAAATTTCGGTACCCAGTAGTATCGGAATATGAGTATCTTTTTCAAAAAAAACAATTCTTACTTATTTTTGCTACATTTTATAAAAATATTTAAGAACAGCTTATTTTTTTAAAACCAAATCAGGGCCATGAAAAAATTGGAATATTTTTGTTCGATCTTATTTCATATTCTGTAGAAAATGTATTATCCATCCAAAAAAAAACAACATTTAACAGCTTTGAAGCACTAAACTGATCAGATTTGAATTTAAAATTTAGATATTAATTTTTCAAAATAGGAAATTGATTAATTTCCATTTGTTTGATTTTTTTGGATTAAACTTAATCGTATCATTTCTAGCTACATGTAAATCACACAGCTTCGAGATATAAAAAAAATAATAAAAAAAGTGTTGAAACATCGTTTTTGTGAAGAAATAATGGAATTTTGTTTTCTAAAATTGATTAGAATTCATAATGGAATGTATATGTTTTTAAAACACTTCAAATTCGCTTCAAAGTGAAGGTTAAAATGATACGGTACAATATGGGTGATTGATATACCACTCATCACTAATAAAAGGTAATGTGAATATACTTAAACAATATAAATGTTAAAACTTTAAGAAAAATATTTCGTTAAACAAGTTAAAACCTTGAAAATCATATTACAATTTGGAAAAAAAAAATGATGATTAGCAAATATTTTAAAGGTAAATAGTGACTGTAAATACAAATTTTCGCCAATAAAATTCTAAACCACAATCCAAAATAAATGATACAACCTAAATGTGTTCTTTGAGCGTTGATCTATCATAATTGACATCATATAAAACAAAATATGCAAGACGCGACATTTATTAATTAACGGCGAAGGATTGACGATTCGTTGGCGAAAACAACCAAACAAAATGTTTATTAGTTTTGCTACATTTGGCGAGTTTTTGCTCTTTCACCATCAGTTATTAAGTACCCAAAAAGCTACCAACAAGAAGCGGATGCTTAAGGGAAATAAATGAAAAAAATCACACCGAATTCATAAAATAAATGCATGATACAATAAAAATCGTTATTATACAATCCACCAAACCAGCTAATCAATTAAAATACTTGAGAAATCACCGGTTCGGAACCAGTTTGACACAAATACATTGCGAGAGCTTCTCTAACAATCTTAAGTCCGCACAATATCAGTGAAAATCGATAGCAGTCATAAAAATTGTTACTCCTTGCTTCCTGTACGCCAAGTCACTTAAAAATCTCTAAAAAAGTATCTCTGGGACGTGAAGAAACTTATAAATAAGTCATAGAGGACCAATAACGAGGCTAAAGAGCATCTAGTTTAGGCGGATGAAAAATGAAATACGAGAGTGAAGTTCGAACCCTATATCAGGCCAATTTAAAGATGGGGCTGAGATGTAGAAGCTAACCGCTGGACCACAAAAGCACCGCCATTTTTGACCACGAAACAATTTGATATCAGAAATATAAGTTGTCTGCTCATAGTCTTTACAAATTTAGATTTTAACCCTTATGTTCATTTTGTATAGTGTACCATACATACAACTTTATAAAAATTATTTTATAATGGTAGTATATATTTATAAAGTTGTATGTATGGTATACTATACAAAATGAGATGCTATACAAAAGGAGGTATATTATACAAAATGTATAGCTACTTATATACATTTTTTTTTTGCTTTTCTTCAAAAAAGCAATTTTGCCACGATAAGGGTTAATAAAGAACTGAAATATTTACTAATAATAAAGATGAATGTGCGTGTGCGTGTGTGTGTGTGTGCGTGCGTTCGAGCGCGCGTGTGTGTGTGTGTTATAGAGCTCTACAAACTGGACCATTTGACTAAGAACCACCAAACTTGGTACAAATATATTTTGGAAGGTTAAAATGCGCACAATGGAGCAATTTTTAAAAATTTTAATTAATTAAAAATTAATAGAAATTTTGATATTTTCCACCATTATTTCGGAAATATTACAGCACAATGAGGATTTTTTGCATTATCTTAGAATTAAAAAAAAGTTTTTTAATTATTCTAATTTGCAAGTTTTCGTAAATTTTGAAGTTTTTCTAAAAATATTATTTTCCTTAATCTTAAACATTATATTACATTGTTTCTTTGAATTCGTTTTCATTGACATCAAATATTGAATGGCATGGTTTTCTTCAATTGCTGAAAGCTAAAGAAGGATTTTGTTAATTATCTGTGCAGCCTTCAAGGAGAGTAAAAATGAAGTTGAAATCTCCCGAAAATTAGATTAGAAGCCACATTTTAAAAATTTTAGTAACTGTACACTTACGGAATGTACAGTAACTCAAATGAGAAATTAGAAAATCAATTCATCATAAAAATTTATAAAATCAATTCATGCTCTTTTTCCCAAATGGGAAAATATAATTGTGCAAGTCATTTACTATCAAATTATTCAACCTTAAAATCTCACATTCTTAAATTCATACAATGCTCAATAGATTCATAAAATAGATAGAATTTTAAACTTACAAACTCGAAATTATTTACCCCAACAAGAAATCAAACCAATAATACGTATCAAAAGTTCAAAAGAAAACCTCGAACAAATTGAATGCGATCGTTCTTATATGCAAATCAGCATAAACACGCATCAAAATTAATCTTTCAAGATATAAGTGCAAATAAAAATTCTAAACTTATTCAAATATTCATAGTACGGATTCAGAAATAAAAAAGGTCGGTATTAAAAACTTCAAAAGAATATTTAACTTGAATTGCATAAAAATTTGCTTCATGGATTCATAAAAGCAAAAAGCAAATAAAAATCGTAAACAAAGTTATGCAGGTTGATCTGAACTGGCCCCAAAATAAAAAAGGCTTTTATATGACACATGTGAATAAACTCAATTTGAATTTTATTATTTTAACACTGAAAAACAACCAAAGAACAATGACAATGCCCTCAGAAAATGCTTTTGTCTGCCTTGAAATATGGAGTTGCCACTTGCCGTGGAAAGTGCATTATCTAAACACGATAAATATTTATTTCTTATGATAAAGTTGTTGCTAAAACACTTGAAACTGTGTGGCATTATAAGAAGAAATTGGCGAATTACTTTTTATAGATTGTGTCTTCGTAGAATTCTAACAGTGGAAAAAAGATTGGGGATGAAAAACATTTTATAAATGAATACAGTTTGAAAAATGTTCTTTTTATTATTATTTATTATGCAGATATATGGAATAATTTTGTCGGGGCACACGAAAATAAACATGAGTAAAGATTTCAGGATAAATTGACAACAATGGAATGGTGAGATGGAAACGAATATTATATCAAGCAAATATCAATCAAAACAAAACAAAAAAGAGATTTTTTCCCCTATTGTGCTAAATAGAATCAACTCAAGTTACTTTAACATTTAAAAAAAAGCTCTCTGCAATCGTTTAATGCATCATTTGGAATCATTTAATGGCAGACGATAACGAAAAAAAGGTAAAGGTAAACTTATTGCTTTAGATTTAACTCATTCCACATTAAAAAAACTATTGAATCTATGAGCTTATTAGTAGTTCAATTAATTAATTTGTTCTTGCATATTGCATGCATCGAATTATCATATTTTTAAACTTTTAAACTAAAATAAGTAGTTTATAGATTATATAATTCATTACAAAAATAATTTGGAATATATAAACATTTTGATACTGAAACCTCTACTGAATCTGAAAGAGAAAATATTTCAAAATAGGAAGTTCTAATGAGTGAGTATGGATGCTGGATTTTGGCGAAAGGGCTGATATTTGGCCATGCTGCGCTAAACGAGGTAGTTAGTTGTAAAAATAAATGGGATAATATCTGAAATATGCTTATTCATTTAAAAGAAGTAACAATTTAAGTTATTAATTATAAAATTGAAATTAATCTAATTATAAAACATAATTTATTTTTAATAATATCTCATTTTGGGACTATTTTAGGATTATTTTTAAATGAATATCGCAATTTCAAAGCATAATCAAATGACGAAAACTGTAGCTTTAAAGGCACGCCGTTTCCAAATTCCATGAATTGGATGGATTTGACTTCGACGAATTTAACGAGTACTAATTCCGTTTACAAGCCTGATATTCTTTGGATTTAAGGTCTCGAACCCCTATTCTGTCATGCCAATATTGAGCTTATTGAGCTTAATTATATCAAGCCCCCTAATAGAATGCAAAGAAATAGCAGAACAATATGGAAAACAAAAAGTTTAATGGCCACAATAGGAACATGAAGATGTGGTGTGAGTTTCCTGTATATTTTCAAAAAAAAAAAGTTTGCGGAATTCAAATGATTAGAATAAAATATTTTTCTGCAGATAAAGACAATATCTACTAATATATTTATAAAGATTTTACACTATATATAATATATTATATAATATTACATTATGGGAACAAAATACTATAATTTTAGTTAATAAAAATGCTACATGCACAGAGGAATTTTCCGAATATATATTAAAGAAGGAAATGAAATATTAATAATAGACACGATTAATCAAAATTTCATAAATTAAGTTGATTAAATCGCGAATGTATTCCACACTTATTCGACTTCGAGAGAAAATATTCATATAGATAATCAAACAAATGTTCTCCAGTAGAAATAATTAGTGGGACATCGTCATAAATTATGGAACAGATGCCACTGGAACATTTTCATTTATTTATTCAGAGATAATGTTTGTGATCATGAAAAGAATAAAGTTGCTCATGAAAATTCTATTCTATTCGGATAGATTGCAAATGCATGCACTAAACAGAATGTTTGATAAGAGAAATCGTATCATTTCTGAATATATAATCTTTTGCTTTATATAAAAAATTAATAAATGACAATGTTTGGTTATAATAGATACCGATATTTGTTCTAACTAGCAGTTGTTTGAGAATTAGAATTATTATGCTCAGGAAGACTAGACTTAAAATAAAGAAACACCTAAGCGTGTAAATAATGAAAATTGGGATTAGACCAGCACTTAGAATCCAGTGGCAAATACGGAAACAAAGTAATCCAGCTGTAGAAAATTTTTCAATTTGGGTTCTAATGGTATTAGTATGATTCTGGTTTGTACATAGCTATTCAATTATGAGCCAATTACCATTTTTATAAATTACGAGTTAGCAATTGTAAACTGTAGCACGAATGCAAACTTTGCAGTGAAAAATTAGTAATTAATTTCTATTTTATTAAATACCTTATATTGTTAAATTCAATTTTATTCTATCTAAATCTTTTAAAATTTTATAATTATAAACTGTTTATAACTGAATTTTAGTATTTCATTGAATAAATTTCGGAAAAGTAGCAGTATTTTGTAGTTTGAAAATAACAATGCAATATTTAATCACTGTGCAATATTCAAATATTCCAAATTTAATATATATTCGTGGATTCAATAATAAAGAAATTAACTGCATAAAATTATTGGTTAGAGTATCCAGGGAAAAAAATTGTCAAAAATTTGTTCAGATGTTTTCAAAAAACAGAAATTCATACAGAATATGAAACAAATTATATATATATATATATATATATATATATATATATATATATATATATATATATATATATATAAGCATTTTGTTTGAATCAGAAGCCAGGTTTGAAGACAGTGAAGATATTTTTACATTTTTAAATTCTTTTTCATCCATCGGGAAAGCATAATTATTTACAAGCAAAGACGCGGACATTGCGAGGCCGCCACAAAAGAGGAAGTCGAGAAGAAGGCCGAAATAAATTATCCCTCGTCTTATATAACCTGAGATTTTGATAGGGAAAATATTTCTTCACAGTGCTTATTTATTATTAAGATTCTGATAGGGATTTCTGAAGCATGTCAATCACATATAAAGGAAACACAGGGATCTTTTAAAAAGAATGTGCTTACTAGACAGTTTTCTACCCCTTCACGCCAAGCGTGTGAAAGAGTCGGCGTTTGGCCGATTCAGCAATTTTATAAAGCTTCTCTTGAATTAATTAAGTAGAGAAAGTGGAATTGGATCAAGAAATAAGAGAATGAACTTACTATGGGCTAAATTAAGATAAAACTTTGGAAATTAATTAAATTGAAATTAGAGTTAAAAATATCATTATATATATATATATATATATATATATATATATATATATATTCTTTTAGATGTCTTTTTATACTGACAATTTCACATCAGTATGAAAAATATAACTGCCAGAGAATACAAAGAAAATTATCAGAATTCAAACAAAATATTTCAAAATATTCACCGCTTCGGTATGCTAGACAATAACTAAATGTGATCTCAGAATTCAAAGCGCCCATGGATTTTAAAAGCATGAGATATTACTTATCAGTGAAGGGAAAAAAGTTATCAGGAAGTTATGGCCATGAGTTGTTGGTGTGGTTCTACGTCCATTATCTTTTGGCGGGGTCGTTGTATGGAGAGTGCTATCAGGTCTCGATCCTCTTCAGGAAGAAAGATAGTGGCTACTCCACCCTCAGATTAACTACTCTTTAAATAATGGAAGGATTAAATCTTTAACGCCTAGCAGTAGGCCCGTCATCGAACCCTCTGCATCATTTGTCTCTTCCAAATCAGAAGTAAGTGCAATATTTTTCGAACTGGCATGTTTAGGGTGTAAAAGTCGAGAGGCTATTCTTCAAAACACTCATTTACCAGTTTACAATTTCGTTCATTGAGAAGATTAAAGATATTGTTTAAACATTTCTCAAAGTCAAACAGTGTTCTTTCATAAATCAGATATCTATCTTTAGTAGCTTAATGGTGTCCAATATTAGATGTTGCTCTTAAAAATACTGATTTACAAGAAAAGTTATTGACCTTTTGTACAATAGATGAAATTAGATGTGCTTTTTTTTATAATCATTTATTTTTAATAATCTTTTATATATACATAATGTCATTTTCGTCTAAGATAGTAATAACTATTTTTTCATCATTATAGTGGTGACATCACTTTACTGTCTTCTCTTTTGATACAACAGATGGTGTTTCCTTATTAATATCAAGGTATATTTCCCATGATCGTTCTTGAACGCCATCATTAGATGGTATTCTGAGTGTCGTGTATTTTTGTGTTCGTGTTAATTTTGTCTTGTGAAATGTGGGACTTAGAAATTAAATAACTATTAATAAAACTTGCCTATTATTTTCATCTAACTCATAATGAAATTATAGAGAGTCTTGTCCCTTTACATCATTTGTTTTGCATGCGACCTTACCACAGAGTAATTTTTTACATTGATTAGTCCATTATCTTCCACTGCTTTTCAGCTGATCTATTCAAATAAATCGATAGTTTTAGATCATTATAGTGTGAAAATTTCCAATAATAACTCTTCCATGAGTTCTATTTAAAAACATTTAACAAACAATTTAAGATATTTGTAATTAATGATATTTAAAGTTATAGATTAATTCGTTATATCCAAATCATGAAAAGAGAAAATCGTTAAGTAAGAAATACATTATCACAATGAGGGATTTAAATTTTCATATGCTTTTTTTTATGTCAATCAAATCCTTTTTTAAAAATAAAAAAAAAATCAACTATGTTTATCGTCATTTAAGTAACAAAAATAAAAGCCCAAATAAATGTTTTTACATTCAAAGAAAGGAGAAGTATTTTTGAATTCAAGGAAAACAATTAGCTTTTTTTAAAAAATATACAACTCCAAAGATAATTGGAACATTAGCTTTATATAAAGCCTTTTAATTCATTGACATCGAGTTTGTTGACAAACTTCTAAGTGAAGAACCTAAAATGGCATTAACTGAACACATACTTTTACAGGCTTAGAAAGCCACAAGTTAAATACGAAAGCAGCACTATTTATTCAAATAGCTTCACACGAATTTACTTTACCAATAAATTTCGCAGACACTAAAGTTTAACCAGAGTGACATCGACCTTCAACAACGCGATTGGATGGGGCAACTCCACGATAAACTAGAAATTCCAATCCCAGTGGCTGAAATTTGAAATCTGGAAGCGTAGGTGTCAATTCCAGCCCACGCTTTTAGGCACTTACACTTCCATTACAGGTACTTGTGAGGCCTGCAGGGGATTTTTAAATCAATTCCGATTGTCAATAGATTCTTCTAAAGCATGGTCATTATGTGCCTAGTGTGGGTTTAGATTGAAAGTTCTATGTCGATCTGGTGAAAGAATGGAATAGCTAAAGCTGATTTGATTTAAGACTTTAAGATAATCCTCAATATGCAATTCATCATAAGTGATTAATCTTTATTTATGAGGAACATATTTATAAATCATTCTTTAATAGGTTTTAAATTCTTTTGCAGTTTACTGTTGTATTACAAGGTTTTGCTTTCTTTCGATTTTAAAGTAGTTGGTTATATCGAAAAATCAATTTTTGGTAATGAAATCGAATATTTTTTATTCGATATTTATTAATTTTTAATAGTTTTTTTTAAATAAAATCGTTCGAAATTTATTTCTAAATTCATTCTTTAGGAAATTACATTGATTTTTGTATTAGCATAATGCGCATTTTAATGCTTTTTTTTTTCATTTTAAAAACTATTTTTTCAAATTCTAGAATTTGAAAAAAATTGTTTTTACGGATGAAAGCTTAATTCTCTAAAATAAATATTCGTAAATTAAAGCATGCATTTTTTTAAATCCAGATTTGGTGCAACAATTTCTCAGTATTTTTTTACGGTTCTTGAACTACAGAATAAGTAATTTATACATTTAAATATATGTGATGTTTTAATATTTCATAATAAAAAAAAAGATTAAAGATTCCATGTTATTTATCAATCAAACCTAAATATTTATAGACTAGATAGTAATGCAGTTTATTTCTTAGTTCAAGTCCCAGTTAATACATTTTTTATCTCTACAATTTTGAGCAAATTATTTGATAAATTTTCAAACTAAGAGATTTTTGATTTGTATTTCTTTTTAGACAAAAAAAATAAGTTCTACCGATTTGAAAAATGTTTAGGAACCTTGTACATAGTTGTTTTATAGGGTTTCTTTAAAAACTCTACTTTAGACAAAAATTCGACAATATAAGATTGACATTTTTTCAAAACTTTATTTCAAAATAATTGCATGTTTTAATCTAAATTGCGCAAGTTTATCGTCAGAAATGAAATTCAAAAATATGATGGAATTATTTATAATATAATGGTGCAAAAAAAAAATTTAAGTATTTAAAATTTTGGCAATATTTCTTTAAAAATTATAAATATTATTTTGTCCACTTTTTTATTTTTTATAATTCTAAATATTATTATTTTTTTTATTCTTTGGGCTGAATGTCAAGAGCAGCAAGATAAATTTATCTATGATTTTGTTAATATATTCCATAAATTTATAGCAAGAATATATCCGAGAATAATAAATTAAAAATTGATAGCTCTAGAATTTTAAAACCTATTTATTTTATAAAAATGTACCTATTAAAATTTACAAGAGCAGATAATAACTGAACGGTGTTTCCATATTCAACCTAATTGTCTTTTGTCACCCGTTTTAATCTCCTGAAACAATCCTCTTTTTCAATTTCGTGAAGCTTAATTTTTTACCAGATCATTAAGTTTTCCAAGTAGTTAATGCTCAGAGAGTTTTTATTATATAATATATACGATAATGTAATGTATGCATACATATTGGAGTGGATAATACATTGCAAACCTTTCTATTACGTGTAAAGCAAAAATTTGTAACAAATTTCATAAGAGAGATATCCTCCACAAGGATCGATTTTATAGCTTGCGCATACTTGGAAATTAATTTATCGTATTCATATTTATCCATCGTGTTTAGTCTCAAAATTTAATAAGTATTTTGAAGGATACGTTGAGATAAATAAATTATAAAACGACTATAAAAATGAAAATTGTGGTTGGAAAAAATAAATTAACTTTTTTCTCATCTAGAAAAATGATTACATTTTAATTTTATTTTTATGAAAAAAACTATTTCTTACAAAATATATCAATTTTATAAATATTTTCTTTTTTAAAAGCAACGATATTTTGCTTGCACTAATGCTAGTAAAACTTTTTAATCAGGAAATCCATCGTTTACTATTTATTTTCATAATCTACAAACTTATTTAAGCTCCAAATTAGAAGATGTACCTTATTTAAAACGTGCTATGCTTAATTTAATCCACATGTGAGTATAAAGTACATATGTGATATGCTAAAGTGTTTGGGCTATTTTTTTGTCTTTTATATTATTTGGGAGTTTTTATTTAATTCAAGATTAAAAATTCTGTAATTCTACATAAGAGTTGAAACACATCATTGAATGAAAACGGGTTAAATAAAGTAGTTTTAAAAAAGCTGATTATCAACAGCAACAACAACAAAAAATTAACAGTAGGCACTTTAAGAGCGTTCATTAATTACTTCATTACACCAGAGGGGTGGTCAACTTTTTTTTACATTATTATTTTTAAAATTATTTGTCCAAGTTTCCACACATTCTTTTTTGGGATATATAGCACTTAAAATGGATGAAAGACACAATTTAACATATTGAGACACTGACGCATCATGGTTAGTATCTTTTCATGAAGAACTATTTGATTTCAGAGATTTGGCTATCATATGACTCGTCTGTGTGATTTACATTTATTATCTAATTAGATGACCCAAATCACAGGCGTAAATCATGGGAATAGACTTATTAACTAAGCAATTCTATTGTGCAACAGCGTCTGTAATAAATCGTTAGCTCGCCACACCATTATTCCTTCCATACACAAACGAAAACAAATTCATTATATTTTTAAATGAAACAAACAAAATTAATTTAAACTCTAAACAACGACACCTGTCACAAAAACAAAGCGATCGAAACCAGCAGCGAAACTGAAGAGAACACTATGTCATGAAGCCATCCTTCAAGTCAACGGCACACACGCACAGGTTATGAGAGGAGGATGGGATTGGGGGGGGGATTCTGCATGAAAACTGCTGCCACAGGTAAGATTTATTCAGCAGATGCGGACACGAGGAAAAACCCAATAAAACAACGGTCATATTTTCTTTCTAACATGAGACGGGAAACACATCATGGGCTCTTTCATCACCGGGCTGTCACATCGCAAGTGTTTACGATGAACCATGTGGATGCGGCAATGTGGATTTGCTCTGGAGCTTTCCTTTGGAATGGATGGCATCCCGTCCGTGTTCCCGATCTTCAATCATTATTCATCCTCTCCTAGATGAAAGCCACGATAATGGCCGGACTATCACCAGCAGAAGAAGTATTCTTCTTCCTTTCTACCCCTTTCACTCGTTCATTCGCCGATGCTGCTGCTGCTGCTGCTCTTCTTCTTCTTTCTGGGGCTTTGGTTTTCTTCTTCTCTTACTTCCTTTTCCCGTTCCGTTCGTCGTTTTCTTTTGAAAAAGTTATAATCTTTAATCTCTTCCCTCAAAACCAACTTTCCCGCGGGTGATGAAGGGATTCTGAAATTAAATCGATGTTGATTAGATTACGGAGGAAGATTGGCAATCCTTCACCATGAGATGTCACTTGGGTGCGCCATTTCCTTTCTCTTTTCTTTTCTCTTCTTTTTTTCCTTTCCTTTGTCATCATTGTTTGCTGAGGAGAGTTTGATTTAGGTAAAAATGTCTTTTGTGGTTTGGATTTCTCTACGTTTTTTTTAATATATTTTTCTGTATATATATATATATAAAAAAAAATCAAGCATCGATCATTGGATGTTAGCTACTGATCGAATATAGGAGTAGATAGATAATGCATTCAATATGAAGTGACTTTTTAGAAGAGAGAAGGAATTTGAACATTAAAAAGAGAAGTTTGAAGTTGAATAAATGGATTTGCCACATATTTAAAATAAAATATGATGTTTGAATGCGATTTTTTCCCCTTTTGCACAACAAGAATACCATCTTAAAATTTGTATTGTACATAAGAAAACTAAGTATCAAAATTCAAAATCAATTTCTTTTAATAATTTATTGCAGACTTATATGACTATTGCCCTTTTATGTCATTTTTGAATAGGTTTATTTTATCGAATTTAGGAGTAGATAGATAATGCATTCAGTATGAAGTGACTTTTGTAGGCTGAGATAAAAAGAGAAGAAATTTGTACTTTCTCTTTTAAAGTTGAATAAAAAGATTTGCCACATATTTAAAATAAAATATGGTGTTTGAATGTGATTTTTCCCCTTTTGCACAACAAGAATACCATCTTAAAATTTGTATTGTACATAAGAAAACTAAGTATCAAAATTCAAAATCAATTTCTTTTAATAATTTATTGCAGACTTATATGACTATTGCCCTTTTATGTCATTTTTGAATAGGTTTATTTTATCGAATTTAGGAGTAGATAGATAATGCATTCAGTATGAAGTGACTTTTGTAGGCTGAGATGAAAAGAGAAGAAATTTGTACTTTCTCTTTTAAAGTTGAATAAATAGATTTGCCACATATTTAGAATGAAATATGATGCTTGGATGTAAATTCTTTTTGCCATTGCACAACAAGAATAACATTTTCAAATTATATTGTGCATAAGAAAACTAAATATCAAAATTAAGCATTTTTCTCGTGATAATTTAGTTGCAGACTTATATAAATATTGCCATTTTATGTTTTTTTAAACAGATTATTGCATAAGAACAATCCACGTTAAATTCGATTAATTGCCAGAATTATATATAATCGTTATATATAATTCTGCATTATATATAATTATAATAATATATAATCCTTGATGACAAGAACAAATTATTTTATTGAATTTAGGAGTAGATAATTCATTCAGTATGAAGTGACTTTTGTAGACTGAGATGAATCCAGAAGAAGTTTGAACTTTAAAAAAGAAAATTTAAAGATGAATAAATAGATGCGGCACATATTTAAAATAAAATATGACGCTTCAGTGTAAATTCCTTTTGCTTTTGCTCAACAAGAATAATATTTTTAAATTGTATTATATATATGAAAACTAAATATCAAAATTAAAAATTTTTCTAGTGATAATTTAGCTGCAGACTTATATGACTATTGCCATTTTATGTCTTATTTGTATAGGTTATTGCATAAGAACAATTCACTTTTAATTTAATTAATTGTGATAATTATATATAATCCCTGGTTCACTAGAACTAAGTTTAGTTCGTTAAATCTTGCGCAACAGTTTATGCAATAGAAATGCAATAAAGATGTTTTTATTAATGTATTGCCATTTTATAAGAGAAACTAGATCATTACATCAAAGGGGATTTCTTCGTTAAAAGCTGAAACGAAACTTACACTATCGAATGAAATGTAAATGCATTAGTTCGAAATATCAAATTCGATCTCTTTTATCAAAGACTAATGAAAGATTTGATGAAAGATCTTAACCTTTCATCAAACACTATTTTATAAAAATCAGAATTATGGAATAAAATATTTATTTTCAAAATCATTTTGCATAATGTTTATGTCGAAATAAATTATTATAACTGAAGTCCTTGAATATTTTTTTTTCAATAATTCATGCAAACAATTCTGAAATTCTTCCGAAAATTCATAGATTTCATTTTATTTTGTATCCCACAGAACTTTTCATTAAAATAAAAATAACTTTAGATAAATTTCGTATATTAAATATTACATTACTGCTATATATATTAAATAATTAAATAATTTTTATTCGAAATTCTTTATCCAGAACTCAAAATATATGAAATATACTTTGAGTTCTGGATAAAGAATTTCGAATAAAAATTATTTAATATAGAAAGAAAGAAATTCTTTATTTTAATTATTGATAAATAACTATAGAATATTGGAAATCGCATTTTTATTTTATTTAACAGATGACTAAAATAAAAAATAAGCTATTACAAAAAGAAATAAATAATCAACGTGTAGATTCTGAAATATACAACAAATACAATAAGAATTCAATTTCAATTTCATAATTTTTGCATAAGAATTGCTCACAAAATTTTATATTTTCTACAGTAAGATATTTTAAAAAGCATGTATTTCAAAAATAATTCATAAATTGCTTTAATATATTTTAAAAATTCTTTTCTAATAGAAACATACCAGCTTTAAAATTCTTGGGTTTTGTCAGATAAATTAAGTTTTTAAAATAAAAGTTTTACAATCTATGATTAAATCTTTATATATATGATATTTATATTTGCAAAATATACTTATATGTTTAATTTTTACAAAATATTCTAAATTAATTAATTAAATAAGTTCAGTTTCTTAACTACTTTTAAACAGCACTTGAAGGAGAAGTTTTTGGATGATGTACAAAGAAAATCTGAACTGGAAACCTTAACATTGTATAAAAAACTAATTTCATATAATGAAATTGTATATAATTTTATCTAAAATAAATAATTTTTCATCATCCTTTCCACTAAAATGCCAAATATACAAATTAACATAATTTTATAAAATTAAATAAAAATCATTTCTATATTAATTAGTGATAAAATTCTGAATCACATTTTTAAAATTTCGAATATTGTAAATTAGCAAATAAAGATATACGGTTCTGAATGAAATTTATGATGCAGCTTTAATTAGAATTTTTTCCAGACAATATGTCGTATGCAATAAATTAAACAAATATATAAATGGAATTAAGATATTCATAAACTAATTTCGAGAATCGGGATTCTAATTAGAAAAGAATTTATAAGTATTCATAAACTAATGAAATTTTGATTAGAAGGTTTCAAAATATATGGATATTTGAATCTTTCTTATAATCGATGAAAATATAATTTGAAAAGAAATATCAACAAAATATTGCACACAAACTCATAACAAAGTATTGCGTATTTTTCACATTCTATAACGGCTCTAAGAAACCTTATATATATCAATATTGGGTTTATAAAAATATGTATTACGCAAGATTATTTTACATTTCAATAGAATATATTTTATGCATGAATATAAATTACAAATTTCCAAAGTTATTTATATGCACCTATTTCGTATCAGTTGCTTCTGTGGGAGGAAAATAATTTATAGCAATGGTATCTTATAAGGTTTCAAATATTTCCATTTTTTACATGGAATACTTGATATAACTTACTTCTCTATTCATAAATATTAATAGAATACAATATAAATATTTTTTTTAATAATTTTCTCCATTGGTTTATTTAAAACCACGAAATTTCAAATACTTACATTTTTAAGACAAAATGGAAATAAGTATATTTTTCCTCTTTAACCCTCTTTCGAAGCAATATAAAAACATTGCTTCCAAAAATTATTTCTTTAAGTAATATCTTCTAGAAGCAATATTTTCAGAAAAAATTGCTTCCAAAAATTATTTCTTAAGGTATTATCTTTAAGAAGCAATCTTCTTCTCAGAAAAAATTGCTTCCAAAAATTATTTCTTTGGGTAATATCTTTAAGAAGCAATCTTCTTTTCAGAAAAAATTGCTCCCAAAAATTATTTCTTTAAGTAATATCTTCTAGAAGCAATCTTCTTTTCAGAAAAAAATTGCTGAAGAAGCTATCATTTAAAAGAATATTTTCCATTCACTTTTCAAAAAGAATTAATTAATATTAAATAGTTTTACAAATATTTATAAAAGAATGTAATGACTGATATTTACACAAATATGTTTTGTCATAATATTGAAAATCAAAATTTTATTAGTGTTTTTTATGAACATTCTAAATATTTATTTAATATTTTTTATTTTAGAATCTTGTCTAGACGATGCTTTACTAAAAACAAGGTGTTACATAACAATAACACTAGTTAACGGATTTTAAAACGCTGTTCAAAAATTGTTAAACAATTAAACTAAAAGAAGTTTGTACTTTCAAAACGATTTATCAAACATATGACTAACAATTTTTAGAAGTGAAGATACATTACATGTTTTATTCGAGTAATGAAAGCGATACAACCGATTTGTGCTGATGTATTCAAACAATAATATTTTAATACAAAGTATAAGTAGCTTAATGTAAACAGCATAATTTTGGTATTTATGCAATTAATATGTAATAAATAAATTTCGTCTTGTTTCGGTGTCCTAGACGCCATTTATCCCGATTGGATTTGGTCTTAAGTAGTCCGGATTGTTATATTTTTCTATACATCTGCCGTATCACAATACAGTCTTCATTTAGGGCCTCAAATCTTAAAGTAGAAGATTTTAATTTTACGTCCTGTCCACAATTACCACAAAAAGATTATTAAATAACCTGATTATTAAAGGATTGTTAAAGGAGGAAGGCAAACATAAATAATTCCAACAATTCGTAAGAAAACCTATCTTCAAGTGATTTATAAAAGAAGGAAAGGAATTTACCTTGCTTCGTAAAAAAATTCTATTTTAAAAGCATATTTTATATTTAGTGTAGCCATTATCTGACGGCTATATAATATTAGTTGATATAAACAAACAAATCATTGAAGGCCTTGTAAGATATAATACAACAAAAAGAAAGGTAAAAAGGATTCTGTAATGCAACGCAAGTTTGTCGTGTCTAAGTATCCATACAATTTGAAAAGCAGATACTACGTTCGAGTCATCGTTTCAAAACAAAAGCCGTAACTCACACCCCTTTCGAGCAGTCTTCACGTTTCCGACGACCTAATCATTCAAAAAGTCGACTTTGCTCATCCAAATATCGCTGTAATAACAGCTTTATCTCATAACTGCTGACAAAGTATTATTGTTGGCCAACTTTTACCGAAAAAAAAATGACGCGAGTATGGTATTTTGTATGAATCGCGTGTTCCTGCTGACGATTCGAGACGAATTCTGAATCACGAGCCTGTCACAAAGTGATGGATAGGCTTTTATTTTCAGAGCTTTCGGGAAAACTTTTTTTTTTCTCTTCTAGATCTTATTTTTTTCCCTTTGGTGTTGCTTTTTCTGAAGTATGTGACCGCATATTTCATTTCTGATGTGATTCTGTTTTTTGAAAGAGGTGTCACAGAAGAGATATCAGAGATTTTGAAAAGTCAGCTCTTACCGGCTCAGTAGATGATAACCGAGAACGTGACAGAAAAACTTTTTATATCGCTCAAAGATAGGGTGTTTTTTTGCTCCAATTAAGAGACGACACATTCCGAATCACACGGTGTCTTAAAAGACTTTATACCATTTGATCTTGTTTTGGATAAAATATTGTGAACAGCTTCATTATTTGAATTTTTTAATTAAATAATTCACATTAAAATTCACTAGGTTTAATTTCAAAATCTGGCTTCTGATTAATTCTTTCCTAGTTTTACTATACATTAATACAAACATCCTATTTAAGCTAAAAATAAATTGGAAAAGTAATTAAGTCAGTAAATTTGGAAGAGTAATTCATTGGAATGCAATTTATCTCCATATATTATCATAATTCTTTTGAATGCTATTCATTTTCGCAAGGTATCTGGGTTTTTTTAATACTGCTCATTTTCGTATAATATCCTAATTCCTTTTATTATTATTCACTTTTTCATGATATCATATTTTTTTAATATTATGATACTATAATTCTTTTGAATACTATTTATTTACTTATGTATGACGCCGTAATCATTTTTGATATTATTCATTTCTGTACGATACTTTTTAAAACTATTAATTTGAGTGCAGTATCTTAATTCTTTTGATTATTATTCATTTTTGCATGATACCTTATATTTTTTTTAATATTATTCATTTCTGTATGATACCATTAATCTTTTGAATATTATTTATTCACTTGTCTATCATACCGTAATTCTTTTGAATATTATTTATTCACTTGTCTATCATACCGTAATTCTTTTAAATATTATTTATTTACTTGAATAAAATACCGTACTTCTTTTGAATATCATTCAGATACTACAAACCTTTTGAATACTAATTAGTTCTGTACGATTCGCACTTTTTTTTCAAAACTATTAATTTTTATACATTATTTTAATTCTTTTTATTATTATTCACTTATACATGATATCATATATATTTTTAATATTATTCATTTCTATATGATACTATGATTTTTTTAAAATATTATTCAGTTATGTATAATATCGCAATTCTTTTAAATATTATTTAGTTCTCTACGATATATCGCTTTTCTTTTGAATATTGTTCATTTGTATACAATATCATAATTCCTTGAAATAATTATTTACTTACGTCCAATGCAGTAACTATGAAGAGTATTGTTCATTTCCATATAGCATCTTAAATTCATTTGAATATTATTTACTTCTGTTGTAGACCTATAATATCATCAATGTTAGAAGTAGTGTGAACAGATGCCATGGAGTGCCTGAACCATTTCGAATTTCCAACTTACTCTCCAAGTTTGACCCTGAGTTTTGTATTAAAAAAGCCAAATATTTTCAGATCCTCAAAAATAACGCAAGTTTTGAAAAAATAATAAACAAGATTTTACCACTCCTTTGATAACTGGAAAAATTATTAAATAGAATTAACTCCGGTACCAGACAAAAAAATATGAAAAAAAGTATTTCCTTATATCTGTCTCTGATTTGAGATAGCGCTTATGTTCTCTGATTAGGATATTAGCCATTCATTTTTAAGCACGCATAAAAATGAATAGCTAATAATCAGATCTTTTATTTAAAACAGAGAGAAACATAGAAAAAATAAAATGATAATAAATGCAGAAATGTGGAAAAACTTGACTACCTGCTGTATAGATTCGGATCATTTTCCTCTTTTAATGTAAATTGCAGTGCAATTAATATTAATATTAAAAAGCGAGACTTTTGAATTATTTCACTTCATGTTTGCTTTTATTAATATAGTTTTCGATTTGAATTACTTTCATCTTTAATTTTATTTTAAAAAAAATATTTTTAAAGGCTTCATTTAATTTTATCTTGTATTTAAATACGCCGATAAGAATAAAAATTCATTCAAAAAGGAATAATAAAATGAGAAAAAATCAAGTACAATCTCTCACTCTCTCTTCCAGTAACTGATAAAAAAATTTAATGAAAAAAATGTCAAAAATTCCCTCACGAAGTATCAAAATGAAAACAACTAAGAAAAATTTAAGATAATATATTTTAATCTCCATAATGTCATAAGGATTCAGTTTTTCTTTCTTTGAAGAAATAGTATCAAAGTATACACAAGTAAAAATTTTCATTAAAATTTTTTAAAAATCGCAAAAGAATCTAAAATTAAATTATGCAAAAATATACCAAAACAGAAGAAATTTAATTAAGTTTTTCCCTTTTGCTAGATAAAAATAAATAAATCTAATTTTTAGATAGATAAATAAATAATAAATCTAATAGATAAGAAAAAATTAAATTTAACAACCTCCCTAACATTGCAAAGACATGTCTATCTGTTGTATGATAAGAAAATACAGATTTCAAAATAAAGTTTGTTTAAGAGCATGTTTTAAGATTTATCAATAATTCAAATACAATTACTATTTTTCTAAAACTTACAAACAATTTATTGAAGTCTGTTTTATATTTACTGCATTGAGCAAGCTAATAAAGCTGGGGAAAATAAAGCATTTTGAATATGAAATCTAAATTTAATAATGTATCATTCCTCCAGAAACCCCCTCAGCAATTTATTGACAGATCCATTTTATAACATAGAAAAACGTAATATTGAAATAACGTTTCTATTCATTTTCCTTAGACAGAGAGAGAGAGAGAGAGAGAGAAAAAAAAATACTAAACACCTTCTCAATGGAAGAAATTCCAGCCCACATTTCTCAGAGGGATGTTTTCAGTGGTGCGAACGATGAGAAATGATGTCCCTGATCTTAAAATTCAACTTCAACAACGGAAGGAAAACAGCTTATCATTCCAGATCTGTTATGAAATAAAACAAATCTTTTCGTCTGCCCTACCGTCAGTGGAATTTGCATATCAAGATTAATCCGTTCTGAGCACGCGAACGCCCGTCTGCCCATTCTTCCCTCCTTTTCCAAGAGAAAAGGAAGGGAAAACTTGATTTTTCCATTCTCTTTTCCATCGCAAAAATTTCCCCGACTTCGACGCAAATGCACAGTCGAGATATGAAGATAAATTCCTATCTGGCGTTCCGGAAAACAAAAGCCAATCCAATGAGCTATTTGGGATGGAAGGGCGGAAGATATGATTTAGTACAAAAGTGGACAGAGCTATCATTATGTATTGATTGCGACTAATGCTATTATGTGCAGGGAACAAAAGATCGTGATGCCGCAATTGCAGCTCCTTTATCTCGGTGGATATCAGCGGAGTATTTGCAGCAGCAGACTTTAATCTGTTTAACGGGGCAACTTTCCTCAACGCTGGTCCTAACGGCCCACAAAAAGCATGGCTGCACTGTCCTTTCTCGTAATTATTTGCTGGACCACACGTAGAGAAGTATATTACTGGGACCTATCATTTCTGAGATTGAACAGGAAGGAAAAGACCATTTAAGACACTTTGTAACATTTAGTTACAATTTGTTATCTCATGAATTAGCTAAATGCCTTTTTTTTCCACGATTAAGCAGGGGCAGAGGAAATTGATCTAATTTGGTGACATCCAAATGTATTGTAAAATTGATAATACAATGATTATCCCGAAATAAAACTTGTAATTCAGCAAAAGATGCATTCAATAAAGATTTGGCATAGGCTCTACCTATACTAAGAAACTATTAAAGCTTTTTAAGACCTTAAGCCAAAATTTTTTCCCATATTATTTTAGCCAAAATATGTTGCCACATCAACTAACTGGAACATTATTTATTACTTTCGTCCAATCAATTTCAGAAACAGGTTCCAGAAATTCACCAACATTGATGTCACCAGAAGCACCATTTTTACAATTTGTTAGTTCATGGATTAGTTAACTGCTTTTTGTGAAAGATTTGTTAGAAAAAAAAGAAGTTGAACCAACAAAAAAATATGATAAAAATATCTTAAATGTATCATTTTATCTAAGGCGTTGATTTTACTAAAATGCATTTCTTCATGATTATTTCAGTATATTCAGAAAATCTCTATTATGAACTAAAAGATAAAATGGAAAAACTACTTTTTACCAAGAATTAAATTGAAACATTGTCTCATCGGATAATAATACTCCCAGTAAACAATCTTAAGATTGAATAATTCTGGGGGAAATATGTACGCTAATGATCTCACATTGAAGCTTATTTAAATTTAAAATATATATAAAAAAATATAATACAGTGAGATAAAAAAATGATATTATAATATCAACAAGCTAGTTCATTCTTGAAAACTCAATCTCTTTTTATAATACTAACATCCTTTATTATAATTTAAAATGTAAAATAACAAGCATAGACTCAATCTCGGAAACATTGGGAACACATTTAATGTATTTAGAAAATTGTAATACTGAATTCTTATATTAAAGGAGGGAAACTCAAGACAATCTGGGTGAAAATGAGAGAGAGAGAGAGAAAAGCTTTTACAATATTTATCTCTCATTTGTTTTAACTATCACTTTATTAGGTTTAAAATAGTTCTACAGTACTATTTTAAGACGAGATTTGATGAATGGCTCTCAAATTTAGCAGGGAGGGGGAGCACTTCCGCTCAAAATATTAAAAAGTTGCAAGTTTTTCAAAATAAACATCTTATGAAAATTTTTAATGCACCCTGATACATCAGAAGGAAATACTTCATGATGACCTCCAAATTGAGCCTGTTTCGGAATTTATTAAAAGAATATCAATTAAGTTCTTCGAAAAATTACCGAGATTTGCAACGAGTTACGTCAACTGCCAGCACATGATCTTGCTGTGCTCAGCTCTAAGAAAAGATCTAGAGCTGCAATTGAAAATATTTACGTTAATTTTTACGTCCGTCCGTAAAAAGCTAGAGAATTTTCTAATTCTGTTACCGATATGATGGCATTAATATCTCTCAAAATTATTCCTGTTTCGGCCTAAGGTAGCTACGATGAGCTACATGCATGAAATTTCTGCATTTTTTTCAAAAGTAACTAATTAAAATAGTTAATTCAGTCTCCAAAGTAAAAGGCACGTGCAATATAATCCCATTAAAGTTCTCTATTCACCCCATAAATAATCAAAATCTTATTTTTCTATTAATAATTATATCTTAAAATATTAAATTAATAATTATACCAAATTTTACGACTTTAGAGCTTTATGCGCTCGTCTAAAATAGTTTCAATTCATTTTAATCTTTCCCTAAACTTACAAAAAATAATTGCTATTGTAAATTATTATGTGGGTAAGCTCGTGACCACTTTGACACACCGCGGAACTCCGAAACATCACGGCGTTGCTGTTGTCGTACTATCACTATTAATACGTTCAAACACTTCCTAGAAACAAAGAAAGTTGGAGAAGTCTGGTAATTGACGTAATAAATTAAAACGCGCATCTGGTCACATGCAGGAAGAGGCAAATTAAATATATTTTTAACGGATCCAACAGGAAATTCATTCAGTAAACTTTACAATATGATCATTAAAAAAAGTTAGAATGAACGTGAAGCAAATTAGGCCAGATAGTTATCAGTGGCCATTCAAAAAGATTTTTCATATGATTAACAGAGGAATTTTTTTTAGCATTTCCAGCAACAGACATTTTAAACAAATCTGAAAACGCCATTTTTAAAATTTTTATTTTTTTCTTATTACATCTGTAGGACCACACGCAGAGTGGCAAATTAATAACGTTGATGAATCTTGAGATTACGGAAACTGGAGAAGACCATTTCCAGTGCTTCTGAAAATGTCTATTAACGATAACATTGTACCTGAAACTAGATGCACATTAGAACAGTTTTAGAGTTCCAGAGTAAACCTATCCAATAGACAGAGAAGCACTGTTCCGAGAACTGCGCTTCTGGGACATAAGGTTATCATTATAAATGCATAATTTAGATTTCTAAGTATAAGAAAGTAAATAAATATAAAGTAGAAGCGATAATTTCTTTCAGATGTTTGATAAAATATTTCCGGAATTAAATACCAAATAAATTTAAATTCTTAGAAAAGATGGCTATATTACAAGTTCGACTCTGCTATAAATAGACTGCGATAATTTAAATTAAATACCATTTATATATCAATAAATAATATTATTTGTAGTAACCTTAAAATAACTTTGGGTTGATTAAAACTACCTTAATAGATCTGCTGCTTAAACTGCCTCAATAGAAAATTTAAAGTCGGTTTTGGTAAGCTGAATAGATTTTGATATAATCTTATGTCTTCTAGTAGTAGCCGTACTGTTGTAACCAAGAACTAAAATTAAAGTTTAAAAAAAATCATTTTTTAATAATTTTTATTCAAAGATTATTTTTGAAATTGAATTTTTATACACGTAAAAAAAAACGACAATATTCATTTCGATTTCTGGTAAAAAGCCAACAAAAATTTAATATGTCCTCCAGCTGCTTTCTTCTAAGCAGGTACAGCACGTATTATAATGCTGCAATTCGCAACAAAAACATCTTAATCCGACTTTCAAACTTTCAAGAATTCAGAAACTTAATTCTTAAGGCACGATGGTCACGACCAAACCTTGTGTGGCCACAGATGACACTTATAAATAAAAAAAAAATTAGAAAAAAAAAAGAATTACAAAAGATAGATTAAGGAAGGGGAGGAGACCGAGGTTACGTGCCCCAATGTCAAAAGATGCCTTATGTCCCATTGCAATTCTGATCATCCTATCCACTTCGGGAAACTAGCAGTACAGGAGGGGGAAGTCTTCGTTTTTTCCACCCCTCTCAGAAACTGGACGCAATTGAAATATCAAATAAAAACACTGCCAAAAAAAATGACATCCAGGACCTACGCGAAGCTCTGCGAATTCGAAACTACTCGACTGAGTTGATCATCGATTTTCTTGAGAGGGGTTGAATCGTCATCGATGTCTCTAGACAGGAAGCGGAATTACCCGAACGAATGGATATTGTTCGGTATATCGATTGAATCAAAAGGATAGGTATATCGTTTTCCTCGTCAACGAAAGTGAGCACAGGATAATAGGGAAGAAAAGGGAAAAGGTAATAGGATAAATATCCTATATGTGGCAAAAAGGTGGAGTTGCTTTAAAGGTTTCCTTTCGTTGTGGTTGGTGCTTAGAGAGGATATTGTTGGTTATGGTTTATCAATTTTCTTAAATTTCCAAACAGGTTTCTTTTATTCCATGTTATTTAAAAATAATAATAATGATTATATTATGGGCTAATGCGTTAATATCAGTTATTTGTGAAAGATTTGAACTGTTAAATTATTTTGAACTGATAGCAAATTACAAAGACAACAAATCAGTAGCCTCTTCCCCCACACTGAAGATTTTATAAATTAATTAAACATGAGTGAGTTTTCGTCACTTAAAAGGAAAATAATGAATTAAAAATAAATTTGTCAGGCTTCTACGGATTAAGTTCTTGAAAATTAGACTTAAAAATTAAAGAAAAATTCCAATAATTAATAAGAGCAATAAATAAAATAGTTTGGATTACAGTTTATGCCAGAAACCCATATGATGTTGATGCAATTTTTATTAAAGTTTGGGAACCAATAACTGGAACTTTATGGCATAAATTTTCAGATTGAAAGAGTATTCCAAAGCATTATTCGCAGTCAAAAGCATATTTCAAAATTTTTATATAATGCTGGTGTATTTTTTATTAGAGTATGTAAGCCAATAACTAGAATTTTACTACAAATTTGTAATAAAATGTTAAGTATTTAGATAGAAAGATAATTCCAAAGCATTGTTCAAGGTCAAAAGCATATTTCTAACCCTTTTATAAAGTTTAACAATTTTCTTTTTTAATTGTAAAGTATAAATCAGTGTTTTTTATGAATTTAAAAATAATTGACTGCAAGATACAGAAAAAAAACTAAAGCAACACATATTAGAGAAAATTCCTTTTGCACAATATTTTCATTCAAAAAATTAAAGAGAAATTAGCTTAATTTCACACAACAATGATTCTTCACAATAAGAAATGTGAGAAAAATTGATTAAAATTGAAGTTCTTTAAACGTTTCCTCGAATGAAACATCATATTTGTGAGGTTATTCTTTACAATAGATAAAACAAACACTCAACAAATTTCCTTTGTCTTTCCCTTTTAATTTTTTTTTACTTAAAAATCGGCGTAAATAAATTCAGCATCAAACAACCAAACACGTTATTTACACACTCGGCGCAATCTCAAAGCAAGTACATAGCCAGCGGGCATTCTTTCTCGCAGAGAGAGAAAGCAAAGCATCTCAAATAGAAACATTTAATGACAGAAAAAAAAATCCATTTACGGCGATAAAAAGCACTTTTTTCGAAAATAAACATCTTGACAGAATGTGCTTAAAACGATAGAAATATGTTCACGGAAAGATTGCATTTTAACGAGCTGCTAGAAATAAGAATAATCACGAACGCATACTCCTCTTTTCTCTCCTAACACCAAAAAAGAAAAACCTTCCCAAATAGCTATGCATGTTAATAACTTACAAAGAAATAGTTTTTTCTTTTTTTTTTTTTAGCAATAAACTTTATCGCCAAGCCGTGCTTACTGCTGCCAAAGGCTGCCCTAGAGCGACACTTCAACTTGCTTTTTAAATTTCCCGGCATATACTACCACACTTCTGTACCATCTCTTGTAGAAGTTGACAGTCCCAACCAAAGCCTTGGTACATTAAAAAAAACACCTTGACTTCATTACTCGTGTAAAGATTATTGTACCCACAACTTTTAGAATTCTAAAAATAAGCTGAAGAGCTATTTGGACTCGTCCACCATGGAGGGAACAATAAACGAGGGTTTTATTCTCAGAATGGAAACAATCTCTGGTTTATTTGCAAGCAAGCATCTACGGCTGGTGCGACAAAGATAAGGCATCGAACGTACACAAAGAAAGGGGGAAATGTAATAAAGAAAAAAAGGTCGGTGCCATAGATAAGCACAGATAATACAACTACACATACGAAATGTTTATATACACACATTCCAAATAATAATAACAAAATTTGTCAGCTTTTTCAATTCTTTATGTAAACAAATATGGATGGTTCGTATTTCAAAGAAGGAATGGGATAGCAGTTTTTATAGATATTTGTACATGAATTGGAGTTTTTCTTTTTTTGGGGTAATAACGCGAGAAGGCTTTCTTATGTGTGGGGTAGAGGAAGAAAAAAAAAGTAGGATTTTATGACAATTCCGCTAGCGTATTTAATGGTAAGATATGACGTCTCCTGGGGGTTTATATACGATAAAAAGATATATATACACACTCCTTGCGAACGATAATGGATGAAAGGAACTAAGTGAATCATCCAGTTTCGTATGCGTTGCTGGTTTTAAGAGCCAATATTGAATGGTTTTAGCTAGTTCATCCACGAAGAGGATATGGTAGAATTGAAAAGTATATTTCATCATTTTCTAAGGGGAGGAAAAACTCTGAAGGAAAAAGCATTACGTAAATCAAACAAATTTAGAGTTTATACATTTTATCACGATACTCGAAATCATTTCATAAATTGCTTGAAGTTTGAAATCGATTTTTCTAACGTCGGTCTCTGAGAAGTATTCATATATTTATTTATATGGTATGCAATATTTTCAAAGATTATAAAATGCGATGAAAAATTTGAAAGAAGAAAAAAGAAACTAATTTGGTCCCAAGATATGCGACGGATATTTTAAAGAAAATATACTAGTTCCAGTCTCTAAGAAAATAGTGTTTTAAATAAAATTTATATATGCTTATTCGAATTTTTTTTTTAAATCTTAGAGATAAATTATTACCATTAAAAAGATTTTTGATTTGATTCACAAGAAAAACAAATGACAATGTGTGTTTATTAATTAAAAGCTAAAATATAAAAATCTGATATAAAACATGAAATCAAGATTTTACATTCATCAGATTAACAAAATTATTTTGGCCAAATAATGCAGAATACCAAGGATTTAATTTCGCTTATGAAAACGGTTAATCAAATAAAGGGACACATTATATGATACAGTTCATTAAAATTATCATCAATTTAGAATTAGAATTGATTTATAATATCTTTTAATAATCTTTGGTCTCGTTTGCTGCAATAAAGCAAGCATTTACAGTATCAAAAGTACTTTGTACAAGTATCAAGAGACAAAGTCTCAGAAAAATATAAACAAGTAATCCATAAAATAGTTTGGTGTAATAGGAGAGTATAATTTAAACTCAGGCCTAATTTTCATTGTAATAAGGTAATCGAAACTCTGAAAATATTCATAGTCTTCAGAAAGACATAAAAATGAAGACAAACTAGATGGAAATCAGAAAGCAATTTACATATATATATATGTATAAATATATATATATATATCATCCAGTTTTACCAGAAAATCGTATATTTCATTTTATTACAGAATCAAAAAGCAATTAATCAAATCCAGGAAAATTTACATCTCATCTAAAACGCCAGTTTTTTTTTTTAAATCCCACTAAACAACTTTCGCACAACCAGCAAATGCCACAAGGAATTCATCCATTGATTATTCTAACTATTAAGCATAAAAAGAGCAAACAAGTGGAAATAAAATTTAAAAAAAAAAACTCTATTCTTCAATAGTTTGAATTTCAAAGCCAGCAGTACTAACTGCTTCCGATGTTACAATGAAACAAGCTGGAGAAGGCCTTTACAAATCTATCCAAAAACGGCAAGAGAAAAAGTTCCTTTTGTACTATCTCCCATTCCAGATAACTGCTCCCCTCTTAATTGTTCGAACGCCATTTTCCACGATTCTATACGAAGACAATGGGAAATGGTCTCTGTTTTACATCTTACCAGCAATTTCCAGAAGCCGTGATAAATATGACTTTGAAATAGCAGTGTTTGGAAACAATACTACAAGTGATTAGCGAGGAATTCTGGGTGGTGAGTGCTTTTTTTTATTATTATTTCCTGCCCTTTTCGGGGCCATTTTTTTCTTGGATATGTAATTGATCCAAGTTCCTAGATGACAGGTGCTTGTGATTGGTTTATCTTTTCGATCGAGGTTGGAGATGGGAGAGCTGAGATTAAGTTTCCAGGGGTGATGCTAAACTCGTTATAAGATGGATGTGTGCTTTGATCTTGCTTAATTTTTTATCGTTATCCCCTCCCCCACCCTCCTTCCTCATAGGTTATCGTTCCTACTGCTATTCTGAATGGAATGCTGCTGCTTCTAATTTTAGTGTGTAGGGAAAAACAGATGTGCCCTCAAAAAGATAAGCCTTAATGAAAATGGGTTGAAATAATCAATTCTTTACATTGTTTTATTATTGCTATATGTATCGCATTAATTTTTTTTATCAATAACTATTAATGAATAGCTTCATTCCGTAAAGGGTTTCAATTAAAACATATTTCAGTCTGTCTCAGTAATTTTAAGCGATAATTTAAAATATTGGGTAACACATCGTTTTTATAAGAAAATATTAAAATTTCTCTACTAGTAAATGGAGTACAGATTGAATATCACGTCATTTTATATGATTGACTCAAAAAATTTTTTTTAATTTGTAATATTAATTATTGAATTTTTTTTCAATTAGTTAAAAATTTGATTTTTTAGAGATATTTTACATAATTTAGCACTTAAAACATTAAATATTTAAGTTTATTATTAAATAAATTGTGTTTAAACTATATAAGATAAAATTTTAACATAAAATAAATTCCTTTCACGTACATAAATTGTTTATGAGCGTAAGTCTTGTTAATATTTAGAAATCTATATTTTTATATTTACAACAATCAGGAAGTAAAATTTATAAGATGATTTTAAATAAAATTAAAAACATGATAAAAAAATGTTTTTAAAACACAAATTTTATGCTAAGTAATCGTCGATTTTGTTAAAAAAAAATATTTTTAATAAGACATATTTATGATAAATATAATAAAATTACTTTTGTAAAATTATATGTACTAATCTCAATCTAATGATGATTATCACGATAATATATGCAACTTCATTCATTTCCTTTCATCAAAAAAAAAAAAAAAAAAAAAAAAGAAAAAAAGAAAAAAAAATTTCATTGTTATAATAATTTATAAACTATAATAGTTATACAAATTATATCTGAAATGAATTGTATGCATTTAGTCAAATATATGAATTAATGCTATTTTAAAACGTTTTAACATTTCAGGTACAATTTCAACACGATTAGATAAACTATTTCTAAACAATACGAAGAAAAGAAAATAGAAAAAGAAATATATTTATTCTAAGAATAGAAGAAATAATTCTACGTTTAACACTGTGATAATATAATTAAATTTGATTCGATTAATACAATTCTTTATTATTATTATTTCACATTTAAATGGCAAGCTAAACATAAAGAGAACAGGAGAAATAAAAAATAAAATCAGATATTAAAAGACAAAATAGATAATAATCTGGACTTCATTTTTAAAGCTTCCTATTTCAGAATATTTTAAACTTTTGTGTTCATATTATTATTATTGTTATATTTAATATTTTAAGCACTTAATTGAAATTGGTTAATTAAATACAAAAGGTAACTAGAGAGAGAAAAAAAAGAAAGTTATCAAAAATTAAGATTAAAAAAATAAATTCGAGTTCATTTTTAAGAATTTTATATTTAATACTTCACAATAATTTAATCTTTGTTGTTTATAATAATGAAATTCAGGGAATAATTTTTTGTTTGTTTTTAGTTTTATTTTCTCTCATTATAAATGATTATTAAAAAGGAAATCTTTTAGAAGAAAAGACACAATAAATCATCCAGTTTAACATACTAATTAACACTATTAACTTCGTAAATTCCGTAAAATTATTTGCGTTCAAGTCAGGTACAAACTTTTTTTTTTTTATTTACGTTTCCTAGTCAACCTGATTTTGCGCGTCCAACGTATAATGAGGGTCTCATTTAGCATTAATTTTTATGCATACACAGAGTTTGACAAAAGAAAACATACCAGAAATTCCAACTTCTTTTTTTAAAAAAAGATCTTCACGAATTAATTAAGCTAGAAGGTGGTTACCTTCTGAAAAGAATTCGCTTTCTTGCCATTTATGTGGATAAAAATATTAAAACATACAAAAGAGGGAAAATTTCCGTCATTTTCTAAATATTAAAGAAAGGTTATTTTTTTATACTAAATCTGGGCAGTAATTACAACATATTATGGTTCAAATTGATTTGAATTCTGATATCAAGTTTGCCATAAAATAATTATTTTTAAAATTTCAAGTAAAATTGTATAAAATATTTTTAATTCTTCATCTATAATATTTTTTAACATAAATATTACTTTTCCATAAAATATTATAACAGTCAAAAATTCTATAATCGTCTGAAATCTTTACGATTTTAAAAATGCGATAGCTATTTTTTTCCATAATATCTGTTGCACTATTATTGCACATTTTATTTACATGTGATAAAGTATAAGAATGATAAAGTATAAGAAAAGTGTCTTCGTTTAAACGGTTGATTTAATCTTAGTTTAAAACGTGGTTAAGTTACTACTTCAAGACCAATAAAAGTACTATCAAAATATGTATTCTGATAAGAGAGATTTTTAAAAAATAGTAGTAGGGTACTTCAATTTAGAAAAAAAAGAGGATAATATTTTTGTTAAATCGTAATTAACTGAATACTTAATAAATTTTTGAACTTTGAAAAGTAGCCAGTACTATTCCTCATGCCTTGTTTAGTAAGTGTTGAAAAGTTGGTTGAATTTAGTCTATTTGTTTAACAGTATATATGGAACATACATACATAGCCGCGATGATTTATTTATATTAAGATTTTAGTTTATTCTGAGTAAAAAGATGCTACCGAGGTGAAAAAGAAATATTGTAGTAATATGAAATATATTTACTCACCTAATAACTTATACTACGAATTACGAGAGTTAATGGTATCATCTTATAATAAATGATAGTTTAAATGCTGTTGCATTATCAAAGTAATTCGTCTAGATAATAATTATCCTTTATATAAGTAACTCAGAATCCATTTTTATTTTTTGTTTTTGCAGCGTTAAATAAAATGTTGTGAAAAATAAATGCAGGAATAAGGAAAAAAATTATTTGTTTAAAATAATTTAATTACTAATAGAAATTTTAAATTTTGCTACTATTTAATGCACCTGGGTCTATGTTCTTTGTACTTTTCTAAACATTATCATAAAGAACTAATTTATTAAAAAAGAAATTAATTGTTACTTTTATGTCGGCAAAAAGAAGATTAAAAAGTGCAAAAGGTTAAATAATCTGGAAAAGATCTTTTTTTTTTTTTAAATAATTTTATAAAAATCTTATAATTATACAAAATAGTATTTCTCTAAATAATATTTAAAGAAGCATAAGAATTAATTTTTTTAATAAATACGTTTTAAAACTCTTAATAAATATTTCTACTTTTAATAAACATCTTTTAAAAACCCTTAATAAACTTTTTTTTGCATAAACTCCTGATTAAGCGTTAAAGTTTATTTCATTGCTACAATTATATTGCAAATTATACCACAAGAGCAAATTCTTAATATCAATCTGGAAATGGCCATAACAGTTCAAATATTTGATAAGTACCAATGTTAAATTATTTAAGATAGCGAATAATTGTAATTACTATAAAATTGCATCGCCGTTCAATTGTTTACGAATTAATAAATCAGGCAATTGAAAGTACCGTTAAACACATGTATGGATTTATCCTCAACAAATATTTTAATGTCAAATAACTACAGTTACCTATGGAAATTTCATTTTCAAATTTGATTAACAAATTTTATTCGAGGTACATATTAAGGAACGACCATTTCATAAATTAAAATCAAATATATGTTTTTTAATTTGTAAAATATATAATTTCGATTAATAAATTAATATATTTCAACAACAAATTCTGGCTCTAGGCTAATATTTAACTTCAGAATGTTTGCGGAAATATAATATTTCTTTGTATTTTTCACATCTTTTATACTTTCTTAAATATAATTAGTCGGTTTACAGTTAAAACTAATAAAATCAAAAAAGATGTGAGTATATTTTCTTGAGATGAATCTTTTTAACAGAAAATATACATTTACATTTTATAATGCATTTATCAATGTATTATAAAGTATATTACACAATGACGATATATTTATGTACATTAATTTTCTTGTTAAAGATGTAATATTTTAAATCAAAAATAATACATTCATTTTTTTTTCTTTTATTTTAATCAGCTGACTTTTAGGTGTATATTTATAATATCAAAGAACGAAAACGAAAAAAAAAAATCATCAATAAATCTCTAGTAATAATTTTTTTGTGTATTTTGACATCCAACATGGTACAACGTTTGAATTAAAGTTACTAAATTTAGCAGAGATATACTCTGGAGAGTGGTAATAGGAGACTAGGGGCGATTTTCTTAAAAATCTCGATTAAACTTTAATTAGAATTTCAAATGATTAAAAAATAAGCGATATTGTTCTTTCACCACAACTTCCAAAACTGGTATCACACGAAATTATTTTTTTTTTCACCATTTGAAATTTTCTTAAAAAGTTGTCTTATTAAGAAGATAATTTCCATGAAGTTTTTTCCCTAAAATTTGGCAATTAAAAAACCATTCACATAATATTCAATAGTAGATTTAGTTATTGCAATAAATTCAAAAAGTTTTCATTGTTTCCTCAAATATATAATTTTCATGATCTTCTTCCTTTGTTGAAAGCTATTAGAAGAAAGAATATATTTATTATATGTGTATGTTACATGAAGAATAAGAAAAAGAAATTACATTACCCCAAAAGACACCATACCATTTGAGATATATTATTCAAATACTAATAAGAGATTAAATATTAATTAAATGCAACCAGTATTCTAGCGAACCAGCAGTTCGCCAAAAGATGACTAAAATTATATAATACAAAGAAAATTCCTTTGACTAATTTAGTGAAATATTTCTATTAAAACATGTTCCACGATGACTTTTGCTATTTATATAAGAAAAATCCAATCAAAAAAATACAAAAATATTAGTAAATCTTTTCTTTTTTGTTTGTTGCCAAATTCTATTTGAGAAACTCATAGTTTATTTGGATAATTCCTTCTAAAAATTATTTTGATAGAATCTAATAATATCAAAGATATTTAGAGACGTTTCCAAATTATTTGAATATGGCGTATAATTTATGTAAACTGAAAAATCTAAGCTCTAAGATTCAACTTACACAAACAATTTCTTTTCACAAACGAATAATTGATGTCATGCTTATAAAATATATAGCAGATGTTTTTTCCCCTCCTTATTTAAACAACACTCAAATTTCCTCTGAATAAACAAAACACTGAATAAACTGTATAAACGAAAAATATTTCTTAGAAACATTCATTGATTGCTATTTATGTATTCCGGCGAAAAAATGGATAAGAAATGAAATTCATACAAAACAGAAACAAAACAATTTCCATCAGATAACTCACAAAGTCAATATTATCGAAGCAGAAGAAGAATTTTAATGCATTTATTGCTTGCTTTTATTCTTTTATCTTTATATAAAAATAAAACCACACTCACAGACTCACAAGAAAAACTTTATTTTAAAAAAAGGCATGGTATTTCAATTTTCAAATAATTGAGTACAGCCTATTTCTAAAGGAATCATGCTATGCTCTTTTGACTACATCGAATTCAACTTGCCTTTCTTTTCTTTTTTTCTTCTTCTTTCAAACGCGCTTTAGACAAAAACTACTTCCGACTCTTCCTTTCCATTTTTTTTTTCTTCCTACTTTATTTTTTATATAACTTGGAATGCATTTTGGGACAAAATATAACTTTTCCTGACAAAGAGAATAACTTACCCGGAGGCAATAGAGCCAAAACACAAAAAATAAAAATAAAAAAGCCAAAGGAAAACCAAAACACAAGTATATGATATTCGCATTCGTTCGATTCGAACTCTCTTCTAGTGGGGAAAAAATAGAATGAAAGAGAGGAGGAGGAGGTGGAACTCTCGAACATTTACGAATATAAACATTTTTTTCATGCCCGTTTTCTTTCCCACCCCCCTGACCAAAAAGAGGGAAAGAGAATGAACCGAATGTCAGTTTGAAAGGCAACTTTAAACCCACATAGTACCATCTCCTCGAAGCCTATTTCTTGCAGCGCTGATTTGTACTCAGTGAAGCCCAAATAGAGGTCTCAACATCTCAGAGCAAATGACGCAAGCCCTCCTCGAACTGACACCTTAACTGAGATGCTGCAGATATCAAACGATTTCGGGACGCTTCTCTCCCAAGTCTTTTTGTTTTTGAGTAAAGAGAATTTGGTATTATATACATGTATGTATGAGGAAATTCGATATTGGAGGAACTGTGCTCAGGAAAAAGACAACCTGAGGTTTCCGTAGAGATTTCAGGAAGGGAACTTGACGGTTTATGTGATTTTTTTTCTTAATATTTTTTTTTACATTTCTTGAAAGTTTTTGTTCATATTGTCAAAAACGAGAGCTGATAGACTGAGAAGAGTAAAAGAATCGATAACATTTATATAGTTGGGGAAAATAAACATTTTGAATTTATTTCACTAAACATTTTTTGCTGTGTTTTGAATTCATGCTAATTACAGAAAAAAAGAAAAGTATTTTACAGAAGTTTAAAAAGAAGACTAGAAATTAGAATGCCCAGAGGTTTAAAACTAGAAATACGATACGTGAAACTGAACTAACCTAATCTCGGGCCAAACTCAATAAATTAATATTTCCGTTATGGTACATGAATAGGCAGACTTACTTGAGTAATCTTACAATTTGAGTTCTTTTGTCTTTTCATTTCTATGAGATATCATGAGTAAGAATAATTTTTATTTCTATTGTTTATATCACTTCCTCTTTTCTATTTATTGATATATATATGCAAACATATTTCAGTAACTGCATCGCCAAATAGATGAAACTTTTAAAATTTTAATCTTCGATTTATTTCATCCCGGGAGGCATAATTTACACAAAGAAAAAGTGGCAAAAGATGCGCCGTCTACATCGCGTAATAAGAGCAAAAGTGAAAGAAAGTTTTCCCTTCAGGGATTTTAATAGGATTTCTTTGTCACTTGTCAATTTAGGAAGGGGAATTTCGGGTATCTTTAAAAGAATGTTGTAAGCATTAGGAGTTTTTTTAATTCCTTCACTTGGAACATGAGAAGATGTTAAAGGTCATCAGTTTTTTAGACAGCTGTTAAAAATAATAAAATAAAAAGTGAGAAATGGATCAGGAAATAGGAGAACCTTTTAGAATGAAGTTAATATGGACTAAATTAACATACAATTACGAGATTAATTAGTATCTAAATTAAATTAAGAGATATCATTACATGTATGTAATAAATTCAATTTTTTTCATACTCTTAAAATCAATTATTTTTCAATCACTTGTATTCAAATATAAAAAAAAAGGCATTTGGATCTCTGCATTGCATGGCTGTCTGAAATTTTAATTTCTGTAACTTTAACTATCACACAGAAAACTGCAGTATCAAGTGAGACATATGCGACTGGAAATATGGAACTTAATACAATATTATACAATAGAATAGATTTTGAATACAATATTGTATAAATATAAAATAAATAAGATATAAATAAACAACTCATTCAGTGTTTTGAAGAAGATTGCGAATATTATTAGAATTTCATTAGCAGTTTTAGGCAAAGTAATTTAACTTTGAAAAACATGTAGAAAATGAATTTATAGCATGCTTGCATACGTTTCTTCATTTGAGTTTTAAAAATAGCCCATCCTTTATCTTTTAAATTCCAAAAAAATATTAATCTGTTCAAATTATCACTAACTTTGTAGCGGAACATAAAACACCCCGAAATGCTTTTGCTTCTGAAATTTTTTTAAATACTTCATCAACATATGATTAAAAGATAAAGAATGCAAAGCTCATCTAAACTCATTAACTGCATTACTTATTTAAAAGACTAGCATCTCCCATTCGAATTACCGAACTCTGCACCTCGAAGTAAACTGACCTGCCATTCCAACCCCACTCAAACTTCACGCCTTATATTCAAATTTGCTTAATCAGGCTCTAAGACAGCGCGAGCCGAATCAACCTCATCACACTTAACAAGCGCAAAGATTTATCGTAATCCACGATCTTAACAAAATTCTTGCTCTTCCTCTAAATCCTCTTCGCAATTTCGCCGATTTGAATAATTACTTACTTTGCTTCTCAAATTCTACAAGGGAGGGGAGCTTTGCTACTGACTAGAGGAATGTGCGGTGGGATTCACTGTATTTTCTGGATAAAATGCTTTAATTGGAAAACAGGCCACAAGTGAACAAGCTTTTATATAGTTATTTTTATTCGAAATTTATTAGTTTATTGGTATTGCAATTTATTATTCTATTATTATGTAACAATAATTTAATACAATGATAAGACAGTTCAGATATACAATCCACAAATAATGCATTAAAAACTCCTAGAACATAAATAATATATTCCCTGTTTTATCAAAACCGTGATGATGATGACGTCGTATCCGGGTTACCACGGAAAGGGGTTGTAGTAGCTTCTAAAGGTAAAGACCCCTGAGCACCCGAGGGCAGAAGTCAGACTTCTAGCTCATATGAAGATGAAACTCACACATTAGCTTGACCAACCCCTTTTTACAGGGGGGCACATCCACACACCTCACAGATAGAACACAGATGAAGAACAACCATGCCCGAACCGGGATTCGAACCCGGGACGCCCAGATCACGGGGAAGATGCGCTACCCCTATGCAAGGACGCCGGTTATCAAAACCGTGATAAGCGAAATTGATACATTTATGTTATTAAAAAAAAGTGCGAAGGACAAATTAGTGATATACAAGGACAATCAAATTTTATAAACTCACAGATCCTTACATGCCATTCATGAGTATTGGCATGTAAGGAATAAATATTGCTGAAAATAAAATCGAGTGATATGAATTCGATTCTCGTTTTTATGATTACTAAAGTTGTCCTACACAAACTGAAAACATTTCATCAAAAATGTGATGAACAATGACTAACCAATTAAAAAAATAAAGAAAGTTATCTATTATTTATTATTCAATAATATCATTCCATAAATAACTTACACGATGACAGTTGAACGCAAACACGAAAATTCCAACTTACTCTAAACCGAGCGAAAAATCATTCATTAATTTCCGTGGGAATCAATAACTGTATTTAATTTTCCCGATTCGATTAGCTGAATTTCTTTGAAAGATAATAGAGGTCACGAACTCCATTGTTTTAAACATTTTTTTAAACCACCGAAGTGGAGTTTATTGTTTTAACCGCATGATAAATGAAATAGTGTCTCTTTTTGGACATCGTAAAAATTGGTTCATTGCAGTAATGATTCTGTAAGTCAGAAGATCCCATTGTATACGAAGAAATTGGCTTACAAAATAAGAATATCAGTTAAATATGCTGGCAAAGTCTCCCGAAGACGTGGTGTCCATTGTTAAATGATAGTTATTAATAATAATTATAAATTTTATGAAGTCTGGCGATCGTACAAGTTTTTAGCAATCATGCATTATTGATTGTTTGTTAATGCCATGATGTTTTCTGGCTCGTCTAGATTAAAATAATAAAGAATATCTTCAGTTAGCAAATAACACGACATAATGAATTTTTCAAGTTAATATTTCTGATTTTTTTTTTTTTCGCATTTAGTATAAATATTCATCTCTGAACTCTCAATTCATAAATGCAAATTAAGATAACATTAAAAGTTTTTTTTAAACAATTAGAAAATGTCTTGCAAATTTAAATAGATGGCATTATTATTATTAAGTGACGGTGTCTTGGTTTTAAACGGTTGATATTTTTTGATGCAAACTTATCCTAAAATCAAAACCTTAAAAATCGGTAAGATTGCTTCCTTTTTTGCGCAATATAAACATATGGAATGTAACGTAAAATAAGTGAAATGTAATGTAAAATATACAGCAATGAATAACTGGATATATGTAATTTAATTTTTCTTGTGAAGAAAAATTATATCAAGATTATCGAAATAAATTTTAGCAACATCAAAGTGGGCACTTTCTTGGAAATAAATTTACAAAAACAATTTCTCATACCTATACTTCTCCATTTGACTTCATTTTTTATATTACTCGAAATAATAATATTACTTAAATAATAATTAAATTTGAATATTTTTAAATAATTTACATTACAATAAATTATAATTATAAATTTCATTATTAACGCAGTAAAAAAGCTTAAAAATTTTTGTGCGTGATAAAATTGAGACATTTTTCAAAATTTATAACAGCGTCTAAAGTCTCAATTGATAATAAATCTATTTCTATTTACGAATTTTTTCTTTTATTAAATGATTGGTATACATCTATAACATGAAAAAAAATCTATAGATTCAAATAATTTCTTTATATTAAAAAAATAAAATATTATTATGATGACTCCACAATATTGTAATTCAAAAACTTATATACAAATTCATGTATTTATCAAACAACAAACATTATTTCAAATCAGAAAAAAATGCATCAATCGAAGCATTTCCCTTTTAATCAAAAGATCTTTAGATCCAAGTTCAGTAGAACCAATTACCACAATCAATACCAAACCCACATTTACGAAGAATAATTATCATCACAAATCTCTTTTAAATATTACATTACATACAAATTCATATATTTATCAAAAATCAAACATTAATTCTCAGCAGAAAAAAAAGCTTCAATCGAAGTATTTTCCCTTTAATCAAAATATATTTCGATCCAACTTCAGTACAACCAATTACCCCCATCAATATCAAATCAGCATTTATGATGAATAATTATCATCACAAATCCCTTTTAAATATTCCATTCTCTTTCCCGTGCCAATCCATTCGACAAAACAAATCACCTTCTGAGTAAAGAACAGCATTTTAATTTACAGTTCTGACAAATACAAAACAGTGCAAGTCTATTTTATTCCTGAGTATGCTTAAATAGGAAAGGAAAATAACATTGATCGCATTACATTAAGCCAAAATTCCCCTTCGTAGCAGCAAACGTGACTTGGTTGTTAGCAACTTCACCTAATGTCTGTAAACATTAGATTATTCCACCTACAGTTTAGCATACTAAAAAAAATTAAGCTTATTATGGAAAACTTTCTTCCGGTACTGAAGAGGAATGTATTATTAGAACTACGTATTTTTACATTTTTAGATAATTGTTTATTCAAATATAAGACCGGCTTTAAGAAATTGCTAAGTCTCCATATTCATACAACATTTTTAATGCTGTAATGCTTGTAAAACACGCTATATATAGCATACGATGAATTTCTTTAGAAAGGAAAAGTGAGTAATTTTAGCATGAGAATAAAGAATGTTCCATCATTGAAAGATACTTAACCAAGCCTTGTTTACATCCCTCCTTTTAGTAATTGATAATTTTCTTAAGAATTAATTAGTCACAGCGCACAATAATTATAAATGGAAATGTCAATTATCTTCAAATTAACTGCATCTTGCACTTTGTAAGTATCATTATCAGAAGCAAGAATTTATCTCTTTGTAAATATTGTTTAATGCGAAAACATTTTTAGATGACTTTTTCATTATACGATACCAGTATTTATACACTTTAGTTTTAATTTAATATGAGAAATTAAATGAACAAAATATGCTTCTACAGTAAAAAAAACACAGCTGCCGATATTTTTATGACAGTTGCTTTCAGTGCTTGCGTATATCAAATGTATTTTCGTTATTAAATTTAGCAATTTTAATGGCATGGCTGTCATTAAAAATGAGCAACATTTGTTGAATAATGCATGAAATGCTGTAGAGAGTTTTATAAAATTTTGAAAAAAATCACCTATTTTATATTCAAGCTCTTCTTAATAATAATAATAATAATAAAATGTTAGCTTAAAAGTATGAACAAAATTATCTTTATTTTTTTTAAGCCAAAAGTGATGAATTATGAATGACAGCATTGTTTATATATGCAAGTATGTAAGCATTTTTATGCAGAATTAAAAAAAAAGATTTTCTTTTTAATAACCATATAAAAAATTCAGAAATATTTACATTGTCGAAAACCGGTTTACTTATATTAATTTAACTGTCAAAAGTTTATATTGCATATATTTTTTTAAACATTCGTTTTTTTTTCTAGTAATTCATGATCTATAAGAGGTATACTTGACTGAGAAGATGCTAAAGACGTGGTTCATATATGGAGTAAAATTACAAACGTATATTGCAATAGCACATATGCTTTCGAGATTATGATGTTTTTATTTAATTTAATATCGAAACAAATAATCAGTTGAGAGGAGTTTTAATTCATTCTTATTTGTTTAACAAATTTCTTAAAAAGGGATTGCATTACTTTCGATTTAAAATAATACCAACAGTTAAAGATTTAATTTATTATTTATATTTTTTGAATATTAAATTAAACTGAGATTTTAAAAATCTTTTGGATCAAAAACGTTGGATAACTATTCAATAACTTTTGATCTTTTTAAAATATCTTAATAGTCCTTATAAATATGGAGAAGAAAACTTTCAGCTTAATAATGCAAAATAAAAAAGCAAAATCGAATTAAATATAATGCACTATATGTACAGAAAAAAAGTAGAAACATTAAAAAGATACATTTCAGGGATATACAATTCAAAATAATTGCAACATCAAAACACCAATTATTTGTCCGTTTATGACACAGTACGACGCATTCCACCTTGCCGAAAATAATTGGGACTGATGTATGTTTGCTGACCGTATAATTCTTACTGAACCTTTATTTGGCTGCGGAAGTGCCCTATTTCAACTTCCATTGAGAAATCAGCACTTGAAATCGCGTGTGCTTTATGATTAGCGATAGAATTCCTTCTTATTCCACACGTACTGGCAGATGAAACATTCATTACCAACACCTACTCTGACACGCAAAGATGTATTTGTTTTAAATTATAGTATTCAAAGTGTGTTGTTTCAGTTCGTTGTTTTGGATGTTATAGTTCTGTGGTTCCGGTGTATTTTTTATTGTAAACATTAAACGAAATTAAGATGACTGTTTATAACAGGAAAATAACGGTGTTTTGCTTTGTTTTGAATGATTCAGCTCAACAAAATATGATAATTGTTCAGTCTGATATTGATTGTCTCTTTGTTGATAAATCAATATTCTGTTGCATCCATTATCAAAATGATACCTAATATAAACACATTAGGGCAACTGTTTTTTCAATGCTTATTTATTCAAAAAAAATTTATAATATTCGTCATTTATTCTGACCATTTTCCTAACACGAAGGAATGGTTGTTACTTCATTAAGTCATTACTGTTAATTGCAAACTAAGTTTCTGCTCTATTCGGGTATCAGTTCCGCAGAGGTATGGAAAACAAATTTAACTTTGCATGGTAATAATTGATATTCTGAAAGATTAAACTTTATTTTTTAAACATTATTTGTATGATTTCAAGACAGTCTTTTATCGATGACAGTCAGACAAAATCATAATCTTCAAGACAGACTATGACTTTTACAGTCTTGAGATGTAGAAAATCAATTACAACGATATCCAACATGGACGAATAAAACTATATCTTTCTATGCTGTTAATTTGGATTGTCATTGATAACAATTTCATTCCTCTCATGAAGTTTATTTTGAAAATCAATCGCCTCGTAGCTGTTTTCAAACTTATATTACCCTCTGCAATTATATATAAGAAGGGTAAGTTCATTACAAATATGGGTAAAGGGAACTATGGATTGTTGTAAGAGATGGGAGTTTCTACCGCTGAATAATTTTTAAAAAAGGAGAAAAGGAAATTGCTGGTTCTCCTTCAAATTATCATATTGTATACATTATCTAAACATTTCACTTATTTTTCACCACAGAAAACAGTGTTATTGGATGCAGAAAGTCACAAGAAAAATAATAACTGGTGCTGCCCTCTGTTGTTTATTAGGTACTAAAAACACAGTTTTTTTCTTATAAATCATCAAGAGACTACTGCCAGGCTAAGAGAAAAATTCTTAAAAATCCAGTTTCATGTGACACCAAGTCTTTAAATAAGAGGAAACAGAGATACTGTCTAGTTAATAATCTAAAAATTAAGAATAGATACTCAATAGTAATAATAAATCGCACACTCTTACATATAATTAAAGAGAACAGATTTTCCCAAATTTATACCAGATACGGAACGCGAGCACGTAATCCGATATCTGTGTAGAAAATGGTGCAAAGTTTTTAACAAAATCTTTTAAAAAATATAACAACAAATTATTTGTTTGAATCATTTTAAAAACAGCTGAATCAGATACATTGTTTTCCCTTTTTATTATACAGACTTTTAATTAATCTTAAACCATTGTCATTTTCAAATAATTTTTAAGATTAAGTTTCCAAATTTTCTTTGCAGTTTGGAATAAACTTTATTTTTCATTAGTTTCAAATATAAATTAAATTAAAAAAATTATTATAACATCGAAATGTTGAAAGTTTTAAAAAAAATTCAAAGAACAAAGAGATTTATTTAGAAAGCATTTTAATTGCCTTTATTTGTACAAAACACCTCCTGAAAAAAAACTGCCGACATGACTTGAGAGAAAATTCAAATTGAATAGCTTTAGATGATTATATAAAACACAAAAGAAAATTCACAACAGTGAATTCATTCGCCATTTCTTGCTTCTTTATCTCAGCGGAACTCCTCATAAAACAAAACTAGAGAAATATAAAAATAAACTTTTACATCTGGATGAATCTGCAGACGAATTCTCGAGGCTGCAATAATTAAGACTTTTCATGTAAGAAGTAGGCAAGAAAAATCCATGTTTTTAATTAACACGGATTCACGGCTTCGGCTCAAGTGTTACAAGAAGTGGAATCTTGAAGCCTTCCAATAACGATAAATAACTTAGTGTGATATTAAGAAAATTAAGTCCTCGGAATTAAGTTAAGAGAGGAAGAAATCTTCTTCTTTAGGGAATGTACGCGAAGCCTTTTCAATTATCAAAAGAAATTTTCGCCGCCATGTTTTCAAAAGGAGGGCTCAGAAAATAATAAACGGTTGAAATAAAAGGCGATGATTTTTTTAAAGCCATTTTTTTTCTTCCTCGTTGTGTTGTTCGTTCAGATGTATTCCACTCGATCCTTTATAATACAAGAGCCGCTTAACGACATAAGAAACAGATGAACTGGCTTTTGAAAATTCTTTTTTTTTATTTAAATATAATTCATTCGGGGGTTGGGTTTTGATTCTAATGGCATATGAGCTAATGAGGGATTCGAATTATTTTTCGTAGTATATAAAGAAACTGATAAAATGAGAGGTTTTAACAATTATTTGAATAAATGGTAGCAAGCTTATACTGTGAATAATTTCATTTTTTTTCATTCAAAAGAAACAATGATTTAAAAAAAAGCAAAAGTTTCTGAAGAGGTTGCAGAATTTGGATTTCAAAAGATCTTAATCCAGCTTTTATGACTAAATAAAACTAAAAAAAATAAGATATAATAAAGTAGTTGTTATTGCAGTATTTATGGACAATCTACAAATGCTCTGAAAGGTGATACAATTGATCAACTCATCTTGACAATGGCGTGTTCAAATTAATAAATTTTCGAATTAACTTCAAAATGAAATATTAAATCTTCCACTGCTTAATTCCGGGATATATCCTGGGAAGATAATAAAGATTAATTTATTTAATCTAATTAAATACTAAGAGTTTTAAAACTTAATATTTAACGAAAAGCGAGATGAATTAACTTTAACTGCACAATCGCATTCAAAAATTACATATCATTTGCAGAATAAAAAGTATACCTCTATCCAAACCAAATTTTTCCGAAATTGAGGGGGATAGTAAAAAACCAGAATTAATTTTAATATCTTGAGCTATTTTTTCATTTAAAAAGTTCATAGAGCCTAAAATTTATTTTATACAACTCCAAGAAACATATCACCATTAAGTTAATTTATTACGTAATTTATCATCAGAAACATATTTTATAAAGCTATACTTTAAATAAATCGCATTTTGAATCTTTTAAAATGAGGGATATATTCCGAAATATTTTTTTATGGCGATTATAAAAAGGTTCATCAAATTCTAATCAGGATGAAGCAGAATTAAACAATTTCCAATCTAATAATTATATTGCGAGTATTCCTATTTATTTTCTTTATGTTAATTTTGCTAAATAAAGTAGCTCCGTAGAGATATTTAATGTATCTCTTGATGTAAAATAATTAACATCATTTATAGAAATTAATTATCGAAATTATGCGACCGGAAGTCACTAAGATATTCAATTAATGAAAACGCCTCATAACGTGGAAAATAAAAACCTCATAAATGTTATCAAAAATCCAAATAATTTGCTTTACCTGAACACCATTAATTAGTTCAATGTTAAAAACATCGCTTAAATATACAACTATGGCCACAGTTAATTATTGTATTCATGGAAAATTAGAAAAAATGGCCATATATATCTGCCAACAATTACTCTAAACTTCCAAAGATAAACTTCATAAAGAAAATCGACGCAAGGAATTCCAACCCGTAGTGTTATTTTGATCTAAAAAACAGAATAAGAATAATTAGAGAAAAGTTTATGCATGATGATAATATCTGCTACTCTGTAAATAAAATATGCTGTGTGCTTCTACGCTTTGATTTCCGACATAAACCAAGTGGAACGCTTATCCAAAAATATCTTAACACTGAACACACCCAGTTTCAAGGGCGTCCACAAAATCCATTAACTGATTCATTTTTAAGCAAACACGGCATCAAACGACAAGTTGAAAATGTTTTTAAATTCTCAGAAACACAATTAAAAACTAATGGGTTAAATGAAGTAAACCTTTGAGCCCGGCTATATTTACCGAGCGGCACGAACAAGGGAGCTGTTTGATGTGGACCAAAAAAAGGAGGGAGGGAAAAGCAAAATAAGTTTTAATTTGAATATGCAATTAGCTGTCAAGCATGTCAATTCCACCGAGGCAGACGTGCGAATGATAATTTACCTCTACGTGCCCTTTGCTCCGATGGTTTTGATGCGAGTGGACAATGAAAAGGTGTCAAAAAGAAAAATGAAGTGAGTCAGATCGAAAAAATTTACACGTTACAAACTATTATTTAGCATTTTTCTTTTTCACGTCTTAAATGTTTGGATAAGAGAGAAGATTATTAAAAGAATGAATAAAAATGCATCAGATTTTATCGTTTTAAATAACCAATACAAACTTTAAGTACCGATAAAGGATTTGTACACAGCTGATTTTGAAATCAGTGATTGTTAACTAGTGATCCCTTCAAATCAGTGATTGTCAACATGTGATCCCTTCAAACCTGTGACTCTCAATCGGAGACCCCTTTAAATCAGCGATTGTCAACCAGTGATCCCTTCAAATTAATGATTGTCAATTGGCTATCCCTTCACATCAGTGATTGTCAACTTGTGATTCTTCAAACTCAGTACACGTCAAGTTGTGATTTCTTCAAAGCAGTGATTCCTTCACACGTATCTGAATCTTCGCAAAAATTTCGAAAAATTTGATTTTTGAGAGTGAAAGTCCACATTCTGATATAACCAAAATAATAGATTTCTCTTTCTGTTCCTTACATACAAGCTGGCTATAACACAAATTTCTCTATTTGGAGACAGTAAATTTATTTTCCTATCAAGAAAAAAATTCAGTCTTCGGTTGATTTTCAAATTCATCTTGCCATTCAAGATATAACACTTCTAACAAGTAAATGCTTTGTCTTTTATGCATTTTTATTAAGGGCATTTATGCATAGGCATTAAGTATTTTCAGCTGTAAGTCATCAATCAGAAGATGTATTAAAATTTATTTTTAAAATTGCGTTTAAAATTAATTTAAAAAGTTACACATATAAACCGGAATTTCTAAGATATTAATATTGAATTCCGAGCATAAAAATCATATCATCTAGCACAAATTATAACCGACATCCAGAAACGAAAAATTCATTTGAATGTTATTTTACCAGTTTCTTTCAATTATAAACCATAAAAAATTCAATCATAGAAAGAATATTTTCTGTGGGTATAACTTCAGCAATAATCATGTTTAAAAATATATCAGAAAGTTTTATCACATATAACTAAAATCCAGTCCACGTCAACGTTCCCTAATTTCCTAAATAAAATGGTTCAGAGATATGTTAAGGATTTACGATGAAGGCAAAGATAAAACATGTTTGGACACACATATATTTAAAATTCTAACCCAGCGCAAGGACAGAAAAGGCAATAATTGCTTTATGAATAAAACAAACTCCACAAGGAAAAATAAACATTGCAGAAGCTAATAAGAGATAAGGATCAAAACCACGAATAAAAAAGAGGTGATGTCCACTCTGTCTTCATAAAAGTCACAGAGCTCTTATTGTATGTACAGATACGACATTTCTATGCAGACATCCATCATAAATGGGGGAAGGGAATATGAATTAAAAAAATACATTTACAATTTCAATCATAACTGTTGAAAAGAGAATTACTTACCAAAATTTTAATTCAGTGAGTGGTAGATATTTAAAAACACAACAACTATTCACCTAGGCTAATTTTATAATTTTATGGGACTTACAAAAGGACCTTTTCTTTGGAATTTTGCGGATTCTAAGTAAGCTTGTGAATTTAAATTTTTGCTTAAGAACATTAAAATATTGAGTCTGTAGATATTGAAGATACAAAAATAGAGCTTGATGCAAATTGTCAATTATAATTAATGGTTATTTTAGTTGATATTCATTTTACATTGTATACTTTAAATAATTATTTCGATGCACGATGACAATTTGCAAACAAATCGCTATACTTCCTCATTAAAAGCACCAATGTAATTAAATTAATCAGAAAAAGAAGTTTTTTTTTTACATTTCTGCCTGTTTGACTTTGGCAAACAACAATGAAAAATACACAAATTAAAATGTCACAATAGTTGCGCAAGCAATAATGGCTCTTTGCTGAGATATAACATAAAACTCAAATGGTTCACTGCCATGATTCGGAATATCTATGCAATTAGACGACCTTTCCTTACTTATTGCTCAATTATAATAGAGAAGGGATAATCTAATTAGAAGGAAAGTGTAAGTATCGGAGCATCCAACGTATTAATAATCATTAATTCAACAATTACTGCAAATTATATTTTATTTTTATGCTCCATTAAAATACAATTAATGATTTTAGCAATATATATATACATATTTAAACCCAAAATCTCATAAAACAATTAGGAATTTTTCTATCCTTTATTGGAATGGAACACTTTTTAATTATATATAGAGAACGTCAACAAGAAGAATCATGTACTTATTATGCCTTTGTTCCTAAACATTAGAAGATAATGCATTAATCCTCTATCATACACCATTTTCCCTTTCCAGCTTTGTGTACTTCAGAAACGATATAATTCCACCCAACTGTCAGTTCCGGAAGGTCCAAAAACGGAAAAGGTCGACTGGTTTGAAAACGAAACTCCAAATATCACGAGCCCTTCTCCCCTTTCTCCCTGAGTTTACAAAATTGGAAGGACATTAGGAAAATTGCTCTTCCCGAAACTGTTGATGGGTGAATGTTCCTTTTGCAAAGCTTTGACATGCTCGACGAAGCGCACTAAGTGGTCTAATGGCTGACAATGATTCAACCTCAAACATGTCATGGAACTATCTTCGCTGTTGCCCGAGCGACAACGAGAGGTAATTACTGAAATGAGAAGACCACTAACTAACCTGGGAGCCTAGTTCCGTAATGAACTTCAGTCGTTATTTGCATAAACCGACCATCCCCAGTTTGGGAGGGCGATACTTTGCACATATCATGCCGGAGGAATAAAATGCAGGCAGATACAGAGAGGAATGTGTTTGGTGTGTCAAAAGAGACAAATTCGTGGTTTCAGAATGATGCCAGGGTGGATTTCTTTCAGTTAAAGCTGGGTGTTTGATGGATCCTAAATTTGATAGCAAGAATTTCTTTATAGCATAATTTATGGACATAGAAAACTAGAATTGCGGTAGTTGCATGCTACAGAATAGTGGTTTTAATTTAATTCGTTGATTTTGATGATTTGAGGAATAAATTGTGATTAGTTTTATTCTTATTAAAGCAAGGTATTTGATAGATTCAACGTGGGAAAAAGAATATTTTGGCAAATAATTTATGGACAAATGAAACAGCAACTAGATGGTTGGGACAGTCTACATGCTTCGGAAATACAGTTTTTATGTTAATTCTCGAATTTAATATTTAGATATCAAGGGTAATATTTTTTATAAGTTGATCATAAGAAGGAATCATTCGATATTTTTTGAAGTTAAGAATTAACCCTGTGCATTCGGAAAAGTAATATGATGCACAGTTATTCACCTAATATAAAGACTTGTTTATTGCTCCGGAAAATAAATATATATAAATGTTTTAAATTGAATTTTCCTGTTTAATTAATTTGCATGTTCTTACTACTTTGCAGGTATTTTTAACTATCAAAATTAAATAAATAAAATTTAAAAATGGCGCACAATCGTTCTTGAATGGTAAGAGACAGTCACCATCCGCGGGCAGATGGTTAATTGTTTATAAATATATACCATGAATATCAAAGTATCTTACAAAGCCAGTCTATGCGCTTAGCTACTGAATCCTTCAATGAAATTAGGAAAACTGTCTCAAAAACTTTCAAAGTGCCCTTTATATTCAATATTTGGAAGTATATACTTAATCATTTAATCATATGTCAATGATTTTTCGTTAATTTACAGCAAAATAATGGGTTCAAGTACAAATCAAAATATTTATGTTTAAAGGAACTGCAAACTACTTTGAAAAATCGAAATATAATGACATATGAAAAATGTTTAGATAAGATTAAATTTTAACAAAAATGAAATGAAATTCTTGGAATCATATTGAGATAAAAAAAAAAAGAACACGCTGTTGTTCTATTTCATTAAAATGGAAGAATGATCTTGTATTTCAATTTTATGAAATGGAACAAGGCATGAACATTTTCTTTAATTTTATTAATTTTCTTTACAATAAAAGGAAGGGTAACGTAATTTCAATGAAATTGATAAACATTCATAAAAACAGTAAAATCTTAACAGAAACGAATTTTCTAAACCTGCTTAAGGATTAAACAAAGAACAATTTTTGAAGCACCCATAAAGTTAACCAACTGATAACATCAGGGTAACGATTTTGGTCAGATATTTAGATATAAAAATCCATTTTAACAAATACATTTTCTCCAGCAAACCTGATCAGTTCATTTAATCAAAACAGATTTATTAACCAGAAATAAAACTACAAAGAACTATAGTCACAGAAACTATACTAAAAACCAAAAATTCCAGAACTGCACCAGCCTAGGTCTGAGTGAGGCTATTTTTCATAAGTTTTTCAGTTACGACTACTCTGGCACAAAATGAAAAATGCAGTGCAGGACTACGCAAAGCTAGAGTAACACAAAATCCATTCCGGCGCATTTGCTTTTTTTTCAAATATTATTGCTAGGTCTCCCACGAAAAAAAAAAAAAAAGCGCTTAGGAAAATGTATAGAAATCCGATTGTTGGGGGCGTAAGCTTGATTGATAGTTTTTTCCCCGCCGATCGTTCCGAGGTATTGATCTTTAATTTCGTTTTCATTCCCAGGACTATAACGCAAACGAATGGTGGGATATTAGTACCAGGTGAAACGACTGAAGCCAATTTCGGACAGCTAAGACCACGAGGTTTTCTCTGAGGTGATTTTTCCTGATTTGGGAGCTATTTGTGAAAAATCTGGATACAGCAATTTGCGGAATGAACCAAATGGGTAGGAGAAAGGGTTAAAAGAATAGAAGTTCGAATAAAATTGAATCTTAACAAAGAAATATTCGAATTAAGATCATTAATCAATATATTTGGCCTTTATTTAATCCCAGGAATATTAAAAAAGAAAAAAAATTATTTCAATTAGCTGTATATTTATTTTAAAATGAGTGGACTTCTTTTCTATTTACAGAATATTAGGGGAGCAACTGAAACCGATTTAGAGCAAATAAAACAATGATATTTTCCTCTGAAGGGATTTTTTTTTTCAGATTTGGAGCTTTCTGGGAAAATTTTAGATATAGTATTTAGAGGAACAAGCTACACGGCTTCGGATAAAAGTGATACTGAAAAAAAAAAAGTCGATTCATATTTTTGGCGTAAATTTAAATCCTTGGCGTTTATTTGGCCTAAATTTAATTTCTATAATATCAAAAGGTTAAAAATAAGTGGATTTGTAAGTCTTGGATTACATGCGACTGATTAAATCAAACTAATTTTTTTTTTAAAGTTTTGAGAAAATTTTAGATACAGTAATTTGAGAAAAAAAAAAACACGATTTTTGTAGAAAAATCAGAAGTTTGTATAAAATAACATTTGCAGAAAGTGTGATTTTGATATCCATTAAGATATCCTTCCTGGAACTTTTCCTTTTTTAACAAATGGATTACAATCTCCATTAAGTTTTTAGATATATGTTTCACACTAGTAAAATGAAAATAATTCTCTACTATGTTTAATATAGAATAATTTTTGGATCTAATGAAATAGTGATGCCTTTTTAAGTTTATTATTATATATGCCGGCGTCCTGGCATAGGGATAGCGCATCTTCTGGGTGTCCTGGGTTTGAGTCCCGGTTCGGGCATGGTTATTCTTCATCTGTTCGATGTGCGAATGTGCCCCCTTGTAAAAAGGGGTTGTGTAAGCGAATGTGATGCGTGAGTAGCTACGACGTACTCTTGGCCCTAGTCGGCGATACTAAAACAAGAGACACTCCCTTGGCTTAAAATCGCTGACTTCGTCAGCGAGCTTGTCCATGGCAAGTACCATTAGAAACAACAACAACAATTATTATAAATAACTGATATAAATCATTAACTATGATTGTTTATGTGCTGTTTAGTTCGATTGAATAGCTATCTGCCTTTTGCTGAAAACTATAGATATTTTTTTTTAAATAAAAATAATTTGAACTTAAAAATCTACTTGCAGCATCTGAAGATGAATTAAAAAAATAAAACTTATTAAGTAAACTTATTGATAAATAAAACTTGATTCTATATCGGATTTCTTAATAATTAAAAGAAAAATCTTTATTTTTAATAGAATTTTAAAAATTTAATAAATTTTAAAAACGATAAAAACAGGAAATATAAATAAAGGCGTTAACATAAATAGGCGCATTTTATTTAATATTTTATTTTTCAAATTTCACAAAGCAACTATATTTTCTATCTTTCTGTATTTCTTCAGTGGTGGCCAATTTCACGGATATAAAAGCACGAAATATTATAAATAAAATTAGATGTCCTTTTTTTAACAGAATAATAATTTCTTCAAATAGAAGCAATAAATTTGGTAAAGCATTTCAGATTTAAAAATTATTTACAAAACAAATTAAAATCATTTTCATTAAAACAGAATTGGTCGAAAGCAAATAATGCATATTAATCATATGGAACTGAACGTTTTGATATTGACCATAATAAATATTTAACCGCTTATGATCTGAATTTCTTTTTTCACCAGCCTGAAAGACACTCATTAATTTTACACTTCTGTCTAATAATTCATTTTTCTTTTTCATTCTATGACTCATTCAAACGAATGCATAAATATGCATCAAAATACCGAAACAGGTGTTTAACGAAAACCTGTATATTGCATAAGCCATACTACCAGCCACTTTCCAAGTCTATAACATGCCAGAATGAAAATACGCTTGTTCCATAAAATGCACTTGTGAACCAGTAGCACTTGTTTATTTTTATTATTTCCCCTCGAATGTCCGGGCCGATTTAATTGCAGTAATGATCCTCTTCCAAGAAATGCCTCGAGAACCTTGCAAGGGTCAGGTTTATATCGTATCAATTAAAAGAAGGAATTATGGACTTTTGGATGAGGCGTGGCGGTGTTGAAGGTAACACAATCAAAGGTCACAGACTTTGCTCGCCCCATCAGACTTCAATCTGCGAATAGTTCACGCTTCTAAGTAGCATTTCGTGATTTCTTTCTCTCTTTTTTTTTTTTTTTTTTTTTTTTTGTTGTTGTTGTTAAGAAGTCATTCAAACATGAATAATAGTAATAATATTGATAATAAGAATGACGAATCGGTCTTTTATCGACTAAGTAGTTTATTGCCAGATATACTGAAGAGAGGAAAGACTATTCGAGTTTAAAATATAAATATGCGTGGTTCATACATTTCGTTATTTTTTTCAAGTGAAATTTCTTTTAAGGAAGGGCTATACTGCTTGTTTTCCAGGCACTTTCTTCTAATGAAAGAATATCAAAATTGAAAGAATGTTAGTTCTTGATTTACGGCTGCAAAGAAAATTGTAAATAGATTCCGCATTTATTGAGGTTGTTTGGTTGATCTATAGTAAGACTTAAAAATTTTTTCCAAATGTGGCATTTTTTCTGGAAAAAAATGACTACATATCTATTAGAAAGAATTTGCAGTTATCCCAAATATGGCAAATAATAAGATAAATATTAAGTAAAGATAACTGAAACAAATTTAATTTTAAAACAGTCATTTAGTAAATTCAATGAACTATCGTAAAACGATAGGATTTTCTCAATTATCATTGGGATTATAAATACTTCTAACTAATTGAAAGAAGAGACCTTTGCGAGTATTACTTTGACCACCCCATCATTTTTGGGATAGTAACTTCTAATTTAATTACATAATCTATGGAATGGTAATCTGTAGTGCAAATCCATATTCAATCCAACTGAGATTACGAATACTTCTAAATCGCTGAAAGAAGAGATCTTTGCGAATATTTCTTAGGCCTCCCCATCATTTTTGGGAAAAGCAACCCTTAATTTAATTGCCTAATCAAGGGAATAGTAATCTGCAGGTCAAATCCATACTCATCCCAATTGGAATTACAAATACTTCTGTAGTATTAAAAGAAGAGACCTTTATGAGATTTTCTGAGGTCTCCCCATAACGTTTTGGGAACCCAGACACATACTTATATTGCCTGGTGTAAATCCTATCTCACCAAACTGAGCCAAGCATTTAGTTAAATAAATTTAAATCTTGTTTGTTTGTTTGTTTCTTATGGCACTTGCCACTGACAAGCCCGCTGTTACGAATACAGCGATTTAAGCCTGAGAGGGAACGTCTCTTATTTTTTATAGCAGCGCCAACTAGGGCCAAGAGTACGACTTTGCCACTCACGCATCATTCATTCGCTTGCACAACCCCTTTTTACAGGAGGGCACATTCACACATCTCACAGATAGAACAACAGAAGAACAACCATGCCCAAACCGGGACTCGAACCCGGGACGCCCAGATCACGGGGAAGACGCGCTACCCCTATGCCAGGACGCCGGCAAATTTAAATCTAACTATAAAATAAGACAAAAATGGATTTTTACATGGATTATTAGTGGTTTCATAAAGTCTATTAACTATAAAATAATTCCTATCTTGTTTAACTCTTCAGAAGTAAGATCATAACGCAATTTCTCTTTTGAAGAGTAGTTCAAAGCATACGAGAATGCTTTAGAACTCACTTCTGATGAGAAGGTAATCATATGTTCATTTATATTAAACATATTTTGTTTTCATCTTATGACCCAAATCATAAAGTTCAAATACTGTTTTGTGTAGTACATCTTTGAACGCAATTAAAAACTGTCCAAAATGAATTAACCTAGTCAAAGATAACTGAAATTTTATTTCTTAAAAGCCTAAAATTTAATATTTATAAAAAAATTATTCGGATTAATATACAATTACTTAGGATCCAACTAATCGATTAAAGGTAGCTTTAGCAAAAACTATAAAAATGCTACCGTGAAGACCTGTAATCCGTTTCATTAATCAATGTGCAGTTTGGTCTGGTGGACAATTAACAAGCATGACATTTCTGTACTCAATAAACGTTGGCAGAATAAAACTATTAATCACATCTTATGAGGTGTCAATAACGTCAGCTTGTACCCCTACCGAAGTCATAACAAATGGCTTCAGGTTAACATTGTTTAGTTGCAGTAAGAAGAGGGTGAAGTGTTGACAAATGGTCCGGAAACAAAATCCATACATACATAACTCTCCCCTTTTGCACAGCCGGAGAGAAAATCGTGGTATTATATCCTTGTTATATATGAAGCATGATAGGCATGCAATATAAGAGCGTTGTTGTATTTGATTCTTTTAAAAATAAAACTCGTGAAATGATCATTTATGAACAAAAATATAGCACTTAACTTTAAAATTGAAAACGAATGAAGTATTACAATATTCTTTTAAAATAGTACTATAATGGGAAAACCAAAGTTATCATTATGAGATAAGAATGTGTTCACTTTCAAGCTTCAATGTTAATTAATCATGTCTTGTCTTATTAATAATAATAATCCGAGTTATTTTATATAGGTTAGCACAAGACACCCACCAATGACAACCGGTTGGCATAATACACCCGCCAATGACAAAGTGCACACGACTGAATAAGTGATTAAACCCTAAAGCTTGGGCAAAAGATGAAACGTTCCAGAAATGGCACTCGCGTCAGGCAGGTTATCATAAGGTGATCAAAAGATAAAAGGAAGATAATTTATCCAAGCGGCGTTTTTAATCGACATCATTCGGAAACCGGTAAACTGATAGGTGTTTTAGCACTTAATTGCTTACTGCGATCAAACTGTTCAACAAAGATTTTTTACAAAATGAAATAAAATTTTATCTGTTATATTCCTAAGAGCTCTTTAGAAAACAGACTTCTCTAAATTTGGAATTATGTCAGATTTCTACATGAAATGTCCCAAGATTGCTATGATTAACCAAAAGCTCTTACTTTATCATGAGTCCTTGATTCGTGGACTTGACTATATAAACTAGACAAAGTAGGGTTAAAAGCCTCGATTCCCTCAACAGATAAGGAATAATGCTATTCCTTAACTAATCAGAAAGCATGTTGATTAGTTGAGCTGGCAAAGACAGTAGACATACAAAATTCTGCACTAGATGAAAAATTTTACTTAAATCATAATGCATCACAAGAATCAGAATGGAAAGATTAAGGCCTTTTAAAAGTTGTTACAATCAGAAATACGATGGAAATGAGTAATATTTATGAATTTTTTTGTATATCTAATTTTTATTAATGGTTCTCGCTACATTTATAGCTGTTCCAACCAATTTTGTGTTCAGACGCTTAATAACGATGAAACTTATTAAAACCTCAATTTATATCCTGGCATTTATTTAAATATTAATAAATAGAGAAAGAATCAAAAAGAAAATTTGTATCGCCAAATTCCATGAAAATATTAACACATATAAAATAAATCAAAATCAAAATTTGTTTTGGCAGATTCCATGAAAATATATATAATGCTGATTAACAAAGCAAAGGATTTTAAATTTCAAACTGCTAAAATATCAAATTAACTTTCTTTCTTAAGTGATATATCACACTATAGAATTATTAATTTACTAAACCATTAAAAGATGATTGATTTTCCACAATGAAATTTTGGATTACTATTTTTAATTTTTTTAATAAGAATGTTCACATAATTTATGATTTTAAATAAGATCAGAATTAACAAAAAACACGGTAAAAAATTGTATAAATAGAAAGCAAGAAACACAGTAAAATCGTTAAAAAATTTCTAAAGGACAAATTGTTATTAATTATCTGAATGTTTATCACAAAATAATTGAATTCTGAAATTTAAGTTAAACAGAAATGAAATGTAACGAAAAAAATATTTATGGCTTAAAGGTATAATTAAACGGTATGTATAAGAAATAGAGCGTATAATATCAAATTACTTTATTAATTATAAAAATTTTTTTAATAAAAATAAATATGTCGATGAAATTTATTTCCTTGGTTTCTGAAAAAAAATTAATTTTATCTGATATCATTCTGTTGTTTAAATTTTGTCTATTAAATTGTTTACGCAAATGTTTACATATCGTTTGTTTAAATAAAATATTACTAAAAAGAAATTAAATCACATGGAAAAATGAGTTTTCATCTTTAATTACAGTTATTTTCAACTGCATGACGTTTTTAATGTCTATTTTTTAAAAAAAAATTTTATCTTTTGATTAAAAACAATGTACTTCTTAGGGAAGAAAATAACTATCAAAAGCAATATGGCATAGCAATTTTTTAAATGTTTATTTTTTTCACGCTAATTAATTTGATAATATTCTAGATCCAATTATTTTAGAGTGAAATTCGTGCAAAATTAATAATCTTTTTGGAAAAAAAACAATTGAATATCGAAATATATTCATTTAATTATCAATTATTTATGCAATTTCGTTAAACATTAAAAAAAAGAACAAATAACAAAAAAATCGTGCATTGTAATTTCAGTTCATGATAATTAAGTAAAAAGCAATCAAATATAATAAAACCGAAAGAAACTCGTTCGAAGAAAATTTTCATATCGTTTATTTTAAGCAGTAAAGGGCAGTTACGAAAAGCAAATCATAAATATAATAATTTTTTTTCATAACGATATTTCATAAAATAATTATTTATAAAATATAAAGTCAAATATCTATTTTCAAATAATGAGCACATTCACATATATGCACAAATAAAAGAAAAGAAAAAAGAAAATATTGATGCAATGAAAGAATTAAAAGTTAAAGAAGGGAGGGTACGAGGGAAAAAAAAAACTATCCATAGATTACGCATACATTCTAAACGAGCCTTTAAAAGAAAAATTAAGGAAAAAAGTGGATTGGAACGCCGATAATACTGACTAAATACTTAGCGAGCTCCCAATTTGTCCAGCATTTGTTTCCGCAAGTGATTGTAATTAATTTCTACGTTAGATGAAGAAAAATCATTCAGGAAAAACTGCTGGTATAAAGAAGTGAAGGCTGGAGGATGATTTTTGGAACGAGATTACAGAAATAAGAGGAGTTGCAGGCGATAATTACCTCCCAAAAATGTCAGGGGGTTAGGAAAGGAGGAAGTGGGGGCCATAGGATCCATATTGGCTCTTCATTTTCACAAAAATATTCTCTCTTTTTTATTTTTCTTACTTTTTTAAATTCATTTTTATCTTGCTGAAAATCGTCTGCGACGACGAAGAAAACGGTAATTCGAAAGAAAAAATATTAAGAGGACGAGGGGGGGTGGAAAAACATGTCGGGCATGCACAATTAGGCCTAATTACTTCGCCGACCGATGCTCATTAACGATTATTGTTATTCTCCAAAGCTAGTAGCGCACAGGGAGGAGTTAATTGTGGGGGGATAAAGCGATTAGGATCGAGAAGGGAGGGTGGGTCAATGAAGGCGGGGAGTGGCAGAAGTCGATTTGACTGAAACTCTTCGCATCCGTAGTAGAATTTTAGAACGTGCTAATTTCTTTCCTCTTCATCCACCCTTTTTTTTATTATTAGTATTCTTTTTCCCACAACTTTTCTGTCTTTCTTTCAATCCTTCTTTTCTAATTTTTTCCCCCTTCTAGTTCTCAAGAGAAATTTAAAAGGAAAAATCCGTATCGGATTAAAAATACCTTCTTGAAAAAGAACAATGAAGAGAAAAAAATTCTAAAAAACCTCAGGGGTATTGCTTTTGTACAAAGAGGTAACACTCACTCTCTCCTAACATAACAAAAGACTCTTGCTTCCTACATATTCTGAATTAACAGGTCGTTAAACACGTGTCGAAATATATTACAATGCCGTTGCCAAAAATAAAATGGAAATGATGCAGAATAGATGATTATATATAATTTTATACAAAGTCAACAATTCCTTTTATAATAGAGTTTATAATTGAGTAATATGTTGACTCAAAATTATTTAATATATAAGAAAATACTTAGATGTTCCAATAATAGGGAAAATTTTTTTTAACTTTTACCTTAAAGAGAGATAAAATACTCAAAGAGCATTTTAAAAGTGGTATTTTGGCGAAAATACATTGAAATACTCTCCCCCATTTTCTACATCGTTGAAAATAATATCGAAGGTTTTTTTTTTTCAATAGTAGTTCATTAGATAATTTATTATTATTTTCTCTCTCTAACAAGCAATTTAGCTCACATTGGATGATAAGACAGGACATGAACAGTGGAACTATCTACAAGGTAATGAAAATAAACAGATTAACTGCAAGGGGTGTAGAATTCTTAATGGATTTGCTATATAGCATATATATTCGTCATAAATGATTTTCTACATCGTTGAAAATAATATCGAAGTTTTTTGTTTAATAGTTCACGATATTTACTTATTTTTATTTTCCCTCATTAGCAAGCAACCAACTGTCACACATAGGATGATATGATAGGATGTGACCATGGAATTATCTACATCATCATCATATTTGGCTAGACAGCCTAGAGTGAGCCAGTGCCTTCCTCTGAATTCTGTTCCACCGCATTCTATTTTTGACACTTGTGCAAATTATCCACATGGTGATAAAAATAAACAGATAAATTGCAAGGAGTGTATGATATCTTAATTGATTTGTCATACAGCATCTATATTCGTCATAAAATCCTGCTTACAAAAGGACAATCGCTTACCACAATAAGAGGTCACATGTTGTTTACAAAGTCTTTTTCGCTGTGAACAGTCTGAAAACAAGGACAAAATATTTTTTTAAAGCGGGGGGGGGAGGACGCATCGATATGTCAGTATTCATTCGAAATTCCCATAAATTCTAATAAAATTCTGTGTTATGTTACAAACTAGTGTCGACATTTTGCTGGAATTAGGTGATCTCTTATAATGGTCAATGAGTGTCCCTAAGAAAATAGGGTCCAGGAAGAATTCTTAGTTTTATCATTGTAATAAAGCTTCATTGCTCGTAGCAGACCGGCATTTAAAAATGACTTTTTCTTTTTCACCAAGAATTTAGAAAGTACTCTAAATGCAATTTTTTTAACGATGTCTTCTGAATATTTTGCTAAATGACATTTTGCGTTTTGCACGTAAGATAAAGAATTATAAAAGTGAGAATGTCTCGATCAAAAATCAAGTTTGCACATAAACTAACTTAACAGCATTTGTTACCGATTAAATTCTTCGCACAAAAAAATTCTTAATAATCTTTTTGTAAAAAGTTAACCAATAAAAATCCTTTATATATAATTAATAATATATAAAGAAATAACTTATACTATATTAATAGATAGAAAACCGGTGAATAAAGAAATTTAGATCGGAGGATATAAAAAAGTATTCAAAAGGCAATATGGTTTGCGTTTTTCAAATGCTGTTAAAATATCAGGTCAATGCTCTACCGCAATGAAATGCAAAAGTTTAACAAAATATTTTTAGTTCTCATTTTATCCAACGACTTTTATTTTTCTCAAAATAATCATAAATAATAATATTATATTTTAAAAACATGATTAGCAATTTTATAACTCAAGTAAACACCATTTCAAGATAAATTCTGGCTTTTACACCCATTAAAATAGACATCCAAAGGAAAACAAAACAAAATCGTACAACTAAATAAAGCACAATATTTCGCTTATTTCTCTAACAACAGGTATTAAAATAATCTTACAAAAACTAAACTTTCTAATAAATATTAAATAGAAGCTCTTTTTCTTAAAAATTTCCTCTTAATTTTGTCCTTCTTCTTAAAATAAAAAATAATAAATAAATCTCGAATTCAAATTGCTTTAGAAAGAACTCCAAGCACTTAAAAGCTTTAAAATAACTCAAATCTTTTCATGATGTGTTGTGCTTCTTTAAATACCCGAGCTGAATTTTTATTCTTAACAGAAAATATCAACATAAACGAATTTATTTTCATTTATTTTTCCCTTCATTTTTTTTTTCATTGCTCATTTTATAAATTTCACGCTTCAACCAACCGTTCTCTTCATGGTAAATTAAATTGAGGACTATCAGCGAAAATAAGGATTAAAAAGGAAGAAATTGCACAAAAGGATTTCAGCTTAGTAACAGAACGTTATCCGATTAATAAATTTTATGGTCCGGTCATTCTGGATATGCATTTACTTACTACTAAGCACAACGTCTATGAGAGTGCTTAGTAGAAACACGTGAAGATAAACTTTCTTTGCGAAAAATATGCATTTTTTTTTTTCACAATTTTTCAAGATAAGCCTCTTTTCCTAGTAATTATTTCTTTGGATAGATTTTGTCATGTGAGAATCATCAACTCTTCTTACATCTGTGCATATGAAGTAAAAATAATAATAATAATGACTTAAAGCTCAGTTTTTTAATACTTACATAACAAAAACAGAGATTCTGTTTTTATTTAAAATATGATTGTACTGCAACAGATTCATCATATTTTTATTTTTTAAAAGTTAGATGTTGTTTTTTATTATGAATGTAAAAGATGAAATTATATCCACAACAATTATACTTTAAAAAAAAAAACTTAACGCATAGCATAGTAAATTCCAGAAATTGCTTTCTTCTTCATCCATATATTATGTCTTCAAATCGTAGTGATTCAAATGTCGTGGAAGAGCATATCGGTGGGAAGCTAATCACCCTTTGGTTCGCTTTTAACCACCTGTTACATGTATAATGTCTAGATTTATTTCAAATATGAGGGGACAAAACAGATAAACCAAACTGGTGCTCAAAAAGGATAGTATCGTAGGGAGAATACCCACACTGGCTACTCCACCCCGCTTGATTAAACACATTCGGATTAGATATGACTGACCGGACCACAACGACAGCATTGGTGGGAATAAGCTGAATTCTAAGAGCTATCACTGGCCATGGTGCAATCCTTCCAGCGGAAAGAAAGTTCCGTCATCGATAGGAGGTAACCGATCCCTAACATTTCTGCACCCATCAGGGTGGCGAGAACCAACTACCATACCGGACGCTGCTCATCATCATTTCTGAGATGCTCCTCAGTGGGGTTGGTAGCGATAAAAAATTACACGTAAGGCATGTCGTGTAATTTTATGTTTTCCTTGTCGCCTATTTATCGACCTTTAAATCTGAAAAATTGAAATAAATTTTTAAAAAATACGATTTTCGAATTCTCAGGATTGCCATTTATGACTTTTGTAACCTGCTCCCATCACCTGCTGTATTCCTATCTTTTATCAATGAAATAAAAACGGAGAATGAATGACTTGTCTTCACCGCTAAAATTCTCATTAGAAGATAATATTTTGATGTTTCATTCAGTCGAAGCTAAATAAGAAGGTTCAGTAAAGATTCATGCTCAGGTTCTCCTATTCTGCATTTAAATACGATTGGCAACTTTTCGCTGTGTTACTGCTCATCTCGTCCTTAAATAATTAGAAAAAAAAGAGGGGAAACTCTCCTATTTTTCAGCCAAAATTCAATCTGGAAAAAAATATCTTGATATTTCGTCCAGCCGTAATGTAATGTTGATGCCCAAGTCATCTAAATTTACTGCCCATCCATCTTATCCCTCTTCGCATCATGCTCCGGGATTGCCGCTAAAGGAATCTAAACTATCCCTCCGCCCCCCCCCCCTGTCTGTTACTCGCTATATCTTAATATATTGTTCATTCTCGGATTCTGAAACCCAGGGTTTTTGTACATGCGTAGGAAGAATTTATTTCATCAAAAAAAGGGGTGAAAGGAAAATTGAAAGGAGGCTATGTTTACATTTAGGAAATAGGGTGAATTAATTACTCACAATATGAGGTGTAATAACCATTCTTTTTTTTTTTTTTTTGAGTACCATCTTTTAGCGAAGTGCCTATGTCTAAAAGTGATAGTCTCGGAATCCTGAAACAAATAGTACTTATCTTTCAGTTACGAGAAACTGGAGGAAAATGCCCTTAATTTTGCACTAGAATTATTGCTTGAAAAGTACATGTCTGTATTTCTTTCAATCGCAAAGTAAAAGTTATTTATAAGGATTAGTCCACTGACCAACTAAGTTAGTTCGTTAGCTATATTAACGTCCCGTTTAAAGCAACACTAGGAGCTGTTTTGGGACGGACCTCGTAATTTTGAACCTCTGTCAGATGACAAGGACGACACCTGAGCTGGCACCCCCCCTCTCCACAACACACCACACCAACGGGAGGACGTTGGGACCTGACGGATTTATCGTGCAACAGACCCTCTTACATGTCGGTTCTTCGGTGGAATGGAGTCTCGAACCTGAAACGCTACAGCTCACAAGCCGTGACCTTACCACCAGGCCACCATGGTCACATTAACCAACTAAACATACTTGACAATACTTCTCAAGCCCACTGACTTCGTATCCTTACATAATTAAAAATGCCGAAGAAATTGACACCGTATATTCAACAGAATTCTTGTTTGAAAAGGGTATCTTGATATTTTATTCAGCCGTAATGCAACTAGATCATCTGTATTCTCTATTTTCATAAATAAATAATTAGAAAATGAGAGAATAATATTCCTTCTTTTCCGGAAAAATCTTTCTATAAAAGGATAATCTCGATTATTTCGCTCCATTTAATTTAAAGATTGATAATTAAGTCTACAGTACCATCAATATCTCTCAAAAAATAATCGGTTTAAGATATTCTAAAAATAATCTAAATATTACTTCATATATTACTCGAATTGATACTCTGGAATATAGCACTAAGAATTGCAGCAATATAATTTAAAATATATGCACATAATTTTTGACTACATATGGGATGAAAATATGCTTTGACAAATATTCTTGTCTTCTAGTATAAAAGATGTTTACCATTAAACAAAAACATAAAAATATTCTCTGGATATTACTTCGCGTATTCTTTTAAGACAACATCATAATGGAAAGTATAAAATGCGACTATAAATTTTCAGTCGTGGAATAGTTTAATATAAGTTTATCTTCCGGGTTATATTTTTGAATTAATTCGTGGGCGTATTTGGAACCAAAAATATCACTTAATTTGAGATTTTTTATAAACATTATATATATATCGAAAATAAATGCAAACTTGCAGTGGATATATGGTGTAATAAAATAATAAAATGCACAAAACTGAAGATAAAAAGAAAGAAAAATACTGAAAAAACTTTAAAGAAATTGCAAAACATAAAAATAAATGAGAGGAGTCTGTTTCTGAATTTATCTTTATAAGATTATAATTTTATGCAAAAGAAAAAAAGAATTGCAAAATTCCATTTGCTTAAATCAAACATTTTGATAAATTTATCAATTAAACTCGTTACACATGATTAATAAGGAAATAATGTATCCTGTTCATTAAAAAAAACATTTCGTACGAGATAAAAAAAAATATCTGTAGTTCAAATTTATCGTGTTTCTCAAGGAAGTGGTTAAGATATGTGGCAATGTTCAGGATGGGTTATTTTTTTTATAAAACGTTTTAAGATGCTGATACTTAAATTTTTTTTTTATAAAAGAGATTAAAATATATAACCATATACAAGTATATGCCATCACATACAAATATATTGATTAAAAGTCAAATATGTTTTTAAAATCAGATTTATTTTTCGGATAAAAAAAAGTATAAAGCAACTTCTAGTTTAGAAGTTTATCAAATGATATGTTCAAAATTTTGCTGACTTACGAAAATTCCTTACGAAATTCATGTCATTTAATTCTTGAATTAAAAAAAGTAGTATTTCTATAAAACTTTTAAATAATTCAATAGCAGTTCAACTAAAAAAAAACAATATGTGATTTTCAATGTTATTTAACAATATAAAACATCAAATCAATTCCATTTTTTTTTTCGAATAAATAGGTAGCTTATTCTGAAGATCAGGAACTGCAAAACATATAGATTAATTATTACATCGAATTTGAACAAAAATTATCAATCGGATTTGATTTTAAATGAGAATTATTTAAAATTTACAATACCATTAATTTACAAAATAGGTTTAAATATAAAGTAAAGCAAATAGAAAACTAAATGCAATTATATTAATTAATGAAATATTAATATATTAAATTAAATATATTAAAATTAATATTTAATTAAATATATTAAATTAAAGTATATTAAATGAGAATTATTTAAAATTTACAATACCATTAATTTACAAAATAGGTTTAAATATTAAGTAAAGCAAATAGAAAGCTAAATACAATTTTCTAAAGAATGAACATAAAAACAAAATTAAAATAGTTTCATAAAAACTGTTTGGAAATTAAGAATATTGAGTAAAAGAAGCATTTTCGCCCAAAATCGATTTTTCAATATAATCATTTCCATAATAAATAATTAAAATATTCAAACAATAAAATGATTTCAATTATGATTTTAAAGAAATTTTCTAATAAAACAGAACACTGTATTTTTTTTTTTTTTCTTAAATTCTTATATGCCCGTAAAAACCCTTATTTGTAGAAAACTTGACTTCTATTGTGATTTTTATAAGAATTATCTAATAAAACAACATACTGCATTTTTTCCCTTAAATTCTTAAACTCTCATTAAAAATCTTTATTTGTAGATTGTATATTCATTTGAAATATTTTTTCCACAATTTGGGAATAATTAAGTAAAACGGAATAATCCATTTATATAACTTATAAATATTAACTTTAACAAAAAAAAAGTTACAATTAAATTCAGTTAATTGAAAATCTGAAACATTTGTTGAAATACTTTACTTTCAAAATTGTAGCAACATATTTTCTTTAAGAAGGAAATAATTCATGGAATTACAAAAACCCATGCCACACATGATCTGTAAACAAATATTTTAACAAAACAATTTTTTCAAATTATGTCAAATTATTACTTTTCACTTTCAGAATCCTAGAAAAAATTTCCCACAAAATTAAAATAATTCATACAGCTGGAATAATCCATAGAATTATATAACCTGTAAATAAATTATCTAATAAAATTACCGGCTTAAAAACCTCTATTTAACACGTGAAACATCTCTGGAAATCTCACTTTAAGAATCAACGCAAAAAAAAAATTGCCCATAACATGGAAATAATCCATTGGATCTGATTTTTCAGCCAGTTAATTTTTACATGCCTTTCTTTCAATTGCCACTAAGCTGGATTTCGTAATTATCCATTAAATAATTGCTGCCAAGACTAGTAGACCAAGATGGCGGAGGCTAGTTACCCTGAGGGTACCTTTGCGTACCTCCAGACTTGAGAGAAAGAAATAATTTTCACCCTGAAGGCTCAGGGGCAGGTTCTTAGGATCATAAAAAATAGACGAAGTGAGGAAAAGGAGAGAATGAAAATGAGAACGGAGAGGGGAAAGTAAAAAGATAGTAGCATTCGAAAGTTGGCGAAGAGACAGGGGGGGGGGATTTCTGAGGGTTCGTCACAAAATCAAAAGACTAATCATCAAGAGACAAATAACGCAATTGATTTTTATTTTTGGATATAGCGTCGTGAAGATATTGAATTTATTTTAAAGATATTGAATTTATTTTAAAGATATTGAATTTGTAAAGATATTATTAAGTTTAAATTAAAGATATTAAAAAGATTTATTAAAAATATTATAAAGATTTATTAAAGATATTATAAAGATTTATTAAAGATATTATAAAGATTTATTAAAGATATTATAAAGATTTATTAAAGATTTATATTAAAGATATTGGATTGTAAAGTATTAAGTTGTTGATATTATTATAAAGACAGTATTTTATAGTTGCTGTAAAGATATTGTTTTATAGTTGCTGTAAAGATATTGTTTTATAGTTATTGTAAAGTATTGAATAAGTTGTTGGTATTGTAAAAATATTATTTTATAGTTGTAAATATATTGAAGTAGTTGTTGTTGTAAAGATATAGTTTTATAGTTGTTGTAAAGTACTGCCTAAGTTGTTGATATTATTGTAAAGATATTATTTTATAATTGGTGTAAAGAAAATGAAGTAGTAGTTGTTGCTGTAAAGATATTATTTTATAGTTGTTCTAAAGATATTGAAATTGCTGCTGTTGTTGTAAAGATATTGAATTTATTTTACTACAATATTTAAAAGAAAGGCGTGGCTATGGAAATTTACTTTGTAAAGACAAATAATCGTGTTTGGTGTTAAGAATCGGAAATAATACGGTATGGAAAAATTTAACAGGAAATCTGCGTAATTTTATAACAATTTTAAAATATAGAGAAAAAAAATTAAAGTCTGTCAAATTGTAAAGTAATTTAATATATATATTATAGTGGAATAAATTCTTATATTCAAAAGATTATTTAAGTCAATTTAAAAGAGCTGTAAAGAAATTTAAAGCAACCTCGTATATAACACTTTGAAATGGCCCAAACAATATTTTTGTATATACTACAAGCTGTAGAAATATTAGCGTTATATGCATTCGAATACGATGCACTTGCGAAATAATTTATCAGGAATAACATGGAAATAATAATTGATAGCACTTTTTAAATCTTTTCGGTTTTAATGGTGAACAAAAAGCACCAAGAAAAATTTTTGCCAAATTCTAAAAATATACTGAAGTGCATTATTATTTATTATGAAAAACTTTGAACGTGATAATCACGTTATATAATTTAATGATTGAAATCGCCAATTTGGGGAAATTTCTTCTTGGCGCCTTTTGGCCGCCGTTAAAATCGACAAGTACTATGTTTTATGTAGCAGAACGCCAATTATCTTATTTAAACAAAATAGGCATGATTTGAATATATTGGAATTTGAATGATTTAAATGATTTAATAAAATGCTGAAAAGTAAAAAAGATATGTGATAAAGTATATAGATATATGCACGAAACTGTAACCAAAGAATAAAAGGTAGAGAAAACTACAAATATTGCAAGATTTATATGAAAAAGAAATTTTAAAAAGAACAGATTCAGAAACTATGAAATGAACTCTCAAAATCAATACGGATAACGGAAGATTATATTGCAAAAGTTTTATTATTAATGGGGAGTGACAGTTTACAGGATTTGGCTGTAACAAAATGTAGCAAACAGTTCTATGCGTCTATCAATTTTCTGATACTTGCAAAAAAATAGTGATAAAAAAATGCTTGCATTTATTTTAAGCTATAAGGTTAGCCTTTCAAATAAAAAAAACAAAAAAACATTGAATTATACAAAAAAATAATATTTAATAAACAACCTTATTTTAAAGTTGCCTTAAAAATGCTGAAATAATAAAAATCCCAAACATATACTTGAAGTAATAAATTCTGAATAGCATTCATCTGTAAGACTATGAATTGGGGTTATATGCATTAGAAATTAACATTAACGAGTTTTATTAAGTAAGGTTAATTTTATTAATTAACTGTAATATTTGCATCACGGCTTTATTTATATACCTTTCTAGTATGAAACAAAAATTTATCCTTAACAGAACTACAAACCTGGCACCTCATAACCAAGATGGCTTGCAACAACCACACTAAAAATAATGGTTCATTTTCTTCATTTAGGCAACTGTATTATATTATCCAGAACAGAAACTACAAGCCATTGTTTTGCAATAGTGAGAGCAATTTTTCTTCTCTACAATACACAAATCTCAAAGCAGTTGAGCACTTTCATTAAGAAAGGAATTAATTCCAAATAATAAGATTAGGCTTACATTTGATGTATGATTTATATTTATCACGTAAAATACAATTTATAAAATTGGATATGGTTGATTAGATTGCCGAACATCGGTACATTATTTTGCAAAGAGCTAGAACTTCATAGTTCTGAATCGTGCGCAAAAACAGGCATTTGAGCTAACACCTCCACTCTAAACTCATGAATCATACAAACTAGAAGACATTGTACCATGCTGGATTTATATAACAAGGCAAGTACATATAAAAGAATTAGTTTGAGTTTTAATAGCATGATGAATTTCAAAAAATAAAATTTTAAAAAGTGTGCAATAGATTAAAAATAATTTATTGAAAAGAAGATTTTAAATGAAGTTAAGCACTGCACAAACAGCATTTTTAAGAAGACTTTTCTTCACTAATAGAGCGCATTCGTGCCAAATTTATTATATTAAATATTTAAAATGCCGTTATAGTTAACTGTTTCGAATTACATATAGTTGATATTTGAGAAAACCTTCACTTTGATTCAAAAACTGTGTAAAAGTAAAGTGTGGGTTTAACTAGTTTATGTGCATGCCATGTAGTAAAACTCAATACCATATGATTATCCAGATTGACATCCGAAATGGAATAATTCACAAGTTTCATTAAATAAATAAATAGTACAGTAGACTCCCGATTATCCGCGGGCGGGTTATCCGCGCCTGCCACACTAAGTTTTTTTTTTGTTTTTTGTTTTTTGCTGCCAAGCAAAGAGAAAATGCTTCCAAAGCAAGAAGCAAACACAAATGACTGATTTCTTCAAAAAGGTGTAGTTTTACAATTATGCTTTTGTAATTACATAATACATTACAGTATTAAAACAATTACATATGTATTAATTTTTCTGTGTATCCTTGACGCCTCTCGTAAGTACAAAGCACTTTTCTGTTTTCATTATCAAAATGCATTTTAGGTTAGTTTTGAGTGATATATTAAAATATTAAGCGTTAGTTAAACATTTCCTGCTGTTTATTTTACGTTTTATTGTACATAAAACGATTTTTCAAAGTTGGAATGACTGTTTTCACTTTTGCTATACCCGTTTTTAGCTTTTTTCGGATGATCCGCGATTTTTGTTATCCGCGGCGGCCGCGCCACCCAATTCCGCGGATAATCGGGAGTGTACTGTATATAAAATAAAAAAAAATTCTTTTAATACCAATATGTATCGAAATAGTTTAAACAATCCCTGGTTAGATAACAGTACTTGTCAATTGATTTAATTTCAGTGTATATAAAATATGATGCTTAGCTCACTTAAATCAAAATGGAGGTTGGTTCTTCTCTGGCTCTTGAAGCCTTAAATTAAAATGGTGTTTTAAGCACATCATTACTATTCAGGTATTTCTTTTACTATAGCAACCTCTAGCCAATACTGCTACAGTCTTCGCTCTCATTGTGCATAAACAACATTTTAAATATTCAAATACTTCCAGAACAAAAACTATAATAAATGAGCTGATAATTTGCAATCGTTTTACTAATATGCTTAAGTAGCATTTACTTAATTATGCATTTATGAAAGCTATTTTTAGAAGTGATTAATTAGCTAACGGATATCAACGTAGTATATTATTTAATTCTTTAGAGTATGTTTAACAACTCAAAAATGCTTAGTATTTCAAAAGGAGTGAGTATAATATTTCCAACTGTATACTTTTTCAAACACAATCAATTTCATCGCCAAGCAGTTGAGATATATGGCCAAGATGGTTGCATTATGTATCAGGGAGCTTGGCGTGATTTGAAAATCACTAAGTAAAACCAAGGAACTGTAAAAATATAGAAGTACTGCTATCTCATGGATCGGATACTTGAAGAAATTCCGGTATTTGTTGGTTTTAACTGAGAATAAAAAGCGCCAGATAAAATATACTCAAGTGTATTAATATTTATTATGAAAAATTTTGAGCTTGCGAATCACATGCTATATAGTTTGACGAGTGAAATCGCAAAATTGGCGAAATTTTTTTCTTGACGCTTTTTGGTCACTGTTACAACCGACAAGTACCAAATTCCAATTAATACTAATCTGTGGACATCCAAACGGACATCATGCGGAAAGCTACGAACAACCGCATCACTCATGAAAAACATCACGCATTATTAATTCTACGTGTTTTAGAAAAATAAAACATAACTAAAGAATTGCTTTTAAAATGAAGTTTTAATATATCTATGTTGATTCTAGCCATTTAAAACTCTGATAAAATATGTCTCTTAATTGTAAAAATATCGAGACACGCCATATTAATGTAATGATGCACTTCAAAATGTACGCTATATTGTAAATTTCAATTGTCGCCTATTATAGTTGTAATAAATAATTTGTTAAAGAATCTGTAAAAAGTTACTTAAATATCGGATAATTTAGATGATAATTATAAAGAAAGTTTCATTTTTTATAATTTTATAGAATTAATCACTTTCTATAAGAGTATTTATTTGTTACGAATCCTTTAAAAAAATATAATTACATCCTAAGATATATTGCTGTATCTAAAAGACAAAAAGTAGAATGGGTTCTACCATTTTCTTGAAACATAGTACAAATAATGACTTAATTATATATAATCTTATATGTCGCTGAAATTAAATCATAAAGACATAATTAAAGCTTTATGAAAAATTAAAAAGAAAAAAGAAGAAAAAAATCAGCAATTCATATAATTTAAATAAAATGTAATGATTATTAATATTTGATTCTTACTCTTATACATGCTTTCGAAAACTTCCTTAAGCTGATAAAACATTCAACATCAGAAAAGCGTCTGATTATAGTTAATCATTATTTTTTAATGCTACATTTAACAAAAGAATAAATAAAATAAGAAATAAAGATTATTAAACACAAATATTACTATACTTTTTCGAAGATTTCTATGAATTTTTGGTGATCTTTCTTTCAATTTTGAGTTTTAAAATTTAAAGTTTGATTTCATGAAATAATTTCAGTGACAAATACGATTATATATAAGTAAATTATTTATATTTTTACTATGTTCAAATTAAATGATAAAACACATTCTTCTTAATGTTTTCTGATATATACTGATTATGAAATTAATGAAATTTAATTTCTTTCTCACCTTTAAACTGTATTTCATTATAACACAAACTGCACTTACCTAAAAAGAAAAAAAGAAAAGACAATAAGTTTATGAAGCAAATCAAATACCAATAAATAAATAAATAAAAATAAAAAAAATAATAATTTTACTGAAATTATTTAACTGCTCGCAATGACACATTTTGTAATTTTGTTAGCATTGTCACCTTGAGATGTCACTGACTGCAGTTTAATTGATGCCATTTAGAAAGATTATAACATTGAAATTCCGCGGCCAATAGATAAGAGATAACAGAACTAGAAAATGGAATTTTATTTGTTCGGTTCCTTGTTGAATTGCAAATTAAGAAATCAAGTGCTCACATTTAAAAAAAGAACTATATTAAATTGATAAGTACATTTCTTATTTTATTCTATCTGCTTCTGAAATCAAATGACCTTCAAAACATTTCAGATTTTGTCAGATTAATTCATTTTTGTTCAATAACACTGAAAGAATACAGTAGATAATTACAAGACTCACATAAATATGTAAATGTGGAATTTCAATGTTACAATGACATTTTTATTATAAGCCACATAATGTCATTATAACATTGTTCAATGTTACATAACAATGTCAATGTAGCATTATGTTCGAGGTAACATGACATTTTTATTATAAGCCGCATAATGTAATAATTCCTGAATTATGCATAGATATAATTTTTTTTTGTTACAATGCTTTAAACTAATATACTTTTTAAAAAAAATCAATTATGTAAATTTCCTTAATTATAAAGTTTTATAAAAATTAAAAGCATTGTTCTCCACGCAAGTTTTAAAATAAAATCGTCAAAGGCATGCAAAAGCAAAAGGTTCAAGTCACAAAAAAATTCCACAGTAAATAATTATAGAAATAGTAAAACTAACTTAAATTAAAAATACTTCAAAACAAATAAATTTATTATTATAATTTAAAACAAATATCCAATATAGAATCAGCAAACAGCATTATCAATTTATTATAGTCATTATACGTGTGATTATACATAACTATCCGGTTTCATATTAAATTAATTGAGAAAATTGGAATGGTTAAGTGAAATTGTATTTGTTGATTAAGGGTAAACTTTTTTTTTATTCTAAGCATTAAAAATTAAGAGATTTTAGAAAAATACTAAACGGTGCTCAATTGCCTCATGTCCTATAGTTGAAAAGTCAAAATCTTTCAAAAAATTTTAATAGTTCACTAAAGAAAAATTGTGGTCAATTTTGTTATTTTTTATATTATATACTTACAGGGTGTCCCACAAGGAATACAGCGGCTAATATTTACAGATTCGGATAGATAACACGCCAAGACGAGTATTTTGGTGTATTTATAACAGTCTAAACAGACTATGACGCTATATTAGGGAGCCGACACGTTATACATCAAATACTCGTCTTGACGTTTTCTATCTGAATCTGTAAATATTAGACGCTGCTTACCTTATGAGACATCATGTAGTATGCAACGTATTGTGGGGAATTTTCTAAGAGGAACAATTTTGTTCCGGAATTTTTCAGAATAAGCCAAAGGCAGACATTTATATGTATTATTCATTCGTATATAATTCGTTAATAATTCCATTCGCAATGCTTACGTAATCGATTATAATTTCAATTCCAGATCTCATTATTCCAGAACTCATTATCGAGAAATTGCTTTCAAATGGAACAATGTATTTAAAGCGAAGAAGCGAAAAAAAAAAAAAAAAAAAGGGTGTTGAAAAAAATATACACATTCCACCGCTATTTATTAAGTTTATAAAAAAAAATGTAAAATTTGTAAACATTGGTTTAATTTAACTTTCTCTTCCTTTCTTGTCTTGAGTGTAAAATACTCACCCATTTGGTTGACGTTTTCTTAATTATAACTCATAGATAACCCCTCAAGGTAAAAAAAAAATAACTTGAAGAAACTTTTTTCTTCTTTTTTTCATCTGAAGATGGATAAGAAGAAGATAATTATGCCCTCATAGTTGCCGAGACAGGTCGAATAATGTGCACGCAATTCTATGGACCAATCGTAAGGTCCCAACATTTAAAACGCTGCAGGACATCTTGATTCGGCAACAATAAAAGGTTTTTTTTTTTCTTCTTCTGATACTTCTACTCTCTGACCTGGAGTTAATCTTTGGGACAACCCTCAGAGCACTGTTTCCTAACATCTGTCGTTTGGAGAACATGTTTATTACTGGGTAAAGTGCTACTCGCTTTTTGCATGGTCACAAGTTGGAAAGAAATTACCACACATTGATATGTTCTGGAATGTTAAAATAGTTGTGGATGGGGAAAAGATATGCTACTTGGGGGAACTGGTGGAAATCATTGTGATGGCGTTTTCTCCCCCCTTTTAATACAAAATACGACTCTTTTTATAAATAGGGTTCAGGGGGTTATCTTCAAATTGCGGCTAAGATATGTTTTGAGAAATTCATTTCCTGCATTTTATAATCGTTACAGTATCAATAAAGAACTAGAACCGATATCAAAGAGATAAGTTCATATGTTCATATTTTGTGACATAGTAGTTCTTGAATAAGAGTGATGAAGTTTGTAAGTTTGGCACAGATTATCATAGCAGTTACATGTTAGGAAAGTTGTTATAATAATTAAGTATATCAATGATTCAACTCTAAAAAAATAAGTACATTTAGTAAGAAGAAATATATATATATAATTTCGTATAAATTTACATTTAAAAAATGATTTCCTGAACTCTCGTATATCAATGATTTAAATCTAAAAAATAAGTATATTTAGTAAGAAGAAATATATATATAATTTCTAATTAATTTACATTTTAAAAATGATTTTCTAAACACTTCTATTTCATCTTTACTCATGCAACTTAACTTCTAAGTAGCATGAGCTACCCACCCCCACGGAAGTAAAATGTACTATCTGCAAATTCCTTTCAAAACTTATATAAGCTCAGAACTTATACTTTCTCAAGATCGTTCCTGCTCTCTCCTTTCCCATTCGGTACGTTACATCGCATTCGTCATGGCTTGAATAAACGGGGAAAAACAGGGCCATGTCCTTAGAATTACAAAGAATAAAACTCATTAAACAATTCTTTAACTGTTTCTTAAAAATGTGTCTTAAAAATACATTCATATAGCAAGATTTCTCTTAACATTAAATTGAAAAAGAATGCAAGTACATAAAAATTACTTTAGAAATAAAACTTCCAAGTGCAATTACAATATTTTGATTACAATGGCACATTAACAGCCCTATTTGATACTTTCATGATATGTAGTAGAGGGATCAAATCAATTTCCACCATATTTTACTTGTTAGATTAAATTATATTGAACTGAAGTCATTTTATAAATAGTTAAAAGAAATTATTAAGCAAATAAAACAAAAATAAAAACAAAATGCATTTGATTATTCCAACAATCATTAAAAAAAAATAAAGTTTTTTTTTTCTTTCAATCTGTTTAAATATCATATTCTTGTTCTCGTAATGAACTAAAATATAAAGCTGCTTTTCAAAATTTATTTATTTATTAATTTTTGCTGTATTTTTTACTTTTATTTGTTTTCCAATTATTTTCTATTTTTGATTTAGTAATTACGTCCCATGATTTCTTAATGATACTTTTTTTTATTCATTTAATGATATGAAAGAATATATTATTAATCATTATTAAAATATATAATGCTAATTATTTAAGTAAAAAAATATAAAATTATTTCAGCGTCTCCCGCACATTGCAATGTTAAGCTTGAAATACGAAAATAAAATATGTTTAAATGAATTAAATCAAATGTTTTAATGCATAGAAAAAAACATTTAAAACTTCTAGAAGGAAGCTTTATTTCGTAAAATATTTCGGTTGAAATATCATCCTAAGTCCTCTCATCCAAAATCGTTTGGATTTCTTTCAAAACTACGTATCAACTCATACATAAATCTTATCGTTATACATCATCTTCTTGGAAACTCAATTCATATTTCATCTAGAAATATCAACATTTTCAATTATTCCCGACGCAACAAACTATGCACAACAACCAACTGGAGGATTAGGACAGGTTCTATTTAAAGACCACGTAAAAACTCATATATAAATCTCATCTTTGCATACCATCTTCTCGGAAATAAGATACATATTTCATCGTGAAATATCAACATTTCCAATCATTCCCGGCGCAACAAACTATGCACAGCAACCAACTAAAGTGTTAGGACAGGTTCTGTTGCCTTTGGGCATCACAGAAAACAATGAGAAACATACTTGTGCATTAGGAAACTAGCATCTTATACGTCCCCCCGGACCGGAGTTTATGAAAGCAAACGAACATTAAAAAGTAACAATTTACAAAGCAAGTTGCTCCACCACTTCGAAGAACATTTACAGCAAGGCAAGGGCCAATGGAAAAGCCACCGAACTCCATGCCATACCCAGGAACGTTAGATAACTCATTGAATAAAAACCGACACACCAAAAAACAAAAAGAATGGCTACCGCGGGGCACAATTAAATGCCACAAAAAACTGAGAAACGCGACTTGATCTGCCCGGGGCAGAAGATCAACCCGCACGCGAAGATGCTGATGACATTGAAAAGACGATGGCAAACCACCGCACGCACTGCGACTTCCATGGCGAAGGAAAATGTAACGAGGTTATGATGATGATAAAGGGAAGACACTCGAACTGGCTTTTTATTCTGGAAATACAACAAAGATGGAGGGAAGAATGGTAGCGTCACTTTCTGGCAGATGACAACTGGGAGTGCTAGACGGAAATTTGGTTTGTACTGAAGGATATACTCGTATTGAAGATGAAAGGAGAATGATTTCGGGGTGCTTAGAATGCTATTCAAATCATTTTCCGTCAACGATGTTTGATTTTTAATGACAGATATGAAGACGGTTTTATTTCCACAACAAGCAAAAGTATTCTATTATGAGAAAATATTCAAATACAGAACTGTTTATTAAAGACCAAAGGAATTTGAGTTAATTTGGATGATTAATAAAATGAAATTAAATTTTTAATTTGAACAATAATAGTATTCTCAGCTATAATGCTAGCACATAGTTTTGATTCGATCATAAAAATCCAATAAAAAATGTCAACAATTCTGTCAACGATGTTTGATTTTTAATGACAGATATAAAGACGGTTTTATTCCCACAACAAGCAAAAGTATTCTATTATGAGAAAATATTCAAATACAGAACTGTTTATTAAAGACCAAAGGAATTTGAATTAATTTGGATGATTAATAAAATGAAATTAAATTTTTAATTTGAACAATAATAGTATTCTCAGCTATAATGCTAGCACATAGTTTTGATTCGATCATAAAAATCCAATAAAAATGTCAACAATTCTGTCAACGATGTTTGATTTTTATTGACAGATATGGAGACGGTTTTATACACCACCAAGTAAATTGATTCTATCACGGGAAATTTTCAAATACAGAACTGTTTATTAAAGAGCAAAGGAATTTGAGTTAATTTGGATGATTAATAAAATGAAATTAAATTTTTAATTTGAACAATAATAGTATTCTCAGCTATAATGCTAGCACATAGTTTTGATTCGATCATAAAAATCCAATAAAAAATGTCAACAATTCTGTCAACGATGTTTGATTTTTATTGACAGATATGGAGACGGTTTTATTCCGCCAACAAGTAAACTGATTCCATTACTGGAAATTTTCAAATACAGAACTGTTTATTAAAAGAGAAGCAGAATTTGAGATAATTTAAATGATTAATAAAATGAAATTCCATTTTTAATTTGGAGACAGTAGAAAATAATATTACTTTACGATATAATATGAGGACATATTTCTGATTCGATCATAAAATTTTTTTTAAAAAATGAAGCTCAAGAAATCCTATAAAACAAAGTCGATTATTCATTGTTCACATTTTATAACTGAAATAAGATATTTCAACGGAGAATTGACTTTAAATTTAAGAAAAAATCATAATTAAGAATGGAGGATAATTTTATACTGTTTTGGAATAATTTTTAAAATGGATAAGATCGATATTTTATGATAAATATTATGACAAATTTATATGCTAATAAAAAAAAATCATAATACAAAGGTGCAAAAACTATTTGCGAATGGGGAGTTAAAATATTCTACGTCATTAATCATGGGAATTCCATCAAAAATTTAGAATGTCCAGAATAAAATTATGCAAATTATTTTTATTTCTTTAATTTTTAAAGTTCTAAAAATTAATATTAACACGCGTGTTTCATCAATACGATTCGAAATGAATGCAGTTTCCAGAAATTAGACAAACGAAAGGCTTTTCAGAACCCGAAAGTGTAATTTAAGAAAAAAAAAATTAATGATCACTTTTCCGGTATTTTATGGCCTGAAAAAAAAATTTAAAAGAAACTATTAAATATTGATATATCATTTCCAGGAAATGAAAATCAGATTATGACATTCTCTGCGGTGAACCACAATAGTTCTACTACTACAGAATATCACCTAACCACAAACATGCAATTAGTAATTTTGTAATAAAAGGAGGGAATTTACAGCAGTACTAACCGTTGAAAACATCATTAAAGGTTTGATCTGAAGTCATAGTTTCCTTCAACCAATAGCAGACCGTTTTGGACTCATTGGCCTATCAGAATGCCTTGCAGAAAATGCTCGCATTTCTAGCAAGTGGGATGAAAAGCTTCGAACATTAAATAACTTCTGGTTGCAAGATGGTCACATTCTTGCTTGTGACGTCAGATATGAATGACAAAAGGCAACTTCTTAGAAGAAAAGGATATATACAGATTTTTTTCTCAAATTATAATTTTTTTTTAAATATTATTATTTATGGACATATTTATCAGATATTTTCTCAGTGTAAATTCATATATCCAAGATTAATTATTAAATGAATAACACAATACACTAGTAAATTTAATTATTTTTCAAAAAAAATGTTTAAGCAGTTGTTACAGGAATTTTACTTTAATAAATCAAATACAATATTATTTTTATTCTTCCAGAGAAAGAAAGAGAGGGAAAAAAAAAACATTTAACAGCGAACATTAAAGGTCAAACGGTTCTCAAAAAAATTAAATACAATTATGAAATTAAATGTACAAAGCATTTACAAAGTATTTGTTGCAATCTCTCGATTTACTCTGTTAACCCCTTCAGGTAAAATTATGAGTATAGTTCGTCATTGGTTTTTCATGCTTTATAGCAAAACGACGAGCTATACTCGCCATGAGAGTAAATTTACTGTTGAATATGATAATAAATCCGGTTAAAAATTGCTAGTGTACTGAATCTGTCAGCACTTTTATTATTTATGTTGATATCATAGATCACTATATTGTTTACTGTTAGATTGTCTAGGTACAATTTACGGCGAAATTGTTGTTAATCAGTGGACTTCATTTAATCATAAACATTTAACGTGAACACCGGTCTTACTAAAAGACATCTTGTGAAATAAACACCATAATGAATAAGTGTAGTGTAGACTATGAAGATCAAAATGATTGGAGGGATTCAGAAAAATCTGAAGAAATAAGCATACATTTACCTGATACTGATAATGAAACTAATGATAGTGAAATATTACCAAGAAGACGAAAACGCGTTTAGCAACTACTAATTGATTTTAGTGAATGCTCTGGAGTCATAGACAAATCTTCAGAAGAATGTATTTGGAAGAAAATAGATAATGTGTTAGAAATTAAAAAAAATAATAATAAACTATACGGAAGTATCTAGCATAAACACGACAATTAGGTAGTAATTCGAAATCATTGGTGGATTTTAAAGAAGTGTTGAATATGAACTTTCAATAATATCCGTACCAATAATATAATTTTTAATTAAAAATATGCAAGAACTATAAAATAAACTGAGTTTTCTTAAATAAAAATATAATGGTTATTTAACGCACAATTTTTTATTATTAAATCTTACTGGAAGGGGTTGATATTTATATTTATTTAAATTCTATATTTATGCAGAAAATAATATCCTTGATTTGAATAAGAATCAGAGAGTGGCAAGTTATTATGTATACTATTCGAAGCAGAATCGAATAGTTCTTACTCGTAAATAAAGCTAAAATATCAATTCTTAACAATTGCAGAGGATTTTTTCAACAAGCCCACTAAACTGAGTGTTTTTTCAGATACCAGTTAAAAGCCAGGGTAGCTGCTCCAACGTAGATACAATGTGTTAAAATGGTTGGATCTAAATTTTGCAACAGGGAAGGGAAAAAAATCGCAACATTTAAGTAGAACTCTTACTTTACGACCTAACTTAAGGTGTGGATGAAGAGTTGAAAGAAAAAAAAAAAAAAAAATGGTAGGAGTGGAGAAAAAAAAAAGTGTTCGACTTGTTTTACGAGGCGACGCGTATTGAGTTTTAAAAGTCAAACTACCATAAAAATTCCTCATTCGACGAAGCTATTGCCAAACCGTGAGTTGACTTTCGGTAATTGAAGGCAATAGCTATTGTGAAGTTCTTCTAAACTTCGCTGGTGTCAAAAAGCTGAGAAGAGAGTGGATGGTGTAAAAAAAAAAGCACACCAAGAAAAAAAAATTCTTCTAGAAGAAGAACGAATTTTTTTCCCCAACCACATTTATGATGCATATCCCTTCCCAACTACGTCCGTCTTACAAACTAAGAAATAATATGCATCATAAGAGACAGGTGCTGGGAAAGAAAACCCTCGAGCAAGTAAGGGGCGATTGTCTTAAGGTTTAGAAGAGATTTAAAGAGACCTCATCACGCAGGAAATTCCCGCCATTGGTTTTTTTGTTGCCATTCTTGTAAAACTATCATCTATCAGCTATCCTGGAAAGGATCGTTTGTTTTTTGGGGATCTATAATTCCAAATTTTAACAGATGGTGGCACATTCTATTATGGTTTATTTTAAGGCTTTTTAAAAGACAAAAGACAGAATGGTGTGACAAGGTTGTTAACGAACTCTTAAGAGAGTTTATTAGGGTTTGGGGGCAATTCCGCTATCGTTTGCTTTTGTTGTTGCCATTCTTGTAAGCTATCATCTATCAGGTATCCTAGAAAGGATCGTTTATTTCTTAAAGATCTGTAAATCCAAATTTTAACCGATCGGGGCATCTATTATGGCTTATTTTAATGCTTTTAGAAAGACAAAAGCAATAACGGTGTGATAAGATTGTTAATGAAATTTAAGAGAGTTTATTAAGGTTTGAAGGCAATTTGATTAGAAGTAATTCAGAAGTGAGGCGAGGTTGATACTTATTTAGAATTAGTTCAATTTTTAACAAAATAAAGAATTACATATTATAGCAAGCTATTAATTTTTATATAGTGATAAATTATTTACAACTTTTCTGTAATTATATCTTTTTTATAATTGAATGATTGTAAATTAATTCGAATAGATCACTCTCTAGATTGAAAAATATCCTAAACGCCAATTATATAAAATGTAATTCTCTCTCTCTCTCTCTATATATATATATATATATATATATATATATAACTTAGAGAAAAACGTTCATTAAATTAATTAGTCAATATTGAAAATATGTTTCAAATTGAATTAAGACGAAGACATAAAAGTTTTAAATATCGCTGAATTATCATCAGTATATAATTGTTAAAATCAATTCCGTAAATGATTACAATTCCGTAAATGGTAACAATTATAATTGATAAGATATACACAAATGTTTTAGGGTCCTTGAAATAAAATAAATTTCAAACTGTCTACAAAGAGTATAATATAAAATATCAATTAATAATGCTTAAAACGAAATTGAAATTATCAATTAAATTTATCCTATATGACCATAAACAGATTATTTAACTGTGTCCACAACATTGTTTCCCCTTTATTGTCAATTTCAGACCCCACTATTTACAGTTAGGAAATTTTTATTCTGCATATAAGTCATTAACAATTCCATTCCAATTTGTTCAAAGTTTGAGTCATTTATCAATTTAACTTTTTTTATAAAAATTATAAACAAAGTTATTTTATAGTTATATTTTATTGTATTATATTAGAATTTGTTAATGCATACCTCTTGATTTAGACGTCTAAAAGGTTATGGAATTGATATTTCGGAGTTCTTTCGGTTCATAATAACGATGTAAAGTGCCCATTAGAGTTTAGAACTTTAACATTTTCAGATCGGTGCCACTTACATAGTTCCTTTGGTAAGCCGGTTGTATTTTGCCGTTTGTAATTATTGACATCTATTAAAGTGGCCATTGGCAAACTATTTGATATTTGCCGTCGATTCAATGCGTTGGCATTGGTATGACACATATACAACTCCCATTAACTAGGGGGGGGGGAGGGTTTAATGTGTAAATATTGAAAAGCTGCATTATACTTGGAGGATTGTTCTGTTATCTGTCATCAAAAAGGGAAATAAATGCAGATTGTTGTTAAATTTGATTTATTCAATTTTTAAAAGAAGTTTAAAAAATTAAAAACTAGAATACATTTAAATACATTTTGTTCAATAAATCGATACACTCTATCTATTTCCGTGTATCATTTCGTAAAAACAGCAATATTAAGGTGTAATGATTTTTTTCTTCATATTTGGACATATTAATCAATAACTTTTGAAAAGTTCCGCCGATAAATAGGAACATTTTTGTGAACCGTGCGGACGTTGTTGTTGCTGCTTACCTCCCTTGGACTGAACACAAATTCAAACCAAGTCCAGGAGATCGGGGAGAGAGGGATGCAGTAGCTTCTGAGGGTAAAGACCCCTGAGCACTCGTGGGCAGAAGTCTGACTTTAGCTCATATGAAGATGACACTCACACACTCGCTTGCACAACCCTTTTTTATAGGGGGGGGAGAGGGCTCTTTCACACACCTCACAGATAGAACACAGGGTAAAGAACAACCATACCCGAACCAGGACTCTCACCCAGAAAGTCAAGATCATGGGGAAGACGCGCTACCACTAGGCCAGGACGCTGGCACGGTGCAGACGTAAACGTATTAATAGAAACTATGAACATTAATAGAACATTTATCGAAGTGGTAAAGAGTCACCCAGAAACACCTAGAAAAACATTACTCACCCTTATATATAATGTCTTTAAATTTTTTGCACAAAGTTCATTCACACTGATTATATCTAAATGCAATACAAAAAGGAAACATCACACAACCATAATAAACAAGGTATAAACCTGGGCGTAAGTTATGAAAGCTAAGATCCGTGAGCATCTTAAAGTTCAAGGGCGGGGTGTAGAAAGGAATACCCGTTTTATAACGCATGCCTTTTCGTAACCACACCTACGCATTCGGTCCTCATTGCTAACATACAACATGCAGAAGTGTGCAGTATAAATCAAAAGTAAACAACCGCATTGGTAAGCATTTCAGCATGGTTCTGCAACAAACCGTCAAAGAAAGAGAAGTCTAATTGACAAATAAATCTGCCATCAACGCATAGATAGGCTTTAATTTCAATGACAGGTGGCGAATGAGTGAAAAATTGACGGTTCGCTAACCCATGCACAATAAAAGGGCACTTTATTCCCGCATGTGACCTTCAAAAATAGCACTGACACACAGCTTTTGCAAAACATGAATGTTTTCTTAGATTTCTTAATTAGACATTTGGGCGTGAACTGTTTTTATATAATTCTACAAATGATCTCTGGTGTCACTCAGGTTGGGTCAACTCGCACAATAAATTTCGAAGTTATTATCAATAACATCCTAGATGATTCACTGTGACATCATAGCTTATATAATTTCGTATCAGTTTCGTATAAACTGATATCATAATTATATCCAAGTCGAATATAGGAACTAAATCGGACTTCTCCAGTAGGTTACTTTGGTCAACAGAAGCATCTTTTATAATGAATCTTAACAGGGGTTTTGGATTGACGATTGATAAGGCAAGAAAGGATTATTCAATACAATTATTTTGATTAAAGTGAAAAATAAATTGTAAATGCCAAACACTAAGTCATTTTGACCAATAGATGCTTCTTTTATTATGAATCTCAGAAGTGGTTTGGATTGACGATTGATAAAGCAAGAAAGGATTAGTCAATACAATTATTTTGATTAAAGTGAAAAATAAATTGTATATGCCAAACACTAAGTCATTTTGACCAATAGATGCTTCTTTTATTATGAATCTCAGTAGCGATTTGGATTGACGATTGATAAGGCAAGAAAGGATTAGTCAATACAATTATTTTGATTAAAGTGAACAATAAATTGTAAATGCCAAACACTAAGTCATTTTGACCAATAGATGCTTCTTTTATTATGAATTTCAGTAGCGATTTGGATTGACGATTGATAAGGAAATATAGGATTAATCAATTTAATAGCACTGATTAAAATGAAAAATAAACTCATAAATATCATAAAGTAAAATAACACAAATACAGCGCTGCATATAGGCATATTTCTGAATACTTATTTATATTGGAATCAAACAAGAAGTCAATTTTTCTCGCCTCAATAGCCAGTGAAGACAGCAAACTAGAAGGCAGAATAAAAATTCATATTTTCGCATAATTGTATCTATAACTTGGTGAATGAAATCTTTAAATAGAAATGTCAATTTATAACACCAAAATCCAACTCTCAACTTAAAAATGTATATATATTTTAAGATAATCAGATAAAATGATACTTTATCATACTTGGTTATATTTTAAGAAAGAAGATATAAAAAAAAAAAAGGAGAACGCATTGGAAAAGATTAATTTCTACGGCACCATTCAGAAAAGTTCTATGCGTAAAGTAATATTTTAGTACAGAGAGAAAAATGCTCAGTAGATGTTTTCTTTAAAAAATATAAGTCAAAATAACTCAGAAACTGGCAGAATTCCATCGTTGATTTATGTTTCTTCAAATAAAGTGAAGAATTTTTTTTTAAATATAAAATGCAACAATGTAGCGACTTCTTGATTTCATAAGTCAAAGAATCTTTTATATTTATTAGTTTATATTAGAAATATATCTCTTCATTGAATGAATCATACGACAAATGGATTCAGAAAATGGATAAGGATATATTTTGTTAACATAACAGAAATTCGCTCATAATATCATTTAACTGGCCTATAAATTTTTTTCATTTAGGTAAGTAATCTGAATTAAAAGCTCGAGACCATATTTTAAAAATCACATATACTTTCAACTAATATAATCATCAATTATTTAAAAGAATCCTTATGCGAGATTTTAAAAAAAATCCTTCAACTTATTTAAATTCTTTATCTTTAAAGATGAATGATTTTATACACTGAAAATTAGTTAATCAATTAAATAAATATATAAAAATGAATGCTAAAAGTATATTTGTATGAGAAATATTCGTACTTATAATATATTTAATACTGCAAGCAATTTTATAGAACAGGGAATCAAATGCAGAATAAATATACAAAAATTTAGCAGTTTTCGCAAAAATCATTTATAATGAAATTCTATAATTTATTTTCCCGAAATTTCATTAAATATTTATGTGTTATATAATAAATGCTCTTTTTTTTTTTTTTTTGCATTGTGTTGCCTTAATTTTGCAAACCACTCTTAAGTACAATTTCCATTGAGTCCAACAAAAAGTAGATTGCTTCTATTTTTTTGTTGGATGTTAAAAGTAAAATTAATGTCTAAAAAAAATCTAATCCAATATTAGTTTTAGACTAATATACAGAATCATTGTTATCTTATTTCATTTGAGTTAACTTTTCTAAATTTCCATCAAAGGCGACATTTTTCTTCCAAAAATTTAACGCCAACGAAAACATGCCAATAAAAAAATTAACGCCAACGGAAAAATGACAACAAAAATTAAAGTTCTATGAATAAGTCTAATTGAAATGAGATATCTGATTTTATCGCCAACGAAACTAACAGATACGTAAACGAAGATGTCGAGCAAGTTCCAAATCAGGTAATAAAAATTCAATAAAGCACCCTTACGCCAATTCTAACTTATCGAAATTGTCCGATGATTCATAAATAGCAATTTTTTGGGACGTTTATGTGTGGTCCGGCAATTCTGAATTTCTAATCGCCAATAAAAAAATCAAAACTAGCAGAAGACGTTGACGCTAAAGAGTTAAATAAACCTGTCGTCGGTTGGCTAGTTATATCTTCCCAAACCTGCTCTAGCCGGGAACATCTGTCCACTGAAAAAAGGAGGTCAGACAGGTAGTTCGAACCCGATTCGGCGTATGGGGAGTAATATTGCCCACCGTGTGCTGCCACCTGGAGAGATGTGCAGCAACCACAGTCGGCATGCAACTGGTTGACCTCTGATGACCGGTCTTCCCATTGCCGCAGCTCAGCTAGCGAGCTCCCTTGTAGAGTTGCCTGGCTTGTTCTGATCGGTGTGAAGATACTGAAGAAAGTAGTATCCGATTCGCAACGACAGGTGACCCGCTGTTTACGCCCGAGCCTTGCCTAATGGTTGCTTATCACATTTTTTTTTTCTTCTTCGTTCTCGTCACGGTTTTCAGGATTGTGTGTCTGCAAAAGAGGGTGGATGTTGTGAAGGATTTGATGAAGGGGATTATGTTTTGAGCACCAGCGTCAAAGTTTAAGGAGGTGCTCTTTGAAGAATGATGTGTTTTTGTTTTTTTCCCTTCTTCACTGTGAAATTCATTTGTATTTCAATTCCTTTTGGATAAAATGACATCGGATTATAATTAACTTAACACTAGCTGGTTATTTTTAACTACTAGTTCCGCCTCTCAATATATGAACCAAAGTAATATAAAATCAAAACTCTTCGACGTATGTTATGAGATTAAAAATTATATTCTATTAGCTATAATAATTATTTAGCCATAAAAGAATGTTTTTTAAAAACAATAAAAGATTCGGGTTGCAGATTTTTATGACACAAACTCAGAGCTGGTATATTGCGTTAAATGTTCACACAAACTATCAAAGAATTTTAAGACGAACATTGAAAAGTTTATTTAATTAAATTTAGATGTATCAAATGATTATTAATTAAACACCACGAAATATTACCAAACACACGCTGGTTGGTTGGTGAATAGGTAGTTAATTGTGAGTTGTATAGTGAATTGTGGGTTGGTTATTTGCGATTTAGTAAGTTGGTTAAATTATTTATATGTGAGTTCATTGATTTTAAGTTTGTTACTTGCTTAAATTTGTTAGCGAATGATATATTTACCAGGAATGCAGATAGAATTGATTATGTAATTTTAGGTAAAAAAGTAAAATATCGAAACACTGTTTCATTTGTATGCAGACAACGGGTTGCAAAAATTTATCTGATCTCAACCCATATGTTATTTTAGAACATTTAAAACAGATTTTAAGAAATAAAATATATCTTAAATGAATTGAAATATAGAAATGCGAAATGTTGGCTTTATACAAATAGTGTTTATTAATCCTTTTTTTCCCCTTTAAGATTTATGCTTTAGATTTAATAGTTCATAATTATTTATTGATAATTGTTTGAAAATATCACACGAAATTTAATTTTACAATTTACCATTATTTTTAATCAATTTTTTTTCACAGTTAAGTCTAATAGTTAAAAATACACATAAGAGTTGAAAAATACGTAAAAAAACCATAAACAAATACAAAAAAAAAAAAAAAATCTAAAAATATATCATTGCATTGTTTCACTCGACAGGATCTAGATTAACTTCATAAATAACCATAAGCACGGTAAACGGAAACTAAATTGGTAAATAGCCAACATTTAATCAGGAACAAAAAAGAAAGCGTTTAAATTCCCACTAACTGCTATTAACCGTCCTTAAAAAACTATCGACCCGACCAATTTAGCGAGAGGGAAGATTTTTCAAGAAGGGGAAAACCCATTTGTTCAATGGACGGGCACACCAAGATCGCTCCAATTATCCCCGGTCTGATACCGACAATTTACCTTGCTAAGCAGAAGATAAAACACCCTCCGAACGTGGTCCATATCCGACATCTCAACTCAAAGAATCTCCCTGGAGACCACTAAATCCGTATCGGGTAACATTTTAACTGCGGCCTCCTCTGAGGTAATTAACGAGTCGGGGCAAACTGAAGACATCGGAACCTCCACTACAGCAAACAGGGTAATAACAATGCGGGGGAGGATCAGGGTGGGCGAAGCGGTTTACACAGGCTGTAGACACTAATTATCTATGTCAGAGATCGCCGTGGTGTTGCCCGATAGTTACTCCTTCCTCTCTCTCTCTCGAAATAACGAAAGGGGAGAGAGAAATTCTGTGGTGTCCCCAAAATTAACCTCTTCTCCTTGGAAACGGAGATGGGTTGGGATTCCAGGAGTTAAGAAGGTGGAATTGTACCTGTCAGAGATTAGGATGGAATGCTTGGCCAGCCCCTCTCTCTCTCCCTCTTCGCGGTATGGATTGAGGCCGTGATGAATCAATTCAAAAGTTGCTTGCAGAGCATTAATTAGGGCTCTTAGTATTCAGGATGGATACTTTGTAAATAGGCATTAAATGATAATGGGTAGCTGACAAATTTGAAATGGACTTAGTGGGGGAGGTCCGTTGGCCAGGAGGCCTTCCCATTTCATGTTTTTATTTAGATACCTACAGGCATTATCGGTAATTATCTAACAAATATATAAAATTATTAATACATATTAGATGGTAATACATAATGACAAATTTGAAATGGAGTTAGTGTGGGGGAGGATAGGATGGCTTTACTAAAATTAAACTTCATTTGATGTTTTTGTTTAGATGCCTATAGACGGTATAGGTAATTATCTAAGAAACAGATGAAATTATTAATACATATTAGATGATAATAGGTAGTTAGCAAGTTTGATATGGACTTTGTGGGGGAAGTTGGACAGCCTTCCTGAAAGCAAGATTCATTTGATGTTTTTGTTTAGATACCTGCAGGCATTATTGGTAATTATCTAAGAAACAGATGAAATTATTAATATATAATGGTAATAGGTAGCTGACAAATTTGAAATGGACATAGTAGGGGAGGTCGGATGGCCTTTGTGAAAGCAAGGTATATTTGATGTTTTTAGATACCTAAAGGAATTATCGGGAAGTATCTAAGAAATAGATAAAATTATTATTACTTATTAGATGGTAATAGGTAGTTAACAAGTTTGATGTTGATTTCGTGGAGGAGGTAGGCTGGTTTTCCTAAAAGCAAACTACATTTGATGTTGTTTTGTACATACCATTGAATATTATTGGCAATTATCTAAGAAGCAGGTTAAATTGTTAATGCACATTCAATGGCAGAAAGCAGTTGAAAAATTTGAAATGGATACCGAGAGTACAGTCGAATGTACTCGGGGTAGAAGACTTTTAATAAGCCTGCAAATTGTTTGGATCCTTTTAATTAGATAGTAATTGTAACCACTTGACAATAGATTGAGTGATATAAACATAAAATGAATATAAGAATAGGAAATGAGACTAACAATATTTTGGAATTGAGTACAGCATATATCATGCAGTGCTAAAATGAAAGATATGGTAAGTGATTGAAATATTTCACTATGTCAAACAATCTGATGTGGTGAATTTGGAGGAAATAAAACTTCCTTAGAAACAAATATTCATTTTGATAAAGATAATTTTATATTGTATCACGACAAATATATTTAAAATACAACTCGGATAAAAACATAAACTCTGGAACAGAATTTTCTTTTCAGATTAAAAATGAATTACAAATTATGTGTATTAGATAAATAAGTAAGAAATATAATATAAAAAAATTAAAAATCTGTAAAAACCTATATATCTAACTATGTACACATTTCTTCAGAAAATCTAAAATGAATTATAAAAGAAAGAAGAAAATAAAGTTAAAAAATTCTTAGAAAGTCAATAAAAAATAATGTACCAACCAATGATTGGTTTGTATTTCCCCTGTATTGCATTAAATAACAAATAATCCGTACAAATCGTAAATTATTTTAGGATTGAATCTTTAAAAAAATATTTTACGAAAAAAGACTATTGATTAAATTTTTTATTAAGACAACTATTATTTTCACTTAAACACCATTTGTCGAAATTAAATTAATTTTTTTCCAAGACTTCAAAAATATAAAATTTGCTTTATGAATCCTTCACTTCCATCAATATTAAATACATTTATTATTTTTCATAGGTTTCATAAGAAGTTAACACAAACAACTTAATAGAATGCAATTTTTGAATTAGAAAACGATTTTGATTACAGAGCAGAATGCAACGAACAAACATTTATTATTTTTTTTTTTCATTCAAATAGAGCATTAATGGACTATTGATCTAGCAAGGCAGTCCAGGGTCAAATCAAAACAAGGAAACAAGTGACCGATTAGATCTCTTATCAGTTTATTCAATCTTGTCTATCAATGTGATCGATAACTAATATGTTTAAATATTATATTTTGAACAACTCGATTCCATCATAACTATATCTTTTAATCTATAATTCCACTTTCGATGCAGCTGACTTTTAGCAGAACTTGAGAGCCTTTCCCAAATGCTGAACTTTCACCTTTTGGCAACAAATCAAATGTATCTGTTTTACACACGTCATGCTTTCTCCACATTTCACCAGTATTTGATGTTCTCGATGACAGGTTCGTTAAAAATGGGTGAACGACTTTGCTTTAAGGAAATCATTTGTAATCGAATGTATTAATTCTATGGAACTCACGTACGTTAGATAATTAAAAAGAAAATTAAGGAGATAATTAATTAAGTAATTAATAAAGTAAATTTGTATGCTATTCACTTTCTTATTTGTACGAAATTAGAAATGTTTATTTATGTTTTTTTTTTCAAAATCTGGAATCATACTAAAGATATTCAGTATCTGTATAAATACGAATGACTGCAATGTCTGTATGTCTTTTTTGTTTGTGTGTCTGTTATATCTTGATAAAATTTAGCACCAAAATTCTTCAAGATAATAAGTAAGATCATCATCATCATCTTTTCAATCAAAAATTAATTCAAATATGCAAAATAAAAGTTAAGCAAGTTTTATTTTTCAGTTTCCGAAAATATTTTTAAAAATGATTATTTTAAAATACAAAAAAAAAATCCATTTTAATTATACTAATTTCATTTCAGTAAAATTTTTGCACTAATTTTAATATTTGTTTAAAAGTTTATTTGATGCACAATTCTTAACAATGTTTTTATTGTTTTGAGAAAATTTAAAAACTATTTTCAAAGTTCTATTTAAAACCATACAATCGCTCATTTTTACCAGTATTTAAATTTAAAAAAATGCTCGGTTTGATTAATAATTTCGGAAAATATTTTGTCTTCCACTTTTTTTCGTCATACACATTCTTTTAATCTGCAGAATAATTAGTATCAGACGGATTAAATAATAAGTTCATATTTTTTTTAAACCTTAGCAAGTAATAAGTTGGAATTTTTAATAAATGCATTCCATGTTGGTAGTTAAATATCTAAAGAAACTAATATACCCAACAAATATTAAATCACTAAGTATGACTAGTTAAAAAGATAAAATATTTCCATTTCTAAGTTTGAAAACAAACAGGTATATGATGCAGGCATATGAATTTGTTGCTATGTTTAAAAGTTCCATGAAAAATATTAAATATCTTTATAACAAACATAAATCGAAAATTCCAATCTTCTCCTGCCGAATATTTTTCTAAATCTAGCACATTTGTTAATATTCAAAAGAAGCACAGGCATGTTTCACCTACATTTACGTTGTTATAAAACTTATTAACTGTGTAGTAAAAGATTCATATTAATTTAAATTTTGCAAGTAAGGCTTGAAAATAACTTGAGAGAAAAAAATATCATATAAACTTAATTTCATAGAAAAAAATGACTTTATAAATTAACCATGAAAATGAATAAATTCAAAAATAAGGCATAATCCCTCATATCAAATGAAACTTCGTCAAAATGATAATTTCAAAAAGATGTATTAAAATATGAATGGAAAAGTGGCTTAACTTGATTCGAAAACTGGTTCATGTTGTAGTTACACGGAGGAAAGCCTGAGAAACTTCCTGGCAGCCTTAACCAGTTTTTAAAAGGTTATTAGTTAAGAACATGATAGTAAAAGAATCAAAGACATTTTCTTTTTTAAAGAATGTTTGTTTGCATGAGAAAATCATGTAAAAATATTCAAGTAGCAGATATGAGTATCAACATACTTTGAACTGTGTCATATATTTTATGTCACATACAAAACTGTGAAAAAAATCCTCAAAAACGCCTTCTTAAATAAATATTCTTACGCAAAGAAATTATTTTTAAATAAAGTTTCATTGTTCTTAAATAACATTTCATTAAAAATTATTCTTAGTTAACACTTCAATGCTGGCAATTAGTATTTCATTTAAATTCCTTGGGAGCCAGTAATATAGCTTTCTTTAAATTTTTAGTAAGTTAGTTAAAATTCAAAAATAACCGGCATGTTTCCTCCAAATACAAGCCGTCAGAAAAGCGAATGACTGACATTTACTGTTATAAAAGTTACATTAAAATTAATATATAAAGAATGTTTTTGATATCACTAAACATTTAACCCTTTTATTAACCTGAAATGTCTCCTCCTTAACAAAATTTTCTTAAATCAAGTGAAATTGTATCTCTTAAATTTATAAAACGCCTAACTTCTAAGCATAATACATCACCATTTCAGAGAGTAACGATTAAAGCAATTAGTCCCGACAGAAAACCATTTTCATAGTATCTTTTCACGCACAATTGGAAACAACCATAAAATTCCACTAAAACAAACTGCAGGAATATACATAATATCCTGGTGTTGATAACATCTACGTGAGGGAGATTTCAGAGCTTTAGAAAAGTCCGAGATACCTCAGAACATGTTAAAGCAAGCATAACGTGGCAGTTACTACAGAATATAAAAACTGTATTAATCATTCAAAAGTTTAAAAAAACAATGAGTCCGATATATGCACAAATGCTTAAAATCTAATAGAGACTTCTAACAAATGAAACCACCACTATATTTTGATTGTCATAAAAGTTACATTTAAATTAACATACCAAGAATGTTTTTGACACCACCAAATAACTAACCCTTTAAATAATCTCAAATGTCTACTTCTTAACAAAGTGCTCTTAAATCAAGGGAAACTGTATTTTTTAAAGTTTATAAAACGTCCCAACCTCTAAGCATAATACATCACAGCAAAAAGCCATTTCGGAGGCCAACGATTAGAGCAATTAGTCATCTCAGAAAACCATTTTCATAGTATCTTTTCACGCACAATTGAGAACAATCATAAAATCCCACTAAAACAAACTGCAGGAGCATACATAATATCCTGGTGTTAATAGCATCTACGTGAGGGAGATTTCAGAGCTTTACAAAAGCCCGAGATACCTCAAAACGTATGCAAGCAAGCATAACGTGGCAGTTACTACAGAATGTAAAAACTGTATTAATCATTCAAATGATAAAAAAACAACCGCTATATGCACAAATGCTTAAAATCTATTAGAGACTTCTAACAGATGAAACCACCGCTATGCGGGGAATGAATTATTCGGAAGAGGAATCTTGGTGTGTAGCATTAAACGTTTAGCAGTGTTCATTTCATGTTGCTAAGGTTGGACCTAACAAAACGGTTGCCAGGTCTGCCATTGGTATCCAAGCTTTTAGTAACGATTCTACTTTTTTCTACTATTATTTTTAAAGTAGTTTATTTTACAGTCATTTTTTTTCTTTATTTTCAGCCGCTATGTTCATTCAGAAATAATGCGATGCGAAATTAGGTTTGAGCTGTGTGTTTTGGATAAATTTTTAGACTAAAATTTGCTTCTATTTTCAGTGACAAAAAAAAAATGTCGATAATTTTCAGCTAATTTGTATTCAGAGGGAAATGCTTTGTAATGGTTTTATACAAGTGTGGACTTGAATACCTAATGTGGTTGTCTTAACGGAATGGGGCAAATATGCCCGTGGAAAAGCCAATGATCGATTTAAGGGTATGATAAAAACAGTATTAAATACTTCTGAGTATCGGGTGTAAAATATATCGATTTTAAAAAGTTTTATAAGCTAGAAAGTATTGTCATTAAAACCATTTAAAGAGATATTAATAAAGTAAAAATATTTTTAATGTCATTCAGAAATTTCCTAGAACATCAAATCATAATATAGTTCTAATTAAATATGTAACTAAAAATACTGTTAACTTTTTTTCACATTTCAGTACAACAACAATTTAGTAAGTGTTAAGACAGACTTGGTTCATTTGATGTATGCCACTTTTTGAAACAATGAGAATGGACAGTTGATAGACCTCATCAATTCAGAGCTGCCAAAATCAAGAACAACGAATAAATTCATATTCGGAATGTCCTTGAAGAATTGAGGATACTAAATGGGACAATACATATCCAAACTCAAACACAGAATATTTGTTGCCACAGAAAGATTATTCGAATAACTTGTCTTTAAAGTCTTGAATATTGTCTTTAAAGCCATTTTAAGAAATATTAATAAGGTAAACAATTTTCTAATTCCAGAGATTTCATTCAGAAATTTCCGAAAACAACAAAGCATAATACAGTAAATTTAAATATGGAAAAAAATGCTATTATTAACTTTTTTTTTCATATTTAAATAAAATAACTCTTTTAATAAGTATTAAGACCTACTGATTCATTTGACTACTAAATGAGATTGGACAGTGGAAGGACCTCATCAATCCGTAATTGCCAAATATCGAGAGCAATAAATAAATTCATATTCGGTATAGCATAATATTTGTCGCCATAGATATATTATTCGAATAACTACCATTTAATAACTTCAATAAAAGATCGAGAATATTTTTTCCTTTGAAAAATTGAGGATATTAAATGGGACAATACGTATCCAAACACATAATAGATACTTGTTACCATCGAAAAATTATTCAAATAACATCCATTCCATAACTTCAATAAAAAGATCAAGAATATTTTTTCTTCCTCAAAAATTGTGGATACTAAATGATACAATACATATTAAAACACATACACAGAATATTTGTTGCCACAGAAAGATTATTCAAATAACTTCCATTCCATAATTTCAACAAAAATATCGAGAATATTTTTTCCTTGAAAAATTGAGGATACTAATTGGTACAATAGGTATTCAAACACATACACAGAATATTTGTTGTCATAGAAAGATTATACGAATAACTTTCATTCCAGAAAGTTTCTAAAATATCGATATTTTTTTCTTCTTTTTTTGTATGTTTTGAAATATATTTCCTATTTTAACAAAATATACCTCTCCTTAACAATACAGAAACGTTTAAACAATAAACTCCAAGCGGTTATACAGAATACTGGACAACTAACATGATACTAGAAAATGATACATCGAAAAGCGGTTTGGACAGCAATTTCGAAATTTATATGCAGAAGCAATTAAAACTGATATCATGTAGACTCCCTCATTTTCTTTCCATGCTTTTACAAGATTCATTTATTCAATTTATTTTAATACATAATTCCTTTGAAATACTCAAATCGCTCCGTTTGATATCACAGAAATTTATTCAAATATATATCTATTCAAACTTATATAAAGAACTCAAGATACACTTCGAGATTTATTATATCTTTCTTTAAGTATTGGCTTTAGCAACAATCATGTTTTTAGAATTTTATATAAATCTTATTGAAATGCTTCAATAATTGCATACTTTATTTCCAAATGAAAAACATTATTCTTATGTGTTATGTTTTATATTTATTTAATCCTTTTATGGACGGTTCTAGATACTTTATCTCTATTTATAATTTTATTTAAAATCTCTATATGATTTGAATCGAAGCAATGTTTAGAAGAGAGGAAAAATAATTATAAATACAAACTATATTTGTACTAAACCCGATATTCTTAAATAAATATTTGAAAAAAAATCTCTTCATTCAAAGGCCATATTTAAGATTTAAGAAATAAAGATGTTTAACATTAAAAAAATTCACTTTATTTTTAAAAAATGCAATTTTATAAATACAAATACATGAGATTTACTTTTCATCAAGGAAAATTAATTCAAAAAAATACTTACACACACAAAAAAAAATCCTTATTTTAATACATTTAACATAATATTTTATAAAACGGTGTTAGGAATATTATATTATAAAATATGAAACTTAAAATTTAAGAAAAAAAATGTCAAAATAAACCACACTAATTCTAAACCTCTAAAATAAATAATAATACTTTCATCATTTCTAAGAATAGGCGAGTTTCACGGTGGGAAATATTTCAAGAATACTTTTTTTTAATAAAATCATGCCAAATTTACACCATAAAGTGAAAATCATGCCAAAAAAATCTCATTCCTATTAAGAAATTAAAAAAAAAAAGAGTAAATGCAAGACGCACCAGACAACAGTCTTATTTTTCATCATTTGAAGAGAAAAATTTTAATCGCATTTTCCGTGCTCTTTGGGGGCGAAGAATTCAGAATAAATGCAAATATTAAAAGAGGAATGAAACGAATCATGAAATTATTTTCCTGGAATGGATGTTAGAGTTATAAAAATGAGAAACGGCATTTCTCGCACCAACAAACGTGATGAGAACGAGCATGCGAAAGAAGAAAACTAGACTAAGTGAATTTGGCAAGGCAGAGCGTAGGAAAAATGAAAAAGCCGTGAATTAAATTGTCACACAAAAGAGTATAATGATTCGTCGTGTGAATCCTGCAGCCATCTTTCTAATTTCAGTTTGTTTACGTTTCTAGCATATTTGTGTGCAAATGAAATACATGTTTGAATAAGATTCAAAATAACTTTTAAGATTTGAATTTAAATAAAGTTGTTCATTGGTAAACTATCCTGTTTGGTATCTTCTGATGTATTAAAGGTGATGGAGAGAAATATTACAAAAACAAAAAATAAGTATATTTTTTAATATGTCGTTTATTTATATATATATATGACCATTGGAAGGGGTTTCCCCAGAACGTTCTCGTAATCTTCCTAATAAAGACGAATTTGTATTTTAAACACGTTTTTTCTTAACCGAATGAAACCAAAATTTGGTGCACAATTACAATTGTAAAAGTCACATATCAAATTTGATAAATTTAGGGCATTACGTTTTTTTGAGTTATAATGTTTACAACATTCTGAGAGTACAAACTAATAGACTTTTAACCCTATGGCTGGATTTCACTAAAAATTTAAAAAGTGCCTACAATATAGATTCTAAAGTCTGCGTACTGAATCTTATCTATTTAGCTTTCTTCGTTTTATGGTTATTGTGTTAACTTATATTCAAACAACCAGGCAGATAGACAGAATCGAGTTTGTTCAAAATTTGAAAGAAAAGATATCGACAAATTTGGTGTAAAGACCATGTATCAAATTTCATTCGTCTAACTTAAAACGTTTTTGAGTTATCTTTGTCACAGAAAAACAGACAAACTTTTTCCAAAAATGAAATGTAGAAATCAGTAACCACGACTTTTTTTGTAGTAATCAAATTAGTCAAAACTGGTTTTGAAATGCAATGCATGTCCAGATTCAGAATTTGAACATTAATCTAAATTAAGACAGACATGACGTAGATACAACAAACAGAATTACATATATGTCCTATATGCATATGAAAAAAAACAATAAGGAGTTTTGCAGAAAAGTGGGCCATATTTTCATAATGAAGTGAAATATGTTTGTTTATTATTTGCTAACATTTGTTATTTGAACATGTCAGTTTTGAAACACACTTTCATTAAAATAATAGAATATAAAAGAAGAATTGTGTATTTCTTTTTGTTTATGATGCATCATGAAATTTTAATTTATAATTTATCCTTAAAAATATTAAGATACACCGTAATTATTTTTTATTGATATCACCATAAGACAGGACATCTCTTGTGGAATCAAAATTTAATCAAATTAATCAAGTAACTTATAATTAAGTTCATAAAAAATTAAATTAGTGTGTTGCCATCGAGAAAACATGAGGGTACAAAATTTCAAAACTCTAGTCCATCAAGAAATAAGGGAAAAATCAATTACAATTTACACTTTAGTAAACAAAACTAAAAAGAAGTATAAAATGTTTCGCACAGAAACATCTTCGTTTAAAAAAATCATACAAAATACAAAACAACTAAAATAGGCAATAAATAAAACATCGACATACATGCAGTACCGAATAAGTTATCCAAAAGTTTGGTGTGTTTTGTTTTTTTGCCCAATTTTCAAAATTTGAATTAAATCCCAAAGCTTCAAAATCTGCAAGTGATTTTTCTGAACTAAATTTGTGGATATACATTTTTACTAAAGTTTTTAATATCACAGAATATAAAATTAAGAATCTCCCTTATGACAAACATTGTAGAAGTACACAAGCCAAAATAAAAATATTGATGAGTGATTCATCAGATAAATTTAATTTCATTAATTTATAATATACATTTTTTTAAATTAATAAACACTAAGGTATTACTTATTTTTGACACGCATATCAAATATGTTTACTTTGAATTTCTGACGAAAGTTTAATTTACGAAGGAAAAAATAAAATTTACTCAGCATTAAATGCTGTGAAAAATTTCAACACAGCAGTGAAATAAATAAAATAAATCTTTTTTTTTTTCTTTGTATGTCATAGATTTTTATTTATTTTCGTATTTATAGAAAAATACCAACTACACAATCTAGACATGAAAAATGTACGACAGGAAATTTGCTTACTTTCTTTTTAGAAATTTCAGTGAAAAAGCATCAGATTTATTTTCATTAAAATATTCATACCTATCTCAAGAGGCAATGAATTAATTTTTAGTAAAACACACATTATAACTTTTTGTAACACTCCTTTAAAAAATTAAATATAAAATTTCGCTTTTTTTTATATTAAGAACTAGGTAAATCTAATAAATTCCCGTTTAAGGAAAAACAAAATTATTTATTATTACATTTTTATTTTATATTATACAGATATTAAAAGGAGGCGAGTACAAAAAATTAAATGTTTTAAAATGTTAAAATGTTGTTATCCTTATCTTTAAAATATTCATATTCTAAACATTTATAAATGATTAAGTAAAAATAATTTACTGTGTTGCATATTTTATATAGGCTAAAGGTTCCGAATTTGCCAGCATAATTAAATGATTTCTCGCATCCAAAACAAGGCTTTGTTCTAATATCAATATTTTGTGCCTCAAATTTACAGAAGCATCAACGCATGTATAGGCGCGATATGATCGTTCTTGCGTATCGTTTTTTAACATACTATATTTTGATATAATAGGTGATGATATCGTAAATTGCATTTTTTTCTTTGTTATAAATATATGTAAATCATAATAATCCAATTAAATTTATGGTGAATATAGTCCAAAATGTGGGAATTCCAGTGGCAACACAGAGATAAATGATACAAATAACAGTCTACGATATCTAATTGCTTGTTTTTGCAATAACATGAAGAGAAATGCATTGCTAAATTATATTTCTGCAATGCATATGATGTACTCACGAAAAACGACTCAAAATCATTTTTTCATACGCTTACGCTGCACATATGATCACAATTACAATTTTTATTTCTGGGCAATTTATGCTACTTTATAATTATGATTATAACTTTTATTTATAATTAATTTAATGATTTTTTTCACGGTTGTATGCTAAGAAGATTTATTACAATCCTTTAAAATTACACATGGAATACTTGAAACTGGATAACACAAACTACGAACATGGTGGGAAAAATTAACATAATCTTTAGTTAGAGGATGAAACAGAGATTAACACTGTTTAAAAGCATGCAAACAAAAACGTATTTCCTTATCTCTGTTTGCCCCTTTTTTAAATGAAAATGGTTTTTCCTCTGTAGTTTGAAAAATACAACAACGAATTTTGAACAAAAGGATTCATAACAAAAGATTTTCATTCCGCTTTGAAGCATCTGCTTCTGTTTTAATCAAAACACATGTTCTGTAAGCTTTAGATATTAACGATTTAAAACATTTGTTTAGTGAGGCTTGCATTTTCCAGTGAAATACACACAGAATTTTCAGAAAATTGACTGATAAATCATCTAGAAAATAAAATCTGGCTACAAATGAGTATTCTGCGTTTTGATTCAGTTAAACAGAAGATTATGAGAAGAAATAAATTAGATTGTTTTGTTTGAGGGTATTGAAGTTGAAAAAACTGTAAGAAAGGTCTCGTATTAATCTTTGATTCTTCTGATTTTAAATTTATGGAGGAGAAATTGGATAAATGAATGTAGATCTTTTAAATGTTTTATTTGTATTTTAAACATAAGTTTTGAGTTTTAAATGGTGTTTGAAAGGGTTCGCTACAATTGCTTCCGTAATTAGTAAACATACAGTATCAATTCTGGATACAATACGTTTCGAAATATATTGAAAAGAAAACTAAGGACTAACTAACTTAAGGAATATTCTTAGGTTAAAATAGGTAAATATGACATTTGAGTAAAAGTACCAAATATAACATTAATGGCAAATTTAATTAGACTGTAGTAACTGAAGTGATATTTTTAGAAGTGAATTTTTAAAATTAAAATTGCATGTAATTTCAATTGGTAACTGATTTTAAATATAATATAAAGATTTTTTCATACACTTTTAAAATTACAGTGCGAATTATTATTATTTTTTTTTGTTCATGCTAATCAGTAAAATATTCGAATGAACATTAATTTTTATATAATTGATGAAAGAAAGGAAAAAACAAAATAAATAATTTCATACAAAAATATCCCCTTAATATTTATTCAAAATAATAATAATAAGTTTGGAGGATATAAAAAAAGAGAACATAGGTTGAAAAGGTCTCCAAAATCAAAACTGAAGGAAAAATAAAAACATACTCCATAATCATAATCTAAATGTTTTTGAATTTTTGAAAACATGCAACCAAAGCAAACAAACAAAATATAAATGATATCTGCTAAGATACCATTCTATATTATATGAATGACATATATAGGGGCTGTTTTTCAAAAGTTTTAAATGAATTTACGCTGTATATGCTATTTCTATCTAGTGCTACATCAATTTCAATCAAAATCAGGTTTTACCTCTACAATTAAAAAATTAAATTGCTTTTCGGTCTCTTTTATCAGACCAAAGTACTAAAAATTTATCAAACACCATAAAAAAATTTCAAGACCCAGTTAATCTTGAACTGATTTCTTATTTCAATCATTTGAACACCATGTACAAGAAAAAAGGCTTGACACATTGATTGCGATGTATTCATCGTTTCCCATGACAATATCAGATTCTTGCACAAACCGCATCCCATTAAAAAAAACTCAAGGTCTTTTGGACTCAGTCATTTGTACGCCAAACAGACCTTCATGAAATCAGGGGCAGAGATATGGTCCAAGACTGGCTAAGCAGCTGTCTCGATCGGCAATGGCGGTCGCTTGAACACCTGCCGTCCACATACCTGAGCAAACGCTCCAAGTGCCCGACAGGTTTGTTCATCTGGATTCGAAGTAACAGAACGCTCCTCATTTAGGGCTTAAAAGGATTTTCGTTTGCACATTTTAGAGTTGATTTTTGCATGAGAGGTAGTATTATGTTTGCTTGGTAATTTTATACAGTGAAAGACAGGAAGTGATTGGCAATCTGACAGACAAGACAGTACGATCCGTCAACTATGTGCAATTCTCGAGAATGATTGGACAGATTTCGTTTTTAATGATGGAGCATTTTCAAAAGCTTATGCTAAAGTATCGGAAGTGGGTAAATTTGAATTACTCATAGATTTTGAATTGACTTGGATTATATTTCAGAAATCTAGTGTTTCCAAACTTTTGAAAATTTGGGATCTAACTTTCCATATCATTTCGATCGCGTCTTCTCATGCTGAGTTTTGTTGAACTTTATCATTATTGCCTGAAGTTCAGAGATTTTTTTTAATTCTAACATCCTGCGATATATTTTTGAACTTTTACTGAATTTTATCATTCTATAATAAATTTTGGAATTTCTGTTAAAGTGTATGTGATGAATTTTGAAATTTCAAGACATAAACTTCTTGCCTAGAATGTTCACTATTTCACATAATTCCGTGGGTTATTAAGTTATATTTTAATTCTTTGATGAAAGTTATGCTCTTTTTAAAAGTATTTCGACTTATTCGTAAACACCACATATAAAGATAATAAGAATGGTAATAAACATAAGGGTAGCAGTGGCGTTAAATCACTGTAGATGATAGTTTAAACAAAAAAGTAAAATCACAGAATTCAAACGGCTAATATTATAGCATCTTTCATATTATGACGTGTATTTCCCGCTTTTGATTTCAATAATCTGTACGTATCTGTTTAATTATCTGTACATATGATATTCTATTAATAGATTGCACACGAAAAAGTAATAATTTTGTATTTCTAATAAAATTCTTTATAAACTTTAAATGTTTTATCACCAGCATTAAGAAATTATTTTTTTAGACAAAAACGACAAAAAAAAGTGAAAATATAAACAATAATTTTAAAAAACATATTTGAAAATGTCGTAGAAACTTATTTGAGCTACCTATATTTTAAATTAAGAGCAGTTGGATGGCCAATTTCTCCTAAGAGTTTTCTTTTATATGTTGACATCATACAATAGATTTTTATCGCCTTATGTAAATTTAACAACCAAAATATCTCCTGTAAACGTTTAAATAAGAATATAATCGTTTAAATTATCGTTATAAACATTTTAAATAAGAGTATCAGAGTATACGTAAGAGTAAACGTATAAACGTTTTAAATAAGAATATAATAGTAAACATATAAGAGTAAGAGTAAACATATAATCAGAGTACATTTTACGCAGGTACTACAGGATGTAAGAGAAAATGCATACTCACACACATACAAAAAAAAAATTCTTAAAACGAAAAAATATCTCTATTATAATAAAATTACTATCTAAGCTGTCTTAAAATGGGTATTTATATTCAAACAGGTACTAGGCTAAACAGATAAGTTGTTTCAAAATTCTTAGTGAATCGTTTTTATGTCACGAATTCTACAAAAAAAGGGAAGGAGGAGGAGGACATGACTTAAGCGAATATCAGAGTCGCTTAAAAGCAACAAAACTGATTATCAAGAAACTGAATACGATTGTACCTTAAATAAAATAAAAAAAAATCTTTATTGCGTGCGGTTAACAGTTTTTCAGTTTTTAAAAATTTCAAGTTTGTAAACTGAATACACAAAATTCTCAACATTTATTAAAATAATAACTTTGTTGCATTTTGTTATAATCTACAAATAACAGAGAACAGACTAAAACAAAACCAAAAAAAAAAAACAATGTTAAAAATTAAATTTATATCTTTATTTTATTTTTAAAGCCTTTTTCTTAGTAATCTACAATTTAAAATGATATTTTTAATCCAAAATTTCTGAGAAATAATCCTTAAAATGTTCAGACACTTTTTTGTTTTAGGAAAATAAACTTACGTGACAAATGTTACTACCTTTCAATTTAATCAAAAGATAAGCGAATAATATTATTTGTAAAACCCATCAGAGATAGAAAGTAACATTTTTGAGAAAAACTGCTTCTTTTATTAGAAAAGACCTCAGTCTTTCGGCAACGATTGAAGCAGAGATACCGCTTATCAGGACCGTTCTTCTTCAATGAAAACCCGTAGAATATGCTAAAAGAATGGGATTTCATACTACAAAATGGCTGTTTAGGGATGTTCTATCACTAATATCCGATTTGAACGTTAAAAAAAATCATTGTTGGTAACATTAAAGCAAATGTTATAAATATTCAAATGTTTCGGTATGTCCGCTATTTCCTTGTTACATATTTTTTATAAATTTAAGATTTTCTTCTCATGTTTTACATTGCGGTGTTGTTATACATTATAATAGTAAATATAAGTGAATCTTCATTAAGATACATGAAATGAAACTTTTTAATCTATGCCAAAAAGCTCACAACAATTAAAAATTTATAAATTGAAACAATATTTGAAAATTTAATACACTTAAATATAGTTATAATATTTAACATTTCGCAGACATTCGTTTAAACATGAAGATTACATTAATAACATAACTTTTTCAAAAATTACAGAAATATAAATGAAGAGCTAAAAACCATCACAAAAATAGAAATGCCATTTTATGAAGTTTATAATTAATCACACATCTAATAGTTAATATTTTTAAAAGCTTAAATAACTTAAATAGTATGCAATTTTCATTTTTTTTCTGTTACATCCATATTTTCACGATTTAATTTCTTTCAATAAATATTATTTATATTAATCAGTATTTCGATAAAAATGTATAGCTCATTATTACTTTATATACTCTATTGTTTGTTTATATTTTGTTTCAGACTTGATAAATATCTTCATTGGATGGCAGCTGGAATTACTAAACATTAATTCAATTATTTTATTTATGATGTTACACAGAATGGACATAATTTTCCAGCAATAAAATGGCCTAGTCGAATATTATAAGACTTTAATACACAAATTCTCCTTATTGACAGCCCTTTTCAGATGTCTAAATAGGAGCCTGTCCCAAATTAGTTAAAATCGAATCTTAAAACTCAGTCACCGCTCCATTCTTTTAATCATTAAACGACCAGGAAGAAAATTCCACAAGTTTGATAACCGAAATTACTCAATAAATTAAGACGGGGTAAATAAATATTTGCGATCTGACTTCTCTTCATTAAGAACAGCTCGATAAATCGAATTAATCTTAGCTGAAAAGATTCGTCGGTCTGTCGGGTGCTTCGCACAGCTAAACTGACAGCAATTAAAGCATTCTTTTCTGCAGTTAACTTCACGCTTGGTGGAGCTTCGACATTTTTTCACGTTTGCCATGGCGTGTGAATCCCAAAACAGATCCCCAACGGAGGCTAGTTTTTGTCTGTTACGAAATGGTAGAGATGACAATCAGGAATTATCATATTTTGAGACCTCAGGAAATAAATGTTGATTCTTTTCAGAATCGTTAAGTGAAAAATCTATTAACTTATACACAACGGAATTGTCCAGAAAAATTCCAACGACGATGTCTTCATTCGCCATTGCTAGGGTGATACTGATACAGTAAAACAGGTATTTTTAAAAATTGCTTCATATTTTTCAAGGCACTTACAGAATTAATTAGAATTTTTCACTCTTTGGTAATTAGAAATAATAAGTAAGAGTGTACATTTTTTTTTTTTTTTTTTTTTTTGAAGAGATTACTTTTATTTGAAGATAATTAGTTTTGGTAAAAGTTTATTCAATTCAATCAATTCTTTTAAAAGAAAATTTTCAATAACACTGGGTTTCAGATATTTAACTTGGTAACGGATTTTAAGAATTTTAAAATGAATTCAAACATTGAGTTGAAATAAACTTTACAGATAAAAATGACTAATCATTATATTTGGATGCATATGCAACTAAAATATTGCAGCTTGAAAATATTTATGACAAGTAATTAAAATTTTTAATTAGAATAAAAAAAAACTATAAATCAAATCATTAAGTAGAGGAATAATTAATTCAATTTCTAATTTACTTCTTCTTTTTTTCAAATAAAAAAGTGAAAAATTCATTTCACAAGAATAGTTTAAATTACAAAAACAAAACAAGATTAATTCTTCCTAATTAAATCAAAGCTATTTCAGATTGTTTCGATTTATTTTTTGTTTAATTAATTAGTTTCTTGATTATTTTAATACCTGCAACTAATTCTTGTTAGGTTTTCTTTTTAATTCTTTAAAACAAAGTACCAAACTTTCTTAAAAATGTAAGAATTAATTTTCTAATTACAATTTCATACAGAAATTAATACAATCGGGTATGAAAATTAAAAAACACACAATTTTGCAACATTCTTTATATTTTAAACTACAGAGCTAAAATATACTCATTAAATACATTCATTAACGTGTAAAGATAACGAAAACTCAAAATTTGTATTGATTATTTAAATATGTTCTTTTAACTCCAATTAAAAATTTACTTCTTCATGAAAAAGTTTTTGATATAATTCTTTTGGTTTTAAATAAGAATTTTTTTAGACTTGGAATAAAATTTTTTTTGTATTTTTAAAGTAAAATGCCTGAAAAACTTAAAAGAGTCATTATTTGAATATCGCAAATACATGATATTTTGATTTACAATCGCTGCTATGTTATTTATAAATAACATTAAGAAAAACCATTAAACAGAAATTTATGACATTTTTCAGAAGTAGATAAATTTTTAAATGTTAAAAATATAATTAAAAATGGATATTTTTTTCACATATAGGATAAAAATAAAAATTTTAAACCGTCATAAGAAACTACAAGAACTCTAAAATATGCAACAGTTATATATATTTGCACAGAAAATATATATAACTGTTTTTGAAAAAAATAGCAGAAAATATTCTAATGTATAATGTCTAAGTATTAACTACATGAAATGTATTATCCAATTAATTGGTTTTGGTTTAATGATACATTCCAAGTTATATGTATTTAAATAAAATTAACAATAATCAACGCGAAATTCTTGCACAAATAAGTTTATTTCGTTCTTTCAAAACTTACAAATCTTATTAATATAGAAAATACTAAAAGGTTGTTATATTTGGCTACAACAGAAAATAATGTATTCATTTAAAAAATTGTCCTATTTTAAATCCAAAACCAGACATTATTTTAACTTTAAATGCCTGAAAGCATAAATTCATTATTTGTAAATACGGTGAATTGAAATATTGAGTTGTTCCAAAGTGTTGGCTTACGTAGTTCGAAACCCTATAAGTGAGGAATCCGATCTACTTCTCGGAATTCGTTAATACTTCGCAGAACTTTCTTATCGCACCAATAATAAAACCAAAAAGAAAAGAAACAAACGCAATCGCAGCTCTCAAAGTGAAATAGGTGAAAAATATTCGCCATTTTAATTCGACTTATCTGACTTAATGATGCTTCTTTAAGAAGTTTTCGTTTTTGAACTTTCGTAAAGATGAGCCTTGAGAATTTCTAACGATCAAGAACCGATCTCTTCAAGTCATTAAAAAGAATCCAAAGTTTCATGCATGCAATAGATGAAAAGTGGTGCCTCCAAGACGTATCTGAGGCATAAGGTAATGGGGGAGATATTGTTTATTTCAGAGAAAGGAAGAACTGTTAATTACGTTGAAGTGCCGTATCTTTAGAAGAAAATGAACGGTTTCATAGAATAAGATGTTCCTACACAAGTGTTTTCTGCTAAATAATTAACACTTAGAAATAAACTTAAAAACTTCCTACTTTTGTAGAGGAGTATGGTAATGAAGAGAATAAAAGTTAATTTAAAATTCAGATATGGGTAATCATTTATTTAAATTTGAACATCAATTAAATGTTATATCGTAATATAAAAGGAATTAAAAGTAATGAATTTAATTTGAGCAGAATTATTAGATTATATATAGCTCTAAATTTTATCAATGGGTTTTTAGTTTTTTTGTAACTTATTTTAATTTAAGGGAGTTTTTGGTAACTCTATTATAGGGCATATTTATTTCGAGGCATTTAGGAAAGAGTCAACCATTTTGGTAAAAAGTAATGATAAAAATATGTAAAGTTTTTTTTTTTAAATTCCAAAATAATCAGATTTTAAGAAATGAAATGAGGCATTAGTTTTTTTTTGTACTTTTTTACGATTTTATTTACATAATTAAGTTATCATTAAAAACGTAATAAATAATATCTTAGAAAAAAATATTTATTAATATGCACTAATATAAATTTAATGCTAAAATCTTTGAAGGGAATATACAATCGAATTATTATTATAATTGTTAACAGTGTAACTTTTAAACAAAATAAAAAAATGAGCTAGATTGGCAATAGTATTACAGAAGTTACGATTTACCATTAATATTTTTATTAAATTTCATTGAATAAAAAAATAATGAAAGTTAAATTAGTGACAATAAAAAAAATTGGGTGAAGAAATAATGTTGTTGATATATTTATTTTTATCTGATTTAGCAACTTTTTTATTCTAATAAAATTAGCAATCATTTCTCAATTGAAATATAAGACGATTTATAACACTATTTTAATCGAAATGTAAACAGACAGAAATTATGCGTACATTTGTTTATTGTATTTTTAATTAATTTTTCACGGAGATCAGAAGTCAGATCTGATTTCTTTAAAGTGCTCGATGAAATAATATAAGAAGTCATCCCAATTAAGAACTGACAGAATTTGAATGCGCCGAATGTAGCCACGCCCTTCTTATTACCTGCCTCCAATCGCTGCTTTACAATCATATCATGCCTTTCAAAATATTTACTGTGATTTTCACTATGTAACGCATTTAGAAGCTATAGTGACATTAGAAATGCTATGCATCAATTGTATTTTTGTTGTAAAATTTCGAATAAGAAATGGAAATAGTATGATTTGAGAATTTGCGCAAAGCATTATTAGTACAATACACAGTTAGAAACGACTTTAAAAAGTCGAAAATAATTGTCATTGTATTGAAACTTTTCATTGAGAATTCGGTGGTTGATAAAAACGAAATAATAAATTTATTATATTAATTAATAAATAATGATGTTAATTAATATTCTGAGTCGCATTTTAAAGTATGTCTACATGCAAAATTTTACTAGTTTTAATCATGAGAAAAAAGTTGAAAACTATTTTATCATAGCTTATTTTCTAAAAAAAATTAATGAACTTTATCATGTTACACCAATCAGATTCAGTATTAATAAATATAATTGTTGTATGATTATAAATCCCTATTATAATATATATTATATTATATTATATATATATATATATATAATGTATGAAACGTAAACTAATAAGTCATAATTTTACTAAGTTAAATTGATAAAATAAAAATAAATTTTAGATAATTCGAAAACAAAAGTGTTAATCGGCTTTTAGCCAACAATGATTTGATAAAAACTCTACTGACATAAATTTTTCACAATCATAAAATTGATGGGAAAATACTTAAAAGGAAATAGCATTCATATTTTAGAATATAATGAAATTCATATCTTAACAAAGAAAAAAAATTAACAAACGTCTTCTCGAGTAAAATAAGAATAAAGCCTGCCAAAAATATTGTTAGATACCAATATTGACTCAATTTAGAATGTTCGGAAAGAACGAACAGTATGCTAGTCTCATTGTCCACTATTTGATATATGGTTCAGTGAAAGCTATTAATATTAATCTTTTGACTGATGGTATCTTTATACGTTTTTATTTATAGATGTCCTCAAAGCCAACTATCGACTGAATGTAATAAGGTCAACAAAATGAATATTTTATATGAAAAATAAGTTCCAGAATTTTAATCTATCAAATATTCTCCGACATTACAGAAATACTTAAAAATATTCATTATATATTCAAAATAGCAGTTTCTCGAATGTTGCTGGTATATAATGATTAACTTTCGCCGGATTATTTTATTTTAAATGAAAGAATTCTGACATGAGACGGCTTATTTTTTTGTACAGTATACTATCTAAACTAAAAATGAGAGGATGAATTAAAGTCAGAAAATATAAATATTTTATGCGAAGAATATATTTCCAAAAACATTATTAAAAATTCTCCATCGACAGAATATTCTTTGAATTACTTTTCATATATCCAAAAAAGTAATTTTCCGAATCTCATTGTTAAATAATGATCGAATTTCCATCAAAATATTCTTTTTAGAAGAAGAAAAATCTAAGCAGTAATGGGAAGGGCAGGATTACGAGTATTTATTGTCAGAATTTTTGTTATAACTATCAACAATCTTGCTTATTGCATTTCTAAAACGGTTTATATTATAAGAATCAATAAAATTTTCATGAAAAAGCAGCTACAATGAATCAAAAATTCTTTCAATGTAATAAAACCCTTTGAATTATTCTTCATATATTCAAGATAATATCTTTACCACTTCTAACTGAAACGTTACGGAAACCAACAAAATGCCTAGTTTAAGTAAAAATAAATTTCACGTGCTTTAATGAATTAAAAAAAAATCTATAACATAAGAATATTTTTTAATTACTTTTCATATATCAAAGAAAGTAATTTTCCAAATTTCATTATTAAGTAATTTCCATCAAAATATTCTATTTTAAAAGAAGGAAAATCTACGCAGTATTGGAAAGGGCAGGATTATGCGTGTTTTTTTTTCAGAATTTTTGTTTGAATATAAGAACCAATAAAATGAATATACTTTACATGGAAAAACCCTTCGAATTACTCTTCATTTATTCAAGATAGTATCTTTACCACTTCTAACTGAAACGTTACGAGAACCAACTTTAGTTGGTTTAAGTAAAAATAAATTCCCGTACTTTAATGAATAAAAAATATTCTACAGCTTAAGAAAATCTTTTGGAATATTCTCCGTACATTCAAGATAGTAATTTTACCGATTCAACTGATAAATAATGATTAAATTTCTGTTGCGGAGAATTCAGTTTTATACAGAAGAAAACCAGCAGAAACTCGGTAGATATTTTCTGCCGAGACTTTCTTTTCACTTTTACCGCGCCTGTTTAAAATACATTTTTGCATTCACGGATTTTAACAAGCAGATCACGAATTGTAAGCCTTTCCACTAACAATCCAGTTAGCAATCGGTTTCGCTAGTAACTAAGCCTCTAGCGAGCATCTAACTCAGTTGAATCCTTCGCTACCTCACATAGATTATGGAAGTCAATGGCAGAACATATAGCAAGCGTTGGACTGAATAATTTGCCATCGTTAATGATCTAGCAGCATGCAAGCGTCGCGTCTTTTGTGCCGTACAGTTATATGAGGGATTGCAAGTTGTGATACAAACTAGGGATGAATAAAGCGATGTGTACAGAGAGAGGTGTCGTGTCATCAAATATTTTGGCCAACAACGTTAATTCAACGTGGAAATTTCAACCATACAAATTATTTCTGGTACTGGTCAAACCATAAATGGGGCAGTTTTAATACTGATGATAAAGCCACAAAAATGAAATGGTATCTATCATCTATTTATGCAACAATTTACTTAACGGAAATTTAAAATTATTGATTTGGATTTGATAGCTATATAATTGTTATTTCATAAAAATCAATATGTTACTTTCATTATGATAAATAATTAGATGCTTATTTTGATTTTGTATATTTTTTTTCCTTTAAGATATACTACGTTTCAGATCAGTCAAAATAAAAGAAAAAATTAAAAGAGATTTCAAATATTTCTAGCCATTGTATTTTTTTGATACAGGATTAAAACCTTACTGTATGGTATTTAATGTAAAATTGTGGATAATATCCTTTTATTAGAATTGTTACTGTTAGTGGTACATATTTTGATTCAACAACGGCATATTTTTAATATTGGAAGATTTGTTTGAAGATATGTGGCCAATTATAAGAAAGAAATAAGAATCAACCTCTAAACTTCAATTATTTTTTTTAGAAATGCCTATTCTAAATGCTTTGCTTTTTAAAAAAATTATCATAATACATTTAATGTAACATTGCTTTATTTACTAATAAAATAAGGTATTCATTTGTTATCATTTCAAAGTTATTTAAAATTTAGAATTTATCGCAAATAAAGCTTAATAGATATATTTCTCCGTAAAATTTATAAAAAATATTAAATAATTTTAATTATCTTAAATTTTAGTTTCACGAATTGTTAATCTCTGAAATATAGAAAGCACTATATGGTTACATTTAATAGTTTTAATTTTTAAATGAAAATTTTTAATGATATTTAATGAAAAATAACTCGCAATTGAGTCGCAAAAAATTATTTTCAGGTAGATAAAGGAATTAAATATGGTTTCCCATCGAAATTTAATTAATATCCTTGCATTTTCAAAAAATATGCATTACTAGTCATGTCGACTGCGAGAATTTTATTTTTTCTCTAACATTAATAGAAATCAAATCGAATTAAAAAGTTCAAACATTATATATTTTAAATTCGACCGTCACGTCTTTGAACAAAACAAAACTTAGAATTTAAATTAATTGTTTAAAATGCAATTATTTCCATGCAATTAAACAAATAAAGAAATAAATGTTTTGATATTTCTACGCACAAAAAATAGGCAAACGATTTTTAAAAAAAATCCAGTTATGTGCTTCTTTGGAACGAAACGAATAAAAATAACAGCGTTCCATCTTCCAAATAGAGAATTTATGATGAATATAATTCAAATGTTACATATAAGAGGAAAGCTACGCTTTCAAACCTGAAGTAATAGCATTATAAATCATAAGGAGGAGGTGGCCAGGAATTCGATTTTAGGAGAAGAAAGGAGCTTATTTATTCCAGGGTAGAATATTAAAAAGAACAATGTCAAAATATTCGAATGATTTAAGTTTTAAAAAAGATGGAAGATCATTAAAATAAATGATGCGAGACAAATCTCGAATTTAAGAGTTAGATTTCTTTAAGAATTGCTTCTGCTTACAGAAGATAATGTTTTTAAAGGTTGCGTACTTTATAAAGATTTCTTTTAATTTGTGTTTCTTAATACATAGTTTGAGTTTGGTATGGAGAGTGGGATTGATTTGAAGTGCACTAAATCGGAATAAGGAATGAATAAATTTATCTTTGATTTAATTTTATTGCTCTTTTAAACTTTAAATGAAATCTTTTTTTTAAATGAATATTTGTTTAATTCTTTTTTTAGTTGAAGATTTATGATTTGATGGCATATAGATTTTCTTTCCACTACGTTATTAATTAGTCAATTAATTAATTTAATATTAAAAAAAGAAAATAAACGAAAAGACTAAAACAGGCCTAAAATTATAAATTATTTAAAAAAAATTCCTATTATTCCTAAATTTATTTAGTAATTAATTAAAACGAAAGAAAAATCGAAATATTTGTATAGTTTAACCCCAAAAACACGTATTTCTGAAAATTATTAATTAATTTAATAATCTTCAATTAATTATAATTTTTACTATGAATAAATAATTAAAAATCATAAAATATCTAACAACCCTGAAAATTATGAAATTTTTTTAAATCATTTTTATTTTAGATATTTAAATAAATAATATCTTCAAATTAATTTTTTTTTTCATTAATCTTTACTTTTTGAGGAAAAACTTTTTTAAGGGGAAAAAATATGAATTTGAATCATTGATCTAAATTTAGTCAATAAATTATAATGAATAACTAAATTAAAAAACTTAAACAAAAATTGAAAATACTATAAAACTAATTAAAAAACTTATATGTTTTCGTCCTCTTTTGATAAAATATAAATTAAATTAAAATGTAAAAAAAATTAATAACGAAAAAAAATTGCATTTAAAATTAGCTCACCTTTTACTTGGAGATGTTTTTGACCCAGCAGATTTTTTCAGACGGCGGGTCCGGTCAGTGGTCAAGAAAGAAATCGTCCGGAGAACGGACAGTTCGGCCGCTCCAGACGATAAGTGCCAGTCGAAGTAAAATAAAATCAACCAAAACCAAAATAAAAATAATAAATCGAAACACAAATATTATAACAACACGCACACTACACTGTACGATGCAAATCAAAACAAATCTTCAATGCGATCCTTTTTTTTTTTTACGTTAAAGTTGAGCACATTCCTTAGCAAAATCAAAAATCCAGGTTCCAGTTAATTAATTCATTATCAAAATCAAAACAATAAATTAAAAATTCCCGCATAAGCGTGGGAGTGCGGTAACAGCGCCGGAAAAAACAAAACGAAAAAAAAGATTAAACGAAAACAAAACGTCACGGGCACGTTCACGATGTTTTGGTTTTTTCGCTGGTAGTAGAACGCTTTTTGGCGTGGGAAAAGGTTCGCTCCACTGACGTAAGGAGTTCGGTACGCTCGGAAGGCTCGAGCGGATCTGAGACAAGCTTTTTCGGACGAGGCGCGCTCGTACGGGGCTGGCCTGTACGCTGGCGCTACCTGGTGGCGGCCTTGGTTCAGGGCCGGGTAGGAAATCTTCAAGTCGCGTGTCCCGTTTTTTTATTTTATTTTCTATCTTCTTTCCACTCCTCTCAGTCGGACGGACTCATCTCTCATTTTTTTTATTTTATTATTATTAATATTATCGTGCCATTGTGCCGCCTATTTCTCGGGGTTCTGTGAACACGGTCTGAACTTTTCTTCGGGTTGCGACTTCGTTCACTCAGGATGAAGAGAGTGAATTGTAATTCGGATTCATTGGTCTCGCGGTAGCACGGCGGTTGGTTTCAGTTTAAGAGCAAACGATTCCATTTGATGCAAGATCCTTCGCCTTTCACTACTGTGGAATCAGACATATAGTTAATGGGGTTGGGAGTACGAATAAAGGGTCGTTGATTCACCGGGCACTAACTTTAAGGGATGAAATGAAGGTGAAGTATTAGCGCATTTTTGTCACTTTTTAAAATCAGATCTAATGAAGAGATAAAAAAAAAAATGGTACCATGTCCAGACACCATTTATTTTTGGCCTGTTATTGGTGATTTCTGTTTAATTCTTTTATCCTGCCTTACGCTATTCTTCTCATGAAAAGGAGTGGAATAAACTCCACTCATAACATTGAAAAAAAATTACCAGTTTTTTTTCTTTTTTAATTATTCCGTGTTTTGTTGTTAAAGAATTGGGTTAGGGATTTGTAATCCCATTCCATTAAAAGATGTTCAAAATTTGTCTTAGTCGCAGTGACGGATTTTCAACTAGCCTGGTTAGGGTCGCTTGACTGAAAGAGAGCCGCAAATAAATCGATTAAAAATTTAATTTTCTTGTTGCCATATAAACAAGTTAGTAGAAATATGAATTATGTCAATGATAAAATATTTGGACAATATTAATACTAAATCAAGTAACTCGTAATTGTTTTATTATTTCACTAGATTATTAGAATATTTATAAACATCGAATCTGTACTTGAATAAAATTGTACACAAAAGTGTGGCAATACAGAATTGCAGAATCAGAGTTGTGGTATTAGGTCATTGATTCAGCGGGCACTAACCTTAAGGGATAAAATGAAGGTGAAGTATTTGCGCACTTTTGTCACTTATGAAAATCAAATCTTATAAGGAGGTGAATAAAAATGGTATCATATCCAGACGCCATTTACTTTTGGTCTGTTATGGATAATTTCTGTTCAGCCATAAATTCTTTTAAACATCCCTATGCTACCCGCTTCACGCCACTGAATGGAATAAACCCTACTCACAAAACTGAAAATAATCCCCTGTTTTTTATTAAAAATATCTTGTCTTTGGTTAATAAAGTACTCGGTTAGATTGGAGCCCTCGTTCCATCAAAAGACGTGTAAAATTCGTCTTCGTGGCAGTGGTGGATTTTCAACTAAGCAGGGTAGGCAGCTTCCTATGGCTGAAAGACAGCTACAAGTAAATTGATTAAAAACTTATTTTTCTTATTGCCAAATAAACAAGTTTGTAAAAAACATGAATTCGGTCAATGATAAAACATTAGATCAATATTAATACTTAATCAAATATTATCGTATGTATTTTATTATTTTTTACTCGGCTATTAGAATATTTATTAACACGGAACCTTTATTTCTAAAACTGAGTGCCATGCAGTTTGGAAAAATAAGTAGATAAACATAATATATTTAATAAATTAAATAAACCAAAAAAATATTTATCTAAAATAAATCATTAACATGTCGAAAATGCATAGTAAATGAGAAACTAAAAAAAATTTAATGTTAAAATTGATAGAAATTATTAAAAAACGAGATGGGTCATAATATCACTGCTTAGGCCCTATTATACCTAAATCCATCACTGTTTTGTGAATCAACGGTATATCTAAAACGGGAGGAGTTCAAGAAGGATGCATAGATGCAAGACGTCAGTATGAAGGAACTACAGTATTTTCGTATATATAGATTAATTTCTTAAGATCAGGAATAGATGAACGTGGCCAATGCTGGAGAAGAAAAGCGAAAATTAAACGATGCCTTTAGTATTAAATGTCTTGAACTGACATCTGTGGTATAGAAATTTACTAGTTATACGGCATCTCAGATACTTTTGTAATTCGATTATTATATAAAATTCAAAAGCCCATCTCAATATAGGAATCTTACAAATTTAAATGGGAATGCTAACACTAAGCTGTGCTACTTTACAGGACTCTGAACTTTCTCTGATACATTCGAACTTGATCATTGAATACCATCTTCTCTCTGTGTTGATAGTTAAGTCCACTTTTATTATTACTGAGATCATCGCTTCTTATTCCACCCTTTTTAATAGTATTAGACATTTTACTACATTTGGTACTATTTATTATGATACCCCCTCCCTCTTTTAATAAATTGGTAAATTTAGTTTTACATTACAATATATTTTTAACTTAACTAACAAATTGGCGGCTTACTTTAGGTTATCAGTTTTATTTTAGTCGCATTGTGAATGCATATTTTTTCGTTTATTTATTATGATAAAAGGCTGTCCGATATCCATGTTCATATATAATATTATTGAAGTAAACATTAATGTTTACTAGGTTGACGAACATTAGCATTATATCGACCGGTAGCACGACATTGGTGTCATGCGAAAACTGTCGGGCAAATGCCGATGACCCTATATTGATGTCACATAAATGTTTATTTTATGGATGTTTTTAAATTTTATTTTAATTATTTAATACTAATTATCCTTTATAGTATGAAAATTATTATTAATTTAACTAATAATTTATGTATTTTATGAAAATTAAGATCATGAGCGCCCGAAAACTCGAAAAACCGCCAGCGAAAGAAGTCAACCAAACAAAAGAATTCCGATCAGACGTGCAAACGACATAGCGTTAAGATTGGTGCATATATATATATATATATATATATATATATATATGTGTGTGTGTGTGTGTGTGTGTGTGTGTGTGTGTGTGTGTGTAATGATATTTTAACTCTAATTTCAATTTAATTAATTTTCAAGATTTTAACTTAATTTAGCCCATAGTAACTTCCTTCTAAAATATTCTCTTATTTCGTGATCCAATTCCACTGTCTCTACTTAATTAATTCAAGAGAAGCTTTGTTGAATCAGCTAAAATCTAACTTTCCCATACTGGGCGTCAAGAGGCAAAATACCGCTGATGAGGCAAATTCTTTTTTAAAATCTCCCTGTGCTTCCCCTGCCTTCTCCGCGCGTGTAACGAAAATCCCTATGGAAATCTCGTAATACATTAGCACTGTAAAGAAGTATTTTCCCTATCAAAATCATAGGTTATATAAGACCAGGGATAAAATGTCTAAGAGTTTTTTCCTCATTCCTTTGCTGTGTCTTTCTGTGTGCTCATCGCTTGTACATATGCCTGCTTCTTCAAAATGAAATAAAACGATGTCACGAAATTAAAAGTATCTTCACTGTCTTCAAACTGCATTCTGCTTCCCATAAAATAATGGTTACATACATATATATATAAATTGAATGTCCGTTTCCTTTGTTTGAACTTCATATAATTTTTCACTCCCTGACGGAATCGAAGGAAATTCGACATATATACGCCTTAACCCCTAGAAGGATTAACTCAGCAATTAAAATATTGTTACATCCCCTATAGAGAGTGAAATGGGATCAGAATGATTTTACGTTTTTCTGTTATGACTTCGGAACACCATATAGCAAAAAATATTTTTATACTATCGTACCTGCTTGTGTTTACACAATATATTAAAAAAATTCTCAATTTTTCTTGATGTATTATTTTCTATACAAAGTAAAAATACTTAATAAGTTTTACTCGGAAATTGGAGCATGAAAAATGGTAAATAGAGTTCTTTATATATCGACTGATTCTTAGTTCTGGTTCAAAATTCTCCGTTTTAATATTTACAAAGTAATCATCTGCCTTTCTGTTGTTTCTATGAGTACAGATTTTTGCTTAGTTCAGAATATATTGAATTTTTCTGCATGTTTGATACTTTATATACGAAATGAAAATGCATAAATAGCTCAACCCTATAAACTGAAAAATGCTAATTAAAGTCCCCTTTATATTTTTGAGTCAAACTAATTTAAAATTTTCACTTCAATTTTAATGCATCCCATTAATATTTAATACTAAACTATCATCTCTGATTTTAAGAGATACACAATACAAAGAATAAAGATCATCTGCTTTCTGATATTTCTACAAGCTGATAGGTTTCTGCCTAATGCAGAGTATAGTGGATTCTTCTGTATGTATAATTCTTATTGTAGGAAATAAAAGTGGATAAAGTGCTTAATCCGGCTGCGAAAACTTGTGAATAGTAAATCTCCATACCCATTAAAAATCTCCATATGCCTGTGGGTATGCCAGATTGATAGAACATTCTTACTGCTGGGTTACGCATTCAATGCAACCTTTATTCCAAGAAACATCTGCCTTTCTGGCATTTCCGCTTGTTATGAGTCTTTGACAGATTTCTGCTTAATGCAGAATATAATCAATAATTTGCTATTATAAGTTATTATACAGCATTTTTGCATCAATTTATATTGACAGACTATACTTAATAAAGCGTTTCATTATTGCGTTGCTGAAAAAATAATTATGAGTTTTTCGACCATCAGTCCACACCTCGAAACGTTTTCAATCGAATCACACGTAAGAGTTTTAACTGATTGACGAATTTCACAGCAGGAGTGCAGGCATTTAAGTACGTGAGAGGAAAAAACTAAGCAACGACAGAAATCATCAGCTTGAATCTTAATCACTAGGCTGGTAGCGTTGCTTCGTTAATAAGTCTACCGACATTTTGTCACCGTTGTTAATTCACAACGGTTTTTAAATATTTGAATGTTTCAATGCACACAAGGCTTTTAAATAAAATAACCACGTTTCTGTTTTTGCAAAAAACAATTTGCTTAACAAAGGTTGTTCAAATTTTTTGCAACTTTATCAACTCGACAAAATAACTGTATTTATAGAAACAGTGCGGATCTTCAAATTTATTAGACTGTCACTGTAAATTGATTATTTATTCTAGATTTTATTCTTAACCTCTTATAATGATTTAATAAAAAATAATAAGTAAGTAATAACCTTAATAAATAAGTAACCTGTAATAAAAAAAAAATAAGTAAGAACCAATTCCAACTGAAAACTGGCAGAACCAGCATTTGTCATTTTCCATTTTTGCTGATCTTTATAAATTTATCCGTTTATTATTTTCATCGCCATATCATATATACGAATAAAATATTAAAGTATTAAATAATAATAGATAAAAGAAAAAAGTCAAAAATGCGTACTTAGGAAATTTGAATAAACCTTTTGAATTCAATGCGAAGCCGATTTTATAATCGATGCATGATTAAAATGTTCTGTTCTTCTGTTGAAAAACCCTAATTTGTGGGATTTAAAGGATGCCATATGATCTTCTACAAAATTTTCTGACCATAAATAATTACTTGATTAGTTTGTTTCTTGATAAGGCAATAATAATAATAATTTTTTATTATAATTTTATAATGATAATTATTTTTTAGATTGTGTGAATGGTGCCATTAAGAGCTAAAGCTCTTATTAATTCTAATTCTTAAAGCATCACAAAAACATCAGTTTTTTGGTTTTTTTTATGTTTGTTGTAGTTGATTTGAGTTCCTATGACGAAAAATTATGTAGTATTTCTTAAGTAAGTATAATAGTTCTAAAGAAAGATAGTGCGGTACAGCTTTGTGTAGTTCTTGAGTCAATAAACTCCAATAAAGAACAAAGAAAAACAAAATGTCTCACGAACAAGGTTATTTCGATTGGAACACGATTCGCAACAGAAATAATGTGATATTTTAACAATGACAGAACCATCAAATATTACTATTGCCATTAGAATGAATTGCTATTTATTAGGTCAAATGACTTTTGACTATAATAGCCAATCAGCAATAAATATTAAATTATTAAATGAATGTCTTTAAATAAAATTATCACATTTTCTCAAGTTAATACTTTAGTTATCTTCATACATGGGAAGATAAAAATAGATTCCAAAATTCCATGTACCTATGGATATTGGATTTTTGCCGATCTTACGACACTCTACTGGTGCGATATAGGTTAAGCTAAAATTAAGAAACTATACTCACGTCTAGAGAAAAAAGTTATTAAATAAAAGAAAACAACATCTATAGTCTTTTTTCAATGGCAAATCAGTTATTATGAACTCGATACATAAAGTAAATTTCAATTCAATTCGATTCCAAAATTTCATACCTTAAGACCTATGAGCTAACGCAGTGGTCGACAAACTCCTTAGTCAACAGAGTCAATTATCAATAGTTCAACGACTGAAATCTCTTTTGAGAACAACATTTTTTAAAACTTAAATTATAGAGATAGCTATATTTTTATTCACTTAATTAGGGTGCTTTTGCTCACAAGCCAAGATTTGCCACCCACTAGTCTAATGTCTTCTTACAAGTATAGTGTAGAATAAGATATCTTTCTCGTCATGAAAATTACTGAGTTCAGTCTCAGCACAAACCTCATTTAATTTTACAAGAGTAAGTAAATCCAATTAAATTTTAAAACTAAGAAAAACCTAATATGCAAGCAGCTTTTAAACTCGTTTAATTAATAACCTTGTATAGAGTAATTAATATTTTTTTTGTTTAGATAAAGTATATTCTACCTAGATTCGAGCTTTAGGCAAACTTGAAGACATTGAATAATTGTCCAATTTTCGAATATAATCTCTATTACAATAATATCAATTTCGAAAGCAATATAAATGCTTACAAAAAAAGGGAATTATTTCCTTCTAAGATTTTTCAAAAGGCATTAAAATTCTAAATTTTAGAAATTTGAAGTTAAAAATTTCCATTAATGTTCAATTGGTTTCAGTATTTGAAGCTATTATGCTAAGATATGGGATGTATCTCTATTATATAATATACGTATGATAGGAAGTTAAAGTAAATGCATCAGTAATTTACTGTTCAGGAGTTTCAGAAGCTGAGGATCATTATGCCTGTAGCTCTAATGATTCTATAAACAGTGGCGTGGTCACAAGAGGAAAGAGAGGCAGTGGTTGGCGACATGTTAGTGACGTAGACGAGGTAGATGGCACTCGGGCATAGTGTTATTCTCCATCTGCGTATCAGTTTGATCTCTGGAGATATATGCCGTATTGGATTCGCTATAAGTATCACTAAAAAATTGCTTTAAAGTAAGAAAAGGGCCTTGCAGTTGACAACCCACAGTGAGCAAAAGCATTAATCAAATAAATTTCAGGTAGAGTGTATGATTAGCACATGGAGTACCAAACACATCAAAATTTCTGAAATAATTTTGAATCCATTTGTATATAGAATAATCAATAAAGTACTTATAAAAGTAAAGTACTCAAAATCAGTAAAGTACTCAAAAGTTCACAATTTTAATTGTAAATATCTCCGCCAATTTTACAGATAACTTCATGAAACTTTTTCTTGTGTTTTTGCTATGGTATAGTGTATATTTTTCTAATGCGTCTTTCAGTCGATTTCCTTTATTTTTTAAAATTATTTTATAACTTCTTTATTCGCCCGTAAGGACTTTATAACTTTCCTAATAAATTCAGTATAATAATTTTATTATAGGTACGAATTACTTCCCTGGCTATACGAAACGCCGTTTGTAATTTAAAGAACTTAAAAGCACTTTACTGATAACCCTATATACTTGAGCCGAATTGATGTTGATTACTGCTCAAACATCTTGTGTATTGGTTCAGATGTAGATTTTCCTAACATTTTGGAACAAGACAGGAGAAATGCATAAAACTAAAATATTTATCAGGGAATTTTGATTGAGTCTAGGAAGTTGAGGAAATGTGCGCTTTTTGAATGACAGTTAAAACGATCTCCAGCTTCGCTAAATCCGTCCTCAACATATCGACAATCCCTTCAAGACTGTGCCTAGAGCATAAATGTCAATCTTCTCCATGCATTACTGGGATTAGGGGGGGGGATGAGTGGTGAAGTTAAAACGTAACTGTAATTTTTCATTTATATAATTGAACAAGCGAAGATTCCTAGCTGAACAACAACCTTTAAATACAACAATTTGAACCATTAAAAAGTTGACACTTCATAATATTAGACAAAATTAATTTCAAAATTTGTTTTTAAAGTTATTGATATCACTCTTTGAAATTATGCCATTTACATTTTTTTACACTATAATATGTGTTTTAATGATAGGTAATTAATGATTACAAACCAGTGTTATTAATTTTTCATGTATGGATCCTTATTCTTCATTTCTATTGTTAGCCGTTTATGATTACTGGTTGTGCTAAATGGCGCAACAAACAGGTTGAATTAATAGAAGGAACAAAATTGACATACATTTGTACAGGATGAACTAGTTTTGAACTAGAGGAAAGACTTTTTTTTTTCAATTTATGAGCTATACTTGATTTTTTTTTCAACAATGGCAGTGGTGAAACATTACAGTACAAAAAAAAGTCATTTAAAAAAATCTAATTAAATGTATAACAATATTATTTTAATGCATAATCCAATGCAAATGTTTCGAATAAAGATAATTTCTCTTTAAAAATATTATTTTGAAAAAATATATATTTCATTCACTGTTGTCTTATATTTTTATGAATCATATCTAAGTCTATAATTCAGAGTGGGCAAGTATACGAAATAATATATCTACGATGTTATAAATATATATTATAAAGGCTGACTTTAATTGGTGTCGTGTTAAAATAGCTGGTAGATTTAGATTAACAGTATGTTTTAAGCCCATTTCAGAAGTGGCATAATTTTATACTAGTGTTAAAGCACGAGAACGACACTTAAATAACTTCCCAACATATCGAAATTCAATGTCCTACCAATGTAAGAGAAAAGAATTCCTAGTTAAAATTACTAATTTCAGATAGGCATTCGTGCCTGAGCCTATCCTCAAACTGAGATCAATACTACTTCTAGGTTGATGTATTCTGTGCTCTATTTCAATGTTTAACCCTAAAATGTCTAAGAAATCCTAATTACTTTTTAGCTTAATTACTACTCAATATGGCTATTCCGTTTTTAGCTGTTGATTCTAATGCACCTGTACCCATTTCAGTAGCGCCAAGCGTTATGGCGAGCGTGTGTGGGTGAGTGGTTGCTGATACTGTGTCAAGTAAATCTGACGACTTTGGTTGCGGGTAGATGGCGCCACAACAGCTGTACGAAGGTTGAAGGCTCATCACGTCCGGGTCACCACTGTGGCGATATGCTATGAGCGAGGATAGAACCTGGGACCTTGTGGTTCACAGTTCAGTAACATGACCATGATACAAAAGCAATTGCTCGCGTAGCATAGTTGTTAACTGGCTTGTAAGCTTTCACCACACTTATTATGAACAGATGTCCAAAGGTGAAAGATGAATATATTTAAGTTAGAATTGCATTAAACTGTGGATAAGTAATCTTGAAAGTGAAGGAAACAACCTACAAGGAGAGATAAACGATTGTAGGAAAACTAATGTCTCAGATTCCAGAATAAACTATCGGCAGTAGACAATGATCACGTTGAAAAGGATTTTGCAAATACCATAAATATCGGAATTATTATCTTATCCAATATTATTATGTATTTGAAGAATGTTTGCCTTTCATTTCATTCTTGGTTTAGTCCACTTGTATTTTTGCTTCTCTATGAGGTTACATGATGAATATTTCAAGAAGAATTTCACAAATTTTATTCAGGATTGGTTGACAAAATAACTCTAGAGGAGTCTTCCAACTCTTAATATTTTCAATCAACATCAATTTGAGGATTCCTTTATTCTTTGAAACGAAATATTCCTTTATCGAAAATATATTCAAACGTCGCAAGCTCTTTCTCCCTCTAAGCTTTGAAAATTAATTTTTCTGTAAAACATTGGTAGAATCTATATCCATAAAAAATACATTTAAATATGCAAATAAGAAAGTAGAGGCTGATTCTTTTTATCTTGAGATGTAAAGAAATGAAAAATCTCCCCTGAGCCATTTCCAAAAATGTTGTGAAAGTACAACTATTAGGTTGAAAAATAGGGAAAAGAATGTCACAACCTTCCGACAAGATGTCCCATGTTTAGTTTAAAACAGTATGTAAAATTAAGTGCTGAAAATCTCTTTTCAGTCCTTAAAATGCAAAAACTGTTTGATATTAGGAAAATTAGATCCCTGATCCTCTGAGCTGAATCTAGATTTTCATTCTGCCTATAACTAGGTTTAGAGGGTATCAACCTGATATCAGTATATTATGAACCTGAATATAATATTGACCTGAACTTAATATCAACCTGAACGTAGTATCATATAATACCAACCTGATATTAGTTAATATATTGAATATAATTTCAACCTTAATATAAAATATCAACCTGATATCATTATTGGGTGCCTTATATAAAGTATTAGGTAGACGAAAGTTATATAGATTAAGAGTATCAGGACTCAGGTATCATTTTTTGAGTGTGATTGATACCAACTAGTAATCTCGACATCATTCGTTTTCTATCCGGTCACACTGCATCAATCTGATAAAAGTATTAGATCAATATGACCTTCACCATCCCACCTTGGCGATGGTTTTTGCGTGAGTGGCGTTTTTTAACTATATGTATTTCACCCCCAGACTCTAATGTCCGTTATCCCATGTGAGGGTATACATACCTGCGAAGAATCCTAGTCTTCTTCTGTACTAACTGTATTAGAAAAGCCTTTCCTTTTTTCTTTTCAACCACCAGTCACTGTCAAAATGAAGAGCACTGGTACATAGTCATTAATATCTTTACGGAAGAAAATAATCCCAATTTAAAATCATATGAGTATTAGTATCAAGAATTTGTCTTGGTAAAAGTGCAAGAACCTGACCAGTACCCAACGAGTACAAGATGGGAAAAAACTCAGTCATTTACCTGCTGTACCTAGTACAAAAGCGTCAGGTAAAATTTCAAGTACAAAAGTATTGGATACAATCGAGTATATCAAACTGTACCTAATACAGTCAAACCAGATACCAGCAATCTTCCTAAAAGGAAAGCCACCAATTCGTGAATAGTTGACTCTGAAAATCAAAAAGAATTGTGAACTTAATATTTATAAAAAAAATAAGAAATGGAAACATCAATAATAAAAATCCCTCTGTGATGAAGACGGAAGAGATATTTTTCATTTTAACGAAGCCCCTTTTTCTATTTTTCTTCTTTTTATCTCAATTTTTGTAGGTGTGAAAGAGTTTATTTTGAATAAAACAGAAACGAGTTCCAGTTATTTCAAAAATACAAACTGAACATTTATCTCCGTTTTGCGGGCCCACATTATCTGTCAAAAGAAATGAATTTGGTTGAGTTATTTGCTAGAAGATAACACAAACTTTACATCTCTCTAAATGGCAGAAAGATCTATTAAGTGCATTCCACAAAAATGCAATATAAGGAAGCTGTTCCAAAATACAACTTAACTTGCATCACTGAAGTTTAAATATATAGACAGATTTAAGATTACTTTTTTTCCAGGTGGTAGGTATGTGGTTTTTGTATGTTATAACATAAAGAAATTTATTTTCTTGTATAAAAAGGACGAAGTTCAGAAAACCATTGGTAAAGTTAGAGCGGGATTTAAAATAACTTCTTACTTATATGACTATATAAACATGTAAAATGTATTCAAAAGAAGAAACATATTTTTAATAAAATATATTTTAAATTTTTTACATAAAAGACATGATTACAAAAATAGATACGATTCGGTGAGATCAAATAATCTTTCACTCTCTGATTTTCTGTAAAGCAAGCAATTATCTTAAGTAATTTAACGAAATTAATATTTTAAAGATAGAAAATGTTACATACTTAAGCTTTCTAATATGTTTTTGCCACATAGAGAGTCTTATTAAAGTCATGAGACTAATTTTAAGGTTAGTAAGGCATATAGAAGCAATTCAATAACATGTAGTCTCGATAGCAAAAGGGGTTGATGTTGTGTAAAATGTTTTTTTGTTATTGAATTAAGTGAAATAAAAGGGCATAACAGACAATACAAACATCTTAGATGTAATAGAATGATAATTTAGAATAATGGAACAACACAATTACATGATACAGAATATGCGAAACGTGTTTACTTTGTGTGCCAAATCCTTTGAATATTTAAACTACTCCAAAGGATTGGTGATAATGCGGATCTTTATTTGATATTATCAAATTTGTCGTGCTACATAGGATTTAAAATGCTGTTTTTAATTCATTGAATTGTTGCACCTTTGAAAATTTGAATTTCATTAAATCTGTGTCACCGATTTCATCGGATGCAAACTTTTCTTTTCTTTAATTCGTTGGCAACGAATCTATTTTAACGAACAGCCTTTGATTTTGGGACCCAATCTTCTTTTGTTAAAATGTCTTTTCTCCGTATGTTAAAGCAGATACATAAAAAAGACATTAAAATATGCAACTATCCTTAAAATTTGTTTTATGAAGCAATATGTAATATTGCTTCACTTCAAAGTTATTCTTATAGTAAGGAAGAACGATTTAGAGATAGTTTTTAAAGTTTTGGAATGGATGGTAAATTAATTACCTCTGGTCAACGGCAAACTTGATGATCATTTGGTATTTCAGAATTTTGGCGACAACAATTAGGATTCTAGACAATCCAAGAATTATAATGATATTTTTAATAGGAGAGGAAATTTGCAGATCCTCTAAATAATACACTCTATTGCGGAGCTGTAAAACGCAAAGCATTCAACATGTTGTTCAAGAGTGTTGACAGCAGAGCGAGCTTTCTATCTGGACTCGGAGCATTATTACTATATTTTGTTTAATTTGTAATGAATGTTTGTACTATTGTCTTTGTTTGCATTTCGTCTGTGTTTTTCTGCCTTTGTTTCGTGTTTTCTTGTGGAAGTAAGCATCCTTATCCTTTATCAAATAATTTGGAGTCTTTGCACCGAACAACTGTCGAAAGAATTTCCATAATAGTATCAAATCTTATGCGCAACAATTTGATTTTTGTTCCCTTGCCTTTCAAGTTATTATAATTTCCTTTTACACAATTTCATTAACTTTTGATATTCAGTTTCCTGGACTTCTTAAAAATTTTTCGCATGGGCTTGTCCAAAGTCGCACTTAGACACTTATGGGGATCTGATCAGTAACGCCATATCCATGGTATTTATGCGCGTATCTATCACCCGTCCACTTGTTGTTTTTGATGTCTGAGAATTCACAGGCGTTTTTGTAAGAAATGACATAATAAATTAGATCCTCTGGGCCAACTGCATGTTTTTGCATTCCCTTTACAGGGAGAATGGCACATTTAAGGCTAAATTGGCCGCACCATGGGCCTTAGGAAAAAGGCTTTAGAAATATTTATTCATGTGCTTCTTATCAACCGTATTCCAAAATATTCCTCGGTTCATATTTAAAAAAAAAAAATCTCATTGCTGATTTTATGGTCTATGATTGGACATTCACCGTAGAACGTGCAATAGCATTCCCGGAATTAAATAATTTAAATAATGAATTTAATAATTTATCTTTTTCCACATTTATATAACATTTTGAAACCACAATAAAAAACTTTTAAACCTTTCGAAACCATTGCTCTTCAATGATATAAATTGTACTATATAACATAAACATAAAAATAACACTCATATAAAATATATCTGATTAAATGCATATTTTATAGAGCTACTTCATATTTAATAATGTTAATATCATCTTTGATTAACTCAGTTTGATGAAAATCATATGGGGTTTCTTTAATTTATTTAAAATGTCAAACTGTCAACTATTTTTGATGATTATAATATTTTATTAAGCTTAATTCATATAAGAGGAAATAAAAATGTGTATGAGAAATAAATATAAACATTAAATTAAACCCCATTCCATAATGCAAATAAAACTCTAAAATGTCTCTATTAAATTATTAATAACCACGCTATAACTTGTTCTATTACTCAAGCGACAATGAATCACTTTCCTCTCAAGACAAATTCCCATTTAAGTGAATAGTCGGCTATTGGTATAAATACAGATTTAACCTTTCAAGGAACACTTTATATGTGTGAATTACTCTAGCTGATAGGTTGCCTTTATTAGAGTAACAGACATCTTGATTAGGCTACGTTAGGGAATGAATTATATATGAATTTATATGAATGGGGCCTTAAGACAAAATGCTTGTAAGGTTATGGTGGTACTATAGTGTCAGAAAAGCTAAATAAACAACTGAAATTTGGGGTATGTAAGTAGAATGGATCATAATAATGTCTTATATTTATTTTCAAGCTCTACCGTTTAGAATATGACTGACCAATTGAAGATGTTTATTTATAAATAAGTAAGATTGATTTGAAATAATTAACGACCCAGGAGGAATTGCTATAGGAAATGATTATTAGGTTTACTTGGTTAATATTAGAAAGTAATCAACGGGTATCACACAAAAGAATACATGGATTAATAGGTTTGTTTTAAAAAAATCGCAATTTTACTAAAAAAACATGTTTATTGCGTAAGATATTTAAAATGTTCCAAATTATATTATTATATTATCTGTATAAATAAAATAATTGATTAAAACCCAAACAATGAGTCCTCTATATCCAATCGTTTATTTAAAATGACCCGTCCTTAATTGATGTGAAAGTTTATGATCAACGGTCTAGATAAGTCTATACCATCATTGGCCTATCCTTTACTATATTTCAATTTCGAGAAAAAGCTCCAAACCGATTTTTTAATGAATATTTTATATTGGATAAAGCCGTCAGCACAGCCAGTTTACCCATTTTGAAAATTTTTATTTCATACTAGTTGATATGTCCAATGTTAGTTTGGATAAAATTCCTTGTATGCAGCAATTACTTAAGTATTAAATATAATTTTTTTTTAAAAAATGTATATTCAGAAGCGATATTATATCTGAATCAATTAAATTAAATTAAATTTAGCCAATATTCTCTTCTAGCCAACTGGTTACCAGAAGCCACTGGTGTATACATACATGTAGGACATTTTATATAGAATTCTTGAGAATTAGAAGTAATTCATAAATATATGATTTTATAATTTCAAATTGTATTAAAATATCTCAAACAAAATGATAAATTTAATGGGCTTTAACTCGGAAATTATACAAAAGAAAATATTTTTATTTTCTGCCATAGCATGTATAATCTATTTTAGTGTGAATATGATAAAAATATTGAATGTATTTCAAACTGCGGTATAATTGCAAGTTTATCGTCTTATTAGTGTTGCTAATTTCCAAGAAATTTACTTTTTACCAGTTTCTTTCCTAAATGAATGCATATGAATTAACTATTATGAAGTTTTAAGGCGGGGAAAGGCAATTCAGTTTTAAGAAGTAAGTAGTTAAAATGTTCAGAAGGAATTTAATAAATTAGTTGCTTTAAAATGTAAGCAGAAGAAAATAAACGGTTAATCTTCGACTTAAAGGTTTTCGAATCAACGGAACTTATTAACTGACTCAAATCTGTACTTGTCGGAATAAAATATGCACTGTAGAATAATCGTCAAATTATAATACTAAACTCCGGGTTTAAACGTCGGGTTTTTAAAAATAGTTTTTGGTAGCAAATATTGGCGAATATGAAAGACAAGCTATTGTGAAATTTTCCCCGGTATTGTTCTATATTGTCGAAAACTTTATAATCTACATAGATTTTGTAATCCATACCTAATATACTATATCAATTTGAAAAATTATCACCATTCTTTTTTAATTTTCATTATATTCATTATGTTTCAAAGACATGCTCATGCAAATATTACTACACAAACACATAGTTGCGTAGTTTTTCACAGAAAAGCGTTAGGCGTGTTTGTAAAATATAAGTACAGTAGATTTCCGAGTATCCGGCCTAATGTAAAGGAAGGTCCGGCCTGATAACATAAAAGTCAGATAGGCTGGAGCTCGATGAACTCATTTTTTTGCCCACTATTACCAGAAGACAGAAGTTTGTATACTAAATCCCACTGTTAAAATACGTATTTTCTCGCTTCTTATTGAGTACTAAATCCTCTATTTATCTCAAGTCGCGTATAATGTGCCGGTAATGTGTCGCGTTAAAACAGAAAGCTCTGTACTGGTATTTATACACTGCACTGCAAGCTTTAAGAATTTATTAAAGAAAAAATAAGTTAAAGGATATAAATTGCTCACAGTTTAACATAAATTCTGTAAGGCCTAACTTAAAAGCAGGAAATATAAACAATGTCGCCAATGCTATGCCTCGTCTTCTGCATTTAACTACGATGAAAGAAAACAAGGCCGGATAGTACGGAAATCGGATAATCGTGAACCGGATACTCGGGAGTGTATTGTATGTAGGTTAGGAGAGACTTTTCAACATCTCTTTATATATGCCTGATAGTTCCATAAAAGAAGCATTTCATTAGATGAAGTTTGTCAAAACACTTGAGCAGTACGTGAATGAGTTGTTAATGGTGCTGACATTGGCGACTTTTTGTAAATTATTTGGAATAAACATTTTTTGGAAGAGAATAATTGCTTGCGTGGCGACTCATTTTGGCGGTAGATGACAGAAATAGGCGGAACAAAAAGCAATTACAGCGTAATAAGATGTTATTTATTATTTAAATTATTGCCTGTATTTTTCATTTGCGTTATAAAAAAAATGGAATGTCTGGCAGTAATTTTAAGTAATATTCAAAATTGTAGTAAAGTTTATGAAACAAATTTTTTCTTATATTAAATAGTAAATAAAGCAAATAAACTTAGCAGATGGATTCATTGATTCCATCTGCTAAGTTCAATATATATTGTTTGAACCCATCTGCTAAGTTTATTATTCAAACAACAATATTTTCATCACTTAGATATCATACAAGATACAAGAATCGCCACTTTTTTTCAGAACAATTCAATTTTTCCAATTCAGCCGATATCTGAAATTATATACAATTAATTAATAAAATAAATTTTCTCAATTGAGAAAAAAATATGGTATATAAATATCTCTTAATTTAATTGTTTATCAATTTTTTCTGCGATAAAAATTTTGACAAAAATATTTAACCCCAATTTAAATTTAATCAAGGTTTTTAATCATTTTTAAAAATTCTTAATAGATAGAACCTATAATTCATAATTTTTATATTTTGATTTGAAATATATAAAAAACTGAGCCGGCAATAATAGCCGCATATAAATACAATGTTATGAATCTAAGTTAATCGTAATATCAAACAATAAACCTGGCGGTACGATCGCCATATTGTTTTTTTAAGTGATAACTCGAAAAATAACCATCCACTAAATTTAAATTGCCCTGCGATTCAAATGAAACGTTGTTTCTTGTTGCTATTCGAGAGGGCTTTTTTTTTTGGAGATTATTTTACAGTTAGCCAAGGTTTTGGGAATTTGGCAGTGAAATTGTCCCTTGATGTAATTTTATCCAATTTATGGACTAAATAAAGAATTAATTTTAATCCCATGATGTAATCTTATTGTATGCCAAATATTAAAGACTATAGCTACATATTAACCCTTTCGCCGTCCTCTCTTGTTCGCGATAATTTCTCTCCTGCGGTCCTCTGTTTTTCGTCACATGTAGTGTTGTTTCCTCTGTAAGATTAATATATATCTCTTTATATTAATTACATTATATTTAGTATATATTATTAGTATATATACTTTGTATGTTATAATATATTAATACAATGTCTTTGTACAGATTAGAACAAACAAAATTAAAACTCAAATAAATAAACATTTACAAAGCGTTTTAAAATATAGAAGAAAGCTTGAAGCATGTTACGAAGCGCCTTGCAGAAATTTCACTTGAATGTGCTAGACACGTTACGGACGACGAAGATGTTAACCTTTTTGTCATAAACTTTACCAGAATAACACAGACTGACTTTCGATCAAAATTTATCTTTATTAATAGCATTTGCGATCACTTGAATTTTTAGTTTAATATGAAAATCAAGGTTTATTCAATTCCACAAATGATATTCATTATATCAAAAGCATATTCAAATAATAATAGCGTGTTTCTATCTATAATTACTTAACATATGAAGCGAGAAAATCTCATTTTAAAATAGATCAAATATTAAAAAAAAAACAATAATATAAATTTTTGAGTTTCTAAATCTACAAAAATATTAGATTTCTAAATCTACAAAAATATCTATATTAGATTTCTAAATCTACAAAATATACGTCGAAATAAGAATTTATAAAAATGCGCCTAACTTTTTAATCCCTTTTGAAAAATTTAATACAAAGACGTATTTCCCTTCTATCTTCACATTTTTACATTGTTTCCAGTAAATAAATTTAAAGTAAATAATTCAAGGCAATGAACTGCAACATAAAAAAAATATCTTTCAAGAATTTCCAAAGTATTTATTTAACGGGAAATAAGCCTTAAAGCGATTGTCGACTGCAGAAGAATTTCAAAGAGACCCTTAAGACAAAATGTTGTTACAGTTTATATAGTTAAAAATACTAGGGTTACCATAATTATAAAGTGGGGATTAGTAAAATTACAAAGAAAAATAAATAATAATGATGAGTTGACATTAATTATTACTATTAACTGACTGAATGAAATATTTTATTAATATGCTTTAGAGAATAAATTTTAAAGTGGTATTTATGTACTATATTTGTTTGAATAACAGAAAAAAATTATCAGTTTTGATATTAATTTATTCGGTTATAAGTTAAGTTTGGTTTTTAAAAGTTAATTAACCGAACTCTAAAACCACACACAAAATTTAACATTGTTTGTAGATCATATAGAAGTAACTTTATTAATGTTATACCTGGACTAATTTGGGACTGATTTCGTAATTTTGAGTTGTGATTAAATGGTGGGGAAGACAACAGATATGACATCCAAATATCCAAAATTTATTATCTCACCTTGATTGGTTCGATCTTCTAAAATGACCCACCTCCGGAGAAATGAGATTTTGAACACACGATTCTCTGCAGGTAAAATCATATTTTCTTTAATTGCGTGATGCAAAACTCTAATAGACAGACAGTTAGCCCTAGGACTTGCACATCTGTCTTGTTCATACTGTCCCACAATTACTGCAAAAACTCATCTTAATATCCAATTACCACGTGGATAGTAGGTTTTCACAATGAAAAATTTTTTAATTTTGAGCAGTGGTTAAATGGTGAGGACAACACCAGATCTAGTAATCAAATATCCAAAATTTATAATATCACCACCAAATGTACATTTGTCCTAAACTGGTCCGATCTCTTAAAATGACCATCCTACTGTGAAACGAGGGATTGAACACACGATTCTCTGGAGGTGAAATGATACTGTTTTGCTAAATGCGTGATGCAGTGCTCTAATAGACAAACAATGATACCTAGAACTATCCCATATGGTTTTTCCTACAGTTATTATTAGAACTCATCTTAATGACCCCCATTTACCGAGAGAATAGTAAGTTCTCACAATGAAAGATTTTTTTGGATTAATTAATTAAAAATTAATTAAATTTATAACGTTTATCCACAATAACCTCGAAGCACATTATTACCCCCAAATAATTTTCTTACACAACTTTAAAATTCAAGAAACAAGCGTTTGACTGTATTAATTACATTTCTACATAATTTTTTTGATACCCAATTCCAATAAATTTTAAAAAGAATATTTTTGATATATTTGGCAACAATATTTTTCACTGTTTTAGTTACTGGATTTCATTTTGCAATGATATAAAATGCATCTATTTATGCAAGCTGTCTTTAGTTTACAATTGAGGGCAAATTTTAATAAATTGTCGCGTTGTCGCGAAGATGAAGTTAGCGTAGATAAACCGTGTGTTAACTAAAAAGATAACACTTGCTAATCTCTACTCGAGACTTTATTCAAGGAACTAAATCTTACATCAGTTTTTATCCCAAGACGAAATGACTCGAATATTCCAAATTTAAAAAGATAAAGAAATTATAAGAACATTCTGGAACAAACGAGAAATAACAGAACGTAAATCAATAACAAAGCAATTTTTAGGCAACTTACCTGCACTCAGATACGAACTTGCGAACTATCACTTTCAGTTCATAGCAATCTACCACTGAGTTATCAGTCCGCGTCAAGTTAGAACAAGTTTCGTTACAATATCTAATAAATTCTACTTCTAATAAATTTTAAAAAGAATATTTTTAATACATTTCAAAATAATGCTTTTCATCGTTTTAGCTACTAGATTTCAGCTAAAGCATTTTGCAATGACATAAAGCACATTTATTTAAGCACGTTGTCTGTAGTTTACAATTAAGAGCACATTTTAAAAATAAAATAAAAATAGACGAATCAATACGTTTTAGGTGAAAGGTTGTTTAGTATGACCGATCTAGGAAAATATCTTTACAATTCTTTTTAATTACATAATTGTCTTTCAGACATTCATAGTCCACAATGTTTTACAATGGGGAACATAAATATTTTCTATGTAAAATAAAAATAATGTCTACAATCAAATACTGTTCTCAGGTCTATCCAATTTCGCAAGCTTTGAGCTTAAGAAGCTTTCAAAAGTTATTTTTAAACATATCTCAGACTTCATCCGCTTAAAATCGATAAGCTCAAAATCTAATTTCATCAACAACATCCTTGAAATCGTTCAAGTGGCTAAATGGAAAACTTTGTTCTTTAATCCGATTGTCAACTGGATTCTTTGAACACGGATTCCCAAGCGAGAGAGTATCTTCCAATTGCATTCAAACGAAATGGTAGGTATTCATGGGAATATCGATAGAAGATTCTAAGAAGTAGGGAAAAGTATTTTGTTTTCTTCTGTAAGCCCCATTTTTTTTTTCCACTCTAAGGAATTAGTTTGTTACTGTTTTTCGGCCGGACCGAAAGCCCTATGGAGAATATTTTGCAATAAATTTGGTTCCAAATCGATGATATTGAAATGAAGGAAATAATGTCTGCAAAAAACAAAACAGAAAAGGTGTAGATTCTATAAATTAAATTCCATTGTCTAGTTTGAACATAAACTGGATAAAATGTAAGCATTAAAGTTGTTTTTTAAGTAAAGTTTCTATGAAAGATTCTATTTACAAACAAATCAGTCTTTCTAAAGGCGACTGAAATTAAATTTATCATATCATTCATTCATTTCATTGTAAATGAATGACTTAGTAGAATTTCTATGGAAATATGAAGATTTCGTTGGTTTTAATTAGATTATGCTTATGTATCTGAAATTATATTTTACATATTAGGCATAAATATTATACCTAAGGTTATAATATTGACGCCTAGGTATAAGAAAGTCTTTAATTTCGAATAATGTATATAGGTAGCTAATTTTATATTTTATATATTTTTTTTATATTTTATATATATTTTTATTTTATAGGGGTAGTGTATTTTTATAAAGTTGTATGTATGGTATACTATACAAAATGAACATAAGGGTTAAGCAGAAGTACCAATGTGTTTGTTTATCTGATATAAAAAATCCTTTGAATCAGCAATCAGTAGTGACATGAAATTTTCACAATTTGACCATTTCTAAGTACCGAATATTGTTCAACATTCAAAAGTAAATACTTTTAAATTAAAAGAAAAGATTGTGAAAAAAATGCATTAATTAGACGACATATTCCGTTTCTGAAATAAGATACTTAACAAAGTCATCTAAGAATTCATAGAATATACGAGGTATTTGTGGATCATTTGTAATTTTTGCAAAAATCAACGATAATATATTCAACGATAGCCTACAGTACCTACAGGTTATAAATTAAAAAGAAAATGATTCGATACTCATGTCACGCACAGGTATGAAGATTTAGAGGTCAAAATAAGTACGCATACGCAAACAGGTGTTACATTTTCGGTCGTGTAATACAAGGTATGACGAAGTATAATGAAATAAATACTGATAAAATTACATATAAACAACACTTGAAATATCAGGATTAATGAAATTATAATGATATAAAATTAAAACCTATTTCTAGCAAAACAATTAATATAAATAATGTGACCACTGAAAGACATGCAAACTTTTAAAAAAAATGAATTAAAAAAAAATTGCCGGAAGAGTCTCTCAAACTTTTTTGCATACTCTCTAATAAATGCATTGTCGCCCCTCGCAAAATTGTGGAACTTGGGTAAGGCAGCGAATGTCTTGCGTAACATTGGAGAACTAATATTATGAAATAGCGATCATTAGTGTGAATCTAACATTATTACTTAATCTATCGAGTAATCATTGGGTTTTTATTTGCATTCAATCCCCCTTATTTCGGTGTCAATGCATAGAGGTAGCGCATCTTCCCCGTGATATGGACGTCCCGGGTTCGAATCCCGGTTCGGGCATGGTTGTTTTTCCTCTGTGTTCGACCTGTGAGGTGTGTGAATGTGCCCCCCTGTAAAAAGGGGCTGTGCAAGCGAATGTGTGAGTTTCATCTTCATATGAGCTAGAAGTCAGACTTCTGCCCTCGGGTGCTCAGGGGGTTTTACCCTCAGAAGATACTGCACCCCCTTTCCGTGGTAACGCGGACACGACATCATCATCCCCTTCATTAATACATAAGCATTCGAAAACTGAAAATGAATTTTGGGCGCTTTCCTCCGATCTATTAAAACGAAAATTAAGCATAGAATTACTATTGTAGACACAAGATCCCATACAAAATTTCATTTATTTAAATTATTGTGTTTACTTGAATGAAAAAATTACTGAACGATAGACGCTCAATACTTGTTAGATATGGTTCAAAATTTGATAAGAATCAACATTTTAGATACTAAACCTGCGTACCAAATTATATATATATATATAATTTGGTATGGTATTTATGAAAATTTGGTGGAAATCCACAAATGGTGTGTAAGGTCTATATACCAAATTCATCCTTATAACTGAAAGCATTTAAAGTTGACATGTTCATAAACAGACAGATATAATCCCAAAATTATTTGACGATTATAATATTTTCTCTCTATATACAGGGTGTTCATTAATTATTGTCGGGGTTTCCGTACCTCATAACTTTCGAATAAAAATTATTACGCAAAAACCGATTACGTATTCGTAAATTACAACTCAAAGAATTATATATTCGTAAATTACAACTCAAAGAATTATGAATACGTAAATTACAACTCAAAGAATTATGTATTCGTAAAGTACAACTCAAAGAATCGCCTTCAGCTGAATACCTACAAAGTGCAAATTGTGCAAGCTTTACACTTTAATATCCTTAATAAAATTCTTTGAGTTGTACTTTACGAATACGTAATCGGTTTTTGCGTAATATTTTTTATTCGAACGTTATGAGGTACGGAAACCCCGACAATAATTAATGAACACCCTGTATTTCATATAGAAGAAAGTAAAAATAATGTGGAGCATAGAAAGATAATAATTATTTTATTATTTAAAATAATAATGATACTAAAAAACGAAAATCCATTATTTATTATTTATCTGCCTTAACGTTTCCTCCTAGCCACCTTTAAGCTCTATCTCATTCAGTATTCCTCTATTAAAATCAATAGAAGGACACAGCTCAATTTTACTCTCAAAGTGCAACCACAATTCTTCAGAAAACTTCAGGTGTCGTCCCCAGAATAACTTCCAAGACTCCTTCACAATAAATCTGACAGCAAAAACCCATCCAGGCGCTCTTACTCTCACTGAAATCTTTCTAAAATAAAATGTTTACTTGCTCATATCCGTGCGCGCCACAGCCAAAACTCTCCGAAGAATTCTCCCGTATTACCATATTTCATGCCTGGGGCATAATTTCGAAGTTTCTTCCTATTCAAAAGAGGTTTCCAATTTAGTGGCATTTACATAAACCCCTTTTACTTTTCTGGTGGAGATGCTTCTGCCGAAGCAAGCCCTATCTAAAGAACACGGCCGCGAAACCGACACGTACACCGTCTTCCGGAGCGGGTTTTACGGTATTGTTATTGTTATGATGATTAATTGTCATGTTAATCTGGCCCGTATTGATGGATGGTTACATCGGCTCAGGAGCCTTCGCTCCATCGGCGAATAACAAACCAGGAGCGTCGATCAAAATTATTAAGAGCTAGTCTCTTCGGAACCTGTTTAAAGGGTGGATTATGCAAATCAGCTTAGGCAAGGAACTTGAGTGACGCCTTCATTTCAGCGTCGCTCCCGGAAATTCGGAACCAGCAGTAAATAAATTGCGACCCCTTTTATAATAAAGCTGTCGCCGAGGAAGTTAAAAGTCCTGCTGGATGTAGCATGTCTTAAGGTCCACTTTGGCACATAATTGACGATGCTCGGATTTGGCGTCCGTTTTAGGTGTGGTCGCAATTCGATCAGCGCTTCCTTTTTTACCATGAGTGGGTATTAACTCATTTTGATATTCAGCGTGATAGCTTTGTCGCAGAAAGGCTGTAATAAATTAACAGATCAGAGCTTGTGGACACTTGTCTTAATCAAGGAGGGGGTTGGCATAACATAGTCACTCTCTTTTATGTCAAGAAATTGCCCCGCTTTCCTCGTCAATATATTGATTTTTTGGAAGTGAAAAGGTATAAGTTTGTTCAAAGAGTAAATTATTTATCTGCATTCTATTAACTTGTGAAAATCCACTCTGATATTGCTTTCTTTTCCGTTTGTCCTACTGTCTCTGTCAATATTCACGAGGTTTAGATTCATCTTATACTCAAGAAGCTTACCGTGTTTTAGTGAAACCCATTAAAATATTTCGATAAATTATTTAGAGTCATACATTAATAGAATGCAATTCTTTAGTTTTGTATTGTATTTTATATAGTCAGTCACCGGCGATTGCCGCGATCTGGAAGTTAAATGTAACGATTAATGGCGCCTAACGCGTTAATATATCGATATGGCTAAAAGAAACTGTTTAGAATTAATTGCTTATTTTTTTTTTGGAAGATAACGAGTTAGATCCGGGAAATTTCACAATTTCCATAACAAATAACTAATAAAGATTTCCATAAGTGTTTCCAGATTAATAAAGCTCTATCATTTGATGACTGATTTCAAATTTTCTTCTCTCATCCCCCTCCCCCACTTCAAAAGTGACCCTATAAGTGGAGTTCAGATAGATGATTGGATTAATTTTATTCAAAAGTAGACATGTATCTAAAATTAATATAAAATAATTCTACTAAATTTCATTTATCTAGCGCCTTATAATCTCGAGTAATTTTGCTCATATTGAAACTAAATTCCACACAGTTTTTCCATGTATTTGAAACATCTGAATCCATTAAAATCAATCAAATTACAGAATGAAGAGCCAAATAATAATAAAATAAACACGCGATTAATGTTTTACCATGTAACGGGAATTCGTACAAACAAACGAAAAAATTGACAAAAAGATAAATTTAACACTTTCATACTTTTGAATTTTGTACACTTGCATGTATTGTATATACTTACATGTTGTTTAAATATAAACCGTGAGGTTGACAGCTTTAAAGCCAGCAGGAGTGTTTTTTTCTTCTACCGGCTTTCTCCTATATTCAGATAATCCATGACCCCCCCCCTCTGGATCATGTCAGAAATGGGGATGAGGAGCTTTCAGTATCGTGGTTGGTTCTCGCTTTCCTGGTGAATATAGAAATAAAGTGAGGTCAGCTACCCCTGCCGATAATGGAACGCATATTCTACGGAAAGAGTTGTACCGTGACTAGTGACGATCCTTAGGACTCAATTATATTTCCAGTTAATGCGGTTGAGGCATTTCGATCGTTGAAATCTACAATGTATCTTCAGGGGATTCGGTGTAGATACTTTTTTTTCCTGTCTATCTTCTTTTAATGACGGATTTTCAACTACGCAAAATAAGCAACTGCCTGTTGTTGCTAGACTGAAAGGAGGTCTGAAAGCAGGTAGATTAAAAATTTTATTTTCCTGGTTACCAAATCCATAATTATAAAAAGTAAGAACTCTATGAATAATAAAATTTTAGGATAATATTAAATCAAGTACATAATCAGGTTCTTAAATGTTCATCACATTCATTCACTCAGATATAAGAATGTTTATAAAACCAAAAGCCTGCTTCAATAGTATTGCATATAAATGCGGATTCTGGGCTATCTGAAGTCATAATAGATAAATAAAAAATACGTTATAACAAAATTAATAGAATAAAATCTATGACCTGAAATAAATATGCTTAACCATCTATTTAAAGAGTGCATTCGTAATACACATCGCTTAGGGCAGAAAAACACTTAAATCAACTGTTTCTCATTATTATCCTCTGCATCCCCTGAACGTATAATGCTAGTGGGGTGATTTAAGGAAAGAAGTGAAACTCTCAAAGATTATATCTAGCAGCAAGACAGACATAACCTGTTGGCAGCCCTTTTTTTACCCTCACCCTTAAACATTCCACATGCAACGCAATGCGGCGTGTTACACATGGTTCGCAATATAATAGAGAAAACTGAGTATTCATTTCGGACATTTCCTATTCAATCGATTTGATAAAAATTCTCACAAAAATGTACGTTTTTTTTTTTTTTTTCCAAAACCACATGTTAATTATTATTTTTCTAAACTGTGTTTTCAAATTATCGCTCTCATATGCTCATGAATATACATACTAACAGATGGTTTCCCCAGTTTGAGAAATTTAGCCCACCATTTAAGACAGATTTGACAATAAATCAGCATGCATTTTTGAGTTACTTTATTCTCATATATACCAGCAGATAGATAGACTTCCTTTTCAAGGAATTCAATCCAAATTTAACAGAAATTTATAGATTTGATGGATTGGTAGCCTTTAATCACCGTGTTTCAGTGCATTTTCGAATTATTGGGCTGTCATAATTACAGACAGAACAGCCATAATTTCAGCCAACTGGGTGATGGTCTCCACAAAACTTTCTCGCATACAATAATAATAATAATAATAAAGAGAGTTATTCCAGGAAAAGCTAAACATGGAACTGGCATACAATTCTCGTGAAATATTAAACGTTCGCCTGAATATAGCATTTTATTGAAACGGTCGTCTATTCTTTCACGAGTGTTGTGGAGATTAATCCCTGGCATGAGGTCATTAGTATCTGAAAATCGAATTTGTGATTTATAGGCTTTTCTCCCAACCAATTGAAACAAAAATTTGATACAAAACTATCCTTGTAGTCCCAAAACCCCATACAAAATTTAGCATATTTAAGTTTATGCGTTTTTTTAAGCTATCGCATTTAATGTTTTTGAAAATACAGACCAACAAACGGTCAAACTCTCATTGGATTTGGGTGTGGATTGGATTAGATTGCTTACACTATAGATGTTACACACGTGTATCAAATTTTATCTATCTAGCTCTCTACATTTGTAGTTATTATGGTAACTAATATTCGAACAGCCGGGTAGGCTTATTTGAACTGAATGAATTTTGGTCAAAATGTGGTAGAAATCAACAAATTTGATGTAAAGACCATGTACCAAATTTCAACCGTCTAGCTCAAAGCGTTTTTGAGTTATTTTTGTCACAGAAAGACAAACAGACAAATGGATATTTTCCAAAAAAGTGTTTTTCGAATTCAGGGATATCCGAAAATTGAGAAACGTAAAAATATTGAGGTCGAATATTCTGATGATTATTACACTTTCTCTTCTATATAGTTTCTTTTATATATTCTCTTTATTTTTCCACATACAAAAAGGTAAAAAATAACACCTCCCTAGCAATATGTGCTACTGCAAACTCAATACGTGCTTGAAGTGGCACAAATTAATGCCATAAGTATGGCTGCTATTACATAGAGGGTATCCTTCACACTATACGGAAGTGCGAAGTTCATATAAAAATGCCAAATAAAAACAATCAACATTTATTCGTGGACATTCATAGATTATACAGAAGGATGAGATTGTTATTAATTAAAAATGACGGCTTATGTGTCGTCATATTGAATTTTTCATTGTTTATTTGGTTTTCCTCAGCGAAACATCTACCTTCTGATTTTCATGGATCGCTGGAGCTTAAACTCAGCACATCCACAGTATATTTATTTGCATTTCATTTTTTAGAAGCTTAGGTTTAAAAATCTTTATCATCACATATCTAACGCACAACGTGACTACTACATAGAGGGTATCCCTCACATTATACGGAAGTACGAAGTTCATATAAAAATGCCAAATAAAAACAATCAACATTTATTCGTGGACATTCATAGATTATACAGAAGGATGAGATTGTTATTAATTAAAAATGACGGCTTATGTGTCGTCATATTGAATTTTTCATTGTTTATTTGGTTTTCCTCAGCGAAACATCTACCTTCTGATTTTCATGGATCGCTGGAGCTTAAACTCAGCACATCCACAGTATATTTATTTGCATTTCATTTTTTAGAAGCTTAGGTTTAAAAATCTTTATCATCACATATCTAACGCACAACGTGACTACTACATAGAGGGTATCCCTCACATTATACGGAAGTACGAAGTTCATATAAAAATGCCAAATAAAAACAATCAACATTTATTCGTGGACATTCATAGATTATACAGAAGGATGAGATTGTTATTAATTAAAAATGACGGCTTATGTGTCGTCATATTGAATTTTTCATTGTTTATTTGGTTTTCCTCAGCGAAACATCTACCTTCTGATTTTCATGGATCGCTGGAGCTTAAACTCAGCACATCCACAGTATATTTATTTGCATTTCATTTTTTAGAAGCTTAGGTTTAAAAATCTTTATCATCACATATCTAACGCACAACGTGACTACTACATAGAGGGTATCCCTCACATTATACGGAAGTACGAAGTTCATATAAAAATGCCAAATAAAAACAATCAACATTTATTCGTGGACATTCATAGATTATACAGAAGGATGAGATTGTTATTAATTAAAAATGACGGCTTATGTGTCGTCATATTGAATTTTTCATTGTTTATTTGGTTTTCCTCAGAGAAACATCTACCTTCTGATTTTCATGGATCGCTGGAGCTTAAACTCAGCACATCCACAGTATATTTATTTGCATTTCATTTTTTAGAAGCTTAGGTTTAAAAATCTTTATCATCACATATCTAACGCACAACGTGACTACTACATAGAGGGTATCCCTCACATTATACGGAAGTACGAAGTTCATATAAAAATGCCAAATAAAAACAATCAACATTTATTCGTGGACATTCATAGATTATACAGAAGGATGAGATTGTTATTAATTAAAAATGACGGCTTATGTGTCGTCATATTGAATTTTTCATTGTTTATTTGGTTTTCCTCAGCGAAACATCTACCTTCTGATTTTCATGGATCGCTGGAGCTTAAACTCAGCACATCCACAGTATATTTATTTGCATTTCATTTTTTAGAAGCTTAGGTTTAAAAATCTTTATCATCACATATCTAACGCACAACGTGACTACTACATAGAGGGTATCCCTCACATTATACGGAAGTACGAAGTTCATATAAAAATGCCAAATAAAAACAATCAACATTTATTCGTGGACATTCATAGATTATACAGAAGGATGAGATTGTTATTAATTAAAAATGACGGCTTATGTGTCGTCATATTGAATTTTTCATTGTTTATTTGGTTTTCCTCAGAGAAACATCTACCTTCTGATTTTCATGGATCGCTGGAGCTTAAACTCAGCACATCCACAGTATATTTATTTGCATTTCATTTTTTAGAAGCTTAGGTTTAAAAATCTTTATCATCACATATCTAACGCACAACGTGACTACTACATAGAGGGTATCCCTCACATTATACGGAAGTACGAAGTTCATATAAAAATGCCAAATAAAAACAATCAACATTTATTCGTGGACATTCATAGATTATACAGAAGGATGAGATTGTTATTAATTAAAAATGACGGCTTATGTGTCGTCATATTGAATTTTTCATTGTTTATTTGGTTTTCCTCAGCGAAACATCTACCTTCTGATTTTCATGGATCGCTGGAGCTTAAACTCAGCACATCCACAGTATATTTATTTGCATTTCATTTTTTAGAAGCTTAGGTTTAAAAATCTTTATCATCACATATCTAACGCACAACGTGACTACTACATAGAGGGTATCCCTCACATTATACGGAAGTACGAAGTTCATATAAAAATGCCAAATAAAAACAATCAACATTTATTCGTGGACATTCATAGATTATACAGAAGGATGAGATTGTTATTAATTAAAAATGACGGCTTATGGGTCGTCATATTGAATTTTTCATTGTTTATTTGGTTTTCCTCAGCGAAACATCTACCTTCTGATTTTCATGGATCGCTGGAGCTTAAACTCAGCACATCCACAGTATATTTATTTGCATTTCATTTTTTAGAAGCTTAGGTTTAAAAATCTTTATCATCACATATCTAACGCACAACGTGACTACTACATAGAGGGTATCCCTCACATTATACGGAAGTACGAAGTTCATATAAAAATGCCAAATAAAAACAATCAACATTTATTCGTGGACATTCATAGATTATACAGAAGGATGAGATTGTTATTAATTAAAAATGACGGCTTATGTGTCGTCATATTGAATTTTTCATTGTTTATTTGGTTTTCCTCAGCGAAACATCTACCTTCTGATTTTCATGGATCGCTGGAGCTTAAACTCAGCACATCCACAGTATATTTATTTGCATTTCATTTTTTAGAAGCTTAGGTTTAAAAATCTTTATCATCACATATCTAACGCACAACGTGACTACTACATAGAGGGTATCCCTCACATTATACGGAAGTACGAAGTTCATATAAAAATGCCAAATAAAAACAATCAACATTTATTCGTGGACATTCATAGATTATACAGAAGGATGAGATTGTTATTAATTAAAAATGACGGCTTATGTGTCGTCATATTGAATTTTTCATTGTTTATTTGGTTTTCCTCAGCGAAACATCTACCTTCTGATTTTCATGGATCGCTGGAGCTTAAACTCAGCACATCCACAGTATATTTATTTGCATTTCATTTTTTAGAAGCTTAGGTTTAAAAATCTTTATCATCACATATCTAACGCACAACGTGACTACTACATAGAGGGTATCCCTCACATTATACGGAAGTACGAAGTTCATATAAAAATGCCAAATAAAAACAATCAACATTTATTCGTGGACATTCATAGATTATACAGAAGGATGAGATTGTTATTAATTAAAAATGACGGCTTATGTGTCGTCATATTGAATTTTTCATTGTTTATTTGGTTTTCCTCAGAGAAACATCTACCTTCTGATTTTCATGGATCGCTGGAGCTTAAACTCAGCACATCCACAGTATATTTATTTGCATTTCATTTTTTAGAAGCTTAGGTTTAAAAATCTTTATCATCACATATCTAACGCACAACGTGACTACTACATAGAGGGTATCCCTCACATTATACGGAAGTACGAAGTTCATATAAAAATGCCAAATAAAAACAATCAACATTTATTCGTGGACATTCATAGATTATACAGAAGGATGAGATTGTTATTAATTAAAAATGACGGCTTATGTGTCGTCATATTGAATTTTTCATTGTTTATTTGGTTTTCCTCAGCGAAACATCTACCTTCTGATTTTCATGGATCGCTGGAGCTTAAACTCAGCACATCCACAGTATATTTATTTGCATTTCATTTTTTAGAAGCTTAGGTTTAAAAATCTTTATCATCACATATCTAACGCACAACGTGACTACTACATAGAGGGTATCCCTCACATTATACGGAAGTACGAAGTTCATATAAAAATGCCAAATAAAAACAATCAACATTTATTCGTGGACATTCATAGATTATACAGAAGGATGAGATTGTTATTAATTAAAAATGACGGCTTATGTGTCGTCATATTGAATTTTTCATTGTTTATTTGGTTTTCCTCAGCGAAACATCTGCCTTCTGATTTTCATGGATCGCTGGAGCTTAAACTCAGCACATCCACAGTATATTTATTTGCATTTCATTTTTTTAGAAGCTTATTAAAAATCTTTATCATCACATATCCAATTTCGCTCAACTGATGTGAGTTTTTTTTTTAATCTTTTTTTTTGTTCATTTCGATTTTATAAAAATCTAAAGTTTCACGATACCGAGTTTTGCTTTACTTATATCATTCATTCAATCAAAAAATTTAGAGATCCATTGTTCTTACTCTGATTTTTTTATAAGAAAAGATGAATAAAAGAAATGCTAATTTTAAGTCCGACCATCATTAAAATTCTAAAGCATTCTTGAAGAAAAATGAGCGTCTTCTCTCGGAACAGTTCACCCATACCCGAACATCTTCAAAAACCACGAAAAACAACAACGCTAAATCTCCAACCACAATAGTCAGCGAAACAATTTAGACCGAAAAACGTCTTTAAAAACATTTTAATTGCACGAAAGTCAAGTTCATTATAGAAATGTTTCTGCCTCAACGACAACTCGCGTTTTCGATTTACCAGGAACAGTGAATGCAGCAGTCTTAACAATGCCTTTTCTTTTCGACTGCATTGAAACAAAACTTGAATATTGTTTAAATTTTAAAAGGAGTTTTTCAGGCATAACTAAAACGGGCTAAAATTATTTCAGTCAAGATGCATGGCCCGAGGCGAATGCCTTTTTCGGTGGATTAGTTTTTTGAAAATCATTTTTCTTTCAATTTTCAGCCCCGTATTCATTAGCAGAGAAAAATAATGATCCCGATATTCTTTAAGGCTTACGAAAGCAAGTGCTGAAATTCTTAAATGTGTTTTGTTATAGCATTTATACTTGGAAAAGCATTCGCGTATCGAAATAATTTTCTCTATTTTCTTTTCTTTTTTATTTCTCTGAATTGCAATCAATAAATAATTTTTATTGGTGTTTTTTTTTTTTTTCAATATGATACGTACTCAGACTTTAAATATACCTTATTTTTGAACGAATGGTTGGCAACACAGAACATCTTCATTCATCATCATTTTAATGATTTTAGTTTATTTATATTAAAGTTCTGTTTTTGAAACTATTTGAAGGATATCTAAGACTGGCTGGACATTCTGAAACATGGTTTACATGCAGACTAAATAATTTTCATTGGTTTTGTCATTCTGATACATATGCAGATTTTAAGTATAAACTATTTTTTGCACGAATGATTGGTACCACAGAGTATCTTCTTCTCATCAACTGTTTAATAATTTTAGTTTATTTATATTAAAGCTCTGGTTTTGAAATTATAAGGTGTATATTTGGGACTGACTATCATTTTGAAACATGGTTTAGAAGAAGAGTAAATGATTTTCATTGGTTTTCTCAATCTGATACATGCGCAGATTTTAAGTATAACCTATTTTTTGCAAGAATAGCTGGCAACACAGAACATCTTCTGTTCATCAACTATTTAATAATTTCAGTTTATTTATATTAAAGTTCTTTTTTTGTATCTATATGAAGGACATATGGGACTTGTTGGCCATTTTTAAACCTGGTTTAGATGCAAAGTAAGTGATTTTCATTGGCTTTCTCAATCTGATAAATACGCAGATTTTATATATACCTATTTTTTGCACAAATGATTGGCAACACAAACATATTGTGTTCATCAATTGTTTAATAATTTTAGTTTATTTATATTAAAGTTCTGTCTTTGAAACTACATGAAGGATATCTGAGACTGGCTGGCCGTTTTGAAACATGGTTTAGATGAAAAGTAAATAATATTCATTAATTTTCTCAATCGGATATATACGCAGATTTTAAGTATAACTTATTTTTGCACGAATGGTTGGCAACACAGAGTTTCAGAATATGCTAATAATATATATGGAGAAAATAAGTATAAAATCATTATTAAAATCACTGTATCGAAAGTAATCCATAACTGTATAAACCAGAACAGTAAGTAACTAATTCATAACAGTATTCATAACAGTTCATAACAGTACAACATTCAACATATTTATAAAAAATACTTAAACGAAAGTGTAAAGTCAAGGAAAAGAATAAACATTTACGATTTATTAAGAATATAAATATTTAAAAAATTAAGAATTTTTTGCTCGTGTTTCACAAAATACCGAAATAGGATTTTAAATATATCTTTTATAAATCAACAATTGTAACTAAATAGTTTAAGTACTTTTACTCATTATTTATATGTGTATTATAAGTCTCAAAATAAAGACGAATTTTTAAAATGCAGCATAAAATCCAAAAAAGGCAGCGAAATTATTGAGATATAAATTAATTTCCTGTTAATGAAATTTTTCATTATTAAATTTTCTAATTCCTTATTTCATTTAATAATTATTAAAAGATTCATAAACCGCAAATTTCAATTCATCATTTTATTTTTAGTATTTCATTTATTTATTCAAGATTTTATTAAATTCATTTGATTACAAATGTCAGAAACGGAATTAAATTGTGAGCAAATATCTTTGACCATGAAACATATAACTGTAAATGTTTCGATGAAAAAGTTTCTGATTAATTTACATTAAACTTTTTTTTCGCTGAAACTCATTTTCAACATTCAATCTTTACTGAAATAGAATTAATTTTTCATCCATATTTGTTTTCATTCACAAATATTTGTTCGAATTAACTTTCATTTAGATATTATTAATAGACAATTATTATTTTTTAATAGACTGATAAAGTATTAGCAATAGATTTTTATTAATGATAAATATTAATGATAATTAATTTATTTCACATGCTGTCTAAAACCATATAGTGAAAATTACTCTTTCAATCAGTATCAGCAATGAATTCTTCTAATATTGATGGTATTAATTAATTAATTTCGAATTCTGTCTAAAACCATGTAGTAAAAATCATTCTTCCAATCAGTATCAGCAATAATTTTTTATAATATTGAGGATAATTGATTAATTTGACATTCTGTCTAAAACCATATCGTGAAAATCACTCTTCCAATCAGTATCAGCAATAGATTTTTAATACTGATGATATTTAATTAATTTCATATTCTATCTAAAATCATATAGTGAAAATCACTCTTTCAATCAGTTTCAGCAATAGAATTTTAATATTGATGGTCATTAATGAATTTCATATTCTATCTAAAACCATATATTGAAAACGACTTTTTCTATCAGTACCAACAATATATTTTTAATATTGATGGTCATTAATTTCATATTCTGTCTAAAACCATACAGTAAAAATCACTCTTTCATTCAATGTCCTCAATAATTTTTAATATTGAAGGTCATTAATTAATTTCATGTTCTGTCTAAAATCATAGAGTTAAAATCATTCTTTGGATCAGTATCAGCAATAAATTTTTAATATTAACGGGATTTAATTAATTTCATATTCTATCTGAACCGTATAATGAAAATCACTCTTCCAATCAGTATCAGAAATAAATGATTAAAATTGATGATTTTTAATTAATTTCATATTCTGTCTAAAACCATATATTGAAAATCAATCTTTCAATCAATATCAGCAATAATTTTTTATATAGAAGGTCATTAATTAATTTCATATTCTGTCTAAAATCATAGATTGAAAATCATTCTGTCAATGAGTATCAGCAATAGATTTTTAATATTAACGGGATTTAATTAATTTCATATTCTATCTGAAGCCATATAGTGAAAATCACTCTTCCAATCAGTATCAGAAATAAATTATTAAAATTGATAATCTTTAATTAGTTTCATATTCTGTCTAAAACCATATATTGAAAATCAATCTTTCAATCAATATCAATAATAGATTTTTAATATTGATGGTCACTGATAAATTTCATATTCTGTCTAAAACCATACATGGAAAATCATTCTTCAATGTTATCTCTTATAGCTTCTATTCTTTAATTGGGTGAATCTCTCAAAACTAAATCTAAGGCAAAAACTAATCAGTCATTATTTGTGACAAAACTTATCAATGATGAAAATTGTAAGCATTTAATATTTTATAGCGCCTCTACACCAATTAAACACGGAATAAACGATCATTAAGTCCCGTTTATGTAAATAAGCAGCGTTCTTTCCCCACCGCATCATAATTACCCAAGTTTAAAACCAAGTGCTGTTGGGTCAACATCAGAGATCTTCCAAAAAAACAACCTTGGTTTGATGTATAATTAGTCTTTGCAGAAAAAAGGGGACAAACAGAGTGAGATAGATGAAAATTTTCCGCATATTGCCTATTAAATAAGTTAGTTTCTAGTAAATAAAACCCGAGATGTCAGAAATATTATTTTAATAAGATAGCACTTGGATAGAGGGAATAATTTATGATGTAAATTTTAATGACCCGGTTGTGAAACATGAGGGAAAGTTGCCTGCTAACAAGCTGGAGGACGGAATAATGGGAAAGTAGACTTGCTTCTAAATCATGTCTTAATTTCAAAGAAGACAAAAAAAAAAAAAAAAAAAAAAATGGAACAGATGCACTCAGTGTCTCCCCGTAATTCAAGAACTTTATGGATGAATCTTGGTAATAAGGATTTAAGAAGTTTTCTTCTTCTAAATTGTGGTGTAATTATGATTCAATTGTTTTCCATATACTTCAATCAATATCTATACTTGTACATAGAGGCATCAATGTTATAAATATTGCATATAAGATAATCACATTAATCAATATACATTTTTAAAATATTCAGTAAATGCTAAATGATTTTTTTTTTGAGATAGAAAGGTAGATTTTATCTCATTTTGCAACCGCTGTAATGTGTGTGTCACAAAGATAAAACCCAATATTTTTACTGTATTGTAAATCGGTCAAATTAGGAATATTATATTATATAATAAAAATCGTTCATAAACAGCTTTTACAATGATCTGCAAACCATAAATAAACATTCTTTAAAAATGATTTTGAAATAATGAAAGATTCCAATTTATTGTTTCGTTTTTAACATTTATAATGCCTATATCAAAAATATTATTGCCCAATAATTTTCTGACATTGTTTAATATTCTTATGCTGCTGTTCAATATTTTTAAAGCATTATTCAAAATTCAAGATATAATAATTGCTAATAAATGTTTTTTGAAAAATTCTGCAAACGATAAATGAATTTCTCTTTATTTAAATATTTTTCCAGTGAAAGATGATTGTTTCGTTATTCTGTTTTTTAATTGCTATAGTGCCACTTCCACTAAGATACAATGCAAGATTTTCACGATATTGCTCAACAATATTTTTACAATATTTCTCAACAATATTGCACATTATTTCTCAAAAATATTGTACATTATTTCTCAACAATATTGTACATTATTTGTGCAATATTGTTCAGTATTCATGATATCGCGTAATAAATAAAACACGGAGGATATCTCATTTTAAATGATGTTAAAACCAAATAGAATAAGTGATCATTTATGCAATTATATGTTGTTTCGACATAATTAAGATTCATTCGTAACTATTATAATGATAAGGTGTTTAGTATATACATCATTTTCTGTATTAAAGAAGATTTGCATCTCTTGATACCAGAAATCATGTTAATTATGATAATGATTTCAGAATTATACACATTTGATGAATTGATAGAAAACAAAATGCCTTAAGAAACTATAAACAATTGTGCAAACGAATGTAAATAAGTTGTTCATTCTATTTTCTTTTAAAGGTGCAATATAATCCATTTGAAAAACTTCAAATATATTTTATTCATCAAAATACTATTGAGAAAGCATTGAATGAAAATGCGATTCAAAACGCTGTACCTAGTACTTACAGGAATCAGCAACATTTTTTCTTTTTCCAAATAAATAACCATCTAAGTTTTTTTAACTCTGACATGAAAAAAAAAAATAATTCCATCAATGGTATGGTATAAATGAAATGGGCTGAAGATCATTCAAATTTTAATAAATGAAATGGCTGAAGATCTTTCAAATTTTTATTATTGTAGCTGCCAACAACAGTTCAAATGACAGAAACGGAAAAAAAAAAATCTTTATTTAAAATTACATAAAAATGTTTTGCATACCATACATTTATTCTGCTAATGGTCGTATATTTAGCAACTGTTTTATGAATTTTGAAGTTCACTGAATTTTTTTAATGGAGAAGAATTATACCCACGCCCGGTTTATCAAATAGGCAAAGAAAGCAACTCCTTAGGATAGTTTGAAGTGTTGTAATTTTTTCTCCATGTGTTTTTTGCGGAACAATTAATTTCTGCACTTTTATTTCATTTATAATAATCAAATAATTAAACACACATTAAAGTCAAGTTCAAACTTAATAAAATTATAAAAAAGCGGGATTGATTTATTCAAAGCTTTCTCAAATACTCTCTAATAAAAAAAGAGTTATTCCAAAGAACGCCTTGCATAGCATTGGTGTTCAATGTTCAATAGTTACAAAATAACTGCCTTTGGCTTTAATTTACCATTTTTATTCAATCTAATGTGGGAACCTTGGTGAATTTTTTGGCGATTAATCCTTGGCATGTGGTTAATAGTAATCGAAAGTCAAATAAACGCGTTTTTCCCAACCGACTGAAATAAAAATTTGACTCAAAAGTACACTTGTAGTCACAAAATCCCATACCAAATTTGATATATTTCAGCTATTGTATTTTTGAGCTATCGGGCTTACATGTTTCTGAGAGTACAGACCTTTAAAGAGTCGATCCTTTCTAGGGTTTGATTCAACATTTTATAGGTATCTACACAGTAGATATTAAATCTGTGTACCGAATCTTATCTATCTAGCTCTCTTCGTTTTGTAGTTATCGTGTTTACTTATATTTGAACAGCCGGACAGACAGACTTCCTATGAATGGATTTTGCTCAAAATTTGGTAGAAATCCACACATTTTGGTTAAAGATCACATGCCAAAATTCATCCCCCTAGGTCAAAGCGTTTTTTGGTTGTATTTGTCACAGACAGACGGACGGACATTTTCCAATAATGTGTTTTTCGAACTCAGGGTGGTCTAAAATGTGGAGATTCGTCAAAATCTAGAGTTCGAATTTTTTGACTATTACGATACTTTCTCTCTACTATGCATACAAGAATGGTAAAAAGAACCCTATTCAAACTAAAATCAAGTAGTGTTTAGATCTGAACAATCTATTCCTGCACTTTCACTTGATTTATGTAATCAAACCCAAATTAAAATTAAGTTTAAACGTAATTAAATTTAAAAATATATATATTCAAACTAAAATCAAGTATCGTTTGTATTTCAGAACATTAGGAACTTTTAATTATTGTCTTAATTTTCTAGCCATTAAGACAATAATTAAATTGTCTGGCAGATCTGTGTAACCAATTTTTATTTCTATTTGACTAAATGGTTTACAAGCCTAATAGTCCTGGCAAAAGTTTTATTTAAATATTTGGAATGAGTTAAAAGGTTTTGTATTTTTTAACTATTTTATTTACTTTTAAATTTATTTTTATTTATATGCGATACTGAAATTAACTCTCTTGTAAGTATTATAATGTTAAATGTTTTAATGAATTAAATTCATTTTAATATATGCTGCTCAAAAATGCATAGATGCTATATTAAAATGAAAAAATATGAAGCGAGAAAGATTATTTCTGAATCCACAGAGCTTAATCCATATTTGACCCTATCTATTATTTGAACAGGAAACACCAATAAAGTTTTAAAAAATTAAAAAAATTAAACTTGCTTACTAAACATTTTTTAACTTCAGATTGCTGAAAACATTTTCAAAGCATTTTTTGTTATTTTGAAATTAATGAGAAATTTTTCAGGCTTTCAAACTAAAAGGCACAATTTATTAATGTTAAGAAAACTGTCTTTTTTTTTCTCGTATTTATTATGTATTCAAAACAATTTCTTTGCTTTCTACATGGACGAATAAAGTTTTAATCTTTTCCCCCAAAAATGCTAAATACAAATAAAAAGCAAACATTTCCATTTTAAAATACAGAATGCAGAGAAAGATAGATAGATAGATAGAGAGAGAGAGATGCGTTTTAAAATTTTAATATTTCCATAAGCAAACCGAAGCAAAATCACCTGCGGAACAACCGCACGATGCTCCATCTTCATAATGTAGACCATTTCATATAAACGCTCCAGAGTTTACATCCATTAGTTTCGTTTAAATCAATTTAGCGATAACAAGGCGGAACGTTGAGCGTTAGCATTTTAGTTGGAAATAACATTTTCGGCACTTCACTTCATCTTAATAAACATGTTAGAACGTATCTGCAGTTGTGGCAGTAACCGATAAAACAATGACAAGTTGCTCTCGCTATTTCGTTTATTGCTTCACGGTCGTCAATCCCACCCCCTTAACCTAACTTATTCCACATCCAAGACCCAATGCCTACACATGGAACTTTGCCAGGGTCTTGGCTACACCCCCTCTCCATTTTTTTTTTTTTTTACTTCTTCTGCCTTTCTGTTTTGTTGTTCGCCGCGTTTTGTTGCAACATTTTTTTCCCCTCTTCCCCAAATGGCAACCAGCTGTTTCTTTTCCTTCGTTGCTTTTTATTTCTCTGCGCACACCCCCTTTCCCCCCTTCTCTTATTTTCTTTAGAAAAAAAGGGGGATTGTCCACATACTGTCCGAGCCCCAACAAAACTTCAAATTTATATAAAGAAAAAACAAATAAATAAAGCGGGGGTGAAAGAGGAGAGGTAGAAAAATAATAGTATAAGAAAAATAAAAAATAAAAAAAGATCGAATTTATTTCCCATTCTTCGACGATTTCGAACACTAAATTTAGCGGGAGCAAATATTTTAGCTTGTGGTCAAATTATTGGAGCGATGCGTTTTTCTTCTCAGTTCCAATCGCCTCACTGGTTTATCCCGTGCCAACAATAAAAAAACATTATTAAAAAAATTGAAAAAAAAAATGGAAGAATGGAGCTGTTGGAAATAAAATACAGTTTCAGATAAATAGATATCTAGCAAGCATTATTGAAGAGTCAAAAACATTATCTGTTTGTGATGGAGAGGTATAAATTATAGTTTGTGCTGCTTTTTGTTGTTAGATCGTATATTTTATTTTGTGGTGAAACTCTATAAAATAGAGAATTGATTTTAATTCCTGTCTTTATCTATAAAACGATTTTTTCTTTAATACAATATAATGGGTATGGCTTTTAAATAATAGAAAGGAAAAATGCCATTATAATTCTACTTGAAACAGAAATCTTAATTCAAATTTAAGAATTGTATTAAAATTTAAAACTCAAAAACCTTCTTATCTCTAAATTGAAAAATAAAATATCCCTTTTAAGATTTAGCATAATCACTGCTTCATCCAGAGGAGTTATCTCCCGAAAACTTTCTCGCATATTCTTTAATAAAGGTATTCCGCCAGAGAACACATTGCATTATTTTGGCGTACAATAGTAACGAAATATTAACCTTTGGCATGGATTTAGCGTTTTTACTGAATATCTTGTGTAATGATGAGCCAATTATTTGGCGATTAATCCCTGACATGCGGTTCAAAATATTAAAAAATCTAATTTGTGTTTTAGAAGCCTTTTTCCCACTCGACTGCAACAAAAATTTGACACAGAATTACTATTATAGTCACAAAATCTTATACCATACCTAACATATTTGTCAGTGGGTTTTCAATTGATGGCATTCACATGATTTTGAAAATACTAACACACGGTCACGCCCTTAAACGATTGACTCAAAACTTAGTAGGTTATTATTCTATAGATGTTACATACGTGTACTGAATTTTATCCATTTCGTTCTCTTCATGTTAAATTGTATTCGAATAACCGGACAAACAAACTTTCTCTGAGCGGATTTTGTTCAAAATTTGATAAAAATATATTTGTGGTGAATAGCTTATAAGCCAGTTAACAAATATGCTGCAATAGCAATTGCTTTTGTATCCTGGTTATGTTACTGGACTGGGAACCACAAGGTCCCAGGTTCTATCCTCGATCAATTCAATTCGCAAAATACTCAATTGGTATAAAGGCAGTATACCAAATTTTATCCGTCTATTTCAAAGCGTTTATGAGTTATCTCTGCCATAAACAGACAGACAGATTTCGAACTCAAGGAGATCTAATGGAAGGAGTTTTTTTTTTTTTTTTTTTTTTTTTTTTGACGATTACTATACTTTTACTACATATACTACATATACGGGAAAGTAAAAGGCTATTCCGATGAGTATGTAAATACGCAATTAGATATACGTTAACAATCTGTTGATCCAGACTAGGTACTAACATAATTATAAATTTCTGTCCCCTAGTCGAAACTCAGTCCCGGTTTCAGTTAGTAAGTTAGTTAGTTAGCTATATTAATGTCTCGTTTTAAGCAACACTAGGGCTATTTTGGGACGGACCTCGTCATTTTGAACCGCGGTCGGATGATGAGGACGACACCTGAGCAGGCATCCCCCTCTCTTCACCACGCCACACCAGCGGGAGGTTGTTTGGCCTTGACGGATTTAACGTGCAACAGACCCCCTTACACAACGGTTCTTCGGTGGAATCGGGTCTCGAACCTGAAACGCTACGGCTCACGAGCCGAGACCTTACCACCAGGCCTGGGCCCAGTCTCGGTTTTAGACTTGGAATGTAGTGAATAGAGACACATTTCACAGAAGATCAGCTGTATAAAAAAAAACTTTGTACACGATAAATCTTCCAGGGGCGAAAATGTGCACCTGTTCTTGTGGTGTAGATATCTGCCTAAACCACTTCAGAAATTTCTTCATCATTGTCATAAGTTTTGAAATTAAGAGATGCATTCAAAAATAATTTCGTGTGCCTAGCTTAAAAGAAATATGTTATACTGAATAAATTATGTTAATATTTTACAATTAGGCTATAAAAAGTCTTTTCCATACATGACCCGTCTTCGGGTGGAGATTTTGTGTTCCCATTTTTATCAGAAATATTTTGTCAAGACTTCCAAAGTTCAAAAAAGAAAATGAATCATTAATTAATAATATTTAAAAAGAAAATGAATGAAATGAATTTAATTATTAAAATAAATGGAAACCAATTTTTTTTTTTTGCATACAAAAACTGAAAATTTAAAAGAAAAAATATTTTAATAATTTTAGCAGTATCAATGCTTTGTTAGATGACATTTTGTGGGATCAAAGCTTTTAGTTTGAGAAGTTCTACCTTAGCTATATTTTCTTCCAAAGAAAGAGAGATTTCATAGAAATAAATTATAACAAAAATAAAACAATTCTCTAATTCTCAGTTAAGAAACTGGAGAAATAATAATAATAATAATAATAATAATAAAGGTATCGAATAAAAGCGAATACTTTCTGTCTCGTTAAGAAGAAACAAAATCCCTCAATAAGAAATACATCATGTACATGTTTCTCTAGGAGAATCACAAACAAATGATTTAAGTAGAACTAAAGAAAGAAGTTCTAAAGATTAAGACACGGAAAATTTGGAGGCCATGCAACAATTTACGGTGCTTCACATGCTTGTATTGTGAGGATTTTAGACATTACCCATCACTTTCTTTCACTTTACTTGGCACCTTTTATTTTCGGGACTGCCATCAATCTATTTATCCATCCAGTTATTATTTATTAGATGCCGTTTATTAGATTCCGTTAGAGCTAATAAAATTCTGTTTTCAAGTGAACTTATTGATTTGGAGATATTGTAAAAAAATACCGTTAAGAAAAATGTTAAATGCTCTAGATTTTCAATACTTGTTTTGCTAATCATATTATTCAAGATTCATTGATTAAGCTAACAATATTTTTTATTGTTCATAAGACTACTCAATATATTAACTTGAAAATTCCCATTCTTTTCTTAAAATTCTATATCTACAAAACACATATTTTTGACAGCCATGAAAATATACCTATAAAACTGAAAGTGCTCTGTGTTGAAACGTGATTTAAAAATGATTTACATTATATGATTTCATGCATAAAATATATGTTCTGCTTTTATTTAAAAAAAAAAAAAAAACTCGCATTTCTTTCGTAAATATGGCTACAATTCTATGCATAGACAGGTATTTATTATAAAATATTTGCTCTGACTCAAGCAAAGCTGTATTTGCCAACATAGCATATATATTTTTCTGGCTTCTCTGTGTATTCTTAGAATGTCTGAAAACGAAATACATAATATACAATAAATGCTGCTTTGAAGAACCCATGTTTTCTTGTCATATTCTTGCATTGTTCCTTTTAAGAATAAAAATAAAAGAGTACAAGTTGAGATATACGTTTTTCTTTTAAGGATCTCTTGAAGACTAGAAGTAATTTTTAAAAATGTAGTCTTTAAGCCGACTGGCATATATAGTAAAACTAGATTTCATAAGTTTAGATGCATATTAAATCTTTTTATAGACAGAAAGATAAACTTTTCAATATGGAAAATAATATTCGAAAACAATTCAAAATTTACATTAATTTTTTTTCTCAAATAAGGTTCTTTTTCATCTATAAATCTATCTATCAAATACAAAGTTTTCATTTCAGTTCTTTTATACAAATCTATATCTTTTTGTTCGAATTTGATGAAATTTGTCATTCCTTCTCTCAAAACAGGATTTCTCTAGTTCAGTTTAGTTATATTAACGTCCCGTTGTAAAGCAACACTAGGGCTATTTTGGGACGGACGTCGTAATTTTGAACAGTGGTCAGATGACGAGGACGACAGCTGAGCTGCCCCCCCCCCTCTCATTTTCTCAAAGGAGGAGGTATCTTGCGTCTTTAGACAGTCCGCATTATAATCCTCGCTTTTCAATAAGCTAGATATAATAACGCAAGCTAGTGTCATTAAAATGTTAGTTTCATGCTTAAAATTGTTTTTCCATTATTATTATTATTCACTCTACGTTTTGAATCTTCCCGAATTTGAAAAGCATATTGTCGAAATTACGCTTATCTGCCTGAGAAAACCATGGCTAAAAATCGCTTTGAACTAAAAAGCTGAAATTTCGATTGCATTATTTTCATCAGATTTGTAGATTTTTATCAAATTGTGAAAGTTGTCCATTCAGAGGAAGTGTGTTATCTAGCAAAAGCGAGCATAATAACATCAAAAAATATATAGATAAAATTTGATAAATAAATTTAACATCTATAATTTAGATCCGTAACAAAGTTGAAATCAGATTCTTCAAAGGGTTGACTGTACAATGGTCTGTATTTTTGCATGCAAGTAAACATGATTTCTCAAAAAATGAATTTTTGTATATTATCTTTTGGTATAATTGCTGTTAGGTCAATTTCCCTTTTTCTGTAGGTTGGAAATAAAACATTCAAAATAAATTCGTTTTTCTTGTACTTATGTATTAACCACCGCCAAAGATCGCAAGCAAGTTTCATTAAATCATTACCTTTAAGCTTAAGATTGTTCTCCCATTATTATTATTATTCATTTCAAGTTTTAAGTCTCCACGAATTCGAAAGACATATTATTGAAATTACATCTGTCAATCCGAGAAAATGATAGCTAGTTTGGTTTGGTTTAGTTATATTAACGTCCCGTTTGAAGCAACACTAGGGCTATTTTGGGACGGACCTCGTCATTTTGAACCGCGGTCAGATGACGAGGACGACACCTAAGCCCCCCTCTCCACACCACAACACACCAGCGGGAGGACGTTTGGTCAGGACGGATTTAACGTGCAACAGACCCCCTTACATGACGGTTGTTTGGTGGAATCGGGTCTCGAACCAGAAAACCCTCCGGTTCCGAAGCCGAGACCTTACCACCAGGCCACCGCGGCCCAAAATGATAGCTAAAAATCGTTTTCAACTAGAAATTGTACATTTCCACCAGATTTGTCGACTTTTATCAAATTTTGAATGTAATCAATTCAGAGGAATCTCTTTGTCCAGTAAAATTGAGCACAATGACTGCAAAACGTATATATAAATAAAAATGCTAAGTTTAATATCTCTAAATAGATCCATATCAAAGTGAGAACCAGATTCGTCAAAGGATTTACTATATAATAGTCTATATTTTTGCATGCATGTAAATTCGATTTGTCAATAAATGAATTTTTGTACATGATCCTGTACTATAATTGCTGTTATGCAAATTTTCCTTTTCAACAGGTTGGTGATAAAACATTCAAAATACATTCGTTTTTCTTGTACTTGTGTATTAACCACATAGTAGCGATGAATCGCCATAAATCGCAATCTAGTTACATTAAAGCGTTAGCTTTACTGCAAGATTTATTTTCCATAATTATTATTCATCTATGTCATGTATTTAAAGTACATGCAATGCTTTTCTTACTACTTTTATGAGTGAAAATAGAAATCTAAGCACTTTCAGAACTTTGTCTAGATCCATAATTTTTAACGAGGATGACAGTAGAAGAGACAGCGTTAGGGAATGTTTCGGAGAGACCATTCTTTCTAGTTCAAACAATTATCAGATCACAAATATTTTTCCGGAGAAAATTAGAACAATTTTGGCTTGGGACGGACTTGAGAATTTAAAGAACTGACAAAGAGCGAACTCTATCCTACACTCATAACGATCATTGTGTAATTTTAATGTCCTTATTTCAGTTTATTTTCTCAGTATGTTATCAGTCTGGTTCATTTCCTTCATGATGGTGTTGGATCACAGGAAACGTATTCATCTTCAGTTGTTGGTCCATCCGTATTCCAGTATATGCTTCGTCATTCCCCCTGTTTGTTTATTCGTCGGCAAGGTTAAAAGCCGCGGAACGGTTTTCAACTCTGATTTTTTCCCACTGGGTCAGAGAGGGTCAGAAGAGGACAGATAAACATACAGAATGTTGAGACCTCTTATCGTCTGGTGAATTTATCTTTATGTAACTGCTTTAGAACTTATGGCATTTATTATCTGGGGAAATGGGTGACATTCATTTAAAAGAAAGTATGGGGTTTATTTTTACTGTGTTCTATATTTGAATGTGCTAGTGTGAGATATCTTAGTGTTAGTGGGTTTTGGCTCAGAAATACCAATCTTAAAAGCGCGGAAAAGTTTAAAAGACATTTTGAGAATGGCAGATGTTATTTATTCTGGTTAAAAATATCGTTGAAAGATTTAATTTTCGAATTTATTAGGAGTTCTATTTGTTATAGTGCTTGCGTTTAGATGGTCGCGGTGATAAAAAAAAATGTTATTAATTCATTTTTTGAATATAATAGGTTCATTCTTGAATTATGATCAAATAATTCTATTGGTTCGTATTAATTTTAACCCTCTGCACTCGAGAGGTGACTCATGGTCACCATTCAAGACGGTGCATCATTTTGATGTTTTATTTATTTTTCAATTTTCATTGTTGAAAATACCTACATAATGGTAAAAAGATGTAAATTAACTTTTCGGAGAAATTCAACTTGAAAAAATTATATATATTTATTTTTGGGACCAATAAACAAGGTCTTGTATTAGATGAATAATTTTGCGAATGACTTTACCAAGTGCAAAATGTTAAAAATTTTACCAGAGGATCAGCAGCGGATTAAAGTATTTTGCCGCCCTAGGCAGTGCACTTTATAAGACTCCTCTTTTATTAAGATGGGCTTGATTTTTCTTGCACATTTTTAACAAGTTAATTATTTATTTTAAGTTAATCTAGTATATATTAGCTTTATAAAGAATATATCTGTCTTTATCTATTATGATTATAGACTGTCCAACATCCAAATTCGTAGATAATATTATTGAATTTATTGATTCGATGTTTCATAACTAATAATTTAATTCTAATAAATAAGTAAACAATAAAACATATAGTAAACTGTTCAATTATACTCTGTTAACCCTTTAAAGCGCCATTTTTTTCTAGTCATATTATGTTAAAATATTTTTAGGCTTGAGATTAGAATAAGAAAAGGGATTAATTTAGCTTATTAGATAAATTTAATTTGATTCATTAACTAATTTGGTTAATTAATAATTAAGTAACAAATCAAATCACATCATTTTGTCTGACATAAGGAACTGAGGCACCTAAGTTTTTAACTTACTAAAAAAATTTGTCAGAACTTATGCCAACCTACATAATTTCATACAAAGATTGAAACATTTGGTGAGATTTTCTTTGATTTTTTTTACAATTTATTTTTACTTGGCATATGGGAATTTAAAGTTTTTAAATTGCTTTGCTTGTCTTTTATCTGTTGGCTTGTACTCTGTCGGAAATCTGCAACTGCAGAAGTCAGACATAACAAATTTTGATGGTTTAAGAATATTTTCTCTCATCAACGTCCTACGAATTTTGTATGGAAAAAAAGTTTCACCATAAGACGGCCATAAATAATTTTGGTGACTCAAAAATTTTTACTCTCTTTTATATGATGTGATATCTTTCCATGCATAAAATTGTGACCAGAAGCTAGCTATATAAAATTTTACTGATTCAAAAATATTTCCTTGCATATATTTTTCTGAACTAAGCTTTTCTATTCATGAAATTGTAATTGGAATCCCTATAACAAATTTTATCGACAGGAGAATTTTTGCTAGTATAAACACGTCTGGAATTTTCGATAAAACGTTTCTGTGTGTAAATAAGTAATCAGAAAAAAAAAGCTAAAACAAATTTTATTAACTCAAAAATTTTACTTCAATCGCAATTACGTGATTTTTTTAACGGGGCAAAATTAGACCTTGATTTACATGAATCTGATGTTCCCACTAATTATGGAGTTTAAAAAATACCATCCGATTTGGAGTTACACGTGGATACGTTTTTCAATAAAATTCTTTTCAGTTCTGTGGCTTAAACTAAGTCGATAATAAAATATTTTAGGAATACATTATGGATAGCAAATTAAGCATTTGTAACTCTATTTCTATTTACAATAAAGAAAATTATGTGCCTATTTGTTGGTTTCTATAGGTTGGGTCATTTTATATATATTTAAGAGATTAGGTAGATATAGAATTTGATATGTTACAATACAAAAGTAATTTTTCAGCTACTTTAAAAAAATGGTATTTTTATTGATATCAATTTAGATGTTTTGAAACTTTTCCTGATATTTGTCATCTTTTTAAAATTATTTCTTTTTTATAATTTTAAACAATAAATTTTATTCTTGATATGACATTTTGATAATTTCATTTTTCCACAAATAGATTTTCCCACAATTTTCTTCTATAGTTAAAATTAGATGATTAAAGCTTCCGTTTACTTTCTGAACAGTTTATACAATAAAGAAAGAATTAAATTACTGTACTAAGAAGGAAAATAAAAAAAAATCTGAAAATAGGATACCCGAATATTTAAATTTTAAATAGGATTATGATGTAACGTGACTTAAGAATTTCACCAGGAAGATTCCTATTACTAAACGAACAGGTGTAATACTTTTAAAATAACATTCCTTTAATGATTAATATAATTAGATACTAAAAAATATTTTGTTGTAAGGATCATTAAATATCAAATAATACAAGAGATTTAATGTTAAAAAAATTCTCTCTTCTCTGGAAGGAAAAGATAGATTCCTTTTCATTTAAGTTACTATTTTTAAATTTCATTCAATCCCTAGTTAAAAAAACCCACGAGAATGGCTCGCATACCTTCCAATTAATTCCACCACCCCTCTCCCCTTCATAAAATTGTTGTCCTTGGACAAAGCCACGAATTTTTTGGATAAGGATAGTGAACGCCACGCCACGCATTTGTAACTACCTTGCATGGCGTTCACTAATGTTAGCCCAAAATTAGCGCTTGAAAATTACCCTTATTCCCCAAATTTCTAAAATATTGCAGTTATCAATAAATGATAAATACAAATGGTGTTTCTCTTAATGAGGAGCTAATTTGGCTAATTGCATTTATTTTTCTATCTTCAGTATTAAAGAAGTTATAACGAAATGAAAATTTCAGCCCCCCCCCTACACACACTACCATTTTCACTGCCTCTGAGCTAGATGGCCCATTTACGAACTCCTCCGGGGCTTTTACATTTCTTACAAACTATTTCAAGCCGGTTAAAATCCCAAACAAAATTACTCTAGTTAAATCTTCACAAAACAGCACAGGGAAAAACTTTATATATATATATATATATATATATATATATATATATATATATATATATATATATATATATATATATATATATATATATATGAACCTTTTGGACGAAGGGCAGTTTCAGATTCTAGGAATCATGATCCGCGAAGAACTGTAGAAATTTCAATCAAGTCTTGTCATGAGAACTGTGGCAATAAGTAGTTTTCCTATAGGAATCTAAAAAATAAATAGTCGACATAAGCGGTTGATAATATAATAGCATTTTAATAGATTTTATAGAATAATAATATAGATTAGAATAATATAGATTAGAATAATAGACAATATAGAATAATAGAGAATATAGAATAATATAGATTAGAATAATAGAGAATATAGAATAATATAGATTAGAATAATAGAGAATATAGAATAATATAGATTAGAATAATAGAGAATATAGAATAATATAGATTAGAATAATAGAGAATATAGAATAATATAGATTTTAAAGCATAGAAATGATAGACTAAAAATATGTTAAATATTGTATTTACAAAATCCCTTATTCCTCAACCTTAATACGGATTACACCCTAATATAATAATCCGTGATTAGAAATTTAACTAATAAGCGTAGTTAGACAGCTAACTATACTACCCACAGAAAATAATAATGAAGGTATGTACCAATCACTCTAATACTTAACATTCTTAATATAATATTGCTAATTTCATTTAAGACCCCATGATAAATTCATGCTCGTACACACTTGTATTCTTAAGCTTCTAAACCACTGTTTCTCTGTCCGCATTAATTAATGAAGTTCTCAACTTAGAAGTCAGAGAGGCAAACAACTTTGACTCAGTTAATTAATCAATAGTCGTTTAGATACGGTCTTGAGGACGAAATCTATTAGATCATTAATTTACCACTCTCACTTCTGTTTTTGATCCCGCAAACATTACCGTTCATTTGCAGAAGCAATGATATTCCTAGGAAAGAATATTTAATAAGGTATATAATCGTTTCAAAACTTACAAATCAAGTTCGTTTAACTAAATGCAGTTTGAGAGACGGAAATTTCATTTGACAAGAGATAAAGTACAGGTTATATCCAAGTTTAGTTTAGTTATATTAACATACCTTTGTAAAGCAACACTAGGGCTATTTTGGGACGGACCTCGTCATTTTGAACCGCTGTCAGATGACCAGGACGACACCTGAGCTGGCACCCCCCCTCCACACCACACCAGCGGGAGGGCATTTGGCATGACGGATTTAACGTGCAACAGACCCCCTCACTCGACGGTTCTTCTGTGGAATCGGGTCTCGAACCTAAAACCCTATGGCTCACAAGCCGAGACCTTACGACCAGGCCACCACGACCTCACGTTATATCCAAATATGTACTTTTGAAGTCTGTTCATATATTAGATTATATTAGGGTCGAGCAGCTCATTGCAATAAAAAAATGTTTTGAAGTCATAAATATATTTTTTAAGTAATAATGAATGATATGTAGTGGTTAAGTTGATTAATATCCAGTTTTGAAGCGATTTCAAACAGATCTTACAAGTTTGAACCTTGTTCAGAAGACGACACATGAATCCATAGCCAAACTTTCAAGCCATACTATGCTCTATGTCAGATTTAACGAAATTGAATAATGTAGATACGACTGATGATGGACCTTTCTTCTCATTTTAAAAAATTCTTTTTCCTCATTTCACCATTGCATTTCTTAATAGTTAATACTTGCAGAGATTTAATACTTTAGCGAATTAAAAGCAAATAACAAAGTAAAATATCATATTTCAATCAACTTGTCATAATCGTTTAATGATACTAGTTAAAATGATTTAAAATCTCAGTCGGCAAATCAATAAAGGGAACAATTTCAGCTCAATTAATTAACTAATTGTCATTTCCTTGAATGTTTAACTCCAATCATTAACTTACTGCTCGGTTTCCCATTTTAGAAATCTTGCCATTAATTTTAAGAATGATAACCGTCTTTGGAAAGAATGTTTAATAATGATATTATATAGCTTCCGCCGTTTCAATTAAATGAAATATTACAAAATATGTTACTAATTTAAACCAGATAAAAATTAGATGATGATATGCAAAGCGAATTATAATAGTCTCTATTAATTAAATGATTATATTAATTCTTAAAAATACATCAATTGAAAATGTTATATTTATTTTAATAAAAATGAATTTGGATAAATAATAACAGAATAATAAATCTTGGTTGTAATATAGAGAGGTTATGAAGCAGCTTTTCCCTTTTTAAAGACATCTGCAGTTAAATAAAAATGTGTGAAATTAAAATTCATTTAAGATTCCGGAAATTAAAGAGATACGAAATTTGCCAAAAAAAAAAAAAAAAAAAAATGCCTGGTAAGATGTTGGAACTTTTGGAACAAAATAAAGTCAATAATTAGAATGAATGTATTAAATATGGATTACGCAAAAACTTAAATGATGCTTCAATTATTTGAATTGTATATAGAGAATGATATGCAGTAAGAAAAGGGGAAAATATAATCTTTTTTTTTCCATTAATATTAGGATTCCTGGTTTAGTTTAGTTATATTAACGTCATGTTTTTTAAAGCAACACCAGGGCTATTTTGGGACGGACCTCGTAATTTTGAACCGCGGTCAGATGACGACACCTGAGCTGGCACCTCCTCCATATTTCCTCACCACACCAGCAGGAGTAGGTTTGGCCCAGAAGGATTTAACGTGCACCAGACCCGCTTACACGACAGTTCTTTAGTGGAAGTGGGTCTCGAACCTGAAACCCTCCGGTTCCAAAGACGAGACCTTACCACCAGACTATCGCGGTTCTTAGGGTTCCTGGACTACTTGCAAAATTTCTGAATGATGTGTTCTGTGTGGTTTGGTTTCGCTCTATTCATTAGTTTTAGCATTAGATGCTTCCAAACAAGCAAAAGTATTTTTAATTCTATTTTGTGTACATTGAGTATGCACTCAGTTTTCTGGTAATGGACCAACAAATTTAGAGGGCTGTGAGTAAACAACAAGGGAAGTAAAAAGTGCAATGAAGCATGGCATTGAAAACCATATTGAAAGGATGAAAACTGTAAAAAGTGCATGACATCATACTGGAACGACATAAAGTACAATAGTATTACAAAAAGATTTATTGCATTAATTGTGGAAAAAAGATATTGGAAGTGTTTGGAGGCTGAGCTGCCATTGCAAATCCAAAATGGCGTAAAAGAGGCTTCCGAATGCTTTCGAAGATAATAAATAATAAATAAATAAATGGATTTATGCATCATTAACCGCATACCATTAGCGATCAATAATTACCAAAAAGTTTCCGATCTTTGATGATAAATCATTGGACTGCGGTTAATTCACAAGCACCAGACCTTAGAGTGTGTATTTTGGACCTCTTTCTTTCCCAACCGATTGGAACCAAAGTTGTACATAAAAAGATAATTATACTAAATTTCACATATTTGAATCATTCAAATTTTTGAGATTTTTTTATAAGCATGCGAAAGTACAGAACGGAAAGTTCCAGAGCTGACGGATTTGGTTCCAAACGTCCGTATCTTTAAATCTATGCCCAAATTTTAGCCATCTTGCAGTTATCGTTTTAAATTATATTTGAACAGTAAGACAGATATACTTTCTTTGAATGGATTTTATGTAAAATTTGACAGGAATCTTTAAATTTAAGGCGAATATCATATACCAAATTTCATACACTTAGCTCAAAGTGTTACAGAATGATCGTTCTCATCGAAAAAAGTATAAAGTTCCAAAAATATGTTTTTCCTCGGAAAAATCTGAAAGGTGAAGATTTTTAAAAATCCCAATATATTTGACGATTACAATATTTTTTCTTTATATATTAAAAAGAGAAAGTAAAAACAACAACAATCCTGTCGACTACCTGATCGATTTTGTTCAAAATGAGATATTCTCACAGAATTTCCGTATAAAAAATCATGTGCAAAAATTTACTTACCTAGTTTGTTGTGTTTTTGTGCTAATGTGTTTACTAATGCGCGAATAAACATCTTGATTGGCAGTCAACTAAATTGTAGATTTGGTTCAAAATTCCATGTAGACTTACAATGATAAAAATCTGTCCAGTTCTTAATATCATTCACTTGCACTTGTATGAACATAAGTAAAGATAAAACTCAGATTGATTCAGCCTAAAACTAATAAAGAATTTTTGTGTAAACATCGTATATTAAACTTTTATTTATCTATTATTATGTTGCTTGTTTGAAATATGGTGCTCACAGGCAGCGGGTTGCAATTTCAAAAGAAGATTTTTTTTCGAATCTAACCCTTTCTAGGGCCATGGGAAGTATGCTTCCCACCAAATTTATCAATCTTTGTATGAAATTTTGTAATTTGGCATAAATTCTGACAATTTTTTTTAGTAAGTCAGAAACTTAGATGCTTCAGTTCTTTATCTCAGACAAAATGATGTGTCTTGATTTGTCACTTAATTATTAATCAACAAAATTAATTAATTAATCTAATTAAATTTATCTAATAAGCTAAATGAATCCCTTTTCTTATTCTAATTTGAAGCGTAAAAATATTTTAACATAATATGATTAGAAAAAAATGGCCCTTTAAAGGGTTAAGGAGTTCTTTGAGATTTATCAGAATTACCAGGTAGAATTTTTCGACACTATTTTTCAAATCGACAATAAATGTTTTAATTACATTAGTAAGTTACATTGCTAAGTAATTAGTAATGCTCATTACTAAGACATTAATGTATAACATTAATTACATTAGTAAGTTACATTACTGGCTTAATTTTATGAATACTTTATATTATTAGTTCACAGTGATTTCTCTGATTCTTTCATTTATATCTGAAAGCTTTAATCTTCTTAGAAAGATATATATAATGAGACAGCATTATCTTTAATTCTTATAATTAATTCCCTTTACCTAATCTTCCTCGAAATCTGAAACAACATGTTTAAAAATTAAGAGTTGTCTTTTCCAAAAAGATATAAGACTATGTCTAAGGATTTGTTAATTATGGTATTAACAAATCCTTCTTATATATTTAAGTAAGGATTCTATTCATGTGAATGAAAGGTTTAATTTTAGATGATTTTACTTCTATTGTTGCATTTAGATAAACTTTATTGATACTGTTTATATAAACAGAGAACAGAATTAGGCTGTTTCTAATTTTGTTTCAATTGATCTTTAGGCAAGAATCAAAAAGATGTCTCTCTATCCAGAAATGAATGTTTGAATAGATAAAGATCCTGTTTTCAACTTTCATTTGTATTGAAACATTCACAATAAGAATATCGTTTATTTCAAAGGCAAACTAACTCTTTCAAATAATGATTAAATTAGGGAGGATTTATTACAATTATTTAATAAAACACGTTTTTATTCGGATACATCGTATGGATTACGCGCAGATTAAAATCCAAAGTTTCTAAATTAGAATTCAAAATCATATTGTGCATCATGATAAAGAATATAATGCTCTTTTATAGGCGCCAATAGCAATGCTCTAAATTGTGTGCCACTGAAATATGTCTTTGAAGTTAACACATTTTAAACTATCAAATCCTAATTGAATCAGTCCTTACGAATAGCATTATAAAATCGTAATAATGATACTGTATCTTATATCCTTTAAATCTGAAACAGCTTGAAAATGCTTATTAGTTAATATTTTCTAGTGTTTAATGCTTTTATAATGTTCAGACCATCTTAAACAGATCCAATCCACATTGAATAAAGAATAATTTATCAATTACTTGGTATAAATACCATTAAGAAACCTTTGCCAATTATTCTTATGTATGAAATCTTTTAAGCTTTAATTTTATATTTGGTAATTAGTGAAGAATTTGTTACACAAGGTACAGAAATCATCGTAAACGAATGAATTAATTTATCAACATTCCTATTTAAATAGGCTTTTAATCATAAGCCTATTAGATCTAAATTGGATTAATTTTAGCTTTCATTTCCAGAAAATGCAAAATTTCTATGAAATGAGTATTTAATCAGATAATAGCTCACTTTAACTTATAACATTTTGATGAATTTAGAATGAATTAGAATTAGATGATTTCATCGAAATGTTGTGGGTTCATTTGACTTTGGCTTTTTTCTTGGACGAATATAGGGGACAGGGCAAGATTGGATATTTTAGGTCTTATGTTTTGATTATCCTTATGACAGTTCATCTACTTTCATCGGGCTAAAAGGCAATGTGTAAGATGTTGCCTTGTCCGAGACTATTTCTGCTGAAATCATGCATGGAGACAAGGCACTCACTAAACGCAGAAATCTGCTTAATTAAAAACGGAAAATAATAAGCTTTGAAAAGCTTCATCCAACCATGCGTGGTATTTTGGTAGAAACTGTGAAGAATCACATCAATTCATGAGTACATTTTCCAGAAAGCTGTAGATGACTTTCCACTGACACGAATTGATAGTGAACGCACCAATTCGCATATTTTCCAGATGAGACGGAAGCTCTTTCTGGAATGCTACTGGTCTAAAGCTAACTAGGTATTTCTGTGCTATAATTGGAAGTTTACCAGAGACGACATTTTAAAGGACAAGATTTCGACATTTCGGATATTTGGGATTCATGGAAATGGTTTGACAAAACTTAATACAAAAGAACAATAGAATCCATCGCCTGTTTAGAACGTCGAAATGCATAAAAATTATCTTTAACTGGTAGTTGGGCTAATTCAAAAATTTTAATTGAATATAGACATTCTCTTAAGTATCCTTTATCCGAATATTTCACCAGAGAAGTTTTATTTAAAATTGAGCAATTTAGACAGAATCGAGTGAAGCAAGTAAAATCAACGTCATTGCTTTGTTGTAAACGTTACAGTTACGACCTGTTCGATTTATTTATGTTTTTATACTTTACATGTTCCATTCAACTGCAAAGAAAAACAGTTGCTTGTAATAATGCGCAACACACGAAAATCATGAGGTATTTTTCTTTGGGATCTTAATGCACTTTAGATTTTAGAATTTAATAACTTTATTAAGCATATTTTTTGCCAAGATTGTCTTACAACAGGACGACAAATACGTCTCAAGCATTACAACGATTATAGTATGATAAGTTAAATATCCCTCCTTAAAACAACACCGTAAGTATAAACACACTTAGGGTTATTGTTAATTTACACCATTTAGAAACAATATGATATTATTATATATCGTTAATTAAACCCACGAGCATTCTCTATCTACGCTTGTTAACCCTGATATTTCAAAAAAATTTCAGGAAATAAAAGAAAAATTAAATTGGGGGCAATTAGGCAATTAAGCACACATCAGTTAAATTATTAATTTACCAAGCTATCCGTCTCAGAAAAGTTATGAAGATGATATTTAAAATGATAAGGAGACGTTTTAATACTTATTATTCCACATTTTTACTATTTTAGCTAATAAACCTCTGTTTAAAAGGAAGTAAACAATTTGCCTTTTATAACATAATATAAAGAATGTTTTGAAAATCTGTGATTGTAAACATACCATACTTTACATATAACTCTTTCAAACGATATTGTTGCTGAAATTGTTCCAAGAGAGGGAGGTACAGTCAATTGAGTAAAACAAACTAGACAAATGTCAATAAACAACGACAAATGTCTCTTTATTCCAAGATAAATGCGGAGTACAGACATCAAAAATGCAATCGATATATTCAAGAAGAATTCTACAGAAATTAACAGTAAGCAGACATAAAATCAATAATTAATCAATGGCAGTAGTACAATAACGAACGACGCATCCAAAGTGAGAATCCATTTGTCGTGTGAGCGTTTTGCCTTTCATAATCACATAATTGGGCATGGAATTTTCTAGAAGGATACCATATCTCTTTTCGTAATAGAAACATCATCATAATTCCAGCTTTTTACAGAGCCTTCATTTTTGTCGCCAAGTGATCACCAAATTTGTCGCCATGTTTAGAATCATTGACCTGGCATCATTCAGCATGCATAAGGAGAATCTGTAAATCTATTTTAAGAGATGATACTAATATTGCAGAAAAGCAACGTTCATAAAAGCATCCTTGAATTTGGCACGCAACCTTTAGATTATAAATTTAATACTATCATTTCCAGAAACGAAAATTTTGTAAAATGGTAATATTTTACCCTTTAAAGGGCCATTTTTTCTAGTCATATTAAGTTAAAATATTTTTAGGCTTGAAATTAGAATAAGAAAATTGATTCATTTAACTTATTAGATAAATTTATATTATTAATTAATTAATTTGGTTCATTAATAATTAAGTAACAAATCAAGATACATCATTTTGTCAGAGAGAAAAAAAAACTGAAGCATCTAAGTTTCTGACTTACTAAAAAAATTTGTCAGAACTTATGCCAACCTACATAATTTCATACAAAGATTGATAAATTTGGTGGGAAGCATACTTCCCACGGTCCTAGACAGGGTTAAAAGATAAATGGTCTCTTAAATACTTATTCCATTTTCTACTTTCCTAAAGTTCAACACCTGTCTAAAGTGGAATGTAAAAACAGCCTTTAATAACCCAATATAAAATACGCTATAAAATACGATAATTCAAATATGGATCATTCAAATAATATCAGTATTGTTCTCTTTAAAACCTTGAAATCACTAAAATTTATTAAGAAACTTATTAATTATCATTCATTTTCCCATTTGTATCTAATTATGCCGATATTTAAATGTAATCAATTCTAATAAATGGATATATGCTCCATAGTTTATTAATGACAATCATTTAAAAATTAGAATAAACAATTTTAAACCAATTATTTTGCCAATAATTTCATATCTCTACGTAACTAATTTCTCATAAAGATTATCATTAATTATTACAAACCGGGCTTTCATAATGATTATCATTAGTTCCTAGGAATCTAGACAGACGATATTTCATTAATTAATCGTTCCAGCAATTGTTTTTTCATTTCTTTAATCATTGCTCAAATCCATGATGCGAAGAAATACATAAAAAAATTTCTTTTCAAGCAAAAACTAAACAATGAAATAATTTGAAATTGCAAAAGTCCTATTTTTAAAATATCGCTAACTATTAATTATATAATCAGCATATTTAAAACTAATTAAAGTCTTTAGTTTTTAGCATTAAACCGAAATTAAAGCCTTTAGCAATTACCTTTCGTAAAGTTTGAAATCATTTGACTTTTAGGTATCTTCTTAAAATTCTTACAATATATGCTGTATTTACGGAAGATTTCGACAAATAGAAACAAATGATTTAAAGTCAATTGATTCATCATTATTCAGATAAAAATTATTTTCCCCAAAATCTGAGTCAAATTGTCAAATAAATCCTTTACTACGGATTTATTACGTAATTAATAAAATTCCCTTATGAACCATCATAGAACAAACGATTTTCAGTCAATTGATAAATCGGTATTTATTTAAAAAAATTTCCCAAAAATCTGAATATCCACTTAACAAAATAAATCCTTTATTATGCAATAAATAAAGATCCATTATTAATCATTATAGCACAAACGATTTTACGTCAATTGATTAATCAGTATTCAGATAAAATTATTTCCTAAAAATTTGATTATCCAATAATCAGATTAAATCCTTTATTATTGATTAATTACAAAATCAGTGAAGATCACTTATTAACTATTATAAAATAAACGATACAATTCATTTTCAGGAAAGTTAATTTTCTATGCGGAGCCTATCTAATAAAATAAAATTTCGTTTCAGAATTTTCTGTTCTTATTTATTTATTATTAATATATATATTTTTTTATGAAATGCAAAAATCATAAAAACTAATTTCAGTTAATGTGCTTTGCAGATCTGAAAATTGTTAAAAGTCTTTCATTAAAGTGCTTTTTTCTTGTTAATGTTTTCTATAAAGCCACTAGATTTTAAACTTTTCTAGAGACTAAGAAAGTTAAAAGTTTTTATACTAGACAAAATTTATTAGTTACCGCTTTTTAACAATAACCAAAATGCTTTACAAGACAAAAATTACTAGTTACCGCTTTCCAACAATAACCAAAATATTTGCATGCCGTAATCTTCCCAATAATTTTGTGCTTTCATATTTTCTTCAAATTTTAACAAAGAATACGTTGGAATGAATGCAAGTTTCAGCCGACGCCTCAACTCAATTAATAATTTTAAGTCAATTTATCAGTAATTACATCTATGTGATTCCTTAATTAGAAATTTATTATATCATTAAAACTATTAAATAATAAATATAAATTAATACAATCTAATATATATTAACGAAATAATTAAATATGATACAATTCCTTAATTACTGTTATTCATTTATAATTAAAACATATGACGGAATCTCTCAATGAGTTTTTGTTAATTATTCAGATTATAATAGAATTCAATTCGTTATTCATGAAGAATTAAATAACATGACTAGAACAATTAAAACAACAAAATAACAATTAAAATAACATGACTTTAGTGCCTGGCAATTTTTGAGAATCATAGATTTAAAAATATATATAAAAGATTTAAAAAGAATTAAAAAAGACCAACAACCCCGGAACTAGTCGGTAGCTGAAGACGGATAATTACAATTAAAATCCGCCTTCCTTTACAATTCAGAATTGCGTAGCAATAACATTTTATAATTTGAATTAAATAATACAATAACCTGAAAATGCTGGAATCGCCCGTTGAATATTATCTATAAAGCCGATTAAATTCTATTACTGCCCTATCTGTATATCCGATTAAATTCCATTAATCAAGTAGTAGCATGACGTATTCTTCCCATACATATATTCTTCAGATTCTATTAATAAATGCACTGTCATTAGTGAATATTTCAGTTGATGACTTAGAAGAACAAACAATTTTCAGTCAATTAATTTATCAATATCCTCAGCTTAACTAGGGATCTATTATATCATTAATTTGCCATGATCTCATAAAATTTATTCATTTCCAGAACTGTTTAGGATATTTAATCAGGTAAGTGGTGTCTTCCTCGTTTCCATTGACTATCCCCATTCGTTTAACTATTGCCGAAATCCAACGCTTGTTTAGAACCGAAGAAACTCATAAAAATTGCCTTTCACAACACGACGTAAAGTACATCACAAGAACCAGCAATTGCCTAGCCAGCACACCACGATCACTAAAGTATCCTCCCTTCAAACGTATTATCGATAGGTATTTCCAATATCGACAAATCGATTCTTTTCGCCCCCCCCCCCATTCCCACTCTTATAGCTTACAGTGGATGCAAATTATCGGATACTGATACGTTCCGAGACTTCGAATCAGACCATTACACAGCAATCGTTACTGGAGGTCTTGCCAGTTCATTATGCAAATCATGGATTTTCGCCGCAAACTTGAGCGTTTACATCTATATACACTGCTGCATATACAGGTATCTATGTGTGTTTAGCATATATGTATGCATGGGTGTCGAATTAATGCTGAGCGGAGATGCTGAATGCACTGTGCTGGAAGTTGGTTCTTCTTTCTACTGAGAAATTTATACGGATTCTTTCTACTGCGTAAAAGGAAGAATATTCGGGAAAGTGACTGCTGATTGGTTTCGAGTGATTTTTGGGAAAGTTAGAAAGAAAATGATGTTTTTACTCTTGTTTGAGAGGATTTTTTTCCCACTCTCTTTAAAATTATGCTTCTTTTTGACAATTTTCTTTAGATTTATCAGGGAAAGAAAAAGATGTGATCTATCAATGGGGGGATTATAGGGATCCTAGATAGTTGAAGTTTTTTCTGGTGTTTCTTTTTTTTAGAAGAAATGATTGGTTGGATCTAACTCATTTGTTTATTTCTAATGCATATTTTCAGAATCGACAGATTGAGAAAGTTTTTCTTGTGCTTTTAAAAAAGTGCTATTTTATGAAAAGAGTAGCTTCTATTTTATAAAAATGCTGGAGCATCTTTAATATTTAATATAAAATTTAATAATCTCATTTCTTTTTCTAAGCATTAAAAAAGAATTAAAATCAGAAATATTAATTTTCTTTCAATGCGCTTAATCGCTTTTTTAATCATTTTTCAAAAAATATTGAAAAGCGATTAATATGTGCATAATAAAAAAACATATAGTTTAATACTTTTGAAAAGACAGCGACTGTTCCAATTATTTTATTATCTCCCATTTTTAAAATTAAATGGAAAATTCAAATAATATTTCATCCTATTTCTCTTTAGTGAAAAGCATTTAAGTGGAAAACAATTAATAGTATTTTCTCTCTGTGCATTATTATTAAAAGCTATCTGATATCGAAGAAAAAGGAGTACTTAGTAGAGGAGTATTTAAAAGAGTAATTTATTCATTTGATAATTCAAACAAATATATTGTGTATAGAAAAGTAATTACTTCGAGGTAATTAGAAATAAAGTTTTTTTTTGTTTATTACCATTTATTCAGATAAAATTGGAGAATTGTAGATTAATTCCATAATTAAAATGAGCCAAATGTTATAATATTTATACCGGTAGCGGAATAGATGTATTTCATAAATTGCTCCAGCGAATAATAAAGTATAAGTTTTCCAAATAATCCTTGCATTGATTGTGAAAATTTTAAAATACAAATTTATTTTTTTATAATATCAAAACTTTAAAATTTTATACTTTTCACCATATCAAAAAAAAAGCCAAAAATTAGCTCAATGTGACTAAAAAAAAGTTAGATACTTGTTCTAGAATGTATTCCAAATTTCCTCAACCAAAAATTCATGAATAAGGTGTGCCCAGATGAAGGGACGACTTCGTTTTTAGTGATACTACTCTGCATAATAGAGTTAAGATTTCAATAACAGAGTCCCTGCATGTCAGGAGAAACTGGTATATTAACCCCTTGCCTGCCGTAGACGTATATATACGTCTCCCTAAGTCAATGTATTAACTGTCTCTGGCGTATATATACGTCTCCCTAAGTCAATGTTTTAACTGTCCCTGGCGTATATATACGTCCGTCTCGCAACTATATACGTATATACGTGGCGCTGGGGATCGAATCTCGCAAGTTATCCTCGGCAGGTAAGGGGTTAAAATTAAAATAATTAAAATAAATGAATAAAATAAAAGTAATTATCCAATTCAGTACAAGAACATCAAACATTAGTCAGCACTCAAATACTGAACTTGATCGGTATAGAAATACTGTATCCAGTTAACATCGAACTTTATAAATCAAATTTTCATTTAGCTTACAGACAGATTAAGCAATCAAGATTCGAAGAGAATGTATAATTATCCCGAGTTCAGTACAAGAGCATAGAACACCAACCAGTATTACAAACCTTGATTCTGAACAGCTAAGAGATACTGTATCCACTTAACACCGAATATGATAAACTAAATTCTTAATTATATGGCGGCAGACAGACTAAGTAATCACGATTCTTGGAGCCTTGAAAATAATTTTCCCAAATTCGGTGCAATATCACAGTACCTCGACTGACTATAATTCAATGATTCTCGTCCATTCTGCCGAAGCAGTACGAATGAGTCATTCGGCTGGAGTAGGGAATCATCGTCCCAGTTTTCAGTGTTAAAGGAATGCGAAGGACCATCGATATTAATCAATGCCGTCAGAAACTCAGATGAAACGAAAACCTCTCCAGTTTCAAGATTAGACACGAAGGCTCCATTAGCCTGCAATGTTTCGATAATAGGATTCGTTGCATACATTCCCTTTCTCCGGCGCATAATCCGTTATCATTAACAACAATATCATTTTATGCGTCTCCTTTAGAGATAAGTGAGTGTAGGAGCTCTAATTGTTGGAGTGCCTTTGCATAGAGATATGTACGCTTTGTCACGGAACTAAAGATTACTGGGGAAACAAAGGCACTGCGGTGTTTACGGTAAACCCCCTGCACTCATGCTTTCAGCCCGCATTATTTAAATGATTGGTCACGTTTAGAGAAACCTTTATATTATGCCATTTCTAGTAATGGCAGCATATAGATGCGTTGGACAATTACCAGCCTGTATTATGTTTAAATGGATTTGAAGCTAAATGGATAGTCATTTGTGAAGTACATGGCTTAAAAAGGTATTCTGAAATTAATAGTTAACGGGCTCTCATTTCTGTGTGCTCAAAATGCTAAGGCTCGCTAGTTTGGTTATCAATAATTAATGATAAGCATACTGAGCCATTAGGTAAATATTTCCGCCGCTTTTAATTTATTATGCAAGAGATATTTGCAAAATTTTGGCTTAGGATTGTGATGGTTTCTTAGAGAAAAAATATGCAGTGGAGTGTTTTGATATTTTAATAGTTCCATCTAGTTTTTTTATCACATTTAAAAGTCGAAATTTTGAAAAATGTTTTTGTTTTTTATTACATTTGTGTAAAAGAAATAAAAATAGGGGAAATCCTTTTTTCAGAACACATAAGGGATTTCATTTTTCAAATCATTCCGATTTATTTGACAAGAAAGTAAGCTATTGGATTGCAAAAGATATCTCTTGTTTTTACCGATTTATTTTCGCAGACTTGAATTGAAATATCCATAGTTTTTGAATGAATAGTAGATGTCACAATGGTGGAGACGATTCTAAAATTTTTCAGCTTTTTAGCTAATTACTTGCATTTTCGGACTAATTTTGGCAATGAAGACATTATGAAATTCCTGTAAAAGATGAATTAAAGTTAAACCAAACTAACTTTTTAGAGCATTTATACAGTTATATGAAAGCAATACAGGAATCAGAATTTCGCTTGTCAGAGAAACCATAGACTAAGAATATATTGGCTTTGGAAACGATAGATTCAGGTTACAAATTTTGAATCTGTATCGTAAATACAGTTTTTTTTTTGTCAGTTTTAAAATTCCAAAGTTTTACATCATTACTCTTAAAGGCAAGATTTTCGATTTACTTCAATGACAAAATTTTTCAAACAGTAGAAAATTTTAGAGTAGCAAAGATGGTAAAAATTTCGAATACATTTATGCTGAGATTTCTCGCCACTCCCCTCAAATAATGAATGATATAACTAATTGCCAGTCTTGAATTTTTAACTGTATTCTGCCAGAAAATACCAATATATTCACCTGGATTCTGAAAGAGATTTAGGTTTCAACTTTTAAATCTGCATAATAAATAATTTTTTGTCAAGTTTTAAATACCAAAGTTTTGCATCATTGAAGACAAAAGTTTCAATTTATTTCAGTGAAAAAAACTTTCAAATAGCAGATAATTTTAGAATAGCAAAGATGGTAAGAAATTTTGAACATTTCTGCTTAGATCCCCCCCCCCCCGTGCCCAAATAATGAAACTAATTGTCAACGTTGAAATTAAATTGTATTCTGCCAGACAGTACCAATGTTCTCTTACGGGTTCTTACAGGAAATTTTTATTTAAATTTAAATTGGAAAATAACAATAACCGTGTTACTTGCTTAGAGTGGAGACAACAGTGTCTTAGTGCATTATAATATGACGTTCATGAGAAGTATGATAATGAGCCCTCTCTTATAGTTGTACTCTTAACTTGTATTATTGAAAAAAATGACAAATCGAGATATGCTTCAGAAACGAACTGTTTACCGCAATCTAGCTCATTTCAGATAGTTTCTTTGACTTTTCTCTTCAAAAATATGAAGGAAATAATAATATTCTTAAGAAATATGTAGAAAATATGTACTTAATATTGTTAAAAATTGCAATATTCTCTCTTTGTGTAGTAAATATCCTAGTAAGAAAGATAGTTTGACAGAGAACGCTAATAGATGCTGATTAGACATCGGATCAGTGATCCAACGACTTTATCGATTAACTTGGCGGTTGTTTGACGTCTTTGGAGACAGAAATAAATATTTGAGAATCCTGGCGACAGTTCTTTAGAACTCCAGTTCAAGCGTTTATTCTAGAACTTGCGACGTCCTGTCAGAGAATCTATAGAAATTCTAGAGATGGATTCAGTAAGGGAACAGTTGAATCAAGAGAGATGAGTAGTAGTTGAGTTGAGCTCACACAAATAGCTAAGTGAATTCTCACTTTCTAGTATTGATCTCCTACGAATTCTCACTGAGTACTTTGTGCTATTACGGTTTTTTATTACCGATTTGCTACTTGTGCTCTGCTATTTATTGCAAGTACTGTTTTCAGTACACCATAGTTATAGTTTGTTTTTGCGAATTCTTTATGTTGTGTAGAATAAAGCGTTGTCAAGCTTTTTTTGTTGTACAACTCTCTGCCGAATTTTGGGTTTTTCCGGAACAATATTAAAAACCTCCCAGGAAGCTAACCTATTTCTTATATTTGAGCTATACCAGAGTCTTCATGTGGTCTATGATTTGGCATGTCCAAGATCATATATGGGCACAATATGATGTCATTTACGCATATGTTGCCATTCGCTGAATCGCTCTTGTTTGATGTCAGAGTAACTGGCGTTCTTATATTCTCAAGATGCTTTCCGCATACGGAATTTTATGGGAGAACTGGGTCATTATAGGCCATGGAAATTAGGCTAAATGGATCCCCAGGTACTGTAATAAATGCTTTGAAGAGCAGAAAATGTCATTTTCACCTTCCATAAAGAATCCTTGGTTCAGAATCAAGGCCAGATAAGCTAGGCCAAGCGAGATTAAAGCTATCTTCACCATTTACTGAGCATAATTTATTTTCAAACTCCTTGGAAAGATGTAAGGAAATTGTTAGTTTTCCAATAGAGGAAGTTGTAGAACTTCAGAAGGCAATGTAAAGAAGATTATGTTTAGTTTTAATTATATTGAATTTCGAAGCAATAGGCGGGCTATTTTGGAATCGAACTTGTAAGTTTCAACCATGATCAGATGATGAAAACCACCCAAGTGCCACTATCCTCCACACTAAAACATCTACACCCCTCCCAAAAAATGAAAAAAAAAAACATTTGGTACCGACGGATTTAAAATGCACTAAACCCACTTGTATGGTGATTCTGTGATAGAAAAGGGATAGAAATTTAGAACCCTAAAGTCCCGATGCCGAGACTCTTTAGCATAACACCACGACCCATTAAAGATTATAAATGATCACAAGAACGTTTTTTATGCGTTTTTGGAGATTTAGAAACAGGTCAATAAAATGAATCAGCTTTCAATGTAGACATTATGTACATATTTATTAAACAGATACATAATAATACTTAAAGTTAACATACATATAGCTAAATACTTAAAGCTAAATTCGGCTCCAATAAATAATTTGCTTCATGGAAGCGAATCTCACATTCAGAACTATTTCACTGAGCCTAATGATACTACTCTTATTATCAAGAATTCTTCATAACTTTAACAAAAAAGCAATTTCTCGTATAAAGGAAGTCCAAGACTCAGTCTCAGCAAAAACATAAAATTAATACCCAATTTAATTTGGTTTCCATAATACTTAATTTTATAACGGAGGTGAAAAAAGTAAGACGAGCATGGTTATTTGGTTTAATATCCTTTAAAAGAGCAGTAATGATTAGTTTTTCTTTTAAAAAACTAATTATAGGAAGCAAATAAAATATGAATAAAGCTCTGCAAAAATGAAATTCATATGGGCTCTTTATTTTTAACTCCATAAAAAAATTACTCCTTTAAAGAAGAAAGTATATAAAGAAATCATTTAATCCACATCAAGTTTAATCATCATCGGGACATCTGTCCCACTTGCTAATGGACATTAAAGAGTGACTCAATTAATCACTTAGCCAATCAAGATACAAGCAGCGCTCCGCGAAGTAAGATGATTGGTTGAGTAACAAAAGAACCTTATGTTGCCATTATTTGCCTAGCAAAAAAGCTTTAAGAAAAGAAAAAAAAAAATAAGAGGTAATATTTCAAAGTTTTTTTTTTTTCTTCTCTTTTTAACTTTCTGTCTTTTGTTTCTCAAAAGACAATTTTTTTTTTTGAAAATAAAATTTAATGGCCTCTAAAAGTTGGAAAGAGAAAACTTTTTCGTTCGTTTTACTTTTCTTGTCGGTTTGTTTCTTAAATTTAAGTGAAATTAATGAAATGAAACGAAATTTTAAAAAAATAGTGCAAGAGATATGATTTACTGAAAAATATTTTAATTGCCATTCTAATTATTTTCTTGGAATAGAAAAGAGATGATGTGCTATAAATATCCTGGTGTTCCAAAAAAAAATTATTTTTTTTTCCATCGTGCTATGAATGGCCTTATCTGGCTCTGCTTGTGTAAACATGCAGGCTTATCTGTTAGCCGTCCATGTCATCGGTTTCAGTCGTACCAGAGCTCTACTACACACCCCAAACTGAGACTACAGCCTTAAAAAGCACTTTTGTCCATTTGGCGTAGTTTTCTATAAGTTCCTTCTTCAAGGTGAAACAATAAATTCTACGAAATACTGTCATACTTAATCAATTGAAAGCTGTCATAGAAAGAAAAAAAAACTGTCAAAATTAATGAACCGAAGAGGTGTTGTTTTTCATCATGACAACGCGAGGTCACACACTGCATTAGTGGTAAGAGAGAAGATTTTACAGTTTTATTGGGATGTTTTACCACATCCTGCATACTCTCCAGATCTTGCTCCATCTGATTATTACTTTTTTCTGTCCTTAAAAAAATTATCTAAAGCGATAAGCGCTTTAAATCCATCAACGAGGATTTAAAGCGCACCTCGAGGATTATTTCTTGTCCAAAACACAACAATTTTGGAAAGAAGGCATAATGAGGCTTCCTGAGAGATGGAAGAAGGAAATAGAGCAACAGTGTTCTTATATAACAAAATAAATATCTTAAACAGTAAATATTGTGTATTCATTTCATATTAGAGATAGAAAAGAAACTTATGGAGCACCCTAATATATTCTATTAAATAGTTCTCTTGGCTACATAATAATTTTGGATTTAAATGAAAAAAACAATATCGTTTGTGAAATTAATTAAACTCTTCAACATAAAAGATCTTTTAAAAGCTAATTACATAGTTTATAACATAAAACCAACTATTATTTTCGCTGCTCTTGTATTACTTGTGCATGCATGAATTTGATAACAAACCAGAAATAAAAGTTTTACCCTAGCAATAACTTTTATTTCTGTGTGTTCTGTTATAATCAATGTAATCCTACATTCAATTAAATTATTGCTCGATAAAATTTCAGAAAAATAATAACTGCTATATTAATTTAGCTTTTAAATTGAGTGGAAAGTTTATCGATATTTTGTGCAATTTATGTAACATTGTATTTTTTAAAATAAAGTAATTACAGGAAATACATTAAAAATATTTTTAACCAGCTAGGAATTTAAGTAATTTATTGGAAATTAATTCTTTTCATTTCACTGCTAAAGATAATATCCTCCCATTCTAAATGAAATAAGCTGATATTTTTCAGTAAACATTAAAATATCATGCTTTTTAATGAAATTGATTTTCGTATATTTGATTCTATCTATAATTAGATAATAGTTCAATTTGTTCGAAATAGAATATTGCACTTAAATAAAGCTAATTGCTCTGCAAAATTCTAGTTTTAATTACACATACAAACATTATTTTCTTGGATTAGAAAATAAATATATATTTTGCAGTTATCAATAAATATATGAAAAAAAAATCATTTTTTTGCTAAGAATGAAAAATTATTAACAATTAAATATTTTTTGTTATTTAATTTTATAAAAACTCATTTCGTTCAAATGTTAAATATCATGAGGACATATGGATAGGTTATTAGTTTTATATAAAAAAATTATCAATAATTCTTCATTCCACATTTTTTGAATTATCAACAAAAGAAATAAAAATAAAAACATCGATAAAAAAAATAGGATTTGGAAATTCTTTGATGTAAAATAGGCGCAAGACTTGATGACATGTATTTAAGGTCTGTATGTTGCTGTTACATAAAAATTTGTTGGGATAATTTCCAAGCATTTGATTGAATCTGTATTTTTATATAAGTTATCTACATCTATTCATCAAAATGTGTTATATGTGATTATTTTATGTAATCACAAATACCATATAACCCTAGTAGTTCTCACTTTTACATGAAATATATGCTTTGCTGTCTGTGGGTTTTACATATGACATATTTTGACATTTTAATGTAACCACGATTGTAAATTAATTGATGATTATAAAAAAAATGATTTTATTTTTCGTGGATTTTAAAATGAAATATGTTAGATTTATTTCAAAATTAATCACCTTTGGTAGCGTATTATAAATGTTTTTCCAAAGAGTTGATGTTTATTATCCATTTTATGATTGCAATTGATTTAGTCATATAATTTTTTAAATAATCTTATAGAAATAATCCTGGTTTAGAATGCTTTCATCAAAGAAAATGGGACGAAAAATGATATACTCGTTTTAATCAAAAGCATGGGAACAGAGTTTTAGCGATCTTTTTATTAATTTAACACTGAAAATACTTTAAAATAAAATATAGTTATCCGCCTTTGGCGGCCAGCTTGTTAACCAGGAATATTGGCTTCCCCGGTTATTAACAATTAACTTGGAATGCATTTATATAAAATTCCACCCTGTTACTTGAATTTTAATGAAATATTTTACTACAAATTACTGCGTACACAATTTTTTTTTTAAAAAATGTATATATTACGAAATGGAAGCAGGAATGAAAATATTTTACAAGTGATTATAAAAGAGATCAATTTTTTATTTTAAATTTAGCAAATGCATTTAATTGAATGGTTGATTAGAATATTGTAATCATATTGAATTTCATTTCTAACAATAAAAGCATTATCACAAATTGTGTGTCAAATTTAATTTTTAAAAAATTATTAAAATTTGAAAAAAAATGTACACAAATAAAATTGGTATCATTAAAAAAAATTAACTTTTTGAAATTCTAACAAAATCTAAAAATAATTTTTGTGAAACAATATATTTAGTAGATATTTTCGAAAAACTGCTAGAATTTGTTAAATTTCTAATTAAAGGACATTTTAATGAGCATTTGGATATTGCAAAGTAGACAGAGAACTTTCTCTTTTTTTAAAGAAATATTGAATTCATTAAGAATGGACAAAAGTAATAAAGCGCCCTTTGCATTAAAGAAAATTAAAACAAAAATCCATCGTTATCTGTAGAAGTTAATTAATTATTTAATAATATTAACGGAAACATACCGAAGATTTTTCTTAAAGTAGGTATTAATACAAAAGCGTTTGGTAAGATAAAATTATTCCATAATTTTTTGGCAAAAATATGAATTAGAATTTCAATTTTAACAATTTTTTTTATCGAATAATTCTTAACTAAAGAATCTTCTTAGAAAAATTATTTTACTTTCTTCACGATTCTTGAAACTTTTTATTTTAAATTTTATAAGATTATTTTAGTTAAAAGCTACAAAAAATAATTATAATAGTCAACATCCTATAATTAAAATGTGGTGGCTAACAAAAACAATGCGCATTTCTTCATACAATTATATTCTGTATTATTTTACATACCAAAGATGCTTCAATGTTTTAAACTTTAATTATAATTATATTTTGACTTGGAACAATTTGCATTTAGATGGAAATTAAAATTAATATTTTCTTCGTTGAATTAGACTATATTATGTGCTAATTCTATTTTGCCTTTAAAATTTCTCGTGGTTTATGAATATTTATGAATTCTTAATAAGACCAAAGAGCCTCAGTATTCTCTTATAAAATTAGTTTTAATAAGATGTCTAGGTAAACAAAAATACAGTAAATGTACATTTTTCGTTAATTAGATTATTTACCTTACTTCCTTAAAACTTATTTCCAATGTATGATAAGATTTAAAAATATTGTAGTTAGTCATTTCTAACTATTGATAAGATAAACATTTTTGCATTAATTTGTGTAATGAAAACCTTTTATTTCTGAAGCAAAATGTTGTTTTCAAAAGATCATCTTGAAACCTTTCTTTCAACAAATTAAATAAACTGCTATATTTTACGTAATGATCAGAATAACGACGATAGAAAAATAATACAAACCAGACGGCTTGCTGAATTTTTCCTTCAAATTATGAAGTTTATTCAGTCTTGATTTCATATTTTGAAAATATATTTGTGCAATTTACTAAGCTTTCGGAGAAATTGTAAATTTCACAATTTTCAAACGGCTCTAAATTGCAATAAAAAATGTGAGCGATGTCTCTCAAACTTTTTTATACTATTTCTTAGATTCGTAAAAATAAATAAATAAATGCTCTGTCTATTAATCCAGATAAAAACAATCATTCTAAAGATAAATCCTTCTATTGTGTTCTAGATAATTTGGTTGATTGGTGAATTAATTATCATAATCACGCCAATATATTTGTATGGCTATTTGCGTCAATTAGCAACTGAGAATTTCCAAAAAATCTTAAATTAATTAATGAATTCAAAAATATAATCGACTACATAGTGCATATTATTAACAAATGCATTTAATAGACTTAAAAAAACAATTTAGAAAATTCATAATAAAGATTTGTCGGGTAAAAATCTAAAAAATATTTTCTTTTTAAATTTGATACTAACTGTATTTGGCTACCAGTTCGTTCAATGCGAATTTCAATTTAATCCCTTATGCATAAAGCATAACTTGATGTTCACATTTCTTTTAACCCTTTCTCGGGCCGTGGGAAGTATGCTTCCCACCAAATTTATCAATCTTTGCATGAAATTATGTAGGTTGGCATAAGTTCTGACAAATTTTTTTTATAAGTCAGAAACTTAGATGCTTCAGTTCTTTATCTCAGACAAAATGACGTGTCTTGATTTGTTACTTAATTATTAATTAACCATATTAATTAATTAATCAAATTAAATTTATCTAATAAGCTAAATGAATCCCTTTTCTTATTCTAATTTCAAAATATTTTAACACAATATGACTAGAAAAAAATGACCCTTGAAAGGATTAATAGACTTTAAAAAAACAATTTAGAAAATTCTTAATAATGATTTGTCGGGTTAAAAACGATAGAAAAAAAAATATTTTTAAATTTGATACTAACTGTATTTGGCGATCAGTTCGTTCAATGCGAATGTGAATTTCAATTTAATTCCTTATGCATAAAGCATAACTTGATGATCACATTTCTTTTAATAAAGTTCGGTGTATCATCAAATTGTGTCAAAAATTAAGATGCCCGACTTAATAGATTTACACCTCCTTTGTTTGTTATGCACAGGAATTGTTTAATAGAACAGATATCCCTGAAATCACATGGTTATTTAAAATTTTTCAATAACTTTTGTGGTAATATAACTTCACTTTTTGATTCTTTGTGTAAATTATGTAGGTAATAAACTTATCAGATTGGAATTAAAAACTAAGTCACGGGGCAAAATATTTGATGAACATTGAAATATATTGTTGAACATTATGCAAATTTTTTTGAACAAAAAATTGCCAACATTTAGGAAACGATTTTATGGTATATAAATTGGTATAATTAAAAATAACATTTATTTTCCAATTTAAAATGTTACAAAATACATTTTTTTGCCATATTATTCTCGGAAATAATCTCTGGAAAGAATTACAATGTATATATCTTCATGTTTAGTTAATTAAGAATTTAAAAATATTTTTCGAACTTGTAAGTCAAACGTTCTATCCTATAGAGCACACACTCATTGATGTTTCAATATTTGTAAGTATTGATTGTTTTCATATGATCCGTTTACATTTTTTTCCAGGTTCTTTTTCACATTTTCTACCTTCCTGTGATGAACAAAACGCGTGAATTCCTAGACTAAACATGGTTTTTCAGAAATTTTTAAAAATGAAATGAATGGGAAAAAAAATGAACATTTTGCCTAATTTTGAAGAAGAAAAAGGAATTCGTAATTAAAAAGAATTCCTCTTGTTGATTTACTATAAGTTTTATTACCTATATAAAAAGCAAGATTAAGCCATTTAGAACCTCTAAAGAAATGCAAATCTTGAACTTCTTCCCAACTTCCAAAACCAGATAATTGTTGTTAATTTTAATTTAATTATATAAGCAATTTTTAAATGGAATGGAACTTTTTGGGTCTAGAAATGGGGTATAGGTAGTGTAATAATAATAATAATATATTAACAGTTTAAGGTAGAAAATTTTGATAAACTGACACATTAAATAATGGAGCATTTTTATGAGAGTTGATTTTAGCACACTATGTGTAATATATTGCCAAAACCGGAGTTTAAAAACAATTTTTTACTGTATATTGACAAAACGATAAAAAAATTTAGAAACTGTGAATACTTCATCTGAATTCGAATTCTTTAGAAAAGGACTTTTTAAAATTATGAAGCAATTTATTTTTAAGAATTATAAAGCAGCCTAATACAAAATTTACAAAAAGTAATTAAATAAAAACGTTTTAAAAATATTTCAAAATTTAAATGTTATTTGATAGTAATTTAAACAAGTTCGAGCAAAGGGCTTTGGTGAATTTAATAAAAGAACAAAATGAAATAATTAACTGTTAATATATTATCCAGAATTATTATACAAAATCCAGAAAGAATTTCGGGACCTCGTAGTGGGTAGATCTTAAATTTGCTAGACTCCTTAGCTATTGCTGATTTTGCTTATTTCACAATCCACTCCTGCATGCATATACGAGGATATAAGTGAAATTCTGTACAATAGCAGAGCAGCACCATACTCAGAATAAAAATTCCTGCTATTTAATGGTAGTAGTTAGTAAAAATTGGTAAAAAATATCAATAACTGCATCCATGTATATCAAATGCTACCATAATTTGGTAACTTACCTAAGTAGCAGTTGGTAATTTTTCAATTGGTAAACATTTCTTATTTAAAAATTTGTCTCTAGGAAAGGAAAAGTTATTCATGTTTTAAAAATTTATTCAAATTTTTCGACAATCTTTTGGCATTAAAATACTATTCATAAATATTTGTTTAAATATTAAATCTTACACATAATTATATGGTTCGAAAATCTTATAGAGAGAAGAAAAAAAGTAGTCCTAAATAAACATGTCTTGCATTGCAACTTGATGCATATGAAGTGCCCACAATCCCATGGCAGATCTACTTATCACTTCAAACTAGTGTATAATTTGCTTTGCATTCGGTATACTGAAACAAAATCATGAGTCCATCTTTGTTCGATCCTTAGTCATCGAATCATCAATAACATTTTCAATGTCCAAGCTTCACGAAATGGTCTTTTTCAATTGATATTAATGCCAAAGCTGTCAGTCGTTCGTACATTGATGACTTCGATTGCTTATCTCTCTCAGTTCTACATCATCTATCGGTTCTAACAGAGCTGGAAGGATGGCAAAACCGCCCTTAGCAATGGCGGTTTGCAGTCATTTCCAGAGAGATAAAGAGCTGCATAGTAATTCATAATCTTCTACAATTTGTAAAGATGATTTTTCTTTCGATGGTGGATCTTTTACTCTATGAAAGTTTTATAATGTCCTCGCTTTGTAAGTTTGTCATGACTAGGAGCACCTGTATATTCTGAATAGCATTCATTTATCGATAGATAGTATTCTCTTAATGTACTGCTTGTTCTATGACTGAATAACATTTACTTATAAGCAATAAGTTGAAAGTCGATAAAGAAACACTTTAGAAGTTTTTTAAAAATTGTACATTTGTGCATTCGGATTGTCATTTTTTTTTTATCGAGATAGTTTTCTTTTCGTTATGATGGAATAGTGTTACCTATAAACAATAAGTTGAAAGTCGGTATAGAAATATCTTAGATGTGTTAATTTTTTTTGGAGAATTAAGTTTTTATCTTTTTCTGGAAAAAAAGTATTTTATAGCCCTCGAGAAATATGATTCAGATCATAAAAATTAAAAATATACGAAGTCTTCATTATTAATTATTACTAATGTTTTAATTTGTATCCGTATTAAATCATGACTTTAATATAAAAAATTAAAACAAGGAAATTACCCATTATATGTAAAACTCAAAATTTCGGTAAAATGTAATACAAATGTCATTTAGTGATATATTTTCTTTATAATATCAGTAAACTTGCTATAAATTAAAAAAAAAATTAGGTTAAATTCATTGATATTGAAATTATTCCCCGTACAATATATTGCTTTTTTACAAAATGAGTTGATTATTTTTACTAAAGCATCGGGTATTCATTGTACTTTATTTAGATATTGGGATTTCCTTGTAATTTATTTGCATATCAGATACTCCCCAATCTCGACCGCACAAGATCAATAAAACGGGCGAAGTATGAAGGTCCTTAGTAATCTCTAGTTCGTAAAAACAATATCAAACTTTTATATTCAAGAAAATCCTCTTGGATTATTTTAACTAGTAAACTATTTAACCTACATGTCCCATCGAAAAACCTTTCCCCAACTTTATACCAGCTACATTATCAATATTTATTTTTGATTCTTTGGCAATTTTTAAATTTTCAATTACAATACCGTTTCAAGAGGAATTGTTAATTTTTTATTTAATATAAATTAAATCTTATTCTCTTTATTTTGATTTTTTTCGAAAAATTTATTACGCAACCGATGTGTATAAACATCATAGCTTGATTTTGATTATGCATCATGAGAAGGACTTTTTAAAATGAATTCCTCAGTTAGCTGGCTAACTGGTATAATATTGATCTGAAAACTGCATAGAACTTGATGAGTAAACTGGTTAACTGATGCAATATTGATTTAAAAGCTGTACAGAACACGACGAGTGAGCTGGTTAATTGGTGTAATATTAATCTGAAAGCTGTACATAACACGATGAGTCAACTGCTTAACTGGTGTAATATTGATCTGAAAGTTGTACAGAACACGATGAGTGAACTGCTTAACTGGTGTAATATTGATCTGAAAGCTATACAGAACACGATGAGTGAACTGCTTAACTGGTATAATATTGATCTGAAAGTTGTACAGAACATGACGAGTGAACTGCTTAACTGGAATAATATTAATCTGAAAGCTGTACAGAACACGATGAGTGAACTGCTTAACTGGTGTAATATTGATCTGAAAGCTATACAGAACACGATGAGTGAACTGCTTAACTGGTGTAATATTGATCTGAAAGCTATACAGAACACGATGAGTGAACTGCTTAACTGGTATAATATTGATCTGAAAGTTGTACAGAACATGACGAGTGAACTGCTTAACTGGAATAATATTAATCTGAAAGTTGTACAGAACACGATGAGTGAACTGCTTAACTGGTATAATATTGATCTGAAAGTTGTACAGAACATGACGAGTGAACTGCTTAACTGGAATAATATTAATCTGAAAGCTGTACAGAACATGATGATTTTCTCAAGAGCGATATTTTCTTACTGGTTTCTTGTTTAATTTGTTTTTCCTTTTTTTAATGCTCTGGTAATTAGGTAAGTGAACTTGCTTTCAGAAATGGCATTATCTAAATAAGTTTTTTGCAGGTTTTCTGGAACAATAAATTGACTGAAACAATTATCAGAATTTTTTATAATGAGTTCTATTTATAGTGAAGATTATCGAATGAAGTGTAAAGGAAGAGTTTTAATTTGAACTGAGAAAAATAATTTTTGAGGAAATGAAAAAAAAAAAAAAAAAAAAAAAAAAAAACCTAGTTATAAAAATACCACATACAACATGTTGAATTCATAAGTAAAGTTCACAAAAAGTGTTAAATTCCTTCATAAGGTTTATGCATATTTTCTTTTAAAGAAGCGTTGTTTAAAAATTTTACCTCTCTTCAACATCAGCAACAAAATAAAATAAAGAAATAAATAAGAAAAATTAAAAACAAATAATAAAGTCCGGATCCTTCTAAATAGTTTGATATCCTATGCCGGAGACTATAAAAGAGAGAGTGCTTAATACAGTAGTAGAATGATTTCTCTCTTTGAAGTGTTGATCTTCAGTGACCTCTCTGAGCTCTACGCTGTTTCGCTAGTTTAATAAAGATATATAATGTCCAATGCTTATTTCCAAAAGTACTGTTTTTGGGTTAGCTTCAGTTTGTTTTACTTCTAATGTTTTTGTGCTTTCTTGTAGAATAAAGCATATCTATTGACTATCGAACTTATTGACTTTTCATTTTACACTGATCGATCGGATTTTCGCAGTAAGAACACAGCACCTATTCTAAAATTAACCGATTAAACTTGCAGTTTAAGAAATGTGAGAACTTTTAACTCCCAACAGCATTAGACCTATATATCAGGAGGGCTTTAATGGAATTGGGTTTTGAATCTGAAATCTCATTGCCCCCCTCCTTCCGATTCTGAAGTCGAGTCTTTACCACAGAGGAGCCTCTACTAAACTCTCTACCAAAACTATTAATCAAAAAATTAAAAATCGAAGTTACACTTTCATGGAGCAATCTGCCTAATTGAAAACAATGCATGATATGTTCACAACCCCAGTAGGATTCTTCAAATGTCATTATCCACATTTCTTAGAAATTCTTCAAACCACATTTGAAAAATCTCTCGGCAAACTACCATCAAGAATCTACCCATCAAAAAGCCTGTTAGCGGTGACCGACGTTAATAGCGGATGACCTTGACACTAATGTGTCCTTTTATTCCTCTCGAGGTGCTGCATTTGTCTTCCCCATTGCCCACTGGTAGCAAGGAAACGGTAAATTCCCCAGACTTAATTAAACTGGAAGAGGTTTTGACACATGTCGGAAGAGGGCCTCTGACCTGCTGACGTGTCAAAAGGAACGACGACGCCCCTCTTTTAACACAAAAGATTTAAAAATACGCGAGTGTGAACTGAAAATGTTTTGAAATTCATCCAATATTTCACCAGAGGTGTGACAGGATTCATTCAGGTGGTGTCGTAGTAGAGTAAAGCTTGAAGGTCTGTCAATTGTTGAGGGCCTTATTAATGAACTCGACAATCGTATTAAACTGATGGTAATGGAGATAGTAGATTTTCTAGGTTTTCGATACTGTTTAAAATAATGTGTGTTGTATGGTGGAATGATTTGTCATACAAATCAATCATCTTTTGAAATAAAGAAATGAAAAATTATAAATCAAACAGATAACAGTAAAATATGCTGAATAATAACATCTACAACATAATAAAATTATTAAAACATTAGATAATGAGATTATCCATTAATTTTAAATTGTTCCTTATACAAATCATTTGCATGAAGAGCAATTTTGAATTAATGGATAATTAAGTTCGATAATTCACATCATGCTCATGTGCCATATGTGCATTGAATAATCGTTAAACTTGTAGGTTACAATTAAAATTAAAAGATATTATAAGTTGAAGCAAAAATCAAACACAATCCACAATCTCTTGAAAGGTAAAAATTATGAATATTTTCGTTGAAATATTAGGACAGCATATTACAGAAAAAGATGATATTTAATTAGTTAAAAGAGCAAACAAAGCAGTTAAGGAGTTAATCAGAGTTCCAGAATTCATTTTACACTGAAGAAACTTATTTCGTATCTAGAATACAATGGTAAGAAGATTTCTATGATGTTGATACTGTAATTATACAAAGATTGGTGTAGGTTGTAATATCACAATTTTTATTCTAAATCTGTAATCTGGAAATTAATGTGGCCAGTGTAATAAGTACACAGTGAAATAAGCTCAATAACGAATAACGACATTTTATTTTACACAAAAACATGAACAAGCAGTCAACAAAGTGCAGACGAAGCATTCAAAAGTATGACACTTTCAGTAGACAGTAGAAATTTGGTATTAAGTAACCGTAACTGTACGAAACTCTCGGACAGAACTTAACTATTTTCTTCTCATCTTCCCCAATCTTGACCATCACGATTCAATGATGCCTCAATACTCAACTTTCAGCTCTGTTTCTCTGCTTTTTATAGTTTCCGTAACAGGGCAAAGAAGGTTCTAGAAAGATTCGCATAGCTCACTTCTTAATAGACATATCGCCAAAATCCTTGTAGATTGTGGATTTTTTTTATTTTGTTACCAAAATCACTGAATTTGGGGAAAATTCTAAAGGTTTGTCGCCAAGGCCGGAGCATCCAACATCCCTTTAGCATCCTTCAGAGCTATCTGTAAAACTATTATTCGTACGATGGATATAAATGCTGAAGCAGCATGTAATGCGCGAGGGATAGAACCTGGGACCTTGTGGTTAGCAGTCCAGTAACTAAACCATTATACCAAAACGATCGTTCGGGTAGAAGAGTTGTTAACTGGCTTATATGCTATTCACCACAGTACTCTCCCTCCAGTGAGTCGTACGATATGGTTGTTGAGTGGTGATGTATTGAGTTATTAGCTGTTGTCTAAATGGGCCGGTACCCAGTTGAATAGCGTCAAGCTTTATGGCGAGCGTGTGGGTGTTGATGCGCCAAGTGAGTCTGACGACTTTTGGGTTTGCTGCGTCAAATGAGTCTGACGACCTTGGTTGCAGGTAAATGGCGCCACAACAGCTGTTACGAAGGTTGAAGGTTCATCGTCCGAGGTCACCAATGTGGTATGAGATGTGCTAGGATAGAACCTGGGACCTCGTGGTTAGCAGTCCAGTAACTAAACCATTATACCAAAACGATCGTTCGGGTAGAAGAGTTGTTAATTGGTTTATATGCTATTCACCACAATGATCTGGAAGATTTTTCGTGTGATAATGGTAAGTCACCTAGTGCTATTATTATGCATCCAAATATTTAACTAAGATTTGCCGTAAACCTTTTCTTAACAACCCTTTTACATACAATTTTGAACGAATAGTAGCTTGGCTCAATAAGCATTGAAATTAGTTACTATACGCACGTTGGCCAAAAGAAGACACCTGGAAGTAATTATTACGTACCCAAACAAAATTCCATAATTTATTTTGAATTGTGTTTAAACAGCTTATTGCTGTTGTTTACAAGGAAGCAATTTCTAATCAATGTCAAGTTTTGAATTATCCCTACATATTGTATTGTCAGATTTGTCAATTATTATTCATATATAAGTTATTGTTTTTCACAAAGCAATGGAAATTCTCTTGAAATCCGTGAACTTCACAGAGCTATTATCTTATATATTCCATTACAAAAGTGTAAAAAAGACAGTTGATGGTCTTAAATGCAAGTTTCTACTCTTCTGTATTTTAATATAAATTTCACAATAAAAGTAAGAATCTTCTCACGTGAATTTCACAAACTGGATTCATATTAAGCTCAGTAATGACATTCATACAATAAAATCTTTGAGGGCCATCCATTCTGCTTCTAAACCAAAATTGTAGGCCCGTGGACAGTTTGCCTGTTTGATAATCGGGCCTTCCACAGACAAATAATGTTACTGATAATGTGACGAATGTAGATATTAAAGAACCTCTCCCAATGAGCGAATCATTGACTTCTCTTGAATTCTATTCTTTTAGCAAATATTTTAACAAGTGGATCATCCCTTCAAAGTACTTTCTGTAGTGATGATCGGTCTGGTGAATATCTTGCTCTTAAATGCAACATACCTGTTTTTCTTCACTTTTTCACTCGCCATCTGAGATGTTTTACTGTCTATTTTGGTTGCAAGATTTTTCCTGTTCGTTTTAAATGTCAATCAGATCGGGCTTCTCCGCTCACATCTACGAATGTCTGGTCGAGTCACGTGATGACCTGTCATCTGAACTTTCGTTAATGTATGGTATTGTGCGGGTGAATGGTCTCATAGATATGGTGTAGTTGTTGCTGAATATGGTAATAATATACGTTGGTGAATGAGAATATAAAAAATGTTGTTCAAAAGATAAAAATAATGAAATTATACAATTCATTGACATCAAGTTGGTGAAAAATAAAATAACTCTAAATTGAAAAATTCAAAATCTATTTTTTATCTCTAATTGTTGATTATCTTCAACATATTTTTAGCCACATTATTATGACATACTTGCAGTAAATTGTGAGCTCTAATTGTATAGATTGCAACAATTTTAAGAACAGATCGTTAGACCTAGAACTAACAAATTTGGCTCAAAATTAGTTCTTGAGTAATAGAAGAAGAAAGAATTTTTCTGTATTTAATTAGATTTTTAGCGGATTAAAAATGACTATAATTTTATAATTAATTAATGTAAACTCAATTATTTCGTTGCATACTATCGCTTAAAATTCATATTTAAAAATTTTAAAACACAAAATATAACTTTCCTGTGAACTCATCCTATTGGAGGCATCTTAGATACAGGCATGAGAAGCTACTGTATAAGTAAACAGGTTCTCGCTACCCTGGTGAGTATAGTAATGGTATGAGGCCGAGCTGCCTCTATATTGATGTCAGAATGTTCCTGTTTATAGAGTTTGGACGTACAGGCGGTACCATAATGGGGGGTCAGCTCGTGGTCACCTCAGTGCCAGACTATGCTGTAGCGAAGTTTCGGTTTTCATGTTACACCGGACGCTTTGGTATGGCGAGGGACTCATTTTGTGGTTTTCTGTAATATCCATTTTTCTTTAATTTAAATATATTTGTCAAAATAAATTTTTAAAAAGCATTTCTAAAATTTTTATTAAAGTTGTAAAGAATTTCAAACTTATTTTTTTGTGAAATCTTCTAATCAAATTCTTATACCAGTGTTAATTTTATGATATAAAAAAAATGCTCTCTTTGGGCATTAAATCCAAAGAAGAAATTTTATTTTTGCTTTAAAAAAATCATAATTTTTTTTTAAAGTTAACATTCTTTATATAAAATGTATAATATAAAAAAAATCTGTAATCTCATAGTAAAATGCCTGATACAAATTAGCTTGGCGAAGATTAGACATTCGAATCGATCCTGAAACTTTATTAGCTTACAATATTTCATACAAGAGGCTTAGGATCTAAGATTTTTTAGATGTAAAATACTGACATTAAATGTTCCGTTTTTCTATTTTCTTGCATGCGTACATTTCCTGTTTTCTTGTATTTATATGAATATAAGAACAGAAGATTGAAGAAAATTTCTGTTTGTGCACAGGATGGTTATAATTAAACTTCTCCTATAAACAGCATCCTACAATTAAAATGGGTGAACGGATTAAATGAAATTTGGTATATAGACTATACATGAGATGCGTTAACAGAATTTCGAAAAAGCATTTTAAATTCCAAAATGTCTACCAGAGAGCGCCTTTCCTGGAAAAACATTAAATTTGACACAATAAACGACAGAAACAATATAAACATTTATTGACTACTTTCTGATCACCTTATCATTGAATTACATTAAGTAAAGGTAAGGAAAAAATAACAGTACGCTGTCTGAGGGAAAAAAAAAAACAGTTCATGTTGCAGAAACAAGAACAGACTAGCACGAAATTGCACAAGAGGAGCAGTTGTTAATCGTGCCCAACACGATATAGGAAAAGGTGCTCCATGTGTCCACCCTCATTCCCCAGCAAAATTTCAAATCGATGGACAGTGTGTTCAACAGCAGATCATAACTGATCAGTTGTGATGCTTCGCACATGAAGTGTTAAGCAGTTTCCAGCTTTTTCATTTTATTACTAATAATTCTTGTTCTGGATTATTAATATCGTTTTTGCATTCGGTTTTGGTTGTTTATTGTGTTAAATTGAATGTTTTTCTGCAAAAGGCGCCTCCAGGTGGTCATTTTGGTACATTTTTTTTTTTTTGAAACTCTGTGAGCGCATCTCGTGTATAGTTTATATACTAAATTTCGTTGCAATCCATCCATCCGTTTGCGTTGTAGGATGCTGTTTATTTAGGAAATTTAATTAGAACCACCCTGTATAATCTCATCTAAATATAATATTTATACTAAAAGTAATAAGCGAATATAATGACGTAACTATTGAAAAATTGGATATTATTTACAAAATAATATACCAGAAATATCAAAATGAATAATTGTTTCTTATATCTTAGACATAAGTTTCAAATATATACATCTAAAATATGCAAATAATATTCTTGATTTTTTTATACGGTTCCGATCGTTAGAGTATTTTAAATCCATCCTATAAATTTTTCCCATAAAATCCTTCAAAACTTCGTTCAAACAAGTTTCTTTTTTGATCATTTTAAACTTTTAGAAACACCAATCTCAAATTTAATCAATTCCATCATTCGTTAGATCTGTCCATTTTAATTTCTTGCTATCAATACCAAATGATTGATAGCCCACCTTCTCTGCTTTACAGCGCTTTATTGTCCGTAACAATGCTGTAATATTAGTGGAACTTTATTGAATAGAGAAAACATTCTTTAAAAAAAAGGGAGACTTTTTTCCAAACCTTTTTTTCCATATCTTTAGGATCAAAGAGACCTCGGATTTATTCAGTAAAGAGGTATTAATGGTATCACTTCGATCTCTGGTCTCTTTTTTCCAGAGGATTTTCCTCACAAAAATGCATTTTTTTCATAACCTTTTTTGATTGATGTGTTGACCAGCTGTGACAGACGTTCGACTGGTGGAGAGTTTTGTAACGGGTGCTATATACACTGTTTTTTGCATCCACTAGTCCTGTTGAGTTACTTTTTTTTACTTTTTTTACCTACTACTGCGGTCCTTTACTGAACATGACGTCTTAGAGATATTGATTACGATATCCTTCGTACTTACATCGATACGGAATATTAAGAATACTGATAGTGATTGCTGAACAAGTACTGTAATTCCTAGTTTACTGTGGGTTGTATACAACTAGTTTGATTAGAAAATTAGTTTAACCCTTTATTTACTAAATTATTTTACCATCAATTTTCCAACTTTATTTTTGCAACTGTCATGTTTCCTTTCTGAATAATGCAAGAAAAGCCGGCGTCCTGGCATAGGGATATCGCGTCTTCCCCGAGATATGGGCGTCCTGGGTTCGAGTCCCGGTTTGGCCATGGTTGTTCTTCCGTTATTCTATCTGTGACATGTGTGAATGTGCCCTCCTGTAAAAAGGGGTTGTGCAAGCGAATGAGTGATGCGTGAGTAGCAAAGTCGTACTCTTGGCCCTCATTGGCGCTACTAAAAAAAACAAGAGACGCTCCCCCACCGGCTTAAAATCGCTGTCTTCGTAACAGTGGGCTTGCCCGTGGCAAGTGCCATAAGAAACAACAACAACATAATGCAAGAAATTACTCTTAATTAATCGGCATATCTTAATTTAATTAATAATTAAATAATTTTAATTTATACTTTTAGCTTATATTAACTACTTTCTATCTGGGTTACATTCTCCGTGTTCTTTTAGATACCAACGGAAAAAATGGTCATGTTATGAAGATATAAGCCGGATTTAAATTATACTTTTAGGTACCGTCAGTAAATAAAGGGTTAAAAATTTACTTCCTTTAGATCTAATTTGAATTAAGTTAAATTAAATCACTGCAAAAATTAATATTTAATAATAAATTCTTTCTATCCAGGAAGAATGTTTTCCTCTTACACATTTTCAAATCTAAAACTATTTGACTTTATGATCTATGAATAAGTTAGATGTATTTACTCGGAAACTTTATTAGTACATTCTTTACTTTTTACTCCATAAATTTACTTTACTTTACCATACTTTTATCTTATTTATACATTTACATTTTTATTTTACATTTTTAGCTTTCTCGTATAAGAAGTATGGAAAAATAGTAATCGTCAAAAAATTCAAATTCGACATTATGACGAATTTCCATGTTTTCGATCTCTCTGAGTTCGACAAGCACATTTTTGGAAAATGTCAGTCTATCTGTCTATGACAAATGTAACTCAAAAACGCTTTAAGCTAGATGGTTTAAATTTGGTATATGGCCTTTACACCAAATTTCCAGATTTCTGTCCAATTGGGAGTAAAATCTGCTGAGAGAAAATCCGTCTGTCCGCTTTTCGAATATAAGTTTATATAACAATTACGAAATGAAGAGAGTTTGATAAATAAAATTCGGTACACAGATTTAACATCAATAACATAGTCAATGTCAAATTTAAGCAAAAAAACAACAAAGCTTGACTGTCCGTTAGTCTGTACTTTCAGAAACATGTAAACACGATAATTCAAAAACCCAATAACTTAAATATATCAAATTAGGTAGAGAATTTTATGACTACAAATGCAATTGCGTGTCAAATCTTTATTTCAATCGATTGAGAAAATGATGTCTGTCTAAAGCCTAAATTCGTTTTTTGGATACTATTAATCACACACCAGGGATTAATGAAAAAATGAATTCGCCAAGAATGACATGACAGATTCAGTAAAAAATATTAAATTCGTTCCAAAAGTAAACTTTTCCTAATTATGGTACGCCGTTGGCATGCAAGGCATTTTCTAGCATGACAGCTTTATTAGAGAATATGCGAGAAAGTTTTAGGGAGACTACTCAACCTATTTGTCTTCTGTTGTAGTTTGTCTATGAAATACATGGCGTCTTGGTGGTATTGATTACGATAGCTTCTTTCTGATGCCTATATGGAATATTACGTATGTGATGATGATTATACATAACTAGTATTGTAATTCCATAGATTTTCGGCAGTGACATAACTGGTTTTATGAGAAGATAGGTTTACTTCATTTCAATCTAGCTGTGATTAAATCAAATTAAGTAAAGTTAAAGTTAGTAATAATTATTTAGCAATAAATCATCTCTAACTAATGGGCGGTTCTCCCTCCAACACATATTCAAATCCCAAGTAACTTTGACTTTGTATCATAAAAAATATTTTAATTGTTACTTAATTGAAATTTATATTCATACATACTTTACTTTTTAAAATCTAATTCACTTTACTTATACATTTATGTTTTTAAAGATATATATGTAATGTTTTTGGAATCCTGTCGACTAAATAATATGTAACATATTTTGGTTTAAGTAGAATGCAGGTTCGAAGCAATGAAGAGACTTTGTAGTTTTAAATTAATTTTAATATCCATTTCGTGAAAGCATAATTATTAACAAGAAAACGCAGCGCGGCACAAACACAGACGTAAGAAAGAAGCGAAAAGGGGCGAACAAATGATCACTCGCTTTATATAACATAGGATTTCCGGCCACTCGCCATTGTGGTGACCTTTGATACCTTTTCAAGGGCACAGAAGATATAACTTTCATTTGATACGTAGTACTGATGGCGCATTATTTTTACAAAGGAATTAATTAAACCGAATGTGGAATTGGATCAAGAAATAAGAAAATATTTTAGAATAAAGCTACGATGGGCTAAATTAAGATAAAATCTTAGAAATTAATTTGGATTAAATTAAGAGTTGAAAATATCATTACATATATATATTTGCCTTCTGCTGCGGTTTTTCTTCACAATACAAGATGTCCTGATGATACCGATTGCGATATCCTTTGTTGTGATATCGATATGATGGTTAAACAACTAATTAAATTAAGCATTTATTTCTTTTAAATTTAATTGAAATGATCTTAAATTAATATTTACTAGAAAATAATCAGAATAAATAATATATAAATATTAGGACTTACATTTCTCCTAAATTTTCAAATCTCAAACTCTTGATTTTATTATATATAAATAATTTAGCTATCGCATACTGAGTTTTATATTTATATGCATCAGCGTTTGTTCTATAATCTTAAAAATATTTCAAAGGAAATAAAATCGAATTATATTTAACAATTTTAAAATATGCCAGAAAAGTATTTATGAAGGATTTTTAACTGAGATATTTGACGTAGGTTATGTTCTAACTATTACCAGCAGGATTTTAAGATTCTATGTCCATATATAGGATCAACTTTAACTCAATAAACTAACTTTCAAGTCAACGCAACAAAATGACTTTCCCAGTTTGTAGCTAAAACTAATGAACAGTATAAAAACAAATTTTATACGTTGTCCATGGAAACTACAAAAAGATGAATTCCGTAATAAATAAATAAAAAAAGCAATTCAAGATTAATGCACGAAGGTAGGAATAATACACTGAATATATATCCCTGATGTTAATTAGTATTTTCCTCACCACCTAGCTTAATCAAAAGGTGTAAAGCAGGCAATGTTAATTAGTAAATGAATATTTTCGGTGTTATTCATTTCCAATCGTACATTTTTTGTTCATTCGCATATTAATGAAATTTAGTATAATTCATTTTCCCTGTAATTATCACTTTCAGTGTCTTCGTCCTGGCAGTACCGAAATCTCTTCATTTGGCGACATTTTAAGATTTCTTATTACATTTTATTTATTTATTTATTTTGCAAAAGTTGCATCTTTTTTTTTGGAGGGGGGCAGATTTTTTTTCTTTTCGAAATTTTTGACCCCATACCTTCGACAATCTGTAAAAGAAATTTTGCTTCAATGCTTCATTAGTTTCAGCCATAAAAGGCTTCCAAATAGAAAAAAAAACTTCTTTTTGGGGGGGAGGGGGAGGGGGTTTGCTTCTTTTAGAACGCTAAGATGATCTTTCTTTTCATTCTTAAGAATATTGTGGCTCTACTTATAATGATGATATTTGCATGTCTTTAATACAAATTTACAGTTTCTATCGGATTTTGATAAAATTTGGCAGCGGTGGCAGTTAAGAGAGAAAAAAGTTCACAGTCACATTTTCAAAGAAAAAAAAATGATTATAATAGCATTTAAAAGCAAACAAAATGGTGGTGCTTTTTCAATTATATCTTCTAAAAATGATTCTAACACTATCTTAAAACTCTAAATAAAGAAATAAATTTTATTAATGGGTTCATTTTTTCTCTTATTTTCAATAATTTCTTAAAAATTTAATTTAATACAAATCTGAACAAAACTTTTATTCTTATGATGTCAATCAAACTAATATCACTTTTGAATAAAAACTTCTTAATTTGAAAAAGCAGTAGTATTTTGTATCAAAGTGGTTCCATCAAATTTATATTTTTCGGTCATATCAAACAACTTGAAATTTTATAAAAAAGTGCATCTCATATTAATAGTTTAAAAAACAGGAAAGTCAATATTTTAACAACGCTATTAGCAAAAGGTGGATTGTTAGGAATAACAGCATTCAATAAGAATATCAACAACAGAAGAATTGTTACAACAGCATTCAAATAAGAATATCACTTATGTCATGCCGAATAACCATATAGATATGTAATGATATTTTTAAATCTAAATTAATTCCTAATTAATTCCCAAAGATTTATCTTAATTTAGCCCATACTAACTTCATCCTAAAAATGTTCTCTGATTTCTTGATCCAATTCAACCTTTCTTATTTAATTAAAGCTGCAGAAGCTCAGTAGAATGCTTAAATCAGCGGTTTCCATGCTTCAAGTGAAGAGATAAAAAATTATCAATCTAAGCGAGTTATTTTAAAAAGATACCTAGATTTCCCTATCTTAAATCGACACGTTTACAGTAATCCCTTTCAGAATCTCATTGTATCTAATCATTGAGGATAAATATTTCAGTCTTCTTCTGCTCTTGTATCCCTTTCTGAACGGACGCCAGTTTTGTCCGCACTTCTTGTACATAAGTTATGCCTCTCGGGATGGAATAAAAGCGAACTTTGAAGATTTGAAGTGTATTCTCTCTCTTAGGCCACGAAATCGTTTTAAAATATATAACACTAACGTACGTGACACAGAAATCGCCCTTATTACCTATTATCGCCTGGCAACAGTCAAATGTAAACAAAATAGCGTAGAAATTTTAAACTATTTGAATATATTTAAATACACAACACTGGATTGAGCACTTCGCCGAGTTTATTGGTGGAGCTGCAAAATATTGTTAAATGTTTTGAAAAGGATTCGCCGTATCACCAAAATAGTACAATTAGTTAGAAAAACTAAGCCAGGAAATAAGCTTCAAACAAAAAGTTTAATCGAGATCAAAAATAGACTTAACCGTCATTTGATTGTTGTTGTTTCTTATGGCGTCATCGACAAGTTCGCTGACGAAGTCAGCGATTTTAAGCCGAGAGAGCGTCTCTTGTTACAGTAGCGCCATCTAGAGTCAAAAATGCGTTTTAGTTACTCATGCGTTACATTCGCTTGCACAATCCCTTTTTACACACCTCACAGATAGTACACAGAGGAAGAACAGCCATGCCCGAACCGGGACACCCAGATCACAGGGAAGACGCGCTACCCCTATGCAAGGGCGTCGGCAGGCTTAACGATCATTAGATGGGTAATCGTTGACTTGCCTACGGAAATTGATGTTTATTTCCTCCAAAACAGTTATCTTTAAAAAATTGTCTTTGTATCATTTAAGATAAAAAAAAATTCGTAAACAAAATTGATTTCATTATATAGGGACAATTTTTATCTCTTAATTTTAATAATATTGTTTAGTTCAATTTGATACACAGTGTTTTTAAAAGTTATATTGGAATTCCAGCTCATGTATCAAAAACATGCTTTTGCCAATTATTAATTCTGTAATAGGATTTCACTTTCGCTTTTATTGCATAATATATACAATTTTTAATGTGTAATAAATTAATTTAAATGAATTCATGTTTTTCAGTTCGTTACAAATAACAAAGTGAGTTTTTTTAAAAAATCATTCTTATACAGGTAAAAAAATCAACAATGCATGAGAACAAGTTGGTCGCCAAAGGCAGCTAGTTTTTTTTATATTTATGAATGTAAATAAAATTGTCTGCAAAGGATTCTTTACAAAATTGAAGATAGAAGAAGGATCCTTGTAGCTCTTTTACATTTCTTACACTTAAAAGAAAGAGAAAAATCTGTGTGTCTACAAGTATCAGATACAACCAGTAGCAAACAGATATATTTAAATGCTTAAATAACTCCTTATGAAATAAACGAGCAATTTATAATCCATGTAACAAGTACAAGTAGCATTTATTTACCCGTCGATAGAAAGTAATAATTTACAAACCATCTTAACATCTTGTCATTCTCCGATAACGTTAGGTTGTGTAAAATAGGCTCAATTTACCGCCAGCGACGTCTAAGGAGTCAGTAATAGCCCATAAATAGAGGCACACCTGTTACAACCCACAGCCAGCGAACATTAATGTCTATGAGTGAAAGGATAATTTTAATAAATTTATTTGCTCAGCGTTGAAATATTCGTTTAATTCATTGATAACGAAAGATGTCTCTATGATCACGGAAACAAATGCGTCAGTATTTCACAAGCGATTATTTCTATTGTAATTTATTCATTGATATGTTTTGTAGGTACGTAAGGATTATAAATATTTTTAACTCGGTTTTTTTTCCTTTCTTGTATGTAAACTGTGCAGTGCGAAAATATTGCGATCATCAGAAAATTCGACTTTAAACTATTTATGATTTATCTATACGTTTCAACTTCCATAACACACACAAAAATCATTTTTTGGACAATGTCTTTTCATTTTGAGAATAATCAACATAAAGAAACATATTCAATGAATAATTTTGAACATATTCAACTTGAATAAACATATTCAATGAATAATTTTGAACATATTCAATGAATAATTTTGAACATATTCAATGAATAATTTTGAACATATGCAATGAATAATTTTGAACATATTTAATGAATAATTTTGAACATATTTAATGAATAATTTTGAACATATTCAATGAATAATTTTGAACATATTCAATGAATAATTTTGAACATATTCAACTTGAATAAACATAGTCAATGAAGAATACAATCAAAGTGTGAACCCCAATGTGATTATACGACCTTACATCAAACTTTGGATGAAATCCATGAACCGTTCATCAACGGGAAGTCCGGCTGTCTGTTAGTATCCATGTAAATTCAGTAGTTCAAAATGGAAACTAACTAGGACGGCACAATTTGATTTATGATTTTATCACTTGGATCTTAGATGTGTAACAGATTTTCAAAGAATTTTCAAATTTCAATGTGTATACATTGAAATTTGGTCAAAGTATTGATTATCTTTTGATTCAAAACATTTATTCATCAAAGAATTGATTACCTTTTGATTCAAAGCATTTATTCATCAAAGAATTGATTACCTTTTGATTCAAAGCATTTATTCATCAAAGAATTGATTACCTTTTGATTCAAAGCATTTATTCATCAAAGAATTGATTACCTTTTGATTCAAAACATTTATTCATCAAAGAATTGATTACCTTTTGATTCAAAACATTTTTTCATCAAAGAATTGATTACCTTTTCATTCAAAACATTTATTCATCAAAGAATTGATTATCTTTTGATTCAAAACATTTTTTCATCAAAGAATTGATTACCTTTTGATTCAAAACATTTATTCATCAAAGAATTGATTATCTTTTGATTCAAAACATTTTTTCATCAAAGAATTGATTACCTTTTGATTCAAAACATTTATTCATCAAAGAATTGATTACCTTTTGATTCAAAACATTTTTTCATCAAAGAATTGATTACCTTTTCATTCAAAACATTTATTCATCAAAGAATTGATTATCTTTTGATTCAAAACATTTTTTCATCAAAGAATTGATTACCTTTTGATTCAAAACATTTATTCATCAAAGAATTGATTATCTTTTGATTCAAAACATTTTTTCATCAAAGAATTGATTACCTTTTGATTCAAAACATTTATTCATCAAAGAATTGATTATCTTTTGATTCAAAACATTTTTTCATCAAAGAATTGATTATCTTTTGATTCAAAACATTTATTCATCAAAGCACTGATTATCTTTTGATTCAAAATATTTATTCATCAAAGCACTGATTACCTTTTGATTCAAAGCATTTGTTCATCAAAGAATTGATTATCTTTTGATTCAAAACATTTTTTCATCAAAGAATTGATTATCTTTTGATTTATGTACACTCTTGTTATGTGTACGTAATAACTCAGAAAACGCAACAAGCTAGATAGATAAATTTTATTAGATGATTATTTTTTCATTAGTTTTGTTGTGTCATTTATTTGATTTATTGTGACTTATCCGAGAAGGTCTAAATTGAATAATCGCATATCTTTACGTAACTTCGAAGTGGAACAAAAAAAGTCATACTATAATATAAATGCATATTTCTGCTGTTTGTTTAACATAATAATTTATTTACAAAAAGTTAAATAAAAGAGTTTTCCCTTAGAAACTTTGTTGCATTTAGTTGACACAAAAATACAATGAATGTTGTATAGAAAAATACAATGAATGAATACTAGAATGTTTGTTCATTGAAGCTGGCATTTTTAATTCCTGATACACAAAGTTATAATTTATTATTACATTTGAAAAGACCGAAATGGATAAAACATCAAGCTACTATATAAACAGAAATAAATAATTTTTTTAGATTGATTATTTCGGATGTTATCTGATTTAAGAACATCATATTTCCTTCCTATTAATCTTAAAAGAGATGATTTAAAAAAACAGAAAAATTCATACTATCAACAACTTAAAATGGGATATACCATATTAAAGAAGAGAGGAAAATTCCTTAATAAGAGCTTCATATCATGGATTAAATGGTACAGAAAAAAAATCATTTGGTTTTTGTTGTGGAAAAAAATTAAACAACGTTATCGAAATAACAAATATATCAATAACTTCATATATATCCATAGAAACGAAATTTATGAATAAGATGATTTTTTTATCCATGGCGCTGGTTGCCAATTTTTTTAAAGATTTAATAAAAGGAAATCAAAGTAAATTTTTTTTCCTTTGTCATTTGAATTAAATCTTTAATAAATTTCTATTTAGAATTATGATTTTATTCATGGCTATAATATAATATTAAAATGCAGTGCGGTTATGTGGTAGAGATTAACAGACTTAAGTAAATAAACTTGTTATGATTATTTCTACACCTTACAAAATAATACAGAGTTCTTTTTAAAAAAATTAATTTTTTTAGTGTGAGGTTTAGGGTAGGGTTTTAAAATTTTTTTTATCTAATAATTTCTTTCAGTCCCACACCATAAAAGAAGCATAGCATACTTGAGAAGATAAATGAAATTAAAATAAGCAAATTTCCTCTTTTTGTCATTTAAAGTATATTTATAGCAAATCTTTAGATGAAAAAATGATTTTATAGATAATTTAAAGATGAAAAACTTTCCAAATGATATTACCTGCTATACAATATTGTGGGATATTAAATTAAATTATTCAATTTTCAACATTATTATGCTATTACTATTACGATTTATTGCCATATAATATACTACTAAGAATAAGTGAAGCAGCAATAAAAGATAACTAGTTTTGAAACAAGCAAATTCATTATTATTACTCGATGTTTTATGTCTGTGCCTTTTGTTCACAAATTATTTCGTGCGGAATATTTGCTATGATTAATTTAATTAAAATCTCTTATATATAACTTAATATTTACAATTTCAACAAATTTGACTATTGAAGTTGAAAACCCACGATATCATACCACCATTAAAAATTTAAATATCTAGGTATACTATTTCAAATTGCACGCTATTTTTTGAGGTAATGCAATTTTACTTTCCGATTCCCCATTCACAGTGCTAAGATAATCAGTAAAATCTTTTCTTTTTAACTTTCAACAGTTGGAAGAGAACAGAGTTATTTAATACTTGATTGAACAATGAAAATGGCTTGAATTTCATTGCAGCAATACAAGTTATTGTTGAAAATCATACAAAAATTATTTTTTGAAAATTATCAAAATTTACAAAAGTATTATGTAGCAATTGACTAAAATCATTAAAATATCATTTTTTTTTTTAGAATTTTAAATTTATGTAACAACAATATATTTCATAGTATTTTCGGAAGTTAAGCCTAAAAAAATCAAAATTTAACTTATTTTTTAATTATTTTAAACTTTGAAAAATTTGCTTTGAGATGCATATTTTTACCTTCTAAAGCATATATATATATAATGATATGTCTTAATCTAAATTAATTCTTAGTTAATTTCTGAATTTTTTAATCTTAATTTAGCTTTTATTAACTTCATTCTAAAATGTTCTCTTATTTCCTCATCCAATTCCTGCTTTTTATTTAATTAATTCAACACGCACTCAGTAAAACTGCTGAATTCATCATGTTTTCATTTTCCGAGTGAAAGAATAAAAATCTTTAATGTTTACAACATTCTTTTAAAGATACCTCCCCTTTCCTAAGTCTACACGTGTTAAAGAAATCCCTATCAAAATCTCATAATAAAAACCACTGAAGGGAAAAATTTTGATCTCTTCTCCTTTTTTGTCACGATGTTGACTGAAGTAATTTTTACTGCTTATTCTTTGTACTTAAATTATCCCTCCCATTGTGAAATAAATCAAAATTTGAAAATTTGAAAATTTTCTTCGATTTAGCCACACAGCTGCTAAAGTATGTTTATATATATATGCCAAATTTGGTAGCTTTAGATCTAATGGTTTGTCCTGTATAATATCATTCACACAGATCAACACTTCCTTTTATAAGCATAGATTAGTATTTTATAAAATTTCTATGCTATTTGTCAAGCGTTCTTCACAGTAAATGTTTAATACATGGAATAATTATTTCATTCAGAATCAAAAGGTTAACTACAGCCACGAATCTCGCGTCAGAGGATAAGTAGCCTCAAAATAAATAAACTTATTACAATTCTTTCTGCATTCTTTGATGTGATATTTGATTCTACTGCCTTTGTTTATCATCACCGTCAGTACTGATCAAAACACAAAAATTTGAGACAAGGCAGGACGAACAAAAGCTTCTATCAATCAGTATTGTCACAAGGTTTCGAATTTCTGGTGATTATAGTTCGGGAATTTTCCCTCTCTTCTTCATTGTTTTGTATATATTTTCCCATTTCCTTTGTTGAAATGATGGAAAATCCGTTTAGGGAAAAATGAAGTCTGAGCGAAACAAAGCAAAACTAAATTAACGGATGCAAATATTAGACAGTAGCGGTGTTCGAAAATATCTATTCTGTTAATTCTAGTCCTCTAAGTATCCTTTAAATATTAAAATTTTGCTGACTAATGACCTAATTACCTGTGCTCCTACGAATTTGGAATCTTACGTGAAAGCGTAAAATGACAATTATTCAATAAAAGCAACGGGAGGAACTAATAATTATAAGCTCTCGCGTTTATGAAATTTTAATCATATTTTAAAGAACGGATGTATTCGGTAACAAATGAATATTTTATTAGAACCGAGAGCTATTCCTAGAATCAATGACATATGAAAACACGTTTGCAAACTTGCGATGGTAGATGCAAACATGTGACTCTATGACGACAGTAAATGGTAATGGAATTGCTTAAGGCTTAAAAGAATTTTATTTATTTATTTATAAAGACGCGTCATTTAATATCCTAATTTTCATCGTTAAAATGTAAATTATCTTATTTTTCCGTATTTTTACTTCCTCATATGTACTTTTTATATACATGTATATAAAATATATGAATACTCAAAAATTCTTGAAGACAAAGACATGAAGTCTTTAATAAATCTCCATATCAGCAGTTTCCTGATTTTAAGCAAGCCACTTTTAAAATTCTGTTTCTCACTCTGTGAAATTATAATACAACACGAATAATGGTCCTCCCCCGCAAAACTTTCTCGTGTTCTTCCTCATAAAGGTGTAATTTCGTAATTCCCCTCCCCTTGAAACTTTCGACAGTGGGTAGAATCGTAAATGCATCCAGCTGATTTTTTTCTTCTTAGTCCTCACATGAATGTTTTGTGCTTCATAGTTTCATAGAAAATAATTTCATTTTTCATGGAAGATAGTTTCGTAGTTTCATGGTTTCATAGAAGATAATTTCGTAGTTTCATGGTTTCAGAGAAGATAGTTTCATAGTTTCATGGCTTCATAGAAGAGTTTCATAATTTCATGGTTTCAGAGAACAAAGTTTCGTAGTTTCATGGCTTCATAGAAGAGTTTCGTAATTTCATGGTTTCAGAGAAGATAGTTTCATAATTTCATGGTTTCAGAGAAGATAGTTTCGTAGTTTCATGGCTTCATAGAAGAGTTTCGTAGTTCATGGTTTCAGAAAAGATAGTTTCGTAGTTTCATGGCTTCATAGAAGAGTTTCGTAGTTTATGGTTTCAGAGAAGATATTTTTGTAGTTTCATGGCTTCATAGAAGATAATTTCGTAGTTTATGGTTTCAGAGAAGATAGTTTCGTAGTTTATGGTTTCAGAGAAGATAGTTTCGTAGTTTATGGTTTCAGAGAAGATAGTTTCGTAGTTTCATGGCTTCTTAGAAGAGTTTCGTAATTTCATGGTTTCATAGAAGATAATTCCGTAGTTTCATGATTTCATAGAAGATAATTCCGTAGTTTCATGGTTTCATAGAAGATAGTTTCGTAGTTTCATGGTTTCATAGAAAATAGTTTTATAGCTTCAAAGAAAACCATTTTTAACTCCTTATTTTCGACCGAATGAAACCAAAATTTGACACACATATATATCAATTTTTGTGGTGCAAGATCACATGCCAGCTTTTATTTATTTAAGTAATTGTGTTATTGTATTTATCACGTTACGTGCATGTGAAAATACAAACGAGCAAATGGTCAATCCCTAAACAACTCAAAATTTTATACAAATCTACACTTTAGCAGCTAAATCTATGTAAAAAGTTTTATTTATTTAACGCTTTACTTTATAGAATTCGCTTCTACTTTGACAACCAGATAGATTTTCAGGGAGCAGATAGTGTTCAAAAGCTGTACATTATTTGTTAGAAGTGCACTATCAAAAACTGAATAATATCTGTCAGGAATTTATATCAAATTTCATCCTGCTAGTTTAAAGCATTTTTAAGCTATCGCATTCCAAAACAAATAGACGCAATATTTCGAATTTGGGATATCTCACACATGGATCCACGTCAAAATCAATATTTCAAATTTTTTGACTTCTACGATGAAGTACCAAATTTATTTTACGTTTATGTGAAAACGAAACACAATAAAATTCACAGGTAAAATTTTAGCTAAAGATTTTATTCCTAAATATTTATATTTGGATATATATTTTCAGATTGAAATGGTTAAATGGTAAATTTCTCAATTTGTCCGTCCGTGTACACAGGAATATTAATTAAAATCTTTAAGTTACACTTCATTATCACATTGGGAAACTCTTTAATAACTGACTATTAAATATAGGTAGGAAATTAATAGATTTGAGATAAATAATTCTAAAGCATTATTTACTTATTTTATTTACTTTTTTAATAGCTCTGTATATTTCGAATATTTTTTTTCAATTCATCTACCAAGAAAAAACAACCGTAAAAGCTTTTTGAAGATTTAGAATTCATTGGAAACACATAAGACTACTTCCAGAAAAAAAACTATTTGATGCACCTGAACTTGACATCAAAATTTTCCAAGATTCTTTATACTTCACTCAAAATTTAGGATTTCCTCGGATTTTATAAAACACCAGCATCAAGATATGTCTCTTCTTGTTGGCAATCTCAAATCAATCGTTTTCACGTTTCTTATGCTGTATTTATTTCCATTACTGAACGTGGTTTCTGAAAAATTTCAAGTATACTCGGAAACAATGTGTCTTTTTTCTTCATTTTACATCGACAAGTAACATCGAATGCTTGGTCAAAAATGAATTGTTCCCTTTACTTTTTTTTGTTCCGTCTTCATGACTTTTATCCGAAGGCTACTAGACTCGATTTCTTCTTCTTTTTCTTTCGTGGCTATTTCTTTTCTCAGACATCGAGGAAGAAAAAGAGGAGGACACGCAAGTTTTCTCTAAAAATATTTTTTTTTTTTCCTTCGACTTTAATTCACTACTTTTTTTTTCATTCTGGATATATCAAGGAAAAAAAAGAAGGTGCCGCAAGACCGTTTTTTCTTTCTTTCTTTCTTTTTCTTCTTTACTGTTTTTTTTTCAGTTGCTGTCTTTTGAAGAAACGTCCAAAGAAGTATTCGGAAGTGTAGATAAAATGACACAAAGTTGTCAATGAAATTCAACCTGGAATGAAAAGGAAATCCATTGGAAGGCGAAAAAGAATATAGTTGCCTTTATGGATTGCTGCTCAAAGGGAATTTGAAAAGTGTGAGATTTTCTCCACAAATCGAAGATTGCCACTGGAGTCGGTCGCAGGTAGAGGAATTTTTTTTTCCCGCCAACTCCTTGGAGCTTGGAAAATTCAGTGTGACGTTCTGCTGCCAAACTCCAAGTTTTTCAAACTTATAATATTTATTATCATCACATATTTTATAAAATTTATGATCATATGAAAATGAGATAAAAAATGGCTGCATTTCATTTAAAGCATTCATGGCTGCATTTCATTTTAATGTTTATATGAGAATGTACCAATAAATAAAACACAATTTTGTACACAGTAATAAAAAGTGTTATTTTGATAATATGACTCACAAATGAAAATATCGCCAATTTAGTTCTTTTCTGGCATAACTACCATTTATTTTGAGACATTTATCTCAGTCTGAAAGTTTGAAATCAGGAAGAAGTCATCAGGATCAATTTGAAATTTTTTTTATCTCATTAGAACGTCGTCGGCCCATATGAGATATCGTTTGCACATTTCCGATCACCGAGGAACTTAGTCATGAGTCCAATAGATGAAAATTTGAAAGTGTCAAATTCCAGGTTCTAGGGTCAAAATTTCCTAAACGAATGCTTGCAGTTTCATACGAACGACGGCATGGATTTTCAAATAGATCCACCGTTGCGACAAATGCCTCAAAATAAATGGCATGCAAAAAGAACTAAATTGGTAATACTTGCGTTTCCATTTCATATTATCATTTATTACATACTTTATTAATGTGTACAAAATTTTGTAAATTACTTATTGATACTGCCTCATATTACATTTCGTTTACTTAAACTTTAAAAATGAGTTTTAAAGTTTTTGTTATTAATAGTCTTATTTGAGTCTTGTTATTAATTGTCTTATTTAAGGCTTGCTTATTTAATTGTCCCATTTAAGTTAATTCTTAATTTTTTAAGGTTCAGTTTAAAATGAATTGTTTAATTATATTTAAATAGCAATACGGATGCTTTATCAATAAATTTGATCTACAACATACAAACTGATATAGATCATTCATTTACCATTGCTTTCCCATTTTCTTAACAATTAAACTGCGATTTTATCTTTGAATTTTCTTTTCTTTCTGCGTACAGTTTGGTATACATGTTTTTTCAATAAATTTGTTCCTTTAGGCACGATTTATTTCATCTATTATATTATTCTTCGACTTTCTTTGTAATTTAGAGGCTCTATTTATATTTCCTTCCTTTGAACGATTCGCAAAAATGCTCCACCACAATACCATTAGGATTTTAATTCTCGCTTATAATGTTTATAGTGCTAATACCCTTTGAAAGTTAGATTTTATCATCCCGTTCTATTATTTCATCAGTATTTTTTCCGAAAGCGGGGCGGTAAAAATTATGCTGTTTCACTAATTAAGAATATTGTAGTCCCAAAAAATAGTAACCTCATATTCCCTATCCAAGGAACTTGAAAAAGAAGGCCTTTTCCTGTTTCTTGCTAAAATCCTCTTTATAAAAGAATGCTTTAAAATGTCATTTAAAATGTTGCAGCTTTAAAGTTAAATAAAGCTACGGCAAATTAAAATCAATAAACAAATTCTAAAATACAGCATAAGTTATTTGCAGAAAATCTCTTGCAGATTTTGAAGAAGATGTGAAATGGAAATTGGCGCCTATTTTTATTTAAATAATGAAAGGAAAAGTTCAAAGAATTTCAGAGAATTGCTAATTTTTGCTACATCTTTGCAATTTTTTTTAGTCTTGTAATGATACGAAGAAAATGGGGATTCTATTTTAGAAATATCTGAAATATTATACATTATATTTGAAAATTGACTTATATTTGTTTGCACTAAATGGAAATAACCTTAAGTCATTAACGCCGTTAAAAGTCTTATAAATACTTGCGCTTACTTTGCATATTTTATTGAAAATTGCTTAGTCTAATGAAATAAAAGTTCTAGACGATTTCTATTTTCGTTGCGTGGTGCGATTCCGTGGTTAAAACCTGAGCCAGTATCATTTTGTCTAAGCTTCTAGAACATTCATGATACATGATATTTGATTATAATAAATTTAATTTGAACCTGTGGCCAACATTTTTATGGTGATTTATCAATAGAATCGAATTCAAAATCTGTGATCTTCATGCCCCACAGTAAAGACTATACCACCACTATTGCCACCATGGCTTCAGCAAACTTTGTTGTGAAAATATGACAATAACAAATTTATGGTTATCTTGAAATAGAAAAGCGGAATCATAGTGATTCCTTTTCTTACTTTGACAAAGATTCCATAAAGATATACCATTTACAAATCCTAATTTGTGAGAGAAATAGATAGCGATAAGATTTGCAATAATTATCTGTTATTATTCCTCCAATTCAGTAAATAATTTTTCCATCTTTATAATCAACTTTATAAGTTGAATTGTTGTTATTAAGTCACTGAAAGAGCACCGAATTGATCGTATTATGGTAAAACAATACCTTCTCAAATATAGGAACAATATAGGATATAAGTTTTGAAAATAATTGAGAAAATGATAGCTTAATATATAAAGTGTATTAAAAAATGGATGTCTTTTAATGAGCATATTTGAAGTTAATGAAGACATTAGACTTTTGGTCTTGTAGAAACTCCCTAATTTCTGTTATTCTTGTCTCGGATCTTTCATTTTGACTTCTATTTTGCCATTATGTGAGCAAATTTGCTGTACTGGACTTACAGTCAGTACAGCAAATAAGTACAATCTACAGTAATGCAGTTGCCTGGATTATATTTTCTCCATATACACAATCATCCTGAGAATGTAAACCAAACTTACGAGGACAAGTACCAAAAGACCCATGTTTAAATATGTATGAAGTCAAACTTAAGTCAAGAAATGTTTCAATTCCTTTGAATCTTCAACAGAATTTTGCAGAGTAAATTTATTAAAACTGAGAAGAATGCCAAATATGGTGTTGGAAAGTTCCACCCCTGTTTTGAAACATACACATTAACGAACAATTTCAAATATAAATTTTTAAAAATCCTGTCGTCAAGATGGAGGGCATGCGTAGATTTTCTTATACCTAAGTTACTATCTGGCAACATAAATTGTCGATGTTAGAAACAGTCTAAATTAAGGCTTGAAAATTCTGAGAGTATCAAAAAACTATAAACACAAAAGTTGTTCGACTTAATGAGGCGCTAATTCGGCTAATTGGAATTATTTTTCTATCTTCAATATTAAGAAAAGTTATAAAGAAATGAAATTTTCAACTCTCCACTATTTCCACCTTCTTTGAGTTAGATAGACCATTTACAAATTCGCCTGAGATTTTTGTTTCTAACAACATGTTCCAAGCCAGTTAAAATCCAAGCAAAATTACTTTTGTTATCTTGTTTATAAGATAACATGGGCAAAACGTTATATATAAATTTAAGTTCTTGAGGCCATGATCGGTGAAGAACTGCAGAAATTTTCCCGAAGTTTTATCACGAGAACCATTGCAATAGGTAGTCTTCCTATAGGAATCTACTTAAAATAATACTTCTATTAAAATTATTTCATTAAATAAAAATTGCCCTTATTTAATTTCTGTGTTTATAATATTGACTAAAACTTTAAAAGCAGACTACTGCAAGAGCCAGTATTAAAGTGGCTCCTCTTTCCACCAAAGGGTCAGAACACTGTCTGTTTCACTTCATTATTATTGTAAAATCAATTATTTTTCATTATAGTTTTTACTAAAGAAACTAATGATTATTCTTCAAAAAGACTGTCTAGATGTTTTAACTATTGTATCACTCAATATAGTCCAATAAACTATAACAGAACTGTTTGTAAATATTTAATGCTGGAGATGGAAGATGGACACGTTGATTATATAGGGTGTTCATTAATTATTGTCGGGGTTTCCGTACCTCATAACTTTCGAATAAAAAATATTACGCAAAAACCGATTACGTATTCGTAAATTACAACTCAAAGAATAGGCATTCAGTTGAAGGCGATTATGTATTCGTAAATTACAACTCAAAGAATTCTGAATACGTAAATTACAACTCAAAGAATTATGAATACGTAAATTACAACTCAAAGAATTATATATTCGTAAATTACAACTCAAAGAATTATGTATTCGTAAGGTACAACTCAAAGAATCGCCTTCAGCTGAATGCCTACAAAGTGCAAATTGTGCAAGCTTTACACTTTAATATAATTAATAAAATTCTTTGAGTTGTACTTTAAGAATACGTAATCGGTTTTTGCGTAATATTTTTTATTCGAAAGTTATGAGGTACGGAAACCCCGACAATAATTAATGAACACCCTGTATTATATAATTCAAGACAATGGATAGTATAACGATCATGAAATTCAATCTCCCGTATAATATGTATTAAATAACAGATTAAATTAGGCATTAAATACACCAAAATTAATGAATCAATTTACTAGGGCAAACCCTATTCATTTGGCTGAATGATAATACAGTGCATTTCTAAAAGCACATTGAGTGATATACTCAGTGTTAAATTAAGAATGAATTATTGAGTCAATTCAAAAAATGATAAGATTTCAAAACAAGACGAATAATCTTTTTTAATAAAATGTCTTTCTATTTTTTTGACAGAAAAGGTTTTCATCAAAATAATTACTGGTTTGAAGCTAATGAATAGATCAAAATTTTAAAAAACAATCATAATTAACATAATTGTTATAAATTAAAGCAGGCAGTAAAAGAATTTTCGTTATCTTAATAAGAACTGAATAGTTTGTTAACCTAATCAACATAAATTGAACAACCGTAAAAAAGTATTGAAAGGAGCTTATGACAGGTGAATGCATTTTTACCTCTTATTATACCGAAGAGATGAAGTAAATAATTCTGACAAAAGATGTTTGTTGTCTGTAGAAACATAATTGACAAAAATAGTTTGCATCACAATGTGGTGACGAAACTTGAGATTAGATTCAAAGTATTTCTTTTATTGAGAAATTGAAGTTGTTTTTGAAATAGTTTTTATAAAGTTATGGTTCGCAACACAAAAGTATTCTCTTCGTTCAGATAATTTTTTAAAACTTTATTCCTCGTTCTTTCGTTTAGTAATTTCAGATATTTTGTAGACAAAGAAATAAGCAAGAAAAAAAAGGATTTGTTAAAATGCATGCAATTTTTTTCCTCTTATTAAAATTTCTGAAATAATTTAAAGAAAATTTTGAACTTAAGATTGAAAAAAACTTTTTTTTTTGTCTATCAGATCATGTTTCTTATTTCCTGCCTTCCGTCCAACAATTATAGAAATTTACATAGTTTGCTTAATCTGCACTTAAATTTTATTATCTTCAAGAAAAGTAGCATGGATACTCAAGTGGTAAACAAAGGAATGGAATAAATATACGCTCAAATAAGAAGCGTTAATTGCGCAGAGATAATCTAATTTTGAATTACACTAAGCACTTTGAAAAATATAATAATAATATCACTGAATTTAAGGCTACATCAAGTTACATGGTGTCTCTATTAGTACAAGATAATTCCCATGATGCTGTTCGTTATTCTATTGCTATTGCTACATATTCTGTAATAATAAAGGCATGTGTCATGTGATTATAAATTCGCACGTAATGATTCCCTTGAAAACCAGTGAGAAAAGTGTTTTCCCCTTGATTTGTTCATAGACTTAAAAGACAGTGGCACTTTTTTGAATCTCTTCCTTACCTCCTCTACATTCCCCGTGCTTAAATCAGGAGGTTTATTGGGAAGAGATAAGACAAACCCTCGAAGGTCATGGTTTTTTAAAGTGTGAGAGCCAACCAGATGACCCAGAATGGCACGTTTTGTACATACCTCGAAATATGATGAAGAATTTTGAGTATACATTTAAAAACGACTTTTTTAATGACCGACTGGATTCAAACTTTTACAATTTTAGTAACAGTACCGCATACAAAATTTCATTCATTGAAATCGTTGTATTAGGTAGATTCCTACAGGAAGACTACCTATTGCAATGGTTCTCATGGCAAGATTTTGGGAAAATTTCTTCAGTTATTTACCTATAATGGTCCCTACAGCCCAAAACCACCCTTCGTTCAAAAATTTATATTATATATATGGATGTGGAAATGGTACGGGAAGTGAAATTTTTATTTCGTTATAACTTTCTTATATAATTAGCAAAATTAGTGTCCCATTAAGACGAACAACTTTTGCATTTAGAATTTTTCGATAACTGCAATATCTTTGGGGCTGAAAACTGATTTTCACGCCCTGATTTTGTCTATTCTGACATCAACAATTTATGTTGCCAAAAAGTAACTGAGATGTAAAGGAATCCCCCTTTGCTTTCCAGCTTGCCGAGAGGAATTTTTATTTAGTTATTGCTGCACATGCATGCAATTATACATACCAACAAGTATCATACTTTCGTCAGATTTGGCCTGAAATTTAATATACATTTACAATTTAATAATCAATACGTACATAAAATTGTATCTATAAATGTCTTTGCATTTTTAAGTTACCGCGTTCGGATACATAAAGTCAGACAGCCAGATAAACAAATTTCATAGAATTGACTTTAAGTTTTGATAAATATCTATGAATTCATCATTAATTTTGTATATAAGCTTCCATTTTTTTAGCTAATACCATTTTTGAGTTGTTGTGTTCACATGCATATGGAATTATAGACATTCTTCGTAGATTCCAATACATAGACAGACACCCTTCGATAAGTTTCATCCAAATTTTGATATAAATATATAAATTTGTTGGGAAGACTGCATATAATATTTCATCGATCTAGTTGAATGTGATTTTCAATCACCATATTCACAAACTGATAGACAGATAATTCCATAAACATGTTTTTAGGATACAAGGATGTCTGAAGCACGTTGATTTGTCGGAATCGCGAGGGCTAATTTTGTGATGATTACAAAACTTCTCTTTACTCTACATATATGAAAAGTAAAAATCTGAAATATTACCTCCAAAAATGGATTAATAGTGCTAAAATCATTGTATTTGATTTGTATGGAATTGAGATTTCATTTTCAATTGAACTGAAATTATTTGATAAAAATATATGAAAATTGGCAGATATTTTTGATACAATTTATTATTACTACTATATTCATTTCTCAAAGAATTTATTTTCTATAATTATTGTGATTTGGAATATATACATGAGCAAAGTATATGAAGAAATCATATCCACTCTTTCAGTAATTACACGTCTCTCACCTGCAACATCTTAAAAGTATATTATTAACAAAAATTTGGATGTATGAAGCTAAGAAAATATAATGAAGCATTCAACTACAAATTATCTTTCTTATTAAAATATCAAATTGAAAAAAGCTCGTGTGAATTTACATGATGATATGCTTTGCATACATGAGTGTTTAACAATCTCTTTATATTCAATAAAGAGATTGAAAATTCTTGTAATTGAATTATTTGTATACAGTTCTTTTGCTTTGCCCAATTAACATTGATTATGCATCGTTAACCTTCAGAAAAAGATTTCATGCTCATTTTTCTCTGCTAAGAAACAGGTTCAAAGTTCCCAGAACCAATTCATCAAAAGAAATAATATCTTCAACGCTCTCGTTTCTCTCGGTAGCTTTAAATAATTAAATGTAAATTAATCAATACTTAAATCTTAAGAACAGCATTGCGACAGAGAAGTTCTTCGTTTGCGAAGTTGTTATTATTATTATTATTATTTCGTTGAAGAACTTAAAACCTCTTAGCTTAATTATATGTCACAGATTCGTCTGGAACAAAGAATGGAAGCATTTCTCTCTCCTCCAGTGACAGGCATTGAAGGCGAAACCGAAATAGAAATCGGCAGTGATAAATTGAAAGCGCGAAAAATGAACCCCACTGATTTTATTCGATACACATCTTTCCAAAAGTCATGTCGGAATTATTAATCTTCCCCACACACGCGCGAAGAACGAAAAATGGCCTCTAATAAGACAGGAGCAAACGAGACTCCTGAACCACTTTTTAGCAAAGGCATGCACGAGCTTTGTTGCACCTGCCAATGATCGCCAATAGCCCAGAGGACAATTCGGTAGAAGAAGAGAAAAAAAGAAGGCGAATGGTTGCCTTCCTTCAAAACAAAGATGATAGAAAAAGAATGTAAAAAGGGCTGTCCAAATGATGCTTCCGAACTGTTTTAGGTATTCTTTTCAACAAGAACTTGTCCCGGCATGGTACTACATTCGTGGCTCATCCGTTAATGATGACACTAGAATTCTTTGCATAGTTAGTATACCGCCGCGGGGTTTCCGATAGTATTGCCTTGGACTAATCGACGATTCAGAGCAGATTTGTCGCAATCTTTTGGTTTTGGCTGCTTACTGGAAGCTGTGGTCCAATAATATTAGGTCTTAGTGAGGGACATTGCACAAAATGAAAAGCAGATACAATATCGATGTCAATTTTTCTAATGTTTCTTATGCTAATCGCGTATGCTATCGTCATCATTGTCATGATTTAGAATTGGTCACATATGTTTTATGCATTTTTATCTACTGAAGCCGAATCACCGCCGATCTCACGTCGTGTCGAAATATTTGAGAAATGTTTCGACCGAATGCACAAACTTTATCGATTTAGAAACACAATATTTAAAAAATTCCTCTCGGCGAGTTGGAAGACAAAGGTAGATTCATTTATATCTAAGTTACTATCTGGCAACATAAATTGTCGATGTTAGAAACAGTCAAAATTAGGGCGTGAAAATCCCTTTTCAGCCCCTAACTTCTAAGACATTGCAGTATCGAAAAACTTTTGTATTTAAAGTTATTTGTTTTAATAAGGCCCTAATTTGGCTGATTGGATTTATTTTTCTATCTTCAATATTATGAAAGTTATAGAAAAATGAAAATTTCACTCCCCACTATTTCCACCCCTTTTGAGCTGGATGGGCTTTTCAAAAACTCGCCAAGATTTTTACATTTCTAACAACATATTTCTAAACTAGTTACAATCCAAATCAAATTTCAGTAATCATTCTGTTCATGCGACAGCATGGACAAGGCGTTATATGCCAATAACTTTTGAACGGAGGGTGGTTTTGGGTTCTAGGGACCATGATCATTAAAGAGCTGAGGAAATGTTCACGAAGTCTTGTCATGAGAACTATTGAAATAGGTAGTATTCCTATAAAGAATCTACCAAAAATGCTCATCCTAACCTATCAGATTTATAATGACCACAAATATAAAATTTCTTTATTTCATTCCCAAAATTGTATTTCGTCTCTTTATATGATAAATTCGTGCCATTTTGGATATCATTTGACTAAATTGCCTATCCATTTTTCTGTTGGTATTTGGATAATAAAAAAAAAGTCTATAGAAAATTTGTTGTTTCAGAATGCTGACCTGGCTTTTGCGCTATAAAAATCCAACCAATCAATTCATCATACTGACCTATCCCTATGAAAACTTTCAGATGGTGTGCGAAAACAATTACTCTGATTTGGATTTTTATTGGTGATATTGAGTCATTAGAGTCAGTGTTTGGGGCACATGGATGTGCATTTTTCCGGAACGTCATTGTACAGGAATATTTTGAAAATAAGACATTAGAGAATTAATGCTACTTTTTTAAAATCAAATATGGGCTGTAACTGCAAAATGAAGGCAGTCTTTGGGTGACATTTATCTTTTCTGTACCACTGATACCATGCAATGCGATATGCGATATGGATGCCAATTGTAATGCGATATGGATGCCAATTATCCGTTGAAATTAAATCTGACTGGATAATAAAGAATTTTATTATTCTCTTAATTTTTGAGAAAAAGGCTTTCATAAAATGAAATTTAATAAGTGTATTTTAATTTTATAAATTAAAAAAAAAAGAATCAATTTCGTCCATAAAGGAAAAAGAAGAGATACTAAACGATATTTCTTAGTATTCAAATTATTTCCTTTAGGCTTTTTAAGGTTAATCACATATTGATATTTTAAATTGCAATGCGAGTCAGTATGTTATGACAATAAAATAAATCAAATTATGATAATTAGTGGACAACAAATCTTTCATATTAAATTAATTCAAGTTAAAAGATAGATACCGCTGTGATTTCTCATTGGTTTCTCATAAATTTCAGTTAAAAATTTTTGATTCTTTCTAGGTAGATAAAATGGAGAGGAATATTTGAAATAAACAGGGTGTATGTGCTTTCCTTCTAGAATATTGTTACGAATCTGCGAGGCGGCTTCCCAGCATAGTCGGTTCCATAGGAGGTCCCAGAGCTTGGCGACTTGGCGACGAATTTGGCGACTTTTGCGCCAAAATAGATTATACCCGAAACATTGAGAATTTTCCCGATCCGTCCAGTAGAAACGGAGTTACGCCTCGAGCGTTCCTGATTGGTTGAGAGGCTTCTAGCTCCGCCTCCTGATGCCTATAAAAGGAAGCAGTCCTACCGCTGCCAGGTTGTTGTGAACCAGTGGTGAATTGAGTCGTGGACCAGTGGAGTCGAAGAGTAGTCGGAAGCAACGGTGAAGAACTCGTCTTCCAGGGACTAGCGGAGCAGCGACGGAGTAGAGCTGCTGTGTATATTGTTGTATGCTGCACGTCTCGGCTGAAGATAATCGTCTTCTGTGCTGTATATAGTTGTCGTCTTTGTGCTGTCCTGTGTGTCTTCGTGTAAATAAACGTCGTTGTTTTATTTTCTACTGCCACCTGGTGATTGAGCGTTCTTCACACCATATAACTACCACTATCCAAACGAACCCCGGGAAATTCCATAACAATATTTTACGGAAGCGAAGATTTTATTCCTTTTCGAGAATACTCATAAGCTGTAATGAGATCCTTATGCTAGAAAATCCACATGTAGTTTCTGAACACATAAGTTAAGACTCTTCCTTTATATCCTAGTTTTAGTCACCGGAGTACAGAGCTACATGATTAAAAAGAAGTAATAATATTTATAGAACTATGACATTCGTTCTCATGCTTAGTGTCAAACGACAGAATTAATCAACAAAAATAATTTGTATACAGTTTAATTAAAGGAGAAAATAAATTCTGGTTTTAAGTATTGAAGTACATATCTCCTAAAGAGTTTTAACTCAGAGAGACATCTGTAATCTAATTGCACTTTGTATTCTATCGTACTGGGACATTGCTTACAAGATTCGCAATGTGTTACATAATTAATTTGGTTCGGCGTAATGTATACGTGTTTCGTGTTCTTGTATTAAAAGGCAGAAATGTATTGTTAGTATTAAATAAAATAAAAAGTTATTAACCTGATTCTCTGATAGAAGTTGTGTATATTTGAATTACATTGTTAGAATTCTACATTTTCAACCTAATTAATTTTCCAATATATTTAAATAAAGCAGAAGTATTTCATTAAATTTATGTTCTTACAGATTTTTTTAAATAAAATTTCGAAATGAAATTCTAAAAATTTCCCCAATGGTATAAATATTTTAATTATAATAATTTTTACAAACTGTTAGGAATTAGGAATTTAAATTTTCATCCCTTTAATTAAATTACGTACATTTGATAAATACGTTGCTAAATGAACAGAACCTTTCGTGTGAATTTATTTAATTGTTACTTCTGACCAAAAAATGCAATTTAAAGAACGAAACATTGTATCAAAATGTTTCATTTCGCTAGATTTAGGAGATGGATATTTTCTTTTATACGCTATGAAAAATTTATTTTTATTAAAAAGAAAGAATAACAAAACATAATATATTACATTCCTTAAATAAATAATAAAAAAAATATTATATTAAGTATTCAAAATACATTTTGTTCTAATTACAATTTTATATGTTTCTTAATAAATTAGTCTTTATTTTTTTTCTAAAAATTATGAAAATACATTTAACATTAATTAAGATACTTATTATTTTTGTTAGATTTCTGGAATATTCATTTTTGAAGTATATAATTTCAATATGTATTTACACATTTTTTATGTCAATGAAATCAGCTGTTTAATTAGTGCTACGATTAATTTTTCAAATTCGTTGGTTCTTTTCAATTTCATTGAAAAAAAACCAAGACTTTGCAACAATTATGATTAAAGAAAATACTTTAAACTGCAGGAATACTTAAGATTATTTGGAACTGAATTTAATTTTAAATTTAAGTTTTGAAGAACATGATATTATTATATCTTATTTATAATAGTGCCATTTGCCCCCACTTATATGGATTTATTGAGACAGCATATATATGTTGGCATTGCTAAATTTTGAATTAAATGAAGAAAATATTAAAATGTGTTTTCAGCAATTAAAATAAAATTTTGATATAAATTTTACATCATTTAGTTAAATCGTCTACGATTATAGGCCACTTTTTAATTTTTAATCAGGAATAGGAATTTTCAATATAACTTCAAAATTTTCCTGTATGGATGAAAAAAGAAAAGAAAAAAAAAAAAAAAGTCAAATTTATCCAAGCTTGAAAATTCACAGAATAACTATTTCGATGAAATGCTTTCAAAATTATTCTACTAAATTTAGAAAATCAAATTAAAATATATTAGAGATAAATAATAATTTTATCTTAAAAGTTCTTTATAAAAGTAATAAAAATGCTACACAATTTATTATTGCATACACTATTTTATTTATGTATATACGACGTTTCTGAAAGTACATTGGCAGTTTCCTGTTTATTATTTTTCGCCAAGTATTTACAAAAAATAAGCCACATTTCTTGCATGTAGGTCTATTTGTTAAAACGATAAGAAGGAGATTGATTTTAAACTTTTGAAAATAATTATAATTGATTAGGATTTAGCACTTTTTTCATGAGCATTTCGAAATTTTCTGGCTTTTGTTTTTATGTAAATTGTAATTACAAACTCATGTTTATGAGCATTTTTTATAAGGATAACGAATGCCCTGAATTTCCATATTCATTAGCCATATTTAGTTCATAAACATTATCAATAATAATGAATATAAGAAAAATACTTCTCCAGAGATTACGGTATAAATGATTATTTAGCATATAAATATTATCAATAATAATGAAAATAGGACAAAGACTTCTTCATTGACTTCGGAAGATAAGGCTATTCTGGAAATAAATATTTTCAATAATAATGAAAAAAAAAAAAAGATTTTACCGCTGACTAATATAGATTTTCAGAAAGACGCAAGCATACTCTTTTGCAGTCATCATTCTGAAAGAAGTTATGTTATTCAAAAAATGAAATTTTATAGATGCTTTTTAGAAATATTATTTAAAACACAATGTATTTTACTGTACTTCCAGATAATAGACTTATCGTATATATATTGAGTTACACCATACGATACCTTCTATAACATAATGTTATATTTTAAAGATAATAAAAACACACATACACACATTGAAATAGAAGTCTCTTAACATATAATTTAGATTACTGAAAACCGAAAAATAAACCCAGTTTTTAAGATTTTCCAAATGTTCTACTTATTTAAATGGCAACTTCAAAAAAAAAAAAGCATCTGCACGAACTGGTGATGGCAACGATTCTTAATGAGTTAATTTAGAACATAGAGACCGTCCATCCTTCTCAGTATTTTGCTGAAATCATTTCCCCGCACTTTTGGATTAACCCCTACCTTCAAATTACCAAAACCCATTAAGAAGAATCCCTTACGCAAGGGTCAGTTTAGGATGGCGTGATATGTTCAGCCTGGCTACTGACCTTCGATCTTGCCGAGCCCCATTCCTGCCCCTCTCGCACGTGCCCCATTGACATCATCAAGACCTGCGCACGCGTCATGTAGTTGCAGAAAAGAAGGGGGGGGGATTGCCCAATTTATTACCATTCTTTTCCCTTCTGGTTCTTCTTACCATAATGCTTTGACCACATATTCCTCCTCGTATCATTGAGGTTTCTACCTCCAGGCATTTTTTTTTTCTTCTTCTTTTCTTTTTTGAGAAAAAGGTGACTGAAGATGGACATACTGTTTCACCAGGAAAGGTAACATCACACCCTTTGGCACCTTGATGATGATGACTGGGTGCTTGTTGCTGATGACACAGCGGTCATGCTAGGAGTGACAAGGAGATGGAAGTCAATTTTCTGCCCGCCAATAAGTAAATGGGTGACAGGTTTTGAAAGTAAATTAATCCAGAATTGAGTTCGTAAATTACAGCGAGTTGTGTAAAATAAATCAACTGGTGAGATTCATTGTAGAACCTCACATATTTCCAAGACAGATATAAATTATTCTAACAATATTCGATTTGAAACATTAACCCCCCAAGCGGCAACCCCGGAAAAAGACGGAATCTTTTCTCCCTTCAAAACGGCGGACCCGTCTATAGACGGAAACAAAAACTCCCTTAAAACTGTCACTGCCCGTATTTTTACGGGTTCCAGTTTTTCCCTACCCCCAATCCCAAGCTGTGAGATAATGAGAAGGAAATGTGAGATAAGGAAAAGTGAATCGTTATCAGTGGACGATATGATTGATGACTTGTTGCTCGCGCCCTTTTAAGCATTTTAAAATCTCGCTTACGTTCTGAGGCGTTTCTTTTGAGATTTTGATAATAATTACGCATCCAAAATGAAATTTAAATAACGGGAATAAAATTGAACGTATGAAAATATATACCTGGAATGAATACATACATAAACGTATTATTATTAATAATTTAAAACATAAGATTTTAAAGCTTTCTAGCATAAGAAAATAGTTAATGTAAAAAATAAATAAAAAATATAATATTAAAATTTGACAAGTTTCTTTTTTATAGCGTGCTTTCATTTAAGGATTTTAGAATTGACATTGCTTATGCAACTTATTTTTGAAAATAAGACACTAAACTTATTTACAGAATTTACTTAACGAACGAAACTTTTTAACTTTTAATGAATTATTTTTTTTTAGTATTCATCAATAAGTGTATTTCAAAACGGGGAGATATATGGAACCAATATATTAAAGTGCGATTTTTCGGAAAGATTAGTATTCGTTACATTAAATCCTTATTTTTATAACGTAATAAACTATATATGAAAATTGAATATTTGTTTCATTCTTTAAACATTATAGAATTTCACACTCTTTGACGAATTCGAACAAAAATGTAAGCATTGTAGAGATATAAGTTTCATTGTTTTTATATTTTTCCTCTGGTTTTTAATAATATTTTCAAAGTTAATATAAGCGCAGTTTTTAAAGGTTCTATTTTTTGTATCGAAATATTAATCTTATTTCACTGTACAATCTTATATATACATCGCACGATTCTGTTTATATGAAACTGGTTTATATTGACATTTTTACTCTTAATGCTGAGTAATTTAATCTACGAATTTTAATCCACTTGAAAGTGAGTGAATGTGTGAGTTAAATGTGAGAATTAATAATTTTAAAATTGTTGCCATTATTTTAACTCCTTGATCTAATTTTATCTCATATGTTAGCATTTAAAATTTTTTTAATGCGTACAACTGGCATTTAGACTATTTTCTTCTCCTGTTTGGTCAGTTCGAGTTCACTGGATGTGATTTTTAACAAACAAGACGGGATATGATCTTTGTTTTATTTTATTTTTGATCACGAGAGTAAAAAAAATTCGGAAACACCCACTTCCATGTAATTTGAAATACTTTATTCTTAATAAGCTTTAGCCTCACATTTTCATTTTTTAAAAACAGAACTAGTTTGAACAAGGGTGTCAGACATGAAGGTCACTTGCAAATATTTCTATTAAAGTAGCGAATATCTTTAATTATAATGAATATGAATGTTCGTATTGGCGATCTCCAGATCAAACTGTTTGACTTAGAGCGAACACACTTCGCCATTAAATAATTAGAAAACTGTTAATGTTCACCTCGAGAGGAAATTTTCAAAATTTTAATTAAAACTTCTGTTAATTAAAAATTATTTAAATTTTTACCATTTATCAGCGATAAAATACGAAATTATTCTAATATAATTTATACAATATGTCATTTATACATTTGAATGTATCACCAAGAAAATTCATTCTTTGAGGTAAAATTAAGATCTTGAACTTTTAGTGTCTTATTTATTGAGATGCTAATTATGGAGCATTCTCTTCAGCCACATGGTTTATTTGTATTTCAGTAAAGAAATTTTTACCCCTTTGCTTTTAGCTTAGATCTTTTTAACCTTTTAACTAAATCATCATCAATGGGTAAAAAGACGGAATGAAATGTAAGGGTAACAATGAAAACGTTTAGTTTCAATTCAAAAATAAAATATATTTTTAAAATATGCTAAAATATTTTTAATTTAATTAAAAGTGGGAAAAAAATTTGAATTCACAATTAATGTACAAATTATTTTTCTACTGTGATATTTTCGAATGAACTTTAAAATTTTAATAATTTTTATTAACCCTTTAAAGGGCCTTTTTTTCCTAGTCATGTTGGAGTAAAATGTTTTTAAAATTAAGATTGGCCTAGGAAAAGTAATTCATTCAACTTATTAGATCAATTTAATCTGATTTATTAATGAATTTTTCCAATTAATAACTAAGAAATAAATCAAGACACTTCATTTTATTTGAGATAAACAATTGAAACCTCTAACCTACAGTTGAAACCTTATTGAAAAATTCATAAGAATTTATGCCAACTTACATAACTTTATTCAAAAATTGTTGAATTTGGTGATGAGCATACTTCCCTTGTCTCTTGAAAGGGTTAATTAAAATTTTAAAGAAATGATTCCCACTGTCCAAAGTATGTAGGTGCAGATTTTGGTAATTCTATTTCAAACTGTCTGGTCTGAAAAGTACCAATACAACCAGACAAATAATGACACATACACTTGTCCATCTTTATTATTAACTTAGACGAATGTTTGTGCGCGGCGTCTATTAGAGCTTTCATATATATCTTAATGGAATATGCATCTTAGAAAATAAAAATGTGTAAAATGTTTTTTTTTTCTGAAAATTTTTAAAAATTATGAATTAAAAATAAAATGAGATTTTGAAGTGTATTCCATCATAACTTTCAATATTATTACAGAATAAGAAGGAAATTTTGGAAATTTTTATTGAATAAGAGATATGAGAAATCATCTGAGTCATTTCAAAAATTAAAAAGAAATATTCAGTATATACAATAAACTTTATTGCTGAATGATTCTATTCCCTGTATTTAGAAATTTAATAAACCTGATTGGTTTCAACAAAACAGGTTTTGCATTAATTGAAGTTTATTCACTCCCGTTTTAAATTAAGGAATTACTGTCAAGGAGCTGACAGAAAATTCAAAAAATCTGCAATACAGAATGGTACAATGAGTCTGCAATAGTATGAATTATATGACTATCAAAATTTGAAATTTCAAGATGTTTTGCTGAAGAAAACATTTAATTAAAAATTTTATATTGGCTAGTAACCTCGACGTAACACATGTGCTGATCACCGAAAGCAATAAATAATGTAAAAGTAATAAGTAAAAAAGATCAATGCAATTGTATTTGCAAAGCTTTTAAATTCAGATTTTTCTTTTTAATGATTCGTTTACCCCACGGTTTGTCGTTATCCGATTGCAAAATAGTAAGAGCTTTGATTCTAACCCGAAAAACTTAAAACTGAGATTTTTCAAAAATTGTAATTTATTTTAAAACAGTACTTAATATTCTGTAAGAACTTGATTTGAAGGTATTCAAAAAATTCCAGTTGCAAATGGTTAATTATGAGTCTAAATAATCTGTATTATTTGAGTCATTTTTCCAGGCCAAATTTGTATCATGAATATTACAAAGAAATATTTTGACAATTATTTTTATTTGTTGCAGTCATAAGGCGCATCGACCAGTTATTTCAGCATTACTGAATAACTGGCCAATTAGCTTTGCCAATTAAATATTGTAAAGTATATTTAATTATAAAATTTTAATCATGCAGATAAATACGGAAAATCGATATATTTGAAAGTGAAACATTGCATGAAATTCCCTAATTACACAATTATTTTTTTTTTGAATACTGAAGAAACAAAGTTATAACGTAGTGTTACTTATCGCAATTAATGTTTTAAACACGCATTTTAAAATATTAAAATAAATTGGCAATGCGCTGAAAGGGTTTTTTTAAAAATTAATTCACTTGCAGGTAATGTCGAGAAATAATTTCACAGTACTACGGAATAAAATAATTTGCGAAACATATTGCAAAGAAAAAATATTAGACGAGGACTTTCAATTTATAAAAACTAGACTAGTATCAAAATAAACATGATAATAACTTATTCCTAACATAAATTTTATGTATTGTTTTATAAAATAATCGAAAAACCTCTAAAAAAACCAATCACATTTTCACATTTTCAATCGATGTTATTGTCAATCTCTTCCTAAGCACTGAAAGAAAAATGCTCTTAGAAATCGAAAGACTACGATAAGAAACACCAGCTACTCACAGCATGAAATTTGCTAATCACTTCCCACCTGCAGCGCTGAACTGACCGCAAAAGGGGAAAGCAATCCTTTTGACCAAACCGCGACATTTTAAGGTTGAACCTGTTATTCCGGCGTGCCGCTTTCGGTAAGGATAGCAATCTGGAAGCCGCCGCCAGGAGGGTTAATGAGTTTTTTTTATCTATAGATATTCATTTTTTGTGATGTTATTAGCCTTAATGAGACCTGGATTGTGAATTGAAAATTTATTAGTTTGATCAAGAACGTGAGGCGTTTTTCGATGTTTCATATGAAATATATTTATATCATCAAAACGGGATTACTAAATAGATTATAATAGAAAATTAAACATGCGATAATTCAAATAACCAATTAAAATTGTTTTATTGATCATGTATATGTATTGCCAAATTTATTTATTTATTTGTTCATTTTTGTTTAATAAACAGAGCAGGGCAAAATTTAATTCAAGAATACAATAGGTTTTTTTTTTTTTTTTTGTAATCTTGCACTGCAGCATGAGGCTTCTCTTATAATTTGGCATTTCCAAAATGACTGCATACGAATTTTAATTGTTAACCAAAATTGTACTAATCCAAACTTCATAAATCGGTCATATTTGATCACAGAAGACAGAAATTTTTATTTATTTAGAATTTGGAGTGTCAAGAATATTTCGCAGAATACGATTCCTTAGGACCAAAGTTTATAAAGTTTAGACTATATAATTTTTTGCAGTATATTTATAATTGCAAGTAATAATAACCAAGTATTATTACTTGCAGCAATAATTGCAAGTAATAATAAGTAAGTAAATATTTATAACAAAGTAAAACATTATTATTGACGTCATTTAAATCTTTGAATATAAAACTAAAAAGTTAATTTCCTGAAGAATCAGAGAAATGTTTGTTGAATATTTCTTTAAGATATTACATAAATTATGAAAATTATTCTGTAGTGTACATAAAATTTCAATGCCGCACGACTCTGTTTTTAGTATTCATATTTTTAAAAAATCATGGTTTCTGTTATAAATGCTATTATATTAACTGAATTTTAATCATTTCATCTTTAAATTAAAGTTGAATGTATTATATGATACCAAAATGTGTAGCTTAAAAATATCTTGACGAAGAAGTTATTAAGAGACCGAGTTACATAAAATATTTAATGGACACTTTTAGCGCGTATTAATACTGGCTGCTCGCCAAAAGCGGCTAGCATTTTATATAATCACACACATTATTATTAGTAGTATAAATATATTGCTGTGTCTGTGTATTTGATAATCAAACAACGCCTGTAGTCGGTGGATTAAAGTATATATATGAAATTTACTGCAAATTTGTAGATTTCTATTAAAATTTGAACGAAATACATTCAGTGGAAATATGAACTCTGTGTGTGAAACGAATAAAAATTAATATGATAACTACATTAAGAAGAGAGTTAAATGGATAAAATTCATCACATAGATTCCCACACATGCATACTTAAGACAAATAAATAAGTACTTATTTCTGCATTGTAATTATCGCTAACTAATAGTATCATGTATATCCGGTTTGCTAAAAAAATATTCAAATAAAAATTATATTATGTATATATAATTTTTGAATCAGAAGGCAATTTTGAAGACAGTGAAGAAACTTTCGATTTTGAAGTTCACATTTATTGCATCCCGGGGAGCAGGTTTATGTACAAGCTGCGCGGACAAGGCATTTCCGCCCACAGCGCGGCACACGAGCAGATTAACATAGAAGAAATGTAAATAAATTATCCCTTCTCTTATATAGCATGAGATATTGATAGGGAAAATATTTTTCACAGTGCTTATATACTATTAAAATTCTGATAGGGATTTCTCACAAATTTCAATTCTGATAAGGGAAACACGGGGATCTTTTAAAAGAATGTGATTGCTCAACATTTTTCTATTCTTTCAAGCGGAGCGTGTGAAATTGCAAATGTAAGCAATTTTGCAAAGCTTTTCTTGAATTAATTAAGTAGAAAAAGCGGAATGGGATCAGAAAATAAGAGAATATTTTAAAATGACTTTTATATGGACTAAATTGAGCTTAAGAAATTAATTAAGTTCAAATTAGATTTTAAAATATCATTACATATTTTATATTATATATATAAATAAGGTTATTTTTTTCCCGAAATTTTTTATAGTAATGAGTACAATAGAAAAAGTATCTGCATTTGAATGATATTTCAAAATTAAAAGGAAATATCATTCGAAATACTTTTAATATCTATATGAGATTTGTTCGTTAATATTGCCATTGAAATGCTTGACCAAAGTTCTTAAAACATACGTCCTTTCACATTTACCACATAGCTATATATTGCACCTTCTTCCTAGTGCTCATCCTTTTCCTAAAAATGAGGCTTAAAATGGACGAACCTTTTCTCTGAGGAGGCAGCTACAAAACCTGATGGCGTGTGACGATCTTGCTTGATGCTATAGTGGCCAAACAAGTGATGACAGGGTGATGAAGTCGATTTTTTTATATGCCAATGAGCAATGGGTGAAAGTTTTTTTTAGGAGTTAATTATAGAAGAACTGATTTCTTAAGCAGCAATGTTGGGAGAAATAAATTAGTTTGGCAAGCTTGCTTGAGATGTATCGCCAGACCTCACAAACCGGTGGCCGTAAATTATTGATCTGGCATCCAGTTAGTAAAATGTATTTCAGTTTTGAAGTATATATATATATATGCAGTTTATCGGTTTGCGATAAAGCTTGAAATATTTTGTGTCTATTTTAGATTTGCTTAAGGGTGTTGTCTTCTTCAGCTTGTCGTATTTGCGATATGATATATATATTTCTGCTTTGAAAAAATGTGAATGAAGTATTAAATTGATTAAGATAAATATTTGGAGTGCAAAAAATCCATAAATAATATATATTTTTTTTCTTTTTCAGATTTTATTTTCAAGATGAGTGGAGTTTGGCAATTTATTATGGTAATATTTATCAGTACAAACAGGGAATGTGAAAGGAATGAAATAAAATTCTACACTTTTCAGTTTTGTAATGGCTTAAATTTATTGAAAATTAACCAAATTTTTAAAAACAGTTCTCATAAATTGCCAATTACTAATGCTGTTGAATATCTCTTTTGTAATTTAGGCCTTTTTCTTCCGATTAATGAATTTTTTTTTACGACAGAATTTTTACTATCTCGAAAACGTAGTATAGAAAAAGTGTAGTAATCGTCAAAAAATTTGAACTCAAGATTTTGGCGGACCTACACATTTTTTACCTTCCTGTTTTTTTTTTTTTTAATTTTTTTTTATACCTTCCTGAAAAACACATTTATGGAATATGTCCCTTCTGTCTGTGATAAATATAATTCAAAAATTCTTTGAGGTAGATGGATGAAATTTGACATACGGTCTTTATACCAAATTTGTAAATTTCTATCAAATTTTGAGCAGAAGGTGTCTCTCTGTCCTGTTGTATGAACAAAATTTAACAAAGCAACTACAAGCTAAGATAGTTATGTAATAAAATTCGATATATATAATCACCATCTATTGTCTAAACACCTTTCAAATTTTAAGCCGAATGCAAAGAGGGAATAATCGTCTGGTAGTCTGTACTATCAAAATAATACAAACGTGACAACTCAAAAACGCAGTGACTTAAATATATCAAATTTGATATGGGATTTTGGGATTACAATTGTAATTCAACGTCAAATTTTTGGTTCAGTTAGTTGAAAAAAACATGCCTAAAACACAAATTGGATTTTCGGATACTATTAACTGCATGCCAAAGATTGATCGCCAAATAACTCGCCAAGGATGACACAATAGATTTCAGTAAAAATGCTTCATTCAGTTAGATATTTCTTAACTATTGTACGCCAATGCCATGCAAGGCGTTATCTGGGATAATACCTTGATTAGAGAATATGCCAAAAAGGTTTCGGGTGTCCACTCCCGCTGGTTTAAATTATGATTTTCTTTCCGAATTGAATTAACCCTTTCTAGGGCCGGGGGAAGTATGCTTCCCACCAATTTATCAATCTTTGTATGAAATTATGTAGGTTGGCATACGTTTTGACGAATTTTTTTAGTAAGTCAGAAACTTAGATGCTTCAGTTCTTTATGTCAGGCAAAATGATGTGTCTTGATTTGTTGCTTAATTATTGATTAACCAAATTAATGAATTAATCAAATTAAATTTATCTAATAAGCTAAATGAATCCCTTTTCTTATTCTAATTTCAAGCCTAAAAATATTTTTACAAAAAATGACTAGAAAAAAAATGGCCCTTTAAAGGGTAAAAAAAGAAAACTGTGACATTGCATATTTAAGCCTTAGTAAATCAGTTCTTAATTTTAGCTCAATCTTACTAAAAAAATTATAATACAATAAATAAAATAAAAGAAAGGTAATTTTTTAATTATTTAGGGAAATACAATGTTAAAGGAGCTATACTTTCTTTCATCAAAAATTATCTAATTATTTCAAATTATCTAATTACAAGCTGTATCAACAAACGGATAAACATAGATCAAATTATCAAGTTATTTTCTTTTTATAAAGAATATTGAAAAGTGGAAAAATCTGAATATATACTACTTTATGACATGCCTCCTTTATTTTTAAAATTTTTTCCCAAGGAAAACTTTGTATTTGTAGGATTATTAAAAAAAAATAGTTCATATATACTGTACTTAAAAATTCTGCTTCGAAATCGCGCTCGTTTTGCTTTATATTCCATTTTAACAAATATCTTTTCGAATTAGAATATCATCCGAAATAGAATTTCAAGCTTAAGGTTACTAATTAATAATGTGAATAAGGTTACTAATTCACATGCTATTCCCAAAGTCTGAAAATGATTCAAATGTGTGATATCTGTTCGATATATACCTCATAAAGCCCCAAGAATGTTTATGAATATTTAACCTCCAATCAATATTGAATATTTAATATCGTTCAATATCGCTGATGCCACCAAAATGCTATTTCAAATAATATAACAATTATATTTGCACAATACAAGGGTTTCATTAAATTAAGTGTAGCGAATTTTCACTTCATTTGTTTTCCCATATCTCAAAATAATGGAAAATATTTTAATAACTTTATTGCACATCGCACAATAATAATATAATTATTATTCAGGTTTATTGCATTAAGTTTAGAAGTACTTTCCAACGTCTGCAAAGTTGCCAAGTTGTTGCAATTCCCAGATGTTACACAAGAAGACTGGGAACTTCAGCCCAAAGTCCGGCAGCAACTTTAATTCATCCCTATCATCATCATGTTTGGGATTTCACGGCATGTCTTATCCAAGAATTCGAACTGTTCAATTAAGGACTTCGGACAGCGCTACTGGAAGGAAAGTAATTCCGACTTCACAGCCTCGAAACTGTTTTGATTTTGAGCAGCCCAGCGTGAAGGAAAGGCCCAGTGAATTCACACGATTCACATCGCAGTGCTGTACTAATTGAGTGTTATCTTGTAAGTTTAATATTCATCACATGCAAATTGCGACGGAGGAACGAAAATGGATGCGAAGAGGTCGTAGCATATCTGCTGTTATAATTTTCGAAGACTTCATTATTCAGAACTGTAATTATCGTTCTACATGTTAGTTTCGCTCCGTATTTAACGACTTTTATGTAAGGAGGGAAAATGGAAAAGGGGATTTTTAAATTAGATTGAAATGCTAAATTATCGAACGGAATTTAGGAGTGAAATTAGGGTTTATAGGTTGGTGTCAGTTGTTTTATTTATTCAAAATGAAACTAGATTGGTTGCACAATAAAACTGTATTCTCAGGACAAAGTATTTCGGAATTAAGTTTTATTGATCAGGAACAAATGGGTGTGAAATATTAAGTACTTGATCTTTAAGAGAGGGGGGGAGGAAATTTGGACAGAATAATGATAAATAAAAAAAAGGAACAAAAAGTCATTTTATTCCTTAACCAAAAAATGCTTATACTCGCACGTAGGTGAGTATAAGCATTTTTTGGAGCAAGTTTATTCCTTATGTCTATACTGTTTTTTTGCTATACTGTCTATACTGTTTTTCTGCTATACTGTCTATACTGTTTTTCTGCTATACTGTCCAAAAATATTATTTCACAAAGTTACTTTTACGTTATTTTTGAAATCAATTCAAGCAATCTAGAGTAACTGTCTCATTATACGTTTTAATGTTTTATACAAAATGAAGATGAAGGTATTCTATATAAATCTGCAGGCTTTTGTCTAAACTCGTCTTGACTTACATGTCTACCAAATTTCATCAAGATAAATGTCACTCTCAATTTTTCAAATCCAAAAATATAGATATATCAACATCAGTTAATTAAAAATCAAGCAAGTTTATTCCTTATGCTATACTGTCTATACTGTTTTTCTGCTATACTGTCCAAAAATATTATTTCACAAAGTTACTTTTACGTTATTTTTGAACTCACTTCAAACAATCTAGAATAACTATCTCATTACACGTTTTAATGTTTTATACAAAATGAAGATGAAGGTATTTTATATAAATCTGCAGGCTTTTGTCTAAACTCGTTTTGACTTACATGTCTACCAAATTTAATCAAGATAAATGTCACTCTCAATTTTTCAAATCCAAAAATATAGATATATCAACATCAGTTAATTAAAAATCAAGCAAGTTTATTCCTTATGCTATACTGTCTATACTGTTTTTCTGCTATACTGTCCAAAAATATTATTTCACAAAGTTACTTTTACGTTATTTTTGAACTCACTTCAAACAATCTAGAATAACTATCTCATTACACATTTTAATGTTTTATACAAAATGAAGATGAAGGTATTTTATATAAATCTGCAGGCTTTTGTCTAAACTCGTTTTTAATTACATGTTTACCAAATTTCATCAAGATAAATGTCACTCTCAATTTTTCAAATCCAAAAATATAGATATATCAACATCAGTTAATTAAAAATCAAGCAAGTTTATTCCTTATGCTATACTGTCTATACTGTTTTTCTGCTATACTGTCCAAAAATATTATTTCACAAAGTTACTTTTACGTTATTTTTGAACTCACTTCAAACAATCTCATTACACGTTTTAATGTTTTATACAAAATGAAGATGAAGGTATTTTATATAAATCTGCAGGCTTTTGTCTAAACTCGTTTTGACTTACATGTCTACCAAATTTAATCAAGATAAATGTCACTCTCAATTTTTCAAATCCAAAAATATAGATATATCAACATCAGTTAATTAAAAATCAAGCAAGTTTATTCCTTATGCTATACTGTCTATACTGTTTTTCTGCTATACTGTCCAAAAATATTATTTCACAAAATTGCTTTTTCGTTATTTTTGAACTCACTTCAAACAATCTAGAATAGCTATCTCATTACACATTTTAATGTTTTATACAAAATCAAGATGAAGGTGTTTTATATAAATCTGCAGGCTTTTGTCTAAACTCGTTTTGAATTACATGTTTACCAAATTTCATCAAGATAAATGTCACTCTCAATTTTTCAAATCCAAAAATATAGATATATCAACATCAGTTAATTAAAAATCAAGCAAGTTTATTTCTTATGCTATACTGTTCAAAAATATTATTTCAAAAAATTACTTTTACGTTATATTTGAACTCACTTCAAGTTTCTCTTTTAATGATGCCAATTTAATTTGCATCATTAACTTGTTAACCAGATTATTTACTCATATTTTATTAATTTCCCATAGAAATATTTCATCACACCCAGTTAACAGGTTAAAACGTAATTTAATTTGAATTTTTTCACTAATTTAAACAAAAGTTTTAAATTTTATTTGATGCACAATAAATATAACAATGTTTTTATTGTCACGCTGCAATTCAAACTAAGTTTATTGTTCCTCCAAACCATCCCATTGGGTGCTTTTCCTTATGTTAAAATTAAGTTTAAAGAAAAATTACCTTTCTTTTCACATTCAATTTCACAGTAAGATTTTTATTTTCTCTTTTATTTTGTGCCTAAGCAGTATTTAATTTTCATAGACAGTAATACTTAGTTTGCTTAAGACACACGCATAGTAGTTTGTAGTAGAAAAATGTTATCAAAATTGATTTTTTTAAGTTTTATTAAATAAAAAGATGAAATTTGAAATAAAGACATTCCCTATTAATAGTTTAATAGCCAGGAAAATCAATATCACGGGTCGAACAATAAATTAATTAATTATGTTTGGTCAGAATTTGATCCACAGAATTATTATATTGTAGCAAAAACATGTGGTTTTTGCAATTGCATCTTGCTTATGAATGAATGGTGATATGCTGAATTTGTGTCTAAAATGTAATCGTATTAGGATGTTTTTAAGATCGTGAGACAAACTTTAAAGAAGATCAAGCATCATTTTACTTCAGAAGGTACCAACGCATAGGTAATCGCTTCAAGGGCTCTTGTCATTGAATCATAGAGTGACTATAAAAAAGCTTAAACGATTTATGAGTACTTGATGATCATACCGTTCAATCTAACAGAATTGCATTTGGAAGCAAATGTTTTAACCTATGAATGATGCGAAAAACTATAATTAAGTTCTTCGAATCCAGTGACAAAAATCTCTAAATGGTTTTTTTGAAATAATATGATTTTGTAATAATAATGGCAGCATGAAAAATTGCGGTAATAAGAAGAGACCAAGAAATAAAGCTGAAAATAACCAATAAAACTGGAAGTTGTTTTTTACCATTTCATGAGAAATATAGCCTCAGAGTTTGCTTGGCTCTTTATTTTTAATTTTTCCAAGCCAGTCGAGTAGCATTTAACCCTCTCATTCCTAAGATCATTCAAGTTCACATTACATCAAAATACTGGAACATCCGTTCTTCTTTTTTAATGATTAAAAAATCCCTTTTAAAACCCCAATGACAATTCATGCTTTTAAGTGATATATATATACAAAGGGAGACACCTTTAAGTTGATGCTTACTTAGCAAATTTATGCTGGGGCATCTTTTGAAAGTTCCCTGTCTTTCAAATTCCTTGTTTGAGTGTATTTAACGACCAAATCATGCACCTCGAGTTTTCAACGAATCACATTTAATAAAAGAGACGGGGAAAATTTCTCAGTGATATCCAGGTGTCTTGAGCGACCACTGTAGTTTTGCTGAATGATTGTTTTGCTGTTAAGGCGTTTCAGTATTGCTAGAGTTAATCCCTCATTATTAGTCATTTTTATAGTATTAACCTTAATGAATTGTTCTTGAAGCTCCCTTTCACTGAAATAACAGCTTTTCCCCATCTATTCGTCAATTGTGGATAACATCATTAAAACTCTGACTGTTAAAAACACAAAACATGCGAAATATTAATTAAAGATTAGCAATGGCATTCCTGATCACAATGGCTTAGTCAGTTTCAAGCCACCAGCATTCCTAACTATATAGTCATGACAAACAACATGTCTCCATGTGTTTATGGCAAAATAAAATATAAACAAAACAAAGACATTGGAACATATTGTGGTGAGATCTCAGTCTCGACATCAGAAGGTTAAATATTCGAAATCCTATTCCAATAATAATATGAATTGCACGAAGACCTTGTAGTCTACGTATCTGAGGTCAGAAGTCAACCATGTAAGAAGGGAGTACGATTTCAGGTGTCGGCTTCATCATCTGACTGCAGTTCAAAAGTGTTACATCTTGTCCAAAATATAACAAAAATTATTTTATATCTCCTCATCTTAAGATAGTTTAATACTATAAACTGTTGGAAAATAAATATTCCTAAGTAAGTTGTGATGAATTGTTTTTCAATGGTTAATTTTTAAATTAGTTCAATACCGATATTGGTTAAAAGGAAATGATGAAAATAATCACTGTCTACTGCGTTCATTTTTATAGTCTGAGACAGTTCATTCCTAAATTAAATATTTTCCTTTCTAAAACGCATTTTGTAACAGGATGTCCTATTGCATTATTTTATTTCATCATTGATTTTATAAAACGCAAATACGTAACAGCTGTGGGAATTTGCTTCAATTTTTTTAATTAAATAATTTTATTTAAATTAAACACAGAGAATCCAAAATCTTCACCTTTTCGATATTTCTTGAAAAGCATACCCACACATACCCACACAAAAAAATCCATTTAAAACAAATGAGATATTAAGCTTTAAATCCTTTAACAAGAATCCCTTCCACAAAATCACATACTTTTTGAAACACCCTCCCCCCCTTTTTTTTTTGCAACGAATACTAATCTCTCAGTTTAATTAAAAATAGCTGTTGAGAATTTTCATCAATCCACGAATTATTTCATCAAATTTCCACGAGAGGGAATTAATTTTAGACTTCATTATATTTTCAGGAAGATCGAAAAAAAAATAATAAATGCGTAAAATAATAAAAAAAGAATCAACTTTCCCAAAACCTGTAATTTATCACCTTTTTAAAGAATCACGAAATTGTTGGGCACAACCGACTAAAAATTGTGCAGAGACTAATCATTTTATTCAATCGATAACCATACCACAATGTTATGGAAAACTAAAACCACAAGCATTTTCCGCGCAGTATTGAATAAGGGATACGACATTTTCTCTTCAAATAAATGGATACTGCTCGTTGATAAGCTATTGTTGTGAAAACCCTCCCTTCATTAAAGCCCTGCTAATTAAACTTCTGCCGCTATTATACTTTATACATTGATTCCGAGCATAATACCGAAAAATGAAAAATAATAAAAGTAATAATAATAATAAAAAAAAAAAAAAAAGATACCCCAGTTATGCATAAATTTCACGCTGTCGGATAAGTTATCTGAAATTCGGGATGTGTTAGAAGGAGGGGAGGGAGAAAAAATTCATGCGCTACTCATGAATATTTCAAGCAAGGATTTGCATTTTTTCGTTCATCATGAATGTTAAACATGGAAAAATTTTTCCAGAGAAAAAAAAAAAAAAATGAGGGAGAATACATTGGGATTACCGAAACTCAAGGAAACACTCCTCAACCGCTAATTTGCTCAGGGCAGACAATTCTTCATTATTATGAGTTTTAGCCTCACTTGACATTTCCGGTTTTTGTATTTGACACTAAAAAAATTTATTTTTTTTTGTTAATGGTGGAGATTTGAATTTGTATTTGCTGCTTCGATTCAAATGTGTAATCCGTAATGCTCTAATGATTCATATTACGTCGCGAAAGTCAAAGAATTTTTTATTTTATTATTATTGTTCCGAAGATTTTGTTTCCGTCTGATTTTTATTCTTCATTTTCTGCGACAAACAAAACGGGATTTCGGAACATCCTAGGATTAGGCTGCTATATATTTTTGTAACAAGAACACATTTAAAATCGAAAATATTCTTTTCTTTAGAACTACGCCAATTCGTTTTTTTTAAAAAAGTAGCGCATTCTATGTTTGCTTTAATTTCGTGTAGATATTAATATGTATATGATTTTCCCAAGTCTTTGCTAATTTACATTTCTCTCAATAAATGAATATTTATAGTTAAAGATTTTACATGGATTTACTATGGATCATGCATTTGCCGTGTATTTCTCTGTTTTGATTTTTGTATTTGTTGTTTATTTTGGTAATATTTCTGCAAATAATGAGCCATATATTTTGATCATGCGCTTGACATAGATGTTATTTTCCAGACATTGTTGAGGATTATGAAATGGATGAAGATGGTTTTGTATTTTTTTTTTTTTTTTTTTTTTTTTTTTGCTCTTTTCGCAATAATTATTCATAGGATGGTAAAATATTTTAACAATATATTATTTTTTGTAGCTAGGATTGTTGGTGAAGGTGTTTTTTTCTTTGTTTCTTTTTTATTTTCTGACATACGTAGGAAGGAGAAATTAAACTAATCGGCAAAAATTCAAATTTGAGACTTTGGTGAATTTCTTCGATGACGAAGATTTTAGATTACCCAGAGTTCGATAAACCCATTTTTGGTAAATGTCCGTCTATCTTTCTGTCTGTGACAAGAATAACTCATAAACGCTTTGATCTAGACAGGTGAAACTTAGTAGATGGATTTTATATTAAATTTATAGATTTTGTCAAATTTTTCAGCAAAGTCAGCACAGAGAAAGTCTGTCTGTCCAAATGTTCGAATATAGTTAAATAATATAACTATGAAATTGTGGTGAATAGCATATAAGCCAGTTAACAACTACGCTGCACTATCAATTGCTTTTGTATCGTGGTCATATTACTGGGCTGCGAACCACAATATCCCAGGTTCTATCCTCGCTCATACCAATTCGCTACATTGGTGACCCGGACGTGATTTAAACACGCAAACTTCTGATATGCTATGCTATATCATTAGTGCTATATGTTATATCATTGGTGCTATATGCTATTCACCACAAAACGATAACCAGGTAGATAAGATTCAGTATGGAGATTGAACATCTACGTATAGACACCTATCAAAGTTTGAACGAAATTTAATAACGGGTCGATCATCCGTAGGTCTATACTTCCAGAAACATGTAAATGCGATATCTCAAAAACACAATGGGAATTTTTTAACTACAAGTGTAGTTATTTTGATCAATTTTTGGCTCTAACCGGGGGAGAAAATCGTATCTAAATCACAAATTCGATTTCCGAATGTTTTAACCACATGCTCAGATTAATCGCCAATTAATTCTCCAAAGTTCAATAGATTCGATAAAAATGCTAAATTTACGTCAAAGGTTAATATTTTGTAATTATTATTCTCCAATACTAAGCAAGGCCTTGTTTACGGTAATGCCTTTATTAGAGAGTATGCGAGAAAGTTTTGCGAAGACCTCTCCAGCTGGTTTTAGGGTATAGGCTTTCTCCTATATTCTTTCAGGAAGGTAATCTCCCCCTTATATTAGAGGGTGAGATAAGACCCCATTTCATGTGCCACCAAGATACTTCAAGGTCACTCAAAGAAAATGCAATCTATCCAGTTTATTATCAGTCAAATTTCAATTAAGGACTAGCTTCCCCGGAAAGTTCACCAGGAAAGTAACCTATCCAATACTTTATGTTAGAGAGTAAAATATTTCAATTAGTGGTAAGTACTCTACCTCATCTACCATTAATATACTCCAAAGTCTCTAAAATAAAATACCATTCATCCCTTTTATTATCAATCAAATTACAAATAAGAATCGGCTTTCCTTGAAAGTCCACTAGGAAAGTAATCTACTCCATACAGCATATTAAAGAGTAAAAGTTTTCAAATAATATGCCTTTATATTTTTGTGATAGGGCCTTTAGTTCATGTACTACCAAAACATTCCATCATCGCTAAAAAGATAATTCCATTCCTTATCGTTTATTATCATTTATCAGAGATATACACAGATATATTGACTTCATCAGATTTACTGTATCTAGATAATTAATATTAAACGATGTTAAAGAATATCATTAAGAGTTAAATTGATATTAAAGAATATCATTTTAACATGATCTCCTTTATAGGTTGTTATACTATCAGCAAATTAAATCAAGTAACATATATAATTAAAAATCATGCGAAATGCTCAATAAATCAGATACAAGAACTACCAAATTTGGACAGTTGATCTCTATAGGAAGTTGTCTTAAAATTTTAATCAGATTTTTAATTAAAAATAAATCAAAATTTTAATATTTATACTCAATAGCCTTGAACCATTATCACACAAAAACAATTTTTTCCCCACATCAGCTTTATAAAAAGAGCTTCGTAAAGATACTAAATTTATTTCCAAGCAATTTTTAAAAATATTTTTCATTATAGTTAAAAAAAAAAAATAATTTTTATTGTTTTAGTTTATCTTTTTATACTCCCGCACATTGCGACGATATTAAAAACCTTTTTTTCATGTTCAAGTTATCGCTATTAAATAATTAAGAGCAAATTTATAATAATAAATAATATATAATAAATAATTTAATAATAATTTATAATAATCAACGATCCAATTTAAAAAAGTTATTGAAACCTAACTTGAAAGGATGTTTAAGATTAGAGGCCCGAATCTTTTTTTATTTATTTATTATTATGAGAAATGTTATATTGTTCTAGAAGATATTTTCATCTTCGTAGGAATTAAAACTAACTTTTTAAAAGTAATGCATTGGAATTTCGAAAGTTTATATCTAAAGTTAAATATAATAAGATGATATATTATGTTATATTACCCTGTTTCATCAATACATTGATTGTAACAAATGCGCCATCTGGCGGAAAGAAAAGCAAGACTGCTGTTGTTGAGTGACAATGAGAATTAGCTGAATGAAAAAGAGAGAGCGTGGGCAATGTTTGGCGATGAAAATATTCCGCCAATTTCATATCAATAAATTAATATTTAGTGTTTTTCTCTATGTGTCAAAGTCCTTTCCTTATACGCTGTTTATATTATTCCAAAATATAAAAGTTCTAGGGAAACTCCCCAAACTATTTTTTCATAGTGATAGTAAGTAAAAGATTATATGATGGCAATATATATTATTAAGGAGGATATAATGAATAGGAGATATTATTACATAGGGGTAAAAGGAGAAATGGCTAGTTGCTAAGGGATTTTGTTATTTCTTCTCCTAAGTCTTGGTTTTAAGAGAGTATTTTGAAATTTGGTCCTACTATAATCTGAAAAGTAAGAATGAAAAATGCTTTTTCCTTCCAAAAAAAAGTATGATAAGAAATACCTGAATTTCTGAAATAAAGAGTAATATTTTTCGATTTCCAATTTGATTCTATCAGATGCTTTTTGAAGTCGAAATAAATATTTTTAATGGGTTGATTTCAATATTGAAAAGACGAAGAAATTTCTTTTTTAAAAAAAATTCTAATCTTGTCGATTTTCTTAATTTTATTGATACTTTTTATTAATGATAAACAAGATTGTATTTCGAACTATTCTGAGAATTTATGCACTTTCGTTGCAAGAATGTAAAATAATATGAATTAAAGCTTTTCTCTGTTATTTCTTAGAAAAATAATGTGCATTCATTTTTTAAAAAAAAGTAACAGAAAGTTTCATTAAACATGAATATGTAAGCGTGAAACCGCAAATATAATTTCATTGTAAATCTTGAACGAAAAATTATTTTCCAATTGCGTTTTATTTTTTGTGTTAATTGGCAAATAAAATGCTTTGAGAAAAAAAAAAATCGGCCTGAAAGAACATAAAATATCAAAAGAAATTATAAAAACTTACCTTCGAATTTTTGCCTATACTTTTGATCATTTATTTATATTCCTAATAACTGAGGATTGTCAAATGGAAATTTCCAAGAGGTCTTATGAAAAATGTATTTATCTTCGGCATTGTAACATCTGAAAAAGAAAGCACAGAACCTTATTTTGTATTCAAAAAATCTGTGCAAAATTTAAACATACAGCCAAATCTGAAATGGTATGATCTATAAGTATTGTGCAATTTCGGATAACATATAATCTCCTTTTTAACAAAAATACACAGATATATAATTTGTTGTGACACACAAGGCTGAATTCTATTGTATTTCCATATTCATCTGGAGAAAACCTCATATAACTTAAAACACCTGGGCATGAAGATTTAATTATCCATTTAAATTCATAGTAGACAAGTTCAAAAGGAATGGTATGAATTTAATGCTGACATCAGAATTACATGACAAATGTAACAACTTTTGTATCCAGGGGAACTTGATAAATATTATGTATACTCAACTGGAATAATTTGAAGTAAATATTAATTTGATGTCTTTATAGAAAATTAGTTACATATACCAGTTTATCATATATAGAGGAAAATTGCAATTCAAAGCCCGTCCTAGTCCAGACTTTACAGGAAGGTCAATGAAACCACACAATGCCTCTAAAGCCACATTTAGTCATGCGAGATACCGGCATCTAAACTCTTTCGCCCCCGAAACCGCTCGGAGAACGCGTCTTTTTCCACCCGTCACAAGCACCAAGCCATTACCAGCTCAAGAACCTCTCAGATCTTCTCTTCCAACAAAATTTCAACCAATACTGATTACAAATATATTTTTTTAATTTTCTTATATCTGCAATCATCATTTGAAATATAAATTAATTCAAAAATTAAACAAAAACCTATCAAGTTCAGCTCATGAACAATAAATGATAATGTTCTTAGATGGGCCTTTAACCCCGAACCTTTGAATTAGTAAGTGAACATCTTTCGGTTGCATCCTGTTATCAGTTGCCATCTTTTGTTACTTTGTCTTTAGTGAGTCCACAGAAAACAGCCTTGCATTAACTTTAATCAGTCATATCCTTTCTTTTAGCATATTGGCACATAGCTGTTTGTTTTTTTGATTAAGAGATAATATCTTACCGCTGAGTGTCTGCTGGATTTATGTGGACAGATTTTTCTCAAGAATCTATTTAAAGTATTTATTCAATGTACCGCAATTCCTTCTTGTATACCTATTGCTTCACCTAAAAAATCTGGTCATGTAACAAAGTGTCTACTTTCATATCCACATATCTATTGGTTACTTACCATATGTGGTCATGTAATTCAGTGTCTACTTTCATATCTAGAAAACCTCTGGGAAAGCAATTAATATATTTTTTTCTATAATCTGTTGAATGGATAATTTACACCATCAAATCATCTAATTACGTTATTCTACTCTACGCTTGGTTTCACATCATTTTTTATCTTGCAGGATATATACAACGGCTGTCAAATTTAAAATGTCGTGACGCATTTGATATGTGTCATTAGTACACGAATTGACTCCACTACAAATATACTGATATCACATAAGAAGGTAATTAAAACGGAAAATCTTCCATGAAGCATTTTAAAAATAAATATTCTGCCTTATTTCGCTAACCAAAAAGATCAATTTTTTAATCAATTGAAATTCCATTGCAAAAAAATAAAAAAACAGCATTCTCCACCCCACCCCCCAGCACTTCCTTCATAAAATACTTTCCTTCTTATTACCGATTCTCAACACGCAAAATATAATTGCACGTCATTTATAACAACAGCAAAAAAATAATAACAATACGCAAATTCATGATGGGGATAAACATTCCATCTCGCTTAATTAATAGCAGTCAGGATAAAATATCAAATTTAATTTCAAGTAAGTGATTCCAATACAAAATAAGAAAAATAAAAGAGAAATGAAGTTTTCACTAATGGATTGCTCGCGAAATCTTAATACTAAAGAGTATCTTTTGCTTTTAAATTGCAGCAAACTACAATGAAGCACTTCTCTTGTTACCAAAAGGGCACCAATAAATTCCCTTAAATTTAACATTCCAACTGAAAAGCCGGTGCAAATAATGATCGCAAAATAAAAATAATAAAACAAAATACTACAAAGCAAGCAATCATCATGATGATAATAATAATAAGGATAATAATAATGTAGCGAAGGAGATTTTAATAAGAATGCTGCAGCAGATTTTTTTTAATGGGGCAGGCACAACACTGCAGATAGTATTGCTAAATTTTTTTTTGATTTAAATATTTTTTTATCTTTATTTTTCCGTTATTTTATATATATCGTTCCATACTGTTACGAACGATAACATCATTATCATCTGGTTTATATCAGGAATAAGGGGCAGCAAGTTTTGCAACCGACTTAATGACAATCAATACATTTAAATGAGGAAGTGAAAAAAAATTAATGATACATTATCCTGCTTGCGCTTTTGCTTACCTCCCCTTTTCCTCCTACACTCGAGCATTCTCTTTCCACCCCCTTTTAACCCCCCTTTAGTATCTTCGTCAAAAGGAGTGTTCGTTAAATTTTGTTTCCTTTCATCAGCCTCATCCACGCTTAAAAAGTGAAGTAAGATTAAGAGAAAAAATTAAAGAACGGTTGATGAGAATAGGGGAGAAAGGGGAAGTTCTATTTCTTTTCCACCCCTCCATTCGATTGTGAGTTGAACTTCGAACCAAAACTAAATGAGTTTCAATTCGTGATCGACTGAAATTAAAGCATAAAGAGTGTTACGCGGCCGGTAATGGGTGGAGATTAGATGAAAGACGTTTACGTTTTTTTGGTGAATGTGTTTTTTTCTCCTAAAATGTGAGGATTTTAACCAGAATTTTGAAAATATTGCTGTAGAAGTGTCCTTGCATTCCGGTTTCTAGTATTCTCAAAACGAAATCAATCAAATGAATGAAAGAAAACAAATTTTAGAGATAGCATTATAAACATAAACTTTACAGTATATCGGGTCTCTATATGTATCGGGTAAAAGGAAAGGAGAGGGCGTCAAAATTCTTAATATTTCTGAGAAAAGTCCAACAAAGAAGCGTAAGGCACGCTCAGCATAATGATTGTTTTAACTTTTTGCTCACAAATGGTTACTCTGATCATGCAGCACATCGAAATGCTCAAAAGATTTATTTATTTAGTTATTTATCGAAAGGCTCGGCATATTTGGTGAAAGAAAAGGACGCATACGGACATATTCTCCTTCTCTAACAATAGCTCAACAAAAAACTTTCAGAGATGCAGCAGATATGTTAATTCTTTGTGCACCAATAGTAATGTAGTGTACCGAAATACTTAATAGATTTATTTATTTAATTATTTATCTACTTAATTATTTATCGAGAAGTAAATGAAGGAAAATCGAGTTCTCTATTTTGAAAAATGTTCAGCAAAGATTTTCTAGCACATTTGACGTAACTGCTTGAAAGAATAGTGAGATGACGAGACGCTCTCCATTTTCGAAAAGGACGCAAAATAAAAAAGACTATAGGCACTTTCGCCATAGGGAATGCGTTAATTCTTTAATCTCTACTGACAATTCAGCATATCCGAATGCTTAATAGATTTATTTATTTAATTATCTTTCGAGAAAAACTGCGCACAAGTGTGAAGGAAATGGAACTTGCGAAGATGCTCTATATCTCGGAAAATGCTCCACAAAGATTTTCTAGCATGTCTGACGAAACTGCTAGAAAGAAGACTCTCTCCATCTTCGAAAAAGACGCTAAACAAAAAGAATACTGGCACCCTCATCATAGGGAATATGTTACATCTTTGCTCTCCAATGACAATGCAGCACATCGGAAACGTTTAATAGATTTATTTATTTATCTATTGGGAAGTTTTGCGCAAACTATAGAAAGATCGTGAAGCTTCCCAAGACACTCTCCTAAAGATTCTCGAAAGGTTTTTCAGCATATTTGACGAATCTTTTAGAAGAAAAGGAGAGCATGCCGAGACAAACTCCATATCTCTCGAAAAGGACGCACCCAAATGTGTCCAGGCTCACTTGCCATTGCGAATGTTTTAATATTTGCGCTCCAGTGGGATGTCAGCCATCTGACTCTCCGACCCTCCACGAAGGCTCACGGATTTTAACCATAGAACTGAATGACCGGACAACCGCAACTGCAACACCAGCGGGAACAGTGGTTGAGTCCTAATGACAATCACCGGCCACGGTAAAACCCTCCCCGAAGGAAGTACGTCCCGTCATCGATGGGAGGAGTCAGATCCCCCACCTATTTGTGTACCCTCTAGGATGACGAGATCCAACCACCATGCCGGAAGCAACTCATCCTCATTTCGAGGTGACCCCCCCCGGGAGTGCACTCCAGTGGAAATATATCGAAGGGATCAATAGATTGCGATAGAATGGAGTCAATCGATGCTGAAGTGATATACGGCTAACGTGACAGTCCAACTTAATTTTTGAATCGTTTGTACATCTTGTAGAACGAAAAAAGATGACGATGTCATATCATGTCATAAAGTTCCATTCAGTCGAACATTGAATGACGTATGCAATTGTATTTAACATATGATGTGACGTCTGTTTATGAAGAATGGCTTCATTTTAAACATCATTGTTTTTTGTATGTGAATAGGATAACACAAAAATATCTTAAAGAATCTTTTATCTTATAAACAAATCTTTGAGTTAATCTGTAACAAAATAAATTACAAAATCTGAGCTCAAAACTCTCCACAATATGTAAAAGTTAAGCAGAAAACGCACGAATTTGTGAAAGAACAAAAAAAGTCTAGATAGAATATTCCGGGCCGATTTCTTCTTCTCGGCATCCATCAGTGGAGAATACACCAAACTAAACTGATCAAAAATTTAAAGGTTAATAATAAAAAGCAAATAAAGCCATCACATTGTTATTCTTTTCTGTTTTCGATTGTATGCGAGGAAATTAAATCAGTTTCATGGCGTGAAATTGAAGCAAAAATGTATTTTTCAGGGTCAATGAGTGTGAGAGATGTGTAAAGTTTTAGCAAACACCACTTTTACTTTACGTTCTTTTTATTTTGAGCATGGATACAAATGACTAATACAAAAAAATCATTACACATCCAAAGATTATGATTTTTCAGAAACTTAAAGTAAAATTTGAGTTTTAAATTCTATTTAATAATTGCTACTATTTTTCTGATTCATTACTTAAATGAAGACGTAAATGCAATGGAAAATACACCCCTCTTCTTTAAAAATATTTGGTAGTTTTTTTTAATACGAAAACTTAAATTTAATAATTTTAAAGATCGTTAATCCAGTGAAATATGATATATCTAGCATTATAGAAATTCTCTAAAAGAATTGTATCAGTATCAAAATTTTAACGATACACTATGGCGATTCTTTTAATATACAACTATTCAAAAGATATACAACTTAAATGACAGATTAAAAACAACTAGTTCGCATCAGGTATTTATTGACAGTGTAAAGTATCAAGTATTATATTATATTTGTGTCCTGTTTTGAAACTACGCGGGCACTATTTTGGCCAAACCTTATAATTTTAATCGAGATTAAATGAGGAGGGCGATACACAAACTGGTACTCCTTTACCAAAATTTCGCACCGCATCAACAGAGAGCAAATCAATAGGAGGATGAGAACAAAACTTTAAATGCAAAAGTTGTTCGTCTTAACGGAAAAACTAATTTGGCCCATTGGGTTTATTTTTTCTTTCAATATTATGAAAGTTATAGCGAAATGAAAATTTCAACTCCGTTTGAGCTAAATGACCCATTTACGACCTTTTACATTTCTAACAATATATTTCAAGCTAATTAAAATCAAAACAAAATTACTCTAGTATTGTGTTCACAAGATAACACGGGCAAAACGTTACACTCATATTGTATATTATATATATATATATATATATAAATAAATTTTTGTACCAAGGGTGGTTTTGGGTTCTAGGACTATGATCAATAAAAATCTGTAGAAAGTTTTCTTTTAATTAAATGTCTTGAGAACCATTGCAATTCGTAGTCTACCTATAGGAATCAATTTAAAACATATTCGTTTCACTTCATCATCAAAAATGATTCACTGTTTTGTTTGGATATGCAATCAAGTTATTTTAAATCGCACGTGCAACTAAAGGAATATTTGTCAAGATCAGTGAAACATGATGTTTCAATTTCATCTCTTTTTTTCAATAACTTAAGATTGAAGATAGAATATTCTTTCTAATTAAAATAAAATGGAGCATATTTTTTTTAAAAACAATTTTTAATAATATGTTTTTGATTCCATCTAAACAACACCATTATACCAATTCTGTTACTAATCATCCTGAGTGTCGCTTTATCATTTTGGTTGGTCAATGACGAAACAGATGACTAATCAATTTTCTCCATTAAATCTTTTTTCTTTAAAAAAAATTGTATCCATTTTCATCCAGATGAAAAATTCAATCCAAATTATACTTTGCGAGAACTGAAACTTAATTGATTTCTCTCTTAGCGAAACCGTATGATTGAAAAACAAATTATGTTGATGGACTCCAAAAATATAAAACCAGAATAAAATAAAAAAAAAAGTAATCGTAGCAAAATGTGACCGATTAATTAATTTCAATCTATTCTTAAATATTAAAAAAAATGAACACAAAAACAGAGAATATAATTTTCTTTTCGAATAATTACAAATTTAAGGAGTACGGATACAGTAAAAGAAAAGAAAATTACAAATACTCCATTCACTCTTTCTTTAAGCTAGAACAACAAGTTTTGAGCATTTTAATTAATTTTTCAAACGCAGGATAATTTCATCCACATTATTTTAAATGCTCTCCAAAAAAAAACCCGTTTATTTATTTTAATTATTCTTTATTAATTCAACAATGCTTCCACGAAGAAATACTCATAAAAAAAACCGGAAAGAATCCGTGTTGAAAAAATAAAATTGCTGTAAACATTTCCTAAGGTCATTTTTGCAGGACTACAGCAATATGAGGATAACTCGCTGCTACACAATTTCATATTTTTCTGCTTTCTCTTCCTCTAATTAATGACAGCGTATAACAAGGCATAGCTCTCATTTTTTTACCCCTCGGCGAACTTCTCCGTCATTATTATGTTTTCGAGATAATTTTTCTGGAGAGTGTTTTTTGGGCACAGTTCTCCGTTTCCACCGGTTTCGCTTCATTAAACGTTGGTATTGAGGTTAAATATTGAGTAATGATTAGTGAAGCATTGGGTATGATTTGAAAAGGGAAGTTGAGGAGGTTATTATATGAAGCAAGTAACCTCCACTCATTAAAAGATACTGATAGGTATATTAATCAAGAAAGAGCGCACATTTTCATGCAAGCGTATGATCTTTAGCAGAATCATTACTTAAAAGTATATTTTAATAGTTAGAACATAATAAAAGTTTTCTAAAGGGTATCCCAGAATTAATGGATGGTTTGAATTTGCCACCATTTGTGCAGTAAAGCCCAAACAAATTAAAATTATCATATTTTCGAAATAAATTAACAGTATCAATTAAAAATTTGTAAAAAGAAAAGATTTGATTGCTTAAAATTAAACTTTAATAATCTTTGTGAAAATAGAACTTAACGTATTTGTCCCATTTGCTGGTCTCTACTTTGATATCGGAGCTTTGCAGATTCGAGATATGATTTCAAATGAAGTTCCCTATACAAGTGAATGACTTACAGTTAAATCAGGAAAGTTAAATTTCCTCTAGCCACCGTGATATGAAAATTTTAAATATATTAATAAGAGAATCAGTTCAAATGCTGCCCTTGCCTTCAAACAGAGTTTCAAAATTACGAATATCGTCGTCAAATGGCCACGTCTAACTATAAATAAAAAAGTAAATCTCACTGAGCTATAATTGAAAATTGAATTACTGCAAAATCAGTGAGATCTTATTGTGATTAAATATTGTTACGAAATTTCCGGGTTCTTTTGGATAGTGGGAGTTATATGGTGTGGAGACCACTCAATCAGCAGGCGGCAGTAGAAAATAAAACAACGACGTTTATTTACACGAAGACACACAGGACAGCACAAAGACGACAACTATATACAGCACACAAGACGATTATCTTCAGCCGAGACGTGCAACATACAACCAGACTCTACTGCAGATAATAGCGCACAACTTAGTTCAGCACTAGCTTCACTCCGTCGCTGCTCCGCTTATCTCTCGAAGGCCAGTTCTTTACCGTTGATTCCGACTACTCTCGTGCTGTCGCTTCCGACTACCACTCTGGCGGCCGCGGCCGCCTCCTTTTATAGGTCTCAGGGGGCGGGGCTAGAAGCCTCTCAACTAATCAGGAACGTTCGAGGCGTATCTCGGTTCCTAATGGACGGATCGGGAAAATGCTCGATGTTTCGGGTATAATCTATTTTGGCGCCAAAGTCGCCAAATAGTCGCCAAGCTCCTGGACCTCGGACGCGACACACGGACTCCGCCCAATACAGATGACAGTAAAACGGTCTTCCTGATGATGGAACCAACTATGCTGGGAAGCAGTATTACAGATTCGTAACAATATCTTTTTGGGGTCTTGTAATCTAATAAATAAATTATTTTGTCTCTGACAGAACAGCAATTGTCAGAGTTAAGCGCATTTACAATTATTTCACTGCATGGACTAGAAAAATTCTTGATGAATGTAACTTGAACAGTTATCGGAATTGACCAACGTTTATTTTTGAAGCCTTATTAGAATAATGTACAAAATACCATATTATTCATCATTCCTAAAACTTGTCCTTTTCTCCCGGATCTTGAGAAAAGATATGTTGTATCAAAATATCTACTGGAGCTTTTGGGACAGAATTGCTTAATGATATTGTTACGAATCTGCAATGCGGCTTCCCATCATAGTGGGTTCCATAGGAGGTCCCAGAGCTTCGCGACAAACTTGGCGACTTTGGTGCCAAAATAGATTATACACGAAACATCGAGAATTTTCACGAGCCGTCTAGTAGGAACGGAGATACGCCTCGAACGTTCCTGATTGGTTGAGAGGCTTCTAGCCCCGCCACCTAAGACCTATAAAAGAAGCTGAAGCTGCCGGGGAGACGGTGAATTGAGTCGTGGAGCAGTGGAGTCCAAGAGTAGTCTTAACCGATGGTAAAGGACTGGCCTTCCAGAGAAAAGCGGAGCAGCGACGGAGTGAAGATAATGCTGAACTAAGCTGTGTGCTACTGTCTGCAGTAGAATCTGTTGTATGCTGCTGTTTTGTATGCTGCACGTCTCGGCTGAAATTAATCGTCTTCTGTGCTGGATATAGTTGTCGTCTTTGTGCTGTCCTGTGTGTCTTCGTGTAAATTTGTTTTCGTTGTTTTATTTTCTACTGCCGCCATTTGATTGAGCGTTCTTCACACCATATAACCCCCACTATCCAAACGAACCCCGGAAATTTCGTAACAATATATTTTACCGCTGGCCTATAAGCGAAAATTCAACTGTATCGGTAGGGTTAGAAGAATTTATAGTTTTTATGCTGCGTTATCTGAAAAGGGTGATTGCTTTGAATTTCCAGTGCATAAGTATTGATATTAATAAGCCATTGCTGACTTCTGTACTGTGATTAGAATAATGTACAAAAATCTAATTAATTCCCATTTTTTTTTAATTTCTTCAATTTTCAGTCTTCCAGTTAAAATATATATATATATATATATGTTGGGACAAATCATCTTTTCGGAGATTTGTGATATAATTGTTTCACAATGTACTTTGCAGATGGCATAAAAGCGATGTACAATGGGTTAACTATTAAGGTTGGAATTTATGAATTACAATGTTGGGATTTCTAGATAAAATGATTGTTATTAATTTCTAATAAATTTTTAATAAACCATTGCTCACTTCTGTAGCATAATTAGAATAATGTATAAAATGTCAAAATATTCAACATTCTTTTAATTTTATTTATTATTATTTAATATTATTTATTATTATATTATTTAACTTTATTTAGAAAAGGTATGTTGCAACAAAATATCCTTTTTGAGCTTTCTGGTACAGTTACTTAAGAATATATTTTGAGGTTGGGCATATAAGCAAAGTTCAATGGTATTATTAGGATTAGAAAAATTTACAATTATTATATCGGCGTTATCTTGAAAAAGAGATTAATATAAATTTCTAATGCGTTAAACACTGAATTGTTATCATAATTAACTATAGCATATGTTTAGACCATGATTAGAATAATGTACAAAATATCAAATCATTCCCTATTTTTTTAATTCTGTAGTCTTCAAGTTTTAAAAAAACTATATGTTTAGACAAAACATTAGATTTTAGTGGCACGATTGCTTTGCAATATACTTTGCCGTTGGCTTAAAAGCAAAGTCCAGGGGGACTATTAGTGTTAGAATTTACAATTTCTATATTGCGATATCTGATTGATTGAAGTGATTGTTATGAATTTCAAATAAATTGTTAACTAACCATTCTCACTTCTGTCGCATGATTAGAAGAATGCATAAAATATCGAAATATTCAGCATTCTTTTAATTTTAAACCTTTGGTCTTCAAACATTTAATAAAGGGTTGATGTAACAAAATATCCTATTGGTACAATTGCTTAATAATGTATTTTGCCGTTGGGCATATAAGCAAAGTTCAGAGGGATCATTAAGGTTAGACGAATTTACAATTATTCTATTGGTGTTATCTTAAAAAGGCGATTGTTATAAATTTCTAATGCGTTAAACACTGAAATGTTATTCTAATTAACCACAGCTTACGTTTGTGCCACGATTAGAATAATGTACAAAATATCAGATTATACCCCATTCTTTTAAATTTAATCCTTTGCTTCTGGAGGTATTTAGTCGACCGTGTAAAATCAAATCTCAAAAATGACTCACCTGAAAGATTAAAAATAATTGACAATTTATAATCAAACAAATCTAACACAATATTCATCCATAGTAAAAACATCTGGCGGCATAAAAAACAACAACAGAAGAACCGAAATAAATTGAAATGGTGCTCTATAATTCGGCGGTTCTTGCCAATTATAAGAACACACAATGCTGACTAATTTTGTAGTTTATATTTTCTTTCAAGGCCCCACTCCTTAATAAGCGTTACAGAGAGGCAACTCGAGTGCAAAAAATGGTAAGAAAAGCTACAATTAACTCAGGGAGGAAAAAAAAAATAGTTGGATTGGGAATCCTATGTCTTTTTTTCCTATGGTCCTAAATCAAAAACACTTTTATTGCAGCGTATCACTTTCAATTAACCCGCAACGGACGTGATGTTCATGGATTCGATCGACTCTAAAGAAAAGCCGCTTAGTTAGCTAAAATGGCATAAAAAACTGACCAGAACAGGTTTCTGTTGCCAAATGACAAAGAGAAAAGATTCCACTGCGTACTTTAATGGTTACTCTAAATGATCTGAAACTAAATAGAATTGTTGATGTGTTCGTTTGTGCATCTCACATTGCCATTCTGTAGTTACAAACTAAGTCTGGTTTATTGGTGTCGGAAGGCTTTACCTCAAACTCAGCCATGAAAAGCGGTCTAGATATAGCGGGAGAAAAATTAATAACCTTTATTAAGTTCCGGTTGATTCAACTGTCATTGCCTTGATAGGTTCTTATACCAACTCTAATAAATCTTTCATGGATTTTCTTTGATTTTCAAATCGTTATAAATCCATTCATATAAAAAATGTAATGCTTAATTCACAAAAGGATTGATTTTTTTTTCTGATAAGAATTGTGAAAGGAGTTTTTAGATTTCAGTATAATTCCTTTCTTACGTGATCTAGATATAATATTTGCGGCAACTGAAAACAAAAACTAGCTTCAACATGTAAATACAACAACATTATTTTGTTTAATTAAAGAAGAAATATTTTTCAAAACTTAAAATTTATAAAAAAACATTAATTGCCATGTCAAACTGATGGCATTAAAATTTCACTTTTTTTCAAATGCATCGCTCTCTATCGTTAGCTTTATATATTATGACCTCGGTGGCCTGGTGGTAAAGTCTCGGCTTGTGAGCCGTAGGGTTTCAGGTTCGAGACCCGATTCTCCCGAAGAACCGTCGTGTAAGGGGGTCTGTTGCACGTTAAATCCGTCATGCCAAACGTCCTCCCGCTGGTGTGGTGTTGTGTGGAGAGGGGGTGCCAGCTCAGGTGTCGTCCTCGTCATCTGACCCCGGTTCAAAATGACGAGGTCCGTCCAAAAATAGCCCTAGTGTTGCTTTACAACGGGACGTTAATATATCTAAACTAAAAAAAAAACTGTATATATATATATATGGATGTATGTATTTAAAGTCGGTAATCTTCAAAATAATACAGCAATCGCTGTCAGATTTCAAAAGTACCAAAAATTTACTAAAATATCAGTTAATTAAAAACCAAACAAGTATTTGGAAGTTTTTTTCCCGAAAATATCTTCTCGCAAGCTCTTTATAATAAACAATAAATAAATTAGCTACAATTCATGAATATTTAGATGTTTCAAATTGTCACAGATTTATTTAATTATAAAATGAAATCACACTCTAATATTAGTTAGATTTCTAAGATTTGACTTTTTATAGGTTTAGTTCTGCGAACAATTTGTATTTACTTTCCTTATAAAGATAGAAATTGCATAATTTACTAAAAGCGGATATCGATCTTGACGAAAATATTTATATAATACACATAAGATTATATTTGTAAAATTTAATATAATGAAAAAATATTTCAAATATTAATTAAAAACCAGCTTAAATGAATTAGAAACTCATTATAAAATGTGCCTATCTTCTTAGTTCAAAATAAATAAAAAGTTATGATTAATATGAATTAAAATAAATTTTTTAAAAATTAATTTTTGAATATTATAAAAAAAAATGTAAAATATTAATGAAGCATATTCAATATGCCATTTTGTAATAAAGAAATCCATACAAATAATTAGGCACATTTACATATTGAAAAAAAATGATGCAAAATTATCCAATTTAAATTTCTCATGTTATTCGAAAATTCAAATAATTTATTGTCCGACGGAATCTATATACCTTCAATTTTGCTGTATTCTAAAATGGTCACCGTCATAATAAATGCCAGAATAAATATTAGTGTCATTTTCAAATATAACTGAAGAAATATTAATTACAAACTCAAATAAATGGGATTTTACACAAAATCATATTTTTTTCTGGAACTGACGGGTTGGAATATTATGGAAAGAAATAACTAATTACCAAAACATATTCAAATTGTTTGACGAAATATGGTATCAATTAATTATCTATTCCTTGATGCAATATAACCAAACAATTTATTTTATTCTTTCAGTAAGGCTCCTTAATGTTTTCTTGCTCTTTTCATTCCCAGAATCTAGAACAGAAAGCATTCTAATTTATTCCAATTGCATTTTAATTTCATAAAAGCATAATTTTTTTTTTACCATTTTGTTTCCGCCAAACCAAACCAAACTTTTCTTCAACTACGAAAATCTAATTACGAAAACGTACAGTTTATTCCACAAAATACATCCCATTAAATAAATAAAAAAAAAAGATCTATAATGAGAATGCGTCACCATTTTTTTTCTCTCTCTCTTAAACTGTAACACTTAGTTGCATTGAGTAGAAAACACTCATTAATCTTCTTCTAAGTGTTAGAAATAAAGAAGAATTTTTGAATTTTTCCTTGACCTCTCTTTTTATATTTATTGTTGACACTAAGTGTTGTGGCAGAACAAATAATAGGTTCATCCCCTAAGCCGGTTAGCCGACGAACAAATTGGTCAGAATGAAGTGAGTAATTTCAGTTGTTAACATGTGAACAGAAGCAGATATCCTTGTCTGGTTTGACAAGCAGTAGTTTTACCTTAGAGCTGAAGACTTGAAAGTGAAATGTATGAAAAATGTTAGCGGTTTATAGTTGAATTCTAGGTCAAGCGTTTAGAATTTTTTTTATAGGCATTCCTAATTTTTTTAATCTCAAATTATGCTATTCTAGAATTCTGCCGCAAATGATTATGGTTTTTTTAGAATTTTGTCACTTTTATACTTGTTTTTTAGTGCCTATTTTTTTTATTAAGTTTCCATGAGGAATTGGGCAGAGTTATACAGTCGGGACCCAAATGTCGATTTTTGGATTTTGGGTTTACTTTTGAACGCTTAAGTTTATATAGATTTTGCTATAATAAACTGAAACAATTTCAAACCACTTAATAACAACCTATAATGTGGAATTTAATTTCGTAAAATTGCTATGTTTAAATCATTAGCAGCGTTATAAAATCATCAATATTTCAATATATGTATTATAAAATCGGTTTTCAATTGTTTAACTAACCCTAATGCCCATTGCCTTTATAGTTTCCAGTAATAGATTTTCAACTAGGCAGTTGCCTATGGCCCATAGACAGGTCTATTAAAAATGTTACTAATCTGGGTGTCAGGTAAATAAATTTGTAAGAAATGCAAATTTTTTAAATCCTGAAATATTAGGGTTGCAGAATGTGTCTACATTAAACAATTAAATTCATTAATTAAACTTTAGGAAATTAGTTTGTATATTGGAATATTGAATATTTATTCATTAGGTGTTATTTTATATTGCACTTTACAAACATTGTGAAAGATAATTATTATTTAACTTATTCATCATTAATATTAAAATTATTCAAGTTATAATAATTAAATATATTTTCGATTAAGGAAATCCTTAACTAATAATTTTGATTAACTGTAATGAATTTTACCATTTTAATTACTTTCTAAAATATACATGTTGAAAGGACAACTAAATAAATATATATATATATCCTCAATGTTATTAACATATAAAAAATAGCTAAAATATATTAGCATACTAAAAGTATGTTTCAATGTGAAATTACCTCGACTAGTTATTAAAAGAAGGGCTTCTTAAATTACATTATCTAAGACTGCAAATTTATCAGAACTAATATTTTCGCTTATTTCAGATATCTTTATTTTGATGAAATTTCCTACAAATTTCCAACAGACTTTCGTGATTTGTGTACCATTCCCATTGCGTTTCTAGTAAAGTATTAGAGAATATGTCTATAATTTGATAAAGTGTAGTTACCAAAATTGGTTTTGCTTTCCAAAGTTAAAAATTGCAAAAGAGTATGATTTAAAAAAAGTTTTCCAAAGTTAACAATCATACTCTTGTATGATTTTTATTTTATTAAAAAAAGATTTCTAAAGATGAAAACAATTTTGGTAATTACACCTTATCAAAGTGTAGATACTCTTCTAGAAATCTTTAATACTCTACTAGAAAACCAATGAGAATGATTCTCACGAAATTTTCTCTTATGCTCTTCTGATTCTCCGCCCCCCTCCCTTCGCAAATCATACAAACGCATTATTCTTGTATGTATTATTTGTTTGTAGCCCAAACTACTAGTTAATTTATTATATCCTAAAGTCACTAAGCAATAAAAAAAAAGGAAAAAAAAAAAAGAAAGAAAAGAAACGGGTTTGTCGTAAAATCTCAAATACATCACAAACAGAATGTAAAAACAAAGCGCACATAAAATTCAAAAACTAAACATAGTATAATATACTTTTTTCAGTGAATTATTTGTGAAAATTCAGTTAAAAATGCAGTTTATTCCTGGCGTAATATAATAATAATATGAATTAAGTTCAAGATATTCTGCCACCCAAGAAACAAATCTGACATATCTGATGCATGAAAATGGTTATATTTGCCTACTTATTAAAAAAAGATTTTTGAAAAGCACTTGTAACTTCTTTTCGGTAAAATGCATAAACGCTGTTCTAAAACTTTTTTTTTTGTATTTACTTTGCATACAAAAAAAATGAAGAAATATGTCGTGCATGAAAGATTTAAAAATATTTGACAAGTTAAGAATAATATGTAGTGATTTGTTATTTCTTTTGGAAAAACTTCCTTGAAGACACTGTTCAAGGTAAGAACATATTTTTAAAAAAAGTGGAAAAACAGAATACATTATTTAATTTTACATGTTTATAAATACAAAAAAATTGTCATTTTTTTATAATTCTTTAAGTACTGTTGCAAAAAAAAATAACAACGCTTGTAGCAGAACTTGGCTAATTCAAGGTAGAAAGACAACAGTAAAAATTAAAAAAAATATTATTACTATATATATAAATATTATTACAACAGTAATATATATATATATATATATATATATATATATATATATATATATATATATATATATATATATATATATAATCGAAATGCTACATCTTAAAATGAATTCTAAATGAGAAAATTACAATTTTTTAAAACTAAAATTTGTAGTAAAGTTTAGTTTTAATACTTATCTGTTATAACAAAGTAATTAAAAACAGTTAATATTTTAGCAAATAAAAAGATATTTTCACAAATAAAAATTCTTAATAATATTAAAATCAATAATTTAACTGAATAAGTAATTGATTATAACAAATTTAAAAAAAGAGTAGCACCTATGCATGCTAATTTTTAATTATGATTCCTCTATCTTTATTCTATTTTTAAAAATTGACTTTTCTACATTGTTGTTAAAATTATCTACATTGGTAGCGTTAACATGTGCTCAGAAAATGAGTTTCATATCATTGCAACATGCCAAAATATGACTATGTGTGTGTGATATGTGAAAAGTGAGAAAAATATTGTTTTAAAATTTAAAATAATTAAAAAAATGATTAATTTAAGAATGAAAGTTGAATCGAAATCAAATTAGTATTTCCCTGAAACGCTTGTTATTAAGAATTTTAAAGCAATATAAAAATGAATTTTATCAACTAATGTTTTTCAAAAACCTATTGAGAAATTTCATCATTAAAAGTCATTCATTTTAAATTAAAAATTTTAACTAAAAATTTTAAAAATTCTATAATTTTTAATTATTGAAGAAGAATTTACTGTCTGTTTACAAATTTGCCATTAAATGGACTTTCTTATTCGGAAGAATCAGCACATAAAATTAAAGAACGGAATGAATCAAATTTGAAATACACGCTATTGAGGGAATGAGGAAAAATTTCTTTAAAGAAATAGTTTAGTTATATTAACATACTACTTGGTTAGATTGATATACCATTTAATTCGTAATTTATTAGGATTATCGCGGGATATATCCCGTAATTTTGAATTCCAATCAGATGATGAGGTCGATGTTGGAACTGGTATCAAAATCTGTCCATCATATCAAAAAGAGGTCGTTTGGTTCATGTCAGATTTAGTCTCCTCTTAACCCGCATGCACGAAGGATCCATAACGGAAAAGAGTTTCGAGCTTGCTATTTTCTGGCTCCAAAGCCGACACCTTACCACTTGACCATCGCGGCTTATTTCTTAAAGGAAAGTCACTTAATGGAGATTGACCCTATAGAAGCAGGTTATAGAAAGATTACCCTATAGGAATCAGTAATCATGTTGAATTCACGTGAAACAGATTATGGGAAACGTGGTTAAAATTCGAACGATAAAGAAAAAAAATGCAGAAAGGAATGATTTACAGTATGAAACTTGGAGAAAATTATCTTTTACTAATCAACTTTATAGTGCCCTTGTCCAAGTGCTATGCATCCACTACTGCTGAGTTTTCAGTTTGAAAGACTTTGGTTTGTAACTTTTGGTATAATTTTTTAAAATCTTTTTGCGGAATTTATCATCTAATATTCCATCAGTCTGTAAATTATGTTACATTTTACTTAGTTCACAAGCTTTACATGCAGGAACTCCCCCCCCCCCCCAAAAAAAAGGCAAAGTTATTTCATGGGCATCCTGTTTATTTCGGGTATAAAATCAGCAGCAAAAATAAAATCAGCATGTTATCATTATCTATTAGATATTAATTACAGAAAATAATATTTGACCATGCAAATTAGAATAGAAGCACATTTAGGCATTATAAATCAATTATGCAGTATTATTATTCTCTGAAAATGATTATCTGCAATTGTTTCTATTTGAATGAAGGTGGAATGCTTGTATTGCAATAATCCAAATTATAACACAGATTTGGTGAACAGAGTTTGTTAAGCTGTAGATTTTAGCCATCTGCTGATAATGTAGATTATCCTGGTTTACGCAATTTACAGGAATAAAGCATTGGTAATCCGTGTTAATTAGCTTGATTAGACAATACATATATGTTACAACATAACATTCACAAATGGACATTCTAGTATGGATACTAAAGACTGTTATAATTGTCCTCTGTATATCACATTTCCAAAATTTCATCAGATATTGGTTGTATTGATTAAACAAATAATTTCTTACTTTCTATCGTAAAAAGCATAAAAAAAAACATCACAGCTATTGTCAAAAAAATTTAATCTTTAGATTTTAGTAGTTTTGAATATTTTAAATAGTTTCATTTTTCAGAGTCATAAAAGATATTTTTTGCTTCAAGTCTGTGAATATAATAAATCAAAGAGGACGCAACATAGTTGATCGAAATTTTTCATGTGTTCTTTAAACCCAAATTGCATTATCATCTAGACTGCAACACCAATGAGAAAAATATTGTTACGAAATTTCCGGGTTCGTTTGGATAGTGGAAGTTATATGGTGTGGAGAACGCTCAATCAACAGGCGGCAGTAGAAAAAAAACAACGACTTTTATTTACACGAACACACACAGGACATCACAAAGACGACAACTATTTACAGCATAGCAAAGGCAATTATCTTCAAGGCGAGACGTGCACACAGCAGCATACAACAAGACTCTACTGCAGACAGTAGCGCATAGCTTAGTTCAGCACTAGCTTGACTCCGTCGCTGCTCTGCTAATCTCTGGAAGACTTGTTCTTCACCGTCGATTTCGACTACTCCGACTCAATTCACGACGACTCCCCGGCAGCTGCAGACTGCCTCCTTTTATAGGTCCCAGGAGGCGGGGCTAGAAGCCTCTCAACCAATCAGGAACGTTCGAGGCGTATCTCGGTTCCTAATGGACGGATCGGGAAAATTCTCGATGTTTCGGGTATAATCTATTTTGGCACCTAGTCGCCAAATAGTCGCCAAGTTTGTCGCCAAGCTCTGGGACCTCCGACGCGACACCCGGACTCCGTCCAATACAGATGACTGTAAAACGGTCTTTCTGATGATGGAACCAACTATGCTGGGAAGCAGCATTACAATATGTTTTTCTGTAACACAAACTACGTTTTGAGATGCGGAAATTTCCACTTTTTTGTGCAAGTGACAATAGGTTTTGATTTTATCAAAAATAGTGTGAGATAACCAGATCCCGATAATCAAATAAACAACCAGCAGGAGATTTCTTCCCTACTTTCTAATAAATTTGTCATGACACAGAACGCGTCGCATGGTATTGGTGTACAATAATTAAAAATATTGACTTTTGGCGTGAAATTTAGCACTTTTTCTGAATCTACTGTGTCATCCTTGGCGAGTTATTAGGTGATTATTCCTTGGCATGCTGTTAATAGTATCCAAAAATTGAATTTGTGCTTTCGATAGTTTTTATCAACCGATTGGAAAAAAGATTTGATATAAAACTGTACTTTATTTACTTACCAATTTGATAAATTTGCGTTTTTGAATGATCACGTTTGTATATTTCTGAAGGTATAGACAGCCAGACGGATCAACCCGCAGACGATTTGGCTCAAATTTTAACTAGTGTCTGCACAATAGATGTTAAATTTGTAATATATAGACATTACACTATAGATGTTAAAAAATAAAATCGTTATTTTTGCAAAGTCTGATATTTCCAAACCTTTTGCAGTAATTTCAAGATATCTAATGCATTTTCATTTGATTTACTATGGTCATGTTCTCAAACATATTCAAGAAATCAAGTAATGTTAAAATTATGGAAAATTATTTTTTGGATCTACTATTCTTTTCAACATCGCTTGCAGATAGGACTTTTTTTTCGACTGACTGACTGATTCACAAGTTAATTACCCTGGTAAACATTATATAAATATTTAGAACACGATAAACATAGACAATTTTTTTTACAATCTTTTTTTCAAATGTATAATAAAATTTAAAAAAAAATATTTTTTATATGCCAGACCCTGAAATTAAATCCCCGGATTGAATCTTAATGTTTTATTATTCCAGTGTGTTGTAATATATGTTAATTAAAAACGGTTTATATAGTTATTAAATTGAAATCAATTTAAATGTGATTTTTGCAGTTTAAGTACAGAAAGAGGCTGCAAATGCAATGCCTGAATGTTCTTACATAACCTAATCTGGCCTTGTAGATGATAGTTGGTGTAAAAAATGTTCATTTTTTTTTTTTTTTTTTTTTTTTTTTTTTTTTTTTTACTAAGCACTGTGCAGTAAGAATACACAGTTTCGAATTAAAAAAAAATACCGTAATTCAATACCATATCGAAAATTACCATTAGCATCCCAGAAATAATAAGCATCCCAGAAAAAATGTCTTTTTCTTATCACCCTTCTGCGGAGTAAAAACGCTCAAAAGTGGCAAACACGGTTTTTTTCTTTAATATTCTTGTTTCCCTTTAATTCCCACCCGCCTTTTTTTTCTAAGGAAACAATTCTAGGAATTCATCTAGGTAAATTTGAAATCATGCAATGAAAATCAACAATAGCAGTTGATTTCAGAATGTTAATGATAAATAAATTTTATTGTATTTATCCAAACTTGTAACTAGCCAAACTCGAAAAGAAGAGTTTTATCGGCTTGAAAGATCCCTAATGAGCTACAGGTTTTAGTATGGATTAAATATGAAGTATGGATTAGAAAATTAATGTTAAATTAAATAATTTTATTTTAATAACACGATATCTTATAACTAGCCATATATAATATAATATATAAAATTTAATTGTTAAAGTATGGGGGTAAATAATAGAAACAAAAACAAATTCACACTTTATACATTTTGCTCTAAGATAGTAATTGATTGGACAATTATCAAAACTAAAATTTCCCAAAAGTGTGACTCGATATTTTTCATAGTATGTCAAAATTTTGAGGAAAAAAAAATCAATCGTCTGAGATTGAAAGTAAGGAATGGCACATAAATGAGGTACCAATGGTTCAAATTTATATAAATTTATCTCAAATGAAATATTTATTATAAGAAAACAATGACTATTTTTCTCTTGGAAAATAAATGAAATCCATTTTTCCATCCTACTATAGCAGTCACTATAACATTTTCATCAACCCTATTTCAATGATCCGTTACACATTCCTGAAGTATCTTTCTCTATAGTTGCATCCATTTTTACCATTTTAAGAGCTTCTTTTTTCAGATAAATAATTTTTTAAGCCGCTGTTCGACTTGGAACTCTTTCGTCTCATTTTTGCTCTTTGTTTTTTTCTTTCAAGAAACGAAAGGATGCTTTTAAATAAGAAGAGTAAAAATCCCACTTCTTTTTCGCAAATCGTTTTCAGCATTGCATGATAGAGAAAAGAGAAAGGGGGAAAAAATTAAACTTTTCCGTTTGTGCTGTGTATTTTTTTTACCGACATTTCTCCCTTTTCACTCCCCTCCCCCCCTTTCCGATTTTCAGTCTATATACATGAAATGCTGGAATCGACATCGTCCCCGCCTTTTGCCTGTTCTTCAAAATAAATGACTTTCAATATTCACCAAATTACGAAAACGGTTTGTTCTGTGGTATCTCTTTGTGGCTATATTATTTATATTGTCATCAGTTTGTTGCTGGTGACTTCGTTTATTTCTTCAATTTATTATTGTTCTTTTTTGTTACCTTGCTATACAACGGAGTTTATTTTCTATTTTTTTTTAAACATTAGAAGGTGGAATAATACTATTTGGTAACTTTACCGGTAAAGGGTTTAACCGTTAGCTTTAGGTCGAATAAATAAACCGAGCAAAACAGAACGTAAGGAAAAGTATTTATTCACCTTTCTGTTCTCTGTAAAAAGAAATTCTTTTTCTGGAATGGAAAAATCATGAAAATTTAGAAAAGATTTATACTGTCTTGACCTTTAGATCCGAGATCGCCATTAAAGATTTTAAATTGAAGTTTCGGCGATGTTAAATATTTAGCATTCAATATTTTTCTGCGGGGAAATCTTTATTTTTTTTTAAATGTCAAAGAAATGTTTGGTTATTTTTTTTTCGGTAGGGATAAAATATTTCTGCAGGTCATTACGCGATATTTTTTCTGTATATGTCGGTAATGATGATACTGCGTCATGTTCTTCTTTTTCTATTTTTTTTTCACTTCAGTAAACTAAATTAATGGCTTTCTTAAGTACTTTGCCTGAATTTAAGCGCTTTTTGGGATAGTTTACCATATGAATGCAGATACATGTTTATTGATGTAAGAAAACTGAAAAAAATATCGTGGTTTAAAAAAGAATCATCTATAAGAAAAGTATTCACCTAGATTTTATATAAAGCAAACTATTGATTATAAATTTTAAAAAATAAGGCTGTATTCACATTAAAATCTATTAAAATCTTGGTATAAAAATGTTGTTTATTTGTTTACCTAAATAAATTGCTAATGATAATAAAGATGAATATATATTTTGGCTTTTTGTAGGCAAGGCCATTTGGTCAAAAAATTCAACTGTATATAATTTGGAAGGTAAAAATGTGCACATCAGAGCAATTAAAAAAAAAATAGCCAAAGTTTCAATTAAGTAAAAATTTATCGACAATATGGCATTTCTTCATCATAACATGAAAAAATATATCGCAGCACAAAATAATTTTCACGTCATCTGACATTCAAAAATAACTTTTCAATGATATCAATGATTTTGCAGTATAATTTTTCTATTTTAATTAATTTTTTAAATTAACTTTAAGCGTAATTTACAATAATACATTTTATTGTAAAACTCAAATATCTTTTATCGCTGTTACTAATATTTCTTCATAGCTTTTTCCCATTGTTGATGATCAATAGATGAAGATCGACTTATTTTTAGATGTTGAGTAGGTGTCAGTTTAAAGCATAAATTTAATAAAAATTTAAAAATTTGCTGTTCTTAATGTTTAGGGGGGAAATTTAAATGATGTTTTTCTTTTTTGTTATATAATTAGATGTACAAACGTAGAAACAGGAAATTATGAAAATTTATAATACATAAAACATAACATAAACATAAGTTTTTTAAATAGTAAGTATTATAAATATATTAAAATTTGTAGTTTAAACATATTTCTCTTAAGAAGCCCTTACGATCAAGTTTTATAAAATATTTAATACAAATTCTTTGTAACCATTAGCCTAGCGAACAACTAGTTTCAAATAAAAATAATTCCAAGTTCAAATAACATATTTTTGATAAGTTCCTTTTCCGACAATTGGAGTGATTACCATGATCTGGTGGAAAGATTTTGGCTATGTGACCAGAGATATGCAAGTTCTAAAGATATTTTTTAATTAAATTTTTTTCTGTTGTGGATGTCGACTTGATATGCGTTAAATCGGACATTGAATGTATCTCTCTCGTTTGGTACTGAAATTTGATCTGTGACTGCCGAATTGGATGTCGTCTAATTTTACTGGTTTCTTTTCAATAACGAAGTAAATCTCAAAATAGTTGTCGAATTGCATCAAAATAGGGTATTAGTATAGATAAATAAAATTAAAAACACCCAATTCAAGTTTAGCTTTATGATTACCTAATTGTGATGTAACTCGCTAGCTCTTTTAGACAATTTATAATTCCATGCCGTGGACATATAGGGAGAAACACCTCAACCATCAGCCTTTTCCCTAAACTTCCACTCCGCACTAAGGTGATTACATTTGCCATCAGATTCGCGTACACGTCGGGTCCTTGGCGGAACTGGTTTGAAACACAAACTGTGAAGTTGATGTCTTATTACCAGAAACAGCTCAACGTTCTTGAGATTAAAAAAAAACGATTTATTTGGTGTAAGTTAATTTAATATAAATAATTTATAAATTTTGATGCTGGCGCTTACAGCAATTCACTACCTTAATATTGAGCTGAAATAAAAAATAACAAAAATTTTAGAGCTGCAGTTTTAAATTAAAAATTAAATTTAAATGAATTAAAACGAAAGTCAAACTAGTATATATAATCTTTCACAGAATTGTTAAGATCGTTTTTCATTAAATACAAATATCAGTGAGAACCATCATGGACATGATCTTCTAATTTTGAGGCATGGCCATGGGATAGCAAACTTTGCTACTAATGCTGGTAAAAAGAGTTCTATTTTGTGCTTTATCGATTTCCCATTCTTACAGATTCTGATTAAATTTATAATTTTGTACATGGTACATAGAAAAACAATAATAAAGATAATATTCTGCTACTGCAACAAATTCATGATTATTTTCCAAAAATTGTTAGATTAACCCGTTTTACCAGCATTGAAAGCATAACAGAAAATGATTAACAACTTATAATTAATGCCAATTCTCAATAATTTGAAGAAATATTTTCTTTTCAGGATTAAAATAATTCCAAAGAGGGAATTCAGTGAACAATAAAAAAAGAGTTGCCAGTCAATAAATTAGAAAAGTTGATTTCATTCACAACGTCATTTTGTAACATTAAATAACGAAATATAACAATTCTAAAAAGCATTAAATAAAATTATATTAAAAGGTTTAAAAAATTTTCTCATCACTTTGAATTTTAATTCAAAAAACTAATCCACTTAATAAGTAATTAACAAAATAAAGAAAATAAATAATTACACCTAGCAAAAGCAAACTTTAATTTGGACTGTATCAAAAACCTAATATGAAATGTTTAAACTTTAGAACAATTTTTTTAAAACTTTGAATGATGAACAGTTTTCAACTTTTCTAGAAATTTTCAATGACAAACTGCTGCAAGTTTCTAGTATCAAAATTTAGTACAATTAAGCAATTTTTAAAACTCAAAATTTTGTACAATGAAACTTGAAATTTAGTACAGTTACTTAAACTTAAAATTTGAAAATTTATAAATTAATTATATTAAATTAACTTACGCCAAATAAATCTACTTTTAATTTCTTGAGCGTTGAATTGTTTCTGGTAATAAGATATTCAAAATTTGTGAACTCTAGGTACCAAACCCAATTCCACCAAGGATTCGATGTGTATCCGAGTCTGGTATCTAAAGCAGTTACAGTTTTATTTTTAGTTTGAGAATAAACCAATAAAATAATTTAAATAATAAACAAAGTAAAAAAAGAGTAGGATACACATATACACACATAATCCATCTCTTACAGTATTTGATCATCTTGATAAATGAAGTAGCTGAAATAATTTTGAAAATTTTTATAACTCAAAAGCACGGTATCAAAATCATTAAAAATGTTATCCAATTTTCCCTTTTAATTTTATTATTAAATTGACAAGATAATTAGCAATCTTCAATAAAACCGCATAATTACGATGATTTTAAGCTAAGTTTGAATTTTGCTTCAGCGCGAAAAAGCACCCTCATTAGAATAACATGAAAGCAAGAAAAGCATGAAATATCTAAAGTTTCATCCCTTCAACTTTGAAACTAAGCCAATAAGACAAGTTAGCGAATAAAATGAAAGAAGAGAGTAAAAACAAAATTGCAACGACGACGACGAAGAAGAAGAAAGGATGGAGAAAGAAAAGAAAAGAAAAAAAGAAAAAAGAAAAGAAAACTTTCCATAGTCCTCCAAGACCTGATCAGAGGTCCTCTCCTGTATAACGATGCAGCGCAGAGATAATTTTCTGCCGTTGGAGTGTCAAAGACATTACTTTCGAGAAAGACATCAGATTTACACATTCTGCCTTCTTCTCTTTATATTCTTGGAGGGATCTCGAGGGTTCGTTATTCCTCGGATCTGTCCGGGACAATTGTCCACGCTCCGCTGACCGGTAATTACTCTGGCCTGGTCGGGGACGAAGATGATGGGTATGGCTTTGTGGGACTATCACTTCGGATGAGCGTGGAGAAATGGAAAGACAAACACAACACACGCGCGCGCAAATTGAGACATTGTATCGAGTCGAGGAAATATGTGAGCAGATATCTCAGATATATTTTATTTGTTTCCATAATTAGAAAGGAAATGGAACGAATTATTTGTTTTAAATTTAGCATTAGCATTTAGCACAGTTCCAACTACGATGGAACATCGTCCCTGTTTGTGGAACATTTATTTCATTTTTGTTCTGTGGAACCCTTTATCTATACAATCTATGTTAATATCTGTTTAATATTGCATCAGGTTGGGGAAATATGTGAGCAAGTATCTGAGATATATTTTATTTGTTTCGAAAATTAGAAAGGAAATGAAACGAAATATTTGTTTTTAACTTAGTAGTGAAACAAACTATAATCGGTTTCGCATGAGTTTATAAATTAATACATCAACTACGATGAAATTTTGCTCTTGTTCGTGAAAATTAATTTTATTCCTATTTTTTGGAACCCTATATCTATACAATCTATGTTAATGTCTGCTTAATATTGCATCAGATGGAGGAAATATGTGAGCAGATATCTGAGATATATTTTATTTGTTTTCGTAATTAGAAAGGAAATAGAACGAATCATTTGTTTTAAATTTAGCATTAACATTTAGCAAAGTTCCAGTTACGAACGGAATGTTGCTCTTGTTTGTGAGACATTAATTTCATTCTTGTTCTTTGGATTCATGTTAATGTCTGTTTAACATTGCGTTAATTAAGGAAAATGTGACCAGATATCTGAGACATTTTATTTTTTCAATAATTAGAAAAGAAGTGGAAAGAATTATTTGCTTCAAATTTAGCATTGAAATAATTATTACGAGTTTTGCACATGAAATTACAGGAACTATAAATTAATGCATCAACTACGATGGAATTTTGTTTATGTTCGGGAAACATTAATTTCATTCTTGTACTTTAGAACACTTTATCTATGCAGTCTATGTTAATATCTCTTTAACAATCTATCAGGTTGAGTCAATATGTGATCAGATATCCCAGATACATTTTATTTGTTTCGATAATTAGAAAATGAAACTAAATATTTGTTTTAAATTAGGTATTGAAACAAATTGTAACCAGTTTTGCACATGAGATTATAGGGACTATAAATTAATTCATCAACCACGGTGGAACTTTACTCCTTTTTGTAAAACATTAATATTATTCTTGTTCTTAGGAACACTTTTTCTATACAATATATGTTAATGTCATTTTAACAGTGCATTAGCGGAAATATGTGAGCAGGTATATGAGATATATTTTATTTGTTTCGATAATTAGAAAGGAGATGGAACGAATTATTTTTTTATTAATTAAGCATTAGCATCTATCAAAATTCCAACTACGATGGATCCTTGCTCCTGTTTGTGAAACAATAATCGCATTCATGTTCTTTGGAGCGTTTTATCTATACAATCTATGTTAATGTCTGTTTAGCATTGCATTATTTTGAGAAAATATGATTATTTATCTGAAATACATTTTGTTTCAATATTTTAAAAGCAAAAATAATAAGGAATACCCTTTGAACCTAATAATTAAACTTAAGAAATTGTCGTTTACTTATAATTAGGCAGTTGTAGTGGAAAGGTACATTAATGTAAAGAAAAATTCATGCGTCTCTTAGTAAAGAAAAATTAATGCTTGAAATTAAATTGTACTCCGATACCGCCTCGATAGTGAAAATTAGAAATAAATTGTCAAATATGTTCGGAAACAAAATAGTTTTGGTAAACTTAAAATTAAAAAAAAAATGTATTGATTTTTACATATGAGGCTAGAGAGATATGAGAGCTTTAAATATACAAGATATAAAGAGATATGAGGCTTTAAATATACAATGTAGATCTACAGTATGTATTTAAGGGTTAATCTGCACATTATCTAGATAAAAGTACAGAAAATTTTTATTCTGTGAATTATTCTATACTTTAATTGAACTAATAGGTTTCAATAGCATACAAAACTTAATGGTAATAAATTTAGCTAATATAGAAGTGAACTAAGACAAAATGGAAGTGAATTGAGAGATGAATTTGTTCTCATAGAACTGCATCCATCTTGGTTAAAATCTTTCTCCCGATTTCCAAAGGAATACTCGCAATTTATTTAGACTAACCCAGTAGAAAATTTTTTAAGAGTAAGGATGAAGAAGTTCACAACTTCTTGCATTTTTTTTTCTTAGGATAATACGCTTTGTGCGCTTCCGTACGATCTTAGGAAAAAAAAAGAACCCAAAGAATTATCCCGACGAAAAGTTCAAGATCAAGATTCGGACAAAAAAAAATGGGCCAAAAAGAGGAGAAAAAAAAATGTCGAGGAGAAAAGAAAGAGAAGAAAAAAAAAAGTTGGGAAAACGCAGAGAAAAAATCATGAATCTAGTGCAGGAGATTACTAAAAGAGAAATTATTGATTACACTATCATCCCCCGTCTTCTCTCCAGGAGTAATTAATCGAATTTGGAGGGGGGAGGGTTGAGAAAGAATAGGTTGCGTTAGAACCGCGAAAAAGCGTAAGAAGTCGTCTGCCCTTTAGATTCTTACGCATCATTCTTATTAATTAAATGCCATTTTCGGGAAAGTCTTCGATAACGAAGTTAAACGTTCTTTCAGCGGGATTGTACGGGGCTCAAATAGTTCCAGCACGATATTGAAACTCATCTATGCCACCCTCTTTCAAATGTCATTAATCGCATTTGCGTTTAACGTTCTACAGCAAAACCTAAATCGGATTAACCGGACTTAAAAGTAAAGAAATTTTTAATTGGTTGAGGTTAGAATGTGAAACAAGGCATTGAGTGTCAAACGGAATTTTTAGGAAGGCCCCTTTTTCTTTTTTAAAGGATTACATTAAATGCAATTTTTTTTGATCAAACAGATTTGGGTATATTAGAGTATCTCATTAAAAAGATATCTTAATGAGTCTTTCGCAGATTACAGTGTAATTATAATTAGTTGTCAACAAAATTAAACCTAAGACGATGCTTTCTAAAGAAATTTTTTTAAAGGTGAATAATTGATTATACGAAAGTGCCGTAATGCCTTGAATTAAAAGGCTTTTATAAAATTATGTATGCCTAAAAGTTTTTGTTATTAAAAAGAATATGTAATAAATACCAATACCTCCTTACTTTAAAAGTGGAGAATCTTTTTTAAAAATTGAAATATAAGATTAAATTTCCAGAATAAAGACATTTTCAAAATTCTTGACTATACTCATAAAAATAAATCATCCTTAGTATGGTAATATTAAAATTAATAGATTAATCTGACATTTTTTAGGCATGGTTTTCCACTTTTTCACTTTCTTGTATATGTATTATAGAGAGACAATAGTAATTTTCAAAAAATTCGAGCTCGAGATTTTGACGAACTAAATCTTCACCATAATTCATTGTTATATTTATGTATATACAATTATTTTTTATGAAATGCATTGTAAAAAAGTATAATAACATAAAATTCACATTTTAAAATCAATATTAATTTTAAATTCCTTATTCTCATCAATCATTTAACCACCCCAAAAGACTGAGTATTTTAACAATTCAACAAATACAAAATTCATGTTCTTCTTTTAAAAGTTTCAAACAAGAACTATTTAAAACTTTTGGTTGCACACTTTATGAAATCAGTGCCACTTTCTGCCGAAGAAATGCGGCAATTAAACCCCAAATTTCGTTTAATATCATCAATTAAATTGATTCCATCGGGGACTTAAATGCTGGGAAAGTTTTATTTAATTACTATTAGTCGCCCGAATCACCTTCCCGCTTATTTAGACAAGGGAGTGTGTCTATTTGCATTGCGGCAGGAAGTAAAATATTCTGCCGGGGGAATGGCAATTAATCTCCGTATAACCTCCTGAGAAAACTCGCAAATAAAATGTCTTTTAGCCAAAAAGCTAATTTGAGGTACAACTGACAAATACTGACTTTTCGAGTAAGAAACAACTTAAGTGCATTAAAAGAGTGCACGTAATTTAAACGCATTTCCTTTCAGAAAGTCTTACTAAATAGGGATTTGAACAAACTATACAGGACTGGAAATCCATTGTGGTTACAGAAGACATAAGATAGGAATAATGAGGATTAAAATGTTAAAAAATGAAGAAAACACATATGTTGTTAACGTATATATCTTATACCGGCCTGAGGCACATGGAAAAATCTGAATGACCAGGACCCATAACAGCAACACTAGCGGGAAATTTTATTGAGTCCTAAGAGCCATCACCGGTCATGGTACAACCCTTCCCATAGGATTTACGTCCGGTCATCGATGGGAGGAGCCGATCCTCACCTTTCTCCTTTCCCACCAGGGGGCGAGAACCAACCAACACACCGAAAACTTCTCATCCTCTACTACGCATTACCCACCAGTAGGATTATTATTACATGTACATCTTCCCAGCTGTAATTATGACCCAATTATTACTTTTCGAAACTTTTAGATATATGAATACGTTTTCAATTGGAACAATGCTATAAATGACAAATACATATTTTGTGCTGTTTGTGTCAATGAATGTTTCTCTGAAAAAATTGTGTAATCTGAAATTTTATATAATGTCCATATCCACTGAAACATATTCAATAAAATAATATTAAATACATTAATTTTGTAAATTAAAAAATAGCCTCATATTTCTGTGACTGAAACTCGTCGAAATATAAAGCCTTAAATATAGCTATTATAGAAACTTTTACATTTTTTTCAATGGCCACTCCATCAGCTTTCAATTCACTGAGAATCCTGATTGGCTTAAAAGCAGCACACAGTTGTGATGTAAATAACGCATAAAAAAAGCTCTCGCACAAAAAAAAGAGGGGAAAAGTATGGTATCATCAAACAATTCGACTTCATTTTGACGAATCTCCATGTTTTAAACTTGCTTGAATTTAAGGAAAAAAATTCTTTAAAAATGTCTGTATGTGTGTCTGTTACAAAGATAACTAAAAAAAAACGCTTTGAGCTAGACGGCACAAAATCCGTTTTGCGGATGTCTGTCTGTCCATCTTTTCGAATATGCGTCGACACGAAAACTAAAAAAATAAAGAGAACTATAGAGATAAAACACGATACACATATTTAACTATAGGGCAGGCACATATCAAATTTTGAGCCAAATTTAACAAGGGGTTGAGCATTTGTAGATATTTTAGGAAACATATCTTGAGTTGATTTTTTTTAGCATTATCTACGCTTCTCACGCCATTGAATTTCACAGATAATTGGGATTTTACCTTATTTTATAATTTCATTTAATTTCAGAAAAGTTGAAATTTTATTAACATTATTCTCATTGCTGAAAAAAATGAAATTTAATATTTTCATTACAATTGTTTCAAAATTTTGTAAATATTTTAATAAATAACGAACATAACTCTCATTAAACACAAACAAATAAACGCTGAAATTCTACAAGTTTTCTGTGATTCATTGGAAATAGTATAAAAATTATCTTCAATATATTTGTGAGCTTTTATTTCGCATTCAAAACATCGTACGCAGAAATTTAAAAACCAATTAACCATCTTTAAGATCAAGTAAATTTGGAATCCAAAATAAATACTTAAAATTCTTATCAAAATGGTTTAAAAATTTCGTTGATGAACAAATCCTTTCCCATTTTTGCTATGAAAGTTCTTTAATTTAAAACCACATTTGATATACAATTCCATTTTTTAAGTAATAAATTTTATTTTAAAAATGCATTTAATTTATGCTTTTGAACAAAATTGATTCAAAATTTGACTGGTTGGATTTTTTGATTAAACAATATAAGAGGAAATTGAAAGATTAAAGAATTATTAGAATCAGATTCAAATTCATGTTATTCATCTTTATATGTCATATTTAACAGCAAAGTAACAACAAAAAAAGCTTTAAAACTCAGTGATTTTTTTTTTATTTTTTTTTCAGAATTATTTGAATTGATATCTTGTTTTAAAGAAGCGCAAACAATATTTCAGATGGAATTTGTAAGCTCATACCATGATCCGAAATGAGAATGGCAGACCGGTTTAATACCACATCTGTAAATTTACACACCATACCATCTGGAAGACGTTATTTCTTTGATGTCAAGCTATATTTCATTCTTTTTGCAGTGACATGTTATAGAAGATTGCTAAATTCAAATAACATTTTAATAGTCTTGAAAGTTTTCTTTGTCACTTGATTTCTATGATTTTTTGGAAAGATTCATTTACTTATATATTTCAAGGCAATAAACAACTGTTAATATCTGCAATTATATCAGTTATTTTTTTATGTTTTAACCATCAAAAAAGAAAAAGATACAGCCTCAAAATATCCTATTAAAACAGGAATTAAAAAAAAAACACAAAAGTCCTCCTTTCCATCTTCAGAAACTATTATAACAGACGATGTGTAACTCTTTAGATTTCTAAAGAGATAATCGTTCGCTACTCTTTTGCTTTAATAATAACCATTTCATATGTCATGAAACCAAAGAAAATAAATTATATGAGTCTCAAAAGATGGTAAGCAAACAAAGAGCAGACTACACAGTCATTTATATAAAAAAGCAATGGGTAATTAAGACAAAGGGTATTTGAACAAAGAAACTTTGTCATTATTGGAATACAAAATCACAATAGTACTTAATATAGTTGCATGAATTGTACAAAAACATACAAAGCTTGGCAGATAGTATGCTAATTAAAGCACAGCATCAAAACAAGGTTTTGTGGTATTTCTAGTAAGTACTCAAAAGACTTGCTATTCTAATGAATTTTAATGCAAATAGCAAATGTGCATCGAGTTAAAAATTTATATTCATTGAAGTCGAGTTGAACACTTTATATGAATTGAGCATTCTGTTCTTTTAATTCATTGCCGATACGATTCCCTAAGGACCACCTGTTGCATTTTTTTTATCTCGTGCTCAATTATTATAATAATTGATAGTATTGTCAAGTAACACTTTTTGTGTACAGCCGAACACCCTGTCACCGCTGAATGAAGCAATGACCAAGTGCCACTAGGAGGAGGCACCTCTAATATTGGATTGAGAAGTTGCCATATAAATACGTCGATTATCGCCTTTTCGGTGGCAATAACAATGTTGTGGGTTTGAGTTGCCTCCATGTCGATGTTGGGTCGAGTCTGATGAATATATAGGCTGTACCGTAGTAGGAGCCATTTTGCGCTCATTTCAGTGCCTGATTTATTGTAGTGTTGGCCTGATTACTCAGTTCTGTCCTATACCTTGGGAAGATTGGATAGCTTTGAGGTTACAGTATGATCTAATGTTTCTGTATGGTTGATAATTTTTGAATGTGTGTAAAAAAAGAAAAAAATCTAAGCACGCTGGTTTATAAAAATAGGTCTGATACAATGCGGATAGTTTCATTAGAAGAATAAATTGTTTAGTGGTGTTGTATTTTACGAAGCCAGAGCATATGGATGAAAATTCTAGAATAATATTTGTACATGTACAAAATCAGCATACACATTGAAATATATAAAAACAAACCTTTTAAGAAGTGTAGTTAGAGGGGAGAATGATTCCTTCCACTCATGTGGAAAGAGAAAAATCAGAATTATCTAACAATTAATATATAAAGCAATATATAAATTATAAAGGCGATATTTCAAATGAGTAAGTCGGTTATTTTATATAAAGCCGGAAAATCTCTACTGGTATAGCATTTGTAAAGTATATGAAATCATCATACTCAGGTTTGCAAGTGCAGGAAAGAAAAACTATTTATAGTGAAATTAGAGGAGACAAAAATTGATTTCACTCTCGGGAAGGGGAAATCAGACTTGAAGGACATAAATTTTGAATGTGTGAACTCAAAAGAGACAAAAAAAATTACTATTGGTACGGTATCTGTACTGTTTATATGAAGTGACCCAGATCGTGAAAGAAAAAAAAATTCCAGTGTAATTAGAAGAGAAATGATTAATTACCATCATAAGAAAGGAAAAATTGGAATTTTGTAGCAATATTTAGAATGTATCAATTTAATAGAGTTGAAATTTTTTTAATAGTACACTATCAGTACCGCATATGAGATTATTATACATGAAGTGACAGATTGGATTATGGAAGAAAAAAATATGTACGGTGTTATTATAAAAGGAAATGCTTAGTCTTTACCAAGAGAAATGATAAATTGAAATTTTATGGCAATATTGAGAATGCACTAACGTAAGGGAATCAAAAAATTACTACCGATGCGGTATTTGTACTATATATGAAGAAATCGTACATGAAGTGATACGTTAGAGCAAGGAAGAAAAACTATATAAAGCGTAATTAAAGAAGAGATTGATTACTTACACTTGTGGAAAAGGAATAAACAGAATTTTGCGAAAATGTTGATGTGTCTACTCAAGACAATTGAAATATTTTTACCGGTACAGTGTCTGTACCACTAGAAAAAAAAGAACAAATAGTCCAATTATTTTATTTCACAAGGAATATTTAATTATATTTCTTAGAATTATTCAAGCATGTTTATAAGATGCTGTAAAACCAAAAAAAAATCAACTTTAAAAAATGGCTATCCTGTCTTCGCATTAATATAATTAGCTTAAAATAAAAACATGACTTCAGAATGCATTCAGGATTAAATATTTTTCTCGAATCCAGTAGATTTTGCGCCAATTTTTAGCTTTACTTTTTTATTTTTGTTTTCAAAACAACACTGATTTTTGTAAATAAGGGAATTAAACAACTATTCCTCATTTGTAAATCTTCGAACTAATTGCATTTTTAATTAGTAAGATGTTTTCATGAGACGCTACGACATCTTTTCTTTTACACGCTTGAGATAAATCTAAGCTCGATTTGTTTTTCTTTTCTACAAAAGTCGATCAGAACTTTTCAGACATGCATATAAAGAAGATAAATTGGAATATTTTTATTCTTTTAAAAAGGAAGAATGATTTCAAATAATTTTTTTCTTACATTGCTAGTATTAATTCCATTAATTATTATTAATACTCATTAAAGATTTTTTTTTTTTACTTTTTGGTAGCGTAGACAAATAAGTGCTTTATTTTAATGTTGGATATTAATTTGTGCAGCTGTAGAATTTGTCACACTGTACAATTAAAGAATTTTCTTCATAAAAGTTATAATTTTTCTTGAAATAATAAATTGCTATTGAAAAATTGAATAAATATTTTTGAGAACTGCATTTTTTATCTTATGCTGATACGCTTTAAGATTTAATTGTTAGTTTGATCAAATAAATATCAATTTTTGAACTTTGAACTTTATTATTGAATTTTATCAATATCGTTATTGATTTTTTAAAAATACACAATGAATTAGCAATCAAGCAACAGTAAGTTAACTTTTTAACGGCACTCAAATTTTAAATTTTATAAAACATTTTAATTAAATATTATTATTAAAAAGAAAATTCAGATTTAAGCCAGAGTGAGTGTTTTATCTTCTGATTTCTCATACTGTTTCATATTTACTCTAAAGTCTTCATATTTAGTTTCGAAATAGACCATACATTTTGAATCTCTTCTGTGTTACATATAGAGTCAAAAAAATTAAATACAAATCTACATGCTTCAAATCCTATTTATCTACTATAACCAGAATATGTACAAAGTTATTACAGTAATACAGCTTTGATATCCGATACAATTTGATGCAAAACCAATTTTATTTAAGAAATGATGAACATAAAAATTATGCATAAAGCATTTAATTGAAATAAAATCTTGCTGATATTTCCAGGTAACCAGCGGGTCACCAATGACGGCTAGTAACAAAATAAAAATATATTTCTACTAAATTTCAAATTCCACGGAAAAAGTAAATAACGTTATGAAACATCGTCACTGTAAATGTGAAATTATTTTATTGAAATTAATACAGTAACCAACTTTATTACGTGAGATCAATTATGATGTATTCCATTCTCTCCAATTCACTCTTCTTTCGAATAACTAAATTAATTTAATTATTCGAAATTTATTTCAAAATGGGTCGATAAACAATATTTACCTTTTTTTTTTAAAGATTATCTTTATTTCAAATTTATTCATCTTTTATTCTTATGCTTAGTTTATTTCCTTGAAAAGCAAATACTTAAGAAATTGAAAATGTCTTACTTAACCTTGAAATGACACCAGAATAATATATCATATTCTATATTGTTATTATTCTTCATTGTGAATTGAAAATAAACAAGCAAACTTATGGATACATGTATTTCCTTTTTCATACTATAGATTTATCATATATTTTCTGACCAATAAAAAATTTATTTGCCACTTAAAATTTTGTACTTAATTTGAATAGAAAAGAAATTCTACGAATTTTTTTTACCCACATTTACAGTTTTGTCATCATCAACACAGCAAACTCTTTTCCACAATCAATCTAAATATTACATATAAAATACCGAGAAAGAACTTTATAATTAAAAAAAAATACAATTGATGTCATTTATTTTGTCACCACAAAACCTACTTTGACATTTAAGTACATAGAAATCAAAATATAGTAAATTGAAAATTTACATTCGTTCAGGTTTTACTATTTCCCATGGTTTTTCATTTATACCTGCTTTTTTTTTGTTGCCTGCGGTTTTTTCATAGAAACAAATCCAATTTCTCTGCAAATAAATTTGTTTTCTTCCACACCAGTCTTTTTTTTTCTTCTCAAACCTTCCACACTAGCTTGTTCAACGCTTGATTTATTAAAAGAACATTCGTTTCAACTGTGCTATATGTGTTTTAGATCCAAACCCTCCCGGAGGTAAGGTTTAATTTTTTTATCTGTTTTTTTCTGTGTTTGGCTCGTTGTTTATTTTTCTTTTGCCTTCGCGTGAGAATTATATTTTTTATACCCTTATTTTTTCCCCCCGAAGGTTGGAAAAATAAACGCTCTTAAAAATAGCTTTTTGTAAATATCACGTGGGTTCGGGATTAGCACCTTGCGCGAAAACGAATACTGTAACTAGGTGTTTGGTTTTAAATAAATAATAATAATTAAAAAATGCGAGCTTTGAATGGAAATATAATATTCATTAATAAATTTCTGCTGTTGAGAGATTATTGTTGTAATATAAGTAAATTCCGCTTTTTTTTCACCATCAATTTTAATATTGCCTTTTTTTCATTTCTCCTATAAGTAGTATATAGAAATTATAATAACCGTCAAAAATTTCGAGATTAAAGTGAGATTCTACGAGATTCAACGAATCTCCATGTTTTAGACCTTCTTGGATCCAAAAAACACATTTTAAAAAATGCCCATTTGTCTGTCTGTCTGGGACAAAGATAACAGAAAAAATTACTTGAGCTAAACAGTAAAAATTTAGGATACGCTCTTTACCCAAATATACCGATTTCTATCAAATTTTGTGTAAAATCTGATCTTAGGAAGTCCGTCTGTCCGGCTTTTAGAACATAAATTAACACGATAATTACAAAAAGAAGAGAGCTAGATAGATGAAATTAGGTACGCAGATTCAGCATCTATAATGTAGATACTTATCAAAGTTTGAGCCAAATTCATTCATGGACTGATTGTCTGTCGGTCGGTACTTCCAGAAGATTTCAAACGCCACAATTTAAAAATGCATTGACATGAATATATCAAATTTGCTGTGATATTTTGCGACTTATGTGTAGTTTTGTGTTCAATTCTTGTTTCAATCGGTTGAAAAAAACGTGTCTAAAACACAAATTGATTTTTTGATACTATTAACCGCCTATCAAAGCCAAAAAAACTAATCAAGGTCCACGATAAATTCAATAAAATTTCTAAATTATCACGAAAAGAAGTTAATACTTCGTAACTATTGTACGTCAATGAGATGTAAGGCAATTTTTGGCATGATAAGTTTATAACAGATTAAGTAAGAATGTTTTGTGGTGACCACTTCCGTTGGTTTACTTCTAGTATTCATATCATGAACAGAAAATTTCTAAATAGAATAAAATGCTAGCACTATTTAGGCGTTAAGAACGTTTCGAAAAAAAGTAATATAACTTTGATATCAAAACCAATTTTAAAACTTCATGTGCTTGCATTAATGCTTGGAAATTATAACAATTAGTCATGCAAATTCCTGTTCATCAAAGACTGTAATAAATATGAAAGTACCCATTCTAATCACGGTTCAATAGTTGATCTTTAAACTATCTAGGAGAAGTACAGGGTGGTCCAAAAAAAACTTCCCCAATATATGAAACCCTAGCGGCCTATCCGCTCAACCAATCGAACCAAAATTTCAGACATGGTTGTTTCAAGGTATGCGCTGGAGATTGTGATGATTCTAAACAACGCAAAACTCACGGTTACGGTTACAGTGAGAGAATTTCGAAATTTTCGAATGGCAACACCCATTTTTTTCCTTGCGCAAATTGATCAGCGTATTGAAAAACCACAAATGACGTTGGAACGATTAGCGTGTGACGAAAATTGCCGCCGTAAAGCATATGCAAAGAAGAATATTATAAAGGAATAATGACAACACAGAGAGGAAAGAGAAAAAAAGTTTTTATTGGAATGGAAAGTTGCAATTACAGGTTTTCAACGTGTCCATCTTCGCAGGCGACAACGCATTGCATTGGGGAGATTGTGGACAACAATGCCGAACGTAACATGAAAGGATGAATCCGCATAACTTCACGTTTTATGACATCTTGCAATTCTGACACATCTCGTGGACCAGGCGTATACACCTTAGATTTCAGATAACCACAGAACCAGAAATCCATAGGAGTGAGTCGGGGGATCGCGGTGGCCACGAAACTGCAAAGTTACTAGAGATGACACTATCACCAAAGTGTTGTTGCAGCACTGGCCGAACACATTGGGCGACGTGTGGAGGAGCCCCATCTTGCATCCATATAATGTCCCTAATGACATTTCGTTGCTGCAATTCAGAAATAATGGAATTCTGCAACTATATCAGAATTGCAAGATGCGATAACACGTAAAGTTATGCAGATTCTTCCTTTCATGTTACGTTCGGCATTGTTGTCCACAACCTCCCGAATGCAATGCGTTGTCGCCTGCAAAGATGAACACGTTAAAAACCTGTAATTATAACTTTCCATTCCAATAAAAACTTTTTTTCTCTTTCCTCTCTTTGTTGTCATTATTCCTTTATAATGCTCTTCTTTGCATATGCTTTACGGTGGCAATTTTCGTCACACGCTAATCGTTCCAACACCATTTGTGGTTTTTCAATACGCTGATCAATTTTCGCAAGGAAAAAGTGGGTGTTGCCATTCGAAAATTTCGAAATTCTCTCACTGTAACCGTAACCGTGAGCTCTGCGTTGTTTAGAATCATCACAATCTCCAGCGCATACCTTGAAACAACCATGTCTGAAATTTTGGTTCGATTGGGTGAGCGGATAGGCCACTAGGGTTTCATATATAGGGGAAGTTTTTTTTGGACCACCCTGTATGTATTTTTAAATGTAAAAGCTTTTTAACTAGAGTAAAAATTTACATTATCTTTTATTTGAGTCAAAAGACGCACTACCGAAAATAATACGCAATCTCAATTTTCCAACCCTCTCCCCGGTACCATAAACTGAAGAAGTCCCACCTTTTTTACAATCAAAACCGACCGAGTTATGAAATAGTGAATTTCATTCTTTTAGCCCCCTCGAGGAAATGCTATGTATTCACTGGCATATTTGAAATAGTAGTATTCAAAGCTTCATACCTCTGTCACGACTTTGAATACACACTCTGTAAACTACATTTAAATAGCATGTGAATTTTACTGATAATATAAAAATTCCGGAAAGATACCGAATGTCAAGGCATTTTTAAGCAAAATATGAAATACGTGCATTATTTATATATTTTATCTAATTTCCTGGGATACTGCTTAGAATACTTAGGCAAATGAGCAGAATCCTTCAAATGAACCTTAAAAACTAATACTCACACTTAAAAATTACAAGCAAACAATTATCTCTAAATCATTTGTGTATCGCCCCCTGTTTTGTGAAAAAAAAAACAATGCTATTCAGCAATGGTGTTCGATTGGGGCGTCATTCGGGGCGGGGTGAGTGCCCTTCTAAGCCCTTCAAGAAGTATAGAACGTGTGTGTAATAACGCCCCACTTCGGTCTAATCTACGCGCTATCTCTTCTCCATACGTCTTCCAAAAATCCTTTTTCTTTGACTCGCTAAAAGAATAGAAATGGAAAAAAAGTACTTTCTTTAGTCCTCTGGGATTCGAAAATAGGATGTCAAAAAATAAATCCGGTATTATTACTCCTGGGTGTTGAAATCTCACTATCCGGCTTTTTTCGCATTCCCCGATCTGCTTCGCTTCCTCCGACTTGAGAAGGGTGTGTTAGTGTTGGAAATGATGCTGTTTGCAGATCTGGCAACGATCCGTCGGAATTTATGCCAAGAATGATTGCTGGAAATCTTTATAAGTTTTAGCGTAGTTTATACGTTTTGCTGTATATATATATATATTAAATTTACTTAAATTCGAGTAATCAAGGTGACCTTTAGAAAGTGAATAGAAGGATTTTACAGGTTAATACAAAATAACTTTGGCAAAATAAAAGGAGGTTGCCAAACACACGGGAAAAATTAAAATTAATAAAGAAATTAAGATTATCAAAGCTATTTTAAAGACACTGTGCAATATGTTATGGGCATATGAAAGAAAAATCGAACAATCTACAATCAAAAATCTACAATCGAACTCTGGATTTCTGATCATTCAAAATAATGTTTTCTAATACTTTTAGCTAGTTGCCATGCATTTTGCCTATAACGACTTAATAAAAAGATTGAGTTTTTTTTAGGCATTTTAATTTATCTGAAATGATCAAGGGGAAATATAATTTTTGGACAAAGACAAGAACAATTTTACATGCTCATACTAAACACTATTGGCAAAATGAAAGGATAAATCGAACACATTGTTTCGCTACATTCGATGTTTTCAAATAAATCATCAGAACTATCTTTATCAAAGCACAAGAAAGCGTAAGTGTTATGAATTTGAAAGTATGATAGAAAAATATCAAGCTTGGTTCAGTCGAATTATGGATTTCTGCTCAATAAAAATAATTGTTCTAATACTTTTAACTAGTTGCCATGCATTTTGTCTACAACGACAATAAAAAGATTCAATCTTTTTAGAGCCATTTAAATTTATCCGAATGTGAATGATCAAGGCGAAATACAATTTCTGTACAAAGACAAGAACAATTATACTGGCTAATCTTATAGTTTTAAACGAACAATTTTTGTAATATACAAGTTTATTTCGTGTACCACGGAAACGACTCTAACGATTTGCATCAAATTTTATGTTTAGATAAGGTTTTGCTTTTTAAGTTTATCTATGTAGGTATCTTCTATGAAAAAAAGAAAGTGCTTTTACACACAATTTGTTTTATAACTAAATATCGATATGTGGCTATACATGACCCGCTTAAGCACATCAGATATGGAGTAGTGGTTAGGACTTCGGACTCCTATGCATTCTTTCTCATGTTTGCATGTTTCCGTGTTTGCAATTCATTTAGATTTCGCTTATATTTTTAAACGAGCCATAGCATGCGATTTTATTTATTATTTTACAAAAAACACCCTGCCAGTGAAGTTTGGTCTTCCACATGCTACTAAATAATATTGGCAAAATAAAAGAATAAATCAGTCGCATTTTTTCTCTTTTTTTGCTACATTCGATTGTTTCAAATAAATCAGCAGTTAGCAGTTCTAGCTTTACTAAAGCAATATAGAGCGTAAGTTTTAGAATGTCACTAAATGACCATGCCTGATTCAGACAAACTATAAAATCCTAACGAATAATAATTAATGATTTTAATAACTCGAATTCGTTTACATGCATTTTAGTTAAGGCGATTAGTTAAGACGATGCAAATGCTTGATAATCACTTGATTATGAGGGATATGTATGACCCGTATTACACCCGTTTCATTCAAACCACAGATTCAAATCAAACAGTACAGTATTTTATTGGGGATGCAGTATTTTATGGATCTTATCTCTCTAGAAGACTAAAAATTTGAAATATTCCCTTTATACATGAAACTCTATAATAAGATAAAATAAAGTTTTCTTAATAATTTTGGGATTTTTTTATTTTATTGTAGATGTAGCTTGGCAGTAATATTTACACAAATTTCTGTAACTTGATCAGTAAAACAGAATGAAAATCCACAAATCTTAATATTTACATCGCAACATTCACACATATCAAAATATGCTCTGTATTGTCGAAAAACTGAAATCACTAAGGGTTAGATGAAAATATATCTAGAAGCTTAAATTTAGAACTTATGATTAAATTTAATTTAAATTTTTGGTACTTTGGGATTATTCCGTTGACCTATCAACGCTTGCGAAAATGCGCTAATCCGTTCGCTATCTTTTCGCTACTTTTTGGCGATAATATCGAGTTTGGCGAAAATGGTCGACGGAATAATCCCAAAGTACCAAATTTTTATTGTTGTCTTCAATATTTCAATACCTGAATGCAGAGAGAAGAAAAAGTTAACCAGCGTCTTGACTAGACTGCCATTATGCTAAGTCACTAAGTTATCGAATGTTTTAGGGAAAATCATACCTTAAAGTACAGAAAAGAAAATTTTACTTAAATCTTCAAATATCTTGGCTGGTAACGCCTTCTTTTCCCAGTCTTCGAATTTTGTTTATCCCATGATTTAAATGTCTGATTTACATAATGCACCGAGTAGAAATAAACTATTAGAAAGAACTTAAAACATCCACCCCCTCTCCCAGTGGTGATCTAAAGAAATAGGGAGGCATTAATTTCTTCTCGCTTCGCGCCCAGAGTACAATTTATTATGCGCCGGCACTTCCCCACACAAAAATACCATCATCGCAAAAGCAGCCATCTGATTTTCATTTCCGTCTTCTTGTATGTCGAGTTTTCGTTCCAATTTCTGCTCTTCGCCGTGAAAAAAATAATAATACACAAGTGAAAAAAAATAATACATACATATCTTGGCATTTAATACTCGATGGCACGGTTTGAACAGTTCAAGGCATCAAACTAGGATTAAGGCAGTGCAAGAAACACGAAAAGTTGTGCTAAATGCCTAAGTTGGATGCTTTTCCCTTAGTTCCTTTCTTTCGTTTTCACTAGGGAAAATACGAGTCCCTATCTTATTTCCTTCAAGGGGGGTGGGGGTGGAGATGGACTGATAGGGGTGACAAAACGAGAGAAAAAATAATATGAAAATAATAACAAAAAATATCGCCCACGTACGTGACTATCAAACAAATGGCGTGCTTTACTGCGTTCAGCCATTGCGCTGAGTTTTGTCGTTGTATGACAGATTAAATGGTCGGGAGAAATTGGCACCGTTGGAGTCTTAAATGCTTCCATATATATATGACGGAAAGAAGTTTTTATTTTATTTATTTATTTATTTTTCGCAAGGGGGTGGAGTTATAAGGAGAAAAGTGCTGCGAAGGTAAAAATACAGAAAGCAAACAAGTTTGTATTCGCTATAGAAATGCTGCCACTTTTTTTTTGTTTTTTCTTATGATGTGATTTTTTTTGAAAGAATAAATAAATGAATTAAATCTTTTCTGAAAATTTTTGATTCGAAATGATGTCTGATTATTTTTTTTTATGTATATAAAACGTTCTTTTTACTTTCGAAAAAAAAGAGTACTTTTTTCATCTCCGAATCATAATTTGCATGAGTATGCTTTCTTTTTTTTTTTCTTTTATCAATATAAACTAAGAGCAGTTGAAAAAATTTATTCCCTTTGCATAAATTTAAAAAAAAGATATTTTTTCTAATTTATTTGTCGGTAAATTTTGTTTTCAATATGATTAATGACAGGAAACATTACTTTGTAGATCAAATATTTTAAAAAGAAGTCAAATAAAGAACTTGCATTTGAGTTAGAAAAATCCTGAAAATTAATTTAAATAAATATTTGAATGTCTATTAAATATTAAAAGATATTTCTTAGATAAAAAAAACTCATAAAGAGTAATTTAGAAAAAGAAAAAGCTTAAAATGTCTTCAGTTTTGAAAATCACGACCGCTTACATTAAAATTATCATTTACATCTAAATAATAAATTGTTAACAGCTTTCAAATGCCGAGATTTATCAAAGAATAAATATGTGAACTATACTGCCATTTATAATTTGTTTATCTATCGTCTGTTGTTCGCCTAAGTTCTCTAAATATTATTTATGAATATGAACAAATGCATAAATATTATTCAGAAATATAATTATTTCCATTATATACGCACTGGTATGTGCCATTTATAATATTAATATCCTTTTCCTTAATTATATTATTGCCTAAAACATTAATAATTGAAATGTTGTGAAATAAGTTATCAATAATATGTTTGAAAACTAGAAAGTTATATGTGATATATAAAGTCAGATATTCAAATTAAATAATGCATAAAATATATGTCAAAGCAATACAAAATGTGATTCATAAATAGAGTTTTAGCTAATAATTTCTGAAACTAGCTATTATTGTTTTCTGATGACTTATATATTCGAAAGTATATAATAAAAACAAGATACTACAAGTGTTTTATATCATCTTTGGTAATTTAAAATTTATATGCGAGATTATTTCAATAATATATATGCATTTGTCATTTAGATAGTTAAGATGTTTTGAACAAATTCTGAGATTCATAAATTTTATTAGTCTCTGACATTTTAATATAAATATGCATTATATGCTCCAGATTTATGACTTTTATTATGAAATATATTATTTTGTTGTAATAATATAAAATGATTTATTTTAATGTTCAGAAAAGAAAGTCTGTGCTAATAATAAATATTGCATATAAAAAAAGAAGGGGCGTTACATGTACATATCATATATTTTACATCTTTTTTTTTTTAATGAAATGCAGTAATAGTAAAATGCAAATTTCATTTCACTGGAATATTGGACTTATTACTTGAATAGATGTAAAATTATTATTGTTATTATATATAATTATAGTTATTAATATTAAGTTATTATATCATAATAATAAGCTATACAATTCATGATGAATTATTATGAAAGGCAATCCAAAATTTTACCAGTCAAGAGTTCAATAAAGAAAGGAGAGGGCTGATAATGTGGTCTGAGCTTTTATAAATTCAAAACTGGAATTTTTCCAAAAAGACCCGACTCTGCAATTGTTTCTGACTTCCGAGTTGAAATTCACGATGATCTTCTCCCTTCTATCATGAGTTTTAGAATGCAAAACGGATGATAGAAAAATCAGGACGAAGCTGGTCGATGTATGACAGTTACAATAATTAGACCATGAGAGGTTTTGGAAAATCGAAGACCCACTTGACTCAAAGAAATATATCATGAATTCGAACGATTAGAAGAATAATTTGTTTTAAAAAGAGGGAAAAAATTAATTTATCACATACATACACACACGTGTGACCATTGGAATATTTGGAAAAGAAAGACAGTCATTTCTTTTTCGTTAAACCGTTTTAAAGTTTATTTTAAATACACTTGTTTTTTAAGACAATCCAAAATTACATTGGAATCAGGGTAGTTTTTCTTTAAATCTACATTGCGATAGAAAAATACAAGTAATAAAGATAATCAAAGACGTCTATGAATTAGCCTATTTTGTATATTCAAAGAAAATTATAGAAACTAAAACATAAATATTAATAGTTATGAATAAGAAATGAATTGGATTAAATTTCAGTTATCATGAAACAAAATAAATTTTATTAAATAATTACATTTCTTTTCAATTTACTTATTTTGAATGTCTATATGATAATTTTGAAATCTTTTACATTATGAGGTCTGTAACAAGATTCAAATCATGAAATTGAAAATTTCTTCTCAAAAATGTATACCCATTGCTGTAATTAAACTATTATTTCAAAACGTTATACACAATTCTTGGCTTTCAGATTTAAAAAAAAATATAATTTAGGTCTTTAATTAAGTAAATTAAATAAGCATTGTTAATCAAACTTTAAAAATGAAAATTATTAATGCTACATTTTTTAATTCAGAATTAATGAGCATCAAAATCGTAGACAAAACTAATTAAAAACGTTACTTCAATTACTGTTAAGAGATGCACCGTTACAAGATTTGAACTATGACCGGCAGTTTGAACTGAGACTCAACCCAGTGAATAATATCTTAATATTAAAACTTCAAAAAGAAATTATTGATAATTTTAATGTAAATCTCTTGAAATGCTCTATGTATGTTTCATTTCAATCTGTAATGTTAATGTAATATATTTATTTATTGTAAAAGTGTTGACACACAACATAATCTCAAAAATTTTTTAATTTTTTTTATAGTAGTATTATGTAAAGTTAATTAATAAAATAATTCCACTTAAAAATAGAACATCACTTCCAAGCGAGACAAGTGAAAGTTTATTTCGAAAATTAAGCCTTCCATTAAGAGTTTCAGAAGAATAAATATTCTTTCTCTTGGCAGAGTATTCGAATCTCCAAAATCGTAATTCTGACTGTTCCACTAATTTCAGAAGGGTTTAGGTTGGGGGAGGGGTGGTGGTGGTGTTAAAATGAAACTAAGTTACTACATGACAATGTTTAATATAATGAAAAAAAATTACTTGCCATTCAAATTTAGAAGTTTAATTTGTAATAATTACTTTATATTGTATAATTTTCGATAAAATCTTTTGTATGCTCTGCAGGAAATAATTATTTGTGAATTTTGTGTATATGTTTCTCATGAAAGTAAGCTTGTAAATAACCTTATATTAATGCAACGTTTTCATTAATTTGTAAAACTTCTTGTCTAATATCTACTGGACTAGATAAACAATATGTTTGTCCCCCTAATAGGATATACTACTATTTGTAGTAAATTTATTCCAAAACATAAATTAAAACATATCTTTAATCTCCTTATTCATGGCTTTAGATGAATTATATGCCAATATATACCAACATAATACGAACTCTTCACAACTTACTTAAGACAAAACAACAGACTATTGCTATTTTATTGAAACATGTAAAAATTCTGTGTCCATGCTTTCAAAATATTTCACGGGCACTCCATCTGATTCGTTGTTTAAATTCAACTATTACTGGAATCAGTCATTTCCGTTAATCGTGGTACAATGTCATTGTCATCAAGAACAATAACATTTCTCTCTCTTATACTGAATTCTATTCATAATCGATTTACAAAGCTAATAGGGAAGTAAACTCAATTGACTGTGGAAACGAGGTGATCCAAGTTCAATCGATCAATGGCAGGGAAAAAATCTAGAGAGCTATTCGATAATTGTGTTGTATAAAAAAGAAGAAAAAACATGTGGTTTTTGGACAAAGATGATAAATTAATAATATTAAACTAACATTCAGAAAGAAATTGGTATAAATTAGATCTCAAAATTGAATCTCATTTTTCCCTTAGCCTGGTTATTTATTTATGCAATGGCTGTACATAACATATCTAAGAATGAAAAGATTTCCATTTCTAATATATTTTTATAAATCTCATGTTATTCAAATTTGTCTTATAGTTTGTAACTTCAATTTTAATTAAGGTAAGAATATCAATTGCACCAAACAATTCTTAAATTTTTTCTTAATTCAGTTTCATTAAGGAATTATTAAAGCTTTACATATACATAATTTTTAACGAAAGGTTAAAGTTTTTAATACTATTTTACTTTAAAATTTCAATTTTCACTTTTATTTTAATATTTAAATTCTTTCATTCAGTTACAATGGCTAATTTTCTGATGAAATCTTCTTTTATGAAATTAAAAAAAATAATATAAAACGAATTATTTAAATAAATATCAAAAGCTTCAGTTGAACTTTTTTTATTCTTCATAAAATTTGTGAACAAAATAAATAAAAATCTATATTCAGCTGTTTTGGATTTCTTTAGTATGAAATCCATTTATAAATTCCCATTGTTATTTACATAGAAAAGGATATTTTTATAACTGCACGTTTTAAATTGATTATCAATAAATATGTATTGATGAATCAAATGATTTTCGATCGGTTTCAAAGAAAATGTCTTCTAAAACACTCAACATTATATTTAACTCGAAGCATTTAATATTATTTTTAAATAATTTAAATTTATATAATATTTTGTTAAAATTTTTTCTTCCTTTCTTTTTTCAACTTTTACGCTTATCAAGGTAATTTAATATAATTCTTGTCATCCTAAAATTCAAATAAAAAATAATTATAATTTCATAATATACCAGCTGAATAGAATATCAAACATTTTTACTAGATGGAAAAGTAAAATTATTATAAGCATTTTTTTAAATGTATTACTTTCTTTGAAGGAGATAGAAATACAATGTTAAAGAAAATAATAAATTCATTAAGTAATATTCATAAAAAGAAAAAAAGACTTTCTTATTGATTGTATCATGTCATTTATGAATGTTTACAATAAAATAAATTGGCAAGCGATTTTTAAAAGAAACGGAAATGATAAAATTTCCAACTGAATAATTTTATTGTTTCAGAATTCTGACTACATCAAACAAATTTTTGTTGCAATTTATTTGTTTTATATTTGATTTTTTTTTGTTAATGACTTTGTATAAAAAGTTACAAAATTACTAACTGAATAGTTTTATTTTTCAACGAATAAAAATATATCAATAACTAAAGTTTATATTTTTATTTGTTTATTTTATGCCATTGATAATTTATGAATTTTTCCCATGTTTTTCAAAAAACTATATCGATAGACGACATAATCCACTTTTGACTTGAATATGCCTCACGATGCTTTCTAATCATCCAAATAATGGAATTTTCAATCAGTATTTCAAATAATACAATGTATCCGAAACGAAAGAAATTCTGTTTCCCCCTCATATAGCGTGACGATGCTCGATTTAACTCGGAGTCATTAATATTTTCACAAGGGCCAACTTAATGGCGTTTTTCTATTAAGTATCCATTGGAGTTTTAAACTTAATTGAGATTGTTGATAGGTATTTCGAGCTGTATTTGTTTAGCAGTTATTGAAATGAATAATGATTTTATGCTAATTATTGCAGACGGACACGAATAAAAAGATAAATGTTTTGATGTGAAATCCATTAATTAAAATTCAAATTAAAACCGTCATTTAAGATGATAAAAAGCATTAGTTTAAGAAGCTAGTGCTACAGCATTGCTTATAAGTTGATATTATTCCGAGTTGCGATTAAATAAAACTTCGAAAAATTTAAAGGAGACAACATATCTCTTTTCTTAAACATCGTAGCATAATGATGTCTCAGAGTTGCATATTTTTATTTTATTTTTAAAATTTACTCTTAATTATGCAACAGAGCTGAAATTCATACACAAAAAATGTTAAATGCCGGCGCAGAGCACATGATTTTAAATCCAATAATTAAAACAAAGGACACTATTGTTGCAAAATGAAATTAAACATTTCGCTTTTTTTAAAAATTGAAGTGAGAGAAAATATTGTTTCTTGAATAAAATTGATATCAATAAAGAATTATTTTTACAATATTAAAGAGGTGCAAATCGTTTTATGTGCATTGATTGTTCAAGAGAATTAGATTAATTATTCAAGAGAAGAACTTTAATTAACTTTCCATTAAATATCTGATTAAAATTATGAAAACTTAGCGATGAAATACTGTTTTTGCACTGTTGAAGAAATCAGTGTATGAGAAATTTGGTTGTTCTGTATCCAGCAGTGTATCTTGCAAAGCATTTTAAAGTACTTTATAAATAAGAATGTCACTTCACGCAGTTCTGAAGTTAAGTGGCGATCAAACAAAATGAGACTGTAGGCAACAAATTTTTCAATTTCGATTTTTATTTTTTGACTAAAGTAAGCATTTATGCAAGTTGATACAAATACCAATTTTTATAATGACAAATAGAAAAAAAATCTGAAAATGGTGTAATATAATATTTATAAAAAGAACTTTTTGGGAATGAACCAATTTAAATAAAAACTTTATTATTTATTTTGAATTATTGCATTGTTTCATTACAATCTGCAATATCAGAATATTTTTTTTTCATTTTTTTAAAGCTTCATAAGTAACAGAGCTTAACTTAAATAAATATTTGTTTTTGCACAATTTCAATCAAATATTTTTTTTTCATTCAGTAAAAATCACATAAAAAGTATTTTATTAATTTCTCATGAAATATTTCTGAAAATTTAGCCTAGAATCAATTCAAAATGTCACGGAATAAGAACCATGAAATAATTCAGAAAAATAGTGACCTAATATAATACATAATATAACATGGAGACGTAAACAATAGTTCAGATTTGATTTCTTTTCCTTAGTTGTGGGTCCCTAATTCATACCAATTTAGCACAATGATATTAGCCAAATCAAGATACAACAAATGAAATATTTGAAAGAAACGTAGGTTATAATATAAAAAGATATTGTTTTCTATAAATAGAATATTATTTATAAATAATTATTAAATTTATAATAAATGTATCTATGTTTTTTTGTGTATGTTATACAGGGTGAGTACAAAGGATGAACCCGATTTTAAAAAATCATATTTTCGAAACTAGTGCACATATTACAATAAGTGATACATGAATTTAAGAAGAAATATACAACGGGTTTTTTTTCAGTTAAAATGTCGGATGTGTAACTCGCTTGTTACATACAGCATACGTCCAATCTGAAATCCAGTTAGTTTCAAACATTTTATAGCATTTTGTTTTTTTATTTTTGATGTAACCCACCAAAAAGAAATCATTGAGACAAGACATTGTTTATGTACCACCAATGCGGAAAACACTGTCAGAACTTAAAGAACGCATTTGTGCAGCATTCAGAACCATTGACAAAGTGATGTTACAAAATGTTTAGAATCAACTGGATTACAGATTGGACGTATGCTGTGTAACAAGAGGGTCACACATCGAACATTTTTAATTGAAAAAAGAAACAAACTTGGTATGATTCTCTTTAAATACATGTGTCACTTATTGCAAATATGCAATAGTTTTGAAAATATGATTTTTTAAAATCCGGTCCATCATTTGTTCTTCTATTCAATTGTTAAATTTTGATGTGCTGTTCAATGGAATACGAATTTAAACAAATATTTTCTTGAGCCAATTCAAGTATTTTTTTTCATTATTTTTAATATTCAAAGAACAATTTTGAATATTTAACTTAGTGCTTATTAAAATGCGTTATGAAATATCTGTAACGAAACAGCGTCAGTTAAAATAATAACACAAAAACGCTGGCTAAACAGCGTGGAGGCGTAAAAACAGTTGTGCAGATTTGATTTTTCTTTTTTGGCCATGATCCAAGCAGGCATTTATGTCGAGTTAGCATAGCTATCAAAATCATACCACGGTGTAAAAAAAATAAACATTTTTGAAAGGCGTCGAGAACAATTACTGTCAAAAGTGCTGTATTTTATTCAGTCTTTGAAATTATTCCCCATACTTTGCATTCTGTTACTCTGATCCCATGGGTCTTGGGTGTGGTAGTTACTTTAAACAAGGGCGGGCTGAAATGTGTTATCTAGCTGTATTCACAGAGGTAGTATCCAATTCCGTAGAAACTTATCTGCAAACATTCCATAAATAACTTTACTACCATAGAGTCTAAACTCATTAATTTTAAATGCGACACTAAATGTAAATTAAGTTTGACCTTAAAAATATGCTGCTTGTTTCAAAGGGTGTAAGGCTGATGGCTGTTTCCCAATGATATTTTATTATGGTAATATTTGTAAAAGGCAATTGAAAATAATTCTGTAATGTTAAAGCTTTGTGGGTTGTTTTTGCTATTGAAATTATATTATTTTATGCATTTTTGAAAATGATTTGCATATTTCTCGTAGACAATAAATGAGATACCAGAATTCTATGTATTTTGGCTAGGTGACAATATCAGTTTACTGTAAGGATTTAATAAAACGTGCTTGTGTGAAATGTTATATTTATCCATTTTATACAAAGTACTATTCCAGATGATACTTTGTCTTTTCCTGTCGGTTATTATAAAAATTGTATCACTAAGCCTTGTTTATCAATTTTTATCAATTTTTTTTTTTTTTACTCAAAGGCTTTATTTGTGAGAACTGCACTATGTTTGTAGACATTATTCCCATTTTCTTTAATATTTTCTCATTTCTAATAGCTTTATTTATTGATAATGAAGGGTTATCTAGCCGATGAGAACAGATTGAAAAAGGTGTATTTCAATAACTTAAAAGGAAGGAAAAAAAATTCTGTGCATCTATTCAGACCTTGAACCTTTAGAATAACTGTATCTTATTTTACGGGTTATTTTGAGATGACCAGTCGTACTTTAAAGTCTACATAATTTAGCATGATTTTAATCTTAACAGGATTTATGCTATAACACGATTTAAAGTGAAATATGTATTCAAGTAAATAATAGAAAATTCATATTATTCTTTCTTATACAAAATAATAAACCATGCATTTGTTCTTTTTTTGCATGATTCATTGATTTTTTTTTAGGAATAATTTTTTTAATGCTTTAAATTGCAAACTTGCATATAATTTTTACAACAGACTTGTTTAACGTTATGCAATAAAATTTAAAAGAATTAGTTGTGCCATTTACACGTTCAAGAATCCATATTAGCAAATTGTATTATACTGCCTATTATAATTGAAATAGTTTTGTTTTTCATTTCAAAGCAATTTTACCGTTTAAAATAGGTTTTTTTCTGTTCCATTAGATAGTATATGTATAGTATTCATTAGTATTGTTTTTTCTAATACCAGGTGCTATAGCTGCGGTATACCACGTCTATTAAACCAAAGATCTCTAAAAAGCCCAAAAACAATAGCGGATCCCTTAAAATCTCAAAAACCGTAAAACTTAAACATTTAAGAATATGATTGGGAGAGGCTTGATCTGCCTTGCACCAAGGACAGTCAGCAAAGATCCACCGTCCGTATTGGAAGGTGAGGGATTTGGTGTGTCCACTCAAAAAACGAGAGAGAGCCGTTTGCTGTTTTCTAGAGATATTCAGGCGGTGACACCAACTAGGACTCCTATCAAAGTTCCAAGGCTGAACAGGTGGGACTCTCCAACGTGCACTCGACTCCATCTTTTTGATAGAAGAGATTTCAAAATAAGTTAGTGTTGCATCACCATGAAATATGTCAGCTGAGGCAGTCTTAGCTAAGTTATCCGCTATCTCATTTCCATTCAAACCAACAAATGAGGGGACCCATTGAAAGTGTATAGTGTTCAGCGGAGAGCATGGCAATAAGGTCTAAGATATTCATGCTAATCTTGTCCTCCACTTTCGTCCAATGAGAAAGATGTTGTATAGAGGCACGATTATCCGTTAAATCCAAATGTCTCCGAAGATAATTTCAGAGGACGTGTCGATATATTCAAGTCCCTTATAGATTGAAATAAGTTTGGACCTGAATACAGAACAGTTGACAGGATTACTAAACAAAATATCAGTAGTTCCTTCAGGAGTCTCAATGCGCACGCCTCTACCAGAGACGCCACCATCTCTTTTACTGCCATCAGTGTACATTTTCCAGAGCCAAAGATGGAATGCTATGAATTGTTTCCAGAGACATTTGTCTAGTAAATTCAGGTAACTCTGACTTTTTGCTAATCTTGCCCAAGAGATTAGTATGGAAATGAATTCGATCAGGGACAAACTTAATATTTCAATAAGGCTTTAAGGAATGTGGTTCCGCATCTCCAGAAGGTAGACCCATATCTTTTGCGAAGTAAAAAGGGCTGTGTTTCTTTAAACGCTTATTATTATGCCATGAATGAAGATAAGCAGAAGTTCTGTGCTAATCATTGTAGCTAAAGAGCTTGTTGTAATATTTTGAAAGACAGTAATTTCTTCCCAGAGAAAGAGGTGATAGATCACTATCGTACAGTACAATATCATTAGGGCAGCTATTAAAAAGGTCAATAACTATTCTTGAAGCACTTAATTGCACTCTTTCAATTTTGCCTAAGTTAGCTTTGAGGCACAGAAGTAAATTGGGAAACCATACTCTAGAATTGGTCTGATCAGAGAGATGTAGGTGATTCTCAGTGTATTATAGTCTGCACCTCAGTCTTGTCCATAAATATATTTAATTATGTTGAATCTTGTCCTACATTTATGTACAAGAGCCTCTATATGTCGATTGCTCAATATCTCTTGATCGAGAACGTAGCCCAAGTATTTGACATTTTTTGCATCATTAGATAATATTAGTTTCATTCAATTCCATTATATAGTTTAAAAATAAATGCTCACTATTTGAATTTTTATCAGATAACTGATGAAAAAAGTTTTCAAACAAGTAAATTTAGCTAAAACGACATATGCCTGATTATTCATGGTTGATTTTCTATTATGACTGTTTACATTTCAGAAATGATAGATATAGAATTGAGTTTAATGGTTTTTCACAAGTGCAATTTGATGCACAGTATAGTCCACATGTTCTAACACATAAAACACATTAAGAATTAATTAATAGGAAGAGTATGATGCTTATTCCACATATTTTTTATTATTACTGTTAATTCTTAAATTTGTCAATTTGAAAAAATGATGTAGATGGAGTAGCCTTAAACTATTAAAATTTCATATTTCGCGAACATCCGATCTTCCTTCAGTTCACATGTTCTGACATGTTCTTCAGTTCACATTCTGAGCCAAGAGAATTAATCTGAAGAGAATCTTATGTTTTTTCTCCACATATTTCTTATTATTACTTTTATTTTCTTATATTCATCGATTTAGAAAAATGACGCAGATGGAGTAACCTTATCTATTAAAATTTCATATTTCACGATCATCAGATTTCCCGGTCTATCACATACAGATAGATTTGCTTACTTCTCCGTGGTTATGGTACGTAGAATTTTTCCCCATCGTATATATGGATAATTTTCTCTATCATGCCTATGTATAGTAATTAGAATTTTTGATGACTTCAAGAATACTGGCTATATTTACTTTAAATGAAATATCTTATGTATATCTTAACATTCATGAGCTCCTATGTAAATATTTATAAGCATCAAATCATGTCAAGAATCAAAGCCATGTTATTTTAATAACCTACACCTGTTCTTACCATTGTGAATATGAACTATTGTAACTATGTCAAATATGTTCTGACTTCTAACTATTCTAACTATACTGTGTATATAAGCTATTCTAGAACTAGTCAACTCTCATGACATCATAGTGCTGTCCGGACGTAATTGCCTAGATAATTTGTCTTCTAAGTTTTCGTTACATTGTAACTTCCTGCCATGTAAATCATATAGATTTTAAATAGAATCTTTCTTGCTTAGTTTCATAAATGGAAGAAAATCGAGGCATTAACTACTTGGCGAACAATGTAAATGGTTAGAATTAATCAATAACGTTTAAAATTATGCAAAAAAGTAAAAAAAGCCAAAATGCAAGAAAATTTGCGCGATAATTAGATCCGTATCATTAAAAGGATTAAAAGTTTTTGAATATAAAAAGTGATTTTGTGAGATAATATTTTTGCAAGTTTGATAAGACTTAAAACTTCTCTTATCTTTTAATTCATTAAAAATTTAAAAAAATCATTTTAAGCCACACATTGCCATTTTCTAAAGTACATATATACAGTGTTTAGTAGTTATAGGTCACATGGTTTGCTAACACATATACACAGATAAAAGCACACATTCATCTTTATAATCGTCAAAAACAGAGATGAGGAAACATAAGAAGGTATAACTCCATGAGCAGTTTAATGGTAAAAGTCTTTTCTCCAAAGCATTTTTATTTTAAACAAAAAATTTTAAAAATTCATTTTTTTATATTCATAATTCACCTGGCTTAAAAAGCAAAACATTTGTATCAAAAATTTGCATTCTAAATATTTACCATTTAATGATTATAGCTTTTAATTATTTAAAAAAAATAGCCTGCCTTCTTTACAATGACGAGAAAAATATAAAAAGATTTTAAATTATGATAATTTCAAATTTCAATGTTCTGAGTCCATCATTAAAAGTAAATGAAGTCATTTCATAAATTGAAACGACACCTATTAATAAAGCAGATAAAACATATGCACTATTCAGTAAGAGAATTTCTGTAAAAAAGACCTAAAATCTGAAAGTAGAACTTTTTTCCCCCTAAGAATGTACAGAATATCATATTGAAATTAGACCGAAGTGCGTTCTCAAAAAGTTGATCATAGTCTTTCTAGATTTTTGTCTTTTAAATTGCTTTCATTTACGATAAATATTCAATTAATTTCGAAACCGATGTTCAGTTTTGAGAAACTTTAATTAAATTTACAATTATTAAAATATAAGCGTATTTTACAAACCTTGAGTAAATTAGAAAAAAAGAAATAATTTGTATCTTCATTAAAATAATTTAGCTATGATTTTAATGGAAAAAATTATGAAGAGAAGAAACAAATATTGAACGTTAAATTTCTGTATCAGTCAATTTAAATTCGTTAAAAATAAATTGGAGTTTTCTTCTTACATTTTTAGTTTACCTCTATATATCGTTTTCTTATAAAGTACAATAAAAAAATAAAATTGTGAACCAATGAGATACGAAACCAAAAATTATCGTCTGACATTTATTAAAATCCTCTATAAACATCCAGATTTTCATTTTTTTCGACGAATGTTTTTGTTATGGTATTTTAATTTCACATTGATATTTTCATTCAAAACAATTAAAAACTATTGTCCAAAGACAATAGTTAAATTTCACAGCATCTTAAAATTTTTTGGTTATCAGATTTTAAAACTGCCGGCAATCCCCCCCCTCTAATTTTCGAATTTTTCTCAAAATATTTTTAAACTATAACTAGGATAACTCATAAATAAATAAGTGTATTTCATATTTATAAACAACGTGAAAATTCTTTAATAAATATGAGGGATTTTTCTGCAGGTGTTCATAGTATTCAATAAAAAAATCGAATATGCTATGAAAAAAAACATTGCCACACCATGATGCCATATTTGGACACAATTTTCGATTCGGGTCTGCAATTTCGATGCAAGAATCTGTTATTCATCTATTTATTCAACATTTTCAAATATCATATTCGTATACACGAAGGCACATGAACGCATGGTCGCAAAATAAATTCAAGTTATTTTTACAGACAGAGGAGATTTTCTTAAAGTTCTAAAAATTTATACCCTTCATGGTTCTTTCTAAAGAGCCTGGCAAAAATCTGTTTTTCGTCCCTTCCTTCGAAAAGAATTTTCGTATAACTCGCTCAAGATTCTCAAATTATTCATTTTTTTAAAAAAATTATAAAAATTTTGAAGTATTCTCTAGTTGTAAATGAATGATTATATGTATCCAAAACTTCCAGTCAAGGGAAGGGGCAGTCATGAGTTCTCCGTCCCGGTAACATTCACAAGTTAATTACTTGTTAAAATACCACATTCTAGTGCTCAAAAGTTATTTTTACTCTATCGATGTCTCCTGTTTGTCTTTTTCTTTGAACGTAGAATTTACTTGAGGTTTAATGATTCTCAAGTTCTGAAGAATGCAAAAACGAAGGCACTAGAAATGGTGTAAAGGGATGTTGTATAAAGCATTTCTTTCTTTGTATGAATGTTGACTAAGATGCATATTTGCACTAATTATTTCAGAGGAATGCTAAACGTTTTTTTGTATTCATTCTTCAGTAGTGAAACAAGCACTGTAACTTTTTGGTCCTAGTACTATATGGTAATCCTTTGGCTTAATCCTTAAAAGTATTCAGTTTATGCCCTCTCTCAAAGTTTGATTGGTAGAGAATTCTCACAGAAAAAAAACCCTACTCGTGAGTAACTAGATGATGTCTACTTCCGATGTCTGTCTTATCTAGTTTCTGTCTGTCTTACAGATGACCTGTCTAACAGATGTCTGTCTTATCTAGTTGACCTAGTCTAGATAGATTGTTATCCTATTAACAGTATCTTAGATCTGATTATCACATACAAATGTTGTAACAAAAATATAATACATTATTAGAGAGTTTGGATGATAAAAAAATTATAATTTATATATGATATATAGTAACATTAACATTATGTAGTAACATAAAGGGCCCGAAATTCTATGAACTAAAAATCTTCACGATTTTTCACATAAAAAAATTGATAATTAAAAACAGTTCAAAATAAGTAGTGATCTGCTAACGAAAAAAAAAATGCATCGCTAAATACAAAATAAAAGTAATTGCAGAAAGAAACTAAGGGAAATGGTTTTTCTCGTGAAGTGAAAATATAATGAATTATTATAATAAAAATTCCAGATCTCAGCTCACTAGTTTTTGTTATAATGCGAAAATGACGAGCCCTCGATTATTGTTTATTTAGCTGTAGCTTTAGACTTACACAGAGTTACTAGTTAATCTAAAACAAATATAGATTTCGAATCGACAGGGATATGTTTCAACACTGTCTAGCGTTACAGACAGAGCTGGAAAATTATATATATTGAAAAATAACCGACATAAAAAATCCCTTTCCTACGTTCAATTTAGTTTTGAAACGAGATAAAAAATAAATTTCATTTTCAAACCCGTACTTAATTTATGAGATTTCAGAATTCGATAATGCACTGAATTTTTTAAAGAGTGCATTTACATAAAAGTGAAAAAAATATATATATAGGAATAAAAATGGATGTAAATTATTTTACAATAATAAGTAAATTAATTAAAGATTAGAGTAGATTTTTTTAATGCAGTCAAGCCCAATCAAGGGGCACCTCAGGCACGGATATGAGAAACTGTAGGTGGTTAGGATCCTTTTTTCGTGTGGGTAGCATCGTTTTTTGTTCAACTTCGCAGTAGTTGTAGATTCGTGTTACCTCCCATGACGGGGCTCATCCCCTGTCGAATGTTTTTACCATGCGCATTGGGAAGCTGTTTTAATCTTTGCCTCCTTTCTATCGCGGTTACGGTCATTCAAATTAACCCCAGTACTTAGGAAGGGCGAGAGTACTTCCAATATCTTATAATTATGATGTTTTATCTTTTATATAAAACATATCTTCTCAAAGTAACTTACATAAGATTATTCATTTCACCCGCATTTAAAGTAACATTCTGTTGAATACAGTGTAACAAGGTTCCTGCTTCCGAGTTATCACGATGATGCTCGATAAAATAACCCAACTGCTTAGGAAGGGCGAGAGTAATTCCAGTGTCTTATAATTATCATATTTAAACTTTTATATGAAACATATCTTTCCAAAGTAACTTACGTAAGATTATTCTTTTCGTTAATATTTAAAGTAACGTTGTATCGAACAAAGTATAATAAGGTTGAAATACATAATGATTCTTATTAGTAAATTCACATATTCTATGGATTCGTTTTAAGATACTAGAATTATAAAAAAAATCCCTGATAATTAGCATCTTAAAAATAAACTCGTGTGAACCATTTACTTCAAAACATGTTCCTCTTTATTTCCTACACCCTATTCTCTTAATTATTGCGAATCTTTTACCTCACCCATGAATTATTCAGAGAAGTTCTGAAATTTATTGGACGACCGAAAAATATATCTCGTGATATATTCAGTACCTTTTATCATTAGTCAAAGTCTGGGTTTTACGACCCTGTTGGGTATAGACCAAAACGCAATAAATTAATTGCTTAAACCGATGGGAAAGAGGTGAAGCGATATACAAATTAAAATGAGTCATTTTGATCCAGAAAGCCATGAAAAATGAATGCGGATTCATGAAGTGTTAATGCTAATGCTAATACTGGGGGCCTGGATTTGATTGCAGATGTTTATGATTTTGTGACTCTTTGGCAGTTGAGCATGACGAGTGTTTGACACGAGATTAAAAACGCTTGAATAAATTCTGGTTTTAGAGATGAGACAGGTTCGAAAATAACACCAGATGAAAAGGTAATTATATCAGGATTGTAATTTTATTCCGATTCTTGCTTCTAAAATGGAAGAAATTTGGATTTTCTGGAAAAAATATAAAATTATAAATCAATTTCAAAGTAAAGATAAATTTATTTGTTTATATTTTCTCGCCAGTAAATATATTTGAAGAACCTCAAATTCCTAATCGATGAATGGTGGGTTCCATCTCACAGAACATAAGTTGGTAAAACATCCTCTCACTATTGTGTATATTTAAATTGTCTACGTCATCTCTCATAACATTCTCGATCAGATTCATCAAGTAATCATAAGTCAAGCAATTATCAATATTAAGAGTAGTGGAATTTAATTTTTCTATATTTTTTAATAAAATTTTAATGCTTCCTTAAAGTATAAATACAATTTTGGATAATAAGTCCTTGCTTTAACTACCTCCCGATAATTTTACAACTTTAAACGAGCAATTTCGGTATTATAAATATATTTCGTGCATCTCGGTAACTGTTCTAACGGTTTGAAGTTTTATATTTAGATAAGGTTTTGCTTTTTAAGTTTATCTATATAGGTGCCTTTTTTGTAAAAATGCAATTTTACACACACAGAGAGAGACAGACAGAGACAGAGAGAGACAGACAGAGACAGAGAGACAGACAGACAGAGACAGACAGACAGAGACAGAGAGACAGAGACAGAGAGACAGACAGAGACAGAGAGACAGACAGAGACAGAGAGACAGACAGAGACAGAGAGACAGACAGAGACAGAGAGACAGACAGAGACAGAGAGACAGACAGAGACAGAGAGACAGACAGAGACAGAGAGACAGACAGAGACAGAGAGACAGACAGAGACAGAGACAGAGAGAGAGAGAGAGAGCATTTTTTTTATAATTAACTATTAGAGCATATTTGATAACTACCTATTAAAGCATTTTTCTTTTTGCTTTGATGCTGACAATGTCATATAGCGCCATCTCGTAAATTTTAGCGGTACTTGCAATTTTGCCACAGGATGATAAGCTACTGGCACCTCAAAATTTTATAATATGGGACTATATGGCGTCATCCGAATACGAATATGTTCTGCTCACATCCAACAGCAACAATACAATACAATTATTGTGTTAACCAATTCGAATAACATGTTAAATTAAATATATTCATGATCTTTTTATTTAAATTATCATATGCAGGCAAGATTGAAAAATATTCCCATGCAATCATTATGTGATTCGTATCTAAATATTTTCTTCTAAAGAACACGATTTTGAAAAAAAAACCCTGCCGAGTGAGGTACTAAACATAAATGACACTGGCAATACGTCAGATTTCTGATTCATGAATGGCGGGTTCAATCTCAACGAACATTCCTATTTCACGTAAAATCCAGTGGTGAAACGTGATCTTGTTCTCTAATACAGGAAGTTAAATTGTCTATTACAGTTACAGCTGTACAGTATGATACTTCTCTCAACTTATATGTCAGTTAAAGCGCTTAAGAGTTCTATTTGATTTGTAAACATAAGTTGAGATTTCAAAATGGGAAGTATATTTAATTCAATAGAGTTTTTTCCAAGAATCCTTAAACTAATGATTCTTTTCTTTACTTTTCTGAAGGGAATCAAAAATATGTGAATTTAAAGAATAAAAGAAGTATGATTTTGAAGTCTGAACTGGACATTGGCAGTATGGGACTTCTACTTTCATTTCTTTTCACCCTTTAAATGGCTGCAATTTGTAGAATGAAAAAAAAACAACAATAAGCATTAATGAACATTTTAATTGATATTAAACTTAAAAGCTATACAATGTAGTTAGCAAAAAATTATGCAATTTAAGATTACTTTTTAATCATATAAAATTATATTATTGATCGTATAAAATGTCAATAATTCTACTAAATTTTTAGTACTGTTGATAACACTGAGGCAAAGAAATGGATATATTACAACCAATTAAATGACTAAGGTTGGAAATGCTCCAGATTCTTCTTAGAAATAAAACTTTATCACAGAAAGCAATGCCAAAACTACTTGAACACTTTGCGTGAAGATTATTGAAATATAACTATTATTGTCAAGTGTTTGACTGTGGTCGAATCTTTCAACATATGCATAGTGTCTGTAAGATCAGCACCTAACTAACATTTTTCTAAATCAAAACTATATTTGATTCAGCTTAATTATTTTGATCTTCCTTAATGGAACATTATTTGATCTGGAAATGCCGTCTGTTAAAACAACTGTTTACTTATGTTCTATCTACTTATTAATGTCTGCCATTACATCTTTTTATTCACGTACCTTTTGATACCATTTCATGTACACATGGGACTTCGCGTACCACAGTTGAGAAACGCTGTATTAAAGGAATAAAAGAATGGAAGATAATTTCAGATAGGAATCAAATTTTAAGCATTTAAAGAACAGCATTGTGAGCAAAGAACAAATAAACTTCTGGTACGTTATATAGAAAATCCTTAAGAAAAAAAGTACTATTTAGTCTCATTTTTTTACTTTCTCTTATACATAGTATAGAGAAATTATAGTAATCGTCAAAAAATTCAAACTCGAGATTTCAACGAATATCCTCGTTTTAAACTTCCTTGAGTTCGAAAAACACATTTTAAGAAAATGTCCATCCGTCTGTGACAAAGATAACTCAAATGAGTTTTGAATTAGACGGTTGAAATTTGGTAAACGGTCTTCATATCAAATTTAAAATCTGTTTAGATAAAGTTCGTCTGTCCAGCTGTTCAAATACAAGTTAACACGACAATTACAAAATGAAAGATAAAATTTGGTACACAGATTTAATATATATAGTGAAGACACCTGTCAAATTGTGAGCCAAATCCAACTATGGATTAACCCTCTTTCGGTCTGTACTTTCAGAAACATTTAAACACGATCATTTAAAAAACACAGTGGTTTAAATATGTCAAATTTAGTTTGGGATTTTGTGGCAGCAGGTGAAGTTTCAAGTATTATTTTTGTTTCAATCGGTTAAGAAAAACGTTTCTAAAATACAAATGCTATTTTTGGATCCCATTAACGCATGCCAGGAATTATTCACCAAAACACTCACCAAGAATGAGACAACAGATTCAGTTAAAATGCTAAATTCATTCAAAAATTTGATACTTCGTAATTATTGTACGCAAATGTCATATACGGAAATGTTTGGTATGAAAATGTTTATGTGGGATGATCCACTCTCACTGGTTAAAAATATGAATCAGCTATGAATACTATGTTCTATATGCAATGCAATTTGTACCGAACCCCTTTTCCTGAAATTTATTCTTAGCCCCCCCCCCCCCTTCTCCTTCCACTTTTGACACGGGAAACTTAACAGCAAGCAGACGCTTAAACCGTCCGAGTTAACTGCAATTTCAGCTTTTACGTGTTTGCATGTGTCAACACTGGGAATGGATACAGTTTAACATATCGGTCGTTATCTGTTGCAGTACCACGAAAACACAAATCCGTTATCGGAAGAACTGGCCGCATCTTTTCAAATTCCCGCAGCATCCTTTTCTTAAACGTCCCGAACCGACGTTTCCCGAGCCTGTCCGAATGATTAATTTCGGCTTTTAAAAATATCTACGAGATTAAACGAGCCGTGCTAGGGAAATATCGGTGATGAGATAAAATGGTGACACGTAGCCAAGGGAATTAATTGGTGACGCCTACAATGAGATATGCTCGGGGGTGTGAAAAAATAATGATAAAATGATATGACATTATTTTTTTTTGTGCAAGTATAATGTCTGGATTTATGGCTAACATTTTTACTAGAAATGTCTTTTTTTTAAATTATTTATTCGTATGTTTGATGGCTCAAATTATCAACACGAAATAGGCTTATAATAAAGAATTCGATTTTAATTAAATACAAAGATGTTGTTCCGAGTGCAGCAAGGAATTAAAAGCGTAAATTAGATGTTTGATCATACCTAGGGTGTTTCCTCCAGTTTGATTCTAATAAACGTTTTAAATAATAAAATTATTTATGTAATTTTGAGCACCATTTCATAATTAGCACTGACAGATTGGATATCATTAATAGCTTATAAGCACTATTGAACTGACACTCGTTTCATAAAGAAAATATTCCCTACATTTAGGGTAAGTGTTGGAGATGATATTCCTGTAAGAGAAATATAAACGCGGGCCAGTTTCCCTTAAATGTCCTCTAGAAAGATGGCTAGTTCTATTTTTTAAGCTCCCTATTTACTACTAGAGTATATATATATACTTTAATCCCCACGTAATGCCATATTTTCTGTTTATATAATGATTCCCTGATTGGCGGATTTGGCTGAATGCAAAAGATCATACGGGATAACAAATACTGCAATCTTGGAATCATGACAAAATGGAATTCTATCTTCACCTTCAGTCTTTCTAAATAAATACAAACACACTGGTCACTCCATTTAAAACATTCTGATTAAATCGGATCAATCGGACCTCCACGACAGCAACTCAGGCGGAAATATGGTTAAATTCTAAGGGCCATCACCGGCCACGGCATAACCCTTCCCGTGAGAAGCACGTCCAATCATCGACAGGAGGATCCCAACATTTTGGTACCCACCAGGGCGGCGAGAACTAATCACCCTAGAGGAAACTTCTCATCCTCATAGCTGAGGGTCCCCCCCCCCGGTGTGAGCATAAATAAACATAAAACAAATTATTTATAAATCATTTGATTATCTGCTATGCGCTACTGTCATATGGCTCAATAGCTATTTTTGGCAATCACTAGTTTGCAAAAATGTTGATTAGGTTTAATTTTAATAAACTTCTTATGCATAATTTGATATTCATTAACTCCTTAGCAAATCATGTTAATCATTAAATTGTGACAGACATTTAAAATGCATTATTTTAATACTTGTACGCGGCTTTATACTTATTCTTTTTAGGGTATGCATGGACCTTTCTATCGGAGTCGAGTTTCCTGAAATCATAATGGCGTTAAAGATGTGACAAAAAAAGGAAGTAGTTCCCTTTTTTGCATTGTATTGCGCACCTCAAAATGCGTCACGCTTTCTCACTGCCTTCTTGGCATTTGAAAGTTTGCCGCCTCTTTTCCTTTGCCATCATCCTTCATTCTAAGCTCAGGAAAAGTCGAAGAGGATAGAAGGGAGTCAAAAAAGAAAGTGTTCGATTTTTTAAGTAAACGAGAAAGTTAAAGAGAGGACACTCCTGCTGACTTTGACATTCAAATTCGCAAATTTGCTCACGTACAAAGAGTTATTAGCACTCGCCGGCTGTTCTAGTGGAATAGATTTGTTTTAGTAGTACATGCTGCTGTAAATGGGAACAGATATGGAAGATTACGAAAACAAACAATGTAATTAATAAATTTTAATGAATGAAGTTATAACTGATATAATTTACAGGTATCCCAATCAACTACTCCAACCCACCTTGAAAGCACAAGTAAGAAACAGAATGATCGGATTGCTGTAACAGCATTGGTTGGTGGGAACAAAGGCTGATTCTCCTAAGAGTCATCACAGGTCACGGCACAAACCCTCCCGTAGGAGGCATGTCTCGTCATCGGTAGAAAATAGTTGATTACACACCATTTGTATACCTACTAGGATGGGGAAAATCAGCCATTATACTGGAAGCTTGTCATCTCCAGGTGCCCCTGGGTGAGATTTAGCTTACTGGTAATTTCAGTTTTTTTAAAAAATCTTATCTGTTTGCCGTTTTATCATTATTTTATTTTTCAGAAGACAAAATTAGGAATTATGTTTAGACCCATTGGCAGTGACATATTAAATATAAATCTTAAATCCACTGCTATTTTGTTAATCCATTTTGTTAAAATTCTAGTTCGTCCATTATACAACTCAATTAAAGGGCATAGTACTTTTATTACCTCACAGCATTTCGTAAGTATCGGGTGAACCATGCAGCCTGAAAAAAATGACATGTGTGAAGCGTGATTCATACGGAGCATATAACAAATATGATGCGAATCGTTTTTAATCCATATAAGCATGTGAATCCATATAAGCAATAAGTTTATGGCGTTAAATCCACTCTCTAGGCATACTTCATTGATATTTATTTTAAATCGATGTCAATCTATTAAGAAATTTATAAGACAGGGACAATTTTGTAATTTTAATTATTTACATTTCATTAGTTTTATCTTTCATTAGTTTTTAAAAAAAATATTTCAAAATAGTATTTTTCTCGATAATTAATAATTCTAATAATATCCTGTCCAAGAATTTCTGAGAATTTTCAGATGTCAAAGAATGTATTTAGGGAAGAGATAAAAAAAAATCGACTCAATCAGATGATTTTTTTTTAATAATTAGTAAATTTTAATGTATTAGAGTCCAAAAGAATAACAATCAGAATTTTTTATGTTAAAGAAATATTCTAATTTTTTTCCTAATCAAGTTTTAAAACTTTACAAATTTGGATACTTTTCCAGCAATCGAGAATTCAGAGCTCTTGATCTTTCATAAATTGAATTTTTCATTTAGATAAAGACCATGCAAAAAAATTTTAAAAAGAAAGAAAAAGTAATTACGGACGAAATTAATTTTTATTTCTTTCCAAGTACTGGAAAATGTAGAAGAAATTTGAAATGGAAAGATTAAACTGTCTTTTTGAAAAGTATACTTGTCAAATAAAATCAAACGAAATTCAAATTCAATGATAAAAAATAAACTCGAAAATCATTTAAACTTTCAATTTAATCAAATGAATCCATTTCTTTATTCAATTTTTATGAATTCATTCAAGCAAGGATTAAATTTTTTTTCAGCTTTTCTCAAAAGAGAAACTGATAAATTTAATGCTTTTACAAAATTTAGTTATTTCTACAAAGGCCCATAAAAAAGAATTAATCTGCTTTCAAAGAAATGCATAGTTGATGTCTTATTTTATTTATTAAAGAAGAATGAGTTTATAAATGGATGGAATATCAAACTAATTTTTTTTTCAGTAATGAAAGCAATAAAAATTCATGCAATTCATTTTGTCTAAGAAAGCCAAGTTTATAAAAAATGATTATAATTATAATAAAGATTATCTTATTCCCAGAGAAAAGTAACAGCAACAACATGTTAATAACATTTCCAGATTATAAGTAAATGCAATTTTTAGCTATCAATAAATGGAAGAAAATAATGGACATAAGAAAAATAAAAATGAGTTAATGCTCTTGTCAATGAAATGAGAAATGAACTAAAGTATTTAAAAAATTACAATGAAATTTCCGAGTCTGAAATTGTATTTTAAGTAGAAGTTTGAAAATAATTTAATTGTGCGTGCATAATTGGTGAATGGACTAATGGAATTATGAAGTAGAAAATCTTTTCTAATGCTTTTTAATGACAATGTTTCTTACATTGACATTAAATTGTTTGTTTTAATTCTTAAGTATGGTTATATGTTTTATAATTCTAATTGAAATATACATATGTTTCTTACATTACTTTATACAAGCTGAGAAAAAAATCAAAAATATAACTCGGAATATCGATTTAATTTTAAACAATAACCCATTATAGCGAACTATTCGTTTTAAATTTCGAAAAAAATTCGTTTTTACATGCGACAATTTTGGCGTTATTTAAAATAGTAAATTTCAGTTAAAAACAGTTTTAAAACAGTAAATTTAAAATAGTGACAGTAAATTGCCAGAAGAACTCAATTTTGTTGATATGTGTCGGCTAAATCTAGAATTTGGTGATATTGAATCAACTGATTCAAAGTATCAGGTAAGAAAAACTAATACAGACTGAAGTATCAGTATTCGGCAAGAGTCCTTCAATTTAATCAATTCTAATAAGTTATCTCTTGAACCTTATTCAATTCCGGTTGAGAGTTATTGCATTAACTTAAAATAAAGTATCAGGTCGATGGATTATCATCGAATTCTAGTTTGCTACTCGGTCTTAGAAATTCTATTATCATGTGTTAGACAGTAGGAGACGCTGTATTTATTCGATATTTATTATCAGGTTAAAAAATATCGATACAAACCAAAAGTATCAGTTCTCGTTTGTACTCGGGATTCGATCGATTTGATGAATGTTCTTTAAATTAAAGAGTATCAGTTCCACGTTGTTCATTTCCGTTCGAGTGATATTGTGTCGATTTGATAGAAAGTAACTAGTCGATACAGTATCACCTTATTTTGCCGTTCGTCCTCGGCAATGCTATTAGTATCCTTCATGTTTTTATAACTATTTATATTTATTATCTCTTACTATTATCTAGAATAAAGATATTTCTAAATGAAATTTTTACCTTTGAAATGTTTATGGATGGACTGAGAATAAATAAATGAATTTTGCTTCGAACTTTTTTACATCAGAAACAAATCGATAACTTAAAAAAAAATCAAGAATTATTATTATTACTAAAATATATTTAAGAGTAATAAAATAATCAAACTTTGAACATAAACATAATTTTACAAAATAAACGGTTTTAAAAAGTCCTTAAAAATAAATGTATTTTTAAATTAAACATATAAAAAAGAGAAAAAAAATGAAAACTAAATATTTGTTATGCGTTTTTTAAATTTTATGAAAACATGTACTTTTAAATGATTTCTTTACAAGACTAAGTGCAAAATTTAATTACTAACCACAGTTATATGTAACTCAATTTTAGTGGACATAATAAACATTATACATAGATGATATCGATTAATAGATAGTGCGTAAGGGAACATAAACCAGCAAAAATGAACGAATACATGAAAATTTATTTTTACCGTTCCATCACCAAAATATGTTTTTATTCAACTAAAATAGTGTGTTATAAAATGTATTGTTCAATAAAAGATTATTTGAAGGACCTACAGGGAAACAAGTATATCTTAATGACTTTTCTCAAACTGATATTGTAATTGGATTTAAATAGCTTTGAAATGTTCCAAATGTCTTAATTCATAAAAAAAAATAGAATTGATAATAAATATTTCGGTTAAATATTAAAAGAAAATTGGGTACCATTTTATATTTCAAGGTTTTTTTTTTCAAAGTTAAGTCAATTTTAATTCAGAAGAACATAACATTCTTATGAAAATTAAATATATGGGCATAAAAATATTTCGAAAAAATTAGCACTTATTTGCTTTGTTCCAAATAAGTTTATATTTCGGTAATAATAAAAAAATAATGGAAAATATACTGGAATATTTTGAAATATTTAAAAATTATATATCTTTTAATTTTCAAAAAAATAATATATTTCATTAAAAAAAGATTTTTTAAAGAAATGTGACGTATTTATATCGTAATATACAAATGCATAAAAAATTTTATAACCCTAAGAGAGTAATTCTCAAAAATGCTTAAAAAAGTCCACTGTTCCTTTAATATATTCGTAAGGGATAGAAAACTTACCAGTATCAGCATCACATTCAATCGAGTATCAGTATCAATTAGCACTTGATATAGCAAAATCGAGTATCAAACTAACTATTAGTGCAAGTGACACTAATATGGGAATATACCGTAGGACATAACGGCATCAATTTTGTATTTATAATTAAAATATTATTATTTAGGTATCCAGCTTTTGAGGAATGCTTCCAAATATCTATTTTTTTGTAAAAAAAATTATCATCTCTTCAAAACTTTGTTTTTTTTAAAATTCTAAACTTCAATTTGTGTTTATTTAATGTCATTCGAATTATGTTTAGTCAATGTATTAATTTATTATCATGCGAACATGTTAAGTTAATGCGTTGAATCATTGTCAAGCAAATATATTTTAATTAATGAATTAAATTGTTATGCATTCGTAAATTCATGTCATAATTTTAGTTAATGCATTAAATTATTATCAAGTGAATTAAATTTAATTAGTGGAATTATTTATATAAATGTAAATTATGTTTAGTTAATGTTATTTTCATATCCACTGGTTTTTATATGAGGATTTGGATTATAAAGTGGACAGTTATGTAATTAAATTTGGAATATAGGCAAACATCAATTTTCTTTTTTCGATCAAAAATATAAAATTTATATTTCCAGGAATAAGTATAAAAATTTAAAACTTAATTCAGTTCCTCTAAATGACTTTTTAAAAATAATTGTAATGCTTTTGTATCTCCTTTGCGAAAAACTCAAGCTTTTTCAATTAATGTCTACTACAAAACTTTAAATCAGTTTTAAACTTAATTTATTTGACGGTTATTATTAAATATTTTAATACATACCTCAAGTGTTCAAATGTAATATTTCAAAAATATTAAATATCTTTATCTTATCGTTATAATTTTGAATATCTTTTTACAACTTCGTTCTCAATATTTCAAATATTAAAAAACATTTTCGAAGAATTAATATGCATTTTTTTTTATCCTGACGCATATCATGTTCCTATCCGAATTCTCTGAATTTACAGAATAGCGATTTCAGAGAATCACGATTTTATAAAAATACGTTTTGAAATAAGCTGATAAAATGAAGTGTTTTTTTGTGCTTCTATTAATAAAATTTATCTAGAAATAACGACTAAAGAAATAATTATGCAAACATGCTTCAAGATCCAAGTCAGACAAAAAATAATTTTCGGCTTTCCCGGAATTCGTATGGAAATTTTAGAACACATAAAGCTTGAATATTTTTATATCATCTTGGATCCCTTTGCATTTTAATTGTATTTTCACTAACGATTATTCAATTACTCGTATTCTAAACATTTGAAGCATTTTTTTTTATTTTTAAATTATTCTATGTAAAAATAGAAACCATTTCTTGAAACGCCATCTAACAGAAAACCTTTAATTCTTTAGATGCAAACGATATTTTATAAAAACATCTAAGTAAAATGTATAATTTAAAATAAAAACTATTTTTGTAATATGTGATTTTTTTTTATTTTAAATTTGCTGAACCTCGCGTCTTTGCCAGCTACTTGAGGAATGTTCGTTAAAATAAAGTCACAATAATACAAAATAAGCTATGAAAATGAATTTAAAAATTTATATTTATTTTACTTATTATTCTATTTATTTTTCTGGATAAATAAAATCGTCTGATGAACTAAAATACGTATACGATAATATCATCTGGTGAACTATAGAATAAAAAAACTGAAAATGAAGATCCGCTTAAAGAAAGAGATAATGGAAAAATAAAACGTTTTCTGCAAACGATGTTATTAGAATTCAAATTACATAAATATAATTCTTATTTTCTAATTCATTTCGCCTAATCTACGAAAACATAAACCTTCTGGCCGCGGAGCAATTTAAAAAAAAATTTAAATTCTTTAGGAGAATAAAAAGTTAAAAAGCAATAAAGTTGTTTCATTCTATATTTGAAATCAGAAATGTTCAAATAATGCTTTCAGTAAAATGTTATAAAAATATAAAGAAAATATATTGTCCTATGCAGGAATTTTATTTTTACTTCTTAAAATATTTCGGAAAAATTATTATTTTTTAAAATTATTATTATTTTTCTCAATATTAGCAATTTAATTCAGAGTTTCTGTACAAATTTCTTTAGAATATAATCATTTGTTTTCTTCAATGGTGCAAGGAATTCTTTTTAATTCATTAGAAACAATATTATTGTCTAGCTTCTATAATCATTTAGATATATTTGTCATTTCTAAACAACGCCAAACTTTAAATAGAAATTTTTTACTTTAAATTTTAAAGTTCAGGATTCAGAACCTTTTCGAGTCGCTCTATATGCCAAATTTTAGGGTTATGAGTGGGATAAATGTGCTGGTTCTCGCATTCGCAGACAAATACTTCATTTTATTTATATAGATCTTTCTGCAAATATTAAACGATGTGCCCATTTAGACGGGCTGTCATTAACTTAACAATATCTCAGATTTGATTAAATATCATTTGATTTTATCACGTTCTTCGTTATGCAATTTTCTCTTCTGCAAACATTCGTTTCTTTGAAGTGGTATCTTCTCTAAATAAAATGTTCTTCACAATGAGGCACACACACACACAAAAAAAAAGCATTGCCAGATAGGAAATAAAAAAAATTGTTGAAAGTAAATATTAATAAAACTTTGTAGTTAATCTTGAAATGAAAATATAATGAATGGGCATCAAATTACAGACCTCAACCCATTGAATTTTGTTAAAATCCAGCATAAATGGAAAAGAAAGTTTAAGATTTCTGTGCTAATTTTTATTCATGCTTAGCTTTATTCGTACATAGAAAAACCTTTAAATTTATATATTCAAGAAATCTTGGGCGATTTTCTTAACGCTAAAACAAAAGTTGGAATTTGCTCTTTTGATAACGGCGCAGCGCAAAATGAACGAATGTTTAAATGCGCGAAGTATATATACTATAATTATAGAAAGATATCTTTCTCTCAGCGTTACAGACGGTAGTGGACATTTTGTATACAGATGATAAAAAGCAGGATTATACTTATATTAAGAACACTATCAGATGCAATGTAAGTGTTATTTTTGAATTTAATGTCAGCATTTGAAAATTAATATAAGTTGAGTTAATATTCCATTAAAAATATTAATTGTTATTTTTTCCTTTTGTTACCGTAATTAATGTTTTCCGTTTAAACGTTTTCAAGCTTTAAATTGGTTACATTTCTGCTTAAGTTGAATTATCTTGCATATTTACAGAAACCAAAATTTTACGCTGAATTATAGCTGTAATTACAAGATCACACACAGAATTTCATTAATTTAAATCATTGTCCTTATGGTTTGGTTTGTTTATATTAACGTCCCGTTTGAAGAAACACTAGGGCTATTTTCATTGTCCTTATGATTTATTGCATTTACTTATATACGAAAGTACAGACTGAGAGTTGGTCACCCCATAAGACAGATTTTGTTCAAAATTTAATAAGAATCGGCATTTTGAGTGCTACACTTATGCATATTTTTTTTTTCATCGAGCTTTAAGTCTTGCAGTAATCGAGTTGGGTACAAACAGATTTTTCTTAATTCGTTCTGTTCAAAATTTGATAAACATATTCAGATTAAATCCATATACCGAATTTCATGCTTGTAACTCAAAGAGTGTTTGAGTTACTGTGTTCACAGACAGATACAAGACCAAAAATATATTTTTCAGACTTCTTTTTTTAAACAAGATGTTGAATCAAAATCTAAAGCTCGAAATTTTTTGACGATCACATTACTTTCCCTTTACATGCTTCATGTTTAAAGGAGTTAAAGAGTTTTGCGAATAAGATTAGAAAAGAAAAAAAACTTGGAGAATGTACATTTCCCATTACTAATATATAAAATTCTGAGAATTTCATTTTATTTTATCAAAAACTTATTATTAAGAAAGCAAATTACGATTACAATGGCTCAAAGGATCCATGGAATCAAAGCTTTTGGATTCGTAAAATTCATCAAGATTGAGCAATTTGCTAAACTCGTAGTAGTTAGTAACGAAATGCAAAATTCTGTTTATACCAATCCTCCCAATCTCGAATCCAATAATCCAGAATTTTCATTTCTTTAAAATTACCTCGTTCGAATTGTTTAGCACCACACTGAATTCCTACCAACGAGAAACAAAATCCTCCCATTTACGAATTCCTCCTCTTCTTTAAAGAACGCTAAGATCTCACACTAAGTCTAGAGTGAAAATGCGCATCTCCGTCTAAAAACCTGGGTGATCTCGAAATTCAATTTAAAATTTAAGAACTAGAGTAAATAACCTTTCTAGGCGAATCTACACACACCATTAAAACTAAAGACCGAGATGGAAACGCTAAGGATTGAAAAGGGAGAGTTTTCCCTAAAAAATATTAACTCAATTACGTGCGTCTTTTATTTGGAGGGAGCGAGCCGTATTAAGCTCCTAGAGAAGCAGCAAAAGCTTCATTGTTACAGACGCGTCAAAGTTTAACTCCAATTAATGTGTTTGGAAACTGTAAACGGTCAATGCGACCCATTCCAGAATCTTTTGAGAAAATCCGGAATTTTTCTCCTCCTCTGCCCCGGAATTTACCGGGGAGTATATATTGTTATGGCTATGGTTTAAATTACAGGCCATTACACTTGGAGTTCTCTCTGCTGTGCCGGCCATTAAAGGTATTAAGTTGACTGTTCCTCCGTAGAACTGTTAGGAAAGCACATCTGATGACAATGGGAATTTTGGCCTTTCTGTTTGTCAAACGCATCATTATTTCGGAAGATCTTCTAAAGCTTTGGGGTGCTTTAATACCAGAAAGAGTAATCAGCTTTGGTTGAAACTGGATTAAGTCTTTTGCTCGTATTTGTGGAAGGAATCAAGGTAGTTTCATCGATTGCTGATTGGTTTTGGTTGCATTAGCTGATTTATTTTACTTAATCATTTGCTGGATAATTTCCCAATAAGAAGATGTTTTTTTATTTAAATACCAACGGTTTTGCTATTATTTCGCTTAAGAAGTAAAAGAATTATCCTTTCGATAATGGATTATTTTTTGATTAATCGATAATGGGTTTTTTTCTTGGATTTTTTTTAATAAATTGTAACGATTTTTAAAAAGAAATTACTCACGGTTTAATAAATTTGAATAAATCTTTTATTTATGTTTGAAAAATGTATCCACCAACGTATGTCATGATAATTTTCTTCTTATTACTATCATTATTATTTAATTACTGTTTTAATTATAAATAATTAATAATTTTACCAATTTTAGGTATTTTGAATTTTGAAAGAAGATAAATATTTTATTTGAATTTATGTATGAATTAGTATTATATTATTATGTTAGAGAATTTAGTATGAATTTTCAAATTAAATAAGCCAATGTATTAACAATTATTTAAACAAAAAAAAATCAGGAAGTTTCCTTTGTTTTGGTTGCATAATGGATATTTTTTTATTAATTGATAACGAATCATCTTTGGTTGAAATTGGATTAAGTCTTTTACTCGTTTTTGTGGAAGGAATCAAGGAAGTTTCATCGATTGCTGATTGGTTTTGGTTGAATTAGCTGATTTATTTTACTTAATCATTTGCTAAATAGTTTCCGAAAAACTTTCTTTAAATTGAAATGTCAACGGTTTTACTACCATTTCGCTTAAGATGTAAAAGAATTATCGTTTTGATTACGGATAATATCTTGATTAGTCGATAACAGATAATTTTATGTTTAATCGATAACGGATTATTTTTTCTTCAAAATACTTTGTTTACTGAAATTTTATCAATTTTTAAAAATTATAACAATTTTTGAAAAATAAATCATTTACGTTTTATTCAAATACCCACAAATTTGCAATTATTTTGTTGTAAGAAGAAAGATAATTATTTGCTTAATCGATAGTGGATTATTTTTTCTTGGAAATACTTTGTTCCATAATTTTTTTTTTTTTTTTTTGTAAATTGTAAAGAAAATATTTAAATTAAAAATAATTCACGTTATAATTAAAATTTGAATATTTTTATTTTTGCTCGTGGAATGTATCCACAAATGTATATCATGATTATTTTTTAATAATCACTATCATTTTAAACAATTTTAGATATTTTGAATTTTGAAAGAATATTTAATTTGTATTTAATCTGAATTCTCTAATAAAATACACCAAGTGATTAACAGTTATTTAACTGAAAAATCAAATATGATTAATTGATTACTAATTATTTTCAAGTCCAAAAATTTATTGATAGTAATTTATATATAATTTTACAATGACATTTTAAATGTAGTAGAAGGGATACTCAATTTTGTTCCCATTTGATGTAAGCATACATCAAAATTTATCTATTGATTTTGATTAAATTTGATAATATTTCGTGCTTATGACTGATTAATATTATGTTGAGTTCTTGGATGAACACAATTTTCTAGAATTTTGGAACAAAAAAAATTATTTTTTAACAGACGTTTGAAAGATCAGAAGTTTTTGCTTGGATATGAAGTATTAATTAATCAACTTCTGTTTATTAATGATTACAATGTATCAATGTTGCAATAAATGTTAATTACATAATTTAGCATGAATAAAAGATACAGTAATTTTGATTTGGATTTTCCAGAGTTTCAAGATTTTACACATACTTATCTAATCTTTAATAACTACCAATTACTTTCTTTTAGCAGATAATTGAATAATGTGACAATTTTACTAGATAATTTTATTTCGAATCTTTGAATGAGGATATATAAAGTGCTTTTGATTTCTAAGCCTATCAAAATGTTGAAATAGGACTTAGATCATTTAGTTCTAAGTTTAGACTAAGAATGAACTCTTTTAAATGAACTTAAAAGACATTTATTCTGCTTAATTCAGTATGCATCTCATTTCTGTTGCAGTGAAGTGCTTACATTAAGAAATTCTTCTGTCGGTTTCATTAAGTAAATCCGTAATGAGATTTTGACGGCTTTTCCTGGACTAGGTGACTGTATTTTTTTTTTTTTTTTTTTGAAAGCACAGTTGGATGAATTTTTATTTACTTCATGAATAAGGCTTATTCGAACAAAGATGTAATGGAATTTTTCATAGTTTTTATTTAATGTATTTTCTTTGTTTCTTTAATGCAAATATTATTTTGAAGAATTTTATGCATATTAATCTGAATGCTTAAAAGTTAGACATTATACATAAGTGTGCACATATTATAAATGTTCAGTTTTTTCAATGTAAATATTTTCAATCTATAAATTTCATTAACATTAATTTCCAAAAATTAATTTATGATTATGAGTCTAATATATGCACAGCATTTGATAACTGAACAGCATTTTTTCGTAATTTTTGTACATGCTACAACATGAGGTTTGGGATGATTTTTTAATAATAAATTCACATTTTACTAAAAAAATACAATTTTAGATTACAGACAAAAATGTATATTTGAACACAACAAATTTTGTAGAAGGCTAAAGACATGTTTCAATTTACTTGATATCAATATATTTTCCTTAATGCGATAAAAACAGTCGAAGTGATATGAGATATTACTATAGCAGCTTTAAGCATGGAAGATTTATTTTGATAGTTTTGCAGACGATTTTCAGAAAGCTAAAAACTATTTGAAATTGCAATTAAGAATTGGAAATTCCAGGAAGATCAGCAATCGTGGCTGGTCAATAGGTTCGACATTCCGAGGAAATATTTTTCATCAAAAAGATGACAGTATTGGCGGCTTTTTCCGTTAAATTTAATTAAACAATGAAGACGATGAATGTGAGTGATTAGGAAATAATTTTAAGAGAATAACCAATTTGAAAATTATACAAATATGTACTTTATCTATGGAAATTTTGCATCAGTCTTAAGAGAAAAGACTCACCCAGGAATGCAAAACCAGTTCCATCAAAGGTCTGATTTATATGAAGTATGAGCTTTTCCATATTCAAAATGAAGTCATCGTTTAAACATACTTATATTGTTGACATGCCAAACTTTGGAAAGTTGCATCTTAACTCAGTTCTCTTAATTTAGTCCAATTCGCGTAATTACCAGTTTTGAAGTTACATGCAGGACAGAAGACATCGTAATTGTTAGCCGTGTTCAGATAAAGGGAACAACATTCGAATCAACAGCATCCTATCATGCTGCCATCCCCAAATCAAGTTCAAAGCATCTGATTCCAAAGGATTTAAAATCACTTGTACAGAGAATTTGTGATTAAATAATATCTCGAACCCACTTCCTTAGAACCAAGAAGTCGCTGTTCTGCTACTAATCCACCACCAGTAAAGATAAGCTTCTTCAAAATGGGCACTTTTCAACAAATGAAAAAGTTGTTGAAAGGGTATAAGTAAAAACAAATTCTTTTAATTTAATTGATTCTTATAAGCATTTATTTGCATTTGATATTTACTTCTACTAGTCCATTCAATTAATATTTGAAAGGTACAGATTTTGAATTAAACTAATTTTTAAAGATATGTACTTCCATTTCTTACTGTATGCGAAACGTTATGGCGGCTCATTTACTTATAAAAAAATTCAATTCTTATAGATTGCATATGAAACTTTCTAGACATTTTTTAATACTGCTTTGTGTTACATATATTTAGAAAAGTAAAAATAATGGACTGAATATGAGTGTACGTATCATGTGAAAATGGGGAATATGCGCTGCAAAGGTAATCTCAATTTATATCAAATTTGCTTTAAGAAGTATAAATAAACAAAATTAACCGACTAAATTTTAAAAAAAAGCAATAAGCCTTTCGGGTAATTTATAGCAAACTCCACATAAAGCTTTAACGTTTAGATCATTAACGAAAAAATCACGAATCATATCCAAGAAACAGTTTTTATGCAATTTCGGTCAATTTCGGTCTAACTTTGCCTTTCGGTCTAAGACAAGAAGTCGCTATTCTGCTACTAATCCACCGCCACTAAAGTAAAGCTTCTTATTTAAATAAATTTTATATAATGAAATAAACCTTCGATGATTGTTAGTAAAAACATTTTTGGCACAATGAAGTTGATTTTTTTCTTCTCTGAAAAATACAATTATAGTGTGAAATATGTTAAAAAAATAATAACCAATTATAAAACGACATAATAATATGTCCTTTTTATGTTTATTTTGCTACAAAATTCAATTTTCTCAATTTTAGTGGTTTAACCGAAACAAAATTTAATTTAAAAAAATCGTTTCCTTTCAAGGAAATTTTTGATTGAAAGAAGAAACTAACACCTGCTGTTACCATCATAAAATCATGATATTTCAAGGAAATAACATCAGAAATTTTAATTATTATTCCATTTAAATAATTTGTCCAATTGTCAATCATATGATAATAGCCATTAATTAAATCAAAATACACTAACATTGGAATCGAGTACTCTGTAATTAACTTTTCAAAATACCACTTTCTGTAATTGATGTTAGAAAATTTAGAATATTAACGAGTTCGAAAGAAATCTATTCATACAAATGAAGCATTTTAAGATCTTTTTAAGTTAATAAATGAGTAAAGCTGGGTGTAGAACTTTGCCTTTTTTTTCGTTTGGTAACATTATTCGAATATTAAAGATTGCATATTGGTAGTTTGTTTAATTTAGTTTAATAAATGCCATGTTATTTGAAGTTTTAAGAGGTTAATTTTGCACCAAACTTTCTGATTATGTATAATGATAAGATCTCGTGGATGGTACATGAATAAGCTTCGAATTTCACAAACTTCACGTCAAACTATTCTCCTTGTGAATTCATTAAATTATTAGAACTAATAAATAATCAAATATAATTAAACTATTTTTTAAAAATTCAAAAAGCTAATACAATTAAAATGAGGCATTCTGAGATAAAATTGAGATCACATCGTAACTTAAAAGACCAAAACGTCAAATAAGACTGTAATGCAAATACATACAATAGACAATATTGCCCTATTAACCGTCTGACTGCGTAATTTTTTTAAAATTACTATTTAGATGCATTGTTTGCAAATAAGTTCAAATATTTTTGAATTAAAGTGAATTGATACTATATGTTACACAATAATAATATGACACAATAGAAATCTGTACTCGTAAAATTAAACACACTAAACTGCAAAAACCGCTGGATGCAATAGAAAATAGACTGTCAACCCGCGGAAATCGAGGGATACGCAGCTGGAAGATTTAAATAATTCAATCATTATTTAAAAAAGTAATAAAAAAGTTTAAAACACATTTTTTAATGTAAAGGATTAAATAATATTATCAAAGGAAATATAAAGCAAGATTATTTTTTTTTCAAAAAGCAAAAGAATTATCACTACAAGAAATTGCAAATGCACAATCAGCTGCATATTCTAAATATCAGTAGCTGACGGAAATTTTACGTGTACCACTTGAGCATGTTACCCCTTACCTACATTACATATAAACATCGCGAGTAAATAAAACATTGCTTATAATAAACATAACAAGCACAAACAAAAAATGGCGGAAAATTTGTTCTTACCTTTACAATCAGCAAATGCACGAGGCACTGGGGTTTAGATTTTAAATTCGAGTTCAAGAAGAATATTTTCCCATATATCACATCAGCATTACTGGTCACGTTAATTTACAAACGTCATAAGAAAGTAAAGTATTTTTCTAAGTAACCCGTAACTGGAGATGAGAGTCAAAATGTCTCCGCGTAGTTCATTGGCTCTGATTATCACATGGTAATTTGTCCTTGAATACAATGATCTCCTCAGTACATTCAAGCTGTTTTTTCGGCAGTATGTTGGCAAAAGTCTTAAAGGTGAGTTCACACGAGGCCAATGGTTGCGCGCAATTGTTGTCTCTGTATTGTCCTCGTGTGAACAGTTGAAATAACGTCGGTGGAACAATGGCAAATGGTTGTCTCGACGGGACAACCATTTGACATTGTCCTATTGCGGTCACGTGATTTTCCTGAAGTAGGCGTGACCTTCTATTGCGCGCAATAGTTGGCCTCGTGTAAACCCACCATATATCATAACCCCAAGTGCCTATAACCGAGTTATTCTTTTTCAAAGATTTTGTTATTTATGCATTGATTGATTCCATGTCTCTGAAATTGCCTTTAATTTGAATAATGTAAAAAGAATAAAGAAATATTCTTAAAATATTGTATTCTTTACTATTGTTTGTTAAATTTTAACAGTTATTAACATTAGTGTCAATCCACAATATCTAAACGAAGTAAATACTCGTTGAAGGATTGTTTAGGTTTTTCTTATAACATCTTTCCAATATTTAATATCACATTTAATATTTTTTGGAAACTATATAATTTCCAGAATGTAATGTGCTTCCAAAATAAATTCCAATGCTGTTTACAAAAGATAAAAAAGAAAACTAATAATGGTATCATTTTGATTCTATGCCTTTGGTCGCTTGAGGAAATTCATGTCTCCGGTTACGGGTTAAAATAACGAGGAAAATCAAATTCAAAATGCATTACGTTCAACGCTTGGTTTGAAACAGGATATAAAATTTCTATTTTCCTTGATCAATATAATTTCTCAACCACCAAAAGGAAACTAATCCACAGAATCAATCGAACATGTGACTAGTATTGGCAAACTCCTTGCACTTCGTGACTGCGTATAAGTGTCGTGTGTAATCGATTTGGTGTATTCTTTAACCAGCCGTTCCACTGTAAATTTTACTTGAAAGCTTAAGCCCACACAACATTTTTCAAAAGGACCCTAAGCTGACATGCTTATCTCTGGGTAAACCTGGCCACTGGCCATTGCATGATATATGTGACTCTCCACTCCCACCTATATATTTTCGTATTTATTCTACGGAAAGATTTTTTATTGGTGCTATTTATTGTCGAGAGGAAAAACCATCAAACCTCGGGAGATGCATCCAGGGCATCGAATGTTTTGAAAAATATCGTATAGCGGTTCTGAAGAAATTTGAATGGTTCGAATCAAAATTCAGAAAGTATCGGTGGAACGCACTGCATTAATATTTTAGTTTTGGAAGTTAGTATTTTAAGAGTGGATTTTTGATTTGGATTATTTGGTTTGCTTTCTGGTTCATCCATTAGTATCAGTTCACTAAAAAAGAATTTAAGATATTCACGTGAGAGTAATTGATTTTTAATAAAATACTGATATAATTAAGCATTCATCACTGGATATTTATTGTCAAGAGGAAAAAGAACCCATCAAACTTTGGAAGATGCATCCAAGACCTCGAAAGCTTTGGAAAATATCGTAAAGTGGTTCTGAAGAAATTTGAATGGTTCGAATCTAAATTCAGAAGGAATCGGCAGAACGCACTGCATTAATATTTTAGTTTTGGAAGCTAGGATTTGACGCGTATTTGGATTTTTTTATTTACTTTTTGGTTCATTCATAAGTCAGATCACTAAAACATGTGATTAATTGATTGTAATAAAAAATATACATATATACTGAAGCAATCATGACTTATATAATAAAATATTCTTTATAAACGGATAAGAAAATTGAACGGATTGCGATACATATTATTCTGGAAAAAGATCGGGAGGAGTGCTTCTCTTAGAATTTGGATCTTGGGTTCGGAATCAGAGGGTTTCCGATTCGAAACCCAATTCCCTCAGCTCATTTCAGTTCAATTAACGCCCCGTTTTAAAGCAACATTAGTGCTACTTTCGGACGAACCTCATAATTTTGAACGGTGGTCAAATGTCGAGGACAGCACATGAGCTGGCACTTCCCTCTCCAAACTTTTGCACCACACCAGCGGGAGGACGTTTGGCCCCCATAGATTTAAGGTTCAACCGACCCTCTTATATGACGGTTGTTTGGTGGAATCAGGTCTCGAACCTAAAACATTTTAGTTCCGAAGCCGAAACCTTACCACAGGACCACCGGGGTTCCGCAATTCTATCAAAGGTTATCTAGTGCGTGAGGCTGGTAAGCATTAAATCTAATTTCGAGGATAAAACGTTTTTCCGGTGTTCGCATCTGACGAGATTTATTCCAAGATGAATGCTGGTTTCTACTTTAATTCGTCAAATAAAATTAAACTTTTATTCATCGTATTCTGCTTCATAACGTAACATTAACTAAGCCAAATTAAAATAAAAAAAAATGTTTAATTCTATCATAACATTTAAGATTTTGTTACTTATAGATTATTATTATACAAAATTAAATAACTTTTATGCAAGATTTGGAAAATAAAACTTTCTATAGAGATAAGAAAACCCATTTTAATTTGTGACAATGCCGATTAAGAATATTGATTTCTTGTAAAATAATAATAAATCAGAAAGATTACAATCTAGATTAAGAGTAAAAAAATACTTTACTTATTTTCATATTTAAGATCATAACTTTATTTTTTTATTTGACGAATTAAAATAATAAGAAATATAAAGTACAAACCTTTAACTATAAAATAATATAGAAAAAGGACTTCACCTTCAGTGTTTACAGTTCGGGAAAACTGCCTCCAACGAACATTTTATGTTCTCATATAAGTATTTAAACTTTTTTTTTATCTGACGAATTTAAGTAGTAAGACCCCACAACACAGTGATTAAAAACAATTTTTCTGAATCATTTTCCATTTTTTATTTTTCACTTTACGACTATTTCACTGCTTGATATTAAAACTAGTTTTTTTATTACTTATTCTTACCAGAAGCGTTTAGAAGCCCACCAAGTTTTTGCTTAGGGAGGCCTTTAAAACTACTTTCGCATGGATTAAAAGCATCCGAGTCGTGACGTATCTATAACATGCTTAATAAGCTTAACTGGCTTTATCTGGACTCGTATTACCTAAAATCTGTATAGTCCTAAAAAAAAGTAAAGTGATTATTTATGTTCTAAATAAAAATATAATTTATAACAATTCTTATGTTCGCCAAATTTATTCGTTATGGTCCGAAATTTTATTGTTATTTTACCCGGATTATGATTCCGTATGATGTTTTCTAATTAAATGCTAAATGTCCCACAAATGATTCCCCTCATTTTGAAATTAAACGACTCGACAATGATGATCTACAAAGGAATGAAATCGTTGGTGTTTTTATTTCGGAAGGCGTAAAAATTCTGTACAGAAAGTGAAGAATGTATATACTATACACCTTCTATATTGGGTCAATGGAGATAAGTGAACAAATCACATAAAACTATTTTTCAAGATCTTCCTATGTTGTAATATTGTCTACCGATTTGCCTCCAGAAGAAATCATTAGGGTTAAGAATGGTTTAAGATGGGAACCAATTGGTCCTGTTTACATAAATATGGAATGGTTAAAAATAATGAATTTATTCTCTAACCATTTCTAGAGAAATGCAAAAATCGCTCAGATTCTCTGTAGTCGAAGCCTGCCTTACATAAACTACAGATTATATGGTCAATCAATTCACGCTTGTAATGTGGCGACAAATTGGTCAAATTCACAATTTGTTTTTTCAAAAGTGATCATTCCTTGCAAAAAATGCTTCAGAGCAATCTTTTAATGGATTCATCTTCGACAATAGAATACATAAAGCCTCCATTTTCATCTAAATTTGAAACATCTGTATGGGATCTTTAAAATGTGATGACAAATTGTTCAAATTCACAATTCGTTTTCAAAAGTGATCATCAAATTCTGTAATAAAGGCTTCAGAGCCACTTTTAAGTGATGCATCTGCATCAACAGAATATAAAGTTACCATTTTCATCTAAATTTGAAACTTCTATATGAGTTCTTTACAATTCTCAAGACAAATAAACTTATTCTTGTGTACAGCCGACCACCCTGCCATCATTGAACGAAGTAGTATCGACAGCATTTGTTGACTTCTGTCTTTATCATAACATCTCCTTAACACCGGCCGTTTCAACTGACATCCTATTAGAGACAAATAGCCCTCAGCCATGAAGTGGTCAGTCTCTGACCTTCCCCTTCAACTTCCGTACAACTATCATCTTGTTAAACGAAGAGCAGGCCACCACTTTAAGAAAATATACTCAAAATTCTCAATATACACCAAAACAATCCAAACACTAGATAAATATACTATAGGTATCATTTGTTTTATCGGCTTCCATTAGAAGAAGAGTCCATTTTAAGTGAATAAATATCCTGTAATTCATTATAAATTTGCTTTTTATTCATTAAGCAGAATAAAAGAGAAATGCAAATCTTTGATTCCAGCACCAACCCAATGCTCGATCACAGGTTAAACGCGTCAAAAACAGGCCCAAACATTACATCCAGCACCTCGAAACATCCCTAACAAAGAATGCTCACTACACTTTATGCCTTTCTCTGCATTCATTCACTTTGTGTTCTGACTTCAAAATGAATACACGAACTCGAACAAAAGGGCATTCAGGTTTAAAACTAATTCGTCACATTTTTAGACCACAACAGCGAAAACAAAGTTGATTTCCATAGAATTCCTCCATTCACTCATCAGGTATAATTGCAGACATGCATGGCAGGTCCGCCATTATTACCAACGCCTTTGAAGCATCATAAAAAAGATAAACCCAGCATGGATTCAGATGCTCTTCATAGAATAATACGCACCTAAGCCTTACCTTCTTCTCGTTCATCAGAACAGGCGCTCCAAATTGCGATGGTTCATTAGTAAGGTTATGGCGCCTTAATGATTAAACCGGACCAAATGAAGTCTTACTTAATGAAAATCCTCCATCCAGAGATTGATGAAAAAGGTTGGACCAGAATGTTTTGCCACGGATGATGAATGTTCCATCACCTGTCACAAATTTTGACACAAGATGAAATTAATCGTTGCCATCCGGCAATACGCTGATGAAAGCGACATCGGTTAATAATCGTAATCATCATTATAGGAATTCGGTATCTGGTTCAACTTAAAAGGGGGCGTTTTAGGGACAAATTATAAAGGAAATGATGATGTTAGATATACCTTCGGCAATTAGGTATTTTTGAGAAAGATAAATGGGGTTGAGTAATTTAATATTTACGAGATGGCTATGAGGGTTAAATATCATTATTTAGTTGTGTAGCTGTCGCATTAAATTTTTGTATTTTTTTAAATGTCAAACACAAAGCATTCATTTTTATTTTGAAATATGAACAACAGTATATATTTTAATTCATCATTTTTGGCTTAAATTATATGCCATTAAGTACTTGACGGGTGTAGAAGTGACGAAAAAAGTCGACGCTATTGGAATCCGGTTTCGATTAATCATCGTAATAATGTGTTGATACCGGGCTTGAAAAAATTATCGATATTTTTTTTTGGTGCAAACATATGCATGAAAAATTTGCTCACCTTTTTATTGATATATCGTTTTAATACTCGATTATTTTTCGAAGATCGACAATATTTTAATACAGGTCACCTTTGACTATTAGATAATTTACCACGGATATTGACTCGTAATAATTTCTATTAAATTTCTTATGCATAATGTAATATTTATAACTCCATCGGCAAAGCATTTTTAAATATAAAATTTCAATTAATATAAAGGAAGTGTTATTTTAATGCATTTGTTTTTATCCCATGGTATCATGGTAATCTGTATATATTTTAAAGATTTAGACACATGCAGTAAATTCGAATTATTAGCGCTTTGAATTCAAACTTGATATACGCTAATTTCTGCGTTGTTTGGGGTACCCAGGGTCTAATATCCGTAACTTCAATTTTTCTTAAATTTCTTCTTAATTTTTTTTTATTAGTTTTTCATTTTCAAAACGAATATTTTACTTATCAAACTAAAAAATGAAATTCTATGCTTTAAAATTATATCCAGATAACAATCGTCACATCTTTCTTCAATAATCTAGGATCGAATTCACTAATAATTTTACTCCCCGCAGAGCACATTTAAATTCATTTTTAATCATTTATACATTAATCTCTTTACTTTTTCCTATATGAAATATACAATCAAAATGTATTATGATCTTCAAAAAATCCGATCGTGCAAATACTGCTGAATCTCATGTTTTAGTCTTTTTTAAATAGCCCATTTTGCACCCAAACGCAAAGCCCATTTTTGGAATCATGTTTGTCTGAATAGTCACTCAAAAACTGCTTTAACCCTTTCTATGGCCGTGGGAAGTATGCTTCCCACCAAATTTATCAATCTTTGTATAAAATTATGAAGGTTGGCATAAATTCTGACAAATTATTTTAGTTAGTCAGAAACTTAGACGCTTTAGTTCTTTATCTCAGACAAAATGATGTGTCTTGATTTATTACTTAATTATTGATTAACCAAATTAATTAATTAATCTAAATTTATCTAATAAGCTAAATGAATCCCTTTTCTTATTCTAATTTCAAGCTTAAAAATATTTTAACATAATATGACTAGAAAAAAATGGCCCTTTAAAGGGTTACATTAGATGAATGAAATTTGGCATGTGGTCGTTAAACCAACTCTCTAAATATCTATCAAATTTTTATTACAATCGATTAAAAAAAGCCTGTTTGTTCTGGTTGTCATTTAATTACGTACAGAAGAACACTATAACTACAAAACGCAAAGAGCCTGTTTGGATAAAATTTCGTACTTAATTTTATTATCTAAAATTTAGATTCTTATAAAATTTGGAATCAAATTTTTTAAAGGAGTTGAGTAGTTCGGAAGCATGTATACTCCATAACTAAAAATAAAATAAAACGTAAATAAATGACATTTCGTATGTGATATTGTTATTAAAATAGCAGTTTCATGTTAAATTTTAATTTCAATTAGTAGAAAAAAAAGCGGTCAACATGTATATTCCGTCATGTATATTACGAATCCCAAAATGCTCATATACGGGGCACTGAAAATAATGTTGAGCTTTAGTGGCTTTTTACGGCCTTGCCTATTGTCCACAATTTTATTTGTAGGAAGAAGTTAGGCAAAACACCTATATTACAAAAGATACTAGAAAGTTACAGGACTTTTAACGTTTCTAATTTTCATGGTGTATTTAATAGTAATTTTGCCTTTTTTTTTTTTTTGTCGTGTGACTATTTTAAGCCAAATTTTTGAGCAGTAGCTTCTGAGGGTAAAGACCCCTGAGCACCCGAGGGCAGAAGTCTGACTTCTAGCTCAAATGAAGATAGCACACACACACACTCGCTTGCACAACCCCTTTTTACAGGGGGGCTCCTTCACGCATCTCACAGAGAGAACATAGGGTAAAGAACAAACATGCCCGAACCAGGACTGGAACCCGGAACGCCCAGATCACGGGGAGGACGCGCTGCCCCTAGGCCAGGCCACCGGCTAATTTTGCCTTCATATTCGTTTAAAAATGTATGAATGGCATTTTTTTTTTTTTCATATTCCAAAGATATTCCAAATAAATATTTAAATTCATGTAAAAAAGACCGGTGCTTTTTTTTTAAAGAACAATTTTTCAAAAAAATGTATTAAATTTTCATAACACTTCCTACAATATGTACCAATAGCTGAGAAAAACCATACGGAAGGAAATAAAATAATTTTGAAAGGTTTTTATTTATATAACAAAAGCTTTGCTAAAATTTCTTGAAATATAGATTTGAATATAAATATTATATTTAAACACTTATATTTAGGTAGAAAATTCCCATTATTTGACTTAAAATCAGCTCGGTGTTATCAGATTTTATTCCTTCCTTTCTTTTTACCTTGAAATATTTACTCGCGCTTTATTTTATAGATGCATTATTCATGGCATATTGTGGTAACGATTTTTCAGTAACTGCTAACGGAGCCGAGAAAATTTATTCAAATATTTTCATCGCTGCAAAAAATTGGATGCAAGTTTCTGGAAACGTTATATTAAAGCGGGAAGAAATACTTCATGATATTGGCAATGAATGCTTCATTCTAGAAATAACGTTTTTCTCTAAAGAATCTAATTCTTTTTAGAAAGCGATATGGAGCATTTTCGAAAACTGAACAAGGCAGTTTTAGATTTTGTATGAAATGAAATCAGAATGCATTTGATTACTGATTTTAATTCTTTTAGGTAATTGGATAAACAAAAGCGTAATTTTTTATTTAGTTCTGAGAAATCAAAATAATAAACATGCAGATATGTTTACTGAGATTAAATGTTAATTAAATAATTTCAATTTTAGTTTCGGACGTTTATGCTGTCAGGTTAAGATAAGATAGTTTTAGACGATTTAAGTGATTTAAAACCTCAGTTTAATTTCCATGACATGTGTTATTGATTCAAATTTTAATGCCTGAATTTCTTTTATTGTATTTTGAAATGTAAGCAAAGGCTTTCTGCTTCTTATTCCAATGAGTTTGCTTATTTCTAAAATATTCATATGTCCCCTTTTTGGAATGTAAACTATTGCTTTTTCTTATACGCTTAATTTTTTTGTTTATTTGTTTCAAATGTTTTTATTTCATTTTTGTTGGTTTTTGTTCTGTATAAAATTTTCACGCTCATTTGTGATTTTATTATCTTTTTGTGATTATGGTTGACGCATAAATGCATACATGACTGGATGAAAATAATTATTTTATATTTACCTGCATTTTTTTGCTGGAAACAATAAATTGAAATTATCAAATTTATGAATAATCTATATATTTTTAATAATCGTTGAAATTAAATAGCCAGTCACCCAGGAATATGTATTGATTTAATTTTCACAATTTTTATTTAATATAAAAGGTCATGATCTTTAGATAGCCATGGATTTTTACCTATCTACTACAAATTCTTAATTTCGAGGGAAATCTCTGAAACACTACTTCAAAGAGCACTCTTTATAACGAAACCCCTGTACAGTATTCCCCATCTACATTCATAATTTAGATTTTGCTAATTTTATTTCATATTAAAGTTATTCATTTCTAGATATGTTATAAATGATTACACATCCCATACCATTCTAATTTTTTGTGAGATGTTGCGAGATATAAATACGGGCCGCGGTGGCCTGATGGTAAGGTCTCGGATTCGGAACCGGAGGGTTTCAGATTTGTGACCCGATTCCACCGAAGAACCGTCGTGTAAGGGGGTCTATTGCACGTTAAATCCGTCATGACCAAACGTCCTCCCGCTGGTGTGGTGTGGAGAGGGGGGTTCCATCTCAGGTGTTGTCCTCGTCATCTGACCGCGGTTCAAAATTACGAGGTCTGTCCCAAAATAGCCCTAGTGTTGCTTCAAACGGGACGTTAATATAACCAAACAAAGCGAGATATAAATTTAGCAGAAACTTCAATCTTAACATGGGTCTTATTTCATTAATATCCATACATTACAATTCAATCAGAATGTTCTGCGTTTATTTTTAATTCAAAATAGTACTTTCTTTTGTTGTGATAAAAAGTAATTCATTCAGTTATTTGAAATGATCAGATTACTACTTTTAATATGGTTTGCTCACATATGATCGACAAAGGCGTCTGGTAATCTTTTATTTCAAATGATAATTTAGTTATTGCCAGTTTTTTTTCTAGAAGCCAGCTGGTTCGTAGGTAATAAAGTCGATATTTAAAATCTGAGTAATTGTTTAGATATAAAATTATGTCCATAATTCCATCAAATTGGAAAACATTAAAGCTGCGCTCTTTTAATTATCTTACGTAAGTTCTGTTTATTATGTAAATGGATTTTCTAATGGAGACCGTTTGCATAACATCATAGTTGTATTAAAAAGGAAAATGTCCGAATCATCTATCTTCTAAACATCGCGCGGCACTGGAAATTCGCTTTTTTATTCGTCTTATAAACTACAGATATATTAAACAGGGTCCTATTTCTTTAGCTTACAACATTGAAAGGAAACAAAGGGATTGAGAATCTAATGAAATTATAAAAATGGTCTGAATTTTAGCACAATAATATAATCTGTTGTTGGAAATTAGGAAAAAGATATTTTTTTAAAAATTCTGAAATTTAAGAAGAATATGCATGACCTTCAATTTACATCATTAAAAAACAATTTTATAAATTTTGAAACGGCGTAAAGTTTATTTTTGTTTTATATTTTTTCCAAAGTTATCAGCGGAGAAAGCTTGAAATTCAACTTCATTTTTAATCAAAATTTCAAAAAAAAAAAAAAAAAAAAAATCGCTTCGAAGTACACATTTCCATCATCCAAAATACATATGTGCCAAATCTGATAACTAATCAAAAGTCTAATCTATAGAGCATCAACACACAGGCACATATATACACATATTCATCCTTATTATTTGTAGATATATTAGATACATTTATTTAACGATTATTAAACTTGATTTAACATTTAAAATCAATGAAATTCATTTTATATGTTAACGCAGTGTACAAAATGCAAAGAATCTCAATAATAAAATATTGCTTAAATTAATATGGCATGAAAAGGATGTAAAACTGTTAAAGATTAAACTTACCTCATATTCACTATACAATGGTACTCATAATAAACTTGAGATGTGGTTTTAGGCAGAGACTCTCATCGATTCAGTCTTTAAATTGACTGAAGTCAAACATTTTATAACGGGAATTTAAAGAAAAGAACTGTAATGGTAATCTATATATAGTGTTATAAAGTGTGTATTCTCAAAGTATATACTATTATAAAGTATATATTATTAAAGTATATACTGTTATAAAGCTATGCATTGTTATAAAGTATATATTATATTGTTATAAAGCGTATATGCCCATTCTTATAATAATTGCTTTGCATAAAAAGTCACTATAATTATTTAATTTCATAAGGGTGTGTTCTGTGGGAATTTTGCCTACATAATACCAAAAATATCTCAATAGTGTGCAGTATTCCTTTTCTTCCAGTCTCTTGACTTCAAAACTGAAAACTTCAGTTTCCTGACAGTATTCAGCGAAATATCCACTATGGATGAAATCCTGGTTCATTTTAAATCTTAAGGTGGGTTTACACGAGGGCAATGGTTGCGCGCAATTATCGTCTCTCTGCTGTTGTCTCTGTATTGTCCTCGTGTGAACAGTTGAGACAACGTCGGTGGAACAATGGCAAATGGTTGTCTCGACGGGACAACCATTTACCATTGTCCCATTGTGGTCACGTGATTTTCCTGAAATAGGCGTGACCTTCTATTGTGCGCAATAATTGGCCTCGTGTGAACACACCTTTAGAGAATTAAATATCCTTCTGGTGGTGAGATACGTGAGTTTAAAGGACGGAAAAGGGGCGATACATGCATTGATCTCGTCATACTGACCACAATCGAATTGCGAGACCCATCCTTAAATAACTCTTGTTCAATTTCAAAAGCAGTAGAGCATTAATCTTACAAACTTGAAGTTGCAATTGAAAAAGCAGTCAACTGACGATCAGTTGGAGAGATATTTCTTAAGATATTAAAAAATTTTAAACACTTTTGTTGTATATTAAGCTTAATACTTGAATCTTAAATTACTGGACTGCAAATAACACTCATTATATTGTTGGATTCCAAGAACATTAATGAGCCTAATGACCAGATGTCCAATCTTTTGTAAAACATAACCTCAGAGTTTTCAGCAACTTATAAAATTACTTTATGTTAAACACTTAGAAAAGAATTAACAGTGAATAGAAATCCCATGTTAAGGCCTCCTCGTTCTCTTCACTTTAACAATCCAACCTTAATGTATTCATAGTCACAAAAAAACTCTCTTCAAACACAATTGTATTGATCAACTGGCTTTTCAACTCCTTTCTTCACCAACAGTTAAGACAAGACGCCAACTGCGGCATTATTAAAATTCCTGAGATAAACTCCAAATCAGTCTGCCCAATTTTACAATCACGCGAGTGCTCTCTTAAGTTTCATGTAGAAGCGCCGCCACAGACAGAAGCTACATTTTGACTGACAGCTCGGAAAACACCGTTGATGCATCAGACACACTGATGACCTTTTGCAATAAAGGTCAAGGGGCTTGGATCTTGAAAAAAAATAGCGGGAAATTGTATCCATAAATGCTGCTGCTAAGGAATAGAAGTTGGGAATAAAGGATAAAAATGTTGACGATGTTTCTTGATGCCCAGTGTCATTAGTGCTCCGAAGGTAACAGCTGTTTGATGTCCAGCATGACAGGTGGGGTGAAGGAATTGCAGAGAACCGGCTTCATAGAACAAAGTTTTGGTTGTTTTTTTTTTCTGTCCTGGTCTTTTATTAGGAAATGTTTCATTAGAGTGCTTTTGTTTCTTTTGATTGTTGTTTCGAAAGTATGCGTGAATAATGAAAGAGAGAGAGAGAGAGAGAGAGGAAAAGATAGAGGTAGAATCCATGGTTTAGTTTGTTGTACAGTTTTTCTTCAACAAGAGGCCTTGTACATTTAATTCTGACTTTAAATGATGGAAATGTATTTAATTCTTATGAAAGAATTGTAATGTGTATTCTAATTGATCGAATGATGATACTAAAAATGTTGGAATAATTTTCCTTACTCAGTCAGAATTTGGCTATATATATAATTAACTTTGTGATTAGATTTTTTAAAGCTATTTAGAGGCAATACTAGCTAATTATATCCAAAACCCTTTGTAATGAAATGAATTGCATTTTATGCATACTGCCATTTTTGTATAATATTATTCGATGTTCTTTATATCATCTATGACATATTTATCTACGAAATTATATTTTTAATAATTGAAAAATTAATTTGCCACTGCCAGATGCAGTAGAGTCAAGGAAATTCGAAATGATAAAGAAATACCATAATTCATTCGTTCCATTTGGTTCTATCAAATAATATTCATTGTTTTGTAGAAAAACTGCTTAGAACTTTTCTATTATAAGTGTGAAATAATAAAATTTTTGACTTATAAAAATCATGAATCATGAAAAAAATTGTAAAAACATTATTTTAAAAAGTGGTTTTAACATTATTTATATTGAAATTTTTTTAAAAAAAATCTGCAATTTATTCTGCGTTCTTACTATTTTGACATGAAAATAATTTAATTTCAAATACTATAAATACTGAAATGCAAGATCAGTTTTTATGAATTCATTTTTTATAGAACTCAATTCGTAACCCAATGTAAAAATATTATGATGGAACATGTTTGTTTGTTTGTTTCTTATGGCACTTGCCACTGACAAGCCCGCTGCGAAGACAGCGATTTAAGCCTGAGGGGGACGTCTCTTATTTTTTATAGCAGCGCCAACTAGGGCCAAGAGTACGACTTTGCCACTCACGCATCATTCATTCGCTTGCACAACCCCTTTTTACAGGAGGGCACATTCACACATCTCACAGATAGAACAACAGAAGAACAACCATGCCCAAACCGGGACTCGAACCCGGGACGCCCAGATCACGGGGAAGACGCGCTACCCCTATGCCAGGACGCCGGCATGATGGAGCATGCGACATATAAATGAAAATAAATAATTTTACAAAATAAAAACTCTTAAAATAGTTTACAAAAGCAATAGTTTCCTTAGAAAGTTTTGATATCAGAAAGTATTTTATTTTTGTATTAAAATCTTTTTTATCTCTTGTAATAAATATTCAAAGTAAAAGGTATTTCAATTAAAAAAATTATATTCAAAATATATATGCAACAATTTTTTTCTACGCTACTTTTTTTCAGAAATAAATCATGACATAATCTTGCTAACCTCATTAAGATTGTAGTTTTAATTATTTGTTTACTTTAATCCTAAAAATGAGGGAATCCTTCATTATGAATTGCATCAAACCTGCAATGCAAGATCAGAGTTTATGAATTCAATTTTTTATAGAACTCAATCCGTAAGCCAATGTAAAAAAATTATGATGGAACATGCGACATATAAATGAAAATAAATAATTTTACAAAATAAAAACTCTCAAAATAATTTACAAAAGCAATAATTTCCTTAGAAATTTTTGATATTAGAAAGCATTTTATTTTTATATTAAAACCTTTTTTCTCTCTTGTAATAAATATTCAAAGTAAAAGGTACTCCAATTTTAAAAAATATATATATTCAAAATATATATGTAACTATTTTTCTACGCTATTTTATTTCAGAAATAAATCATGACTTCTGAATTAATTATTAATTATTCTAACCTCATTAAGATTGTAGATTTAATTATTTGTTAACTTTAAGCCTAAAAATGAGGGAATCCTTCATTATGAATTGCATTATACCTGAATGAACATTTCCAATACTCATTTTCTACACTCCCCCGTGATACTTGCTGCTTTGCACACAAAATTTCTGTCATCATCATGAATTGAAGTCACCAAAATTACTGCCTAATGGCCTTGAAATAATCTCCCTCTGAATTAAAGAAATATTTAAAGGATAATATAAAAATGATTTATTGGATAAAATTACTGCAATTCCGATTTGAGAGATCAGTATTCAGTTGGATCGACTGATTTAATTAAAATTTATTTTTGTATCACTTTACATTAAAGAAACATTCATGTGGTCTCAATAAGGCAATATTCTCTTATAATTTTTCATTCTGCATCTGCTTGTCAACTAGAATTTTGTTGAAGAGTTGAATTAAATATTGCTCGATAGTGAAAGATAATATTAGAAACCTAAACCACCCTCTCGGAGTTTGAACGCCAAACTAAGTCGATGGGTTCGTTTCCTATTTTTCCTTTTTTCAAAAGAAATACGATGAAGAAAAAGAGCACACACTAGACTTGAGCCATTGAAATCGATTGCAATTCATTGTCCCTCTTCCCCACCACCCTCCAATGTTTTGTGTTTGTGTGTTTTTACGAAATGGACTTTGTTCTGAGATTTTGTTTTCGTTTCTCCCTTGAGCCTAATACTTGGAATTCCAAGTTTCACTTTTGGAAACCGGCGTACATGGACTTGCATGAAGAAAAAGTAAATATACACTGTACAAAATTTTTCCAGCTCAATTAAGTACTGTTTCAAAGGGATATTTTCAAACTGAGTTGTTTAAACTGTCGGAATTTGTTTCTTTTTCCGGGATTCTACTTCACTTTAACACTGACAGAAAATCCATGGACTTTTAAAATGCCAGTCGGAGAGACCTAGTTCGCTGTGAAATTCTCGAATTTTGTTGGGGCGTGCCTTGCCTTTGAAGAGCATATTTAAAAAACAGTTAAGCGGGAAAAGAAGAAGAAAAGAAACTGATATTTTTACGAAGGTTAGGATGTCAATATTTATCATAGAACAGAATTTGTTAAGCAGAAACTTAAAACGTTTTTTTAAAAATTAATAATTTTACTCATAACGTATTAATGAAAGTAATGAACATTTAAAATTTTCTCACATACTCTCTAATAAATGTATTTATGAATTGATGTATTGTGAATTGATTGATATTCCAATGGCGAATAATACTTAGAATAGGACTTAACAGAGTGCGATCTTTGACGATATATTGTCACGTAGACACTTTAGTGTGGAACGCAATGACACACACAAGAAGTAGAGCTAAACCAATTTATTAACTCAACTCTCAACTGAGAACCCAGTGACTGACAAATCCTCTGCTTTTATACTAGCAGGGAAAGTTCCAGGATACTTTTCTGGAGACAATAAGAAAAGACCAGAACACTTGTCTGGTAAACTAAAGAAATGTTCAGAATCTTCTGGAACATGAAATAAAGGGAAACATAAAATAAAGGAATTAAATATTGACACAAACTGTGAATCACATTGTCTCTAGCGGGATTCGAACTTGCAATCTCTTGATTATGAGATCAGTGCTATGACCATTCGGCCATGGAGAGTCGACTGTCCCTTTTCAATGCGGCAATATTTTTACTATTAATCCTCAGAATATGATTAATACACAATTATAAGAAAACCGAATGTGTATTTTGGACGCCTTTTGAACCCTTTTGGATGGCTGGAAAGCAAAATTGGACATAGGACTACAATTGTAGTCACAAGATCACATACATAATTTCATATATTTAAGCCATTGCGTTTGCATGTTTGTGAAAATACTGACCAACAGATGGTGAACCCTTTGACAGACGTGTTCAAAATCTGAATAAGGACCCACATTTCAAATTCTACAGTTGGGAGAGAAATTTCATTTACTTAAGTTGTTACATTTTGAAATTATGCCCTTTATATGTATGCGAAAGTTAAGGCTCACGACAAGCAACTTCTAGATGGATTTGATTCAAAATTCGATACGCATTTACATTTCTCTTTAATAAATCATTTTTATACATTTTGTCTAAACTCGCTCTCTTTAGTTTATAATTGTTATGTTTAATATCATTATCGCGTTCGGACAGACAGACTTCCTCTAAATGAATTTCGTCTAAAATTTGACAAAAATCTACAATTCTAGAGTCAAGACCATGTACTAAATTTCATTTGCTTAGCTTATACTTGTATGTCTGTAAATTATTCTTTCAGAGATATACATACAGATAGAAAGGCAGATGAAATTAATTATTTTCAAACCACTTGAATCACAAAACGTTTAAAGTAAACAAACTTTACCCAGATGACTTTCCTACACTTCTCAGCTTTTAATTTTTTTCTGTAACTTTAACTATCCAACATCAAGTTGTAGTATTACTGAAAATCACTCATTAAAATAAATTATTTGATCACTATTTGGTAAAATATCCGTTGGAAACTATATAAGTTCTTAAGGTATCCGACTTGGTTCTAAAGATGCTTCCTCCAGAAAAATTCGATTTTTTTTTAATGATCTGAAAACAAAGTCCAAACATCGTTGATTCTAAAACATACTTTTTTCAATTTATGTAAGATAGAACTACAGATATAGAAGTTTCAATAATACACAACAAATAAAAATAAAATTTGAAACAGTGGCATTTTTAACCGAAAATGAGTGATTAATTTTATTTTTATTTTGAAAGTCTCCTATTTAACATTTCATATGTTTATATTAATTCTCTAGATACTCAGGCGTAGTTTCTTGGTTTTGGCATTTCTGTTAAAGAAAAGCGAGAAACTACATTATATTTTATAAGTAGAATATCTAAAATCATTTTCTGAGGAATGAATATTTCAGTGTGATTGATTCACGAAAAACATGATATTTGAAAATCAATTTAATAAAATTTCATGAAATTTGGTATGCATGTATCTGAAACCTTTGAGGGTGTGATAAAAAGTGAATTTTAAGATAGCTTCATTTAGACATATTTTACAGACAGTTTAAGTTCAAAAGATAGACAAATTTTGGCAGAAAATCATTGAAGGCAACTTTAAATGTTCATAAAATTTTTATTTATTCAAATAATTTGTATCTTGTGGTCTGTTACATTTTATGTAGTTTAAGCTATAAAGAAGTGAAATAAAAATTAAATATTTATTTTTTTAATTTACTCTGTTTTCTAGTATTGAAAATTTCACTAAATTTTCATTAAATAAGCAGTTTTTTCAAAAACCGAATGTAACGAGTGTATTTTCTTCTTCTAATAGTGACCTTTCAAGTCTGTTTTAGTTATTTGGTACAAAAAATGTTTATGTATTATCTTTTAAATATTCATTTTCGAACTTAGTCGGATACCTCAATGCGTTTCTCTATTCTTCATTTTTCTGTTATTTATTCTTGATTAGTTGAGTGTATCGCACCTTCTTCAAAATTTTATGGATCAATCAAAGAATTTTTAAAACGTGTTAAGAATTGAATATTTTAATTAATCATGACAGAGAAGAAAGAAACATTGATTTTATACCTCTCAATTTAACTCCTTTCTTGCTTTTTTTACCAGCTGCTTAATTACGTGCATGCATAATAATACATTTTCTTCTTTTATAACCATGTATTTTCATAGAATTACGTCACTTCCTCTCGTGTATGCACTTATCTGAATTCCAAAGCTATAAGAGTAACAAAAGTATGTTAATAAAATTTCCCAGACTCGAAAAAAAACAGTAGTTAGACTACTCTCAATAGCTTTTGGTCGACTGGAGCTAAGCTGTTTCGACGTTGATATATGTTACGCGGTAAGTTCTGAGCGAAGGCAGATGGTTTGGAGCTTCACTTTCGATAGAGTTTTCCAGAGTTAAACCGATAAATTTAAACAACAAGACTTAGTCTGCTTTTAGAATCGATTCTAACACGGTTAACTGCTGGGTTCCTGGCATTTTTCAAGTTGTAGGTTAAAACTAGAATTGGAATCCGCCCCCCTTCTCCAATTCGTTCCTTTTTTATTTCTTCATTTTTTTTTTTGCCTCCATCTTTTCCTTTTTGCTCTTTGTTTGTTCTGAAAATTGAGGGTTTTAAAAAAAAAGGGACGTATTTTTTGCTTCGATTGCATCTTTGGAGAAAGAAAAATTATTTCGTTTTCTAATGTGAATGACGAATTTTTTCTGTCCCTCTCTCTCTCTCTCTCTCTTTCTTTTTTCGTTGAGCTATCTAAATGAAGCACTAAATTATTTTTTTGTCTTTGAATTTTTTTAAAGAAAAATAATCATTTCATTTAATTGTTAAATACTGTCGTTTTTGGAATAAAAAAAAGTTTTTTTTTCTCTTCATTTAATTTTTTAAGTTTCTGTACTGTCTTTATAATTGTTTTAGCTTTTTTAATTTCCTACAATTCGAGAAAAGGTAGCTGAAATTATGAAATTTCATTTGCATAATCCTTTTTAATACATAAATAAATAATAGAAGGGTTCGATTAAATATTTTAGGAGACACGCATAAAAAATTCCATGTTCAGACAGTTAATATTTCTGAAATTCATCATCACTTCTTTTACTGTAAATATCTATTTATATCACGTAAGTTCCCCTAAAATTGAAAATTACATTATTAAAATTCAATTGCACTTTTTAATACTTTAATTTTTTTTTAATTTTATCGATGCAATAAACAAAAATTTCAACTTTTAAATGATGAAATCCTCTAAAATAGTAACCAGTTTTACCATATGAAATATCTTCTATCATAATCGATACTTTAAGAAAAGCGTTTTCGATCAAGAAAAATTATTTCATTTTCTATTATCGAATAAAATTATGTTCTCTTTAAACATATAAATTAAGTTCTAAATTGTGTTTTGGGGTTTTTCTTTGTATTGGTATTGGGTTGTCTGTATTCTTGTATATTAAAATAACAATTTCATTAAATTGTTTTATAATTATTGCTCAAAAACAATATACGTAACAAAAGAAGAGAAGAATTGTCTTTCCAATTTAATGCTTTGTTTTGTTTCTATTATTTATTTGTTATTTCAAAATTTTTACCGCACTTAATTGAAATCGAGAAATTTTATTTGAAATATGAATAATAAAATGCGTACAATAATTGTTTGCAATGTTAATAATGTAAAAATAATGTATACCGTGCATTTACACTGAGTTTTTATTTTTGGGGCTATATAGTAAATTTTGCCTTCAATAAATTTCCATTTCAAACTAATGAAAGGATGTTATTTAGATTATTTAAAATTGAAAAGAGTACTGGTAAAAATAAATCGCTTTATTTTAATATTTTTTTGAAATTATTAAATATTATCTGGAATTGCGTATGAACTATAAATCTTGAATGATAGAATTGATTAATTCTTGAAATTTTACACAACAAAACATTAAGTAAAATTAAATGTAATTAAATTAATAATTAATAATTAAGTAATGAAATTTTACACAACAAACATTTACAAACAAAACATTAAACCAATTAAGTTATAATTTTCCTATTTCTTTCCGAAACTATTTTGACAAAGCTCTAAATTATATTTTCTAAAGCACCGAGTTTATTCTGAGTTAAAATAATTATATAGTTATTTCATAGGTAAACGCAATTTTTCGAACTTAACACGATTTTTTGAAACATAATTGAAACTGAGCATTATTTTTTTTTTATAAATTCATATATGTATATATATTATGTAAATGTAATTAATCCGGTGTTTATATCTAATTACAGGTTAATTCTTATTAATGTAATCAATATAATAAAATTTGCTGTTTGGATTACAATATTTGTATTGTTACAAACATGGCAATCCAAGCAAACAAAGCGAAGAAGTTCTAGTAACGCTATGTACGAATTGATTATCTTGTGATTGAGCCATTTTGACTTTTGATTTTGACGTCTTAGCATTTTTATACTTAGGAATGTGAAGCTACACATTAAAATAGATTTCAATCATTTATGGATTCCCTGTAGCTACTACATCTACAAGAAGGCCCAATTTCAGTTTATAAATTTAAAAAAATATCTGCATTTATTGCTATTGTTAGTTTTAAAAATATGTCTGTTATTTAAGTCACTAGGATTCTCTTCATCATACAAATGGGATATGTTCATGCACCCTGCCGATTTAATTTTCAAACCTATTTCCTATCTTTCAGAACTAAAAACAATTATCATCACAGGGCAGCACAAATTAGCAGGAATTTTTTTTTTAGATGATATGCTGAATTACGTTTATCATGTGACTTAAACGTCAAATTACTTTACAGTATCAGATATATAGATTTTTTTTTTTTTTTTTTGCTGAGGATTTCAAAATTGTTCTGAAACTATTGCTGCATAGGTGAAGCTTTCCTATTTAACAATATCCGAAATAAATAGTTTACTTTAAATCAATTCTCTTTGTTCAGGCATCTTTAAAGAGAAAAAAAATCAAAATCAAACAGTTTGATAATGGTATGCATAGTTACATTTATTAGGAGACTACAAGGACAAGTTATTTTACTGCAATAGACATATAATTCCATAACCGAGGATAAAGCAATTATTCTAATACGATAAGCATGTCTGTTGAAATTTGCTAGCATTACAATGTTCAAATAAGTGGAATATTTTAAATATACCATCTTTTTAAGAACATCTTTAAGGTGAAAAATGAATTCAAATAAAACAATTGACAAACGACATTAGTCACGTTTGTTATAAGGCTATAAAAGCAAGTTGATTTACTACAACAGGTATATAAATTTCAAACCTAAGGATTATTCTAATGCAATAGGCATGCCAGTTGGAACTTTCTGGCATTATAATTTTCAAAGTAAATGGATTACTTCAAATATGCCTTTCCTTTTCATAATCTTTAGTGTGAAAAAAGAATTCAAACATGACAGAAATATGACAGATGAGATGCCTAGTTATGTTTTTTATGAGTCTATAAGTGCAGGTGGTTTTACTGCAATGGTCATATAGGTTTCATAACAGAGGATAACGCAATTATTCTAATTCGAAAAGTGTGCCAGTTGGAACTTTCTTGATTAACAATTTCCAAATTAAGTGGACTATTTTAAAAAAGACCCTCTATTTCACACATCATCAAGGTGAAAAAAGAATTCAAACAAAGCAGTTTGGCAAATGATATGCATAGTTACGAAAACTATAAAGGCATGCCGTTTTTCTGCAAAGGACGCTTCTGATGTGAAAAGCGTGCCTGTTGAAAATTTTCGGCATCACAATTTCCAAAATAAGTAGATTATTTTAAATATGCCATCTTTTTTTCACACATCTTTAAGGTGAAAAAAGCATTCAAACAAAACAGTTTGACAGATGACATACATGGTTACGCAGATTATAAGATCAAATTGTTTTACTGCAACGGGCATATAGGTTTTATAACTAAGGATAATACAATTGTTCTGATATAATATATGTGCCAATTGGGACTTTCTTCCTCAACAATTTCCAAAATAAACGGATTATTTGAAATAGGCCTTCCCTTTTCACACATCTTTGAAGAAAGAAAAAAAAAATCCAAATAAAACAATTTCTTCTATTCGCCCTTCTTTTCAACGAATTAAACATACGCCCTAAACAAAACATTAGTATTCACACAATCCATCTTGCCTCTGGAGAAATCAATCTCCGGCTCTTCGAATCTTCCCCCTGTCATTATTCGATCCTTTGAAGATATACTAATCGGATTTCATTTTTCCGATTCTTCGCTGGAATCCACGCACTTGACAAAGCTTTCACGAACGCGTCGAATACTTTGGAACATGGGAAAGAGGGAGAGAGAGAGAAAGAGATCCTCCTCCCTAGGGTGAAATGTCTCAATGATTTGAAAGACAAGTTGAGACGTCTTGAAGGTGCTAGAAGTGCGCAAATCTAGGCCTAGCGCGAGATAAGATAATTAACCGACGGTTAAGTTGTCGGTATTGGAGTTTTGCTCTGTGATCGAGTTTTAATTTGGGCTCTCAAAGAGAGTAAAATAAGACCCGAGAGCTCTGACGTTTGTTGTATTCTCTAGTGAATTTTTAGGGTGATAAAAATACTCCTTCGAGTAATCACGTATTGGAGTGAGGTTTTGAACACTAATGAAAGGCACCGCCTAGTTGATTTATCCGTTTGGTATTCGAAATTAGTACATCTGAAGGGTTTCGGAATGTGAAGTTCTTATCCTTTGAGATTTTTGAAGAGTTTAATATTTCGCCCGGTATAGATGTCAGAATAAAATCTTACATATATTTCTAATAATTGGGCATTATTTTAAGAAGCATTTTATTGCAGAATACGATATTTCTGTTTTGGAATAGGAGAATGATAATGAGAAAGAGTTAATCAGCTAGAGAATTAATACAAAAATGGTTGTGAAATAATCCTTATTCATTCATATTTTCTTAAATATATTTTAATGTTTTAGCTTTTCAATAATTAGGCAGACACTATATGAATGAAATCATCAGATTAATATAAATGCAAAATGTAAAACTTTTGCTTTTGTGTAAAATTTTACAATTTGTACTAAATTATATAGAAAATTTGAGTATATTTATCAACAATAAGGGATAATGTTTGTCTTCATATGTATGTGAATTGATGCTCCACAAAATCGACGTTAAGTTTAAAGTTACTGAATTTGGCGTATATATGGTAGAGGGTGGGAATGTATATTGCACTTCGAAACAATTTTTTTGAAAACTTTATAAAATACTTCAATTAAAAATTAAACGAGCCCCTGGCATTTTTCATCGATAGTAAAAAATGATTGCACGAAACTAATTTTTACATCAATTTAAAATTCTAAAAAAAATTAATTAAGATACAGTTTTAACTGTCGTGCTAAATTAACATGCATTTTAGCATTTTTTTAAAAAAATATTTTTTACATAATTTTTAATAATAAATGTGATTGTTAGAAGGGGAAAATATTTATTATTTCTTTAAAAACTTAATCTCGCAATTGCTTAATTTTCTGAAAGCTGAAAAGAATGATTTTTGCTAATTATTTCTTAAGACGAGGCAGTAGAAATTAGAATCATTACCATAAAATACAGTATTCAATTCGAAACAGATTACTTAGACTTAAGATTTTAGTGTCATTATGATGTCATGGGACTTGACTGCATTAGAAATGTTCTTATACACAATAAATAAAGTATCTTCCTATTTAAATTTGATGGTTAAAAATAATTTCTTGAAAGAATCATGAACATGGAGTTTTCACTAAGGTTTTAATTAAAATTAATTACTTCCAACTTTTTCCAGTGAAAAGCTGATCGACAAAGACGGATAGCAAAGAATAAACATCGAAATATACATTTGAAAATCTGATTTTTTAAGTCCCTACAATGCAATTGAAATGCAGAAGACGATTTTTTTCAGTTTAAAGTTCCCCATTTGCCCTTCTGGAAATGAGAGACTATAATACTAGCTGTATTTAACAATTGGCGAAAAATTTGTGAACTTGGCGAAGAGACTTAGTTGCAGTCTTGAGTCTTACGAATGATTGCGGCAGTCGGAGATCAAAATCAATTATAAGCACCTGTGTTTCATGCAACTGCCTGTAATAAATGAACTGATTTACAAGAAATTTGGTTCTTACTGTTCAACTCGTTGAAATAAAAATTTCTTGTGGTTATTTTTTCACTAATGAATTCATTAGATTAAAATGATACTCATTAAAATTTTTTTAGCAATTCTGATTAAAATTTCGTAGACATATATTTCATCGTTCAGTTTAAGACAATGTTATCATTACTGAAACTATGTTGCTCTTCTGAGATCGGGGCAATGGCTGAGCTTGAGTTAGTGCATAAAATTTTAACAAATGGTTAGTTATTGTTTTCAATATTCTGATAAAAAAATAAGCATATAAACAAATGACATTTTTCATCAAAATATGAGCAGGACAAAGGTTGTTTATTTTATACAGCCTTCGCGATAAATTCCCAAAAAATGCGAACCATCCCCAAATGTCTATATATAATGCAGCTTGGCGATTTTTCCATAATCTAAAAATCTTCAAGTAAGCACAGGAATGTAATCATCTTGACAAGATATGTATAACGGAGCAAGCCATTATTGGCGTAATCTAAACACCGCCAATTAAACCAATTGCCTTGGTATAATCTGAAAATGGCCAAGTAAATTCGGGAACTATTTGGCATGCTGAATGCTATATAAAATAAAAGCTTATCAGGCATTTTGCTCGTGGGTTATTTTATTAGAATTTAAACATCAACAATAAAGCAATATTATGTTTTTTTATATAGTATTGGATAGTTTTTAGAGTTCCATAGAATCTTGGTAAAAATAAAAGTTCAAGTAACTAGTATAAGATAAAAAATTATATAAACTTAAGATTATCTTATCCTAGTTTTCTACTTGTGTAAGATAAAAACTCATGGGAGAATTCTATTAGGCTGCATTATTTTATTAAACCAATTAAGATGATTTTCCTGCCTCGTTTAAAATCCTTATAATACTTTATTTCTCATTAGGCCCAATCATGCACATAATATAGTGAGCACACATTCTACATCTCAAAGCATCATGATAAGTATGAAAAGGAATTCATTGTTTAAAATAAAATAATCTTAATATTATCAATTACCATTCCTTCCTGCTTTAATCTTTTGCTGAAAATATAATAAATGCAATATTTTAGAAAATATTATCTGGTAACAGAAGTAAAATATGGAATATTTTGACATATACTGAATCACAATTCTATATACGGATGAATTTAACTTCTTTTTCTTTAATATAAAATCATGAAATTCTAAGCTCTGTTAACTCTGTATTTTAGAACAAAATTACAAGCTTCGGATGAAAGAAAGAATTGTTTCTTAATGGAATAAATTCATTCAATGCCACATTTCATTTTATAAATGTAACTTTACTTGACATATAGCAATGTGATGTCCGCATGTCATGCAACTTATCATTTATATTGTAAATTTCTCAAATTTCACGTAAATGTGAACTGATGCAATTAATATTTTGATAAAAAAATGAAACAAGTTTAATATCTATGTCTTCATGTCACGGAACATACTAAAAAATGTACATCAAAAAGAGAAACAAATTTTTTTATAAGATATATTTACCAGAAAAAAATTAACGACTTCGAATTCGTTATATCAGAATATTTTTACTGCACTGGAAGTGCAAAGCTAAAGCGAATGCAATTCGAAGTCATTGCCATTTCCCTTTGAAAAAAGTTTGGCGAATTTCATTTCCCGATAACAAGCTTAACAGAGTATGCAAAAATAACAATAAAAAATTTAGCATTATTATAATTGATTTTCTGGGGTATTACACAAACATTCGTTCCTATTGTTCCTTTATTAATAATTTCTTTTTAATATAATTTCTCTATAAATATTTTGTTAGTGTTTAGGTTTCCATTCAATTGAGAATGCATAAATTAATAACTGTCAACCAAAAAAATTTTCTCTTGATTATTGTGCAATTAATACGTTGAAAATACTAATATAATGTTTCTTATCTTCATAATAAAAAGCAAATATCACAATTTGTTAAATATTTATGCCATGAAATGCATTCAGATTCGAAGTCTTTTGCTTAAGGAAACAATAGAAAGGAATGGAGATCTCCAGTTTTTCGAATTCAGCTTATTTTATTGAAACCTTATAATTATATATTCATTAATTTGTTGTTCCGTTTTCCAGCTTAATTCCAGATTCTTTTATAAATATTTTGAAAGAGAGGCAGTATATTCGTGGAAAAACAGAACAATTACTTTTGATAAATCTTGAAAAAATTGCATTATTTCCAGAACAATAACTGACTACAAAAGAAATTCTCATATATGGAAATGAACACTTATATTTTACAATATGTTGTTCAAAGTATATATTGTTACCAGAACAATACCTCTTGACAACTGAGATTAAGATAATGAAAATGCAAAGTTCTATTTTACAATATGTTTCTCAAAATCTAAACTCATTTTTCAAATTTCATTAACCTATTTATAATTTAGATAACATAGTTGTTACGAGCATGCTGTCGTTTTTATTCTGTTACGATTTCATTAAATATTAGATATGTTTAATAATTTCATATAATTTTTCTATCAACAAATAGCACCTATGAAAGATATAAACTGAAATTTAACATAAAAATATGATAATTCAATGCACGTACTTGATTCACCGATTTTAACGAGAAAATGCGAAGATGCTAGTTTGAAAGAAAAAATGTCCATATTCTATCCAGAGCACCTAATTTTTCCATGTTTTTTTATTTTTTGCTTGTCATTTATTTAAAAACATTCAAGACTTTTAAGAGTCAAGGCATATTTTAATGAAAATAAATATACTTATTTTCACTTTTACCGTTAAGATTTCATGACAATTCATTAAAATTCCAAATTCTTATTGACGTAAATAAATCTACGGGAATACGAAAATATTTTTATTTAATATGAGAAATAATAATAATTTAATTACTGACAAAATGTAGTAAAACATGAAATTGTGGTTAAAAAAATATTTAACTTAAATTCAGTGTTCTAAAGACTTTTTGATATGATCGTACTGATATGCATCAGAAACTGAATCGTTGCCAGTTAAGAAATAGAAACTTCTCTTCGAGAGTTAATCAGAAAGAAAAGTTAAAGTGCGACAATAAATAAATGCTGCGTTTTCTTGGGTTCAAAAATCATTTGTCCTTTTTAGAAGTATAATAATCTATGTTATGTTTTATAATGTACAGTAATTTTAAGACGGTCATCGGGATTAAGATCATTATTTTTTTAACCAGCGGTAAGGATTTTCCCAAAACATTGTCTTATAATCTCTAATAAACTTGCTATGTCAGAGAACGTCTTATATGACATTTGCGTACAATAGTCATGAAAATGTTTTGGCGTGAATTTAGCATTTTTAGTCAATCTGTCGTGTCATTCGTAGGGAATTATTTGGTGATTAACCCCTAGCATATATTAATAGCATCCAGAAAATCGAATTTGTGTTTTAGGCATGTCTTTCTCAACCAATTGAAACAAATATTTGGCACACAACTGCACTTGTAGTCACAAACTCCCATACCAAATTTGATATATTTAAATAATTTTGTTTTTGAACTGTCACGTGTATTTATTTCTTAAAGTACATACCAACAGATAGTTAACCGGTATTTGATTTAACTCAAAATGTGACATGTCTATATTATAGATCTTACATCTACGTACAGAATTTAATCTCTCTAGATCGCTTCGTTTTGTAGCTATAGTGTTTACTTATATTCAAAACGCTTGATAGAAGGACTTTGTGGTGAATAGCATATAAGCCAGTTAACAGCTACGCTACACGAGCATATGCTTTTCTATCCTGATTATGTTACTGGACTGCGAACCACCAAAGTCGTCAGATTCACTTGACGCAGCAACCCAAAGTGGTCACACTCAAGTGACGCAGCATCAGCAACCACTCACCCACACACACGCTCGCCATAACTCTTGGCGCTACTCAACTGGGTACAGGCCCATTAGACAACAGCTAAATACATCACCACTCAACAGCCATATCGTTCGTCTCACCTCCGACTCACTGGAGGGAGAGTCTGTGGTTAATAGCATATACGCCAGTTAACAACTACGCTACAAGAGCATATGCTTTTGTATCCTGGTTATGTTACTGGACTACGAACCACAAGGTCCCAGGTTCTATCCTCATGCATCACAATACGCTAAAACTTTCTCTGAACGGGTTTTACTCAAAATTTGACAGAATCTGCAAATTTGATTTGAAGAACGTACACCAAATTTTAACCCTCTAGCTCTGATCGTTTTGGAGTTATGCCTGTTTCAGACAAAGACACGGACATTTTCCAAAAATGCGGTTTTCGAACTCAGTAGGTCTTAAACGTGAAGATTCGTCAAAATTTCACGTTCATATTTTTTGACGATTTCTACGAACTCTATACAATGTATACGAGAAAGTAAAATTATGAGAATTACGAATAATTTTACGAATAATTTCGGAATAATTATGAATGTTTGGAATATATATGGTGATCATGAACTTCTCAGAGACATTCGAGCACATCATCATCACAGGGTTAGTTTATAGTAGAAATGGCATGCTGTACACTTTCATACGTCATTGATGGTTATAATTTTCCAAACACTTAAGATGTGGTGGTAAAAAAGCTTTAGAGTCTACATCCAAATCAGTCGTTAATTTGATGCCTTACAAAATGTAAGGCATCAAAACATAAGGAAAACATTTAATCTAACATGTTTTCCCCCCTTAATATAAGCAGAGACTGATAGACTTATGTATTCCAAACATGTATTTTTCGAACTGAGGAAGGTCTAAAACATGGGCATTTGTCAAAATCTGGAGTTTGAATTTTTTGACACGTCGCCATCACGGGGAGCAGCAATAGAATGAGATACAAATTCATATATAATTGGTGGTATAAAATCTTTCAAACACTTGAGATATGAATATTCCTGCTAATTTTCATATCTATCTTTGTAGATTACATCCGAATCAGTCTTTAAAATTTGATCCCTTACATATTGTGAGGCATTTGGTCGAACATGTCTTTCGCCCCCTAATATAAGCACTATCAATATTCCTAACAAAACCAACTCAGGATTCTCTGATGCCAAAGGGCTTATTTTTTTGCATATTTCTTTCATAATCCTAGTAGTACTGAAACAAGCAATGAAAATACTGCATAGTTTTTAAAATTCAAATTATTGTTAGATGCTGTGGCTATTTTGACATTGTTAACGAGGGAAATAATTATTTCTTTCATTTTCTGCTTTGCACTCTATCTAGTAGCTAAGATGCAAAGGTAAAGTCATTAAATAAAAATTTAACATTTGCTCTTTCTTTCCCTCAGGATTTTAGGATATTATGTATCATTTTGTAACTATCACGTATAAATTATAATGTATTAAAATTAACTTATTTCCTATAGTTTCTAATGACGAAGGCCTTATTTGTTCAAATACTTCTTCCCTAATCCTTGCAAAACTGAATTAAGTATTAAAAATTTTGCATATTTTTCCAGAATGCAAATGGTTGTCAGATCTTGTTGCTATTTTGATATTAATAACAAGGAAAATAATTCATTCTTTCATTTTGCTGCTTTGCACTCTATCTAGTAGCTCTAATGAAAAGGTAAAGCAATCAAAATAATACTTTAAGAATAGCTTTTTCTTTCCTTGATAAGAACTAAAAGATATTTATATTTTTAATGTTATATTATTTCAGGATATTATTTATTAATTTATAATTAGCCCTATGCAAAATGTATTAAAAATGAAGTTATTTCTGATAGCCTTATTTTCCTATTCTAATAAAGCCCCCAGAACTGAAAACTAATTATTTCAGGGGAAAAACATTTCTATAAATATCCTACTCAGTTAAAAAAAAAGCAGTAGATATTATTTTCTTGAAGATGTAGGAAAAAAGAATCGTTCTGAAAGAGTTTCGCTACGGAAAATAACAATGCGTTGTCAACCATAAAAACATAGAAAAGATCAAAAGAAAGGGGAATATGTTTTTCGCTTCGATTTCATATATAAACATTTAAAATACCGATGTTAAATGTGGCAAACTACTACGGCTTCTAGGAAAAAAACATACAAAGCAAGTACTTTTATTGATGCTTTTACTTGACATGAGCTGACATATACCCAGGGATAAATTTGAAACTGTTTCAATATATGTCATTCTAAAGCCGATTTGTAGTAAAGAATTCTGGAATATTTAGTTTCCATGAAAATGTAGTAAATAATGTGGGTCTAAGCGAATACTGTATTTTCTGAGTCTTTATCACACGATTTTATTTAACTTCCCAAAATCTTTACAAATATTATAAAGAATTAAAATTTGTAAATCAATTTTTTAATTCATTGTTTAATTTTTTTGAAAATATGGTATCAAGTTTCAAACATTTTTGGTGAACTAAAGTTTTAATATTTTGAACAGTGGTACATTATCGAAGAAAATGCATATTTCAATTTAAAATATTTCAATTTGTGTATAAATCATTTGGATTCCATGTGATAAAGTGATTTGATTTTTAATGTTAATTTGAATAAAATTTAAAAGTATCTATTAATTATAACTAGCCGCCTTCGGAGACCAGCTGTTGGCCCAACATATTAATAGTGTTAGCAAAATAATATCTACCATTTTTGATGGACTACATTTTTTCATACCAAATAAAAGATCCAATTTAAATTGTGCTTATAAAATAAATATGGATCATTCTGATTAATTACCGATGCATGTAAAATGCAAAAACTGATTGGCGAATTAAATTGAGGTATTCGATCTAATTATTGAAAAAGTTGAATAACTATTTATTTGAAATATCTAAAGAAAATGAAGAACAGGATGGGTAAAACGATCATTGATGTCTTATGTATATGTCATAAAGTTCCAAATAGAAATACCCAAAATCGAATCAGTGGTTTGGGGGAGGGACGTTATTGTGGTGTTTCCATAAAAAATGTACAGTGATGTATTATTTTTCGGATTTTTTTCAAAAATGGCGCGACGGAAACAAGTGGTCATTTATAACATATTTATGGGTAACTTGATTCAAAATGATGTAAAAATTGGCAAAATCGGACCATTGGTTTGCTTTGCTTGAAAGTATCTCAGTCATTTATTTAAATGCAGTAGACTATTGATTATGAAAACTGTTTAGATAAAACATAGATAATAGTAATTGATACTAATTAAGAATGTTTCACACACATCTTCATTAATGAGTTAAAATAAAAACAATAATATTTTTTAACAAAATTTGTGTGGGTCTTAACCAAAATCAGAAAAGCCCGAAATACAGAAAATAATACAATCAGGATATTAATTTATAAGGAATACAAAAAGGAAGATACATAAACTGTAATTTAAATTAAAATATATTATAATTACAAATATAATTGCAATTTATGCTTTATTATTATCTAATAATATCACGAGTTACTTGCAAGCATCGGTTATTTTTTTTTTCATTTATTAGTATAATTTGCAATGTACACAGGCAGAATATTCCACCCCTTTGGAAAAATTTTCAAGTGATCTTTGAACCGCCATTCTGAATGAAAATGTTTTATACAATATTATTTCAAAATTAAAATAAATGGGTTGTAGTTGCTCTTAAACACCGATTTATCTCTATAAGAAGACTTTGGACAATAACATTTCCATAATAAAAAGATATGGAGCTTAATTGTGCATTAAAAAAATGGTTTTAAAAGTGGAGACTCGACAAGTTTTTAAATTTTTAAATAAATTTAATTTAAAATAGAATAATAAAATTATTCTAACAATTGTTAATTAAAAAAATAATAAATGTATTTAAAACCCCGTTTTTATTATTGTAATGAACAGCAGGCGTTCTTTCTAATCATTTCTTTTTTTCATTATATAGTGGCTCCACTGATATGAAGTCAAAATATAATATAAACTTATGATTAAATTCTGAAAATATTAGATAAAAAGCACTATCAATTGAACAAGATTTCAAAAAAGAAAATCAAAAATCAAAGATTTCAAAAAGGTAATGAGAGAAAAATTGATTTCAAAACTTCATTTTTCCAAACATGAAACAAATCAAGTTAAATAAAAATGTTTAAGAATTATTGGTTAAATTAAAGTACCATTAAATTGCATAATAGTAAAATTTATATCATTATTTAAACAAAGTTATTTTGCGATTTCTTATTATGTTTGAATTAACTTGTAAACACTTTTCCTGAATTTTATTACAATTTTAAAAAAAAATGACTAATTCTTAACTATAGATAAAAGTATTGCCCTGAAATTGCAATCGTTTTCATTGTTTCATCAAATTTTTAATTCAAGATTTTCTTCCTTTGCTGAAAATTAAAGAAGAAAGATTTTGTTTAATATCTATGTAACTGACAAGATAAATAATAAATTGTTTTCAGAGAAAATTAGAAAGCAGATGAGAAGAGCATTTATGTTTTTAATAGTGATACGATATTACGGGAGATGTCTATTAGATATTTAAGGTAATTAAAACAGCATGGTTTTAATGGCTGAGAGTTTTCTGAAGTCATGCTCAAAAATTCATATCCAAACAATTTAATCAAAAATTAAATATAGCCAATATCAAATATAGCCAGAACCAACCATTCGTAAAATTTAAATAATTTTATATAAATTTATTACATATCAATAAAAGTCAGAAAACCAAAATTCTGAATTAATCAGATGATCGCCAAATGCGGTTAGTTTATCTATATTACAAAATTATAACTGCATTGATTTAAAAAGTGTAATTTAAAAACACTTTGTTATCAAGGCATTCGTTTCATTGATCTTCAGAACAAATATATGATGTCTTCCCATTTCAACTTATCTTTCAAATGATTTCTAATATCCTTTACACGAAGAAACGGAAGATAAAGTATTGTAATTGTCAAAAAATTCCACTTTTCATCTAAATGTAGATACTTTTGATAAATCTGTACTCCTTGGCTTTTGTATGACCGAAATAATCATTTTCGGAATAATGCCTATTTATTTGCGAACACAATTTCTTAGAAATGCAAGGATCCGAAAGGCGATATTTGATAAGTGGTCTTTCCTCTATAATTGTAAATAGCTGTCAAATTTTTTGATCACATCTGTCTAAAAAAAGACTTTTTGTCTGGCCTTTCTGCACAATAACTCTAAAAAGCAATGGGCTGAATAGAACAAATTTATCATCTGCTTTACAGACGTGTCTCAAAAGCGTTGGCATATTCTTCTTCGAATATGCTGTATATTTGTTACCCCTCGAGATTGATAGTTCATAAACACAGCATGAGAATGAATTGTAATATGTGATCTGTATACCAAAATTGTAAATTATTATAAAATTCTGAATATACAGGGTGTTCATTAATTATTGTCGGGATTTCCGTTTCTCATAACTTTCGAATAAAAAATATTACGCAAAAACCGATTACGTATTCGTAAATTACAACTCAAAGAATTTTATTAATGATATTAAAGTGTAAAGATTGCACAATTTGCACTTTGTAGGCATTCAGCTGAAGGCGATTCTTTGAGTTGTACTTTACGAATACATAATTCTTTGAGTTGTAATTTACGTATTCATAATTTTTTTGAGTTGTAATTTACGAATACATAATTCTTTGAGTTGTAATTTACGTATTCATAATTCTTTGAGTTGTAATTTACGAATACATAATCGCCTTCAGCTGAATGCCTACAAAGTGCAAATTGTGCAATCTTTACACTTTAATATCATTAATAAAATTCTTTGAGTTGTAATTTACGAATACGTAATCGGTTTTTGCGTGATATTTTTTATTCGAAAGTTATGAGGTACAGAAACCCCGACAATAATTAATGAACACCCTGTAATTTTGATTCATGGAAAGTTCAATTCATCGGATGGCAATTCACTTGACGCAGACCAACAAATGCGCATTCACGATTCGATTTATCGAATCAGTTCTATTAAGAAACTGGTATTATAATAAGATTCTAGATCATCACTGTAACTACAGAGATAATATTAACAATAAAACTAAATTCAAACCTGCAGAAGTGGTCTCCGCTTATCTTTCTCGTATACTTTCCAATAAAGTTTTTTTTAACCTTTCCTCTGTTTAAAAATGTGGACTTTGAGTAAGTCTATGAATAACCTACGTGGCATTAGTGAACGATAGTTACGAATCTCAGATTTTTGGGCATAAATCTAGCGTTTTTACTGAATCTATGGGAAGAATTCTGGTAGGACACACAAACTTATCGTTAAAAATCATTGTAAATGCTGCAGTAAGTTTTTACTTTCTTGTATGCAAAGAATAAAGAAGGTATTATAATTGTCAAAAATTCGAACTCGTGATCGCCATGTTTCAGACCTCACTGAGTCCGAAGAACGTATTTTTGGCAACATGTTTGTCTATCTATGAACATGATAATTCAATACATTTTGAGCTAGAAGGATCAAATTTGGTTTATTGCTTTAAACGAAATATGTAAATTTCTGTCAAATTTTGAACAAGATCCGTTCATAGGAAGTTCTTGTTCAGTTCAAGTGAACTCAATAATATCAAAATGTAAAGAACTAGATTGATAAAATTTGGTGCACTGGTTTAGCATTTCAAAATCAGATACTTATCAAATTTTGAATCATGTCTGATAAAGCAGTGACTGTACGTTGTTTTGTACTTTCATTTGCATGCAAATGCACAAATTTATAAGCATCACTTAATTAAAAAAAAAGATCGGTTTCTAATCTGGCTATAGTTTTTTTGTCAAATTTTTATTTTATTCGGTAACAAAAAAGAAGCGTTCAAAATACATACCTGCGTAATAGATACATAAAAATACCAAATTTCACGCTAAAGATTTATATTTTGTACTTAAATTTCGCCAATGCCAGACAAAGCATTCTCAGTCTCATCCAAGGTCCACAGTTTTATGCAAAGGATATGACTTTTATTATAGTAAGCGAGAAAGTTTTGGGGAAATCGTTCAGGCAGGCTTATTTTATTTTACAAAACAAAATTACAATTGCCATTAATATGAAAAGGATAAAAAGTACAAGATACTCAAAATAAACTTTTTTCTTTATTAACATGCATTTTACAAATGCTTTTTATCAAATGTTAGATATTAAATAATTACATTATTAACTAATTGTACATATTTTATAAATAAAAACCTGATGCGACGAACTTATTGGCAATTTATTAAGATGGGACGTTATCCAATATTAAAATGAAAGTTTATCGAATTGAATGTTTTGATAAATCAGCCATCTAACTCTCCGACCCGCCACGAAGGCACACGGATTTAAACCATAAAATTGAATGACCGGACCGCCGCAACAGCAGCATTGGCGGGAACTGTGGTTGAGTCCTAAGGGCCGCCACCGGCTACGGTACAACCCTCCCCGAAGGAAGTACGTCCCTTCATCGATGGGAGGAGTCAGATCTCCCACCTATTAGTGCACCTTTCCAGGGTGGCGAGATCCAACCACCATGCTGGAAGCATCTCGTCCTCATTCCGAGGTGCGCCCCCCCCCGGAGTTGAATGTTTTGATAAGCAAGTGCACATGATAAATGATTTAGCAATATAAATACTCATCAGAATTATACATTTAGTTAAAAAGTCGAATATTTTGACAATCGCAATACTTTATTTTTCGTTCTTAGTGTACAAGAAATTCCTTTTCTCTCGTAATCATTTAGGCCATGAAGTGAGATGATAAATCAACAGATACTATTAAAATTACCACAACTATTAAGACGTATTCAATGGAATGTTTTGACAATCAAGTGTCTCAAACAACCCCTATTGAATGAATAGACTACAACCCTTCTAATACTTACTTATCTTCTCGAAATATTGACTTTCCTTGCTGTTAACATGGTATATATTTATTTAAGATGTCACTTTGTTATTTTATATGACTGAAAAATATAAATGTAATGAAATCTCTCTATTACAAAGTGTATGTATTATGAATAGAAGTGGGCTGAACGTGGTGCATCAGAAAGTGTTCAAAGAAAGTAATTTTTTTTATCTTGAATTTAATATTGCATGCTATTCAATGCTCTGATTGAACCTTCAAATTAGTTTTAATTATATTATGGCAATATAAAGTGATAAAACGTTTTAGATATTAATATTATCAAGGCAGGGCAAAAGTCATTTTTCTCTTGTCTTGAAAAATAAGTATGGTATTTTTTTAAAAATAGAATTGTATACATAGGCCTTTACAAAATTCATCTTATATATATATATATATATATATATCTTCGATTCATTTCACCACGAGAGTCACAATTTGTACAAGAACAAAGCGATGATCAAATGATGTCTATTAACACTACGATCTAAGAGCAAAGTCCCAGAATTATTTCCCTTCAATGATTTTACTAAGAAAAAATTCTTATAGGGATTTCTTTGCCACGTATTGATTAAGACAAGGGAATCTTAGGTATCTTTAAAAGAATGTTGTAAGCATTAGGTATTATTTATCCCTTCTAAAAATCCTCAGTTGCTAAAATGATCATCTAAAATTTTAATTCTTAAAATCATCAGTTGGGAATGCTAAAGTCATTATTTGTCTAGAGATCGTGAGAAATTAATTAAATAAAAAAAGTGGGAATTGGATCAGGAATAAGAGACCATTTTCGAATGAAATTAAATTATTGGATTAAGGAACTAATTTAAGATTATATATATATATATAACTATATGATAACTATATATCTAATTGATATATATATATATATATATGATAACTATATATCTAATTGGAAAAAATTAAACTTAATTAAAAAGGAAACAAGTTCACAATACATTATTTTTTTGTTATTATTTAAGAAAAATATGGAAACATGCATTTTTTCATTGAATTAGCATTATAAGAAAGAGAATAGTTAATCATAATTACATCTGAATGGTAAAAAAAAATCAATTTCGTTTTTCATTTTCAATCATTTTATTCAAAAATTCAAATGCGAACAGTTATTTTAATCTCCAATATTTTGATGTAACCACTGCATCGATCCGTGTACACTCTTGTAATCGGAAGAGAATAAAAATGTTTGCGTAGTAAAAATACAATAAGACATCATTTTCATGTTCTTTATGAGGGAAAATAAATTGTATTCTTAAAAAGTAACATTTCCGAAATAACGATAATTAATTTTGTTTCATATCAATGGGGAAAAAATGTAAAGATTAGGGTTTGAGAATTAGAATGCTTGCATTTTTCATCAATTTCATATTTCATTTTAACTAAGTAATGCTAAGGGGGCGGGGGGAGGCTTTATTCTTAGTTAATTCTCTAAAATAAATTAATAAAATGTTCGCAAGTAATAAATTCAGCACTGCTTCAATAATAATCCCTAGATAGCATGAGGAATGTTTGTTTAACGTATTATAGTTGATTTAAAAAGTGTTTAAATTTTCATTGTCCTGAAATAATTCTAGGTAAATTTAGAATCTGCTGCTAAGCCTTTTGTAAAATAGATCATGTTATATAACTCTTATATATAAATCTCTTTCTCCACTTTTTTTGTAGAAAAATGTAACAAATTTTTTTAACTGAACATTTTAAAAAAGAAGACAATCATTTTAGTTACTTTAGTTAAGAGCGTACTTTTCGAGGGATTATTTTTGAAGGCAAAATATAATTTCACAAATTTTTTTTCTGAATTTAATTTATTAAATGCATATTAAGCTCTTCTGAAATTCTTTGTTTATTTATGTTGAAATAATTCTTTTCTATCATAATCTAGAAATATTATTGTTTTCAATATTTTTGAAACTGATAATAAGAAAACTTCTTCAAATGAATATTCATGCCAAATCCACTAATAATTATTCACAGTGATAAGAACGCTATTTCTTCAACTTATTCTAATAAAAAAAGAATTAAAAAATTCGCATGAATAAATTTGCAAGAAAAAGGTTGTAATGAAGATAATATATATGAAAATAAAGCTTTGTCTTGATATTATGTTATAAAATATCAAAGAAATTAGTGTAATTTAACCTTTAGACGATGGATGAGTGGAGATAACAAAAAACTATCCTAAATATAGATAATTTTTCAATTTTATGATGCATGACTGATTTAGTTTCATTTGTTCAAATCAATGAATGGACATCATTTAAGGAGTCATTGAATTTATTTCATTTATGCAAAGCATTGGATTCATTTCATTTATACGAGTCAATAAAAAACATTTTTATTTGAGTTTTCAGATTATTTTCTTTTCGAAACTTCATAAAAATTATCTTGATTGTAATTTTATAATTTCATGTTCTAATCAGACGATATATGAAGTGATTGGAATATGATGTATTTGTATCCAGTATTTTGGTTTGATTTGTTCAAATAATTGGATAGGCATGATATGCTGATCATTGGATTCATTTCATTTGTTCAAACCATCGGATTCATTTCGTTAAATTAAGTCAATCAATACATTTTCATTTTTTCATTATATCATTTTTCCTTCGAAAGTTCATAAAAACAGTCTTGATTGTAAATTTGCAATTTTATGTTCTGAGCAGATGATGTATGAAGTAATTGGAAGATGATGTAAAATTGATTTTTTCAAATGATTGGATTGATTTGATTTACTAAATAATTGCATTCGTTTCATTTATTCAAACCATTGGATTCATTTCATTTAATAGAGTCAGTGATACCTTTTCATTTGTTTCGTTAGCTTCTTTTTCTTAGGAAATTTCATATAAACTGTCTTGATAGTAAGTTTGTAACTCTATATTCTACTCAGATGACGCATGAAGTCATTGGAAGATGATTCCGGTGTCTATTTTTTCCAATGCCCGCAGCTTGTTTATTATTTTCTTCGATAATTAGGGTAAACATCGTTTTTGTACATGTACTAAAAATCTGTGAGGATGAACAAAATTATCTGCATTGTAATTTGATAAAAAGTTAATCATTATTATTTTCAAAAAATGTGTCTGCTGATTTTGGATGATTTCACTACTCAGAAAGATGATACGTAGCAAGTTCGAAAATTGGATCTTAAGTATTTAAACGTAAAAGAAAAAATATACAATGAAAAATATTTGTTACATATTTTGATCTTTCCAAAAATTATTGTTTATATAAATTTTTCACACATTGCTTGGTAAAAAGAAATTACTTCTTTTTCCATCTTGCACCTTACTTCTTATTTTAGTAAAATCAACTGAATGGCACAATCGCAAAAGCGGATAGATTTGCATTTTTTTTAAAAAAATGAGCAATACTGATGACTTAATAATGCTTAATATTTGGTGTTGATTCTTATACAAGTTGATATAATCAAAGATTTATTATAAATAAAAAGAGTAGCATCATTTTTTGATCAAAGCGATCTTGAAACTTCTAAATATAATCTCAGAAATATGTCCAGTTTAGTTTTGATATAAGTAGAGTAGAGTTGTTTTTAAATACTTTTATAGAAACAAAATGATATGATAAAGGTCTACAGAAGTTAGTTCGATCATAAAGCAGTGCCATGAGGATTTCTCAATGACGAATGTCACAATAGTGTATCAAAACCAATCGAAACGGACGATATCTGAACAAGCATTTCCTTTTCAAAATTTTAGTACCATACTTTTGAAGTTTGATCCTTGACATAAAATACAGTATAGGTACACATTTGCATAGGACTATGGTATAGATTTGTACTGATATTTGTTTAGGAATTACATACAACATCAAATTTTGATAGATTCGGATTCCGAAACTGGATCAATAATAACAGGATTCACCTGAATGTCACTTAACCCTTTAAAGGGCCATTTTTTTCTAGTCATATTATGTTTAAATATTTTTAGGCTTGGAATTAGAATAAGAAAAGGGATTCATTCAGATTATTAGATAAATTTAATTTGATTAATTAATTAATTTGGTTAATTAATAATTAAGTAACAAATCAAGACACATCATTTTGTCTGAGATAAAGAACTGAAGCATCTAATTTTCTGTCTTTCTATAAAAATTTCTCAGAACTAAGGCCAACCTACAAAATTTCATACAAAGATTGATAAATTTGGTGGGAAGCATACTTCCCATGGCCCTAGAAAGGGTTAACTCGATTTATGGTAATAGATACTTTGAATTGCTCAAGCAAATTTATTGAATGAAAATAATCTCAAAAAGATATATTTTAATTTCTTTCATAGTAAAAATTTTATGTTAGTAATTATTAAAGTTGTACGTTTTATTTCTTCAAAAATCACTCAGAAAATGTGAGACTACATATCTAAGTATTTACTAATAGTGTATTCGATAATTTAAATATTTATACTTGTTTTTGCTTATTTAAACAGCTTTCAAAAGTCCATAATGCTATAACTTCAGAGTTAAACGTCATATCTCTGATAAAACTCAACCAATAATTTAAATAATTAATGCACAAATAATAATAATAATAATGCAGTGATTTTCTTCTCGTTATTTTGATTGACGTGACATCATGACATTTAAAAGTGATTTCCATGTATGTTATTATATATCACTAGTTATTTACATGTGTCCAAGGTTTATAAACAATTCATGTTTCGTGATTCGAATCATAAATTCCATAAACCATTGTACTAAAGCTCTAAAACTTCAAAAACATGAATGCGATTGACATTAACTGCGTTTAATTTTTTAAAGTATTTAGCAAGCCTAAAGTTCATCTTAGAATATCGATATTCCTGACCAATATTATAATAACATCCCACAAGAGTGGTTAGAGATAATTATTTTTTCCAACACGATAGCTTTGCAGACTAAAAAAAATAATATTAACTTGGAAGGGAAAGGTGAGATAATGACCTTCCATCATAGGACATCTTATCATGGAGATTACAGTATCCGTTGAATCCCACCCACTTAAACCGGGCGTGTGTGTGTCCAAGGTACGAAATTTGAATTTTTCACCCCAATTCTGGTGGGAGTTGGAAAATTACAGGCGTTTTCACGCGTTTAGCAAGTAATGGCCCGAGGTTCTCCCGCCAAATTGCAAGTCTCCATTGCAATTTAAAGACTATTATAACACCATTTCTTCAGGATACAATTTGACACCCATCTTTAAACACCGGGTTACTTCCAACTGGTCCACTTTCCACGGGCAACTGTCTATCTATCACTCCGTGTTATGTTCTGTCGTTTTTGGGCGTAGATTATCTTTTTAGGCATTCACGGTTTTTAAACGCTTTCTTGTCGCTGAGGGACCTATTTTTAGGGTTTCATGCCTTGTAATAGGTGGAGAGGGGAATTATCTTTTTCCGAGATAAGACCCATATATGTCCATCAAATATTCAATAGGAAAACTGGGCGAACTTCGAGTGGTGAAGATTTGCTATGCTTCAGATCTTCTTTTTCCGTCTAGTTTTGCCTCAGAGAAACTAGTTTCTTTAAGTTTATTTTGAGATGAATTATAATTCATTTTTAGAATTGGATTTTTTTTTATTATTTTTTATTATTTATGTCATTAGGTTATTTTAGTTTCTTGTAATATACTGTTGAATAGATCAGTTAAAAATTTTTTTGAGATTTAATGAAATGCCCATTATTTCAATGAATATAAATTGGTATTAAATTATAATAAGCTATTAATATAGTTTTTAGATTATATTTTAAAAATATTGAAATTGTGTGAATAAATACTGTGTGTGACTTGTGTGAAATACTTGTGTGAATATATACATATTGTGTGAATAAATACTTTCATGAATTTAAAATTAAGCAAATCGGCACTTTGCAGATACATTAAAACTGGAAAATAGTTTGATGGAAAGTAGTAATTTCAAAGTTAAGACATGCATATTATTTTAACAATTTTAACTCTACATATTTGAAATTTAGATTTTAATGTCAATCTGCGTAAAGTCATGTCACATTTTTATTCGCCATTTAAATGCAAAATTAGAAAAAAATAAAATATTTTTTAAAGGACATTACAGTTTTTAAAAGAGTAGCCTATTTAGTGAACTAAATTTATTTGCTAATGACTCGACTTAAATTCTTTTAAATTTAATTTTAATATTAGGCTGTATTTTTAATCATGCTTTATTATTATCTTTATTATAATCATATTTAAATTTGTATTAAATTGTGCTTTTGTATTTTGCATTTGTAAAATGCTTTTGTATTTCATCAAATTACAGTTTGTATTTAAAGCTTTCAAAGGCTTATCTACTCAGGCAGACTCTATTCATATGTCATATAGTTAAAAGAGAAATAAAATTACGAATATCACATAACATTAACTGTAAGTGGTCCTATCCTTGATGTATGCCGGAAATTTTGAAGCATTCTGTATTTTCCGGAAATTAAATAATGTCAGAAATACTATTAACTCTTTGCGCTCGGGTGGTACCTCTCACTCGCTATTCAAAAAAGTGAACCCTTTTGAAGTTTTATTTTTTATTTTTATTTTTATTGTTAAAAATGCCTACATAGCTGTAAAGAGATGTTATATTACTTTTTCGGGGAAATTCAACTTAAAACAAATATCTGTTTTTATTTTTCGGTGCACTAAAGGAGGTAATTATTAGGGAGAATAACTAACTATTATTAGGGAGAATTACTTTTACAAGTGCAGAGTGTTAAACCAAAAAAAAACTAAAGATCAACAATATAAATAATGTATATACATTCTTTTTAGAAATTTTATACATATATTATTAAAAAAAAAGAATGTTTTTAAATCTAGTTAATCATTTTTACTTTTATATATTTGTTATAAAATAAAAAATAATATACCTGCATCATCATTATCATTAGGAATCTATTATTATTGAAAATAATCCTTTTATATTTACGAAGCTATACATGCGACAAACAAAAATTATTTGTTACCTTTAACTTATAAATTATTTCACCTACATTTTCCAATTTTAAATGCATCGTTGGTAAATAAATAAATTTAAAAAAAACTTGTATATAGAAATGGAGATGTTAAGTGTTTTTTTAATTATATTAAGAATGGATTGTAATTAAAATAATTCTTACGAGATATAATTAAATCACTAATTAGAATTCGAAAGCATTCAAAAATTAGTGTTTATGTTTCTTCATGATCATTATGGCTTGGGAGGGGATCTTAGCATTTATTACTATTATTGTTATTTCCCACACAAAACCAGCTTACAAAAGGATATAAAGCTAGACACGAATCGAAGAAAGAGATAAACTTCTGCAGGTGCATATTTGACATAAGGAAATTAAATAAACATAAAAGTATTTATAAAATATTTTCTCTTGTTTAAAGTTCTGTTGTGCAACTAACAAGCGGAATGGGAACCAAATTTCATATACAAACTATTGAAAATATAAAAAGTAGAATTCGGCTTAAAAAGAAAAAAAAAAGTTGCAATGCAATATTTTATACACTAATGTAAAATCGTCGAAAATATAGCTCTCATATTCATTAATAAAATAATATTTCCTGTGAAATTCTTATATCATATTATTCAGTTTTCATTTTTTTACTAGAACACTAATGAAATTTTGAACTAATTAATTCATTTTTCAAATGTTCATTGTAAATTTAATTCATTTTCTCTCCTACAGCGCTGAAATCTCACCTAATGGTGACTTTTAGCATTATTCTCTTATTCTCATCTCTTATCTCTTATCCTTCATTTCTTTTTTTTTTTTCTATTTCCATGCCATTAACAGTCTGTATCTGAAATTTGATTCATTTCCGTTCATTTATTTAAACTGCATATACCTCGGAATGAGGGAAATTTATTTTATAACCAACTTATAGACAGACATATAACAAAAAATGATGAGAAACTTTAAAAAAAAAAAAAAAAAGAACATGTCATAATAATGTAAATCCTATGATGAAGAATTGACCGGCTTCTGCAGATATATAGCTTAATTTTTAACCACCATTTCGTTGTTAAAGAATTGATAAAGAAATAATGAATAAATGATACGAATATGAAAAAAATAAATTATAAGATAACATATAAAAATCATGAACTAATCATCATAATAAATAATCATAATAATAATCACCACTCAATAAGATAACATATAAATATATATTAGGTTGTCTCAAAAGTTTCTTTCTCATCGTGAATGGCCTTATCTGGCTCTGCTTGTGCAAATATGCAGGCTTACCTATTAGCCATCTATGTATGTCATCGGTTTCAATCGTCTCAGAGCTCTAAACTGTAGTCTACGATCTCAAATTTCAAGTTATCATGTGAGAAAATTGTTATTTTTTAAGTCATTATTTGTCTTAATTAATTTAAGTCATTAACCAGATTAAACCGGTTTGAAACAATCAGAAACTTCTCTATCGGTCTCTCTCTCTCTCTACACACACACACGTATATATATATATATATATATATATATATATATATATATATGTAATACTTTTCGAATCCTGTCGGCTCTTTAACATGTAAGCATTATTTTATGTGAAACAGAATGCAGTTTAAAGACAATGAAGACACGTTTTATCTTTTTAAATTCTTTTTAATCCATCGGGAAAGCATAATTTTTTACAAGCAGAGACGCGGACAAGACGTCCGCCACAGCGCAGTACAAAAGCCGAAGTGGGGAAAAAGGCCCGAAATAAATTATCCCTCGTCTTATATAACCTTAGATTTTGATAGGGAAAATATTTCTTCATAGTGTTAATATATTATTAAGATTCTGATAGGGATTTCTGAAGCATGTCAATCACATGTAAGGGAAACACAGGGATCTTTTAAGAAAGAATGTGCTTACTGGACATTTTTTATCCCTTCACGCCAAGCGTGTGAAAGTGTCGGCATTTAGCCAATTCAGCAGTTTTATAAATCTTCTCTTGAATTAATTAAGTAGAAGAAGTGGAAGGGGATCAAGAAATAAGAGAATATTTTTAGAATGAAGTTACTATGGACTAAATTAAGATAAAATCTTAGAAATTAATTAAATCGAAGTTAAAATTTAAAATATCATTACATATATATAATTTTTTTTAAACTTTCGTTTTCCATTTTTCTAGCTGGCAAACAAACTTTTGGGGCTCGACCGATTTTGAGATGAAATAACAGCTATGATGTCATAGTTCTACGTCAGCCTTTTTAAAACGCATCTGCTGTCAAAGAAGCATACGTAATAATAAAGCAATATTCGTAAAAGTAGGTCAACCATTTAAAAACGCATCTGATTTCAAAGAAGCATGCATAATAATAATACAATACTGTTAAAAGCAGGTAAAAATATACATGCGATTAAAAGATGGTGATGAAAATTGCCATTTATGTTTTATTCATTGTCTACGCGATTTCGAGCTTCAAAGCCCCCTAACCAAAACAACATCATGTACACACATGATAAAAAAAATGGACAGAATCAATGAACCGACTAGGCGTTGTTTTTAATAATGACAACGCGAGACTACATATTACATTTGTCGTAAGAGAAAAGCTCTTACAGTTTGATTGGATGTTTTACCACTTCCTGTATACTCTCCAGATCTCGCTCCATCTGATTATTACTTCTTCTATCCTTAAAAGAATTTCTTCACGATAAGCGCTTTAAATCCATCAGCGAATTGAAAGAGCATCTCGAGGATTATTTCTTGTCTAAAACACAACAATTTTGGAAAGAAGGCATACTGAGGCTTCCTGAGAGATGGAAGAAGGTAATAGAGCAAAAGGGATCTTGCATAACAAAATAAATAATAACTTAAACAGTAAATATTATGTATTCATTTCATATTAGAAATAATAAAGACACATATGGAACATCCTAATATATTATTATAAGTTAAAATATAAAAATCTTAGCTTTTAAATTAAAAGAGCGAAACCTTAGTTTATATATTAATGCAACATCAACAATAAAAAATCATATAATCTTTTAAATTAAATATTCGGGAAATTTGTTTTTCCTGGGATTTGTCTTCGTTCGTCAGACTAAATTAAAATTTTTATCCTGGTGTTCAAAATTCAGCAATAAAAAGATTCAAAGTATATCCATGAATTTATTCATTTTTAATTTTTTTCATGCGTTTACCGAGTTCTAAAATTCTTTTTTACATATTTTTTTTTCTATTAGATTCATAAATTCAAAGTGAAATATTAATAAAAAACTTATTTTTCCTTAGTTTATTAACTAAATATATTATTTGAAAAAGAATATTGTTTAAGTTTAGTTTAATTAGTTTTGAATATTGTTCGCCGAAAAGAGCACAGTTTTAGATATTTCTACAACATTAATGAACATATTGAATATGTTTCTTTCATACAGTAAAACATGTTTCTAGTTAAGTTTTTGTCATTTTTTAGTTTCATTTGAGAGAATTTGAAAGCTTTTATTTTATTTTGGAAAAAGAAGAAATTTAATCAACTTTGATTTCAGTTATAGGGAAATCTTCGCTTTCAATTTAAGAATATAGATAGCGAATTAATTTTATATTTCGAAATAGTTCCTTTGAAAAGAATTATATTACTATAAAATATGAATTTATTTATAAATATACTTTATAGATTTAGAAAAGCTTTTAATATTATCTATGTTATTATTTTTTTATGTTTTCTCACGCTTGAAGTATGCTAATAGTATAAATACATTTTACATTTTTGCTCTTATTTTTGTGCTTTGCAAACTATCGAAGAAAGTATTTTAAAGTTATAAAATAAAGCTTCGAATTAAATTTTAATTAAAAGAATATCAAACTTTTACTAGAATTTTACTTTCCTTTGATTTTTTTCATCTGATTTTCTATTCTTTAATGTTTGTATAGCTCAAAATTTGAGAAAAAAAAAATAATGGAACATGAAAAATATAATTAATTTTATAGCAAATTTTAGACACAGTTTGAGTTATACTGTTCGATTTCATTATGTGTCTTTAGCTCAGAAATTATTTATTTGAGATTTAAAAGAGGATGTGAAAAAATTTCATGTTCATGTTTTTAATTCTTGCCACCATCTCTATTTATTAAATAAAATTTCTTAAATATAGATTATGCATGACATTAAAGGATATATAGGTTGTTATAGGAAAGGATGTTATAGGGATAACATGCGAAATAAAAGTATAAAAATGATATAAATATAATAAGCTAATAGTAATTATATATGATATCAAAGGAATTACTTATAAGCTTGTATTAAGTGTAGTTATAAATATGTGAATAGGTATATTAAGCCAAATTAATCTTATTTGTTATGGTTAGTTTAGTTTAGTTATATTAACGTCCCATTTAAAGCAATGCTAGGGCTATTTTGGGACGGACCTCGTCATTTTGAACCGTGGTCAGATGACGAGGACAACACCTGAGCTGGCACCCCCCTCTCCACGTCACACCACACCAACGGGAGGACATTTGGCCATGACGGAATTATCGTGCAACAGACCCCCTTACACGGCGGTTCTTCGGTGGAATGGGATCTCGAGTCTGAAACCCTACGGCTCACATGCCGAGACCTTACCACCAGGCCACCACGGCCTCTTTATTTGTTATGGATATTTGTTGTTGCGAAAAATTTTTCTTTTATAAATAGAATTTCAAATGAGAGCAGAACCACCCCTATTTCATGAAACTAATCACTTTTGTCGATCCATGGATTCGCCAAGATTTATAGTTGCTAAAAATTTGAAATGTTTTCTCAACAAATTATTTTTAAATTTTAAATTTATATAACGTGAATTATTTCAAAAACTTACACCGTTTGATTCATTGAGCTTTGCATTTCCCTAATTTTTTTTTTAATCTATATCTTTACGCATCCAATTACACCACAGGAAAAAGCAACAGTACTTTAAAATATAATCACCTTAAATATTTCACCATTGCATGCTTCTGAGCTGAAACTTAATTTTCAATACATTGAAATATCAAAAAAAATTTATTAGAAGTGTGTTTTATACTGAAAATTACTCAGCATGGAAAAATAAGTCGAATCTTCATATCTTGATCAAACAGAAGAAAAAAAACTAAGATGAAATATTAGTATCAACAATGTGAACGGTTCCACTTCAGTTTCACTTCAATTATGAAATATACTGCTGTAAAGTATGCTTAAAACATTTAAACAAATTAGTTAAAAATAGAAAGAAAAATCATATGGGAAAAAAAACTTGATATTATGGGAAAGATAATTTTTTTTAACTTCATGGTGTTATAAAATTTGTTTTTCCACTCTAATTTTTTCGGAAGGTGTCGCGCAAAAACGTCAAAATGCCGTTTAGTTTTTAATAAATTAAATATAAATATAAATTAATAATAATTAAAATAAATATAAATTAAAATATAAATATAAATTAAAATTCAAACAATCGCTCCTAGGTGGACGTTTCTATCTTCCAAATTATATATATGCCAATATTGACAGCCGTAGGTCAAACGATCTGATCTGTAGCATCAGTCAGTAAGTCAACACACACACACACACACACACACACAGAGAGAGAGAGAGAGAGAAGATATAACAAATACAATTGATTGTACGGTGATACAGAGAATTTTTGGACGCAATTTTAAGGCGGCAGGCATTAATATAAAGGCTAAAAACCCATTCAATACCACTTACACTATCCGACAAATAATAAAAGAAAAAATATTAGTTTCATCCAATGACATTAAATAAATAAACTGGTACAAATAAAAAGAGTGAAATATCTCCCAACGCCATAGTTTTCTGCTCCCGAACATAAAAACCTGAAAGTCCAACCAAAGACATCGAAATCGCAATCAACCAAAGGATAAGATACAAAACAAATTCTCTTTGCTTTGACTCGGAAAACAAATCGAAAGGTTATTGGCGTTCGAACAGCTGTGGAACAGGACAACGAGGAAGGGAGGGGATAGAATCAAGAAGTACCAAAGGGAGGGGGGGATGTAGTGGAATAGGAAACAAAAACGAAAACTCCAGTTATTTTCCAATCGTAACATGTCAGCTAATTACTCCTTTCGCCTGACTCCTTATTCCCTTGTTTCTTGTCCTATCATCCTTTTGTTAGTTTTTTTGTCCTCTTCAGCCATGGTCTTAGGATACGATTAAAGTAAGGGGAGCTGACTCTCAGGATAATTGCAGGCGATGTTTCGTTCTAAAGGATGGGGAGATGGGGGTGTGGGATGTCTTGCGATGAAAAAGTTGGTAAAAATACCGACCCTGAAAGGAAAAGGCAGTCTGTATGTCTGTCCGTATGGGAAGTGGTAAAGAAATTCTCTTCTGGGGAATGAAGTTTGTTGTGGAAGTTTAGGAGAACTGCGGGCACACAGAAACTTTTTAACGAACTTCCAACGGATTAAAGAAGAAAAAAAAAAAAAGGCTTGCATGATTTTTTTGGTAAATTCTCTCTTTCTTTTTTGTGAAATATAACACGGAGAGTTTTTTCACTCTTTTGACTGCTTTTATTAACGTGTTCTTAAAATGTTTCAGCTTGCTACATTTTGATAACAGAAGAAAGAAAATTGTTAAAGTGTTGCCATATTTTGCGTTTTAGTTTATTTGGCAAAAATGCAGTGCGAATGCTTCAGGTAAATAAAATAGAACAAGTACAATGTTTTTTTCCCTATTGTGATATTATAGATTGTAAAATTTTAATAAAGAAAGGAGAAAAACATAGAAGAATTTTATAAGTAAGGTTTAGTAAGAAAAATTTGATGTTTCTTTACATATCTCAAATAACAATATATCAGATACTATGTTTTTTCACCAGATGTGAACTCATAAATGTCTTGCAATACATTTTGGTTTATAACTTCAACGGTATGCATTATTATATATCGTGCTTAACTTTACCAAATTATATATATATATATATATATATATATATATATATATATATATATATATATATATATATATCTGTGTGTGTGTGTGTAACGATATTTTAATTCTAATTTCAATTTAATTAATTTCCAAGATTGTATCTTAATTTAGCTCATAGTAACTTCATTCTAAAAATATTCTCTTATTTCATGATCCAATTTCACTTTCGGTTTAATTCATCCCTTTATAAAAATAATGCATCATCAGTACTACGTATCAAATGAAAGTGATACTTTCGTTGCCCTTGTCAGAGGTCAACACATGTATTCCATCGGCGCGTGTCCGGAAATCACAAGTTATATAAGACTAATGAGCATTTGTTTCAGTCCTCCTTCCCTTCTGATTTTTTGCCGCGCTGCGTCCTCTTGTAAATAAATCATGATTGTCTCCCAAGACAGAATAAAACGAAATTAAAAATACAAAGTCTCTACATTGCTTGTTAAACCTGCTGCTTCAAAAAAAAAATATGCTACATATATATATTCTTAATAATTTCGAAGTGTTCTTTAAGGTTTCAATTTGTTACATTTTAAGAAAGAATAAAAGTAAATTTAACTAAATTTTATATGTAAGATCTAATTTATGTGCTCCTATGTGTAAAATAAATAAAATAATAATAATAAGATTTGATTTATATTTGTTTTACATTTACATATTATATATAAAAAGTCGTATGATTTTTTTTTTTTTCATGAACATTATAATTTCGTAAGATAGAACAATAGCAAGACGAATATTTATTACTTTTCATACTATTTTTATTAGCATACTTCTAAAGAATCAAGAAAAAAGTACAGTCAGCTTTATATTTAAATTTTGGGTGAAGAAAAGCCCCAAGATTTATGATTCTGCAAGAGTCAAAAAATATGTTTTATATATTAGATATACAGGGTGTTTATAAAGTCCTGGACCCATTTTGATGTTTAATAACTCATAAAATAATAAAGATAGATTTAAATTAATAACATAAATGGTTAAATAGACTCAAAAAATTTCATGACCCTTGTCAATGAACTTCCACGTGTGCCCCCTTCGTCGCACGGAGAATATCAAGTCGATAGTCAATTTCACGCCAGGTAGCGACAAGCATGTCGGCATCCACAGATCCATTTGCGCACTTTATGGCGATTAACAATGCCAGAAACATGAAAGGATGCTTCATCGGAGAACATTATGCTCTTCAGAAAATCAGCAGCATCTTCTATCCTCCTTAGCATATCTGTTGCAAAGGCCATCCTCCTAGGTCTATCGTTCGGTTCCAAAACTTGAACAATTTGAACTTTGTATGCATGCAGTCTTAATTTTTTCTTAATAACCTTGTACACCGTCGAAATTGGCATATCCAATTCTGTTGCCGCTGATCTCACAAATATTCTAGGATTGTGTAAAAATGTCTCTCTGACACGCTCAACATCAAAATCACTTGTGCAAGGACGTCTGGAACGTTTCTTATCTTCGATACTTCCAATTTCTAGAAAATTCTTTTTCCACCGCAAGGTGCTGTTTTTGGATGGAGGATCTTTTTGGTAAATTCTTCTGAAATTTCTCTGTGCTTGCACTATCGATTTCATTTCTATGAACCGCCATAAAATCTGTGCTTTCTCTTGTGGTGTATGCATTCTCCTTAATATCCGCTCGAATAAAACATCACATACAAAAGTACTACATAGAACAAACACATCAAAAGTAAACATAACATTGCAATAATTGACAAAAACAAAAGAGAGAAAAATGCAATTAATAAGCAGACGATATTTAGAAAAGTATAGATATTTAGACTGGAAAATGAAATTATCTGAAATTAACCACACGCGCAGACGATATTTACAAAAGTAAAAATATTCAAACCTGAAAAGGAAAATATATGAGTTATTCCATCAATAAATGTCATAAGTGTGTTTATATCTTTATTCTTTTATGAGTTATTAAACATCAAAATGGGTCCGGGACTTTATAAACACCTTGTATAAATATAAATGTTTTTCGATATATTTATGTATATAGCCTTAATGTTATTTTTTTGTATAATTTTACCTTCTATTTCTTTATATATATATCAATAATTTTGCTTACGATACTTTTTATAGAGTGCAAAAATACTTATTTCTAGATACAAAGATTGATTTTTCTTATAGTTGTTTTATTTCTTCTTAGAACTAAACATTATTAAAATTGTAACCCTTAAGATTTATTTAGTGTCATAAGACTGCACCAAAAGTAAAATTCTGCATTGCAATAACTTTTCTGAATTTAATTAAATTATATGAAGAATCTGAATGGAATGCTAAAATTTAAAATACTTCGATTTATACATAAAGTTTCAAAAATATTTTGAATAACATGTGTGCCATTTTGACTTAGAAATGCATAGCATTTTATACATTGCATTCAACAGTTTAATTTAAATAAATATATTTCCCCAAAAATTTGCGCTTACTTTTTCTAAAAGGAACATCCAATTTTAGCTCCATGAACAAGATAAAAAAAAAAAAATATTTCCAACTCGAATTATATTTTAAGTAACTAATTAGTTCTTTATACACTACTATTTTCATCAATAACATTTATAGGGAATGCATTTTTGCGCTTGAGTAATTTCTAACTTTTTATACTTTCACTTTTATTAAACTTAGAGGAATATTAATTTTAACAATCATATAATGCTGTATTTTCATTATTCCAAGCTTAAGATTTCAGCTAACAAAAAAATAATGCATACTTTTTTTAAAACTAAAAAATAAAATTATTTACTATTATAAATGTAATTTTAAACTTCATAACAGCATAATAAAATCATTTTCATGCAAACGATTTTTTTAAACAATTACATTATTTCATCATCTTTGTTATTTTAATTCATAATATTTTTGGAACGTGTGTCCTTGCGCTTTAAGAATTAATGATTTTTCTTAACCGTATGTTTATTAGATTCTAAAGTTTAATTGTTGAAATATTTTATTTTCGCTTTAGAATAGAACCGAAATAACAAGTTATAAAACAGTTTTTCAGACGAGACGGTAGAAATACCGTAAAAGAAAGACAGTAAAATCTGATTTTCTTTTTTTTAAAACAACAGAACATCTCGATTTTAAGCAGGCAGCTGCTATCAAATAACTAATGTGTCTGCATATTTTTGACGTGAATAATCTCAACTGTTTTTCGTGACATGTTTTTCCAAAAGTGGCTTTTTTCACAGCATGTTTATATAAATATACCGAATAATTGTTTTCGACCAAAAGAAATCTTTCTTAAAGTAAAAGATAATCGAGTCAGTTTATAAAAATAATACTTAAAATAATTTATTCAAAATAAGTTCGTGATCATGTAAAAAAAATTAGCTTTTAAAGTAATTTTGATGCTTAGTAATTAAAGGTTTATTATATATGTTAAAAATTTTTATGATGAGGTTGCTTTAATATTATCTAACACAAAAGCGAAACTTAAAGGAAGTATGATTGTTTTCACTTCTTTACTGAATTTTGTATTATATAAAATACATTATCACGAAAATGTTCAAATTAAAATGAGTGTAATTGAAATTATTATTTTTTTACTTTCCGGTATACTAAGCATATAAAAAAAATAACCGTCAAAAAATTCGTATTTGTGATTTTGACAGCTCTAGGACGGATTTTGATGAGTTCAGACTTCCCTCGGTTCGAAAAACACATTTTTAGAATTATATATATCATTATCTCATAAATAGATAAATGAAATGAGATATATGATTTTTATACCAACTTGCAATATTGTACCGAATTTTGAATGAAATCCATTCAGAGGAAATCTGTCTATCCAGTTGTCTGAATAGAAGTTCACACAACTACAATACGAAGAGAATTAGGCGGAAAACATTTGGCACACAGTGTGTTTGGTTTGGTTATATTAACGTACCGTTGTAAAGCAACACAAGGGCTATTTTGGGACGGACCTCATAATTTTGAACCGCAGTTAGATGACGAGGGCGACATCTGAACTGCACCCCCCCCCCTCTCCTCACCACACCAGTGGATGGAAGTTTGGCCCTGACGGTTTCAACATGCAACAGATCCTCTTACACGGCGGTTCTTCAGTGGAATTGGGTCTCAATCCTGAAACCCTACGGCTCAAGAGCCTAGATCTTACCACCAAGCCACCACAGCACCGTTTGGCACACAGGTATATCACCTAAAGTGTAGATATGTATAAAATTTGGATTTAAATATCCATCATGGACTTGATCGCCGGTTTTATATTTTTATAAGCATGAAAATGCGATAACTCAAAAACGTAATGCTTTAAATTTATAAACTAGATTTTTTTTACTACAATTGTATTGATTACCAACTAGCAATACTGACGCCTTCATTGGCTATGACATTGTCTTCAGCATGGCGGTTCGTTCTCGCCACTCTAGTAGTAGAAAAAGGTGGGGTTCGACTCCTCCCATCGATGATGGAATGTACTTCCCAAGGGAAGGGTTGCACCGTGGCCGGTGATGAACCTTAGGACTCAAATACAGTTCCACTCCGGTATCTCCTGTGGGACACCATTCAAGACAACCCATCATTTTGGCATTTTATCTTATTTTTTAAATTCTAAATGTTAAAAATTCCTACAAAGTGGTAAGAAGATGTAGATTAAGTTTTCGGAAAAATTTAACCTAAAACAATGATATATTTATATTTATATTTTTCGGATCTATAAAAAAAGCCCTATTATTACATGGATAACTAAGCATCGATTAAATTTTCGGAGTGTGAAGGGTTAATATTATAAATGCACACTTATTCGAGAATATACGATAATACTTCTGGAGGTCACTCTCGCGGATTATATTTGACTATCTGCCATTATCGACCAATTCATTCGTTTAGAGTACTACTGACTTTCCTGGTTGTTAAATTTTTTATTGTAAATGCAATGCATTAAAACTGACCTTATAATTTGACAAGATTGAAAAGATGAATTTGAGGGATGTCAATGCCCTCAAATTCAATAATATACATACTACGAAATAAATGCAGAAATGGAAGTTGTATTTGAGAGTGCGTTTCCAAATAAAGTAATTTATTTTTACTTTGATATTGGTAAAAGCATACTATTAAAAGAGTTCATGGCACCATGAAACACTTTTTGATTTTCACATAACAATAAACACTTTGCTTTAGATTTTGTATCCAATTAAATCTTCCTGAAAGAAAAAAAAAATGGAAAAGAGATAGATTTTTTAATATCTAAATAGGTAATTTTTTTTAAAGTTTTAATGTAACTTAAAAGTAATTTCCGCAAAATAATTTTGTTGATAAATTTGGCTTAAAAACTCCCAAACCTTGCTTAATTTTTAATCAAATTATATTATTATTGGTTTCATAATTTTAAAAACAGCAACCTGCAGAATTTTGAAAACAGTAACAGTAACCTGCGTTTTGTTTAGAAGAAAATGAGCATCAGATTTCATTAAAATCAGACAAAAACCATAGATTTGTATATAAAAAATCCAAACAAGAAGTCATCTGCATAAGTAGAGAAAAATAACTGTTTACAAAAGTTATTATTTTTTTTTAATATTTATGATAATATTTTTAAATTCAGATTTCGAATTATTGTTAAATATCTATAATTTTCTTAATATTAATCGGATTTTTTTCCCAAAATTCAAATTAAATCTCTTGACTAGAAATTCGTTTAAAATGTTTTTTATCAATATGTTTAAACACATATTTAAACAGAGATTTTTTTTGAAGCCGAAACCGTAATATTAAATGAGTGAATATCAAATGCACATTAAATAAAAATAGAAAACAATTTTTTGGTAACTCAGTTATATTTATATCTCTTTATTCATGTTAATATGTGTAATGTACTGAACTGGATAAATTGATATGATTGTCATGAATTAATTGATATTTAATAAATGTTTAGTTCATGATGGATAAAACATTTAATTTCTTTTTCTCAGGCTCTGTTTCAGAAATTTCTTGACGAAAAACTCCACAACCGTTGTCATCTAAACACATCGTTTTACAAGTGAAAGGTACATCGCTTTAGATCAATTCTTTTTCACTCAACTTATTAAATTCCTCAAAGCAAATTATGCCGTTTCTGTTTTCGCTTAGGTCTATGTGGAAGGATTTAATATATGCATGGAATTTCTTTAAGGCAATCAACTCAACTTTCAAGCGTGCAGTTAAATATGTAGGAAGATGAATAAAACTATTCATAGTGTGATTAGTGGCTCACTTTATTAGCACCTTTAGGGGGGGGAGAGAAATCTTAATAGCTTAGTTAAATGATATCTATGATATCCCATAAATAGATGCAAGATTATTAGTGCGGCATCTGTGAGGAAAAGATACATTAGTGATACTGCATGATATTAAATTATCCTGTATTATATCCTATTTTGGTTTGTTCTAGGGTTGCCCGCAGCTCTGTGTAAATGTTACTTAGTTACGTTATTCTCTGTATTGGAAACATTTAACGATCACATTTCAGTTCTTCCAGTTTATATATTATATATTTAATGCAATTTCATTACATTTCAAATGTAATTTTTTTTTGCTTGTGCAATATTTCAGCTTATTTATTATAAGTGTATGTTTCAATTTTTATTCTCTAATTCATGTATTAAAATTTTTCTTATTTTTCACTTACGTGATTCCTTTAACCCCCGGGGGGGCACCACGAAATGAGGATGAGATGCTTCCGGCATGGTGGTTGTATCTCGCCACCCTGGAGGGTACACTAATAGGTGGGGGATCTGACTCCTCCCATCGATGACGGGACGTACTTCCTTCGGGGAGGGTTGTACCGTGGCCGGTGACGGCCCTTAGGACTCCACAGTTCCCACCAATGTTGCTGTTGCGGTGATCCTGTCATTCAGTTTTTATGGTTTAAATCCGTGTGCCTCCATGGTGGGTCGGAGAGTTAGATGGTTGACTTATCCAAACATTCCTTTTATTTTCTTGTACACGAAATATGCAAAAAAAAAAAAAAAAATTGTAATCAAGACAGGAATCTCTATGGTAAAACCTTCTTGATTCCGTAAATTTAGTATATAGACTTTCTATTACGTTTGCAGATTTATGTGAAAATTTAGATGCAACCCATTCAAAGAGAGTCAGTCTGTCGGGTTCTTCAATTGACAACAAACTACAAAGTATCAAGATTACAAAGTACAAAGTATAAAGATTGCAAAGTACAAAGAATAAAAAACTACAAAATATAAAGATTACAAAGTACAAAGTACAAAGTATAAAGATTGCAAAGTACAAAGAATAAAAAACTACAAAATATAAAGATTTAGATTAATTAAACTGCGGATATACGGTAAACGAATTTAGTATTTAAAATATAAATCTTTTCAAAATTTTGTGCAGAATCTGTCAAAGAGTTGACCTGCTATTGATCGGTATCTATGCATGCATGCATGCGTGATTATTCAAAAATTCAATGAATTAAATAAATGGAATATCCTGTGCTATATTGTAATTAGAATTGTTCTGTATCAAATTCGGGTTCTACTGATGGAATAAAGCCTTTACTAGAGAGAAAATTTATAGGAAAACCGCTCTCTCTGAATTTTTATCATACTTCCTATATTCAAATATCATTGTTTGATCTGTCAATTCAATGATGTTTTCACATGTTTTTTTTTTTTTTTTACTTGAACGTAATACGTTATAAATTAAAATTTCAGAACTAAAAAACTGAAAAACAGTTTTAAAAATTCAATTACTGCACTGAAAAGTATTTTTTTTTATTTTAATTACTTTCTATTTTTCATACTCACAATTATACTATACTTCATTTTAATAAATATTATTGAAACAAGTCAATTCATTTTCATTTTCTCTAGCAGATGCCGCAGCACGTATGGATACAAAACATAATTAAATCAATCGAGTCATTTATAATTAAACTCATAAAATTTTAAAACAGCATGATACCATTGACAATTCACAATATTAGAAAATTTCAAAACCATAGCCCAATAGGAAGCAAGTGAAACATCGCTTAAAAGTCTTTTTTTTCAAGCACGAAACGAATTCATTTAAATAAAGTTAAAAAATAAAAATAAAAAAGTATAAAATTATTAAAGTAAAATTGAAAACAATGAGTTTATTGAGATATATGAATCAAACATAATCCATAATTAAATATAAATTAATAAAAACCCTGATCAAACAACAAGATTAATATTTTTTTGTTTTTAAAATACACCCCTTTAGACAATAAATAAAATTTCATTTATTTCAGCATATATTCCATATTTTAATCTAATAAAAGTTCTGACACACAATAAATCAGTTCCGAAAACGAAAATATTTTTTTCCCATCCATCCATTTTATATCTTTTGGCGATTAAAATTGGCGACATTTTTCCTTTCTTTTTCCCCACCATTTCTTTCAGTTCTGCTGTTTGCGTTATAATCGTCCAAAGCAACCTTAATAAAAAGAAAGAGTTTCCATAGAATTCGCAGGCTATAGTCTCCCCAAAGAAGATCAAATATTTGCCATTCTATAGAGTTTTGAAAACTCCTAAAGCAACTCTCACAACGCTATTCAATATTTTATCGCTATTATTAGTTTTCGCAGTCCTTCACCAGAAGACGGCTCTTCATGCTTTGTAAAATGTTCGCTATCCATTGGTTCGGTGAAATGCTGTGATGTTGTAGTTTGTATAGTGAAACTCTCAAATTATGAGAATTTAAAAATAAATAATGTGATATTTACTTTATACAGTAGTGGGAAAAAGGGAATTGGAAGATTTTTATGTTTTATTTTGTTTTATAAACCTAATCAGATCATGATATAAATTATACAGCATCTATGATACAAAGCTAAGAATGTTAAATATAAAAAGAATTATTTGAGTTAATAATTTTACATTATAACTGAGATAAAATGACACGAATTTATTTTATATTTTTCTTACAGATACTCTGTTTGCTGTTTAGTATAGGTTTTTTTTTTCAGTTTAAAAATTAAAAACAAAATTGTTAATATAAAAGATATTCTCACGATAAATCACTCGTTTCATTGCTCAATAAGTACACAAAAGCAGTTTTCAACATTATATCTTTAGGTCTATGTTTTGATCTGCTCATGCGCATTTGAAAACTATAGTTTTAAAAGAAATTAATTTAATGAATAAAAATTTACTTATGACTCTTTTACCTAAACTGTATATCTGTATTCAGCTTTTGATTAAATCCTTTACCTAAGATATCGGTTGCATGTCTGTCTGTGTGTCTTTGAATAAGATTAGGCAAAATCTCAAACAGCTAGAAAGGTGAAATTTGGTATGTTATCATTGCTCTAAAATTAATGGATATGTATCAAATAACTATATACACCTCTCTGTGCATTTTTACGCTAAAGGGAAATTATTATCTAAGACAATTAGAAGGCTAGACTGATTGAATTATGCGACTACTCTGAAGTAATCTGTCAATGGAATGAAAATGTATGAAAAAGCCGAAGCTCTAAACATTTTAATTTTGTTAGTTTTACTAATGAGCTACAGCATTAAACGTATCATGGTTTCACAATTGTAATAGCAGAAATCTGGACTAATATTGCTTATTCGCTTGTTTTACATTAACATCACACGCATAGTATATAGAGTTTACGGGAAAAAAAATATTCCATACGCAATCTGGAACAAATTATTGGTCTTATAACCAACTAACTTCAAAAGAGCTAAAACGCCCTTTTCTGTTTCTTTCTGAAAACTGCAATTTAAGAGGATATCTTTGATTTTACCATCCATGCAATCTAAGAGTGTAATTTTATTCCCACATTTAAACTAAAAATATTTGAGCAAATAATGAATCGTATAAATTACTTAAGAGTAAATAAGAATGTGAATGATGTGATGTAAGATATATTGAAGGTTTTCCATGAGAAAATTCATTACAAAGAATATATCACTGAGTAATTTGTATGCATCTATAGAATTGATTATAAGCATAACATAGAATTCAGTATAAATAATTTAGATATTTTATGACCGTTGTAGGTTTTATTTAATGGTCGTAACAGGTTTCCTATATTGTTTGTATGTCAAAAATAATCTCTTTCTATTAAGGACATGAAATATACTGACAAAGGACTCTTGTAAGATTTATTCCATTTGGATGCAAAAGAGCCATCATCTTTATATTATTGCTAATTTTTAGTTTAATTATATTAATATCTTATTTGCAAGAAATGCGATAGCTATTTTATGACTAACCTCATGATTTTGAACCCCAGTTAAATGACGAGGACGACACCTGAAGGGACATCCTCTCTCTAAATTTCCGCACTACATTACGGAGAAGATATTTAGCCAACGACATTAAATTTACCGGGCATTAGGCCCACACACACAACGGATCTTTAGTGAAATCGAGTTTCGAACTTGAAATCCTTTTAGTTCTGGTTATGAAAAGCATCTTAATAATACGCTAAAACTTCCTGACCTTTCTTTAGAATATCTACCGAATGATAGAACAATCAAATTATATCACGGCTGACGTCAGATAACGTCAAATACATTTATTTAAACGAATGCACTTTGAAAGTATACTTAAAGTTTTTTAAATATGCTTTCCAGTAGGAAACATGTATTGCATTCCAATAGGAAATATGCATGGCAGTAGGAAACATCCATTTTATAGAATAGATGTTTTCTACAAAACATACAATAATAATAACATCCATAGACATACCAACAAGTATAGCTTGAAAACATATAGTAAAGACAAGCATAATACTCTATTAACATTCATTAGATGTACATGTCAGTTGCGGTTATTGCATAAACAAAGACACACGACTCCGATTAAATATGTATCAATTTAAATGCCAAATGAAATGACTAATTCAAAGTAATAAAGCAAAACATTCAGGAAAGAATATCTGAAATCTTAAGGTAAAAAATGTGAGATATTATACTAATTTAGAAAAGAATACAAGCTATTTCAAACCTGACAGTAGAATTTCCTAATAGACAGAATAAAAGGAACTATCATATTTTAATCATCTAGTTACTTTACATCTTCTTTGATTGGTTTGGTTTGGTTATATTAACGTCCCGTTTTGAAGCAACGCTAGGGCTATTTTGGGACGGACCTCGTCATTTTGAACCGCGGTCAGATGACGAGGACGACACCTGAGCTGGCACCCCCCTCTCCACACCACACCAGCGGGTGGACGTTTGGTCATGACGGATTTAATGTGCAACAGACCCCCTTACACGGCGGTTCTTCGGTAGAATCGGGTCACGAACCTGAAACCCTCCGGCTCCGAAGCCGAGACCTTACCACCAGGCCACCGCGGCCCCATCTTCTTTGATAAGGTTAACACTAAGCACATTTCCTGGTGACATATTTTCTTATTTGCAATGCCTTCATCATCTGAAAATCTAAAATAATTAGAAAAATCCAAAAACTAGTTCTCCAGCCCCAACCATTGATAGGAATATGAAAATTCAATCCAGTGCTAATTGTCTTGCACTTCCTTACATGTTGGGAAGAACTTCCAAGAACAGTAAATCGCTGTGTATTCTTTATAGGAAAAAAAAAACTATTGCAGTAAAAAAAAATGTTCTACTTCGTATTTTGTTTCAGAATAGTATTTGTAAACAGATCAAAAGAATTCAAGAAAGAGTAGATATATATTTGCCATAATTAAATATTGACATATGTTTGTAAAATCTTAAAGATAATTTTCCTGCTGTGAATTACAATTTCTTAGTATAATATGTGTTAGAATAAATATTTAGTTTATTTAGATTTAAAAATCGGGTTTATTTTATGGTCTCTCAAAATGACTTTAGAATACTAGTTTATTTTTCAGTTAGAATAGTTTAAAGAATGTTTTTTTTGCTGTTATGGAAAACATAAACGAAGGCAATACAGAGATAGAAAATTGAAAAGAGCTTTTAAAAAATTTGAATAAATTTGCATATACAAATAAAAAAAATATAAACGTGCAAAACAAAATAAAACAGAATAAGCATACATAACAAAATAAAAGCAAATAAATATCAAAATTAAAATGAACAACCATAAAATTATACTAGAACAAATAAAGCGATTTGAAAATCATTTGCTAGATAAAAAAAAATTAATCTGGATTTGAAAGAGAAAAATTAAATGAATCAAATTTAAATAAAATAGTTGTCAAATGATAATTATAAAATATTCTATATTTATATTTATTTACAGGAAAAATTGAAAAAAATGTAAAAATACTACACAAACTATAAAAACATTAATAAAAATATGAAATAAAGAGAAATAAGCTCATTTCTATTTAATGAATATGCCGTCTGAACGAAGAAAGTAAAATATTAATAACAGTATACTCAAAAATTATAATGAAGTAATAAATAGGAACAAAAAATGATTTTTTGAATATCATAAGAGATTTTTCTCACCAAAAGAACAGTATTCCATCATATTCTTTTTGTTGTTGTTTTTTAAATTTTCATTTTATCGCATTTTTCTATTTATCATTAATGTTATATCAAGTATAAAAATTCTACTTTTCTTCTTCTTTTTATATTAAAAGCAACGAAAAAAAAATATGAAAAAGACATTTAAATAAAAAACTCCACTAATATAATTATTCCTTTTTATAACCATTCATTTAACAGAGGTTTATGTCGGTGATTTTAATTTAACAGAGAGCCTTAGTATATATATATATATATATATGTATATATATATATAATGAATCAACAAATCATGTATTAATTATTGAAGAATATTACTTTGATTCTAATTTTGATTTGGCTTATATTTACTTTGATTCTGTTAGTTAAGGTATGCATTATTTTATAATTAAAATGACCTTTTACTTAGTTTTTTTTTCTTATTAGTAATGAACCTCTCACGGGTTAGATGAGGCAGACATTAAGAAATAGCAAAATGGAATGAAAAAGTACTTAATCAGATATCGTTGTTATACATTAAGTAAAGTGCTAATCAGACCACTCTAATTCAAATCAAACTAAAGTAAATTAAGCCAAAATAAAATGACAAACTTAATTTTTAAGAAGAATGAACTTTGCTGAAGCAGGTGAGATTTCAACTTTTTAAACTTGAATCTCTATAAAATCCCTTAAGAGTAATCATAAAAGCTTTAGTAAATACATTCTCTTTTCAATTATCATTTTTTCTCTTGATCACAAACCTATGCACGTAATTCACAATTTTTTATTTTTGAGCTGTCTCCAACTTACTGGCATTATAGAACCAGAGTGAAACAGACATGCTTCAATTTTGAAACTCAAACTAACCACTTTGCAAATTTTTTCAGGATCCTAAACCAAAGCAATGGTAACCATGTCCTGCTCTGCTTTTCTTACGATCAAACACGTGCTTCAGAAAAACTTTGTTTTCTGATCTTTCATCACAAAATCGATCTCTAAAATTTCATGACTAAATCAGTAGCAATTTCAACTTGATAACATTAACAAATTTGAAAGAAGCAGATATACTTTCACCTATCAATCCTAAAGATAATATTTTTTTCTTGCACTTTTTTGGATACTAACACAAAATTTTGGTTATCATGTGTCATGAACCCCCGGGAGGCACCTCGAAATGAGGATGAGATGCTTCCGGAATGGTTGTTGGATCTCGTCACCCTGGAGGGTACACAAATAGGTGGGGGATCTCACTCCTCCCATCGATGACGGGACGTACTTCCTTCGGGGAAGGTTGTACCGTAGCCGGTGATGGCCATTAGAACTCAGCCACAGTTCCCGCCAGTGTTGCCGTTGCAGCGGTCCGGTCATTCAGTTGTATGGTTTAAATCCGTGTGCCTTCGTGGCGGGTTGGAGAGTCAGATGGCTGACTTATCATGTGTCATGTCACCAACACCGACCATAAGACTGTGGCGTAACTAAAGTAACTGGCATTTGAACCAAAATGTAATTTTATTCACCCTTGTCTTCATTAGTGATTTAGCAAGTACAAATAACATCTTGGTTTGACATTAATTTATCATCTCCTCTTAACATTTTATTCTAAAAGTAGACATAAACCTCTAGTGATCTGTCCCATGATGGACTCTAAGAATGACACGCAAAGCATCTTGATTTCCCTTGCTCCTGCCACTGCCCCATAGCCAGGAAAGTAAAGTGAAGAATAGATACATGGGAGACGAGTGGTAGCCATCTTTGAATACGGGTTTTGTTAGGAGCTTCAATAAGATAGTCTGGTATATGAATTTTAAATTAAATCCTACTTTGATTCGATAATATTAAAAATCATATTGCCGAATAAAATATAATCTTTTTTGTCAAGCCAAGTGGCATCATGCTTTCTGTATATCGTTTGCTCTCAGATCAGACTCATGCATTAGAATCATCCTTTTTCGATTTTCATTCATTAATAAAGCATGCCAAGAAGCCTAAGCAAACATAAACGAGAAAAGGGGAAAAAGTTGTACTTCAATTTTTAAACTCAAAAGATCCTTTTTGTGATTTAGAATTCTAACACAAATGTTTAGAAATCAGGATCTTTGGATAACATTTGTTCGCCCATTCTCATGATCAGGCACGTGCTTTAGAAAGATCTTTTTTTTTTCTCCAACTCACTCATTAGCGAAGCAATTGGCTTCGACCTCTATCTTTCTTTTTACAATAATTCATCCGACATATCTTATCTCTAGATCTATAGCCTGATAAATAATCAATGAACATGGGTGGTGAATTCTTTCAATTCCATCTGTGGCAATTATCTGCTTTTAAGTTCATTAATAAATTTTCACCGATTTTTTCATTGAATGAAACGACTACTTCCCCCGACGACAACTGGGCGGTTACTGGAATCCCACATTTCTCTTCCTCTGTCACTGTTTCTTGATCATTAATAAGAGAAGATCCTGCTTATTTGCTGTGCTTCTTTTGCGGTATCTTAGCATTAACTTGATTGGACATGGCATTTGCACGCGAAATTCTTGTACCTCATAAATCATTTTGATGGGGCTTTTTGGTGACTTCCAATCTTACGCTCCTTCTTTAATTTGTGACCTACGAATCGAAAAAAATTATTAATGAAAATTTATGATATTTGACGTTTTTTATAACTCTTAATAACAATAAAAAGGCTAATTATATTCATGAATTTTTATGGGAGTGAATGGGGGGGGAAGATATAATCAAGTCACGAGGACTGAAAATTGTTTTGGATTTAGATGGATTTAATTAAAATGTTCATTTGCATTAATCAATGAAATGTGATATAAAGATATAGTTGATGACTTTATAATCGTTATTTTCCCTTTAACTATATCGAAACAATTTATAACAGTAGATCAGAGATCGATAAGTAATTCCAATGTCACATGTAATTTCTTTGATGAATAATAGTCGCTTCTTTAAGCTTTTAATTCAAGTGTTACTTCATTGAATTAAATACTTATACGCCGGCGTCCTGTTATAAGGGTAGCGCGTCTTCCTCGTGATCTGGGCGTCCTGGATTCGAGTCCCGGTTTGGGTATCATTGTTCTATCTGTGAGATGTATAAATGTGCCCTCCTGTAAAAAGGGGTTGTGCAAGCGAATGAGCGATGCGTGAGTAGCTTAGTCGTACCCTTGGCCCTAGTTGGCGTTACTAAAAAAAAAGAGACGCTCCCCCACCGGCTTAAAATTGCTGTCTTCGTAACAGCGGGCTTGTCCATGGCAAGTGCCATACGAAACAACAAATACTTATACATTTAGAATTCTAGATCTTGGTCTCGGCTTAGTATGGGAACAGAAGTCTTTCAAACATAGATTAGTTAAAAAAATTATATGAACCATGCACATACGAACAATGCACACTCTAGTTTGTTAATGAAAGTAGCATTATTTTGTATGAACATTTCTTTAGAAATTTAGAGACAGAAAAGTCATTAGAATCTGAATATTATTTTTATGTTTTAAGAAATATATATTATAACTTCAACATTTATTATTTATGCATGACATTTGCATTATAATAAATATCATATATATGAATTTATTATATTGATTGCATTATATATGAAATATTCGAGACATTTTGACGGTAGAATTGATAATTTATATATGAAAATATTCAAAATCATTTATTTTTACTAAAGTCGATATTTACTCAAAATTTTGATTATTTCTTTAGCAATTAAAAGGTTAATTATATTCACGAATTTTTATGGGTTTGAATGGGAAGGAAAGTATAATCAAGTCACTTGAACTGAGATTGTTTTGGATTTAGATTGATTTAATTAGAATTCTTAATTACATTAATATTTGAAATGGGTTATATGGAAATAGTTGATGATTTTATAATCATTAATTTCCCTTTACTAGTATCAAAAAAAATTATAATTCAGAAGTCGATAAGTGGCTCCAATATCACTTGCAATTCTCTTGATAAATAATTGTAGCTTCTTTAAGCTTTCAGTTCAAGTGTCATTTAATTGAATTAAATACTTTTGCAATTAGACTTGTAAATCTCTGGCTTGGCTTAAAATGAAAGTAGTAGATTTCCAAATATAGATTAATTAAAAAGTTAAATGAATAGTGTGAGTTGGCAGTCTAGTTTGATAATGGAAATAACGTTGTTTTCAATGAATTTTGATAACTTTTGTCTAGAAATTTAGAGACAGAAAGGTCAGTGGAATTTATATATTATTTTTATGTTTTAAGACAAATATATTACATATTTAATGTTCATTATTTAAATATGCTATAAATATTTAAAATATCTGAAAATTTTTGGTGTAAAAAGGATAATGTATTTATAAGAATGTTTAAAATCACTTATTTTTACTGAAATCGGTACTTATTCATTATTTTGAATTATTAACCTCATATCAAATTTATCATTTATATTGTTGCTGAAATTGTTATTTATTTAACAATTTAAGTTTTTGACTTGAAGCTTTATGAATAATATATTAGCTTAAAAAATTCTAAATATAAGTCTTTACAAGTAAGTTTTGCCACCCTCTGTATTAAGACATTCAGGAAGATATTGATAACATGATTTCTTAATATTTTCCACTCTGAGCCTGTTTTTGAATCCAAAATGTTACTTTGGCTTGCAAGTTATCGTTAGTTTATTTTATACCAGAAATAAAATAATATTCTAATTTATAATCATTGTAATTTTCAAAATTAAAAATGTAACAATATTTTCATTAAAGGGAGTATCAATACTCTTAAAAATAGAAGCAACAATTAAAATAAATTTCTATACATTTTACTAAAATGTAAATGGCAACTCAAAGATAAAAAAAATGCAAAAAAAAAAAATGTGGATATTTTAGATAATCCATAAATTATATAAAAATTTCATATTTTTTAACTGTCTTTGATTTTTAACATATCACAGTTTATTGCAATAACATCTCAGTAGCGTTCGCATTTGTACAATATTGTAATATTTGCAATATCATATAATATTGTTTAAAATTAAATAATAATATAATATCGCACAAAACTGTATAATTATATGCACCATACCGTAAACAAACTCCATTGGTTTAGAACTTTTGTTATAATAAGATAATGCAGGACCTCAGGAAGCAATGTTTTCTTGTATAGAATCTGAATCAAACCATAAGAAAAGGTAAAATATTTACTTCTATAGAGGATGTATACTTTCCATAAAGGAAAAGATAAAGGAATAAAAATAAACATCTACTCGAATTTAAAAAAAAAATTATGCTTTGGATTAGAGTAAATCTGCTTTTTTAAAATGCATGGATATATTAAAAATATAAAAAATATATCTCATAATATATTTTTTAATGTGCATCCAAATTAGGTTGATTGGTGAAGCAAATTTTTGCTTTTCGTTTTCAAGAATATATTGATCCTTATTTCAAAATCATAAATCAGAAATAGCAGATGAAGGTGTCATATTCTCCTTCACCAAGGAGTTTCCAAGGATTTATTAATAGATATACTAACAATGAGGTGAATTATATTCCGAGGAAACTCATAAATTATTCAAAAATGATTAATCAAACTGGAAACAAACTCACAAATGCCGTATTTAATTCTCTGTTTAGAATATAATATTAATATGGAGGATATGTGACTCGCTTATTAGCATTGTATACGTAATGGGAAATATTCCTTACTAGTATTATCTACGCGTATACTCAGAATTATTAAGAATGGATTTACTGCATATCTTTCAAAGATTTATTATTATTTCGAAGATATATTTATTTTTATAATATATTTATACATTTATTATAAACATTTACATTTATTATTATTATTATAAACATATAGATTTATTATTTAGACATTTCAATCGAAATTGGCGAACTATAACAGACTCAATGCCAAAGAGTCATGAATCACAAATCATTCTTTTTTTGAAAATAAGATTCATGTAGTTTCAATAGAAGTATCAGCTCTCGTATTAATTTATTTAGAGAGCTCTAGAATATTTTATAAAAATTACGAAGCAGTCTGTCATTTACAAGCTGCAACATCTGAAGAATGCTCGTGAATTGTCTCAAGTATGAGATTTTATCGGACCTTTTTACTGAATTGACAAATTTGTCAAGTTGGCGACTTCTGTCATGATGAACCTTTTCTTTCGGTACGATTTTACGTAAATACGGAGATAGCACATAGAACTTTTTGAAAAAATATCTGTTAAATCGAAGATAGCACATATCTGCATACCAGGATACAGCAGATATCAGCATACAATAATACCAATGGATACTATTCGGATGGTACTTGGTTTGCAACTGACTCAAAATCCGTAGATAGTGTAGTTAGAAGGACACGATTTTCTCTTCCCTTATAGATAATTCTATCTACATTCTATCTACACACGATATTGTGTGATATTTCTTCGCTCTATATTCTGAATCCCAAACAATATCGTGAAGATATCGTAATATTATTTTTCGGCATTTTCTGCCAAAAGGGAAGTCAACCATCTAACTCTCCGACCCGCCCGAAGGCACACGGATTTAAACCATAAAACTGAATGACAGGACCGCCGGAACAGCAACATTGGCGGGAACTGTGGTTGAGTCATAAGGGCCACCACCGGCCACGGTACAACCCTCCCCGAAGGAAGTACGTCCCGTCATCGATGGGAGGAGCCAGATCCCCCATCTATTAGTGCACATTCCAGGGTGGCGAGATCCAACCACCATGCCGGAAGCATCTCATCCTCATTTCGAGGTACCCCCGGGGGGTTGCCAAAAGGGAAAGGTTTTTTTAAAAATTGGAGCGGAACTCGGAGTTACTATATCCCCCCCCCTTTCCATTGAGGATTAATGTAAAAAAATATTTGCAAAATATTTAAAAGGGTAAAAGTAGCAGGGTAGTGTAGTGTTAAAGTTCTTGCTTCATGATTTTTTTACATACTGCAAAGAGCTTTTTGTAAGAATGCACTCATGAACTCAAAAAAAAAACTAAATCCTAAAAAAAATATCCTGTCCGATATAAATATTTTGAATGCAAAATAGTGCCTTTAAAAATATTTAAATCTACATATTTATTCTGTATTTATCATATCTCAAATTTGTGAAAAGTCTAGTAAGAGAAGTTTCGAGATTATTTGCGTTTACATCATGATTATAACGATATATACTCACCACTGCATTAAATGCATTAAATAAAACATTTTTCTGTCTTTTTGGCTATATGTTTGGATTTTGCTGCTGGCTTTCAAAGACCTATGGAAGAGTTTTCTCATCTCTATATGAATGATATACGAAGAAAAAAAAACTGATTGAAGCTTTCCCCGAATTATCTAAAAGAAGAGTCTTTCTGAACAATTGATGCGTATGTCGGGAGTCCAAGAGAAAATCTAGTCAGACTTGATTATCATCATTAGGGTTAAATCTTCCGTTCTGCTTTTTGGATTTTCGTATGTATCAGTATTTTCTAATGGTTAAGTTGATATTTTCTCCAGTTATACATTGCATTTTAATATATAGTTTTAGGTATTATAGATATTTAAATCACTCATTACTTTGAAGATTTAGTCATGAAAAAAAAATTGACATTGTAACATTTTTAATTTCGTTGTTTTGCAATTCAAAGTTTGAAGTTTCTGCTTAAAACTGTCTCGATCATTTTTTTTATTGCATTGAATGTTTTGATTCTATAAACTATTCTGACGTTTGATTTATTCTATCAATTTCAATCAATAAGTATCAAAAACAGATAAATAAACAACTGTCAGTTTATTTGTTTCCAATTTCATACTTATTACGCCAAAACGCTTATTTGCTTATTACTCCAGATTAATCAGCAATGAAATATTAATATTATTTGAAAATTACCAGTGCATTCTTTTATAATTTCTTGATTAAACTAAATTATTTTAATTAAATTAAAGTTCGTTTTTTAATTAGAATTATATCTATATGTATCCGAGATTTGATGCGAGCGTACAAAATACGTTGCTATAGTACGAACTATAGTCATTATTTTGTTTCAACATTAGCGAGTGCTTTGCCTGGTATTGGAATGATCATCTAATTCATATACGACTAACCGGGAATTATGAGAAATAAAACAATTGTCTTTATTTTAACATATTGGCTATTTCTTTGATTATCTTTTTCTTACGCAATTTCCAAATTTTAGCAGTACTATACATAAAAGATTTAATATAATAAATTCAGCTTTTGTTTATTGTGAAAGATGACATTTCAATAATTCAATAAAATTCTTAATGGTAGGAAAATAATTTAGAATTGGTGAAAAATGTGACTACCGCACAAAGCTGCACAACAAAACAAGATGTTTCAAAATATTTTAATATAAAATTGAAACATATATCAAAATATTTCAATGAAATGGAACATATCTAAAAACAGTCACACGTTTTCACTTTGTAAGCTGCACATAAAACCATACAAGTAAACAAATAAGTCTCCTATATCAAAAATAACAAACCATATAGATATATTATAATATTTTACTGTAAATACAAAACTAACACTCATGGAATTTAGTTTTTGTTGAAAAAGAAACGATTTTTTATCTACAATAAGTCATAAATAAAGTCCTAAAGCGGATAAAACAAATAAGTCAGAAATATGAAAAAAATAATAATAGTCAGAAACCACATACATATAAATGTGTATTAGCCATTTGAATTTGATATATATTTCAGCTTTTCCTTCTTGAACTTTTACCAAAACCGGAGCTTTTCCACTGGCAAGAAGTGCCAAACTCTATTACTTATCGCTCCCACGAATGTGCGCCTATAATCGAAACTGGCATAAGTCAAAACTGATTTTTCCAACACTTTTAAGCATTAAAAAAAGTCCCGTTTTGCCTATTGACCTTACACTGAGCCATTATATTTAAATAACATCCAAATAGTTGTTTATAAATATGCAAAAAAAGTAGGAGAACAGTTTTAAAGTAATTTTGAATGTCTTTGTGCAATTTATTAAAATATTAAAACCATCGGGAGTGGTTCTGAAACTTTCTCACATAATCTCACATAAACTTGTCTAGACAACGTCTTACATGGCATTGGTGCATAATAGTTTCGAAATATCAACTTTTGGTGTGAATTCAGTATTTATATTGAATCTGTCATGTCATCTTTGGCGAGTTACTTGGCGATTTATTCCTGGCATGCGTTAATAATATCCAAAAATCGAATTTGGGTTTTATTTATATTTTTCTCAATCGATTGAAGCAAAAATTTGGCACAAAACTACATTTGTAGATACAAATGCGCATACCAAATTGATATATTCAAGTCCTCAGTTTACTTATTTCTGAAATCACAGAACGCCATACTTACTCTTAGTGGGATTTGTTCAAAATTTGACAAGTGACTACACGATAAATGTTAAATCTGTGTACCGAATTTTTTCTATCTAGTCCTCTTTATTTTGTAAGTATCGTGTTTACTTGAACAGCCGGACAGACGGATTTTCTCTGAACGGATTTTACTCAAAATCAGAAGAAATCCGCAAATTTGTTGTAAAGATCGTATACTAAATTTCAACTGTTTAACTCCAATCTTTCTGGAGTGAGCTTTGTCACAAACAGACACTTTCCAAAAATGTCTCCATTAGGTATAAAATATGAAGATTCGTTGAAATTTCGAATTCGAATTTTTTGACGATTAGTACACTACGTAAACGGGAAAGTAAATAATAATAATAAAAGAGTACAAGATTCAAATTTAAATGTAGTCGACAACACTTCTCTTAACGCGTTACTCTTATTCCCGCTTTAGTCGTTGGAGTGTACCTGACAATTAAATATGGCAGTTCCATTGTCGATCTGCACCAAGGAGGGAATGAGGGCAGTGATTCACTTTTTGTTTGCGAAAGATGCTAAACATGCGGAAATTATTCGTCGAATACAAGAAAAGTATGGTGGCAGCAGTTTATCGCGAAGCAAGATTAACGAATGGATAGAGCTTCAATCAGGAGAGAACTTTTTCTATCTGACGACGAAAGATCTTGCAGGCCATCGACGTCAACTCTAAGGACAATTTGAATGCCTTTGGGGATATTGGATAAGGAAACCAGACTAAACTAGGCTAAACCGAAACTTGCAATCAGATCCAAAGGTCGTGGAAAACTACGAAAAAGAGACATCCTGCAGCATGTTAACATTCGGTTACATTCCGCACAACGGCCTGTCGAAACAATAACGGAGGTCCGATTCGAAGATTGGGACATCCACCATAGAGTCCATACTTAGCAACAAGCGATTTCCATGTATGCCATTATATTTAAATCGCTTGGAGACATGTCTGTAATATGGAAAGCGCTAAGGAGAACATTTGCAACCGATTGATGAGGTGCAAAATTGGTTACAGATAGAACAGAAAAAAAAAATTTCGGCTGAAACCAAATGCTTAAAAAAAGTTGGGGTGAGTGTGTTAAAGTCCAGGAAGCTTATGTAGAAAAATAACGTAAGTTTCAGTTTTCTATCATTAGAATAAATGTATCTTTTCTCAAATATTTCTTTACTTTTTAACTCTCTCTCGTATAAATATAATGGGGTCGACTACAAATTACTGCTCGTACGATTTAAGAGGAACGCAGTTTGAAACAAAAATGGAAGTAATAATATTTCTTCGAAATTATTGTCCAAGAAAGCCGTATATTCTTTCCTTATAATTTTTGCTTTATTCATAAGCCTTGTAATGCTTCCTTATAATTTTTATCTATCTATTTGTCTTAATTTTAGCACCGCTAAAAGCACACTATTGAAAAGTTGACGATGAAATTAATTTCAATTTCATCATAAAAATTAAAGCTTTGTTACACATTTTACACTTGTTCAGATAGACAGACATGATTCCTATAGCGATATATTAAGCTTCAAAACACTTATAGCAAAATCATAGTAATTAATTTTCTGACATTTTCAAATACTTCCCATTTGCATATTCCATATATGAAAAAGCAAAAACATGAGTTGATTGAAAAAATGATGCTATTATGAATAACCAATTAATGCTTGCTTAGAATCAGGTAAATTTTGACAGCGGAAAACATGAATGATGTGGTCACGCAATTATGAATCCAATATTTATATTTCTTATATGAATATTTATATTTCCATGGCAGTTATTAAAATAGATTTGACTTAATTATATTTTTTTTAGAATAGTCGTTCAATAAATTTTGAAAACTGACACTGAGGCTTTAATTTTCATTAATGGGCAGAAATTGGAGATTATTAATATATTAGAGGTTCATCCATTGTATTCTGTGGGTTTTTTCATCAAAATTCTAATTAGTATTCTACGAACAAGAGATATTAATAATTGATTTCTCTTTTAGTAAGCATACAGTTTCTGTGATTTATAGATTTATTAATATCGTAGATATTAATAAAAATGACATAACAGTACAATTGCTTTACAAATTGCTTAGTTATATTTTGAGTGCATCATATCATGAGATTTAAGTTTCATTTCCTTTAGTTTTACTTGAAATATTTTATTGTAGGAAATTATTTCATTTTTTTTTTATTTCGTCAAGTTAGTGAAGTGTTGTACCTTTATTTTAGAGAGAGTAAATTATTCATATACAAACAAATACATTTTAAAACCGACTCTTCTTAATGTAATCAAAGTACTGTACACAAAGTAAGTACAGTAATTAAAGTACTGTACACAAAGTAAGTACAGTATTTAAAGTAATGTACACAAAGTAATTACAGTAATTAAAGTAATGTACACAGAGTAAATACAGTAATTAAAGTAATGTACACAAAGTAAGTACAGTAATTAAAGTAATGTACACAAAGTAAGTACAGTAATTAAAGTAATGTACACAAAGTAAGTACAGTAATTAAAGTAATGTACACAAAGTAAGTACAGTAATTAAAGTACTGTACACAAAGTAAGTACAGTAATTAAAGTAATGTACACAAAGTAAGTACAGTAATTAAAGTAATGTACACAAAGTAAGTACAGTAATTAAAGTAATGTACACAAAGTAAGTACAGTAATTAAAGTAATGTACACAAAGTAAGTACAGTAATTAAAGTAATGTACACAAAGTAAGTACAGTAATTAAAGTAATGTACACAAAGTAAGTACAGTAATTAAAGTAATGTACACAAAGTAAGTACAGTAATTAAAGTAATGTACACAAAGTAAGTACAGTAATTAAAGTAATGTACACAATTTTACTTTCTCGCACACAAAGAAAAAAAACTTATGTAATCTTCAAAAAATTTGTAATTTGAAATTTTGAGGTATCTCCGTATTTCAAAACTTGCTGAGATTGAAAAATGCATTTTCTATTTATGAACGTGAAAATTCATAATTTGTTTCATGTACACTAATAAAATTAGTAGATCTCTGTCAAATTTTCAATGAAATTCATTCAGAGAAAATACGCTTATTTGGCTGTACGAATATCACTTAACATAACTACAAATTTAAGAGAATTATATAAATAAATTTAGCTACACAGATTTAACATCCAAAATGTAGAATTGAACTAAATTTGGAGCTTAATACATCTAAAGGTTGACCATCTGTCGGTCATTTTTTCCCCCATAAGCTTATAAACGCGATAACTCAAAAGCGCAGTTACTCAAAACATATAGAATTTCACATGTAATTTTGTAGCTTCAGGGTCAAATCTTGATTTTAATCCATCGACAAAATACAGATCTTTGAGATGAATCTACAATTTTACTGAGTTTATTGGAGAATATGTTTTTAGGCGCCTTTTTGTAGACCAATTGATACCAAAATTTGATACGAAATTACAATTGTTGTCACAAAATATCAAATTTCTTTGATTTAAGTCATTGCGTTCATAAATTATCACATTTTTATGCATTAGAAAGTATACGGATCAACATATGGTATACAGCCTGACAGTTTAGGTTCAAACGTGATCAAAATTTGATAAGAATCTGTATGGTAGATGTTATACCTATGTTCAAAATTTTATTTATATACATCATTGCGTTTTGTTATTATTTTCATTTGTATTCAAACAGCCGTATAAAATAGGTAGATTCCTGCCCCTTCCAGCAAAATGGTCTACAGCTTGATAGTTTAGGTTCAAACGTGATCAAAATTTGATAAGGATCTGTATTGTAGATGTTATACCTATGTTCAAAATTTTATTTATATATATCATTGCGTTTTGTTATTATTTTCATTTGTATTCAAACAGCCGTATAAAATAGATAGATTCCTGCCCCTTCCAGCAAAATGGTCTATAGCTTGATAGTTTAGGTTCAAACGTGATCAAAATTTGATAAGGATCTGTATTGTAGATGTTATACCTATGTTCAAAATTTTATTTATATACATCATTGCGTTTTGTAATTATTTTCATTTGTATTCAAACAGCCGTATAAAATAGGTAGATTCCTGCCCCTTCCAGCAAAATGGTCTATAGCTTGATAGTTTAGGTTCAAACGTGATCAAAATTTGATAAGGATCTGTATTGTAGATGTTATACCTATGTTCAAAATTTTATTTATATACATCATTGCGTTTTGTTATTATTTTCATTTGTATTCAAACAGCCGTATAAAATAGATAGATTCCTGCCCCTTCCAGCAAAATGGTCTATAGCTTGATAGTTTAGGTTCAAACGTGATCAAAATTTGATAAGGATCTGTATTGTAGATGTTATACCTATGTTCAAAATTTTATTTATATACATCATTGCGTTTTGTAATTATTTTCATTTGTATTCAAACAGCCGTATAAAATAGATAGATTCCTGCCCCTTCCAGCAAAATGGTCTATAGCTTGATAGTTTAGGTTCAAACGTGATCAAAATTTGATAAGGATCTGTATTGTAGATGTTATACCTATGTTCAAAATTTTATTTATATACATCATTGCGTTTTGTTATTATTTTCATTTGTATTCAAACAGCCGTATAAAATAGGTAGATTCCTGCCCCTTCCAGCAAAATGGTCTATAGCTTGATAGTTTAGGTTCAAACGTGATCAAAATTTGATAAGGATCTGTATTGTAGATGTTATACCTATGTTCAAAATTTTATTTATATACATCATTGCGTTTTGTAATTATTTTCATTTGTATTCAAACAGCCGTATAAAATAGATAGATTCCTGCCCCTTCCAGCAAAATGGTCTATAGCTTGATAGTTTAGGTTCAAACGTGATCAAAATTTGATAAGGATCTGTATTGTAGATGTTATACCTATGTTCAAAATTTTATTTATATACATCATTGCGTTTTGTTATTATTTTCATTTGTATTCAAACAGCCGTATAAAATAGGTAGATTCCTGCCCCTTCCAGCAAAATGGTCTATAGCTTGATAGTTTAGGTTCAAACGTGATCAAAATTTGATAAGGATCTGTATTGTAGATGTTATACCTATGTTCAAAATTTTATTTATATACATCATTGCGTTTTGTAATTATTTTCATTTGTATTCAAACAGCCGTATAAAATAGATAGATTCCTGCCCCTTCCAGCAAAATGGTCTATAGCTTGATAGTTTAGGTTCAAACGTGATCAAAATTTGATAAGGATCTGTATTGTAGATGTTATACCTATGTTCAAAATTTTATTTATATACATCATTGCGTTTTGTTATTATTTTCATTTGTATTCAAACAGCCGTATAAAATAGGTAGATTCCTGCCCCTTCCAGCAAAATGGTCTACAGCTTGATAGTTTAGGTTCAAACGTGATCAAAATTTGATAAGGATCTGTATTGTAGATGTTATACCTATGTTCAAAATTTTATTTATATACATCATTGCGTTTTGTTATTATTTTCATTTGTATTCAAACAGCCGTATAAAATAGATAGATTCCTGCCCCTTCCAGCAAAATGGTCTATAGCTTGATAGTTTAGGTTCAAACGTGATCAAAATTTGATAAGGATCTGTATTGTAGATGTTATACCTATGTTCAAAATTTTATTTATATACATCATTGCGTTTTGTAATTATTTTCATTTGTATTCAAACAGCCGTATAAAATAGGTAGATTCCTGCCCCTTCCAGCAAAATGGTCTATAGCTTGATAGTTTAGGTTCAAACGTGATCAAAATTTGATAAGGATCTGTATTGTAGATGTTATACCTATGTTCAAAATTTTATTTATATACATCATTGCGTTTTGTTATTATTTTCATTTGTATTCAAACAGCCGTATAAAATAGGTAGATTCCTGCCCCTTCCAGCAAAATGGTCTACAGCTTGATAGTTTAGGTTCAAACGTGATCAAAATTTGATAAGGATCTGTATTGTAGATGTTATACCTATGTTCAAAATTTTATTTATATACATCATTGCGTTTTGTTATTATTTTCATTTGTATTCAAACAGCAGTATAAAATAGATAGATTCCTGCCCCTTCCAGCCATATGGTCTACAGTTTGATACTTTAGGTTCAAACGTGATCAAAATTTGATAAGGATCTGTATTGTAGATGTTATACCAAAGTTCAAAATTTTATTTATATACATCATTGCGTTTTGTAATTATTTTCATTTGTATTCAAACAGCCGTATAAAACAGATTCTTACTCCTTCCAGCCGTATAGATAGAAATCTACAAACATGATGGGGAAAAAATTGACAAAAAACTACTCTGTTTTGCGGGCTTAAGATAATATGGGCAAGTGTTCTACGAATGTTATATATATATATATATATATATATATATATATATATATATATATATATATATATATATATATATAGGGTGGTTTGAGTTTTAAATACGAAGATTTATGAAGAATTGCAGAAATTTTCTCAAAGTTGTGTCATGAAAACCATTGAAATAGGTAGCCTTCCTATAAGGAATCAACTAAAAAACGCCAATAACAATAGCAACAGAAAAGAAATAATACAACTAAACTTATGTTCGTAATCACACTAAAAGCTAATCCGCAAGACTAATATTTCCTTTAGATAGCACTTCTTTAAACCAATTTACTTAAAACGGCAAATCAATAACGGAGATCATTTGAAAGAAAGAAGATGAAAAATAACTCCTTCAAAATGTATTATCTTTTCTCGCTTAGATTTCAAAGCTATTTATATCGCAGTCATTCAGAAAATAATTTAAACTCTCCCACTGTTTTGGCTCCATTTAAAAGATTTCCAATAGAAATATGTCGTTGGAGTCTTAAGAGGACAACGAATAATCAATACGCTGGAATAACAACACACTTTGCAGTCACTCGCGTGTTTATTAAGAGAAAAATTGACTCAACAATGATTAATAGAGATCCTTCCTGAAAAACCATCGTGATAAATCTCCCCAAAACAAAAGAATCGAGCTAATTTATTATTATGAAATTTTTTTCACCATCACGGAGGTTCTCATCTGTGGAGCCTTGGAATTCCTTGTCAGATATCAATTCACTTCGCCCTTAAAGGGAATCAATATCTCTCCACATCTCTATCTAAATGATTAAAGAGGACTAGAGGAGGATTTGCTTTGTTGGGCTCAACATTTGACACACATTCCGGTTGAAATCAATTGCACTTGAGCTTAAGTATTTCTGCAAAGATAATGAATTGGACAGCTTTGCTTTCAAAATGAGCATTGTATGATGATTCTTCGAAAAATAGAGAAAATTCGATAGCGCTGGTTTGATGGAAGGAAATAAAATAAATTCTAAGAGAACGATACAATATGGACAAGTGTGGGTTTATTGTTTTGAAACGCTATCGAGACTGGGTGAATCGAGGTTCAGGAATATTAGTTTAAAAAGTCTTTTTTAAATTTAACTTTCAGTTAAACTAGGTCAACATTGAGTTTTAAAGATATAGGATAGTTGAAATCTTGATTGCAGTGTCTGTGAGGTCAAAGAAAATCTAGATTAAGATGTTACTAAAGGTCTAAAAAAATATTTTATTTCAACAAGATCATTGTAGGAAATTTATCGATCTGGTACCAAAATATTTTTTAAATATTAAAAATCTGTGGCACGAATAATGAAAATTATGGAGCTTTAACAAGAACGATAGAAAGTTATTTTTTTAATTTAACTTTCAGTTAAATAGGTCAACAACGTTTTAAAGATATATGATGGTTCAGATTTCATGATTGCAGAGTCTTTGAGGAAGTAGATGATTCAGATTGCGATGTTATTGTAGGGCTTATAAAACAAATCTTTCGTTTCAATAAGTTCATTATAAGAAATTTATCAGTTTAGTTATTAAACGTTTTCAAAATATTAAAAATCTGTGGCACGAATAATGAAAATTATGAAGCTTCAACAAGTTTTATAAAAAGTTATTTTTCTTTCTTTTTAATTTAAGTTAAATAGGTCACCATTGCGTTTTAAAGATATATGATTGTTGAAATTTTGTGATTGCAGTGTCTGTGAGGTCAAAGATGATTCAGAATATGACGTTACTGTAGGTCTCATAAAACAAAGCTTCCATTTCAACAAGTTCATTACAAGAATTTTATGAATTTGGTTACCAAACATTTTCAAAATATTAAAAATATGTGACACGAATAGTGAAAATTATAAAGCTTTAACAAGAAAGATAAAAGGTTTTTTAAAAATTTAACTTTCAGGTAAACTAGGTCAAAATTTTATTTTAAAGATATATAATGGTTGAGATCTCATGATTGCAGCGTCTATAGGGGTCATAGATAATCTAGACTAAGATGTTATTGTAGACCACAAAAATCATCTTTCATTTCAATAAACTCATTGTAGGAAACGTATCACTCTGGTTCCAAAATGTTTTCAAAATATTAGAATTTTGCAGTATAAATTATGAAAATAATGAAGCATTAACCAGAACGATGTCGTGATGCCATTATTGAGTACGAATAACTTAAAATGCCTTCTACGATTACTACGGCAATGAATGTTTGTTTCTTAATTAAATCCAGAATATTAAAATTCCTTTTCCAAGACTTATTTCCTCTTAAATCCCAGATTTCTATTTAGACAAGTTAAGGCTGTTTAATAAGAAATCATTGTCACGTATGGTCCCTTTTATAGCTTAATAAAAATAACAATACATGATGAATATATTATATGAGTAATTTTGAGTCATATTCAGATAAAAAAGATAATACTTTGAGCAGAAACCAATATCCAAATCTCTATTAACTGGTGGTTGTCCCGTTCTAGTAGTAGGATGTCTATCTTCAAGCATTTACACATGTTTGCATGCTCATGTGTTCTACAGATAATTAACTGGATTCGGGTCCCAAATTAATATTGTATAATTTAGTTAAACTATTTCCTGGAAATATATGATCTGTGCGTTTTTCTTCATCAATGCCATATCGCGAAAAATAAACTTTTGATATACTTTTTTCATAAATGGAATAATTGCGCTAATTATTTATAATAAACTTTTAGTATAGGGCAATGCTATGATATAAATTTTTCCTTGTTATTTTCAAAAGATATTTTGGGTTAATATTGTGTAATAAGACAGACTTATAGTGTAATGTATGTTTGTTCATAAAGTGATTTTTTTAGATACAACTAACAACTAAAATTTATTTTCTGTATATTGCTTACTAATTATGAACTTTGGTTACGCTGAAACAATTATTCATGGAAAAATAAAATTAATAATAGCACAAAAATAGTGAATAATAAAAATCCAATAAATAATAAATTACCATAATTTTTTACTCAGTTTGAAATATCAGAGAGCTATTTATAAAACGAATACGTTTAAGCAGTAGCTATTGTACTTAAAGTACTTAAGTAGACAAGACTATAGTTTTATTATTTTAAACTGTGTAATAGAACCATCGAGTTACTAAATGAATGACTGTATCGCACAAAATGAAGATAAATACCATTGCATATCACTATACATGAAAATTAATCAATCTAAAATTTATAAATTAGGAACGCGAATTCAAAATTGACTCATGCTAAAACCCAGATTACTTACGAAGTACAAAGAAAAATAAGAATAGACTAAAATCAAATCTTATGTCTACGATAAATTTTAAATGCTCCTTTATCAAAATTATTCACCAGCAAGATCTCCGTTTTTTAAAATTTATTCTATATTACAAAGTAATTGGATCTAGTTGTACACAATTTGAAACTAATCGCAAACTATTTTGCAATACAGCTGTATTCAAAAAATTTTATAAAAATGTATAAGGTTAAGCTTTTGAGGAATTAAATATTGCATTCCAATCAGCCTGTTGTGCCATAGTTTCGGTTCGGAATGCCAGTCTATCCGAATTTGTATGAAGTTTTCGATAGTTAACAAGAAGTCTACCATACAATAACAAATTCTTGGTCATATAATTAAATCTAATTAAGGTACCTATAAATATGGCATAAACTATCAAATTCTAAAGAGTATGACTGAGGAAAGACAGTAAAAAAATGGAATGTCTGTGTTAAAAAATTATGAGGAATCTGCAGTTTATTTCCATAACTGAATCAATCCATCCGGTAAATATTTTCAGTCAACCAAGACGCGATGTCAGCAACTTCACAGATGCAGTAGTGGAGTAAAATAAATTTTGCATAGTCATCGTCTGATCTCATTCTTTGTTCTTTCAGATAGTTTTCTATTTTTATATTGCATTTCTCCAATAAATAGAGTTTTATTGACAGTACATTACTAACGACGAATGGTTCTGAAGTTGTTTCTTTGTCAAGATAAATATACTATTTCGCGCCAATTGCATTAAATTGTCTTTAACTGTAGTAAAAAAAAAATCTGTTATTATGTTTATGACAGAGGGAGGTTGTTCTTTTTAACAAATTTTCAATATTAATTATTTTTAAATCTTTTCTTGCTTTAAAAGAATATTTATTGGAAAATGAATTTAAAGTTATTGCAGGGAATTCTAAACATTTTCAATCCTGATAAACAAATGGAAAAATGTTTCCAAACTGTATACCGTCGAATTTTAGTATGCAGGTATATAAATAATAGAAGGTATTCCTAAAGTCTGATATGAATCCAATTACAGTGATAATTTTATTCTCTCTAAGAGCAGGCAAGATGTTGTGACTTTTAATGTATTGAAATTATTCTCTTTTTAACAAATTTAATCATTAGATTACTAATTATCTTTTGCTTGTTTTTCTCTTCTACAAAATCATATCATTCCATGTGAAATGAATGAATTTATTACTTAGTTTAATCATAATGATTTTCCATTTTGAACCGATCTCACAGTTTTGAATAACAAAGACAACATATTTATGTGAAAGTACTTACAAAATCCAAAATATTTTTTGAATAAAACTTGCCGTGTCGAATCAATTTTTACTTTTTTGTTATATTTCATAACTAAAATCAAAATAATGACGGATTCAATGTGGCTACTGAAAAACTAGTTTCTTATGAGTAAACAAAAAGTAAGGCATGTATAAATTACTTACTTGAAACTTCGCTGCAACGCTATGTTTTTTTAAAAAAATCTATGATATTTTAAGCTATCTATTATCTTAAATTAAGTAAAAAATGTATTTTACGTAAATTGAATTGAAAGAAATAGATAAAAAAAAGTCTCTATACCCTGAAAGCTGAAATAATAAGTAGGATTGTGAGTTTAATTAGAAATATATAATTTCAATTTCGCTTTTTTTTTTCTTTTCAAAATAATATTTATTTATTCTCTTCACACCTTTTCCATTAACAAACAGTCATGTCCAACTTGTTATATTCAATATACCTATTCGCTGAGTACCTCATTGGTCAAATGTCTTTTTGTCTAATAGGACTAATCATCCGACTCGATTCCTCCGTTGCCAATGACTCTAACACGGTCATTTGTCTAATGAGTCAATTTATCCGACACAAATGGAGTTCCCATTCGGTGTACTCTATCACGGTTATTAGCTGGATTATCGACTATATTCAAAAGAGGGAACTGGAAGCTGTGAGATGAATTCATGAACTTAACGCGATAAAAAAAAATGTAATATTTTCTGTAACAAGTCTTGCTTAAGTGCTTTTTCTGGTTGAAAATTTTTCTTTTACGTAGATGAACATGTATTGGACATGAAGAAATGGTGTTCAACGACTAATTTCTAAATCGTTGCAGACAGGTATATATTTCCATATGCAAGAAACATTTAAAAGTATATTAGAAATCGTATTGTATATGGTTTGAGCAAATTAAGGCATTGATGGAAAAGGCGGAGGTTTGAATTTGAATGTGACTATTCTCTTAGATATGCTGAAATAATTTTGACGCGCTAACATGAAAAAAGAAGTTGAATTCTCTAAATATATGAAATTTCTATTTATTATGATTCAATTAAAAAATTATGATATTTGGTTATTCCGATAATCAACAGGAGATAGATCTGTCAATAAATATACTATACCTTCACGTTCTCAGCTGTCGTTTATTGACATGAAATAATGAAATTCAAATATTCATAATGCATTTAGTTTTATCTACAAAAATATTTTGTTTAAAATTTCCTAGTGTTAAGAATATTTTACAAATATGATCAGGGACTTATAATATGATCAGGAAAATAAAACTAACATAAAAAAATATTTACCGTGGACGGACTGGTCATTAAAGGCGGATAAAACACATATAAACGATCGATATATACGTTGATAAATAAGATTACAAAATATGACAACTAACATATTATTATGGATTAAATTAGACAAAGAATTCTGCCCACAATTTTTTTATACTTACATTTAGTACAGCTTTCTCAATGTTTCTTTTATGCCAGTTTCGTAATGTAGTAATAATAACCGAGTATAAAATTCAATTCAGTTCCTTTTTTGCAGACCAAATTGGTTGGAATTTCACATTATTTACCTTTAAATATAAAAAATATAATGTAAATATAATTAATATATTATAAAGTAAACATATTATTAATAATATTATAATAATAAATACATAATATAAAATAAACATAATAATATTATAATGTAAACATAAAAGTTAGAGAATTTATCTTATGTTTTAAATATATCGTATTCAAATTCATGTTATGGCAGAAGCTTGAGTCAGTCTACTTTGAATATAGGCACTAAACAATCGAAAGATTGAAAGTTTTGATTTTAAAATTTGAAACATTTTCTTATATTTGAGTTGTAAAACCTTGTGTATTCAGAGATATACTCAGACGAGCGCAATAAGACAGATGTGCTCTTTCTTTATAAAGTTAAAATATTTTGTCCAAGATGTGATAAAAATTTTTAATTTAGAAGTAAAAACCTTGTATTAAATCTCATCTACCCTATTGCGTTAACAGGCATTAAAGCTAACTTCAATTCAGATATAGCTTTCCAAATTCTAAAAATGATTTTTGCACAATATCGAAAGATATCGAAAATATAACAATTTATCAATATCTGCTGGTTGCATTTAAAAAATTATTAAACATTTTTTCGTATTCTTTAATACCTCTAATTCCTCCTTTTATTATATTTTCTGTAGGAAAAGTTTAAAAAAAACCCTCTTTCGGTTTTTCTCTGAAAATTGTTACATAAAACTATTAGTTAGATATTGAATTCTACATTTCATGTTCACTACCATATTACAGATTACGTAATTCAAAAGGTTAAGTCCACCAATCATTTCATATCAAATAATCACTAGAGATTAAGATGAGAAAACCAACCCTCAAAATATAATAAAACCTCATTGGAATTTATCGAAATAGTTAAAACTACCATCCCATCGAAATAAATCATTCATAAATCAAAACAGAATTATATTCTGTTTATATGCATTGTTTATATGTTCTGCATTAGTGAAGCACCGAAACAAACTTGGCAATCGCTGTGTGAAATTCCCCCCTTGGCACCTTTTGAATTGAGCAACTAATCAAGGCAAAACTCCAAACCACCGTCTCGAAAGAAATATAAAGCTAAATTTATCAACTTTGATTCGCTTCGTCTGAAGAACTCGTGTTCAGAGCCTCTTTTCCTCACCTAATCCACTTTTGCCCTAAATCGATGCAGTATTTCACACTCTTGGTGAGCTGAGCGAGATTTTATACAGTTCATTTCCATGAGATGAGGGGCTATAAATTGCCAAGTATTTTACCGACTGGTACTCCACCACCTTTTTTTGGCTCTTTTTTACTTGAGATTCAAGATTTAGCTCTCCTTTTTCTTATATTTTTTCTTACCTTCCTTTGCCCCTTCCAGTTTGTATATATATATATATTTCTTTTATTATATTTTTACACTTATATTTTTCGGTTGTGAAGGCACCCGCTACTATTGCTCCTGGTGTCAGCAATAAAGTAAGCCACCCCAGCCTAAGAAAGTTTGTACCCTCCCGCTGACATCAATATGCGTGCCACACGTTTAGTCGATGCTCAGAAAGGGGGTCGTGCACAAATGAAATCAAATCCTTATATATAGGTCTTTTATATTTATTAAGTGTTAGTTAATATACCTGGTATTGCTTGCTAATAAATATATTCTCTATATTTAATGTTTTTAATAAAATATTATAGCAGATAAAATTCTTTTGACGTTCTGAAGCGTTTTTAATTAAAATGATTCAGACGAATTGGTGAATTGATTCAGGCGAATTTCAAAAACCGCCAATTGCTAATTTCTTCTGTAAGATATTAATGTTTACAATAGAATTGCGTTAAATTTTTTTCACTAGAAATTAAAGAACAAGAAGATTTTTATAAACTCTTTGAGACAGTTTTTGAATAGAAAAGTCGTGTAAATGATAAATATTAATTGTTTTCCCTGGTATAAATGGTTAATCTTCTACTTTTAAACTTTTCTTTTAGAATTCTTCTAGAATTCTGCTAATGTGTACTGGCGACAATTCTTATGTTTATCTTTTTCAAAGCAATAAAAAACACTGAAAAGAATAGTCAAAAACATTCAACAGAAATATAAAAACATAAAAATTCGAATATTGCAAAGTTTCACTGTTGCCTAATGAAAGAATAACTATATGTTTCCTTATTTCAAAATCGTCTGCATTTATTTAATTATTTGTTGAAAGACAAACTGCATAAAAATTAAATTGGGTTCATTAAAATGATTTTTATTTGGATTTTAAGATGATATTACAATATTTGTTGTGAAATTATTTACTCCGAAATTATTGGGAAAAATCGAGGAAGTTTCGATTGACTTCTAAGTAATTAAATATTTAATTAAATTTTTCTGTTTGAAAAGTTGTTAATACTCTTCTTCTTGTTTCAAATAATAAGTGTGCAAATTTCGTCTGAATTCGGCCCAATTGTTTAGGAGGATATGTGTGACATATATTATATGCAGACAGAATTATTTTTATTTATATTCAGAGCAGGTTCTTTTAAGAAATTGAGACTATAGTAACAAATGATTGTTTTCTTCTTGTATTAAAAATTACAATGGCGACAGACGGAATTCGATTGAAAGCTTACTTATCGCTTGAAGAAATATTTTGACTGACCATATAAACAAATGGTAAAAAATGGAATGACAATGGCAACAGACCGAATAAGATTTAAAACTTTATTATCATTTGAAAAAATACTTTTTCTTTCAATTAAAATTTACACAATTATCCATGTCTGTCTTTTCTAAACAACTAAGTAATTGGTATCTTCACTACTATTTGCTTATTGCCTTTTAATTTAATAAAGAAAAATATTTTAAGTGATTTTTTTTTTAAATTGCTTCTAAGAATTTCGTCTGTAAGTTCAATTTAATAAAATAATAATTTTAGATTTTTACTTATTAATAATTTTTAATTATTACATTAAATTATTAAATATAACTAAAATTAAGCAGTAAAAATTAAATCATAATATTAAAATGCTTAAAAATTTGCATAAGATCGTTATTAAGAATAAAAATATTAAGGCATTTATATGTTAATATTTAATTAATTGAATTATAATGTTAATAAATACACATTAATTATTTTTATACTTTTTTATCTTCATTCCTTATTATACAATTTTCGTAAAAAAATCATACCACGTAGGATTAACATATACTCATCAATAAAGAAAAAATTATATCTCATTATTTTCAGAAGAAAATTGGAGTATGAAAAGTAAACTATAAGATGAAATACAGGCAGCGTTTTTTATAAGTAAGATTATACTGCATTTTCTTTCACAACCTTTTTTTTTCAAGTCATTTTTTTTCTCCATCTACCTTCACAACATCTATACACTGTTTCAAATATTTTCATTTAATTGCTGTTATGCAGGGAGGTCATTAGTCACAAATGTGTTTCGTTGTGACAAGTTTAATGATGATTAAAAAAAGTTGCTGACAACGGGTAATCCTTCAATGTCGTTATTAGTTACAAGCAAGATTTGAGGGTTCTTTGGAGACCCAATCTGTCAAATATTCATCAATTGATATAAATCATTTCTAGTACAGAAAAGACAATTTTCTGACGTTGGAAAATTCAACTGTTAGAGAGTTCAGGATTGTTGGTACCATTATTTCACGTTCTTTTATAGTTAATGTAAATAAATAGTTAAAAAATAAACGTGTTTTGTGGTAGCAAAATTATTGCTATTATAAAGTATTTTAGAAATTATTTTTTCAGGCATTTTGTATATTTTGATATATTATATTTAAAAAACATTCAGAATAAAATATATATGTTATTTTCAAAATATTTATTTATATATTTTAATGATTTTTAAAATAAATAAGTGTAACAAGTAATAATTATATATATATTTTTAAAACAGAATCAAATTTTGAGTTCATTTTTATACTTAATTGTTTAAAATAATTCTTATAAGATGAATAAATTGGAAATAATCAGCGTAATTCACCTCTTACGTTTTTTAATACTTTTCTTGTACACCAATTACACAAAAAGCGAATATTGTAATCGTCGAAAAATTCGAACTCGAGTTGTTGATGAACTTTCACATTTCAGATCTCTCCGAGTCCAACAATCATTTTTTGAAATTATGTCCATCTATGTACAAACACGATAGTTCAAAAAAGATTTGAGCTTCATAGATGTAATTTGATAAATGGTCTTTATAACAAATTTGTAGTTTCTTATCGAATTTTGAACGAAATCCACACGGAGGAAGTTTATTGGAACGCAAGTAAGTACGGTAACTATAAAAGATATCAAATTAGATTTTATGTATAGTTTTAGAATCTAAACTGCAGATAAGTATCAGTTTTTGAACGAAATCCACACGGAGGAGGTTTATTGGAACGCAAGTAAGTACGGTAACTATAAAAGATATCAAATTAGATTTTGTATATAGTTTTAGAATCTAAACTGCAGATAAGTATCAACTTTTGAAAGAAATCCACACGGAGGAGGTTTATTGGAACGCAAGTAAGTACGGTAACTATAAAAGATATCAAATTAGATTTTGTATATAGTTTTAGATTCTAAACTGCAAATAAGTATCACATTTTGAACGAAATTTATCAATCGTCTGATCGTTTGTCGGTATTTCATTCAAATACAAAAACGCAATTACTTAAATGAAATCTACGATAAAACTTTCTTTCTAAAATGTTAGCTTTGTGTCAAATTTTGATTTTGATAGATGGAATAAAAACAACCAAAATGCATACTTGGTTTCCTTTACTTACTTATGGCTTACGTTATTTTTTTTTTCACCCAGAATCCAACACCCATGTGTTGGATTCTGAAAATAAAAATCTGAGTACTTGTGACTTCCATAGCCTTGCACAAAATCCATAATTTTCATATTGGAGGAAGAGAAATAACATTTTTATTTGGAGACATATGCGAAAATTCCCTGAAATTGTTCCATCTAAAAGCTCTTCCATTGGTTAAAATGATTCGTCGCTTACTATCATAGGGCGGGAATTCGAAACCATTTTTCAAATTTTAGAAGAAAATTACATTGTTTATTTTACTTATTATTTTCTTTATTACAAAGTGCAAAACGTACATGCGCGGGACTCTGAAAATAAGAATCTGAGCACTCGTGTCTTTCACAATCTTGCTCATAGTCCATAATTTTCATGCTGAAAGAAGGGGATTTAACAATTTTGTAAGGTAATATGCTAGAAAATTCTCTCGGCTCGTTCCGTTCCATCCAAAAGTGCTTAAATAGGTTTTTCAAATTTAAACAATGCGTAATAAGAATATAGTCAGAATAAGAATCAATTAAAATCTTTAAATGATTCCACACTTTGGGTCGCGCAAAAAGTGGGATGCATTTAGCACTTGAAAACAATTGAGAAATTTTAAAAGGAAAAATACAGTTTTTAATTTCACTTTACAATTAATGAAAAAAAAATCGAATCTTAGACGATATTTTAAAATCGATTTAATTTAGAAAAAAGACAAGAGGTTTCAACAAATTCAATAACAAAATAATTTCAAATTATAGTCTATTTTGCACAATTTGAATAAACCAAGTACCATAAAGAACATTCAAGATAAATATTTGATGACAAAACATGTTTTATTTCATGTCAAAGTTACTCAAAAGATGTATAAGCAATCATAGAAACAGAAAATTTTTTAATAAGAATTTATAATTTTTTTTCTACCTCGTAATAAATTGGAATGAATTATAACTCCGATAATAATTTTTACTTCACGACATATCCAAAAAATATTTATTCAGTCACAAATTCACAAGCAGTTTTTCTTCTGCTTATCTCTGGAATGAAAAATATGGCTTTTTTTGCTTGAATTTTGACTTTAAAGCGTGTCTTTTTTTTTTCAAAAAGAGCTCAAAGGAAATGTTTTTCCCAAGCCTTTCCAGAACAATATTTACTATTGAAATAGCATTTGATCTTCTACAGTTAGATAAAGTGTAAATGGTTCCAGTTGCATTTCACACGGGGAAAAAAGTCCGACTTTGAAAGTGTTTGTTTAACTTCATGTTCAATTCAGTTCAGTTTGATTTTTCTATCTCAGATGAGAATTTTGTCCCAAGAATACATATATATATATTTACTTGCCTTTTGAAACGATTGCTTGCGCCTATAAGTGGAAGGCGAAGGTGAATGAAAAAAAGCTAGAGAAAAAAATAATGTAAGTGCTTTCAGATAGATCAAAACACAAATTTATTTTCTAGAATTTTCGGTTTTCAATTGCATGTTATGTATTTTATGATATCAATAACTCATAGGTAGAAATTCTCATTGATGTTTTCGGTTCAGATTTCAACAGAATAAAGAATCCTTCTTCAAAAGAATTTAAAATTCTAAAGGAATTTATCAACATTTTAATATATGTGCTTTGTAAAGGAAGGCATAAATAGGATTAGAATTTGATTAAGGCTTAACGAGGCGGAGAATTTATCTTTAAAGGAGCTGCGACACCAGTTTAATATAAGTATTTTATAAAGGACTGAATACATGAGACCGAAATTTGACTAACCATTGTTTTTTTTTTCTCCATTAGAATCGCTTAACAGTGATTTAATTAGAACGATTTTTCAAACATAAACCAAAATTCTTTCATTTGTTTTTGTTCAGTAGATAAAACGTCGAAATCAAGAATTTCAATGCAATACCAAAATTTGATTTTCTGATGGCGAACATTTCAGAGAATAGAGCACAATGAGACAAGAAACTCTGAAGTGTATTTAATTCAAACTTCTGTTATGTCTTTCAAATTACAAATAAAATTTTAATGACACCTGCAAAATTGAAGACGAATAAAGTTGTTTAATTATATAAGCCATAAAATATTATTTATATTTTTAAAGTACACTCTGTTTTGAGAATATCTTACCACTTAGATTCACTTTTAAAACCATAAAATATCTGAGATAGTTATTGATGACAAAACTTTTAAATGGTTAAATATAGCTACAAGTAGGCTATTTTTTGAACTAATTTTATAATTTTGAATCGTAGACAGGAAATGGGAGTGAGATCTGAAGTGGTATTGCTTTTCAATCCCCCATTCAACAATATGGGGTAGACGATATATCGCTATGAATATAACGCGCAATAGACCCATGTATAATGAGGACTGTTGGATGGATCTCTAAAGGGAAATCTTGTTCCAAAATGAAGGTTCTACGAACAAAATACCTTAAAGTGTATGTACACACTTGAAACTTCGAAAATCGTTCAAAATATCGAATATTTTTTTATTGCTTAATAATGTTCTCTGGTCCTTTAGCTTTCAAACGATACCAAGATGTTGTCAACATTCGAAATATTTCTCGAGTTATAATTATTTTTCTTGAGGTGCTTTCATTAAAAACTCTAGTTACGGTGTTTTTTAAACTCATTTTATGAAGAATGATATTTTTCCACTATGTTTCTTCATTCAAACAATCATAACTAAACAAGAAATTAACCAAATACAGTTATTTATATATCAAAATAATCTGTATGAAATAGCGGATGTTTTGTGCTTCAATCCAAGTTATATTTATAAAAATAAATTTTTAATTGCTGTTTAAAAAATAAAATTACAGAAGAAATCTCGCTCTTTCTATTCATCGTTGATGAAAAAATTGTTTAAAAACAACTATACATTTTTATAACTTGTTTGAGACAGACAACATGAAGACTAATATTAGGCATCATTTCCAACTAGAATTGTGTGTCTGCACAAATTAGAATTTAAGATATCATGTTTCAAAACATAGGCTAATTAGCTCATTAAATATTATTTAATTAATTAATAATTAGTGTAATATGGTTTTTTCTCACTGAAATGAGTTTTAACATATATTAATAACCTACTGTGAAAAAAACGGATTTTTAAAGTTAAAATTTTAAAAAATCTGCAAGTGTGTATGTACACCTTAAGTCGAAAGTGATATATAAGATGATGGGACATAAAAACCATGTTATGATTCCACACTTCTAGAACGCTAAATACCAAAAAATCTTCCAGTATACGTCTTTTTTTCTGAAATAGAATATGAAAAATGACTAATGCTATTTGTAACCACGCACCTTAAACAGCAAAAAGACTTTAAACTTAAAATGACATTAAATCCAGATTAAAAGGTGCCGCATCAGATATCGCGATAGATCATTAAAATTCGTTACAATTCCTGCAAGATAAATGCTAAAGGTATTCTCGAAGTTTCCTTCTGAAAAAAAGGGAAAATACCCATTGCTCGCTATAAAAAATTCTTCGTGGAAAAAGTAAATACCAAAAATTTTCTGCCATTTTTTAAAAAAAGCGTTCAATTAATTTCCCAGTTTTATAATCGCATTATAAACAGACTGAAAAGGCCATCCTGTGATTTCTATTGTTGTAGCATATTCTTCAACGTCTAGAAAATTCTTGACATAGTGCATCAGATCATTCATCTTCAAGAAATATAATAATTGTAGAATGGTATTTACCATTTCAAAATTTTACGAATAACTGAATGAAATCCTTTCTAAATCGTATTAGTAAAAGACATAGAGTTAAGAAAATAATTACAAATAGTTATCTGACGGCAGTTTTTATTACTTAAATAATACTAAACTAAAAGAATAACCTTGTTGCCTGACAATAAAAATTCATTTCTAAATCGCTAAATTCTAATCATCGAAGTGCTTTTGAAACATGCAAGTTATGCCTAAATAGAAATTATTTCTAATAGATTACAAATTGTTTAATTATTAAAATGTGTTTACATCAAAATTCTGTTTCATAGGAATATTTTGTTATAATTCCTTGTTTGTCAGAAAAAAAATGTGAAATGAGATCCCTTGTTTTTTAATCGTGATTACTCAGACAAAACATTAAGAAACAAAAGTATAAATCTCTGAAGATGTTGAAGCTTAGGTAAAAGAATATAAATAAATTATTATGCATAATGTAATCATCCATTTAATGCATATATGATAAATTTATAACAAAAATTTACGTAAAGGAATAAGAAATATTATTTACTTAATTCAAAGTTACATAGTATCATTTCAGAATTAAATTTAAAATCATTTATGATGTTTTAGAAATTTATTCATTTAATAATAATTAATATTCTAAAATATAAATATTTTATTCATTACTCCCTCTAGTTTTCGTTCTTTAACGATTTACTTTATAAATTTAATGTTGCCAAATCTGTTACATAATATAAGAAATGTTTTCTTGTTTCTTAATCCTAATTGCAGAAACATGCGCTAAAGGGTGCTCAAAGGCACATTTTTCCTACACAGACAGACCCGTTCTAGATCTTCCTCTTGACCAGCCAATATCTTTCGTTCAACCTGTCCACCCACACTCCTTCTTTTTGTTCGTCTGCATTCCAAGAAGTGCTTCTTTTCTGAAACTGGGTTTACTTGGAATATAAGTAATGCTGCAGGGTAACCCCGAACCTTAAAACGTTTGGATTATGTGCAGGTTAAAGTTATAGCATATGATTTTTGATAAGCAGATTAAAATTTATGGATCTTGTAATCGTTATGGAATCCAAGACTTATCACTTTTCAAATGAATATTAAATGGTTTCGCTGTACCTAGATATGCAGGATTGTTAATTCCACATAATTTGAAATATTGCCTGGATATTCAATTGTTTAAAGAAAGTCCTTTAGATTCAGAGATCGGATATGTTTTCCTCTTTTCAAGTCTTTGAAAAACAAAACATATTAATATCTTATATATGCTTTTTATGTATTTTATATATGATTCTTTGTGCCATTCCATTGCTGATATAAAAGCACATGGAAGAATATCCAATGAATATTTTTCCATGCAACAATAAAATCTATTATGCAATATATGTTGCTGCTGTTGTCGTGTCCGCGTTACCACGGAAAGGGGGTGCAGTAGATTCTGAGGGTAAAGACTCCTGAGCACCCGAGGGCAGAAGTCTGACTTCTAGCTCATATGAAGATGAAACTTGCACATTCGCTTGCACAACCCCTTTTTACAGGGTGGCACATTCACACACTTCACAGATAGAACACAGATGAACAACCATTCCCGAACCGGGACTCGAACCCAGGACGCCCAGATCACGGGGAAGACGCGCTACCCCTATGCCAGAACGCCGGCAATCTATGTTGCTATTTCTGTTTTTAAACATTAGCAATAAATTTAGAAACTATTCATGTGAATCTAATAAAAAGAGAAATTAACTCTAAATATATTAAAAAGTGTTCCTATATGTAAGCTATTGTGATTTAGTGAAATTTCAGTGTTATTTTGTTTTTATGTTATTAATAAAGAAACACCAGTATGTGAATTTTAGACTTTATTTCTTTATGTAGTTTGTTTTATATTTGACAGATCATATACATATAATTAAGGACTGACAAATAGACAATCCATCTTCTAACAAAATGATCCAAATTTTTAAAAAATTGCTACAATTTTTATTTACTACTTATGAGGTTACTACTTAAAATTATGAGGTTACTACTTAACCCTTTCGCCGTCCTCTCCTGTCCAAGAAAATTTCTTCCTAGCGGTCCTCTGTTTTTCTCCGCATTAGAACAAACAAAAATAGAAACTCAAATAAGTAAGCACTTACAAAGCGTTTTAAACGTTTGAAAGTTTTAAAATGTAGAAGAAGTTTGGAGCTTGAAGCGCCTTGCAGAAGTTTCACTTGAACGAGCTAGACGTGTTACAGATGACGAAGAGATTAACTTAATACGTTTTTTTTCAATCATTATTTTCATATACACATAAATTGAAAGAAAAACTGAATTAATCCTTTGACAGATATTGGCTAAAATTTGATACAGCTGTGCATCGAATAATTGAACGTAGCTTTTCGTATTAGACAAAATAATTGAATTCGGGATATTTGTATTTTATTTTAAAACAGGAAATAAGCTGTTGAGCCAAATAAAGAATTCTGGTTCCCAATTCAACATATAATCTTATTTTCCCTTTCGGAAAGTACGATTTCCGAAAAAAAGGGTATTTTATTCGAAATAAATAGCAAACCGATGTTGACTGTATTTTCAAAACATCCTATATCTAAAACAATCTCAATTTTGTAAATCAGTTATATAATTGGGCGATAAATAATATATTTTATCTCAACTATCTACAAATTCTTTTGATTTACCGTACTCGCAGAAATTGATAGACTCCTTGTTAATAACTTTTGCTGAAACTTATTGTAAAGCTTCATTCTTTCGCAAGCTTCTTTATTTGGTTATTTTAATCATTGATATAATTCCAAAGACTATTAAGATCCAGGGAGAGCCAAAACTAGAGACTCGTCAAATTTCCGAAATCGAATTTCTTGATATTTGCAATACTTTATCTCAGCATATTTCATCATGGGAAAATAATTAAATAAGTGATAAAAAGTTTACTGGCATGATATCTACACATATAAAAGGAAATTATTAACGAATATATTTATTGCATACACTCATAAATCACCTCCAAAAAAAGAAACTAATATTTTCTGATGAATCTTTTTAAAATAACGAAAATAATAAATTCCGCATTAACATAATCTGTTCATTTGATTTTTATGTTAGATTTATAATAAGTATAATTACAGGAATAAACATCAAATAATTTAGTGCTGATATATTTTTTTACAAGAACAAAAACACAGGAAGTAAAGAAAATCTTTCCAAATAATGCAAACATCATTAAAAAAAATGGAAGTAGCAGCTTAATGATTAAACTATTTAAAATCATAAACTCCCTCAATTTTTTTATCTACATAAATCTCTTCGCAACATATGAATCACATCTCAGTTATTCCATTTAGTTTGAGTGACTTCACTATTAAAGCCTTGCACAGAGATGTGACTAAATTAGATTCAAATGTTTCAAAAAGCCGTAATATTTCTCAAGAATGAAGGATTACGTAACACAAAGTATTCTAACAAATCACTAAACTTATTTACATGCTTTATCAATTTTTTTTTATTTCTTATTTTATTAAATATTTTCACTTATTCGTGCAGTAAATTGAAAGCAATCACGAGTCTCGAATATTTTTTTACTGATTAATGATTTTCACCTAAGAAAAATTTGATCATTTCGTTGGTACTAATGAACGAACGGATGAATTCCACTCAAACATATAAATGATCAACTCATAAGCAATAATAATCCCCATTTGTCATCTTTAACATTAAAATAATTCATGGTTTCATATTTTTCTGAAGGCGGATCCATTATTCTGAAAGAATTATTATTAACGCCTTTCAAATGGGCTTCAAATCAATCAAAAAATATCAGAAAAAAAAACTATTCCACTCCAGGTATGACCTACCTTCTTTTAAATTCCTAAGCATGCAGCAACTTTGAATACATTATTTAAATTTTTTTCATAAATTACTCAATAATATAAAGCCCTTCATCACAAATCAAAAGCAACTCATATTATATAAAAGTTTTCATCTAGACAAATCAAGCCATATCATTTGCAAAAACATTCAGTGTCATTTTTTGACTCTATTGGCTGTAAATAGTAACAGATGTTTCAAATAGGAACTACAAGAAAAAGGCTGGTATATCACTACCCAAAGGGTTAGCAGGCCAAACACGATTTAAAGCGGTAAAAAGAAACGGCTCTGACCCCTACCTACATGGGTTGAACACTTTCCTGCTTGTTAGAGGGCAACAGGTCTGCCACCATCTGAAAACATTGCTGTAGGGAGAAAAATTGGATGGTTTTTCCCTTTTGAAGGGATTTTTGTTTGAGTTAGTGGTAGAATGTTGACTCTTCCAAGTCCGCCAACACAAAGACAGTAGAAAGGTAATATGAATAAAATTAGAAATAAATCGCTCCAGATTAAAGGAGATAATCTCGGTTTCTGAGTGATTTTTCATCACACTCTGCTGGCCGTATATGATTTTATCATAGTAGTGTACGTAGAGCAGATAATTAATGATGAGATTAATCAATGGGTATTTGAGTCGGTATGAAAAATTATCCTGATTTTAGAAAAAAATATTTTGTGTAGCCTAGACTATTAATTAAAAAATTACCAATAATAATCATTCCGTTAAAAATTTGTTCAAGAACACATCTTTGTTAATATGCTAAAAAAAATGAAACTTCATTTTATTTTAATTATTACAATTGAATTCAAAATTCTTTATGGTAAATATTTTGCAATCTTCAAATAAATATTTCTCAAATTTACTACCATTAGGGGCCTTTTATATCGATATTAAATTTTAAAAAATAATCGATTAGTTAATTAATAAGCTCTGAAAATATAAAATATATACTGAAATCAGACAAGCGTGTTAGTTAATCACAAGGTGTGGAAATTTAAATATTCAAGTACTCCAAAAGATGAATGGGAAATCGCTGAAAACATTAAAAATTTATGTAAATTAAATCTAATTTATAAAGATTAATTGAATTTATCTTTAATAATTTACTTCTGTAATAATTTTCAATTCAATTATATTACACTAGGATTAATCCTTCTAGGGATTCTTAGACAGTGAAAAAGCATAGGACCCCTTTCTCTATCTAAATCTCTAAAAACCAATAATTTTAATTAAATCTTTAAACAAATAATTTTAAACAGCAAATTTTAAGAAACATTTTTAGCAAAATGCTTTATTGTTGACAGCTTTTTAAAAAGATGATTTCAATATATCATATATAAAAAATAATAAGTTAAAATTTAAAAGAGTTAAAAACATTCATAAAACTTTTCTAAATACAATGCTAGTGATATTTTATAATATGATTGGATTTTTTTTTAAATAAAAAGCCTACAATTTTTGAATCATGAAATAACGTAATATAATAATTACAAATTATAATTAATCAGGAATATTACTAAGATAATATTCCAGAATTAATTAAAACAATAGATGATTTTAGTTTAAATAAAATTAAATGCACGACTTTTATAATTAACTGAAAACGCAAAAATAAATAACCTTCAAAGTACTACAAGAAAATATCGAGGGCTCAGAACCCAAGTAGGGCCCTTTATTTTACCTATTAAATTTTTCGACCATGATTACGTTTTGAAAATAATTTACCAACTTAAACGACTAATGGCAGTTTAAAATCATTATTCCTATGAATTTTACTAAGCTCCGACATTTATAGATTTCTCAATATATTTATGCTAAAATGGTAAACAGTCCTTGAACATTTAGGAAAATTGCAATCTGATCCTTCATACTTCCCAATATTGAGAACGTCCCTGTCTGAGGCTTATTTGACTTGGTAGCTATGGAAGAGATTGGTTAGTCAAACTTTCAAAACTATTTCGACGGTTCTGCATTTTAACTTAATGTGCAGACTTTAAAAAAGGATTATACAGTTTAAAGACTACTCAGGAGAATTTAATAATATTTGGGTAAGAGAGAGATAGAGAAGTTATTTTAGTTACATATACTGAAATGCTGTCACAATGATCAAAATTTTAAATATGAAAATACGAAGAGCGAAAAACTTTTAAATATCTTTAAAATTCATAATTTTTGATAGCTTATAATTGCGGAGAATCAGCTTCATTTTGATTTGTTTATATTAAGCATATCGAAATAATTATCGCCAGAAGATAAAAGCAAGAGTTCTATTTTATGAAATTTAAATATTTGAATTTAGAAGAAAAGTAAAATATATTTGAATTGATATGGAAAAATTTAGCGTGAGTTAAGGAATGACCCGATAATTGCAATAGCGATACAAGTGTTATGGTTAGTTATGAAATGAGCATCGACGATCTATCTGGCAACTCTTCCTTAAGAGATGCTCCAATTTATCAGAGATCTGATCAGTACACCAAAAAAAAACCAATCTGCTCCTCGAAAAGGAATGAGAACCGGAATTGTACAGACAGTATTCTGATGAATAAAATTAGTATAGCAAATTAGTAAACCAATGTTAAATATTCTTAATCTTATATCCATAACACTTCGCACCTTATAAGTGTATATTATTCTTTAAAAAAATAACAAAGTTAAAAATTTATGTCACAATTTCACCTTCAACTATATTCTGTTACAAAAGCAAAGTTATTTAAACCTATTATTTTCTTATTAGATCTTATAATTTCTTAGTCTATTACAGCGCATGATATTGTTTGAAATCTCTAAAATGCTTTCTAAAATCTTGAACGCTTTGCACTGTCGTTAAGATATCGTAGCAATATTATAGAATCTTTCATTAATTTTGAAATATAATAACTTATTTATTGAGAAAATTTTTAATTGCAGATATTAATGCTTATAATTAAATTAAATTATAATTCTTTAATTTTTGAAAACGAATTTAAAATTAAACATTTGATTAATAAATTTTAGAGAACAATTATTAGTTAGTTTAGTTATATTAACGTCCGTTTTAAAGCAACAGTAGAACTTTTTCGAACTGACCTCATAATTTTGAACCTCGGTCATATAACGAGGACGAATCTGAACTGGCAACTCCCTCAGCAAACTTCTGCACCACAACAGTGGGGGAATGTTTGTCTGTGAACAGTTATAAATTTTAGAAATGCTGCCGAACATCATTCTAATTAACATTTACTTTTCTAAGAGGTTTGCGTTTTGAAATTGAAACTCTTAACAAGCGTTTAATTCCATTTTCTGTGTTTTTTTGAAAACAAATATAATTGAATAGCCTAACATACAGCGTCACTCCTGATATGGTTGAATTGTTTAAGATTCAGTAACAAATCATAGAAATCAAAGAAACAAATCAAAGAAAAAAAAACTTGAAAAAATATTTAATTTAAACGTTGCATTTGGAAAATTTGATATTTTATACAAAATAAGAATTACATATAAACTATTCATTATTTATTCTGAATACTATATATATTTTCGTTAAGTAAAAGTGTCAGATCTTAGTTGTCAAAATTATTAAGCAGAACAGTAGAAATATTACACAAAAATAAATTCATTAATAATATTCAAGAACTGAACTTCCTTCTACAAAATTTATATAAAAAAGAAATGTAAGCATATAAAAGGAAAAATTATTTTTAAAATATGACATTTTTTCCAAAAATCCCAGCCTTGATTTTCTTATGAAATTTCATGGAGATGCAGATACATTTCCCTAATATTTATTGACTCGTTAATAATTTACAAGATATATTACTATTCTTTCTAAATCGTACTCATAAACATTTGATCTTTGGTGAAAGGGTCGCAATATGTCAGACGTGTCACGTTGATCTAAGCATTAAGTATACTTTAATTGAAGCCTTTCTTACAATTCCCATCGTGTTAATTTTTTCAATACATCATTCTTAACTCTAACTGACCTGGTGGGTGAGAAATACCACCCAAATATTTTTAACTTTTTAAAAACTATCCACTTTTTACTTGCATCTAGTTGTCTGTCAGTGTTTCATTCTGGAACTGTATCATTAATCTCACACTTTTACTTTGTTTCAAAATTGTTTTTCCTCTGTGATTCGGAAATTTTAAAATTTTATCAATTCATTGCTACATCTCTTATATTTTATGCATTTTATCTCAGCTGGCGTTTATTTATAATTTAATGAATATGTTCTTAAATTAAACCATTATGACTGGCGCAGTATGGTCTAACAAGGCCCTTGTGCCAATAAACCTTACATATACACCTACCTACCTTCTAAACCTTAAAGAAATTAAATAAAAAAAAAATGAAGGGAAATTTGAAACTTAGTCAGGAGCAACATGGCATAAAAAGTTGTAAGGTTTGATTCCTTTATTTGCCTTTCATCTTTAAAATTTGTCCCTAACTTTAAAATTTAGTAAAAATTACTAGAATTAGAAAAATTAATGCTTAACGCATGTTTGATTAAATACAGCAACTAAATTACTGAAAAGTATAATTTAAAATATGCTTAAAAATATTATTAAATATTCGTTGAAATTAATAAAAAAATACAATCGATTTTTTTTTTCAATTTCAAATTATGTAAAACAGTGTGCTATGAATTAATAACTGAAAAACTTTTAACTTTTGATTAATTTTTAAATAAAAATTTGAAAAGTTCTTCGTTAACGAATCTGTTATACTCAGCAAATATCTATGAATTACATTTAGTAAATCTGGATCCGTTAGAGCGTAAAAAAAGAGTGTCAAGGAAAACTTAAAATCAAATTTGAAATTAAGATAATGAAACGTTTAAACATGATTAACATTTCTTCACGATCACGTTGATCTTTTAATGACTAGTTTCAGCAAAAATCAGGGCGAAATTTTAAGATCGAATATTCTTAAATATATATGCAACACAATCATTTGCATGCAAAATCAAATTAATTCAAAAAACCTTATCGCTCAATCATAAATCGCGGATTTTTAATAATACACATTTTTGGGATTCGTTTACTTTTTCAAGGTCATTTATAGGGAAAATAAATTAGGGAAATTCTAAACATAGCAGGCGAGCAAAGTCAGCAGAGTGGTTTGAGGGAGGTATCTTTAACCACAAGACATACGGCAGCTGTGTTACAATAGAAATGCAGACATTGTGGAACCGGACCTATAGGGCTGAAAAAAGGAGTGTTAGCGAATATTACATTATAACAATAAAAAAACAAAATTTGTTCAAAACGTGCCGCAGTGATTGCCATTTTGACCTCTGCCTATTGAAAAAGAACATGGAATGAGAAAGAGTTGGAACTCGAAGGGGCTGGGCTCAAAAATGAAAACGACTTTTTAGAAGGCATGCCTATTATGTGGAAGCGTTCGAGGTCCACTTAGTGCCCTCTGGTCTTCCTCTTTGTGGTACTTCCGCAGAAAAGGCTGTGATTTTTTTAGATTTGTTTGTGTTTATTAAATTAGGCAAAACAGTCTATTAATGCAAGGTGTTCCCTGGAATCACGATGTGGAACGTGAGAAGTAAATCGACTGTTATTTTAATTTTTCAAAAGGTAAGATGGCTAAGCGAAAGGTCCATCCAGGTCGATTTATGTTGTGGCTCTGTATATTAGTCTGGTCATTAATTACATTCATAATAGCTTTGAGAAATAGATGGTCGTTTACTGTGAAATCTTTTAATCTAGTAAAAGAAATTACATTTTTTTCTGTTGAAGTTTATTTCAATTTGATAATCTCTATGCTTAAAATAATTGGAAAAAATAGTTCACAGGCCGTATTAGAGGTCCTATTTCAGAAATTTTTGCCTTATATTAAGGTTTATGACCCTTGAATACATCAGTCACTTGTTGCCCTTCCCTTCATTTCCAAGGAAATTCATAAAACCATTATTTTACGGTCTATTCTCTATGGGAACCAATCACAAGGGTTCTCCAATCTCAACCACACTATTACCATATATACATGTGCATATACATTACGTATTGATTCATATGTGTGATATATAAATATCTATTAATTTTCATTTAAAGCTGAAATATAAATGTCAGATATTTCCTTTCATAAAGTTTAATATCAACCCATTTATTGTATCAGTGTAGAAGAACATAATGATATTAGTGTTTTCTCTCGAAAACTGAAGTATATACATGTGCACATGCAATATGTATTAATCCATATGTATGATATATAAATATGTATTAACTACCAAGTAAAGCTGAAATATAAATGTCAGATAATTCCTTTCATAAAGTTTAATATCAACCCATTTATTGTATCAGTGTAGAAGAACATAATGATATTAGTGTTTTCTCTCGAAAACTGAAGTATATACATGTGCACATGCAATATGTATTAATCCATATGTATGATATATAAATATGTATTAACTACCAAGTAAAGCTGAAATATAAATGTCAGATAATTCCTTTCATAAAGTTTAATATCAACCCATTTATTGTATCAGTGTAGAAGAACATAATGATATTAGTGTTTTCTCTCGAAAACTGAAGTATATACATGTGCACATGCAATATGTATTAATCCATATGTATGATATATAAATATGTATTAACTACCAAGTAAAGCTGAAATATAAATGTCAGATAATTCCTTTCATAAAGTTTAATATCAACCCATTTATTGTATCAGTGTAGAAGAACATAATGATATTAGTGTTTTCTCTCGAAAACTGAAGTATATACATGTGCACATGCAATATGTATTAATCCATATGTATGATATATAAATATGTATTAACTACCAAGTAAAGCTGAAATATAAATGCCAGATAATTCCTTTCATAAAGTTTAATATCAACCCATTTATTGTATCAGTGTAGAAGAACATAATGATATTAGTGTTTTCTCTCGAAAACTGAAGTATATACATGTGCACATGCAATATGTATTAATCCATATGTATGATATATAAATATGTATTAACTACCAAGTAAAGCTGAAATATAAATGTCAGATAATTCCTTTCATAAAGTTTAATATCAACCCATTTATTGTATCAGTGTAGAAGAACATAATGATATTGGTCAAAGAAATGCTGATGTAAGTTGAAATTTAAAATATTGTTCTCTAGTTGTAAAATAACACGCTGTTTCTAATTAATAACTGTAACACTAACTGTGAAGTATTTCTATTCTAAAATAAAAAATATTACAATATCTAAAAAAAAATCCATTCTTGAGATTTTTTTTAAACATTCAAATACTAATTTGGAGAGTTCTAGATCATTACTATTTTTGAAATGTGGGCTTCTCATAAATGCAAAATTGTAGAAAAAATTTATGAAATTAATGGCATTATTTTTTATAAGAATGAAAAACATCTTTATCTTGAGAGCAAGAATAAGTTATTGCTGATTTAATTGCTTTAAGTAACTCATTTATGTCAAGTGAAACAAAAAGTTACATTATTTAAAGTCAAACGCTACATTGAAAAAAAAAATTAACTTATAATAATTTAAAATAATTTATCTAATAAGAATTGAAATTATCAAAAACTAGAAAGTAAACAGAATAAAACCAATTTGTTTAATTGTAAAACCTTCATAATTAATTCATAAGCTGTGTTGCAGATACTTAAGTTAAAAAAAAATCTACATTTCTTCATATTTAAGAAAAATTTTGAAAAATTTTTAAGAAAATTTTTCATTTTTTTCGATAAATTGATAGTAAAAGGTCTGTTTTCTGATATTAAATTAATTATAAGACATTTATTAGATCTGAGGCGAATTATTATTATCAGAATAATAAAAAAAATTTCTTCCCAAGATTTAATTAAAAATATTAACATAATGATGCAACAATCGTAAGAAATATATTAATAGCAATAATTATCTCCAACAGTGGAAAACTTCAATTACAGGTTGAGTATACATCATTAAAACATTACTTTTCCAATTTTAACGTTCTTATTAAATATTTTTGAAATCTTTATATATTTATCTATTTAATTATTTTTCACTAGGTAATATACAATGATATACTACAATAATAATATAATATTAGGTAATATACAAATATTATCCAAGTAATATACAAATATTATTCAAGTAATATACAAATATTATTCAAGTAATATACAAATATTATCCAAGTAATATACAAATATTATCCAAGTAATATACAATACTGAAACAAATTAGATCTGAAACCGCTGAATGCTCTGTGCATTGTTACAACTATATAACATAGATATTAGATTAACTACAATTTTTTATCTCTATATAAATTTCATATAAAATAAATTAAATAAATAAAAATGTAAATGAAATTTTATAGAAGTTATTATCTAAATCAGAAACCCGATCATAATATTTAATTAATGTTTGATGATGTAAATAGTGATCAAAGTAGTATGCAATTGCCTGTGCATAGACATACATATAGAATGTCTATTAATTGACAATTATAGTAAAAAGTTTGTTTAGCGTCATTTTAATTATATAGCGTCACATTTTAGTCACAGTAGCGTCCCATTTTAAATCTCATCAATGCTTTTTTGAGATTGGCTTCTTAATTTTGAACTATAATCAGTTGATCGGAAAAATACATGAGCCGAGTCTATTACCTGTCTTACAGAACCTAATGGATGACGACTATTGTGATTGTGTGACCCGATTGTAATTGTGTCGCTTTTTAACATAATCGCAAATGTAATATTTAATGAATTCGAGTTTGAATCAGAAATCATTTGATTGTATAGTCGAGACTATCATAAACCTTCATTTTAAGGGTTTAGTTTAGTTATATTATTTAGCTTTTTAAAGCAACACTAGGGCTATTTTGGGACGGACCTCGTAATTTTGAAACTTCCGTCCGATGACGAAGTCAACACTTGAATTGCCTCCCCTCTCCAAACTTCCACACCACACCAGTGGGAGGGCGTTTGGCCCCAGCGGATTTGACGTACATGAGACCGTTTACACGTCGGTTCTACGGTGGAAGCGGGCCTCGAAACTGAAGCTCTCCGATTTCGAAGCTGATACCACCAAGCCACCGCGGCTCCATCATTTAAGGGAACAGTGGACTTTAAAATAAGCAAAATTGGAAGAAAACCTAAAATTTTATTTTTATCATTTCATAACCAAAATATATGTTCGTATTCAAATAAAATAGTGCTATAAAATGTATTGTTCAATAAATAAATATTTGAAAGGATTAGATTAAAAAAAAAGTACACCTTCATGACTTCTCTCAAAATGATATGTAATTAGATTCAAATATGTTTGAAATGTTCCAGGAATCTTAATTTTTGAAGAAATCAAATATAATTGATAATAAAGATTATATTTAATTTTTTTTTAAAAAAATAGGATATGTATTTTATATTTCTATTTTTTTTAAGCTAGCTAAAAGACAATTTTAGTTAAAAAAAACATAAAGTTCGTATGAAAAGGCAATAAATACACATGAAAATATTTCTAAAAAATTAGCATTTAATTCGAATTACAGAATCTTACACAATTCTGTCCCAAATAAATTCATATTGGATAATTAGGGAAAAAAAATAAAAAAATAAATCAACTGGAATATTTTAAAACTTCTAAAAATCATCTCTTTTTTTTTTAAATAATATATTTCGCTTTAAAAGGTATTTTAAAGAAATTTGACGCATTTATATTTCAATACATATGCGTAAAAATTTAATAACACTAAGTGAATAATTCGAAAAAAGTGTCTAATAAAATACACATCCAGTTAACTTCAAAGTATTTAAGATGCTCTAATCTCGTTTACAGTTTAATCACTTTGCTGCTATGCAACAAAAAATCTTTTAAATTATACTGAAATCTCAGAAAAATACACCAATATATGTAATAAATGCTTTCTCCTGCAGCTAGACAGAAACAAATAAAAGCCGAACCATTAACAAGTCTTTAACCTTTTACCAAAATAGCCAGCTTTCTAAAATCATAGAAGAAAGCCAGCAAGTTTTTAACCACCTTCTTTAATACCCAAGACAAACTAATTGAACCTTACTGATTTATTATGATATAACATTTTATGTGCAAATAATAGAAGCCAGAATTTAAAAAACTGCACTAAATAGACCGATAAAATCAAGGACATCACATCCGGACCATTGCCATTAAGGTACCTGAAAACCCCTTTCGAGTTTCCATCTGATCAAGCTGATACATTTATTTTTTAAATTAATCGCCCATTAAATTGAAGAAGAACACATTAAAAAGGATATATCAGTGAAAAGAATCAGGGAAAGAAAGGAAATGCTAATAATAATAATAATAATCCTCTCCTCTCTTCAAAAAAGTCCAACAAAAACATGCGCACACATCAGACTGGAGTTGACTCTTTCCCTCAGGTCTTTCTTATCCATCATCTTGTATGCAACCTTCCAGACAGTTTTTGGATTCGTGTTTACGCATGAAAATGATGGACGACGAGCACATAATGAGTGTCATGTTCAGCCTCACAATGTTCTTCGTTGAGTTTTACCGCAAATTACTGAGTCGTTAACCCGAGAGACTTCCCAACGATGGACCACTTGAAAGGATTAACGGCTTCTTCGCAGCAAAAGATTTTTTTTACGCATGTACTTACGTTGTTGATAGGGATTTCAGGGACCGGTGCGGTAGTTACTGCGTAATTTGTTGGATTAAGTATAATCTGTTATGAAAAGTATGAGAGGAGGCTGGGTTGGCTTTTTTTTTTCTTTTTCTTTCTTTTTGGAAAGAATGTTGTTGCTACAGTTATGTGAATTTTATTTAGTTGTTTAAGGTCTAATAAGTATAGTTTTTTAACTTGTTACCGAGCTCGGGTGATTCATCGCCCTATTAATTAAGTATGCGACGCTTTGAGGCTTATATGTGTCTAAATTATTCAGAAAAGGTATTTAATCCGATCTATAACATACTGTGCATTAATTAAAGTGAAGAATAGTTTAATCATGTATTTTGCTAATTAGTTATTTTATGAGATTTATTACATTTTCCTGCATTGATGATCCATTGTTTTCTTCCATATTTTAAAGCAAGTATTCATCAGTAATGATGTAATAATTGTTCGTCGTTTTTTTTTGTTTTCTCGAATTTTTGATTAATATTCTTAAAGATATTTTTTTAACTATTTAAAAAAAATGTAAAAGTTTCAAACACATCTCTTAAAAGTTTGGTTTAAACACTCTAATGTTTGGAAACGATTTGCCCAGTAAATAAATCATATCTTAAAAATCACATAATAAAAAAAAATCTAAAATTTAAAAATATTAAGGTTTTGTATATCATCCATTTAATTCAATAGACAAATTGTCCTGGGAGTAAAGGTTTTAAACAGATAGTAATAGGCTAATGTTTTGAAACCCATATCTACCAGACATCCCCTTTCTATAGATCAAATATATTTTCAAAAGGCAAAAGTTATCCTGTTATTGTGACATTTAAGATCGGAAATACGAGTGTCAGGTCATGTTTTCAGCGGCCGAGCCACCACAGCTTTTTCTTTCGGGCATTTAAATAACAACAAAAGTGTAGTTTTCTATATATTGAAATTCCTATTGTTTAGGTATGTGTGGAATATGCCCTTTAGGGACACTGCAAGTCTCAGGCCGCTAACTTACACGTTCTGATTTTCAAAAATATCATCAACTAGAGGTGGTTTCATTATTTCGTAAGCGAAAAATAATTTAACTTTAATATAGAGTTAAAAATGATATAAAACATCAAAACAAATCAACGCAATTGAGCCCTGTAATACATAGTTTGGCAAAGATGATGACTCGTGAATCAGTCAGTCAATGACTAAACAAATTGTTCTGTAATCGAAGAAAAAGGGGACAAAACTGTAAAATTAATGTTCTGAAATGTAAACAATAATTGATTGTAAATTCTTCATACACCATTATGAAGCCTTGTAGGCTGCTGCCTACTTTCTGATCCGTTAAAATTGCGGCGCTCATAGGCAGTTGCCTATAATGCCTACTTCATAATCAGGATCTGTAGCTGTAAGTAGAATTTAAGTTCTCTTCGAGAGTTTTAATCAAAAAATAGTTTATAATCAAATAGACTTAAATTTTCAAATAATAATAATAAATTTAAATAATCAAAAGTTTAATGCTCTCACAAAGTCAAATAAAAGCAAACCTCAAGAGTTGGGTTTCGCTTACAGAGTTCACAATTCTCCAAAATTAATACTTCACGAAAACGTACTGCCATCAAATTTTAAAATTGATATGTATTGTATGTTTTATTTTTGCAATGTTATAGCATATTCCAAATATATGTTTATTCTGTCAAAAGTTTAATTTAAGGAATAACAAATAAATCAAAATGTCATCATATGAATGCATAAACCAGTCGTATATATTAAAGGAAAAAAATAATGTGGCATTCCGTATAGTCTTCCATCTATAAAAAAAATATCCACATTTTATATGATAGCCGTCCATCAAAATCACAACCTAAATGTGTTTGAAAATTCTAAATTCTCCACCATCTCTTTGAAGACCACGCTCGAAAGGAGCAGCAGCAAGGAAAAAAAAAAAAGGAAACTCACAAAAAGAAAGAAAAAAAAAAAAAAGGCAGAAAAAAATGGGCTTGCATCACGTAGAAACTGAAGTACTCCTTTTCCTTTTTATTCTGCCTTCTCTTTCCTTTTTTTTTTATACCCCAACCATCCCTCCAAAAATATACAAGCTACATAGAAAATTCAAAAGAGTACCGTGAGAGAAAGAAAAAAAAAATCCACATAAAATATACGTAAACAAAATACAAAAAATACAAAAAAATAAAAGAACAAAGCAGAGGAGCGTTCGAAGAATGTGCATGACCAATAGGAACGTGCTTTGCAAAAGCAAAAAGCGAATGGAGAGCGGGCCCGCAAACAAATGTCCATCTTATTCGAAGCAAAATCCGCCTATGGCTCAACCGGGAATTTAGATATTTCATCGAAAAGCTAATATTGAGGTGAGGAATGCATTGGATGTGTATATGGCTATATTAGACATATTTCTCCCTTGCTTTTCCGTAGAAAATCCACTTTAGCATTCAAATCGGTGCTTCCGAAATACTGAGGTGTAAATCACTGTTCTATTGCGACTTCGAGTCGAGGGCCTTATAACATCCCATCCTTGAATTTTACATAGCGTGTGTATTACTTTGAATTCAGACCTCTTGTTTTATATAATACCAATAGATATATGTGAGAAAAAGTTCGTTTTGTTGAATATATAGACAATTATATGAGGTGTCTTAAATACGTTTTTAAATTTCAATTTCATTTTTAAGCTATGCGGGAGACGATAGAATGGAAATGTAATACTTTTATTATAAATTCAATAAAAATTGCCAGCATTTTTCAAACACTATCCCCATTGTTTCGCAAACACATCGAGGTTCTTGGGGTAGATTGACTGTGGTAATAATTTGTAGAAATACCATATTTTCTTTCTTCTTCTCATCGTTCGAATGAAAATGCGTTCGCATTTCTTAAGAGTTCAAAAATATAGTAATCACATGGAGACAAATCCGAGCTGTACGCTTGGTGTCCCAACACTTTCCAACGTATTTTGATTGAAGTATTCTGGCTACATCTAGAAATGTGCTCTGATCTTGCATTATCTTGAAAAAGGATCAATTGTGAGAGAAGTTCAGGGCATTTACCTTTAATTGTTTTGATACACTTTTCATAACACTGCAGTATTATACAAAATTAATGTGAAGCTTTGAGACAGGAAATAAATAACAGTGGTCGACGAAGATAAAAAAAAATATATTGGTGTTATTTTTCTTGCAGTTGGCATTGCTCTTGATTCTCTTGGCGGAGGCGATTATACATTTTTTTCACACATACCCAGTCAGTTTGATGTAGGTACGTACTAACGACAACAAATTTTGTCGCAACAATACATTTAAGAAATGTGAGTCCAAATGTTGCAGACTGGGATTCATTCATTGTTTGTTTTGGGGAAGGAAGAATTAATAATAGCCATTGTGCTTTACGTCGTTACTGATAATGTTGGTTGATGGATTGCACTCAAACGTATTGTTGTACTAGTCACTGAAACTGAAAGGCCTACTGCTATGCTCTGACCGTTCTGGATATATCCTTCTTTAACATGGCATTAAATTCACTTTAAATGTTTTCATATGAAAAAGTGAGTCAGCTGCATGAATATCCTGGTACAGTTCTCGATCAATCTGTTACAATCATGAATTACGTCGCAGCTTTAATTGTGGCGCTGTCACAATTTTCAATTTTTTTATTTGGGAAACAAACCTTCTATTTTTGTTATATTTTGCTTCTGCTTTTTTTTAGTGTGAATGTTTATATATACAGCCTGAGTAAAAACTTTAAGGCCAGTAAAAATTTTTGAGAAAATGGAAACATATAAACTGAGGAATTAAAATATCATTTGATTGATAATTTTTAAGCTTAAATAAAAGTAAAAAAAGTAGAAAAATTAATTTGCAAATATTTTATTATTAGAAAATATTACAGAACACACAGATGAATATTTGAGCCTGAGTAAAAACTTTAAGGCCAACATAAAAAATAACATATAAGAAAAAAATTACAAATTCTTAGAAGGTTGTGTAGGAGCCATTTCTTCGAATTACTTCAAATATTCTTGTTTTCATGCATGAAACGAGTTTTTGACAAAGGGTGGCGTCGGTTTTATACCATTCATCTTTGATCGTAGATTTCAGATCTGTTGTTGATGTAAAATGTCTCCCATTTGCATAAACTCATCTTGCTAAGTCACTCCAAAGGTTCTCGATTGGGTTGAGGTCAGGTGATCTAGCTGGCCATTTCACAGTTTCAACATTGTTGACTTGGAACCAATTTTTTGTGCTGTTACTCGAATGGATCGATGCATTGTCTTGCTGATATTTCCAGTTTTCTCCAGCAAGACATTCAGCATTTGGCAAAAGATGATTTGTAAGGACATTTTGGTATCCTTGTGAATTCATTCTACCTGAAACGAATGCAATTGACCCTACACCATTGTAAGCAAAACAGCCCCAAGTCATGACAGACCCTCCACCTAATTGGCGCTTGAGGAATATTTCTTTTTCATTTCTTATATCATGTCAGCAGAAATTCCACCATCTGGTCCATCCAAATTCCATTTTTTTTCGTCAGAAAAAATAATTTCTATCCATTGGTTGTCCCAGATCATGACTTTCTGGCCAAAGTTCAAATGCTCTATTTTGTGTCTCTGCAGTGACTGAGGCTTAGTCAATTTTGCTGTATAAGTGAACCTTCCAGACCTTCTAATTGTGTTATAAATTGTTTTTTGACAAACTTTTAAACCTTTCTTCGGAATCAGTTTCCTGGTTGAGTACTTTGCAGTAGATGCAAGTTGGCAAACTCTTCTTTCATCACGCGAGGACAAAGCTTTAGGTCTTCCCCCAGTATTCTTTTTACCATAATTGTCTTTCCATTTAAAAAAATTATTGACTACAGTCTTTGATCTTCCTATCTTTATCGCAATAGCACGACTACTCATTCATGTTGAAGACAAAGCTTCAATCTGTCCTCTTTCACGATCAGTTAACTTCTTACCCTTCGCCATCTTCACAAAGATCACCAATACTTCGTAGAAACGTATGACAAATATGAAAATTGCAGCGTTGTCAGATGCTAGTAGTTACAATGGTAATTACACGATTATATTATATTTATTTTTAAAAAATGACTGGTGGCCTTAAAGTTTTTACTCAGGCAGAAATACTAACTTTTTAAATAACTACATGTTTCTCATAATTATGTATTTACAAATTATGTTTATGGCCTTTATTTCTTATCAATGAACTTTAATAATTAATATTATTTGAATCCCTTTTATTTCATTTTGAATTTTCTCAAAAATTTTTACTGGCCTTAAAGTTTTTACTCAGGCTGTATTAGAATCTATTAATAAAATATTATTGTAGAAATGAAATGTATTTTTTGTGCCATCATTCCTTTGTTTTAAAATAAATATTTTTTTCCTGTGAGAAATATGTAAAATTACGCCAAAAACTACATATCATTTAATTACAAGATTTTGGGTTTATAAAATACTTTAATGTAATGTCATTGCTTGTAATTTTGTTTAAAAAAATAATGTTCTTTTCATTTAATTCAAATAGCTGTCTTCTTAATATTTTTAATGTGATAATATCATGAAAACTGACATAAATAGATGTGAAAAAGGCAGGCTTAAAACTAAAAAATTGTTTTAGCAGTAGTTAGTGATATTTATATTTCTTTAGTATTAAACTAATGCTACAATTAAATATTTGAAACCGTGTTTCAAACACAAAAGTTAAATTAGGTTCAGATTTCAATCCTCAAACTCAACATAAAAAAAAAAATTGACCTTTCCTAAACCATAGTATTAAGTATAATTTGTTTTTGATTTTGAGGCAAAATAAAGGATTGATATAATCACACCAAAAGTCATGTTAAAGGCCGAAAAGTGGTATAAAAAATCTTGTAGAAATTTTATTATTAGATATAAAAGATATTAAAATTAAGAAAATAAAGATTTAGAATAGGAACTCTCTTCATTAGAAATTCTATAATGTACAGTTAAAAAGATTATTCTCTTTCTCATCATTTTCTTTCAATAGAAAAACGTATTTATTATAATATCAACGTTGTAAAATCAAATGCTGACCTACTTGTTATTCTCATTTTCAACTACAACTTTCTTCAATTTTTCCCTATTATTTTTTCCTCTAAAAATGAATAATAATTAGATATAATTATATATTATAAGGATTTTCATAAAATATAATTTCGATTTATCAAACTGAATCACTAAATATCTGAATTGAGAAAGCACAAAAGTGATAGATTAAACAAAATCATACTTATGCTGGTTTGATTTTCAGAAAATATTTTCATTCCTTAAACACTCAAAATATTTCGTCTGTATTTAATTTTATAGGAAAATTGCTTTTTATTTTAATATTCCCATAAAATTTAATTTTTTATTATATATCACACCTCTTATAAATCAATAAGATATAATCGAAGATTGTTATTTATTATGCAAACATTAATTAACCGAGGAAATTTCTTATAACTTAATTTTTCATCTTTGTAACAAGACTACAATTTTCCCCGCATGTCTCCAAATAGTCATTTGTTTAATAATGAACAATACGCCTAGAACTGAACCGGTTACTGAAAGTTTTAGATAATTATATTCATTGCAGGAGATTGGAGGTTATTGAAATTAGGGCATGAGATCACCATTTTTGCATAACTGCATCGCACAGACAAAAAAACATGCATCTCACAATGCATCTTAATGATAGCGTAAAAAGTATTTATTCCTGTCGAAGGATGGTTTAAGACCGATTATGAAAACAATTTTTATTAAAAGCTAAAAGATCAAAAATGAAATTAAAAATTTTAAAACTTCTATTCTAATTTCCATTTATACAAGCTTTCCTTTCTTAGTAAGACTTTGATAATCATAGAGACAGTCAAATTTCATATTTTTATTACAGAATCTATAAAAAAATCACTAAATTTTACCAAAATATTTTATAACAGAAGGATTTTCACAAATATCCCAATTTACAATTATTTAGTTGTTGACGAAACTAAAGTTAGATGGTGCCTAAATTTTTTCGTTGTCGTAATTTACCACACGAACACATTTAAGATATGATGCACAGTTTTAGACGTCCCGATCTAGATTATAAGGCTTTTAAGACCAAATTTCGCTTCTTATTTGTCTATTTTTCTAAATAAAACTTATATAATTTTTTAATTGAATTGGTTTTTTTTAAAATTTATATCGGGTTAGAAGGCATTGTAAAATATTTCCAAACGCTAATCTATTAAGCAGCCCATTTGGGGGTGATAACCAATAGTATTAGATGCTCATGTCAAAATAATGATTCTTTTCAGACGAAACTGAATTTTCAAATTATTTTCCTTAATTTTTATTGAATCTTAAATGCGGTTTAATTGGATTAAGTAATCTTTAATTGATTGAATACTTTTTATCATGTGAGAACCTGATGTGGTTTTGGTTTGGGTGTTTTGTAGCCTCAAAATGCGTAGGCAGAAAATAAAGTAGACAGGTCGTAAGAAATTATCGTCTAAAGAAGCATAAAAAAAAAAAAAAAAAACAGGAATCAACGCGAAACAGAAAGGAGAGAGGTATCGAAAGATATATTATATATAATTTTTTTTAAGTTTCATTTTAAATTATTCTAGTTGACAAAAAAAGTTTTGGGGCTCCAAAGATTTTGAGATTAAAAAAAAAATCAGTTTCCTAAATATAAATTTCAGAATATCAGATAAATTTCTAAATATCTGATAGTCACATGATTGTTTCAAACCGGTTTAAACTGGTTTTTCATGAAAAAAATTCAGCCTACGAGAGAAAAATTTTGGAACTCCATTGATTTTAAGATGGTCAAAAACCATCGCTTTTATAAATGTTGCTGATTGCGAAATATAAATCATGTAAGATAATATAATAAGAACATATAAATGTAAAACAGAGATATTTGAAGGACGAGTGTTTGTCGTAAAATGAGATCAAGCTCCAACTTTAGCGCCTTTTAGCTATTTGATACCAGGTGACTTAAAAAAAAATTTCTCACATATTAACTTGAAATTTGCGATAACAGATTTAAATTTTTTAAATATTTAATTAATCTAAAATTAGAAATTGCTGCAAAATATTTTGAGATCCTAATTCTGACATCATTCACATTTGAATTTTTCCAAACCGATTCAATTCTAGATATCAGCAGTTAGATAATCTAGATCATGATACCTGCAATACGGGATTTAAATCTCATCTAATTTCCTACTTTATTTCGTTAACATTAATATTTTTTTTCCTTCACGCTAAAATACCATTTTTCTTTTGTCTCTAGAGTTTGATTTTCCGCGTATATCTTAAATGAAGGCACCTCTATTAACCCAACACTTCAGACTTTAATTTCCGCATGAAAATATCGGATTTAATTCCGTTACTTGATTCGTCTGCATTTTATGCAGTTTTTATAGCTTTTATGATAATGAGATTACATTATGCTGTCCAAGAAAATGAGAATGATCATTAAAGTTATTGACTCGGAATACATTAGCTGCTGTTAAAAGGAAACCATATGCAGGCTCACACATTTATCCTGCACGTATAAAAATTTTAAAGCACGGTATAAGAAGATCTGTGAAAAAAAAGATGAGTTATTTTTTTTTTTCTTCTATGCTTTGACGTTTAAACCCTTTATTTCCTAAAGACAAAGAAATCATCAAAAACTTTCAGGTTGTATTTAAGTTAATAATTACTTCTTGCAGTAGAGATAACGCATAAATTCTTAATATTTTTATTCGAAATATTATATTATTTAAATTATATCACAGTTTTTATGTGCTTTAGATACGTATACTTTATAAAGCTAAAGCTTTAAATATAGTTGCACAATTTTCAAGCATAAATTCTCACATTCCATATATATTCATCTAAAGCATGAATTCTCACATTCCATTTGCATTCATTAAAAGCATGAATTCTCACATTCCATATGCATTCATTAAAAGCATAAATTCTCACATTCCATATGAATTCATCTAAAGCATAAATTCTCACATTCCATATGTATTCATCTAAAGCATAAATTCTCACATTCCATATGTATTCATCTAAAGCATAAATTTTCACATTCCATATGTATTCATCTAAAGCATGAATTCTCACATTCCATATGTATTCATATCTCAAGCATAAATTCTCACATTCTATGTATATTCATCTAAAGCATAAATTCTCACATTTCGTATATATTCATCTAAAGCATAAATGTTCACATTTTTTTATTCGAAATATTATAATATTTAAAATTACATCACAGGTTTCTTATATGCTTTAAATGAATATACAACGAAAGCTTTAAATGTAGTTGTATAATTTTTAAGCATAAATTCTCAAATTCCGTATATATTCGTCTAAAGCATAAATTCTCACCTTTTTATTCGGAATATAATAATAGTTAGATTATATCACAGATTTCTTGTATGCTTTAGATGAATATATGTTACAAAGCTGTAGCTTTGAATATAATTATGTAATTTTCAAGCATTATCATTTTTATTTCAGATAATTTTGATAAGACCCGACAAAAAATTTCAGCTTTCTTTGCAAAGCGCGTTTTAGATTAAGGATATCCAATTTCAAAAACAAATTTAAATCCATATGCTTTATAATAAAGCCTATGGATTTAAATTATTATTTAAATACATATGGTTTATAATGCCATTTTACTAATCTAAAGCTTTTAATTTAACACATTCGGATGAAAAATTATCTTCTGAGTCAAATTTCTTACTCAAAAAATAGAGCGTGCCATTCTTTGATGGAGCCACGATGTTAGTCATTTTGTTTAATTTTTTTATAGTGCAAGAGACAGATTTAGCCATGCTGGACCATTATTATAGTTCGAATTGCTGGCAATTGATATGGTGGCGCTTCGGAAACTATATATTAGTTGAATTATTTCACTTTTTAAAGAAAAAAATTTTAGGAGGGTGAAAAATTAATAATTCCTTTGGGAGCCATTTTCATTTGTAAAGTCACAGATGAGGAGGGGGGGGGGAATTTACATCATTCCCTATGTAATATTTACTCTCACTACACCACATTTATTATCCGATTTATTACTAACATTTCTCTATACATTCAATCTTAATTCTTACTATATTCGATAAAAGAAATTTATTTCATTGGGCAAAATGGTCCAGTGTTGTTAATATCCATGTATAAAACATATGTCGTTACTATTTTGTATCAAAACGTCTGGAAAACCAAGCTTCTCTCAGCATATTTTTTTCTTTTGTAAAATTGTGTTTTTTTGGATATATAGATACGAGTCACACAAATATTATATATGAATATTTAGAAATCTTACCAGCATATGTACTGGTCATTTAAATAAAATAATCATGAATGCACTTAGTTTAACATGTTATTCAAAACAAGCTGCCTATATTACAGTATTCATTCTACAGTATATCTATCATTACTTAAATCGTTGAATTTACATTCAGGTTTGTTGTTATTGTTGTTTATAATGGCACTTGCCATGGACAAGCTCTCTGACGAGGTCAGCGATTTTAAGCCAAAGGAGCGTCTCTTGTTTTAGTAGAGCCAAGAGTACGTCTTAGCTACCCACGCATCACATTCGCTTGCACAACCCCTTTTTACAGGGGAGCACATTCACACAGCTCACAGATAGAACAGATGAAGAACAACCATGCCAGAACCGGGACTCGAACCCAGGACGGCCAAGTCACGGGGAAGACGCGCTATCCCTATGCCAGGACGCCGGCACATTCAGGTTTACCATGGTGAAATCAGGTACAAGATGATGCTATATAACTCTGTCAGCATGAGAACAGATACAAAAGGGTTCTAATAGTTATAAAAAAATATGCATGTGTGCGTGTTTGTTTTTGTAAAATAGCATTTTTTTTCAAGATAAGACACATATATAGATGAACTTTAAAAGCAAAAGTATTAAATATAAACACATAAGTTTAAAAAAAGCAAAAAGCGGGATTCGAACCGAGGACCCACAACACGCGCGTCATCCATGTTGTTGTGACACTATACTGCACTGCCACACTTCGAAGCAGAAGTTGAATATACTTATTCTAATAGTTAGTTATAAAAAAAAATGTTTTTTTTAGTGTGTAAAATCACATTTTTTCAGAAGATACATCTATATAAATGTAGACTTAAAAAGCAAAACCTAATCTAAATATAAAACTTGATCCAAATCGTTAGAGTCGTTTCCGAGATACACGATATATTATATATATATATATATATACAAGAATTGCTCATTTAAAGAAAAGATTGAGAGAAGATAAAGATAAGATTGTATGTTTTTGAAGCCCTACATACAACCAACTTCACGTCATTGGAGACAACTCATCCAATATCATAGCTGCGTGTCAAATATATTTACATTATCTTTCATCTATCTCTGCGTTTTACGGAGTAAGGCATTACAAGCAGTCAGGATTTCTAATCACCGCCCACTCCATATAAATGGAGTCGATTTGAGGGCGTCGTAGTCATGCACCTCACTCCTCATCTCCTGCCTGTTCCTGTAACACAGTTCATCGGACCTTTTTGCGAAGATGATCACGCTAAATACTGAAAGCCAAGTCTCACAATAGTTTTTTCCATTTACCGGAGATTAAGCCCCAACCCTCGGGGCTAGGCGCTCCGTCAAACATATCATTACAACGGCGTCGTAGTTACATGTGCAGTATATATGCGCACTAGAAAATTTGCCTGTCTAGACGATTGTTATCAAATTAGGATGATATCAAATATGATTGTCACAAATTAACTTAGAGGAAATTGTAGCAGAGAATCTCAAGCACATAGGTACTCAGAAAATAATTATTTGTAGAGGACTTAAGATGGAAAAGTTTTCTTTTTTTTTTTTTTTTTTACATCGGGGTTTCATCTAGCCTCAAACATATAAATCAAATTCAAAAAGTAATCAAGTATGAAGTAAACAAACATGCTTAAATCAATAAAGGCCGGAATTTATAAACTAATCAATTCTGCCAAACTTAAACCCTGAAAAGTAAAATAAATATATCGAAATCACGAATAAACTGAATAAATGTTAGCTAAATGTGAGTTATCAAAGATATAATAGAATTATTGCTCAAAAAAAAAAATAGCTGAAGAATGATAACATTTGTCTCCCAAAAACGCTCTAATCGTCATTTCTGAGGAGATGATGCTGATGATGATGATTTCGTGTCCACGTTACCACGGAAAAGGGGTGCAGTAGCTTCTGAGGGTAAAGACCCCTGGACACCCGAGGGCAGAAGTCAGACTTCTAGCTCATATGAAGATGAAACTCACACATTCGCTTGCACAACCCCTTTTTACAGGGGCACATTCACACACCTCACAGATAGAACACAGGTGAAGAACAACCATGCCCGAACCGGGACGCCCAGACCACAGGGAAGACGAGCTACTCCTATGCCAGGACGCCGGTGTTTCTGAGGAAATGCAATATCAAATACAAAATAAATATAATGCTGAAAGTAAATATTATCAAAACGCAGCTCATTAACACTTGTTATAATCCAATATTTAAACAATGAACATGACATTTAAAAGTTGTGATCCCATAACTACAAAAACTCTCATAGTAAAATTAATAATCAAAAATAAAGTGAAATAAAAGGATTATCTACTCTCAGAAATGGAAAGAAATACTTTAATGCTATCCATATTATTGAATTCTTTTGGGTTCTTTCAGCAAACTAACACAAGAACTCATTATTAGTCATGCTCTAATTAATTTTTTTGCACACATAAAAAATACACCAGAATTTAAAAGAACGTTACCGTACATTTTAGATAACTTTTATATAAGGTGATTACCTTTTATCTACCGGAACGTTTTATTAAATACGCCATTCACAAACGACCAGCTCCACGTCGATGGAGTCGGCTCATGAAACAACATAGTTAAATTCCAAATACATTTATACCTTATCATTCCTTTACGTTTTATTAAACCAAACTTTCACGAAAAGTTTGGACCAACATACTAATGGAATCAAAGCCATGTGGCGTCATAATCATGCCAAATTTGCCAGCTCCAAGTTGATGGAGTCAATTCTTGAAACAACATAGTTAAATGCCAAATACATTTGTACCTTATCATTCCTTTACGTTTTATTAAACCAAACTTTCACGAAAAGTCTGGACCAACATACTAATGGAATCAAAGCCATGTGGCGTCATAATCATGCCAAATTTGCCAGCTCCAAGTTGATGGAGTCAATTCTTGAAACAACATAGTTAAATGCCAAATACATTTGTACCTTATCATTCCTTTACGTTTTATTAAACCAAACTTTCACGAAAAGTCTGGACCAACATACTAATGGAATCAAAGCCATGTGGCGTCATAATCATGCCAAATTTGCCAGCTCCAAGTTGATGGAGTCAATTCTTGAAACAACATAGTTAAATGCCAAATACATTTGTACCTTATCATTCCTTTACGTTTTATTAAACAAAACTTTCACGAAAAGTCTGGACCAACATACTAATGGAATCAAAGCCATGTGGCGTCATAATCATGCCAAATTTGGCATATGAAATAACAATTAAATTTGCAGACTTCTATTAAATTTGGGGCGAAATCTTTTCAAAGGAAATCGACTTGTCTTCTTTGTTAGAGTTCAAGTAAACTCGTTATCTATATCTCGTGCAAAGAGTTTGGTAGATAAAATAGACACAAGTTTATTATCTAAAATATGACTGTCAAATTTTGAACCAAATCTATCAAACTGTAGAGTGCATGTATTTGTACCTTATAATTATAAAATAAGTAAAATAAGCAATTTAAGTAATTGCAAAAATTATAAAAGCAATTACTTAAATCAATGAAGTTCGATATGTTTTCTTGCGGCTGCAACTGTAGAATCGTGTCAAATTTTGGTATCAATCGACTGGCAGAACATTCTTCGAAAATGCATATTCTTGCGATAGAATAGTCTATAATTTCAAATTCATGAAAAAATTCTGTATTTCGTAATTATTGTTCACCTATGCCATGCAAAGTAATCTAGGCCTTACCCAAGGACCACAATTTTACATAGGGTCAGGGAGAGAAACATGAAAGTTGAAGGGAAATCATTCCAGATGATTTTTCTGTTTCTCTTATTTGGAATTACACGATATACAAAATAGACTACCATTCACCATGCCTTTCAAGATATTCGCGGTCTTAACTCAAGGTTCTCAGTTTTATGCGGAGGCCCGAGGATAAAGCCATTATTGGAGAGAATACGAGAAAGTTTCGAGGAAACCATTTCTGCTGGTTCATACTACTATAAAAGGACAAATTCATGCTGAACTAAACTTATGGTACAGATAATATGTGATCATGATATTGTTAATTCAGATATTTCCTCTAAAATATCACTACATGTGAAATTGTTATCATTATGGAAAATGGTAAAATCCTAATTTATATGCAATTTGTGTAATACTTTTAATCCTATCTTTTCACAAAGAAAGCTTGACTAATTCTGAGCGAATGGATGTTTATCATTATTTAACAGTGATTTTATTTAAAGAGTTCAATTAATTTCGTTTGAAAAATCTAGCTAAATATGCTCCAAATATTCAGTTGCATATATGAAAATCAACAAATGCTTTAAGAATTTCCAATGAAAGTTCCACGGTTTCGTGTTAAACTTAACACTTCCAGACTTCAGAAACTCAGTTTCTAGGATAAAGCAGCCATTAGAAGAGAGAACATCATCAATTTACTCTATTTAGATCCGATATATGAGTGTATTGCCCTTCACTTTAAGACTTGTTTCCTGAATCAGATTTAATTAATTTTCTAGGGCAGCCTTTTAATCATATTTAATGTAAAGAGTGTTGATAATCCATTCTACGTATTATATAACATTAATTAAAATTAGTCAGTTTACAGATATTACATATTTTACAAATGGATTTGAGATTTTATTACAATGTAGAAATTCTTCATTTCTGCAGTCTTATTGGGAAAATGCTACTGAGTGTTTCATTTTGATTTTAAGTTGTACTATATATACAGTTTAATAGGTTAGTCAGTTTGTCTGCTAAATCATACTTATAATTACAAAACACAATGTTTTTAGGGAGAGTGGGGGAATATCCTTTTCCTTGAATATTTTATGGCCTGCAGGTAATAAAAAATTAGATTAAAAATGCATGCAATGAGATAAAATGAATTCTTGTGGATTTTAAACTGATATCAATTCATTTATTTATTCAAACAAGGTGAAATTTGCTCTTATTTTATATAATTTCATAATATGAGGTGCTATGTGTTGAGCGTTATAGAGTAGTTTTTAGTTTAGTAAATTTTTTAATCGCATTTTCAGCATATGTTAAGTGCAGGTAAAAAAAAAAAAAAAATCTTTGCCTTAGTAGTTTACATTTTTCATTTTGAAATCTGACTTTACTAATTCATCGCCAATATTGTGGGTTAAAGCATAATATGATTGAATGAAATATTATTGATTCGATCTTCACACGTTATAACGCTTCTTAATTTGTATTAAACTAAAGCAAATAGTTGGTTACTTAAGTAACGAATCACGGGAAGTGATAAGTCAATCAGTTTGAAGTTATCTCCTATGCAGTGACCCAATTCGATTTCTTTGTAAAGCTCTTATTTTTAATAATTATTTAATTTCACATTTCATCAAATTCTTCACTTAATCAACTTGTTAATGATTTCATTTTTGTTTTTATAACTTAAAACAAAAAGGAAAATATGCATGAAAAATGTGAAAATATGTATGAAAAATATAAAAATATGAATGAAAAATTGTATGTTTTACTTGTTTACATGCTTATCATGTATACAAGTGAAATAATTTTTAAATTGTCAAATTAGCCATAATTATTATTTAATGACCCCCTCAGTTCAAATAAAAACTTTTAATTATTTTGAGAGATTATAAAGAAATAATAAATTCCAAATAATTAAAATAATATAAATTCTTATTTTACATGGCATTTCAAGTGAAATGTAAATTAATCAGTTAAATGGGCAGTTAATGTCTCAATTCATTATAAATTCGTCATACATTAATATACTTAATAATAATTTTAATTACTGCATATAAACATTTTATATTTCATATAATAGTATTTTCTCAAATTTATGTATTTAGCAAGAAGGCTTATTAACATTTTTATAGGCCTGTTTGTGGATGCCTTCAGCAATTCCAGTAAGCTGCCTACCTTGCCAATCGAAAATTAGCATCTGCCTCTGGGTGAAATAAAAATCCCCCCCAACTATTCTTCAAGAAGCAACCTGCATCCATATATTGGAGATATTTCAGACTACCATTATGATTTGATAATATGACGTTTCAGCTTTTGTTATGAACTCTTATTTGGAAGAAACTTGCGTAAACAAGCTGTTATCCCTTTTATAAAAAAATAAAACTGATGTTTTTTTTTGTTTTTTTTTAGAAATCTAAAACTACTCAATCAATTTATTTCAAATTTTGTTCCCAAATTATTTCAACCATAAAAGAGGATTTGTGAAGGACTTATGAGGGTTAATTAAATAATCAGTTTTTTTAAATTGAAAACTATGTTTCCAATACTCATATGAAATACTAAGCAAACAAAACAACATGGTGATACAGAAACCTTGTTAAATTAATTTAAATCAGCCAAATGTGAGAAAGTGAGATATTCAAATAAAATGTCTTTTGCTTTAAATTTATTTCAATTGAAAATTGTTTTCAATACTCCTTTTACTTAAAAACTTTAAAAATTGGTGTAAAACTTGTTTATTAGTTTTAAAATAACCAGACGATAAAAACTTAAATTCTCTCTGTGTTAAAATTAGCAGTCTTTATATTCCGTGCCACTCATAATGTTCAAATAAATTTTGTACATTTCTTTAAAATTGATTATAACTTATTAAAAAAAACTATCTTTAAGTTATAAAAACGCGTTATTTTTCCAGAATAATAATCTTGTCAGAAATTCCGAGATATTAAAATTCTTTGGTGCAACAATTTTCGCATTTTAATTGAAAAAATAACGGCACAGACAATAAAAAGATTTTGTAAATTATAATACTTTGCATAAAGAATATTTAACATTAAAAATATAGTTATAAGAATAAGAGAATTTAGTACATATTTTACATAAAATTTTAATTAAATTTATTTATAAAACTACATGAAAGAATGTTTACATTTAAAATTGTATTTATATTTAAAAAAGGCTCAATTACGTACTCGTAGGAATTCCAGAGAGTGTTTATATTAGATAAATTTTTACTTTCTTGCGCACAGCGTTTACATTAACTAACTTTTAAAAATTTATTTCAATGTATAATAATTTAAATTCTTACTATAAGTCTCTATAAAATAATTTATCTGAAAACAGAGCCATAAAGGATATAAACTAAGCTTCTAAACGGTATAAAAAAGAATTTAATTCGATACTTTTTACTTTTTCATATATAAAACATGCAAATATAAATTATTTTTACGGCCAACAAATTCGATCTCGAAACTGTAACAAATGTCTATGTTTTAAGTCTTCTGAGTTGATAAAAACATTTTTAAAATTAAGCTTATCTGGCTCTAAACACAATTACTCAAAACCGCTTTGAGCTAGATAGATGAAATTTGATATACATTTTGAATACCAAATTTGTAAATTTCTCTCAAATAAATTAAAGCAAAATAAATTACCAAGAAATTTGTGTGCCAACTGACCTATTACATTATAGCAAAGATAATGTAAAGAATTAGATTGATAAAATTCATTAGGCATATTTGGCAACTACGGTGCCGACTTGTATATTGACCCAGATCCATCTTGTAGTTACATGAATATTTGTATGTGCATTCACGTGCCCGTAAGCGCTTTAACTCAAAAACGCAGAAACGATATTTTGTATATGATCTTGCTAATAAAATATCCGTTTTGTGTCAAATATTGTTTTCAATAGGTCCGAAAAATTCGTCCAAAATGCATATTCGGTTTACTTTGTTATTTTATGACGAACGTATTTCTCACGTGCCGGACTGTGAGAATAAAGAATTCCAGCACTCTTGACAGTCACTGTCTTGACCATGGTCCATAATTTTGCTAGAGAAAGGGAGGGAAACATTTTATTAGAGAATATATATGGACATCATATATTCAGCTGTAGAGGGTTGCAACAAAGTTTTTTTCAAGAAACGATGAAAGTATATCTCAACGATTCTTTATAAATAGGTGATAAAACTTTCGCAGAATGAGTCAAAATTCAATTACCAACGAAATCTTTGAAATGTAACACATCATCAAATGTCATAACTTTCTAAAGATATAAAATATTAATCAATGATTAACAGTAGCATACAAAACCTGTACACACAGTTTGCAATGAATTTATAATATAGCATCCCACATCAAATCCATTTTTCACTGATGTCTCAAACTTTTTTGTTGAATGGTAGCATAACTAGTGGACTTATAATATTGGAATTCATTCTGTTTTTCCGAAAAAAATGAAATCTTAATGTTTTTTTTTTCTTATTACTTCTTATTTAATATATTTTTTCTTATTTAATATACTTCTTTTTATATATTTTATATATATTTATTATATATATTTTATATATATTTATTATATATATTTTATATATAATATTACTTCTTATTTAATATACAAAATATGATATATTAAATTTCATCTTTAGTCTAAATCACCAATAAACTCATGCGTATAAGTTTAATGAAATTTCCTTATACTCAAGCATAAAATGTTCTTCATTGTCATCGATTAATATAATATTCTAGGCGTAATATATAATATTAGCCGTCTGTGACTACTAAGTGGTTCCCAGGAACACTGGATATATTTTAACATCTTTTTAATTAATTTACATTTCAATTGTATTTGCAATTCCAATTAAATTCTTGATGGATAACATCATGTTCAAGATTTTCTTTCAATGAAGCACTTTCAAGCATTAGATTGTGGCAGAAAAACTATTTTATTTTATACCCTTCAACATGTTCCGTTTAATTTGTGAATGAACCTTCCTAATAGAGGCAAGCTTCATGATATTATAATACAATTAAAATTTTAAGTATCTTGAGAATCTATTTCAAATTACATAAAGATTCTTGTGGGAATGTAATTACATTTTTTGATTCCTAGTGTAAATTGAGCAAAAGTTAAATGGAAACCTGCTACCTAAGGTTTCAAAAACCGAAGAGAATAATGCGATAAAATGTTTGACGAAATAATGAAAATGATTTGAATTCAATGCAACAATGAAGTCTATTGTTGAATACCGTGCAAAAATATTGATAAATCAGGTGTAAACTTCTATGATAACTATCTATGCATCATAAAAACGATGAGAAATTGTGTAATAAATAGCATTTTAAAAAGATGTATTAATCACGCTTGTGCAATAATATTTTTAGTCATGCGTTTTGCTTATAAATGAGAAAATCTTGCTTAATTTTTAACATTTAAATTCTATAATTAATTTCAAAAACAATATTACAAGGTGCAAACCCAACCCTCATAAGAATATCTGTCATATGTGGTAACTCTCCGTTAAACGATCTATCTATAGAGCACTAAAACATACGCACATGTATTCTAATTTATTTGTAGTAGAGATATAACTATAAATCTAAAACTTTTTAGTGACTTTTATAAACATATTGACTTCTGAAAATCCAATTACTATCTTAGAATATTTGACCAAAGCACAATTAAGATAAAAACGCTGACGGATACCAATTTTATCTAAGAATGCCGATGATTTCCTCAAAGGCGAGAACAAAAGCAGGCAGAATTCTAATTAGCAAGCATTATTTTTTTTACTACTGGATCTACACCAATATTTCGAACTGAACCCAAGATCTACTCTTTTAGTGTAGAAAGTATATCCATTTAGTGAATGAACGCAAATGCCTCGACTTTTGCATTGATGATCGCTTAGTTTTGACTGTGAATGAAAAGATAAATTTGTATTACTTGTAACTTTTGACTGCAGCTTTTGTTATTAATACAAATCTTCTCCAAAGGTCCTATTCTGGAACGGACTCTTACAGAAATGCGCAGAAAACCAATTAATTGAGATTGCAATTCTTTTAAAGCTTTCCATCTAGGAATTCCACAGGTAAAAGTTAAAATTTTTGAACGCAAAAATGTACTTTATTAAATTTATTCTTCATACTTCATTCAAATTAGAAATTATACTACTATAAATATAACAATAATTGATAATTGGGAACGCGAGTATGATTATGGATTGATTTAAAGTAATTATCTTGTAGATGATTTCTTCTATTCTTTCTTGTCTGCAGCTTCTCAAGTGATTTCTTATAGTACTTAATTATAAGAAAAAAAATTATGGCATTTTGAAAAAAAAATATTTTTAATAGCTGGAAAAAAGGAGGAATCAAATCGAAGCACAAATATCACTTTTTTTATGAATGAACGAAATGCGTATCAAAACTGATTTAAAAAGAATTACATTAATTGAAGAGATATCTTTAAACAAATAAATTATGTGTTTGAAACATGTTGTTCTCTAATATAATTGATATATTAGAGAAAATTCATTTCTCAAAGTTAAATGATTAATAACTTTTCCATTTTAAAGCTATGCTGAGCAACGTGTAGTGAAAATGTCATAGATGTACGGTAAATTATTTGAAGAACTTTTGACCGCAAAGAACATACCTGCACCATATTCAAGATCATAGTTGATGAAATCGGATTACAAAACAACCTAGCAACATCAATCTTAACCTCCCTCTAAATGGCTGTACAATTTTCACGATGTTGCTAGTTAATTCATTATTTATTACGCAAAAATAAAATGTAAGTAAACGTCACTGTTGCATCTGAATCAGTAGGAGACTATTCTTTAATGGAAATCTGAATAAACATTTCCGAGTTTGATTCAGGAAATTTATGAAACTCATTTCAGAAAAATGGCCCAAAATTGTCCTTTGCTGTCGTAAAGGGAATTTTGTTACAAATATGTTTGCTTTAAATTCAAATATCTATTCGCAGCAGTTTCAGAATGCCTTTGTAATATTTAATATGAAATATACATTGCAAATCAGTGCTTTCATTGTCATATCGTTTCCAAAGAATGCATTTTCCATAACTAACCGTCTCACTTCCTTCAATTGATTGTTCAATCGTTTCAAGAAGACCGCAACACCATCTTTTCAACGCGAAACCAATAATTTTCTCAAGGTCGCGAACAATCACCTATTATGTGGCGGATAGAAGGATACGAATCCAATTAGGAGGTGTTCTTGCTTCAACCAATCCAACAACTACAGCCTCAGCATTTCAACCTCAAACCAAGCCACGATCTGTCTGAGCAGAAGGCGGAAAATCCATTTAGTGAATTAGCGCAAACCCCTCGAGTTTGGCAGTGACAGTAGCTTTGCTGTGACAATAAACAAAAGGAGAAGTCTGCACTACTTGAAACTTTTAAAAGCGACTATTATTATTAGCATAATGTCTCTCCAGAGGGCGCTTTCGGAACGGATTGCACCAGGAAATCGCTTAATTGAGTTCGCATTCTCTTCAAAGCTGTTCAACTGGGGATTTCACAGGTGCGTGTTAAAATTTTAAAAGGACGAATTGCTGATGCATTAGAAATGAGAAAACAGTCCGCCATTGGTGGCAATAATTGCACTTTTGTCTTATGTGGATTAATTTTGCTTGGTTATTAATCCATTTGGTCAGTTTGTTTGGCTTTGAGTTTAGAGATAAATGATTTCTTTTGAAGAAATTTCAGACTTGTTTGAGGGAATTAAAATAGTATTAATTCTTTTCTTAAAAAAAGTATAAAATTTATTTTTTCATTAACATTAGGAGTAATAAGTCTGCGATGAATTCTGATTAAATGTTTAAATTAATTCTCTGTTTCACATTTTATAGCAAAGCGTTAAGATTTCCGGATTTCCAGTATTTTTTTGACAAGACAATTATTCATACTTTTAGCCTACTAGCGAAATTCTTCAAATATAGTCTTTTGTAAATCTAACTGATTGAGAGAGGAAAACTATGTGGAAGATAAGTATGTTCCATATAATAATTCTGAATACCATGGTTATGAATTGAAATGAAACTGATATATATCATAATATTGCTACAAAATTTTAGCAGTGTTTTCTTGCAGTGTGTATTTCATCACTGAGAAAAAAGATTTAGAGATATTTTGAATTATTACTGAATGAAAGGATATCAAGTTAATGTCTCCTTGCCTTGATGACGAATTTGGTGACTTTTGTGTAAAGAATACATGTTGTGGAAGATGTGAACTACGGACAAATTTCTATTACGAATTGAGGTCTGGTGATCCTTTTATAAAATTCCAGATGATGTATCAATTTATGAGGAGACAATATAAGCGGAGGTGCTCACACGAAGAATAATCTTTCCAATGCTGATGCATTGTGATTTGATGACGTCAAACTCTGTTGCTGGTACTGTTGGTGATCGTGAAGTAGCGATTTGTTGTCTATTTACGTACTGTTGATTTCTGTAGATGTTATTCTTTGTATTTACTTCGGCTCTGATTTCTTTTTTTTTCCCAGTGTAAGCGTTTTCTCTTAAAATAAAGCATTGTTATCAGTTGCCGATCTTGCTGGACTTCTGCTGTACACCAAATAGACAATTTCCATAACAAGATTATGTAAGTTGCAATTTAGATGTTGTAAATAATGAATGAAATATTCTAAATATGAAATAAGATTTAAAAATCTATAATCATTATTGCTAGAAATAAATATTGATATTTAAATTCAAAACTCTAATTAGGGACATATAAACCATTCAAACTCACTTCGTACTGCCGAAACTTTTCAAATATTTATTATTATAAACCAAATTCAACAAACTTTATATTTTTAGAAAAAAAATATTTAGAAAATCAGTGTTACTCTTTAAACATCTCTGAATACGATCATCACATATTTAAGAGTGACTGATAAAGATAAATGCATTTAATATTCAAAATAAAGTTCATTATTCCGCAAAAAAATCTTTATAATTATACCAGAATTTTAATTACCGTTGGTCATTACGTGTTCACCCTTAGGCAATGTCTATAGATTACAAACAACTGCAACTTCATCTAAAAGTATAAACACCTTTTATCGATGAAATTTCTAGTGAGACTACAATTAAATCTTTAAATTCCTACATTCCTTCTAGAATGAATGCATTCTCTTTAAAACACATCAACTTCAATTACATTACATTTATCTAAACAGTTTTACTTTTTAAAATTGATAACAGTGCCAAAATTATGCAAATGTGATTACATACAACTTTATTGTCCCCAATTTAAGAATTCAATCCAAAACAAACATTAGAGTATTTTAGAAAGTTATGTGTTTAAAAATAAGAATTATAAGCACCATTCCTTTATTCTCCAAATAAAGTAAGCAAATTTGAAGGCAAACATGGAGCGATATTTACATGGTTGTCCAAATAAATAACAAATACTCATTCCGAATCTTGTTTGCAACTGAGTTTTGTTGAAATTGTAAATAGGTTTATGTCAGTACGCTTTTGCTTATAGATATATTTGAAAGAAAAATGTCATTCTTAAACATAATTTGTGTTTGGTTAATAAATAAATGTATTTTTAAAAAAAGTGAAAAGTTGGATGTAAATATAGTTTTACACTATAATTTTTCAATTTTTCTTGTACTTACATATTTGTGCTCCATATTTTGTTCGAAAGACGCTTATTGGAATGTTAATATTTAAGAATAAAAACACTTATAAGCATCGTAGAGTACTTCATAAGTTTCATTCTAGCTGTAAAATGACGGCATATTTTTTCCGACAATTAAATCTATTTTGACAATTTAAAATATTTCATCAAGATGTTTATATTTTACAAAATATTTTGAAGCAACACGTGGGTTATTTTAGAATGTGGATCAGAATTTCAATATTTTGACATGTGGTGAGGAATTTGTTACATCTAGCGCCTAATTTTCCAATAATTTGACGCTAAATAATAGCGAGAGCACTTCGTCTTGTCCACTTACATCCTCGCAAGACTCACTTCTAATTCAATACATTTTGACATCTCCGATGCCACTGACCACAGTTCACTAAAACGATTGATTCTATAAAAAAATAAAATTTTCTATCTATTTAAAAGGAAAATATCAGAAGGTACTAAAAATTTATATCCCTCTCTTGTACATTTTGAGCGGATTTCATAAATTTGGAATTTGGCTAAAAACTGGTACGTCATTCTTAGTCCTTCGACATCAAATTAACCGGAAATATCTTTCATTACAATTCAACAGCATTACAATTCAACTTCTATCAGTCCCATGTTGCATGATATATTTTTGTAAGAATTTCGTCTTCTGTTAGCAATTCTTTGACATCGATCCGAAGCCAAAGCATACCACAAATGTTTCATCAGATTTTTAGATAATTTCGCAAGAAATATATGAATAAAAAATATTTAACAATAAATACCAATATTATCACTTGTGGTGAATAGCTTATAAGCCAGTTAACAGCTACGCTACACGAACAATTGCTTTTGTATTGTGGTTATGTTACTAGGCTGTGAACCACAAGGTCCCAGGTTCTATCCTCGCGCATCACAATTTGCCACACACTTAAATAGTGATTTTTTTTTAAATACGAGTTACTTGGAATTAAAATTAGAAAATAGCTAACCTCGTGCTTTATTGTTTGCTATATTAACCCATTAATAATACTTAGAGACATTGATCATCCGATGAGGGCCGTGAAATATCATTTATCTATAAATTATAATGTTTACTAAAGCTTGAACAAGTTCATCAAAAATAAAAAAAAGATCTTTTAAAAATGATGTTATTGGAATAGCAAAAAATATTGTTTCTTTTAATTTTATTGTTTTTTTTACATTTTAATTATTGATCCATAATTTATTATTCAATATTATGACATATTCAAGCCAATTTTTTTCTTAGATTGTTGCCAAGTTGTTCCACTTAAAAGAAATAAAAATCTCATTAAATGAATAGACTGACTGATAATTAATATCTGAAATCATTTGAATAGTGTATTGTAGTCTTGAATAAAAGGCTGGACCAAATTTCCGAGTTCAAGCATATCATCATAAAGTGATTGAAAAATCGATTGCAAAATACGCATTTCAAAATCTTGGAGTAAGTCGAGTTATTTAAAAGATTGTAATAACTTACATTATGATTTTTTTTAACCTTGTCTACTAAAGAATGATGATTCAAACATTTGCGATAAAATTTGTGGACTAATTAATTTAGAATCGATGAAATATCTTGCGTTAGTGATAAACAATTGACATCATATTCATAGATTACATTGATAAATTAGAACTCAGTTATATTTTGAGAGCAAATGATTTCAACATTAAGTAATGTGATGTTGATTAAAAAATGGTAATTTAAAAAATCACTTATATTTATATAACTTTTGAAATCTCCGGAGTAAATAAAAAAAAGGATGCTATTTAGGGATACTACTCAATACTTTTATAATTCTGTACTCATGTATCTACAATCTTCTAAACTCAAATTTCCATTTCAGAATGATTTTTCTGATTGCCGCTATTAATAGTAAATAAATATTTATATTAAAAATTTTGTAAAGCAGTAATTATGGATTTAAGCAATAGAAAATCTTTTTTTTTTAATACATACATTCAGAAATTGCAAATTTTGCATCTGTAAAAAATAATATAAAAAGACTTTAAAATATATTTTTATTACTGAGCTAAAATACCAAATATTTTAATTTAAATTTATTATTGTAAATCTGAAATCTATGTCTTTATAATGCAGGGGTTTGGGAGGTTAGAGGTCTTTTTAAAGGTGCGAGGAAAGCTACCTAATGCTTAAAAGATTGAATCAATTTTTTCTGAATTTCATAGAGATAAATACCAACGGTAAGAAATAAAAAGCACAATTTAATTAATTAGCAGATAATTATATTTTGGAAATACTAAAATAATACGCTAACATAATTAACAGTAAAATTATTATATTACCGATATTTAATTCGATTAAATTAAAATATAATAATTCGATTAATTAAATTATTATGTTTACCGATATTTATTAGTATTTCAGATCTTTGGGACATTTAAAATGAATGGAAAATCGATTACAGAATTATGTTAATAAATATAAACAAATATGCATATTAAATGAAAAAATATATTTTACTGTTACTTCATAGTTATTTTCTGAAAAACTGATCATAGTTAATGAAATAATGGATTTCCTATTAGAATGATAACATAAACAAGCAGAAAAAATACTTTGAAACTAAGAGCTGAGATTTTAAAACTTTGAAATGAAATTTCTTAAAACAATAGATATGATTTAAATACGAAATGTAAACAAACTACGTCAGAAATTAAGTTAAATGATAAAATTACTGAAAATCGATTGCAGAATTTTGTCTATAAATATGAACAAAATTACATATTAAGTGACAAAACATATTTTACCGTTAAAGTACATTATTCCGTTACATCAGGTTTATTTACTGAAATAACTAATCATATTTAAGGAAATAATGGATTTCCTATTAGAATTATAACATAAACAAAAAAGTGTTTTAAAACTTTCAATAGAGATTTTAAAACTTTGAAATAAATTTTTTTAAACAATAGATATGATTTGTATTCGAATTGTAAAGAAACCATGACAGAAATTAATAAAAATGTTAAAAAAGAATAAAATACTTTTAGTAGTGAGAAAAGAAGGTAATTTATTCAATTAAATTCTTCGCACTCAATCAACTGATCAGACAACTGGTCCATCTGTTATTAAATAACATACTAAAAATCACTTCATTTTCTATTCTGGAATTAATTATAATTCAATTGCCGTAAGGTGATGATATTCACACAGTCAGAAAGATTAATATCGCCACCCGATTCAATTTTATTGTTTAAAAACATGACCTCTGTAATTTTCTAAATTGCTCCACTGAGTTTCGCCGATTGAGTTTGTTGACCAGACAGACAACTGTAGCACTGGGTGAAGGTGAAGAATTTCCCAAGATTTTAAACAATGTATCTGACTAGAGTCTGTTGATTGATTAAAATTTTCCTTCATCCGGAAAACAATGTCAGAAGTTAAAAAATGATTTGGTTGAAACGTTTTCCCCTTTTTTTTGTATACAAATACTTAGAGAAAAAAATATTATATTAAAGTTCAGGAATTTGCCCTGTAGATTTTGACGAGTAGCTACTTTGTAGATGAGATGGACGAATTTTAATACATGATTTTTTTTTATTGAACATTTATAAATCCCCCGTGCACCACAAAGTATCACACGGGGCTTACAGAAGTATATATGTAACACATTACAAAAATAAAAAGAAGAAAATTTAACAGTTATGAAGGATTACATATGTCAACAATAAATTTACAGAAATTTTCAAAAGCACTTCTAGTGGAAATAAGTTGGTGAAACTCTGTAGGCCAATTTAAATTCATGTGCTTGAGAGCCAGTCTTAGGATCCGTCTTTATTTGACAAACTTGGAACATTGAAGGAGCACATGTTCAACATTTTCCTCCCCACCAATATTACAATCGCAGGAAGATGACGGAAGCAAATTAAATTTGTACAAATAACTTTTAAAGTTACCATGACCAGTGAGAAATTGGGTTATTTTGTAATTAGTATAAAAATGATGGCATGACAGTCTCTTATTAATGGATGGAAAACATTTCTTTGTTAAACTCCCTTTATTTGAAAGGAGATATTCTTGATTCCAAGACTCCCCCATTTTTTCTCTCGTAATCTTCTTGTAAAAGGATTTAGGAATATTAACGTCAATGTCGATTTTGCGCTTGGTGGGAGCTTTAGTAAGCCAATCGGCCCGCTCATTTCCATAAATGCCCGTGTGTCCACGAACAAATGCAAAAACTATTGAGATATTTTTATCTTTCAGGCTTTTAATTTGCTTTTGGATTTCAACGATTATGTTGTTAGACGAAGAAATACATGATATTTGAATCAATAATGTGCATGCTGTTACTTGATGTTTCAACTATTCCTTAATAAATGTTTGAAATGTTTATCTTTCTCGTACACCAAATTTTCAGAGAGAAAAAAAAGTTTGTATTTATAAAGTTCTTCCTGATTTTGATGAATATCCACTTCGATCGTTTGGAATTATGGATTAAAACATGAGATATTTAGAAGAATGAAGTTAGAAAAACATATATAATATTTGCATCAATAATATATGTATTCATAATTCATGTTTGAAGTCTCCCTTAATTAATATTCGAAATGTTCTAAATATTCAGAGAAAAAGAATGTTCAAAGTTCAGAAATGTTCTCGACAGATGAATCACCCCTTTTTAGATTATCCTGAATAGTAGAAGACGACTATGTATTTAGATAAATGAATTATAGCATACAATATTTGCATCAATAATGTCTGTATTCATTATTGAAATATTCCTTGATAAATCTTATAAATATTTTTGCTTCCATTTTCCTGCTCCAAATATTCAGATAGATAATATGGTAAAAGTTCATAAATTTGTCCTCCAGATTTTTATGAGTCTTGAGATTGTCGCTGCACTGTATACAAGAAGTAGAAGATCAGAAGTTTTTCTTAAATAATATTTTATATTTTTATCCTGGCTCTCAGATTCTTAAACAGATTTTATTTAACAAATGTTTCTTCAATTTTACATAAAAAAATGTCTACCTTTAATGCTAGTAAACAACTTCAATTATCCAATCAGGAAAAAATTAGATATTTTTTTTTCATAAATTAAAATGAAATTTCATAATTAAATATTACAGTATTATAAAAATATTTACGAAAACATGATTTTTTTTTATTGGACGATTCACAAAAGACCTGTATGAAAACATGAGAAATAAAAGGAGAAACAAATTTGATTTTTTTTGTTATGAAACAAGCACTAAACTTTTGATTTATATCTCAAAAATGGCGAAGTAATTATCAGATTAAATAATATAAATAGAAAGGAATATTTATAATAAAAAGAAAATAAAAGAATGTTTAAATATAGTAAAGATTAAGCCTCCAATTCTTTATGGCTTTTTAAATCGAAAAAGTAACATGCCACAATTAAATAAATTTAAAAATAACAACTGATAAAAGTATTAAGTCTAATAATCATTAATTAACAACAAAAGAATCTATTTTAATTAAATATTTTGAGTAATAATAGATAATTTTTTCCCAATTTTTTTAAATCTGAAATTTAGATTAATTTCTATTACTCCTTTCGTAGTGATAATAAGTGTTATTTTTAGTAACAAGTTAATGAAATAGTTTTAAAGAATAGATTGTGGTGTGTTTAATGTCATTATATAAATCTATCAATTTAAAATTCTGGAGCAAAGAACATCCTTGTTTTGAAATTTCAGATTTTTAAAGCAATTTCAAAAGAATGTGTATTATGTATTGTTAATAAGACATCCATTAATTAATAAGATAAAATCAATTTACTTAAAAACTGTTTCAGTATCATAATATTTTGAATACTTTCCAACTAACTAATATTTAACCTGTTAACCGAGATATTAACTTTTTCTTGTTTAACAGGTTAAAGCTCGTTTCACAATGGAAATTTTTTTGTAGTGAGAAGTTATTTACGCCTAAAATGAAATGAATGAATAAGCCTCATGAAAATTGCTTTTCACTTGTTATTTTCTTAGACAAAATATTTTTGTTGACATATTTGTAAAATATATTATTCAAATATTTTTAATCACAAAAAGGTTAATTATAAAATGAAATAATAATTGCGCAGTATTATGTTTCTTGAAACATTAACATACAGAAAGCAACCTTACAAGCAGAACAAAGAATCTCAGTTTTCTCCTCAAATTTTTTTGAATAGCAGAATTTGTACCTTTTGCTCTTGAAAAATAGGTGATATATAATCCTAAAATGGCTTGTTTTTCGATTAACATAGATGTTTTGGTTTCAAAGAAAGATATATTTTGCTAGTGGATTTAGTCTACGGTTCACTTCCACATTTTTCGACACCTTTATCGACAATTTTTCGTACATATTTTCTTTCATATTTCTTTTAATATATTTCTCAAGATAGCATTTATACACAACACGCAAATTATGATATTGCTAAATATAAATGTACACGACAGAATCTACAGTGTCTTCTTTATATAAAAACGTTACAGAGGCATTTGAAATCAAACTGTGCAAGTTTCAAGTGTTTTCATGTAGCCACATTTTTTTAATAGATAAGAACAATGTAAAATATAATATAATCCAAATATTACTTTTAAAAATTTCATTCTTGAAAAATGTTGTCATGCACATTATAATTGTATGACGAAATATTTCGTCTATATATATCTAGTTAACATATTAGTATCGAAATACTCAAGCTGTTTTTGTACAGTGAAAAATATTTGAAATATAGCAAACACTGAAATAGATGTACTAATGTAAGATTGTTTTTGCTTATATTACTATCAATTCTCACAAACTATTCAAATTCGAAAAAACATTATTATTTTTATCAGAAAGTTGATTAGAAAGAGTTTTCTGTACCAAATAATTTTGTGAAAAAAAAACCCAGTAAAATAAAATGTTTTTCTTACAATCCGGATTCATATTGGGAATATTAAATCCCAATATAAATATTATTCTGAATAATTAATTATACAAAATATTTATTCTCAGAATACATTGTTATAATTTCGAACTATCTCAAAATATGACATTTGTTATCTGATGGTGCAAAGATAGAAAAATATTTTCTTAAGCAATAAGTAATTAAGTATTAAAATAATAAGTAAGAAGTAAGTAATAATAAGTAAATAATAAGTTTTCTTAAGTAAGTTCTCTTTAAATATTTTCTTTAATAAGTCTACAATAGAATGATAGTTCTGAAAAATACTTTTCACACGCATAAAAAATCCTAATGAGTTAATGGAACAAAAGTCACTCCATCTTATGATCAGAAAAAAGAACCTTTCTCGCATACTTTCTATTAAAGGTGTTATCCCCCCCCCTGCGAAATATTTGGGTATTTTTGGTAAGGCGAATAAACTTTTTCATGGAATTGGCGCACAATAGCTACGAAATATTAGTCTCTAGCATGGATTTACCATTTTTACTCATTCTATTTAGTGACTCTTAGTGAGTTTCTTGGCGATTTATCGCTGAATAGTATCCAGAAATAGAATTTGAGCATTAGTTGAGTTTATCCCGACCGATTGATACCAAAATTTGACTCAGAACAAAAATTGTAGTTAAAAAATAACATACCAAATTTGATGTATTTAAGTCACTGCGTTTTACAGATATCACATTTATATAATTCTGAAAGCATAGACCGACATACAGTCAACCCCTAGTTAGATAGGGCGCAAACTGTGATAGGTGTCAGCATTATATATGTTAAATCTGTGCACCGAATTTTAGTCATGTATCCCTTTTTATCTTATATTTAACGTATATTTGAACAACTGGTCAGACAATTTTAATCAGTTTATTTTCTCTTTATTAATGAAATAGTTTTTTTTATCATATTTGGTTTGCCACATTAAAAATGAGTTGAAAATTTCTGTACAAAGGGATTAGAATAGATAAAATAGTTCCAGTGCAGGAGTGAAATTAGAATCTATTAGTAATATAACAATTGTTCAATAGGTAAAAAAAAAAGATAGTATATTTATCTTTGTGGCCATCAAAAATTCTCCAATGCTAAAAAGATATTACCACAATTATTTGCAAAAATTTTTACTGATACTTTTTTAAATTTTAGCAATAAGCCTATTACATATTTTTTTGCATAGAAAGAAATAAGAGTAAACTTAATCTACTGAATAATTAGAAAGGAGGCAGATTTGTTCAACGACGAAGGAGTACAATGTTAATCATTAAGAATCAAAATCAATGTACTAGATCTGTAAATGTAAGAAAACGTTTACTTGTATAGCATCTGTACCATCGTTAAGAAAACTTATAATATAAAAATAATTATAAAAAAAATTATCTGAACTATTTGTTTTAAATATATTTGATAAATATTTATCCGGAATGTATGCATTTTAATCTGAATCTTCCTTTTTCAATATATTTTGTATCAAATATATTTCTTCTTACTTCCATAACTAATGCTTCGTAATTTTAAATTTATTAATAAAACGTTAACAGGCAATATTGAAAAAACAAAATACATAAGCAAAATAAAATATATCCACCGTCATGGAAAAAAAAGAAAAAAGAAAAAGAATACAGGGATTCAGTCTAGAATTGCTTACCTTCCATTTTTGCCAAAGAGCAAACCAAGCGAAAACAGCACCATGTAAAAACGCGAACAAATGAATTGTTCCTGATGCTATCTATTTTCTTATTTGGAAAAACGTCAACACATTGTGTGTGTCTTTTTTCTCTACATTTATTTCTTCCATATTTATATTCAAACATCTTCATTTTTTATGTTTTTTTTTTCTTTTTACTCATCCTTCACCGAATGAAAAAAAAAGAAAGAAAGAAAAGAAAGCGGCACGGCATTCAGATTGATTGAAAAAGAACAACTAAGAGAATGTATCGTTAAAACTGCCTAGGAACAAGTCTGACTGTTGAGCAAAATATCTTTTGTTCTTTCTAATGTCACACGCTTGTTTGTCACAAAGATTTTTTTTAACTTTTTTTTTTACAGTTTGTTTGTTTGAAAAGTTCACGTTTATGAATGCAGAAATGGCTCACAGTTTCTTTATGAAAACATAGAAATAAATGCTTTACTTTCCCGTCTTTTTGCTACAAAATGAAAAGTAGAAAAATAATAATGATGATAGAGAAAGAAATAATAAAAGAAAGGAAGGTAGAAGTTAGACTCAAACAAACTTGTTCGCATTCAGAGAATGCTCATCAGTCTTATCTTAATGTTGGAAATAACAGAAGATAGTGACAGTGTTATCTTCTCGGGGGAAATGTGGGTGGACATAACGGAAAAGGGCTGGCTGCAAGGGGTTTTGTCACCTGCATTTTTAAAGGTACATCAGAAAACAGTTAGATAAATGAAGCGAAACTTTTCCGTCTGATCGGTTTGAATGCGAGAGCAAGGAAGAAATATGTCACTGAAATATATATAGATAGAGAGAGAGAGAAAGAAAGTTAACATCCGACTGGCAGTTCAAGGCTTGTCATTAAGTTTCTTTAAAAACTTTTAAATTTATAGTAAAAATGGTATACTATGCACAAATAATTTAATAAACTATTACATTTATCGAATGCATTTTTTTCAGAATAAGATAATTATTTATATGTGAGGAATCATTATTTTGATTTTACTTTCCTGTTTCTACTTTATTTTGCTTTTTTTTCATATGGAAGTATATAAAATCAGAGTAATGAAATCATCAATAACTTGATCTCAAGATTTGATAAATCTCCCCTTTTCAGACCTCACTAAGTCAAAAAATAACTACAATGCTGCCTGTCTGTATTTTCGAAGGTACTCAAATTAAATTTTTTGTGCAAATATGTTTTATGTAGTCCAGCAAATATGCTTTATGTACGTAATATATGTTATGTAGTCTTCACATAATAATTAGCCAAATATTTCAAATTTGGTTCAAAAACTGTCTGTCAATCAGCTTTTCTTGTATCTGCGAACAAGAAAATTAAAAAAGCTGGGTAGAAGTATTTAACTCAGCATTGCACCATTAACTGCATATACACCAAAATAAAAAAAATAACTATAAAGTTGGCTGTATGCATTTTCCCATGTACGCAAATAAAATATATTGTTATGTATTCCTCACATGACAATTAGCCAAATATTTCAAATTTGGCTCAAAAACTGTCTGTCAATCAGCTTTTCTTGTATCTGCGAGAAAGAAAATTAAAAAAAAATCTGGGTAGAAGTATTTAACTCAGCATTGCACCATTAACTGCATTTACACCAAAATAAAAAATAACTATTGTTGGATGTATGCGTTTTCTCATATACGCAAATAAAATATATTGTTATGTATTCCTCACATGACAATTAGCCAAATATTTCAAATTTGGCTCAAAAACTGTCTGTCAATCAGCTTTTCTTGTATCTGCGAACAAGAAAATTAAAAAAGCTGGGTAGAAGTATTTAACTCAGCATTGCACCATTAACTGCATTTACACCAAAATAAAAAATAACTATTGTTGGATGTATGCATTTTCCCATATACGCAAATAAAATGTATTGTTATGTATTCCTCACATGACAATTAGCCAAATATTTCAAATTTGGTTCTAAAACTGTCTGTCAATCAGCTTTTCTTGTATCTGCGAGAAAGAAAATTAAAAAAATCTGGGTAGAAGTATTTAACTCAGCATGGCACCATTAACTGCATTTACACCAAAATAAAAAATAACTATTGTTGGATGTATGCATTTTCCCATATACGCAAATAAAATGTATTGTTATGTATTCCTCACATGACAATTAGCCAAATATTTCAAATTTGGTTCTAAAACTGTCTGTCAATCAGCTTTTCTTGTATCTGAGAGAAAGAAAATTAAAAAATCTGTGTAGAAGTATTTAACTCAGCATTGCACCATTAACTGCATTTACATCAAAATAAAAAATAACTATTGTTGGATGTATGCATTTTCTCATATACGCAAATAAAATATATTGTTATGTATTCCTCACATGACAATTAGCCAAATATTTCAAATTTGGTTCTAAAACTGTCTGTCAATCAGCTTTTCTTGTATCTGAGAGAAAGAAAATTAAAAAATCTGGGTAGAAGTATTTAACTCAGCATTGCACCATTAACTGCATTTACATCAAAATAAAAAATAACTATTGTTGGATGTATGCATTTTCTCATATACGCAAATAAAATATATTGTTATGTATTCCTCACATGACAATTAGCCAAATATTTCAAATTTGGTTCTAAAACTGTCTGTCAATCAGCTTTTCTTGTATCTGAGAGAAAGAAAATTAAAAAATCTGGGTAGAAGTATTTAACTCAGCATTGCACCATTAACTGCATTTACATCAAAATAAAAAATAACTATTGTTGGATGTATGCATTTTCTCATATACGCAAATAAAATATATTGTTATGTATTCCTCACATGACAATTAGCCAAATATTTCAAATTTGGTTCTAAAACTGTCTGTCAATCAGCTTTTCTTGTATCTGAGAGAAAGAAAATTAAAAAATCTGGGTAGAAGTATTTAACTCAGCATTGCACCATTAACTGCATTTACATCAAAATAAAAAATAACTATTGTTGGGTGTATGCATTTTCTCATATACGCAAATAAAATATATTGTTATGTATTCCTCACATGACAATTAGCCAAATATTTCAAATTTGGCTCAAAAACTGTCTGTCAATCTTCTTTTCTCCTATCTGTGAGCAATAATTTTTCTTAAAAAAAAGTAACTGGCTAGAAGCTTATAATTCAATATGCATTTACACCAAAATTAAAATTCTTTATTAACTTTTGATAAACAAATAGATTAGCAGAAAAAAATATTGTTTTAAAACGCGCACTTGACACAGAGGAAATGCGATCGAGGTGACTCTAGACTTTTCATTTTCTCTCGTCAATTAAAGAATGTATATTTTGTTATCTGTACTCAGTGTGTTTAGATACAAATGATAAATCTTTTCTAAAATATATTACTTTTCAATTAAAATCAGTCGCAACAGTGTTTAAATTTTATAAGTCAAAATGTTCATTTTTATATGCATTTCTCTTGAGAATATTTTTGCTCTTTAAGAAAATATAAAGAGTATACTAATAAGCAACATTAAATAAAGCGCCTATATCAAATATCAATCATTCTTTATACATATATCTTATAATTAAGAAATCAAAATATCGTATCGGATATCAATAACTAATTGGTTAAGACATAGAAGTTTGAGTAATAGGAATAGTATGAATTATGTTGCTTAAATGTGCTTTTAACAAGCATTTTCCAACAGTATAAATCAGTTGAAATATTAGATATTAATTGATCGCCGAGGCTGAAATAATAGATATAGATTTATCAACCAAGCTTTGTTTTGAAGCTCATTCAGTAAAGACAATATTTCCCTTATATTAAATTAAAGAAAAACCAGACTTTCACAGAAAATGATAGATTTTCCCAAAAGCATTTGACTAAAAGAAGTTAAAAAATTTCGTCAGGAATCCTTGAATCAAAGGTTTGGAAAATACCTGAGGTAACTCTTGCTTCTCTTGAGAACTACTACACCCAAAATCAACCTTCAAAAAGAACTTATTCCATGGAGTTTAAGTGTTTTTTAATGAGAATATTTAAACATGAATCGTTCTTCGCAAAATAAAGCAATTTCTGAATGGAAACAGGTAACGCCCGCATAATATGACATTAGCGCAATACTGTTTTGCTTAATCACACGATCTGAGTATAAGAAAGAATCCATGTGCAGCACACTATTCAAAACACATGATTCAAAAATATCTGCCCCAATTAATTTTCAACAGAATGAAATACTTCAAGAGCAGAGAAAAAGTATTTCTTGAAAAAAAATGTATTGGAATTAATATTTGAAACATAAAATATAATAATACAATTCGAAGACAAGGAAAAAAATTAAGTTTTTTAAAATGTGTAAGAAAAAAATGTCTTAATTTTGACTCGTAGTAGAAAATATATTTAGAAATAATTTTGCTAAAAGAAACTGAAATTTCAACTCATAACTTCAAGAATATAAAACAAATTTTATAAACATCTATTAATTTAAAGCAAAAAAAATTCTACTAAAAATCGTTTTCAGTGAAAAGTAGGAAGCAGAAAACCAAATAATGCCAACGAAAACTTTCAGTCTAAAAATAGTCTTTCAAAAATGTACACTTACTCATTTAATAATGTCTAAATAGGACGGAATGTTATTCATATACATTGATGACAATCTTATTCATTTCTTTTAATAAAAGGACATGTTATAATATTTTAATAATTAACTTTGACACTCACCTTTTATTCTTAAGTTGTTTCGGTTTTTATTCAATTTGAGGTGAGTATTTTTTTCGAATAACAATTTATTGCAGAATATGTTGTTATTAGAAATATAATAATTGTTTTAAATGAAAGATACACACTCTTATTTTTTAAACAAAGTGAATTTATAAAGAGTTTTAGAAAATGCTTTAAATTTATGGAGAACTTAGACGATTAGAAAAAGATAAAATCTCTCATCCTGATTTAATCTGATTCAGAAAATATAAATTTCAAACTTGAGCAACATTTCAACAACAAGAAATAAATCGTGTAGAGTGAAATTTGAAATAAACTATAATTTCTAAAGGAACAAACAAATATTTGAAAAAATTAAATACTGCTTGTAATTTTTCAATTAATATATGAACACAAAATAACGATTGCATAATGTAATATAACATTTTGAACGTATTTTTCTTATATTAAAATAACAGATATTATAAAATTTTGCTTGAGCATAAATTATATTAATCTTCAGAGATAAAAAATTAGGACTGAAACAAATAAAAAAAAATACAAAACCCTCTTATTTATTTTATGATGATTATTAAACATCTCATATTTATAAATTTTACTCACTTTACTCTTCAGTGGATCTCAAATTCCTACTTAGTTATATTGACGTCCCGTTTTAAAGCAACTCTAGGGGTTTTGAGAGAGACCTTGTAATTCTGAAGCGTGGTCAGATGACGAGAACGACACCTGAACTGGCATCCCCTTACCAAACTTCCACACCACATCAGAAGGAGGACGCTTGACCCCGACGGATTTAACGTGCTCCAGACCTGCTTACACGATGGTTCTTAGGTGTAATCGAGTCTCAAACCTGAAGCTCTCGTATTCCGAAGCTGAAACCTTACCACCAGGCCCCCGCGAGGCTTTAAATTACTGTAAAAATGTATTTAAATTTCAGAATTTAAAAAGGTATCTTGTATATTGCAAAACAAAGAACAGAGAAACAAAATAAATATTTCCAAGCGTGCAAATCATTGATTTTAAAAGTGGGAGAGGTGAACGTAGAAGAAGAAATGCAGTGACTTATAAAGCCAAATCTATGCATCTTTCTAAGACAAGAATGTATATTGAACAAATTTCAGCAACTCTATCCCCCACCCTTTTGTAAAACGAATACTTACACAATGGAATGAAAACGGTATACTGGGCCTTCCTATGGGGCAAAGAGATCATCCCCGCAATTTAAAAATGCCAACCTGGATAAAAATAATTATATTTTTTGTTGAGTCTCTGCCGAGTTTTAAAAATTACGTTGGCTGCTGTCAGTATTATGTTTCGGCAAAAAGCATTAATTTTTGCCAATTGAAATATTCTGTCATAAAAACTGTATTATTTGTTACGACATTTCTTAGCGCATATAATATAATACCTACAAACACAAAATTTTATTTCGTACCATCAAATGGTATGCTTGCCAGGAGTTAAAATACCATTAAAGAAATAAATATTCTTAAATATTTACAATAAATAGTAATGAACATCGATGTATTAATATCAAAAATACTCGTTTATATGTAAGAGACACTAAAAAATAATTTTTTATTTTTATTTTTTAAGAAATAATTTTCTACATTTCAAAGAAGCAAATAAAGTTAAAATATGTTATTTAGTTGGTTAATGTGTTACAGCTGAAAAAAAATGTGCAAGAGAAAATATTGCTGTTTTGCCTTGATTGATGAATAAATAGATTTCTTTAATTTTATAGTCATTTTTATTCTAATGGATAAAAGTGAATCTGGGTAATTTATAATCAGCTTTTTCATTACAAAATAATGGAGTATTATCGATTTTAAAATCCATTTTCTTTTTGCCTAGTTGAATGGAATGCGCTATTTATTCATTTTTATTTATTTTTCTAGAAATAATGAGCTACTTAAATTTTGCTAGGTTCTATCAATAACTTACGTTTATTCTTGCCTTAGGCCCTTTTTTCAAGAGACACAGATTATATTTTCAATAAAAAATTTTAATTTTAAAGAGAAGAATATAATTTTTGTTTCGGTATTGCAGATATAAATTTATTTCTATAAAATTCTTTTATCTAATTTAACGTAAACGGACGAAAACATCTTAAACAGTCACTAAAATAAAGCAAATCTCTTTATTGCTTTCTTAGAGATAGTTTGAAAATTGGTTTTCGAAAAAAATTCTGAAACTTGCAGTTTAAGAATTGCAGTTTATATCTAAAACCTTCATTGGAATTTAATAAAAAAAAAAATTCTTATTGCTTTTTAATTCTATTTTTATTATTTCAAACAATGCTTTAATATTACACGCAGATGCATATATATATATATATATATATATATATATATATATATATATATATATATATATATAAACGTTGTTCTTGTGTGTGTGTGTGTGTGTGGAGATATATAATGATATTTTAATTCTAATTTCAATTTAATTAATTTCCAAGATTTTATCTTAATTTAGCCCATCGTAACTTCATTCTAAAATATTCTCTTATTTCGAGATCCAATTCCACTTTCGGTTTAATTAATCCCTCTGTAAAAATAATGCGCCATCAGTACTACGTATCAAGAGAAAGTGATATCGTCCGTGCCCTTGAAAAGGTGTCAAAGGTTATCATATGTATTCCATCGACGCGTGCCCGGAAATCCTATGTTATATAAGACTAGTGATCATTTGTTTCGCCCCTTTTTTTTGCACTTTTTACTTACTGCTGCTTTTGTGCCGCACTGCGTCTGCTTGTAAGTAAAATTGCTTTCACGAGATGGATATTAAAGGGAATTAAAAATACAACGTCTATGCCTTCAAACCTGCACTCTGCTTCAACCAAAATAATGTCACACACACACACACACACATATATATATTTCGTGTATCTTGGAATCAGCGCTAATGATTTGGATAATATTTTGTATTTAAATAAAGTTTAGCCTTTTAAGTTTATATATATAGGTATCTTTCCTGAAAAAGAATGATTTTGTACACGAATTTTTTTTAATAATTAATTTTTAGAATACATGTATTCAACTTCCACTTCGAAGCGCATGCAGTGCAGTATAATAGTTAGAACAACATGAAGGGCGCGTATGTTGCGGATCCTCGGTTCGAGTCACGCTTTTTGCTTTATTTATTTATTTATTTTTACTTATGCTTAATATTTTTGCTTTTTAAGTTTATATATATAGTTATCTTTTCTGAAAAAACACGAATTTAAACACATACATTGCTTAAACACATACATAGAGCTTTTTCTTTTCTTTCAAGTTCGCAATATCATATAATGCCATTTCGGATCCAATTTCACTATGGTAAACCTGAGTGAAAGTTCAAAAACACAGGTAATGGTAGGAAAAAGGTAAAATGAATACTATGATATAGCAGATTGTTTCGAATAACATGTTAAACTAAATGTATTCATGATTTTTTTTTTATTTAAATGACCAATTCGTATTTAGGTAAGATTGAAAAATATTCTTATGTAATCAGTATGCGATTCATATCTAAATATTTTCTCCAACCCCCCCCCCCCCGATTTTAGGGGGGGGGACGTTTGAGCGAAGCTAGTTTTTCCAGATATGTTTAATAAGAAATAAGTCTTAAAATGTTTATAAACATAATTACTCGAATGAATAATTTAATAAAATTATAATGAAATTTTCTTTGATTTATACTTTTACTTTATATATACTCTACTCTTATAGTATTACCTCCTGCAGATTTAATAAAATGTAATTGTGATGCCTTCTAGTTATTTTTATTTGCTCAGTTATATAAAACAAACTAGCTTAAGTTATTTTTTTAATTTCAGCAAAACGTTTCATATATAATTAAAGATATATAATTTTACGCATAACATCATAAATAATTTTATACATGCAAAATAATAATAAAAAATTGGCCGAACAAGGATTAAAAAATTTTTCTATTCCTGAAAACAATTTAATACAAATTAAAAATCATTTATTTATATTATAGAAAAATAAAGCGAATTTTGATTTTGTGCAATCTTCCGCACTTATTATTCTTTTTTTTTTAGTTAGCAATTTAATATGGCAACGTTTCCCATATTAACAAAATTATGACTTAATTATGAAGTAATTTATACTTTCAAAGAAAAAGAATATTTTCAATGAATTTAATCATTGAATAATTAGAAAAGCAATGAATATTTATACATTTCTGACAACAATATGCATTTTCAAATGAAACTTAAAAGTCAATCTGGGTATTTCTTCTGAGTCAGTGTCTGAAAATTGTGAGTCTTGTACTGCGATAATCATTAAATAATTAGAAAAACCAATGAATAAAAAATGTGTTAATTTTTAAATTTTAAATATTTTATATTATTAATGAAAAATGTGAAAAGATCATTCATACATTTAAAACATTATTTTGAAATAATGCCATATGCAACTGTATGCATAAATTATTTATACGTTTTTGACAACAATATGTATTTAAAGATTAAATTTAAAAGTCAATCTGAATCTTTCTTCAGAGTCAAAGTCTGAAAATCATAAATCTTGTAATGAGATAATCACTAAATAATTAGAAAAATAATGAATAAAAAAATTTTATTAATTTTTTTAATTTTAAATATTTTATTAATGAAAAAAATGGAGAAAAATCATTCATATTTTTTTTTAATTTTATTTTAGAAAAAAAAATGGATTCAGTTTAATATATATCTAATTCATTTATACATTTTTGACAACAACATGTATTTAAAGGTTAAATTTAAATTCAATCTGAATCTTTCTTCGGAGTTAATAGCTGAAAATCATAAGTTTTGTACTACTACAATCATTAAATAATTAAAAAAGAAATAAATAAAAAAAAGTTAGCTAATTTTTAAGTTTTAAATATTTTATATTATTAACGGGAAAATGAAGAAAGATCTTTCATATATTTTAAAACTTTATTTTGGAAAAAAAAAAAAAAAAAACGTGTTCGGCAATATATATATATAAATAATTTATTTATACATCTTTGACAACAACATGCATTTAAAAGTTAAACTTAATAGTCAATCTAAACCTTTCTTCTGAGTCAATGTCTGAAAATCAAGTCTTGTACTGCGCCTGACAGTCGCCATTGTCAAAATGGAAATATTATCGGTAATATAATTTTACTCACGCTCTCACGCTTCATTGTCTTTATTAAAACACTTAGGACCACAATTTTGAATACTTAAGTCTAGACTATTAATCTATCTGATAAGGGGGGTATTAAATATCTGTCTGTATATAAATGGTTAAAATTACGTCCGTTCTTATAATTTAAAGTCTGGTCATTTTATGTAAGCTGTTCTGACTTTCATTTCGTTAATTTCTTTGTAAAGGCTCCAAGACGTCGGGAAAGATAAATAATAGTAATTGACTATAATAACTTAAGTGAACTATTTGTTATGGGCTTATAATAAGGTTTTTGTATTCGGTGAAAGTTTTGTTTTGCAAAACTTTTGAAATATATGCTTTCATTCAACACATTCCTTGAATTTCAGTAAATATTTAAAGTTCTGGCGCCTATATTTTGAAGACTCATAAATTATTTCTTACAAATTACTGACTAACACAAGAGCATAAATTACATAGATTTATAGTATACAGTGAACAAAATTTCGGAAGGTTTTTGTAATAATACGAGATATATGTGACTATGGAAATCTGAAGGTTAAAAATATTTTTCTCAAGAAGCTATTAAGAGACAAAGGTAAATAAATATTTAATTGAATATTTTAGAGAACATTACTCATTGCGAACCAGCTGGTCGCCAAAGGTGGCTACAAAACAATAAAAAAAGTCGTATTCGTAAAAAAGAATTTAATCTCAAAATTTTGATGAATCTTCATTTTATAAATCAGATATTCGTAAAAAAAATTAGGAAAATCTCTGCTGATGAATTCGTCTGTAAACTCAGTAATACAAAAAAATATGAAAATTTGATATCCAGTATTTATACCTAAATAAGAGATATCTGTTAAATTCTTTAGATAACCCATTTAAGAAAATTCTGATTCTCACTCCATTCCTTTACACGTCAACACGGTAATTAAAGACACAACAAGCTAGAGAAAGGAAATTTCGGATGTGATTTTCATACTAAAAATAAAAGTTTGTAAATAATGTTGCATTTATTTAAAAGGAATAAATAACATGTGAGTTTATTTCAAGCCTCTCAGTCCTACAAACAGTCAAGCTCAAATACCTCAGAATTTTGGAATGATCGAGTTTCTTTTCCAACGATTAGAGAAACGCTTAAACTCCTCAAACTCCAGAATGATAACTATATTCTTAAGGAGTTTATATACAAAAGCGGACAACGATTTGCCAAAAGGTTCAGGAACATTTGAGAGTTTCCAGTATTGTCCACCAAACCCATTTTGGCGAACAAAGCACACTCCACGAATATTCAATCGATTACACTTAACGAAAGAAAGAGAAAAAATTGTAGTGGTACCAGGCATTTCGAGCACCCACCGTAGATTTCTAGAGCGGGCGGTTGGGGCATTGCTTGAACATTAATAAAAATGAAATAAACATAAAAATACATATTGCATATATATTTGATAGCAATGTACTTTTTTTTCTATTTTTGGTCTGTACAGATGCTGCAGACATAGAATATTTTTTTTTGAGAATTAAGTAGCAAAATAATTTAGGATTACACTTATTTTTTGTGATAATAATTTGACTATTTTTATATTACATGGTAGAAAATTTTATTAACTTAAACTATTGTATGATCTTAAGTGCGATGGTTATATTTATTGTTAATTAGAAAACAAATGTCAATAATTTCAAGTAAACTTAAAGAAGAATGTATCAAATCGTATTTATGAATGCCTTGAATAATGCTGGTGAGTATTGTTTCTTCCGAGAAAAAAAATCTTCGCTATAATTAAAAAAATGTTAAAATTTCACTCAATTTGAACAAAAAACTTGATAGATCAAAATTAGATTGAAAATTTTAAAGATATTTGTTACCTTGGAAATCATTTCACATACTATTAAGAAGCATTTTCAAAAAAAAAGTAATTTGTAGTACAAAGGACTTTATGAAGAATTTTTCTAAAGAGAATCTTCACAAATCTTCAGCTGATAAACATAATTGTTCAACATGTGAGAAAATTGCTGATATTATCATGATTATAACATTATTTTTTACATGTTTTTTAAAGTAATGCAGTTGCGTTTAAAATACTGGAAGTCGGAGCTTTATCATTATAACCGAAACTTTAAATTTCATTACAACTTAAATCAAACTAAAGTGAATTAATTAATGAGATTTTCTAGTATTTCAGCATCAGTGAAAGCTTATTAAAAATTTTAATATCAAGAAAAAATTTTCATGGTTCATATTAAATAATCCAAGAAAAAAATATCCTCTTTTCGAAAAATTAATATTTTAATCAATATCACATTGATTATGAACATTCCATTCCGGGCAAAAACATTCTGAATTATGATGTGCTTATAAAAAAATTAATGATTTAACAGGGAATATTTTCTATAGATTTTAGTTCAATTTGCTAAGAGGTCCAAATATTCCCATAATCAAGTGTATTACTGATTGGATAAGCATTAAAGTAGAATATGATAATTTACCTTATATAGTGAAACGTGAATGAACTCTAAATCATGGGATGAAACAGGAAATAGAAAAATTTCTAATCTGCGTATATTACAAAAGCTCCAGCTGGAGAGCTAGGTTTAAATTTGCCCAGGGTTTGAAGAAATGTATCGATTTTTCCCTCTAATGTTTAACAACATGGACTAAATTTTAGCTAAATGTGTATTCGAAGTTATTCATTGAAATATTACTAATAATTGATTAAAATTGATTGAATAATTATTTCTCTTTGTAAGAACACTTCTCCATGCTAAAATAGATAATATGCACGATAAATAAAAGCAATTTATTACCTAAAAATTATTCGAATTTATGTTTTCCATCACTTAATGTAAAATATATTCAACAAATTTGATTAACTTTAAAATAACAAAAACAATTAACTTATCTCTATATATAAAGCGCTACGTACGTGGCATAGAAATCTCGTTTTTTACTTACTATAGAATGACAGCATTTAAATATAAACAAACCATCATACGAATTTTAGACTGCTTCATTCATAAATATTTTTATAGGAACATTAAATTCAGCACTTCGCTCGGCTATTTAATGGAGCTGCAAAATATTATTAGAAATAATTTGGAGATATTTCTCCATCTCACCAAAATTTACATTCAGTCAGAGCAAAGTAGATATAAAATGAAATAAGGAAATACTTTCAAACAAAAAGTTTAATCCGACTCAAAAATCTCGAGATAAGTAATTGTGGTAAACATTTCAGATTCATTAACTGTTTCTCCATAAACACAATAAAATCATGCCAATCGTTCAAAAATATGCCTAAAAACTGCTGTTCTAGATGGATACCAGCAATGGTTACAAATGGCTTTTAAGGATTGAAAAAAAAAGAAACAAATCGCCTAAAAATGTTCCAATTTTGGCGACCATGCATTAATTTTTAAGCCTAGACGTATCGTTGTGTCTTCTCTATGGAAATTTATATTCATATTTTATAAAAGAACTACCTTACAAAAAATGATCTTTGTGAGAAATCTCAAAAAATTATTTTTTAATGATATCAATTTCATTTCTGCACAATTTCCTCTTCAAAAGTAATAGTATTTTTAAATTAATTTGATACATTATCGGAAAAAAATATTTTTTAATGATATGAAGGAATTCAAACTATACATCAAAATATTCAATCACATGTTTTTACCAATCATTAACTCAGTAGAAGGATTTTTATTTCTTCGTTTATTTCATAATATGTTTACTTTTTTTAATTTGCAATATACTGATTGAATTTGTATCGTATCAATTTCATGTGTATCAAATAACAAATTAATCATTTAACAACCTAAAAAAATTGATAAACGGGACGAAGAACTGGTTGCCAAATTCGGCTTGTTTTAAATAAAATAAATATCATTTTGTTGCACATTATTTAAATTTCTGCTGAAATAAATGCAGGCACACGAATATTATAAATAAAATTCATAGCAATTCGAAATGAGCATATCATTTTTATTCCCACTTTATCACCACACCTCCTGGAAAATCCCCACAAGAAATATCTGCGAAACGATTACATACAAAAATTTATTTAAATTTCCCCAGAACTAAATCAAACATACCGACGCGCGTCCCCTTAGAGATTTCTACAAATCCTCAAATCAAACACCTAAAAAAATTCAAACAATAACTCCGACGATCGACAGAAAAAAAAAGACTTTTGAGTGAAACGCAAGAGCTTTGGAAATAAATAAATCAAAATAATAAAGAACAAGAAAAAAAACGCTAGCGTGAAAAGCTTTCAGAATTCACCCCCATAATTATTCAAAACTACAGAACTGTAATTCGTATTCCAATAATACCCTATCCATAATTTCTTATTTTGTCCTTTCCCTTGGAGTAAATATATGCTTAAGTAAACTGGGAGTATTGGGCCTGCCTTAAATATTCACGCCAGGCCTGGAATCTTGCATAATCTCTCTACTTGCAAAACGCCCGAGGGCCCATGCGTAAACCCTCAAGAACAACTAGGCATACATAATAATTATGGAGACTTGAACAGTAGCTGAGTCGATGACTGGATATTAAAAAGTAAAAAAGAGATATGAACTTTTGAAATAAAACTGGTTGTAGAGTAAAAGTGGTCTGAATCGGAAGGGTTGTAATTTAGACGAAGTGGTTTAGTGGTAATAGATTATTGAAAGACATGCCTTTGATACGAACTATTTAACTTTGCCACTGAGATTTTTTTTAAGATAATTAAAGAATCTTTAACTAGGTACTACAACCCTCTTTGCTTGGGTTGAAATTTTCATGTTGTTTTTTTAATAAATTAATAAAAAAAACGAAAAACTTGTACTTAATTTATTCTCACAAAATACATTACCATAAATAAACAAAAAAAAAACTGACAGAAAAGCCTTGCTTATTAATGAGTAAAATTTGCAATAATTAAAATCTTAAAAGTTTTTATAGGAAATGCTATAACATGTCAAATAAGAAATAGAAAATTAAGTCGCAATCAAAAAAAGTAAAAACAAATTTTATATTAACACTAGACAGATCCAAATGCGACAATAAACAAACAGACGATATTTAAATAACTACGCAAATAGTTTCATACTATAAAATATTATAATCTACAAAATTTTTCTATTGGCTGCTGTTTTATTTTTAATTAAAATAAGAGAGCTTGTTTTACCACACTATTTTAATATATCTTAATTTTTAGAAATTAATTTCTTACTTTCTTTTTAAATTATTCTAAAATTAGTGTATATTTTATTTTTTCCTCTCCAAATGCAGATCATAATTTTAATGAATAATAAAAATATTAATGAAAAAAATGAGTTTCAACTGAAATATTTTTTTAATACCGAAGAAATATATTTTCAATTGTTAATTTCAATATCTTCACAGATAGTTGAAGTCAAATTAATTTTTACATCATTTCTTAAGTAAGAGGAAACCTTAAAAAAATTTCATATTTAAAAAAAATCATTAAAGTAAAACAAATATTGCTTAAATATTTTTCCCAATAATGTTGCTAGTTAAAATTGTTTTCTTGCATATCTGGGACTCCGATATGTTGTTGCATGATATTGCAAGGAAATATAATTTTTAATCAGTAGAAATTAATTATTTCATTAACTTTCATGAAGCCATCTTTATGTTTAATTATATTTATTAAACAAATTTGAAAAATCCTGTATTTAGATTCACACTGGATATTTTTACTCTCTTGTATAAGTAGTATAAAGAAAGTAAAAAGCAATATCGTTAAAAAATTCAAACTCGAAATTTTGACGTATCTCCACGTTTTAGACCTCCTTGATTTCGAAATACACGTTATTTGGAAAATATCAGTCTGTTTGCCCGTGACAAAGATAATTGAAAACAGTTTAAGCTAGATGGATGGAATTTGATATTCAATCTTTACATCACATTTTCAGATTTCTGTCAAACTTTGAGTAAAATCTGTCCTGAGAAATCCGTGTATGTCCCTGTTCGAATATAAATTAACACAATTACTACATAACAAAAGAGCTAGATAGATAAGATACGGCACACAAATTTAACATTTGTAAAGTAGATACTTGTCAAATTTTGAGCAGGATCCAATAATGGATTGACTGTTTGTCGGTCTGTACTTTCAGAAAAGTATAAACGCAATCATTCAAAAACGCCATCATTTAAATATATCAAATTTGAGATGGGATTTACAAGCGCAGTTTTATGTCAATATTTTTTTGTTTCAATCGGTTGAGAAAAATATGTCTAAAACACAAATTCGATTTTTAGATACTAATAACGCATACCAATGATGAAGCGCCAAAACACTCGCCAAGGTTGGCATGATAGATTCAGTAAAAATGCCAAATTCTCGCCAAAAGTTACTATTTCCTAACTATTATACGCTCATGTAATGCAAGATCTTTACTGGCATGATAAATTTATTAGAGAGTATGCGAAAAGCTTTTGGGGAACCAATCTCGCTGGTTTATGTACAAAGAAAAATTGTTATTTCAATTTTATTTATATAGTTGACGGAGTTAAACTCTTAATTCAAACTTTGTTTTAATTAATTGTAACGATACAACTTTGGACATATACGGTAACTTATGTGATTATTTAATGCATAATATTTTCACACCCATTTTCATTATAACCATAGCTGCCATCAATGTTACAGCTGTTCCTATTTGAATTTGAAAACATTGCATATTTTCTCCATTCATTTATATATACGCACTATATATTAAATTGACATAAGTGTTGTCATCAAACAATTCATTTTATGAAGACGAAATTTATATCTAATAAAAAATATAGGTTAAAAAGTCCAATTTCGAAATACTGTAATTGAGTAAACCCAGATGGCATATCAATTATTTTTTGTTTCTTTTAATTATTTCTATGGGCATTTTATCATACATCTTTGTGTACGTAGATTTGGAGATTTAAAGCACTCTCATGTAAAAATAAGATCAGGAAAATACAAAATGCCCTCATGCCTTTTTGCCTTTTTTTAAAAACGAGCTTTTTTCAGTAAAAATATGAAAATAATAATTTTCTTCCCTTTGTTCAAAATATACGAATAAGATAAATTAATAAAAATTCCGTATAGATATTTAAAAAGAATTTCATTTTTGTTGTGAAAGCAGCAAAAAACGTGTCTCGTAAATTTCAATTTCTTAAAGAAATAAAAACATCATAAAAAAACCGCAACAACAATTAATAAATTTTGACTTGTAGAATGACAAAGAACAAAAATGATTTAAAGATTTTTTTGCTTCCTAACTACTCTAAATGTAATTAAAAGAAATTACTAAGAAAGTTATAAGATAATTAATATCTTATGTGACAAAAATGGTTTGGTTTTTTCAAACATTTGCTTAAATGATTATAATTACCTGGACAGCTGTCTGCCGGTGCGACAAAAAATAATTTTTAAGAAGTATCTTTGACATATTAATTACTTAAATACTTCTAAGTTTGTAAAGGAAACAAAATAATCTCTTTTCTTTGATAATTTTTTGCTCTAATTTTTCTTGTTATTTTTTCTTTCTTTTTATGATTTTAAAATACCGATTTTTGAAAAGCAATTACATGTTACTTGACTATTGTCTCACAGCGGAAATATGATTGATAAGGGTTCTTTATCAAGATTTTTATTATTTGTTAAAAATAAATATTGTCAATATTGAGATGATTCATGTCAAAGAATCGTGTAATTATTGTTATAATGCTTTAAAAATATTTGTATTTAAAATATAAGAGGAAACAAATAATTAATTGATTGAACTCAATGTATTTCTTTCATTTCTTATGATATAAAACCGTTTTATTATCTCACTCTATAATTAATTTCGGCCTACTTAATCTAATGCATATAATTAAATTGTTTAAATATTTTTTGAATATTAAATTAAAATTATTTTTAAAATTTCATTTTTATTAATGCGCAAAAAATCAATTCTTTTTTTCATTTTAATTGTTTTTCTGCTTAATTTATAAGTCTTAATTATATATGTTAGGGAATCTTGCATTACTTTTTTTTTTCAGTTTCTCTTTTCCAGTTGACACCACATATATAGAATAAAAATTCCTTTAACTGTTGAATTTAGCATTACATGTTGAAATTATTGAATTATTATAATGCCATTGAAAACACTTAAGTGCACAACAATTCAAAACTCGGAGATATTTGAAAGCGAGTGAAAAACTGAATACGAAATTCTATCATAAAACAAGAATTTAAATAAAAGTTGTAAAAATATTGATGTATTTAAGGAATTCATAATGAATTGAAAGCTTAGGAATTGTATTTAGTATTTCATATCACAGTACATACTTTTAAGCATAACTTTCGCGATCTGTATGGAAAGAAAACAGACGACTTTTCAAGAACTATTGCCAATTATATATAGAGTGGTTTTTTTTTTCATAATAAACATTTCATAAAACAATATTAAGTCATATAAAGCAGATGGGAGTGAGGAAACAGATGGTTCTTCTGCTCTTAAGATTAGGGTTAATTTACCCTACCTGGTTATGTAAGAATGTCAATGACCATTTTTACTTTAAGCAAGTTTACTAAGTCTCTTCTTTGTTCATATGCCCCCTGGGTACTTTTATAGCTCAAATTTGAATCATAGACAACAATATGGTTATAATGAAATCTATTGTTTCAATATCATTGCGGGTATTAATATTCGTTCATGCGTATATTGAAAATTAAAATTTGTATTTTTTTATTAATCACTGGACTTTGATTTCATAGAAACCCAAATAGCATGATGATCATTTCAGAATCTACTACTAAAAAAAGACTAAGGCACTAAACAGAACATAACTGTTACTTATGGCTATGTAAGTTAGATCTTACGGTACATTTGTGGCTTCAAAAACTACATTATTCATGATTTCTGACCTAAAAGATATTTTCAATGTCTAAATAAAAAATTCCAAATTCAATGAACTTTTTAAGTGCTTAATTGTGCTAAATGAGAAAGTATGCTGCAAAGGCATGGAAGCAGTTAAGCCCAATGTTTCATCATTTTAGTGAAATTTTTCCATTATTATTAAATTAATTATCAGGATTTCCTATCATTGATTATTTCAAGATTTGGTGAGAAATTATGGAACAGCAGATAAACATTATTTGAGTGTAAAATCGCAAACGTAGATATGATATGCTATAGGGCATTAAATTATTGTTCAAGAGCAAAGCTGCTCATCTATTGCAGCCAATCAATATTCAATATACTCATTTCGGGAAAGTAACATGAATCTGCATATGTTTCATAAATTATTTGATATGCATTTTATGCCTAATACTACAATGTAAAGTTGTCTAGTAACTGCCTGATTTTATGAAGAACACTGCAAGAAGCGCCGAATGCAACAAAATAAGATGTAAACGCCCGATTTAACTCCTATGAATTTTATCTCTTGACAGGTTACTTAAAACCTTATGTAAGAGACTCTTGTTGACAGGAACATAACCTTATTGCATAAATTCTAATTACGATCAAGTCTTTGAAAATATGTCTTTTTCTGAATTGGTGGTATTGATTCATAGTGATGGTTTTTCCAATCTTATATTTTCTATCAAATTGTCACAACTTTCAATATCTACCATAACCATGTAACAACATTGAAGACATGCATTTTGATTTATCACTTATTTGTGCTCTTTCGTTTCCTTCAACTACTGAGCACATTTCATTCCATATGATATTTACGACGATAGATCCTTACAAAAAAATTACATTATTTTTCAGTTTCCTACACCTCCCTACAAATTTTAACTAACAGTTCTCTATGCTTTTCTTCATTGGAAAGTGTTTGATTTTAACAGCATGCAAATATTCCTAGAACAAATAAAAAATTTGATGAAAAACAATTTGTTTCTTATAATGGTGTTATATCATTCACAATAATATTATTCTCACATAATGCGCTTCTTAAGTGCAAGCAGCAATTTATAAATTATTTAATTATATTAAAACTTCCATTACATATTTGCCAAATGTCTCGAAAAATACCGAGTCTATGTGTATTTATCGAAGTAAAACTTGTTTGGTGTTTATTTGCTAAGATAATGCTCAATTTGCAGTCAAACAGTGGTCGACTTGACTTTCATTTACCAAATTATATCCCCCTCAAAAAAAATACTAAATATGTGATAATATGTTAAAGAAAAAAACTTTTAAACTAATATTGGAATGTTCGAATTTATATATTTGCACTGATTATCATCGTTAATATATTAGATGAGAAAAATTTGAAACTCATATATTAAGTTAAAATATTTACTTTTCCATACTTATTTTAATTTTAAATAACTTCATGCGGAGATTTTTGGAAGAATTTAGACATAGCATAACATTTATAGAAAATATTTGATAATGGTTTTAAAAAAAGTCTTTAAATTTTTAATATTTTGAAAATATTTGACGAAGACGACAGTGAGAAAATTTTAAACAGCGAGGCCAGGAAAATCTATATTTCATAAATCTATTGGAAATTTCAAAATACAGATTAAACTTTCTTCAGAATATGCGAAGAAGATTTCGTTTAATTTAGTAAAAACATTTGTTGCTCAAAAATGTGGATAATGAGATACAAAAGAATAACTTCGACATAAATATCTCTTTTGGAAATTTGAAAGCTGATGAATGTCATTACTTCCGATGTAGTAAGAAAATATTTCTTTTTTTTTGTCTACAATTCTTTGAGTATAAATATTAATAGCTCCACAATGTTTGACATAATTATCATATTGATAAGCGTTTTTCCAAAACTCTTGAAGGGATAATGCAGCTATCGATCTACTAATACTTCTGGGCAGTTTTGTGATGACATTGTAAGCCAGAATTATATTTCCATTGGTTCTGTTTTGTACCATTTCTTAAATTCCGATTCTATCCACTTTGATACTGTATCTAAATATACCTTCATAATCATTGGATTTACAGATATTCCATTCATTGTATTAACCTTTATTTCTTAAAAATCTGATTGGTGATCAATAATTATTCTTCTTCAATAGTATTTCTTAACTTGGTCACTAATTTTCATTAGTCAATATTTCTTTCTAATACGTTTTCCACTCTTTTTATGTCGATAAAATTTCGATATCTATTTCTTTTAATCCTCAGTCTTCCACAAAAAAGTGATCACGCAGACTGGACTATAGAAGCTCATATGCTTTTGTATACGAACATATATTTTCTAAATAAAGAAGTGAACAGAAATTCTTGAAAACCTGTAATCACAAATAACTGGCTTTGAATGCAACTATTGTCCAACAGTAATTCCTCGCTGAAGGATTTATTATCTATAGTTTATTTCTACAGTCCAATAAATATAAATAAAAATATAACCCCTCCTCCCATTTCTTGTTAGCAAAATAAAGATCTTTCGGAATTCGGAAAATTGAAAGTAAATAAAATTATTAAAAACAGAAAACACAATTTTTAAAGTCAATATTGATGTAATAGAAACATCAAACTTGTAAATCTAATAAAATTCATATTTTAAGAGTTCAAGGGAAAACATGAGAAAAGGAATATTAGAAGAAAGGAATCATTACGAAAATTTAAAACAATCATTATCAATTTTCATCTTTCAATGACAGCTTTAGGCGTAGACATAGGCAGGTTCGTACAACATAAATGAACGGAAATAGATGAGTTTTTCCTATAGTCTTGCCTTAAAATTTTAATTAATTGAATTTTTAATTGAAAATTTAATTTAATTAATAATAAAGCAGATCAATCTCAATTCAAATTTCATTTAAAGTCCTTTAGCGGTAGTTTTGAAATTTCATCATGTTTTGATATTGAAGGGGTTTTCATTATTGACTAATGGTTAGTCATTTAACTGAAATGAAAATTTTAATTAAGAATCAAGCACTTCTAATTGCCTTTTCTTTAATGTCTAGAGAAACATACTGTTCCATTCTAAGAAATAAAGTTGTTTGAAGTTTGTTAATTTTAACTACGAATTTGTACAATTTTTTGTTTAAATCATCTTATTTTTATGTATTTTTTAAATATTTATAATTTTTATGATATGTGGTTTTTTAAAACTATTAAAAATAATAAAAAAATTTGAAACAAATCATACATAAAGGCGAATAAAAATTGAGCTCCAGTTTTGTAATAAATTAGATGATCGTGATTTCGCTTAACTTTTCAAACCAGCTAATTTGTCTCTAGTTGAATTTATTTATCCACAATGCAGACATTGAATCAGAAGATGATTGCATATTCAAAAAAAAAAAAAAAAATGTTTGCTGTCGACAAGGAAGTGTCTGCAAAAACCTGTTTAGTTCACTTTTGAAAGTTTAAGTAATTTGCATTGATACTTTAAAGAATTTAAATTGCTAAAATTTATCCTAGGTTTAAAAAAAGAGGATGAAAAAACTAATAATAATCAAACACATATTAGATGTCCTTGTAAGAATCCGTTTACTGGCTTCATTAACTTAAAAAAAGAAAATCCCTCTCGGCAAGCTGGAAGGCAAAGGTGGATATTTTACATCTAAGTTACTATCTGGCAATATAAATTGTTGATATTAGAACCTGTCAAAAATAGGGCTTGAAAATTACTTTTCAGCTCCTAACTTCTATGATATTGCATTTATCGAAACACTTTAAATATAAAAGTTGTTCATCTTAATGAAACGCTAATTTGGCTAACAGGATTTATTTCTCTATTTTTAATATTAAGAAAGTTATAGCGAAATGAATATTTCAACCTCCCACCATTTCCACCCACTTTGAGCTAGATGGGCCATTTACGAACTCGTCCGAGATTTTTACATTTTTAGCAACATATTTCAAACCAATTCAAATCTAAATAAAAATTACTCTAGCTATCCTGTTCACAAGATAACATGGGCAAAGCGTTTAAATCATATATATTTATAAACTTTTGAACAAAGAGTGGTTCGGGGATTGCAGGAACCATGATCTACGAAGAACTACAAAAATTTCTTGAAGTCTTGTCATGAGAACCGCTGCAATAAGTCTTCCTATAGAAATCTACCTAAAATGGACTTTGTATTTAATTCAGTATGCTAATTTTTTAAAAGTTATCGATGGATATTCAAGATATCTTAGCAATTCAAATCATACATCCTTCCCCTTTCGAAGAACATTTCGAACCGAAAAGTTTAGAATAGCAAAAATGTTTATTAAATTTTTTCAATAGAACACTGTTTAAAACTTGTAAGAAAATTATTGGTAATAAAAACACTAATTAAAACGAAAGTAGCAACAATCCAAAAAGAGAAATAGAAAGAAATACGTAGAGCGATAAATAATATTATAATGATTAAGTCATCATGGCACAAACATTCAATCATTGTCGAGCTGTGTAATGACGACGATTCATTTCTTTCTCTTCGCTAATAATGAAGATAAATGTGACTGTTCCTGGATATATGTTTCGGCGTTCTACAAGCCTAACTCTTTAATCTAGAATATGAACCTTGGCACATTTATGTTTTGAAGGAACAAAATTTTCACCTCTGATAATTTATTTTTTAAATTTTAATTAGGATCTTTAAAAAATCTAACCTCTCGAGAATATTAAGGCACAAAAAAAAACTTTTTAACGAAATCTCATAAATGAAAAAAAATTATCTTTTCAATTATAACAATTTTTTATTGTATGTTATTTTTTTCTATTTTTAATCAATTTTTAAAATTATATTAAACTTATTTTCCAACAATTCATTTTATTGCTGAAATGAAGTTCAAATCGGCTTCATTGTTGCTATTAATATTTTATCCAAATTTATATTCCATTGCTGATGCTTAATATATGAAGATTCGGCTTGGTTTTTTTATGAATGTATTTCAGTATGAGATATGTTTTTAAAAATCTTCTTGGATATCATTGCAATTACAGCTAAAGTTCAGAAGTAAGAAATGAGAAATATTTTCTATATATGACTTAGATTTAACAAGAAAGCGGATTCATTGAAGTTTAATTACTTCTTGTAAGAAAATAAAACAGTTTTTATCAGAGATTTTAAAACTTAAGAGGGCTCATAACCCAATGAGTAGAACGGTCTAAAACTCTTAAAAGAGCACGAGTTACTTGACTATCAAAATTTGAAATTTAAAATATTTAGCTGGGAAAATCATTAAGAGTAAATTAAGCACAAAAATGTAATTGAAATTTTGAGCAAACAATTATTTTAGAGACGCAGTTGGTCGCCAAAGGCATCTAGTGATTAAAAAGGAACATTAATGCGATAGTTGTGTACAATGGGGTTAATACTTTTGACATCACAATCACGTGGTAAGTATAAATCTAAGATAACATTATTATTAATATAGTCTAAGATAGATTATTATTCGAATTCTGGACATTATAATACGAAGTTTAAAGATTATATTTGTATCAAATTGTATTTAAAGTTTTTATCTAATAGTTCTGAGTTATAAGTAAGGGCATGGAAATTTCAGAGAAATATTATCCTGTGTGCATTTTGTTCAGTAAATTTAGAGGTCTTTCTAACACATATATGTACATATTTATTAAATAACTCTCAAAGGTTACATAGTAAATAATTTAAGAAAGAATAACAAAAATAGTGCAAAATCAAAAGATATCGTCTAAAGATATGAAGGCTTTTAAATGAAATGTACTTTGATAACACTATTATAATAATAATAATGGTTGCAAATGATCCTAAAGTAAATATCAATCAATATTAAACCACTTGAATAAAGTTTGAGGCTTAATAAAATATCAAACAGTTTATAAGCATAATAAAAATTTCAATCTATACAATAGAAATATATCACAATAGAAAATAGAAAATAAAAAAAATTAACAATAACTTTAAACAGGAAATGAATTATTTCATAAAGATAATTGCATGGTAAAGAAGTAAATTAAAAAATTGAATATTTTGCAAACATGCAGTGATTTCACTGTTGTATAAACACTAATATAAATTAGTTAACTGAAGATTTTTGAGGTAAATAATTAAAAGGTTATTTTTACCAATTTTTTTTTATTGTGTTCTAAATTATTCTTTTATATACAGCATATATATACTGCTCTGAAGTGACATTCTTCTGACCAATTTGTCCTATACAACGATATTTTAATTCTGATTTTCTTCGATATATTACAGAAGAATACTTTTTGTCTTGGACTCATTCCGGTTTCCCACTTAAAGAAGGAGAGAGCAGCTTAAAAACTGTTCGAGTGCAAGGAGTGGGTATTTTGGACTTAATCACCAGCTCAAATAGCTCTCGGTTTATTATTTTCTTACTCCATGTTTGTTGACTCCTTAGGTTGGACTTATTAAAGAAGCTTTTCTCTTAGAAAGCAGAAAATAATCAATAATACAGTAAAAGAGGCCTGTGTAAGTTAATATTTTTTCTTTATTAATTTATTTGGTTATAGTTTTATTATTTTTCAAGAAATAATATTTATTGTTTCTATAATCTTTCTTATTTCTTTGTTTAGAGATTTTATTGTAAGAATACTTATTATTTCGGAAGAAAATAAAAACGTGTCGAAATTCTGATTGAATGAGCGACTGTTTTAAAAAGAAAATGAGATTAAAGCTACTTGCATTATATATTATTAGAAATAAATTCATATACTGAATAGATTTTACAATCTGATGATACTGATAATATGTTATGGGGCAATCATTTGCATTATGTGATTTTTTTTGTTAAATTCATGAAAATAATTTCATGAATTAATTTTATTTTTGAATGCGAGTTGAAATAAATCATGGAATATAGAAGTAGATCCCCTATTTTTATTAGAATTATGAATTTTCTGCATGATAAAAAATAAATCAAAATATATTTCCTCTACATAAATTTATTGTTGATGCAAGAACTTTTAAAACAAACTGTCTTTTAATTTGTCTTGCCAAAAGTTGATTTTATATATACATCTACAATAAAAAAATAATGTTATATTTGGTGGATTGAATAATAAAAAGGAAATACAATCAAATTATATTATTATTATTATCTTAGATTATTATTGAAAGATATTATTTTATTCTGATAAACTGTTATTGCAAGTGGACAATACTGCAATAAATATTTCTAGATTTTTAGAAAGAATTAAAGCAGCAACATTTTATTAGATAAATGGTTCGACATATCTAATAAATTATTATCAACATTTATTAGATAAAAGAGTCGGTATCATTTTCTATCACGAATAATCAAGATATTCGTAAATGTAGATTAGCATTACATACATCAATATCGTCTGCAAAATATTTTAGTTTATTTTCCATTTCCCATTGCAAAATAGTTTTCCTTTTTTATTAAAACAATAAATATGAATTTATTTCTTAATATTATAAATTAATCCTTAAAAATCAATCGTAATCCATTAATAGAAAATTATTTAATTTGTAAATTGAATAATTTTATTCCAGTTTTAAAATGTTATTCTTTTGCAGTTATAGTTACAATAAAAACTATATTTCAGCAGATGTTCGAATATTCTACTATTGACAATTTTCTAAATACAATTTTTAAATGTTAAGTTAAAATACATATAATGATGAATTTTCTATTTCCTTTTTATTGAAAATAAAACTTTAATATTTTGTGAAATATTAATAGAATAACAAGCAGACGTAAAAACAAAATCCATCAAGAATTTTTTTAAAATCGTTTTCTGTCAAATTTCGGAAAAATACTCATTAATAATGAACTGACAAAAAATTAGCATAAAATATATTATAAGATTCAAAAGTAAGAAAAAAAATATTATATCGTAGATTTCAAATTTTATATACAAAAAACACGAATTTATTTTTATATTTATTTTTAGAATTTCATTTAAATTTAATTAAAACTCATTCTCTCTTTAAATTCACCTGCATATATGTATACAAAATCCTAATATTGTGGTTGTATATAAAATGTTATAAGAAAGGAGCAATGGTTTGTCGATTTGTTTGTAAATTTTATCCGCACTTGACAGTGATTGATGAAATCTATGGAAAGAGCTGAACATTTCGTTTATTATTTTCATTCCCATTGTATTGAGCGCAATAGATTTTCTGTTGTAGTAAGTTTTTCTTTTGATTATCGACAAATAGTTATTTAGTTTCTGTGAAGATTACGTATTCATATATTTTCCGGTAAGTTCAAAAGAAAATATATAGAAATATGAGGGATCTCAATAAATCCATATAACAAAGAACTTTTTCCAAAGTTTAATAAATTGTCCTTCCTGATGTTGCACATGCATATGATATTGTTACTTAAGAGGCACGATTTTTTTTAGTTTAGTTTTTATTAGAAAAACTACGTTATACAAGATTGATATCAAATACAAAATAGTGTGGAAATAGTTTTTTTTATAGTAAGCGTTTTCATATAAGTATTTATTGTTTTTATTTAGTTAGTTGTTTCTTTTTTTTTTCTTTGTTTGAAGGAACCGAATTTTATGTTTAACAAACACTAGAAGAGATTTTATAACATTATTCGAGTTAAAATTGTTAAATTTCATGAATTAATTGTTAATTAAATGTTTTTAACATGTTATTATGTAGCAAATATAAAATCTGTGATGAATCTAATATCAGTTTGGGGAGAGGGTATTGATTACCGGAAAGGCTGTTACATCTCAAAAGGCATGGAGCTGTCTGAATTTCTAAACCATACCATCAGGAAATGTATGATATTTAATACAAATATAGAGAAATTAATAAAACGAAAATGTTTGTATAAAAATTGTATAAAAGCAGAATTGCATGGAAAGGAATAGTTTAAAAAAATATTCTTGTGTTATTTAATGTCAGTATTTATTTCAACATAAGAAATTATTTCCTTTGGTTGCTGTTTCAAAGATTCTAATTGATTTTTTTTTCAAAAAATCATTTTACACTAAATACTTGTAATTATGTTAGTAATAGGGCAACATTTTATAAAAAAAAAATAACTCACATTAGAATACCATAAAGTTTTCAAAACATTTAATCGTTATTTTCAGTTATTGTTATTTTTATTATTATAATTGTTAAAACGAATATTGACTAACCAAATAATTTTTTTCTTACGATATTTTTTATTACAAGTCACAACTTATGATACTATGTTGAATTTCGAATTAGAAAGATATTTCTTCCACAAATCAAACTACCTTCTAAGAATGAACTTGTAGGTAGAGTCTGTACATAAGCTAAAATAATTATAATGCTAAATAAAAAGAATATAAAAATTTTTTTAGTTATGCCATATTATACTTTAAAGTGTCTCTTTTTAATGTAGCTAATTAAACAATGAATCTCATATCCAAAACACTCTATGCCGAATCTATTGAATTTCTTGCTAATTCAAAGATGCTATTGTTGTTACTTATGGTGCTTTACAAGCCCACTGAAGAACTGTCAGCGATTTCAGTAGAGCATGCAGTGGCTTCTGAGGGCAAAGCCCAGAGCGCCTGAGGGCAGAATTCTGACTTCTATCGCATATGAAGATGACACACACATTCTCTTGCACAGTCCCTTTTTTCATGGAGGGGGGGGGGGTCTTTCACACACTTCACAGGGTAGAGAACAACTATACCCAAATCAAGACTCGAACCCAGGAAGCTCAGATCTCGGGGAAGACGTGCTACCCCTAGGCCTGGTTGCCGGTCAATTCAAAGCTACATTTTTATATTAAATTTATTTTCACTGACTTTGAACAATTTGTATCTAAATATCATATATATCTAAGCATACGATTTTGTTTCTTTTTTAACTATCCAAAATAATGCACAATTTACACTATTTATAATGTCTGAGAATTATATTTATATAATACAATATTAATTTCCGCTGTAGATGTTGCTACTAGTCTGAATTACTAAATGTGGGAGTTTAACTATATATAGATAGATAAAAGAAGTGCTAAGCGTTATCTCGTAATTAGATTTGTTCCTCAAGCGTTAATTTCATTGCATAAGAGTATAACTATGCGCTTTGTACTGGTTAAGATATTGCATAACGAAATTCTTTTGTCAAATTTCGCGCTCGGAGTTAATACTCTACTTGACGGATTTAAATTCAATAGATTTTTCAATATTATGACATCAGACTAAATTTCCCTTTGATTAGCAGGTTTCAAAAGAGTTCTTATTTATTTGAAGTTATATTTAAACTACAGTACACTCCCGATTATCCGCGGAATTGGGTGGCGCGGCCGCCGCGGATAACAAAAATCGCGGATAATCCAAAAAAAGCTAAAAACGGGTATAGCAAAAGAGAAAACAGTCATGCCAACTTTGAAAAATAGTTTTATGTACAATAAAACGTAAAATAAACAGCAGGAAATGTTTAATTAACGCTTAATATTTTAGTATATCACTCAAAACTAACCTAAAATGCATTTTGTTAATGAAAACAGAAAAGTGCTTTGTACTTACGAGAGGCGTCAAGGATACACAGAAAAATTAATACATATGTACTGTTTTAATACTGTAATGTATTATGTAATTACAAAAGCATAACTGTAAAACTGCACCTTTTTGAAGAAATCAGTCAAAAAAAATGCGGATAATCGGGAGTCTACTGTATTATTATATTTATCAAAAAAATTCTCATTTTATCATTTACTTCATTTACTTGACCATCATAATAAATTAAAAGAAAAAGATGGTTTATATTTTATATAATGTAAAATTTCATAATGTTTATCTAACGTAAAATCCCGTTATGTATAGTTTGAATTTCGCATAATTTCCGGGATGAAATTTTTTCCCCATAGTTTCGTTTTAGAAGCATTAATGTTTCTTAAATACAAGAAATTATCCACTTAATAATACATAAAGAGTCCTTCACAAATATGTTTCGTTAAATAAGATTAATACCATTATAAAAAAAGTATAAGTATTCACCTTGTATAGATTAAGATATTATTTGGCGTAATTTTTTAGATAAACTTGGCCGCCTCGTTATCTAATATTTTGTGGTGTCACTCTAAATATATTCGATTAGTTAATAAAACTCGCATCCATTTTTGATGTTCTGTTGACTATAATACTGTATGTTGAAATTCCCTAATCAAATTCCGTAGCCACATCAATAAATATTTTACAGTTTATGATCAAAATATAATTAATTGGTCAACAATATTTATATCAAAAAATAATTCTTCATTTCCTAGTAAGTTAAAAAACAGTTTTTACCTATTCGAAGCAACATTTAGTCATAAAAAATTGTCCTTTAACTATATATAAAATTTACCTTATTATCATAATATTCTAAGCGTAATAGTTAGATAACTTTTATTTAATTATCCCATATAAATTGAGATTTACAATTTGAACATTATATATATTAATACAGTCTCCCAAATAAAAGCGTTAATTACCGTAACTTGTTATTAGAACTTCTGTGGTATGCCTTAAAAAGAACTACATAGCTATTTTATAATAATTAGACAGTTCTTCACAAATAGATATTTTTTCGAATGTTATTTTATTATATAAAGATATAAATACTCACTCTATATAAGTTAAAAAAACTGCATAAGGATATTCTTTAATTAAAGATTGCGGCTTTGTCAGTCAACAGTTTATGGTGTCTATTCTAAATATAATTAATTTATTAATAAAATCTAAAAATCCATATCTTTATGCTACATTGGCTTACAGGCTGCAAAACTATTTTACTAACTCGAAGCTATATTTAATCACTGGAAAAATTATCTTTTAACTATGCATATTATTTAGTTAATTATCATAATTCACTAAATATAATAGTTAGATTGCCGCCTCCTTAATTATCCAATTTAACAACTCCATGATTTATTTTTCTTCTATTAATCAATATTTCAAACAATAATTCCAAAACGAAGCAATATTTTATTTTGAGGTTAAGGAAAAATGTTTTCCCTACCTCAGAATAAACTGAAGATGATCGATTGGATATTTCATACTGGTTATGCGAACAATTAAGGATTAATTTTCTTTCTGTAAAACTTGATTGTCGTGTAGTCTTCCCCCTAGACGTGTATAATTACCAAAGTACTCAATCTATTGCAAGAAAAGAGATTTGTCCATTGAAACACCAAACAATGAATCTTCCTTCTTCTCGGTTAAAATTAATCTCTGGCCAACAATGCAATCATGCTTGTTGGATTTCTTTTTTTGAAACATGGTTGCTGAAATCTGACAAGAAAATAAGCAGGATAGAGAACGCGAAATCGTGAACGCTCGAGTCTTGTTAAGCTAATTTTTTCCGAAACTCAAAACACGAGAAGTATATAATTCTTCATGACATTTCAAACTGTTATTACATTAGAATCCGGATGGATTCGAGACTACTGTTGCTAGATGGTAGAATGTTTCTATCTTTTCACCTCCCCCCCCTACTCCTGCTATCTGATGGGAGTGTAATTCATCTTTTCATGGTCTATTAGAAGCGTTTAAGGTACCTCCAAAAACATGATGTAGCAAAAGATCAAGGCATTTTTTTGTATAATTTTTGTATTTATTATAATCAATTGTATTTAAGATTTAAAGCCAATAGGTATGAAAGGGCTTAGGCATTTAGTTTATGAATTTATGATAAATCCTGAGTTCCACCGTAATTAATTTAGAATAATTTCTTGCTGGAAACGGAAACGTTCAAATAAAAATACCGAATATTTGAGCAATTTATATTGCTTTGTATTCTTGTTACTGATTATAAATATGCGATATCATGTACAAATTATTGTTAAAGAAATATTCCCTACCTTATGTGAGATCATAAAATATAAAAATGACATTATTATTAAAATTATCTTAAATTTTTCATACATAATCATAACAAAATTCATTAAAAAAAAACAAATATATTATATTTAATTATTTATGTTTAATTTTTCAAATATTTTTTTCGTGTTTAAGATTCATGAATTCCGTAACAAGTTAAGAATAAATTCTTTAAAACAAGTAATCAAGCTAACGGAGCCCAATCGTCGCCAAGATATAATGTTGGCATACTTTGTGTTATGCCAGTAATGAAATTTAAAAAATTGAATATTGGTGCAAAGGTTTCGTGAATTATTGCTATGCCTGGCATGATTTTGAATGAATTTCCATTAACGGTAACATACGTGAACGTTCATTAACGGTATTATTAGGTACGTTAATGTACGCAATTGTCATAATGCCGTAATACTTTCTAAGAACCAATCCAAATAATAATAATAAAAAAATTCTAATTCACATTCAGATGTCTGTGAATAAGGCAATATTTCATAGAAACTTTCATTATTCAGATAGTTTCAAATAGAAAGACTTATTTAATAATTTCTGACATTTCAATATACTTCTTTTTTCAATGTGGTGAATATCATACTGACGTCATACTTTCCTATGATATCAAAATAGTTAATTCCAAATAATAACTAAAAAGTAAAAATGCAACTTTCTGAAATATAGAGTCCTATTTATATTAGTCCTATTTCAAATCAAAATGATGTATTAGTATTGCAAATTTATTACATTATACATTTGTGACACTTCCAAGAAATTAATCTCATTAATAATAATTAAAAAAATTTCGAATATTAATTTAGAAACCGAATTTAAAATTTGGATATTTTCAAGCAAAATAATTCGTTCATAGGATTTTTTTTGAATACTTCAATTGCGCTTATGTAGCAATACATTTATCATAACTTCAAAAAAATTAACCGAACTGGTAAAATGTCAATTAAACTTTAAAATTCTTATTCACAGGACATACCCTTCTCTAAAATACTTGAAAATGAAAAAAAAAAAAAATCGAAACGTTTTCACTTTTTAAATACATTAGAACGGTAAAATGATTACTTGAGTTAAATTTTAACGACACTTACAAACAATTAATTCTAATAATTCCAATAAAATTATAAAACATAATAATGACCAGCTCATATGTTTCCAAACAATAATGCACTGTGTGTCTTAAATATATAAAATAATCCAAACATATCCTTTCGAGTGTTTACTACAGAATAAAATGAAATAAAAATATCTTCCCCCACTCATTTTTCTCAAGATTCGAGCCACGGCGAAATTCGATGAGGCTTGTGTCCTGGGAAGAATAAAGAATTCGGCGGCAACATATTTATAAGCCCTATTCTTCAGTGGAAAAAGAAGGACAAGACATATTGATTTCGCAAGACTACCTGATAAAACATGTGCACCGCATTCTTCCGACCATTTATATTCGCCGCCCTAATAAATAGGATCCTTACCGGCAAGCCGCCCGGGGGCACATGTTCTTGAATCACAATTCATCGTAATCGTATACATTCGTCTAGGTGAAGTCATGAAGAGTATTAAGAAGAAAATATGTCATTAGTCGAGATATAGTTTTATTTTTCACTTTTTCTAATAAAAAATGGAATCTCTTTTATTAATTTTAAATTCTTCCTAGGAGCCTCCTTCGCTATTATTCATTTACAGAATAGGTCCTGTTCTAAAATATTTCACCAAAGCTTGAGGGTATGTAGGAAACTTCTATAAATATTTCATGGGTTCTTGCTTCTGTGTTTTTTTTTTTTTGTCTAGTTTTTGCCTATCGTCATGAACAAAGAAATATTTTTCTCACTCTTTTTTAAACAAAGAATTGATTCCAGACGATCTCCATGATTTAATGAGTTTTATTACTTTTTAGAGCTTTAGGATTTACCTGTGAATATTGAAAATAAAATTGGGTTATAATATGAAAATATTGAAGTATTTCGAAAACTACGTTTCTTTGAATAATAAAAAGATCCATCATTCAACAAATCGGATTGTCTGTTTTGTGCATTTTAAAGGCTCAAATGTCAGACATGGTCATTTATGATGTTTGAATTAAAATGAGTTGTAACCTTAATTTCAGTCCAATGATGTCATTACCACTGGCTGCTAACTTTTGTACTTGCCGAATGTGCATATTTGGTTGTAATATAATTCAATAAAATCCTTAAATATTGAAAGATTGTTGACTTATGTTAAAATAATTGAATGTATTATTGTTACATTTCACTGGATGAAATACATTGGAGAATCTAAGCTGCAAAGAATTCTTATTCTAATCAAATACAGGCAGCGTTACAATTGATGAAATGATGAAGAAAATAAAAAGTGAACAGAATTAATTACCATGTAATTAGTAAATAGAAAATTACAAAATCTAAATATGCATTTTGCTTGTTTTATATTTCAAAGTTCAAAATAAAAGGCTGTATTTATTCATGATTTAAAAAATAAATGAAAATATAAAAATTATGCACATACCAATTCTTATTCAATATTTTCTTGCTCTTATGAAATATAGTTGATTTTCTTTTTTTGTGCAAGTGATAGATGTCAGATCAGAATATTATAAGTTACCAATTATTTGGTGTTCATATTTAATCCAGTTTTAAGTAATTTCAATGCTGATTTGTTCAATTTATATGCAACGGAATAGATTTTATATGCAACGGAAGTGTAGACATATAATATAAATATTAATTTATTTAAACACCAGGAAAGCATTTTCTGAAGTCTGGAGGCCACTATTACTGCAGATTTTGTATCTTATATACAACAGTTTTAATGAGATGTAAATGCATGTAATATCTATGGTTGGACCAGGAGATAGATTCTAAAATCGCATTTAAAGGTAATAACAATTAATTTATTGAATTATTTCTATGGTAGAAATGCTAGTACAAAGGTTGGTATAATAGAAGTTATTTTTATTCTCAATAAAACAGAATTGTCCTATTAAATTTGACGTAATAAATAAATCTTAACACAAATGCCAGGGATGTTCTCTTTTATCAGTTTCTTTGTGAATTAATGATGGTGACGATTATTTTATCATTTTGATAGTTTTTTTTCCTCCGATTTAAATATTTTTCTGATTTTTTTCCTCTGATTTAAATATTTTTCTGATTTTTTTAACAAGCGAATGGCAACATTCTCTTACTATCTTTCAAGATTACTACCTTACCAGAAAGTTACAGTCAGAGTGTTCAGTCTAACTTTAGGCTAATAATTACTTTCTAAATGGTTAGATTTAGAATCATACTTTTAATTGGTAAAAAGTTTTAGAAGACGTAAAGGACGAAATTTTATCGGGGTTTTTATTACATCTATTTTTCTCTCTCACCAATAGTCATTTTTACTTCCATTGGGATTCCTATATGATCTCAGCTCTCTTCTTCGGTTTGCTTTATTATGAGTTTCTGTTAAGAGTAGAAAATAATCGGTACATAAAAAGGTAAATTTAAATTACTTGAGACTATATGAACTGAAACAATTTTTGTCCATTATTAAAAACCTAATTATTAATTGCTAGAATTAAATATACTGGTAACAGAGAAATAAATATATTAATGTTTGACATTTAAAACATACAGTTCTACTGCCCTAATTGGCCTAGGAAATTGATTATTTATATATTTGAAGCAAAAATAAATAATCCCCATTTTTTTTTATCACGGCAGTATTCGGTGAATGTAATTCTTTTCACTTGAATTAAATTCTCCCTCCCCCCTCCAGAAACATGCCAGAAACAAACTATATTGCTATAATTCAGAAAAGTAATAGTGTCCATAAAAACGCTTATAAATTATTATTTTTATTTCTTAATTTTATTATAAATAATTCTTCAACAGTTTCATTTTTCCTAAAACCTTAATTTTGAATATTTTGACTTTTAATTAAAATTGAGCGACTTATACTAATTTTATTCAATCTATTTAACTAAAAAAAAAAGGAAGAAAGAAATTTTGCCTCAGACGTTTTGCCCGTTCAGAAATATAAATAATTGAAACTTGCAAATTGTTGCCGAATGGATATTAATTAATTCTGTCCAATTTTAGGCTACATAAGCTTTATATATAGAGAGAGATACAACTTGCTAATGTATCCAATTTTAGAACAATAATTTCAAGGGTGTTATCTGGATGATCCATCAATCAATGGACAACTCTAGAAATAACAAGGAATGTTTATTGGTCTAAAATGCTGAATTTCAAAACTTCTTAGTTTTAAACTTAACCAGAAAACTTTTAAAAATTTCGTTATTGTAAATGTTCAGCAGTCTATACTAAATTGATTGAAAAGGCAAAATACTTCATGAAATTCAAGATATTTTCCAATTGTAAGTATATATACGTATCTTTAGTAATTTAGAAATCAACTATATGGGCCATAATTAGAGTGGCCACTTCGTGGAAACTAAAATCTAATTTTTCTTTTGATTGTCAAACTATTATTGAAGAAAAACTTTTCACTAAGAAGTGTGGTGCAGGACTTTTTAGGCTCCAACTCTAATTCTTAATATTGAAAAATCTTAAAATAAGGATTCACTAGCTTCAAAACTCATGTGAAATTGATGCCGATTAAATATTATATTACATAATGAATATAGGAAGTCGAAGTTTTGACACAAATTTATGGAAAAATTAGGAAAAATGTCTATGGAAGATCGACTATAATTACAGTGTTCATCGGCAATTTAATTGTTAGTATAATTATAGAATTAGAATTTAACTTTCAGTTAAAATAAAAACGAATTCATTATAGTACCTAAATGGTGTTAAATGTGTAGAAATGAAAGCTTCTTACTTTTCTGTGATGCAAAAGTTCAGAAAGCAGAGTGTTGTTTCAGATATCCTTCTCATGAAGACATGCTTCAAAACGTCAAATTTAATTTCAGATAGCTTTCATTTTTCTTGAAAATTGGACATAAATTTGAATCATTTTAAGAACCATTATTATGTACCTATAATAAAACAAATTGATGTTAACCTGTAATATTTTTTCATAATTATAATATGTCTAAATATCCATCATAAAGTATAGTTCAACATATTCTAGTTCTAATTCAATCGATTAAACAAAAACTTGTCCTTTATAAATTGCTTTTATTTTAATCTCTTTTTCTTCTATTTTAAACAAAACAATATTTTTATTCCATTCTGAGAAAATTAAATTTTAATGGAATAAAGATAATGGTAAAAAGAGTTTGTATATCTTTACAAAATCGTCTGCGATAAATTCTTTATTAAATTTAACACAAAATAAATATAATAAAATATATAAAAATTCTTAAGCTTTGCTAAATCGTCTGCAACTGATGTTGCATTTCATTCAATACAAATAAATAAATAATATCCAGAATGAAGCAATATGAATTCGCATAAAAGCTAATGGCTCAACGAAATTTTCATTTAAAAAAATTTAAACAAAAGCCCTTTTACATACTTTTTCTCTTAAAATTAGTTTAAAATTCTAGAACTCCTTGAAAAAGGAACTTTTTAAACTTCTAAATAAATTTATGCGTTGAATGCACTATTTATCATTAGATTTATTTTTAAATGTCTGTACAAAATGACACTATTTCATTTAATATTCATAAAAATATAAATTTGTCGTTTTACAGTCTTTTTCGAAACATTTTACAGTTTTTATACTGAAATATTTACAACAAAGAATTTACTTTAAGATAAATTGCATTTCTTTAAAAAAAAGGATTTGCCCTGCTGACATCATAAATCACTTTTATACCTAACGTATAAATTATACTTTGTTTTATTAAAGGATTTTCAGAAACAATTTTTTCTCTGCCTTAGAAGAAACTAATGTACTTTGTTTTCGGTTTATCAATTATTACACTTAATTTTCAAAATATGAAAAATCAGAAAGTTAATTTATGTTCTATAATTATTTTTTTAAAAAAATATTTTCAAGCTTTTAATATTTATTAAGCTAAAAATATTTTCAAGCTTTTAAGCTTTTAATTTTCTCTTTAAACAGCTAAATTTTTTCCTTTTAATAAATATTTAATATGTAAATTACTATATTTAGGAGAGTACATTAAAATAAAGATATTTTATGAAATCCTAGTTTCAATTAAATAATTTATTTTTAGAAATTTAGTAATTTCAGCAAATGAATACTAGATACAATAAAACTAACAAATTTATGCCTATAATTTAAGATAGTTTACACATTATCATTTGATTTAGTTGATCCTATCTTCAAATTTAAAGTTAACACGTTATAAGCATGTGACAAACGTCACAGGGCATGTCATCCGATATTTAACTGTGCGTTGTCTTATGTTTCCCCTGTTGTTATTTTTTATGACAGTGTACATTAATTATTAGTTAAGATAGGCAAGTGTGTAAGTACGTACAAAAGATTTAGATACATATGTAATTTCATAGACAGGCAGGTGTGTCTTTCAAAATTTAGTAATCTAATCAACGACTCTAATCTAGAGCTCAAAAAATCAACAATTTATAACAGATTAATATTATGAGATTTATTTCGTTCATTTTTTAGTTACTAGCTAACGAGTTACAATCAAACGACAAATGCAAAGGCGCATGTTATCCAACATCGAATTGTACGTTGTCTTAAGTTTCCCATGATGCCATTTGTCTGGAAGATTGCAAGATGCTTGAAATTTGGTAGGCAATCATGACTCTACAATTGCAGATCTGCCCAATTTTTGATTCCGGTTGATCAATGTCTGAATGAAAAATGCCTGAATGGTACACTTGATTATCTTTAAGGTTGCCAAGTTACAATCAAAATGCACAATATTGTTCAGAAATCTGAACCAATATGAGGCATGGTAAGTTCTTTAGTGTGCCTTTTGGAAATCATATATCATACAGAATGTAAACTGAAACTTGTAGCACGTAGTTACTTCTTGGGTATCAGTTGCTCATTGAAAAAGGCATTTAAAAACTTTAATTTGATCCTCAATTAATTTTTAAAAAAAACTGAAATTTCAATATATTTTTTCAATGGTTATAGTGTATATGAACGAATACATAAAATCTATTTTTACATTATTACATTATTACATTATTACATTATTTTAAAAATTCAACTTTTGAATGTATTAATTTTTCCGCTATGTACTTTATCGTCTCACACTTTCTGGTGCATTTTTTTTTCCAATTCTCAAAGAAAAAAGAATCGTAACCGTCAAAAAAATTCGAAGTCGAGATTTTGACAAATCTTCAAATGCTCATGAAGCAAAAAGTGTCATTTTTAGAATTATGTTTGTCTGCTGAAAAATGATAAATGAGCTAAACTGATAACATTTGGTATGCGGTCTGTGCTTTAAATTTATAGAATTCTCTTACATTTTGAACAAAATTCCACTCAGAGGAAATGCATCTGGAACCCTGGCCAAATATAAGCTAATACGAGAACTATCCCTGTAAGTGCCCTCAGGCATGACTTGAGGCCCTTTATTCTTTCCTGACTTTCAAAACCAGATATTTTTGTACTGATTTTATTTTTAATCTGTTATAAACAATTTTAAGTAGTTAGTTTTGACAATTTAAAAAAACAAACATTCAATTTCTGGCCATTTTTTTAAAAATTGGATTCAGCATCTCACCCATAAAAAACTTGAAATAAAATTTTTAAAAAGATATAAAAAGCGACAAAAACTTTTTTATATTCATATAAATGCTATTTAATAACAATGTGATATAAAATTTTCAATGAGCAGTTAGTTAAAAATGCTTTTAGAATAATATTTAATCGTTTAAATGATACTTTTATTTGAAAAATTCGAACATTTGACCCTTAAGAATAAATTTCTGCAAAAATCCCTCCCCCAAAGAAATCTGCATTCCTCGAGAATACCAAGTTGCGAAGGTCTTCTAATTTAACTATTAATTAAATTTGCCCTGCTGAATGAAGAAAAGTTTAAAATGAAGAAAACTAGATATATGAAATTTACTGCACAGGTTCAACATTTAAAATGTAGATATTTCTCAGATTTGGAGCTAAATTTATAAAGAAGTTCACTGTGTCGGTTTATTCTTTCACAAGCATGCAAATATGATAATTCAAAAACTCAAAGAATTAAATATATGAAATATGGTATATGATTCTCAGACCACAATTGTAAATTTGGAACAAACTTTAATTTCATATGTCAAAAAAATTTCGATATTTTGATGCTCATGGATTAGCTGCATCCTACGATTATAAGCCAAAAATTGTACTTTAATAGGTTCTTTCATAATTATTGTTGGCATGAAATTATAATATATAAGTGCATCTACTAAAGAATATGTGAGCAATTTTTAGAGAGATCTCTCCCGTTGCTTTTTCTTTTCGCCTTCTATATCTCACATAATAACATCGTTTTCTTTTTCAAATAGTTTCTTTACAACTAAAATAAATATTTATCGGTATTACACAAATAAGAAGTTTCTATTCCTTAGGATATAACAGATTCACTTAGATACAATTTTTTAAAAAAAATCGTTTTTATAATTGGTATAATGACCATATTAATCTAGGAGCAGATTTTGGCCCAGATACTATAACTATTATGACTCGAAACTCTACTTTCATTTCAGAATCAGATTATTCTTTTCATAAAATAAACACTACATAATTCTACTTAAATCAAAACTTGATTGGCAGATTCCAAATTGGATTAAGTTGAAATGCAATATCTAAAATGAAAACAAACAGGAAATATAAAACTTATTCAGAGTGGCAATAATATCCAAAGGGCATGAGTTCGAAATGATTCCTTCAAATATCCATCATGTACTGCCTATTGCATCTTCTTGATTAAATGCAAAGTCCCAAATATTTTGTAGAAATTTGACTACTGGGGTACCAGCTGAAATAGCATCTTAATCATATGACGGCAAACTTATTTATGGGTGACCGTAAAAAAGATATTGTAAAGATTTAAATTGCGACATTTATTTAAATTAATTGAAACTGGAATTGATAAATAATAATTGTATTAAATAAATTAATCAGTATGGGTGTTATAACTAGAACTTACTATATTCTATTAATTATCAACGAATCTTTTGCTCAAAGTATTTTTCATCATTTCTCTTCTGCATCAGTCGCATTTCGAACAGTTGCGACAAAATAACAGAAATAAAAAAAAGACGAAAACAAACAAAAAATACTTTAATGCAAAAATAATTCAAAACTAAAATCCACCGAAACAGGATTTAACAAAAAAATGAAAAAAAAAAATCCTTTTGAAGATAATAAAAGCTAAGAAGAATATACTGCCTTTAAACACAGAAACTTGTTCAATCAACAGTACATGCTCACGCTACATTTCATCACGGAATTGAAAGTAATATGGTTTATTTACATTTAAACGGAATCGCTTCTTCCTAAGACAAAATAAATAATATTGCAGCTGTCTGAACAATCTGCTTTTTTTTCCAGCTGCTCACTTGTTCACTTTCATTTTATTTCGTACTTTGTTTTCTTAAGATATAAATATAAACACTACTATTGGAAAAGAAACGGACTAAAAGAAACAGTTCATGATAAGGGAGATGGGGGATCGGATACTACAGTGTTTCCGACTGATTAACTCTGGTATCAAATTCCGTTTAATCTTGAAGAAGTAGCGGCGCGCAGTGCAGCGGTGCAAAGACCCAACTTTGTTTTTCCGTTACAATTTGTATTATTTTTTTCCCTCTAGAAATCCTCTTTTCGGAGCACCTTATCTTCTGTTAATAAGACGGAGTGTATGTGTTTATTTCTGAATATCAGAAGGCGGTTTATTAATCAAAGAAAATACATCAGCCGGTTTTTAAGAAACATATCGGGTTTATATTACTAAGAAATCTGAAACAGTAGTTTGTTGTTTTTCTTTATTCGTAGACATTGAGAAGTCATTAAATAAAATAACGAATGATAAATTTCAATGCCTCTATCATACTCGAGGATTTTTTTTTATTCTGTAGATGAAGTAAACAGCTAGACAGTATTTTAATCATCAAAATATTCTATCGCGTGAGTTTTTTTGAATTTCTACATTACACATTTTTTGGACTCCACAGTAAAAACGAAATTATACCTGTCTGCTATGGACAGAAACAATGCTTGTTCAATTCACAACATGAATTCCATTTGTATAATTCTTCGCAGTTTTTCATAATTATTGTGTATATTTATCTTCAAACTGCTTACTGGTTTTTATTTTCGTAGTTCTACCCATTTTTTATTTACTATTAAAGCATATTAAAAATTAAAAACCTATTGGAGAATTGACGGCTAAATGACAAAAACTGGACAAATGAAATTTGGTATGTGATTTTAACCCCAAAAATGCAAGTGTATATCAAATTATAGTCAAAACCCATGAGTGGTAAACCATTAATCTACCTTCCGTGCGCATGTTAACATAATAACTTAAAGATGCAGAAGGAAATTTAGCACATAATTTTGCCATTAGAAAAAGCATTGGTACTATTTTAAGAGAAAGAAGAAAGTAATAGAAGGTATTTAATAGTCCAAAAATTTGTCTTTGACATTTTGAGGATTCTTCTTGTTGTAGAACTTAGTCATAAAACACTTTTTTGAAATTATATATATCTGTTTTTGCTGTTGTAGATTTGAAACTGTTGGCAAAAAGTAACTATACTGTTAAATGTGCTGTATTATTTCTGGATATTTTCTCATCTCACACTGATTGTACATCAACATTCTAGTTTTCAAGAGATTCTTTTTTATTTTGAACTTTATAGACAATCCAGCTGGATAGGTAATTTAGCTTTCACCAATCCCGTGTACTACCCTATAGTTTTGTCAATGGAGTAAGACGTCGATGGAAATTGCAAATGATAGATGGTTTAGGAGCTTTCCTTGATGTCTGTATCATTTTATGAACACTAATTTTTTTAAATAACAGAAAGGGAATGAATGAACCAGGGAATAAATTGGTGTTAATCTTCATAGTTATATATGTTTATGAATAAGATGATTCCCAAATGCAGCGATCTGAAAAGCAGGAAATGGTTCTAACACCGAATTTGTATTCTTCTACGAAATTTTTAATGAAATCTGTATCTTTCTTGCGCATTTGAACACCAGAATTCAAAAATTTAAAGAACTAGAAAGATGAAATTTGATCTATGATTTTTCCAATCAAAAGATGTTTATTAAATTTTGAACTAAATTCACAAAACGAATGGACGTCTATATATACGTGTATTCGCGATTATTATTCGTTTCAAGATCCCGAGACTAGCACTTTTCGCCGATTGCACTTCTTTAAAGAATGGTAGACAAAAAAACGGGCTGTTATTAGGTCTCCTAATTTTGTGAACAATATGAATTCTTCCTACAGCTAAATGTAAGCATGTCTTCCTTTCCTCTCACATTTTTTATACGAAATAAACTCCTCCTAACGCATGCGCAAAGGTGAAAAAGGTTTCTGAATCTGAGAATGACCAATATGTGAATGTGATAGTTTAAAATCCAATGATAAAGCTCACGTTATATTTTTTATACGAATTAAACGCCATTTGGCGCATGCGCAAAAGCATGGGGAATTTCCAAATCCAAGAATTAACAGCATGTGAATGTGATAGTTTCTAAACTAACGATAAGGGTCTTGTCAAAGCTGTGGATTACTGCCAATTTTCGAAACAAATCGGCCATAAAGGAGACAACCAAATGTATACTCATTTTTCTTCTTAACTCCACCACGCAAAAAAGCGCCATTTTCGTCACCAAATGAGAAATTGAGGGAGGATGGACACTATATTAGGCTTATATGATTTTTTGACTTAGAAATTAGAAATTTTTGAACTGAACAACTAGATAAATGAAATATTATATATAATTTACACATCCAAATTATAATTTTTCATAAATTTTCCTATTAAAACCGTCAAACGATATTTTTTAAATGAATAACTTTTATTTTCGAGTAGTATTTACGATAAAAAATGTTTAACATAAGATTTGGCACTCACATATAAGAATAATAAGCTCAATTTTATTTGATTGAGTTTATTTACTCACTCAACAGCTTCACCTTCAAGCAAAACTGCGAAATGGGGTTTTCTTGTGTATTATAAGTTATAGTTTCATGTAAAATAAATTTATCTCCATTTTTCTATGATTTACATATTTATTTAAATCATAGGAAAATGGAGATGACAATCATATTGGCATGAGTCAAGATGGTATAATCTTTTTTCTTCTGATACTAAATATACAACTTCAATACATCAAAAATTTTAAGTTTGAACACATTTTTTTGTTGTTGTTGAAATACAATTCCCACGTAGGAATGCAATTAATACAAATTCTATGCAAAAATAAGAGTTTGGTTGCTTAAAACAAGAATAATATAATATTCAATCATAAGCTATAAGAGTTGGAAAAGTAAAAGTAAGACAGTGTGTTTTGACTTTTTTGTGACTTAATACGATAAAAATGTTCCACATTTTTAGAACACATTATGGTGTGTTATGTTCATTTATTCCAAAAAAGATGTCTTTGAAAAAAACTATAATGTAACTTATTTCTCAAAATATTGATCCCAAGTTGAATTTTTGAATATTTTCAGTGTATGAATTTATACAAAAGACTTCTTCATGGTTGCTGAATTTTAATTAAGATCAACCTGTTTTAATTATATACTTTTTCATATTTTATTTTTCAGAATAATAGCGTGAATTCATAAAGTGAGCCTAAGGAATATAAATTAAAAATTCAGTTTTAAGTTACTCTTTTATAATTAAAATTATTAATTAATTATTGCTCCAAAGATTCTTGAAATATAAGAAGATATAATTTATTAATTATTTAATTACTTAATCTTAATTAAAATATTTTTTATCTTTATATGAATTGCTGCAGAGTTTTGGTTTAAGTATTAGAGTTAATAATATTATATACTTATAATTCAGTAAATTAATTTTATTGTTTTATAATTAAATTATTCTATGAGATATCGTATGCGTCTATTTACTGTTAATATTAAAGAATTAATTCGAAAAAATTAATATTTAATGATAAATTTTAAGCAGACTTCGAAAACATGCAAAATTTTCTAACTGTGCAAATTATTAAATTATATAATTAGTTATAAATTATTCTTGAAACTTTATACCAAATTACCTTCTTATGTTCCCGCGTTTTTTGAGAATAGAGAGCACTTCATTTGAGATATAAAATGTTTTCTATTTTTTTTTCTAGGAATACATTTCCAAGAAAAGAAAATATTTTTCAAGAATTGAAAATAAAAAGAAATAATTTTCCAATAATTTATTTGACTCTTTTATGTCTCTGTTTATTACAAAATATTTAAAGCCAGTAATAAAGAATATTTACTATTCTTTGATAACCATTGATAACCTCTATTTCTTCTAATATTGACTGCACAGATCATATCTAAACATCTGAAATATAATTAGATAAAATATTTTCTTGGTTATTTTTATTACAGCCGTAACATTTAAACTGTGGTAATAATTTATACATTAAAATGTAGGCAATCGAATTAGAACTTCTTTATTGCTAATAATTGATGGTAATCGTTTGATTACCACTTTAAATCTTTCCAGGTCATTCACAGAATAGCTTTAGGCAATCATAGAATACTCAAACTGAGAGATTTCATTAATTAATAACTATAGCTTGAAAATAATATCCATTACTTAAATTAAAGATTTTAATTAGAATTGCCGTATTTTGTTTCCAGAGATAATTATTATGAAAAATTATGATTGTCTTAGAAATTTTGAGTTGCTTGTTAAAATTAAAACAATTATTTTGGAATTCACTATACTTCGAATAACCAGCTTCAGAATTTTTCAAATAATATAAAAATTATTCTTATTACTTATTCTAAAATCTCAAATCTATTAATAGCTTATTTATCTTCATAAAACTAATTTAAACTGAGTCATGAATTTATAATATTATATAGAATTGTGTGTCGACATCTTATGAGAGTCTGTTTTAAGGCAAATCTGTCGCATTTACAGCAATGAAACGCAGTTCACAGGTAAGTGCAGAATTGTCATTCAAAAACTTAGATTTACACCTCTGATGTAGTTTATTATATTTTTAGAATTTTTAAATAATAGACTCTTTTTTTTTCAGAATAATTTTAAAAACAAAACTAAATTCCATAATTTAATATCATAATTTTCTTATTTCATATAAATTAATTTGAGACCATCATTCGGACTTTTAGATCTAATTTTGAAGAAAAACGATCGCATTACCTTTTAAATGATTCTTAATTAATTGTTTATCTCAGAGATTTTATTTGCTAATACATGGCTGAAAATGAAGATTTCGAAAAAAAAGCTTTACTTCTTTCCTGATTTGGCAAGGAGCCAAATAATGAAATCAAGGACAATCAATATGAATTTTTTATAATTCTAATAATATCATCTTTACAGCTAACTTCCTAAGTTTAATCTAAATCATTTTAGATCTTCATTTTCAGTTTTTTTTTTGTCTCAATTTTCATCGTCTGAAGTTCCTCATGCGACAATATTGGTACTAAGAAAAATAAATGAACAAAATTCATATTTTATACATTCATTTTGATAAATTTTCATATTTTTAGTTCATTTTCATAAATTTATTCTAACATTTTGGTTTAACCGCTTGGTTTTCGTTAGATCATAAGAAAATTTTTAGAATTTAGCTATCCATTAATTTATGAATTTGGAATAAATTTAGTTTCATAGGAGTGGTGTCATTGCCATCGGAGATTTTAAGAAAAATTTAAATATATTAATTTAAAATATTTACAATAATGAATAACAAATTAAGCATTAAATAATGGAAAAAATAAATTTAAAATTCTATTTTTAGTACGATAATGAAAGAGTGTTTTTAAAAAGATTTTCTTAGTTTTTACTAACAAAAAATTCAATAATTAGTTTTCATGATTTTTTTTTTTTTTTTTTTTAGATTTCTTTTTTTTTCATCCCATGGCAGCTCTTACCAAGGGCTCAAAATTATATTTTTTATGCGTGTCTAAAAAAACGTATTGAGAAAAAACTGTAATAATTAGAGCGAGAAAAAAATTAAGAAAAAGACTCCCCCCCCCTAGCCTTTTTAATTAGCTACCTTTTTTGATTCAGACAATGGAAATTATTGAAAAACATTCACTTCATTTGAAAGTAAAAATTACTGCTAAAAGAGTGAAATTTTACTGAAAGTAGCTAATAATGGCAACATAAACGAGATCTTCTCATGAAATGAAAATTACTAAATATGGAATCTCGTTTATTCAATAAAAATCAATAATTGTTTAACAAGCTTTACGTAGGAAATCGTAAATACGAGCGCTATAATAATAAAATAGTTGCGATGAATATTTGCTTTAAAAGCATTTTATTTACAACTCAATATAGTTTTAATATACTGTTTTAGTATATATTCTGCATATTGTGTACTTATTAACATATATGTATTGAATATATGTATCATTATAACTATCTCTGGCATGGCTTCAGTATTTATTTATGTTTTTAGTCTTACGTAAAATAGAATATTTACAAGGTGAGCCAGTTAATAATTCTTAATATTTCTTGAAAACAAAATAATTGTATCTCGGGTGAAAGGTAACAAATATTTTATTTGAAGTATGCACCAATCACTATCGCTATATTTTGTCCTTCTGACCTTTAAACAGTGAATGCCCTCTAAGAAAAATAATTGTTCACATTTTTAGGTGATCCGGTCTGTAAGCCTCGTTTCGAGATTTTCATAATTGTTGAAGTGTTGCTAGAAAAGTATACGAGACATCAATGAAAGCAAGTGGTAATCTGAAGACGCCAAGTCTGGTGAATACAGCGAATGAAATAAGAATTCCCAGCCATATGCAGAAATGGTAGCTCTGAGTCTTTCGTTGCGTGAGAAGAGACATAGTTTCTCTGCAAAATCACTTTTCAGTATTTTGCAGTCCAGTGTTGACCTGTTGATCTTTTCGATCAATGCATGGTTCAGTCTGATGAGTCATTGAAAATAACGAATGGTATTCATTGTTTCACTTGATTTTCGAAGCTCATTAGACTCTACACCCTTCTGATTCCACTTAATGCAAAGTTGTGGAATCATTGCTTTTGAATTATTTAAACAAACGCTTACTCGCATCTTGCATGAGGACATTGTCATCGTAAGTTTCACAAAGATATAACATGGCTGCATTCTTGTTTCTCTTTTAATGGAACAAAAAAGCACTAGGTACTGCACATACTTTTTTTATTTTGTTTGTTTGCATAAAACTAGACACGTTTACCACACAAATACATAAACACGCTTACATGAAATTATTCACGAATCAGCGGCATTTTGACATGCACTGTTCTAGCAACAATGACGTAATAGTTGAGCCTGTGAACCAACCTTGCTTTTAGTGCCATCAAGTGAAGGTAATAACAATTATTAATGGGCACAAATATAAATATTTGAAAAGTACATATATTTCATAACATATTTAACATCATCACTGAAACTTGATTAAATAGAACTCTATTTATTTTAAATGCATATAATAGGAAATATATTTTAGTAATATAATGCTTATAACGTAGATCTCCGATTATTTAATTTAAATGGAAAAAGAGCATTGTGCAAATTTGAAATGAATGTATTAATAATATAATAATTATATTATAGAACTCCGAATATACAAAGTAAACAAGAAAAAAAACACTGTACTTTTTGAGACTAATATTATTGAAAATATATTTGATTAATTGTCTAACTGTACAATAGACCTTTAATTATCTAAAGTTAACTGGGATAGAGCCGTTGCGGAAATATGGAAATTAGGAGGATTTAATAAAGTTCTGATATTAAATAAAAAATACAGCTTATAATGAAAAAAATTAAAATTCAATATATGAAATTAAGTTAATATAAGTTAAAGTAAGTAAAAATACGCTAGAAAAAATTGAATATAATAAGATCTACATAAAAAATGCGCCATAAAATAAGTATGAAAATTTATTACTTAGTATTCTGTAGGAGGATACATGTAGACATAATCTTCTATAAATAATTTGGTATAATTAGGATGTGGCAAAGTGTGGTTGACCATTATTATTCTCCTAATTTTAACATTTTCTTTTTCTCCGCCACCCCCTGCCTCCCTTAATAAATCTGAAAAATTGCTTTACTATGTAATTGGGCTAAGGATAATTTGATTTCTTCCGTATTTGCAAGATTTTATTTTCGCAGAGCACTAAGTCATGGCATCATTTATCTTTTTAAACATTATCATACAATTCTCCGTAAATTGAAAATTTTTTAATAATTTTAAATTTAATAATTAAATATTACATTTAAAAAGAATAAAAATAAAGTTTCCACTTCCGTCAACCTAAAAATAGAAGACGTGCGTAGACGAAAATGAAACTGTGGCTCTAGTGACATTATTATATTACTAATATCAATAATCTTGGAGAACCAGCAGCCAGGGAAGTGATTCGTTTATTAATTAGAACCACGTGTATCAGGGTATATATTCAAACACGGGTGATCAACAAAAATTGAACTAATCATACGAATAATAAATTTAAAAAATTCATAAAACGATTCAAAAGGATTCTAAACTATTTTATTTTAGGAAAACATCAAACGCGAAGAAAATTAAGAATTAAAAAAGAACTCTGGAAATGAACATTTTACCCTTTGATCCTCATTCATCCTTCTAAAGGGTAAAATCTCCTGAAAGTGATATTCCTAAGTTCACAAAAGCGATTAGTATAATGTAATTCGATGCTAAATTCGTAAGAGTTTCGCATATTATCACTAGACTTCATAAATCACGGAACGATCCAAAAAATAGACTAAATTCCAACCAGCGTTAATCGCTAGTTGAACAACTAGAGAATTAACTGATGTAAATCAATTTAAGCGCGCAAATATTGAAATCCAATGTCAGCATCCATCAAATCAGAACTACCAACAAAATATTAATAAAAAAAAAAGGTTGAACTCCAATCAATCAATCAGTCCATCGTTTTTGTGGAACTAATAACATGAGAATGAATTCGGCCATGATGAACCAAATCCATCAATCCAAATCAAATTGCAAATATTCAAAAAAAAAAAAAATTGAAATCTACCAAATTTACTTGATATGCAAAGTAAAAAGTTTTAATTTAAAAAAAAATACAAATACGCATTGATTTTGACAATAACATTTTTTGGAAACGTCATGGAAAATAATAAATTAAAAACTTAACATATATTTTTAAATAGTCCCAAAGTGCTTACCTCCCCCCCCCCCAAAGTACATCTGTGCAAAATTTGATATCTCTATATTTATATAAATATAGAGACAATAAACAATATATTTATATAAAAAAAAACTCAGACATAAAATACTGTATAGGAATCTCAATACTTCAAGGATTTTTGTAAGTGATTAATAAATATTTCATAGCTAGAATCAGTTTATCTATATCAGAAGATAAAGCAATAAAAATGTCTTTTTTCAATTTATCACAGAAATTCTTGATCTGACAACAATTTTTAATAAATGTTTAAAATATTTTATGATTAAACAAAAAAATAAACATGCAAAACCCTTGAGATTAGACTCTGATTAGTATACTTTAAAGTAATTTAAATAAATTCCGCAGTTACCTTGTTACTTATTAAAGCTCCAGTCTTAACAAAGACGAATTATTTGGATAAAACTAAGTTATTTATCACGTGCGACATGATTAAAATCGTTTGGCGTTGATTAAAATATCCATGAAAATGAAAAATAAAATGGATTAAACTTCATTAAATTTAATTAATATTACGAGCCGGAACTTTCGTTAATCATTTTCTCCATAATTGTGCGCTCAGTGCAAATCTCATTTAACTGAAGCGGAATGGTTTGTTTACATTTTCCGAATTATTTTAATTTCTGATAAGAGATTGATACAGATTTGCGAGCTTTGACTGGAGTTGAAATTGTTATATCAGCATAAAATGATGAGCAAATTTATCCCTTTCCTTTTTTCAAATTGTATATTTTCTAAGTCGTTTTTGCAGTGGTTTATATATGGATGAATTTTTTTCTTTGTGTTTCTTTATCTTTTGCTCTCGTTGATCCAGCTCCAAAGGGGGTGCAACTTAATGCGAGTCATCAAGAAAAAGTATTTTGGATAATAAGTATTATCTATATTATTAACATTTATATTATATAAATGTATAATATAAATGTTAATAATATAATCAATATTAATAAATATAAATATATAATAAATGAATAATCATGCATGATAAAAAAATGTTAAATAAAATTTTTGGAACACATATGAACTCTTCCAACAAGAATGCGAAAAAGAGTTATAAAATATCCTGAATAAAAAAAAAAACAATTCGAATTCTGCAATATAATGTTGGAAAGGAAAAAGAAAACAGTGCCTATAATGTTATTTAGAAAAGAAAAAAAATGCCTTAGTAAAATTAAGAAAGAAAAAAATGTGTCTTATAATATGATTTAGAAAACTAAAAGAAAAAGCTACGCCTATGATAAAATTAAGAAAGAAAAGAAAAATGAAAATTAAGTAGGTAAATTATTATAAAATTCTATTGCATATGAAATAATCTCCAATTCAGGAAATCTTCAAAATAGATTTTAAAAAATTACTATTTCATAATAAGACATTTTTTTAAATCATAAGATTTCCGAATCATCTTTAGTTGTTTTTAAAATAAAATAGTGTGAATACTATCTTAATTTTCAAACTATTCAGAATGATATGTTTTCGCAAGTGTATATGTATTTACTGTTGAAATCCCATTTTAAGAAAATCAATTAAATGATACGATCCACAACCTATATTAAGTTCACCTTCCATATTTTAAACGGTTACTTAATCAATTCCCGGCAGAAGTAATTTTTTTGTCACTTTCGATACTATTTACTAGGATTTCCAAATTAAAAAGGAATATAATTATTTTCATGTTTTGAAGAAATGCACTAAAGAATTTATTCAATAATAAATGAGCTATAGATAATACGTCAGTTTGAAAAGATTTGGATTATTTTCTCGCCAATAACGCTTTCTTTCAGTTTCGAATGCTTTATGGATTAAGTCTTTGCGCAGAAAATAACTATCTGTCTTAACGAAAAGAAATATATATTTGTCCAGAGAGTAGTTTTTGCAAGTGATCGATCTTGCAATAGAGCGTTGCATAAAAGATATTTAAAGTATATAGATCGTCCTAGGTGAAAGCAATGTTCTTTGGTTGTCATGTCGTAAGACATTTGCCACATTGTTAATTATATCACTAAGAAAGGATTTTATCAGAATGTAATATTGTAGCAGAAAATTTTAAGCCTTATTTTATTTTCTAAAAACTTTACTTTTTTATATTTATAACAGGTGTTTAAACGCAAATTTTACTGTTGGAATTTAGACATATGGATACTATATGAAATAGTTGATAATGTTTGTAGGCCATATTTGTTTCATTGTGTTGCATCAATATATGACAATATATAATTTCATAAAAATCTTATGTATTTCAAGAAATAGTCGACCGAAAGTGAAAAAAAATCTTTTAAATTTAATCAACAGAATATAAATGAAACTGAACTATGTGATGAAACACACTTTGAAGCATCAGAACATAGAAAGTATCATAAAAAATAATAAGAATCTCCACAAAAATTTTCAATAAACTTGAATGGCTTCCTTGTTTAAGGAACTTAGGCAATCCTAACACATTAGTTAGCTTAGTTATAAACGAGTACAATTTTCCAAATTACAATCATGAAAGTCCTTTTCATAGCTGAAACAGAAATTTCCATAAAAGAGATTCGTGCGTTGGCAGTTGAGGGAGCGAAATTTTGGATCTTTCAGCACCCCTTGAGAAATCGAAAACATTAAAGGGGTGGCAAAGGGTGGAAATGCAAAGATTGTTCAAAATATTGTCGTCAATCACATCACGTGTCAAGAAGGGTGGGGGGTTCCGCCAGAGAGGTCGTTAGAGGGACGTGACCACATTAAGGTACCTCATGCCTGTCCCTGCATCGGAGCAAGGGTTGCTTTAAATTCCTGCGCCAAAACTTCGCCAGCAGAATAGTTGAAGAAGCAAGAATAAATAAACTGTTTGTGCTTATGCTAAGTAAACATTTTTTTAAATTTTATTTTGAAATGCTTTCTATATAAAACATCAGTTTAATTTTATTTATTTCACAAGTTAAATAGTTCGTAAGTTTTTGATCAAGAAAAGTTAAAATCGAAAAACTTAAATAATGGCTATTAAATCTGAATAAAAATAGATTTAGTGTGAAAATGTTAATTGATTGAAATTCAGTTCATATACGAATGTTAAATTTACTGCAAGAATTTTATTGGGGATGATTTACTTAAAAATTACGACCGTCAGTTGAATATTGCTAACTTGTGATCTATAGTAATTGATAGCTGAATGATAAAACGGGAAAATTCGGAATTCATAAAATATTTCAACAGAATTTATTTCAGCAATTATTAATCATCTTTTAAAGCCACTTTTAAAAAAGTAATTTAATTTGCAGGACTTATTCGTATATCACAATTTATGCATTAAAATATAAAACTGGCACACCTGCAAGTTACATCATTCACTAATATGTTTGTTCGCTACACATTATCATCTTGAAATTTATCTTATTATTTAAACTTACCTGTAACCGAAACCATTCGTAGAACATAACAGATTGCCAGAAATTCAAGCAACAAAAGAAATATTCAGAACCGATTCAAAATATTGAATCGGTTCTGAAGAACCGTGCCCAAATATTTGAACTCATTATATATTAAATATATATTCGTATGTTATAATTCTTTCAATGGAAACCTAGAAATTTTAATTTTAAATACAAAATAAAATTAAAAAAATAATAATCCATAAATCTGAGACGTTTCTGCGACATGCGATCGCTCAGTAGATATCTCGCGCAGTATTTCCCCTGAACCAACATGGAATTTAAAAAGTAATGTGATATACCGGTCATACTGATCAATCTAGCTGATGACCCGTTCTATCATCGTCTAAAACAAATAACATCTTATGCATGCAATATTCATCATCTAAATAAAGTAAAGCGGCGGTGGCATCTTGTACGTCAATTATTATCCTGGATCCATGTAGGATATAATCGATCTTCAAAAATTGAGCATTCGACATGAAGGATACTAGTAGCAGTGATGGATCACTTAATCGTTGCGAGCGATTTAGATCACCATTTAGAACTGTGGCGGTATAAAAATATACAGAGACTCAAACGCCGTGAAATCTCTTTTTAACAACGCCCAGTGGGTTATTTTTGAAAGACTAGGGCTTTTATCTTATATTTTGTAGTCTGTAGAAAATTTAGATGGCTTGTTGTGTTATATTGTACGAATATAAATGAAGTTCAGCGTGTGAAAATTTTTAAAGCGGAGATTTTTAAATTGTGGGGAGTGTCTCCATAAGGGTTTGGTTGAGGAGCGAAGTTACGGAGATAAACATGAAATTGAAATCATTTACCCATTAGCTGCAATGATACCCATTTGGGAATTTGGAATTTTACGTATACAATTCGGCACCAAAATATACCCGACAATATTGGGTTTACCTGACGGTTTAGGTTCATTCTCTGACTCTACATGTAGGTCAATACTAAGTGGAAGAAAAACTGTATTTTGAGCTTTGTTTCTGTACAAAAAGCGAACACATTTGAAATTTGTCTGTAAGTTGAACAGATCAGAATTGTTATATTTGAATCATTAGATTTTTTAATTGGCTTTTATTTCGTAATGAAATACCATACATAAAATATGCAATTTCGAGGTTACAGTAACAATTTGTTACTTATTTGGTCCTTTTTCTTTTTTGTTAGAATGATTTTATTGATCATTTTACAACGATACTCTATTTCAAAAATCTCAAATATTCTCAAAGCAAAACATAATTCTGATATAATTATTCCGTTACACAACTTTTTTTTTTGCGTATATATAAGTTATCTGGCCAAAAATGTTTTTTTTAAAAAATATCTGCCAGTTAATGGGTTAATTGAACTAATTAGTGATTTGAATTCCTTATGTAAACTTCCAAATGGAGCGTTTTCTATTACAACATGGGAAGACTCATTTATTTCCTGGATACTTTATTATAAAATATAATTTTTGAAGAGGCAAATTATTAAAATTAGGTTGTAATTTTGTAAGAGTTAATAAGTGTAATTGCGTTAAACAATTTTTTACTGAATAAAGGATGGAGATATTGTAATCATAAAGTACATCAAAAATATAAAATAACATAAGAATAAGCCAAAGGACTTGAAAACAAAATAAATGAAATAGTCAATATTCCATTTGAAATATTTATATTTGCAGTAACAAAATTGTAGAAAGACTATAAGAAAAAAGGCAATAGAAATTTGCCTTTTAAAAGAAAGAAGTCAGTTTCATATTCACTTCATTGTATCGTTGCAGTTCGAACAAATATGCTAAGAATAAATACTCTTAGAAATTCATAAAATCTTGAGATTCAAATACGCTTGTCACTTCGGCTGATTTGCATCTTTTTTACCATTTCATTTCATTTCAACATACCATTTACTTCTTCAAAACCTATTCTGTTTTTATTTTAAAAACTAAAAGGGGTGAAAAGTAGCATGTATGTTTTCTCAAGTTCCTTATTAGTCATGTTTTCTTTTATAGTATACTTTTCCGTCATTGATTTTTAAGTGTTTTTAATGTCATATTTGGTTTTAATTAGAAGTTTTTGTCAAGTTTCAGTATATTGCTAATTAAAATATAAGCATACCCTCCTTTCATCTCAGCTATATTTTAGTAAAATCAAATCCTAGGGAGTTTTTGTTCTGAAAACAAATAGTATGTACGAGACAAACAGGCATAAATCTCACTAATAAATTATGTCCGAAATATAATACAGAGTTGCAATGCTGTTGTAAAGTTGGCGTATCAAATTTAATGTCCGGTTCTTTTCCTTTTCGAGCTAGCATTAACCTCAGATAGACAGACGTAATTCTAAGAACGTTGCTTTTAGATTAATCCATTAACTACTGTGCTTAATGTGATTTACACGTAGAATTATTATATTTTTAAGCACACACAGTAAAAGAGAATGTATAGGCCATTAATAAGTGCTATAATCGTACAAAAATGGAGAGATATTTTTGAATATCTCAACTGTGCTCTATGAATACTTAATTGAATTAAAATGACACCCCCCCCCAAAAAAAAAGAGAAATGCATAGTAATCTAATTAGACTGTAGAGAAACCATAAAAAAATTGGCAAATTCACCAAATTTGGTAAATTGCGGTGTCATTTTTTTTTCTTTATTATGGCAATATAACGTCTCTTTTTGTATTTTGTATAGAATAAATTAAAATGCATCCATCTTCAAAATTGTCATTATGTTAATGATAAAAATACTGTTTCAAAAATAATTGAAACACTAAAAATATGCATGCTCATAAAAATATTTTATGTCATAAAAATAAGCATGATATGAGGTTATTCGACACTTATTTGTTGAAAATTATAAAAAAAATTAAAAGAAGAATTAAAATATCAATAAAAATCCTTGAAGAGATACGAGCAAAGCTAAAATGGGAAACTGAGTCTCCAAATGCAAAGCCGTTTATGGAAAATATTTTTGAATGAAAAGTATATTGGATTACATAAATTGATAACGTAATTATGATAATTGACATCGGCAGATGATAAAAAGTAGAAAAAATTGGTCTTTCGGTAGACTGAAAGAGTGTTGAAAATATAAAAATAAAATGCCTTAACATGATTCATATAATCTATCTTGCATGGTTTAATTCCTGCAGATCATATAATGGTTATTTAAAATAACATTTATCAGATTTAAGATAAAACGATAGAAGTTATAAAAAGAATGTTAATGAGAATAGCTTCAAGGTTAGAATAAATTTTGGGATTTCTTCTTTATTATAATTTTTTTATAATGCTGTTGAGGTTCATTGAGATGTTTTAATAAATATTAATTATAGGGAATATAAATAACTAACATTTATCGTTAGAACTAAGAATAAAAATATAACTGCATCATGAATCTAAATAAATTTAATATTCTAAATTTCCAAAAAATTTTATTTTTCTTTTTTTATTTCAAATAAACAAAATAAAGTAAAGTAAATTTAATGTTTCGAGTTTAATGGAAGACGACATTAAATGTCAGGAAAATATTTCTGCTTCAAAATAAATAAATAATAATAATTTACGAATTATGTGGAGGGCAGTAAAAAGTGAGATTATTTTCTTTCTTAGAAAATTCCAATTCACAAACAAAATAAATAAATACTTTGGTACGAGTGCCTTGTGTATTCTTAACCGAATTGCAAAAGGACGTAATCACAACTTGAGTACTCCGGCCCGCCCAGAGGTACACGGATAAATTTGAATAACAGCACAGGCTGAGGTTGAGTCCAAAGAGTCGCCACCAGCCACAATACAAGCCCTCCAGTGGAAAGTACGTTCCGTCATCTGTAGGGGGTTAGCTAACCCCACACCATTTCTGTACCTGACCGTATAGCAAGAACCACCCACCATACCGGAAACTTCTTATTCTCATATCTAAGGTGTTCCTCGGTGGAAGTACAAAATATAAAATTTAAAAAAATCTCTTTTTAATTTTTTTTCTATATGTGGTATTTTGTGATTTCCATCACGTTAAAAATTCTCCAGAATTAATTGATGTAATAGAGGGTATAACTATATTTGAAAGAGTTTTATTTATTTGTTTTTTAAGTTGACTGTCATAATTACAAATACTGTTGTATTAAATTTAGAAAAATTTTTGACGCTTTAAAAAGGATTTTAAAATTTAATAGATACCGATAAATGTGATATCTTCGGGACAAGAATTTTGATAACCTTAAACAATTGATAACAATAATATATTTAATAGAATTGATTACATTTTTATCAAACTGAAAGAAAGGGGAAAATGCATTTTTCATGTAAAACAATATTTTATTTCGAAAAATCAATCGAAAAATACATTATTTATTGCTCATTGAATTATTTCTTAATGGTTGTCTCTTTCCTGTTTCAATTATTATTTCAAAATTTTCTGAATGGTGATTCAGTGTTTCAAAATATCGAATGCTTGACTCATTTCTATTTTCATTGGAGACTTTCTCCAACAGCTTCGTTCCTTTCGAAATCATTGACATTCATTGCTTACTGCTCACAGAAAGTTCAAAAAGAGTTCAAAATTTTATATAGATATTGTGAAATTTTCAAATGTGCCGCAGCTTTGCAATGATTCACTTAATCTAACTTTCATATCTTTTACGAATTTTAATTCACAAATAATTTTTTTGTCCATTTTACTTTCGTAATTTAATAGCAGATAATAGCTTATGGCTGTCCAATAGATATCAAACCAGATCTGGTAGTGTAATTAGCGATTTAAATCAATCTAGATTACTCTAGCCCACAGAAGAAAAATATGAACCACATGCCATGGGAAAACTATTCCTCGAGGTTTCTATACAATGATCCAAGAAGTTTCAGGAAGATCAATCATTAACCCGAGATGAAATTGAAGGATAAGTGAATTATCTACTTTAAAAATGAGCAAAAATTAATATTTTTCAGTACATTTGAATTGTCGATTTGGAGGAATGTTTTTTTGATAACATTAGCCGCGATCACATCAAGCAGTGTCCATTGTACAGCATAATAGACCTATTAACGTCTTTAAATTATTGGTACACATACGTTCTAAAGATTGCTTAAATATTATTTAATTATCCTCTACTACACACACTCAACAAAAAAGAAGTTTTAACCCTTTCTAGGGCCGTGAGTAATATGCTTCCCACCAAATTTATCAATCTTTGTATGAAATTATGTAGGTTGGCATAAGTTCTGACAAATTTTTTTAGTAAGTCAGAAACTTAGATGCTTCAGTTCTTTATCTCAGACAAAATTATATGTCTAGATTTGTTACTTAATTATTAATTAACCAAATTAATTAATTAATCAAATTAAATTTATCTAATAAGCTAAATGAATCCCTTTTATTATTCTAATTTCAAGCCTAAAAATATTTTAACATAATACGACTAGAAAAAAAATGGCCCGTTAAAGGGTTAAACTAGATAGAACTAATTAAAAATAAATTATTAAAATTATACAAAACTATACAAATCGTGGTCTAATAGTTAATTCCTAAACCATTAAAAATAGTCATATGCTATTAGTTGGGAAAATGCTTTAAATGTCACGAAGAATTATGATTTATATTGTTTGAATCAATATATAAAATAGTAAAAAGTTTAGGTAATTTAATTCTGTGCACATCCTCAGTTCTGTTAATTAAACTAATAAAAAATGATACAGTATCATTCAAATCATCAGAAGTTTCTAAATTCATCAGTCAAGACTCACCGAATTAGGAATCTTTGAATTTCATTAAGACTTTTTAAGTGGCCGCTGTAGGTGAAATCATCCAATCAATCGACTCTATTTTCTAGCGGCGATCATGATTGATCCAAAATAATAAATTTCATATTTCGGTCGATTTTGACCCTAAAAGCGTGGAACTCTCTTGTTCAAAATGTTAAGAGTGTTTAAGACGGTTTTTATTAAATACGACTAATAGGATCAGGAAATTAGCTAAAATTGCGGACTACATATTTTTTAAATCAATGAGTTTATTGATCTAAGCTATATAAAATACAATTATTTATATTATTTGAGCATGTGCCAGTCGGTATCAGTTCAGGGATCAGCTATAGGACATGGTATTAGAGTCAATTTTAGCAAAATGAAAACTACTATCGCAAATATTTGCATAAAAAGAGTACTGTATTGATTTTTTGGAGAAAAGTGCCTCATAAGATTGGCAGATAATCTACTTTTGTTCTGAAAAATTAGCATCAATTAGGTAACTAATATGAAAAAATTCCTGATATATAAAAAAAAAGTGCAAAGCATTAAACACAAATACGTATCTAATTGCTTAGTTCATAGTTATTCAAATAACTGCCTGTTGGTAATCTCCCTAATGATTGGCGAATCCAACGGATGTACTCTTTGCCACACAACGATAACGATGGAGGGTGTCAGCAATCGATGCAAGTGATTCAATATGCACGTCATGGAACACGCAGTCCCAGTGAATCTCTCAATAAATCTGTATTAAAAATTCAAAAGAAATCTTATCTATACTCATAATGAGATAAGTGTGTTGCAGTTAATTACTTTACTCTCTTTCATATTTAATATCGTCATGTTGGATCTTGTACCTTGAGCAAAAATGGTTTGAACCATTTGTCATGTACATGCCTACGCGTTATAATTAATTTTTGATACTGTATGCTTTTTTTATTGATTTTTTTCCTGCATAGTACCAGCCACAGTTAAGCAGTCTTTGCCATTTTTATTTGAGAAATTTAGTTGAATTGAGGTATGTGTAACGCAATCGATGAATTTTTTTTTCGAATAGGTCTCTATCTATCTTTTGATATATTTTCCTTTCGTTATATTTTAACTATTGATACATAATTTATGTATCATGCCTCTCATTATTATTCTTAAGTTGTAAGCTATGATTCTTTTTATTAGATTTATTACTAAAGAGAAAGGACCTGGATTGGATGAATTCTTTATTAACAAGGAGATTACTAAAGACATTCCTCCTGTCAGACTAATTTGAATCAAAATTGACCTAAGTGCAATAATGAAAGATATATTAAATTATATAAAGAAGAAATTTAGCTTAAATGTGCTTTTCTATTGCCTATTATTTTCTATCTAAGTACCTCTAACTGAAATGACCGGTACAGCAGTATCCTATACAATACAATCGTATGAATACCCGAATTTGAAAACCATCTTTCATCTAAACAGTTTAATTATCAACGATTTATTAAATGTGTAACAAATTTTTCAGGTAAAAAAAAAGGACTCAATAGCATGATGTGACGTATGAAATGACGAGGAATACCAAAGGAAATATTTGAAATTTAGAGTTTTTAAGCATTTTAGAAGAAATAAATATGGATTTTTTTAAATAACATTTGATAATGTAATTATTACAATGTTAAGCATTTTAATATTTTTCTATTTCGATTTCTGGTCTAGAGTTTATTCAAAAAATCGAAAATTTATAACTTATGGTTTTTTTCCAGATATATGATTCTTATATAAGAAAGATTAATAGAGAAATGTTAGTCCAAAAAGTAGAACTTCCTAATGTTCTAAGCTTAACTCACCTGTTTTTATATTATTACATAAAAATGTAAATATTATTTTAAAATTATCCATAATTAATGATAATATGCACATTAAAGTTTAGTGAATTTTGTTGTATTTAGTGTTTTGCAAAATATCATAACTAAAGCATTAAAGAGTACAACCTTATATGTATTTGAAAATGTCTTAAAATTAGAATACAAATTGAAAGGAAATAAAACTTTATCATTGAAAAAAAAATTGTTGGAATTATATGGCGCTATTGAAGTGAAAATTTTGACTTTTTGATTGCTTTTTAACTAAGCATTTATTTAATATTTAAGAAAAGCACTTTCTTAGAAAGCTTTCTTATCCATAAAATATCTGCGGGCCAAATTTGATAGCTCTATGTTTGGGGCTTTGCACTTTAGAGGAGGAGCCTGTCGATTGATTCCCTGATATAATTTATAAATATTATATAAATTACAAGTATTTTCAAATTAAAGATAGTAATTCTTTTCTCTTTCATGATCTTAACTATTTAACTATTTTTAAAAGGAATTCATGACAATTAACTAAAAGACACACTATTATCTTGCCTTTCAGTCCTATAATTAAAATTTATGTATCTTAATTTATTAAAGTTGTAAATCTTATTAATATTATGATTGAAACGTTAATATAATTATTTTAATTTAATAAGCGAAATTTTTATTTATATGATGTTACCACACAAAATTTTCGAAAATTTTCAAATCTATCTGGCAAATTCTTGTGAAATCAAGATATCCTATACTTATTGAATTCGGTTTTAAATGCAAAATCATATTCAATTTCTTCCATCTTGCATATGAATATCAAGCTAGTAAGTTTTCATGATTTTTATTTTTATATACGTAATAAATCTTCATTTAGTTTTTAAATAACATAATATGGATTTATCGCAGTTCAATAGCTTAGTTTATCTGGAAGTACGGTGTCTTATAAAAATGCTCAACCTATCATATTATATATACTACGTGGCAGGAAAACTTCCATTACAAATTTATGATGGAAGTTTTTTATAATGGAATTGAATTCGTAATGTTTCTGCGTTCAGTATTTTGAAGAGATTGCAAATATTTTTTTTTATCAACGATTCTAATATTGTTCTCGAAATTTAAGTTGCTGCGTATATAGTAAATTCGAGATGATTTTCTAATCTTTTTCATTATTCTTTTACATTCTTTAGCCTTTATCATTATTAAAAACAACTGAGCATATTATATTATGATAACTTACCCAAATCAATAATTACATTATTAACTTGATAATTATTATCATATAACTGTTACATTATAAAAGACAGCTTTAACATAAATATCATGAGATATGCTAAACTCATGATATACATATGCAACTAAACAAATATCATGAAATACATCTGTCTTATCGAATAAATTGCCTATCGACTAAGTAAATAGTAGATGATTATTCCAAAATTATGTCTAAAATATCTTCTAATTTACTTCTAAATGATACATCAAGCAAAAAAAAAAAAAAAAAAAAAAAAAATTCAATGCAACCAAACCATTGCAACAAAAGAAAATCGAGTATTTATTTTATTTGATCGTACCAATCCATCTTATCTACAAGTCCCAATTTGTAAATTACTGTATCTTTTCTCCAGAAAGTCTATCGGCCAAATACGTGTAACGAGACAAAATAATGATATTCTCCTCGAATCGCTATTCTCATATAAGTCATAACAATACTTCAGTCAAGTGAATCAATCCGATTTATAAAAATATATTCTTGTCTGTGCTATCAAAAAAGGGGAATGGATTCTCCTATTTTGGTCTTATTCCTATTTTGTTCTTTGTTTTTACCTAAAATTATACTTTCTTACTCTTTTTTATAGAAATTCCAGAAGAAGGCGTATTTTTTCATACTGCTTTCTTTCAGAGCTTCTGATCCATTACATCATGTAAATAATTTAATTCGCGAAATTAACTGTTCTTTTTTTTTTTTCATTCATCATAATACAGTTTAAAAAATGATTAGACGATATTTGTTTCAGTTTGTTTTAAGGCTTAAGAATGATTGTACAAATATATTTTATTTGCAATTAAAATGCGCATTCTCTTCAATCTTTAACCTTCAAGTTTGTGGAATTGTTAGGAAACGAATCTTACTAATTTGATTACTAAGCATAATTACATAAATCCTCACATACTATATAATTGTAAATATTCATCAAGATGGAAATAATTAAAGTCGTAACACAAGAAAAAGTAGCGGACATATTTCTATTTTATCTGCAAATAAAAGGTGCATTCTCTTCAAGCATTAACCTTCAAATTTCTGGAATTGTTTGGAAATTAATCTTATTAATATGATTGGTTATAAGCATAATTAAATAAATTCTCACATACTACATATTGTTAATATTCTTCCAGATGGAAATAAGTAAAGTTGTATCACAGGGAGAAGCATAGGGCATATTTGCAATTTTCTCATGAAATTGCATTATTTCCAAATCACAATACAGCTGTTTTTCGGAAAAGTAATTTATCGAATAAATACTTCATTTTATTATATATTTTCAACATGGGGGGCAGCAGTAATTTTACTGCCGGAAATTACATCTAGAGTCAAAAAGAGTTTAATAAATACGGCTTTAACACACGTTTTTCTGGTGGTCTGTAAATATAATTATTTAATCTTTTTTCTGAACACAGTTGAAAATATTAAAATTTTTATGGAATTCAGAACGTTGTGGTTTGATTGCATGGTCAATAAACCCCCCTAAAAGGCAAATAATAATTAGTTAGCATAGAAAATATTCACAAAACAGAAACTATGAATGGCTTCTGTGGACATACTACCCAAAAATTAGGTTAAATATCCGTTTTTATTTTTCACTTATTCCATCACTCTGGCATTTTTACTCATTGTTTCAAAATTTCAAATTTGTACTTTTAATATTTCAGAAGTTATTAAGATTTTTCTTTATTACCACAAATTGAATTTATAAGCGAATGAAGATTTCAAAGACTTTTCGCTGTGTTATGTTTTACCTCACTATCGCGTTTTTAAACTGTAAAGCATCTTTCTGCTAAATAAAGACTGTATTTCTTTCGTATTCATTTATCAATATATTCATGGGAGAAAAATGTCCATGCAATGCACTTGCAGTGACTTTAAAATATACAAGGCATAAACACGTATATCTAATTTTTATTTTTCACTATACATAACAGAAAAATATTACATTTAGATGTATTTTTAAAATAATGCACAATTTAGTATAATATATTTTAGTGAATATACATACTTATAGTGAAAAAAAATATTTATATTTGAAAAAATTGTAAACAATTCTAAATAAATGATTTTAAAAAAGTTCAAATTTCAACTAAAGAGGCAGATTACTTTCTTCTAGGTGATCTTATTTGAAAGTTAAGTAATAATGCCATCAAAATATTCCCAATAATACTGAAATATAAATTGTGGAAAAGTATTCATTTCCGTAGATTTCTCCCAAATTAACTTTTACTTCCGTTTAATTTAATTATAAATGGTGCATTACATTCCCATTTTATATGAAATATTTTATCACCACAAATAAACAAACATGATCTTTCGAAAGGTCCCAACAACACTTTCTTTTAAATGAAAGCATATGACCTACTTTTCAAACCAAATGTATCAATGTGTTTATTTGGAATAAATTTAAATAAGCTAAATCAACAATGACAGCATACCACATCATCATTAATTGCAAATTCTTATAAATTCTTTCCTTTACTGTATGCAACGGCGAAATATTAATTTCAAATCATCATCCTTATATTTTAAAATTCGTGCTCGCGCTGACCTTTACTGTAAATCATTTTCCAGCGCTTTGCCTTCAAAAGGTTTCCAAAATAGTATCGAGGAAAACTCAATTAGATATTCGCAAATCAAATCCACGGCGTGCTCTTTCAACTTGGTGATTATCCGGCCTGAAATTTATTCACAATCACAAGCTTGATGAATATCCAGTAAAAATTCATTACAAATTTCGTATGCCATTAGCGATGTTTGGCAGAGCAGCGGAAACTTTCCTCTCTTTTGACTGAACAAACTCCCATTAATTATTCACGTTGGCTTCGATCGGCAAAATTAATAATTTCCCATTAAAGAACGGAAACAAACATTTTCGTTTCTCCTACGAGTAGCCCCCCAAACATTATGGGCTAGCTACAAAGGCCTCTGCACTGACAGGCCTCATCCATATTTAAACACACGCAGCGCCGGCCTGCCGATCCATCGTGGAAATTAACTCCCCTGGTCAACAGCGAAGAGGCTTGCCAACAACAAAAATAAAGTAGGAAGGAGGAAGGGAAAAAAAAAATGCACGTGCCGAGATTTTGTAGCCGGACTCTGACAAATGGCAAAGATGGGTTACACCTGGATGGCCACCCCACACGATTGGCCATTAGGTCTGCGTTTAGCGACACTTCAGTTGGCCACTTGGTCAGCCAACCGTATCATGCGCGAGTACCAAATCACTTAACCCAGCTCTTAGGTTAGGATTCCCGTCGAGGTTGGCTGGAGACGGGTTTTGAGCAATAAAAACCATCGGCGGTTTCCTTCTTGAATTACATGGCATGGATGCTTTGGTATATACAGCTGAATGCTATTAGTTGTCAAACTGTCAATATGTTAACACAGCTTGCAGATTTCTTTTTAAAAAAATGAAATACAAAAAGTATGGAACAGATTGGTAAGATTTCAAAAGCATTCGCCACCCAAACGTATCATTTAAAAGACGAGTTAACAGTGACGCATTTATGAACGAATATATATATATTATAGAGGTCTTTCCATTTAAAATTTTTCTTGTTTCTTCTAGCATTTTTTTTATAAAGGTAATGATAAAATTTAAATATAAATCTAATGCATGAGGCTGGACGTTAAAACCACTATAATCATCTTTGAGGAATTCGTATTTCACCTCGCATGCAAATTATTGCAACTATTTCTGAGTATCTCCTGTTACTTAATGGTAGACTATTACTTGAGAATTTTAGATTTCAAAAAAATAAAAAATAAAGTTTTTAAAAGGCGTTTATCACCCTATTAAAACAAAGAAATTAGATTTTAAATCAAAATACTGTCATCTAAGAATAATTGTAGAATTATGAAATATTGATTAAAAGCTTAGCAGAAATTAAAAATATATACATAAATTATTATTGGATATAGAGAATTTAAAGGGCGTTTATAACCTTTTTAAAATGAAGAATTTTTTAAAATTCAAAATATTAAGCATCAAAGAATAATCGTAGAATAATTAAATATTGATTAAAAGCCTAGTAGAAATTAAAATAAAATACTTAAATTTGTATTGGATATCGAGAAATTTTCTTTCTGATGGTATACATTATATATAGAGTACCATACCATATTGATGCTAACGGCTGACACTTAATTTTTTTTTTATTTCTTTGAGAAAAGTTTGCTTTTATAAAATTTATTTTTTATTTCCATTTTTTTGTCTATAATATATTTTAGTAGCCACCTTCAGTAACTAGTTGTTGGCTTACTATATTAATAGTGTTGCGGAATTTCCGGGTTTGTTTGGATAGTGGAAGTTATATGGATGGAGAACGCTCAATCAGCAGGTGACAGTAGAAAATAAAACAACGACGTTTATTTACACGAAGACACACAGGACAGCACAAAGACGACAATTATATACAGCATAGAGACGACAATTATCTTCAGCCGAGACTTGCACACAACAAGACTCTACTGCAGACAGTAGCGCACGGCTTAGTTCAGCACTAGCTTGACTCCGTCGCTGTTCTGCTAATCTCTGGAAGACTCGTTCTTCACCGTCGATTCCGACTACTCTGGCAGCTGCAGACTGCCTTCTTTTATAGGTCTCTGGAGGCGGGGCTAGAAGCCTCTCAACCAATCAGGAACTTTCGTATCCCGGTTCCTACTGGACGGTCGGGAAAATTCTCGATGTGTCGGGTATAATCTATTTGAGGGCCAAAGTCACCAAATTCGTCGCTAAGTTGCCAAATGGTCGCCAAGTTTGTCGATAAGCTCTGGAACCTCCTACGCGACATCCGGACTCCGTCCAATACAGATGACTGTAAAACAGTCTTTCTGATGATGGAACCAACTATGCTGGGAATCAGCATCACAGATTCGTAACAATAGTATTAAATTAGTCTTGTCAACCAAATTTTAATAATATGCTTCTTATAACAACAAAATAAAATATAAATTTAAATTATACATGCATAATAAAAATTAATCATTTTAACTGATTAATTATGCTTAGCAAAATAGCCAAATTATTTGACAAAATTGTTCCATTTGTTAAGGCTACTTTGCCTGTCTGACGGAACTTTATTTGAAATATTTCTTAAACATTGAAGGCACTTGGGATAAGTGGCCATCGATGGGTCAGGATTTCTCATATGAAGAGAAAACTAATGTAAACATTCTATGATTTAGTTTGGAGACTATAAAGGCTTATCGGCTTAAAGAATTTGTAATGATGTAATGTTTCTGAGATTTCTCTAATAAATATAAGTCAGCCATCCGATTCTCCGACCCGCCACGAAGGCACACGGATTTAAACCATAAAAACTGAATGACCGGACCGCCGCAACAGCAACATTGGCGGGAACTGTGATTGAGTCCTAAGGGCCACCACCGGCCACGGTACAACCCTCCCCGAAGGAAGTACGTCCCGTCATCGATTGGAGGAGTCTCATAAATATGATAAATAGAAAAAAAGATATCGAAATTTTTTCGCCTTGGCAACTATTTTGCACTCAAAATACAGTGCCATATTGTCAATAAGATTCCTTGCAATAACATTTTCTTTCATATCATTCCAAAAACCATGATTTTTTTCAAAAATTTTCTATTGATAAAATTTCTAGCCTATTCTGTCTACCTATAACTCTGATATGCATTCATAAATTAAACCTCATTACACTTGAGCAATTTCCTTCTTTTTTTTTTTTTCTATTTTTCAGAAAAATTATCAGTATGGCATGAATAACAAAAATTCACAGCAAGTAACACATTTCCCTAATGCGTGAACTCCCTTCTTTGAGCAATAAATCAAAAACGACATGGATAATAAGGTAACACTAGATCTTTATCTTGATACCAATCTTTATGGTCACGCACATGAATACATAGAGATAAGAGCAAAACCCTCGAGGATTCGATGTAGGAGGAAATTTATTCGCAAACCCTTGATATAGTACCTATGTTTTGTTACGAACAAAACTATGGTTCTTTGCCGCTATGATTGTCACAATTTGTCATGTTATTCTAAAAAAGGTAACAATGATTGCACAAGTTTTTATACCATAATTTGTCACTTTTAGGACCTATGGTTTTTATTCTGATGTGTTGAACTTTTGATCCTTCATTCAACCCACGTAAATATAACGTGCAGTAAAGCGCAGTTTTTGTTGCTTTTTAATGACTCAATAAATTCGTAGAAAACCACTTGGAAAGAATTTCATTTTTTCATCGAACAGAAAAGTTTTGATAAATTCCGTGCAATTTTTTCAAGGCCGAGAAAACATATTTTAAGAATTATGTCTGTCTTTGAGCATGATAATTTGTCTGTCTGCCTTTGAACATGAAATATCTCATAGAAACTTTTTCGCATATTTCAATTAAAAAATGTTACCCCCTCCCTCCCCCAATCTTTCCAGGTATTAAAATGCTAAAAGCACGAGAGCCACAAATGTTCAATTTTCTGCATGTTTTTTTTTTTTTTTTTGTAAATTGTAGTGTAATGAATAAAAGCATTTCTGTTTTTGAACACGATAATTTAAACAGCGGGAATTATCTCCTCGAAACTTTCCCATATATTTCCTAATAAAAATGTTATAACTTCCCTCCCCCCAATCTGCCCATGTATTAAAATGGTAAAGGCACGAGAGCCACGAATGCTCAAATTTCTGCGTTTTTCTTTTTGGTGAATCGTACTATAATGAATAAAAGCAAGTCTACATTTTTCAGACATTTTCATCGATTGATTAAAAATTAATCTGACACTAAACACCAATTTTATAGAAACAATATTACATAATTAGTTTCATTTTCCAAAGAAAGTAATGTTATTTTAAATTATTACATTTGCAAGTTATTGAAAATATTGATCTTGTTTTATTTTCTTAAAAATTTCAACTTTCTGATGGACACTACTATAAGAAACAGAAAATACTCAATAATGGTATCTGTCAACATTTCGAATACATTTTTTCAAAAAATATTATATAATAGTTATAATTCTTGAATTATTGTAGATAACTTTAAAATATATATTACCTAATTCCTGAAATAAGAAGTAAGCTGTATTTCCATCAAATTTTGAAATATCGGATTTGGACTGATAAATAATATGAAATTATCTTTATTTTTGCATTGTGAAACATTAAAAACACCGTAAAGTCTTTCTAAATTATTTAAATGCGCATTCTGTGGTTCAGTAATTGCAGAACATATTGAGAAATTTTTATAAAAAATTTGAACAAAATATAAGCATTGGATTTAATTTATGAGGTATTTCATAAACAGATTTTACTCAAATTTATAATTTGAAAAATTAACATTTTAAAATGAAAATAGCATCGAGATATGAATTAAGCAATTATAAGAATCAATTTAACTTCCCAAAGAATGGATACAAAAACACAATTGGATGCAAAATAAAATAGAAATAGAAAATATTGGACATGAAAATATATGACATTTTTACCAAACATCGCCTAATAACATAAAATCTTAATACCGCGCAGGTACATTTCAAAATACCAGTGTTATTTTTACAATAACAACAAATAAGTCTATGACTAATCTCTTGAAATATAAAATTTTTCTTCCAATATACATCTTCTTATAGATTTCCAATGCAATGTAATACACATGTAATAAATTATATATTACATAGATGTTTGATCAGTTATGTTTTTTAAAATATAAAATAGCAGTTTTAAAATAAAAAAAGCTACAAAATAAAGATTATTTATAAAATATGGTAATTAAGTTGTTCACTTTATTCTACATTTGTTGTAGAGACGTTTGGGAAGGTTTGAAAACTTAAATTTAATCAGTAATTTTCTGGGACATGTGTATTTAAAGAAAAAGCATAATTTTAACAAATTATAAAACACAAAGATAAGATAAACCCCTTTTGATCACAGAAGCAAACATGTAAGTTATTCTTATTGTAAACGTCTTAGGGAATTCAGATACAAATGCAAATAATTTATTCAACGTAAATTGGTATGGTTATGGAAAATATGCCGGAAAAAAATGCGTAAAGATTAGAAATTTCTTAAAACCAAAAAAATTTTCTGCCACAAAGTATTATCAGATAATTTAAAATTGTAAATTGGTCCAAAGTTGTTCCACATCACCTTAGAGGTTTAGTTACTCGATACTTAAAATTCCAAAATAAGTTTTAGAATTTTTTTTTTGAGTGTATGAGCGTGCGTGTTTCAAAATACTTTTTTAAATGTTCGTTCTTCAAAACGTAATAAAATTCCAACATTTTATCCTTGTTAATCATTCACAACAGATTATTTACCCATAAGGCCCTGAATAAGAGTGTTACGAAATTCAATTTCAACGAGAACATAATTTCCATGTGCATATTTAATAAACCAAAGGAAAAATTTCGAAAACTCACGGTCCTTGTGGAATTTGTGAGGAAAATATGTTCTTTGTTTCCATTCGGGCGATAGTGAGCTAAGTCTGCATCGGCAAGGCTGATTCTGGTTACGGAAATCTTACACAAACATTACTATAAAATTCTTCAGTAAAATAACAAAAGAATAATGCGCCATGGTCACAAAAAAAGAACAAATAAACACGGTCCTGAGAGACGTTCGACTTCGGTCATGGGGAATCGAAGAAAATAATGCATTGACTTTGGAATCCTTTCAAGCTGGCAAGTCCCGAGATGATTGAGATCATGAAAAGTTTTCGAGTTGCATACGGAAGTTCGTGCCAGGGGAAAGGACAGCGTCCCCATTGTTTACGTGTCCCGTGGGGACGTCCCACCAAGGCGTACAGATGGATTTTGGTATGACCTATGAAAAATCGATGATAACTTTGTATCTTTTGTGTGTGTTTGCTATTGTGATTCGATGGAAGAATTTAAAAGAAATACTTGATATTTTTTTTAACTTTTCTATATAGACTTTATAGATGTCCTCAAACGTTGGTAGATATTTTTTCTTCTGGTATGAAGTAATCTTATGGTTTTTTAATTATTCACAGTTCTTTTTTATTACTATCTCGAATATGTACTATAGAGAAAGTATCGTAATTGCCAAAAAATTCGAAATCGAGATTTTGGGGAGATTTGGCTATATAGGTTTTTAGACCTCCCGGATTTTAAAAAACACATTTATGGAAAATGTCCTTCTGTCTGTCTGTGGCAAACGCAATTGAAAAACAGTTGAAATTTTATATACGATCTTTACACCAAATTTGTAGGTTTATACCAAATTTTGAACATAATCTTTTCTGAGCAAGTATGTCTGCCCAGCTGTTCGAATATAAGTAAACACGATAACTGCCAAGGAATGAGAGATGGCAAGAAAAAGTTCGGTAGATATATTTACATCTATAGTTTAGACATCTGTCAAATTTTGAGCCAAAACCAACAACAAAGTGACAGTTGTTCTGTACTTTCAAAAACATGTAAACGCAATGACTTAAATATATATCAAATAAGGAATGGGATTTGTCACTGCAAATGCAGTTCTGCGCCAAATTAATAGATTTTTTTTCAATAGATTGAGAAACATCTTGTAATGTCTTGATCTAGACTGATCAAATAACAAAGCAGAATTTCCAGACAATTCTTCATTTTACAACCCTATATTACAAAAGAACAACTTGTTCTAATCTTGGTTAAATACATAGTTATTTACACTTGTAGTAGGAGACACAACAGTCGAAGTCGAAGTCGAAGGTTTATCTTGAAACTCAATTATCTATCATTACGGAGAAACAACACCACAGGGAACTAACAGGTTGTTAGTCAACACGACCACTCCAGGGGTAGTTCTCGGACTCCGAACTCGTAGTCCAACAGTCTGCCTGCAATTCGTTTATTCTCCTCTCCCCTAAAAAAATCTCCACACTTTATTTCGGCGACAATCTCCACCTCTTAATTTACATTGGTTATTTGAGCTCTCTTTCAGCCAATCGGGGTTTAGCAATATGCTCACTCAGCTGCGCCAGTCGGTCGTGGAAAGGTTCTTTTAGTAATGCACCTTTCATAACTGACTATTCTGGAACACGGAGTTATCATAGTCCTTTCACAATGAGAAACATTTAGCATCCAGATGTTTGGACACCCCTTTCTCTTTGAAGGTACTATCAATATCTCTGAGACGAGGAATTCCCACACGTGGTCTTTCATTGTAGTTGCTAATGAACAAATGCGAAACCACCCAGGTGAAAAGATCCACCATCTGGCTATCTCGAGGAGTTTAGTAATTAACAGCGACGACACAGCTGGCTGTAAATGTCTTATCAGTACTGGGAAACGGGAAATGTTACAACCTGTCCAAAGCAAAAATTCGATTTTTGGATACTATTAACTGCATGTCAGGGATTAATCGCCATATAACACACCAAGGATGATACGATAGAGTCAGTAAAAATGCTAAATTCACGACAAAAATATTTCGTAACTATTGTAAGCCAGTGCCAGCAAATGTGTCCTCTTGTCATGACTAGTTTATTAGGGAATGTGCGAGAACGTTTGAGGGAGCCCACACCCGTTGGTTACTCTACAAAAGATAGAATCATTCATTATTATTCTAGGACGGGAAAACAAAGACTGCTTACCATCAAAGCATGAAAACCGGTATTCTATAGAACATCTAAGCATCTTATATAATACAAAATTTCGCTGGAAATTTATGAAACGATTAAGCATTTTACACATCTCGTATTTATTCTATCGAATATGTAACTGGAAAATACATCCCCCATGTAAGAAAAGTTATTTTATCCTTAATATGACTCTGATCTATAATTTTGATGCAAATATCATATAAATTTTATACAACTACGTTCTCACGTTTCTTAAATTACAGAGTTCGAATACTTGCAAATAGACTATAAAAACAAACAAGCAGCTCCACGAGCAATTCGGTCTAAAATTCGAAACTTACAATGAATTAGTTCTTCTGTTTATTCATTGTGCTAAAATATGTTGTTGAATTCCGTGTATTACATAGTTATTTTGCTCACATGCCCACAGACGGACGATTAGACTTCTTTTTCAAGGATTTTTTTCAAAGATTTGTCCGATTTCTAGAATTTTGCCTAAAATTCTCTTTACCAAATTTATCTTTCTTAAATAATAATAATATATAATAATATACAATATTTATCTTTCTTAATAATATATAATATATTATAATAATATAATAACATGTTCTAATTCTTTATAATTTGTTTTTAAATAAACGTGTTCTCATAAAAGAGTAAGGATCTTTCTTAGGACAAAGGAAGATAAAGAATGTGTAGCTTCAACGAAAGGTAAATAAAGAATTTCAGGGTTCTAGCACAAATGTATTGATTTTATTCTCTGTATTCGATGAAGTCAAAATTTTCATATATTTTTTAAACCCCAAAAACAAAATTCTTAGAATTTGCATCCGAAAGAAATTAACACTTTTAAAATATGTCATTTTTAAAATTCATAGGCATTCTAATTTAAACCTTATTTTGTGAAGTTTTGATTTATATAAAAATAAGCTTCATTTTACTGTAGGATAAAAACAATTGAATATTTATTGACGCATAAAATATTTTACACTACAGACACGCTAACACTATTATATAGATACAAAACAGATAATATGTTAGGAGGTCCAAAAAACCAGTTTCAAGAATTTATGTAGGTTTTATTTATTCATTTTTTACACATCATGGTAATCTATGTTGTGAACTGTCCTTGAAAAATCACGTCTTACTTAGAACCGATCGCGTGCAGTATTTTATTTGGCCTCAGGCACCTGTGAACCTTCCCGAGACCTTGTTCCGGCTGACGATTTGTGGATGAGACTCACAGCTTATTAATCATAATAATTTTACAAGGATCTACCAAGTCAATTAGTTTAAACATCTACTAAGTCTTCCCACCAATGCTTAAGTTCTAAACGTTTCTCTTCATGATTTTTTTTTTTTTACGCTTGATTTGAACTGTTTTATTTAGAAGAAATCTTTAATGAAACCGCTAATCTAATAATAAAGCGCGCGTTCACAGGATTGTTCAAAGAATAGTGTAGACTGAATTCGGTGTATTAGGTTTCCAAAATGATTATTATTTCAACATATTCTGATGAACTATTCATCTTTTCTAGAAAATATAATTTTCTTTTTCCAAATAAATTATTTATTAAGGCTTCTTTATTTTCATAAATGCAAATCTTAACAACCATTTTAAAAGAATAAATTTATAATTCAAAGGAAATAATTATTAACAGCTAGAAAATTTCAAAGACCAAACGATAACGTTTAATTTTATTTCAACGCAATTTCCAATTGTTCCATTTTTCATTTTATTTGAATATGATAATAATATGATTGAAAATATATATGATATATATTTCATATGAAATTATAAGGTATCATCTAGATTGCAAGAAATTAATCATTTTTAAATCGCAGGATTATAACTCTGTGATACTGCAGTAATAAAGATCAGTCACGTTTTGGAGTAGTCACGACTTTCTTTTTCAAGGATAAAACTCGATTTTGCATTTACACATCAAATAATAATCTTTGATGAAATTTAGTTTACAACTGATTTGCAAAGTAGATAATTATGAAACATTGTGTTTTTTGAATATTTTGTACATAATGTACGTCTCTGTTTTTAAATTGAGTGAAAAATATTTATTTTTGAATTTCCTCAAATCAACATCTATTACTGCGTTCTCTTCTTTTGATTATTTTAGATTGCTTTTGTTATTTTGTTTCCAATGAATATGAGATTTAATCTTTTTTTTTTTCAGTTGGATTTCATTTTGAACTGTTGTTAAATAATGATTTATTTTTGAGTTCAGATGAATTTTCTAATTTCCGATATATTTTTTAATAATCATTTAATCTTATTTTAATTATCAACTTTTAACAAATATTTTTTATTGTTTTAAATGCATTACTTATTCAATTAGAGTAAACCCAAATATGCAATAAATAATATTTCCACGAAAGAAATATTGATATTCCTTTTCATGAAATCAATGTACAATTGGAGTCCAGATCATGGAAATGATGCACAAAATAATATGTTTGATATGTATTAATTTTTTTTTTTAGCGCTAAGCAATTTCTCTTTTTACAAAAATCATAATTTTTTTTCATATTAATTTTAGACTGCATAATTGCACTTCACATGAATAATTTTTAAATGATTTTTAGATTTCAGTCGTTTTTGTCTGTTAATAATTCTTAATATTAGATGCATATTTTTTTCAAAGTATGCCCAATTTTATACTTTATATTTACTCAAAATACCTTTACTTTTAAAATAAATTCTTTACAATAAAACTAATATTCATTTATTTTATTCCTTTAATTTAGCATTAAACATCATGATGCATTCAATGGTGATATAAGGATAAACCTTTCCCAGTGCTGGAGTTTATTTATGTATTCAATCCCGGATTGCTATCATTGGATTGGAAATTAATAATTTCAGCTGCGACATAGCATCACTTCTTCACTCTACAAACATGACTTTAAAAATTGATATAAGGACGCTAAAATTTTGTTTCCATTGTGTTCTCCAAGACTGTCTTTTGGGGTATTTATAAAGGGTATCCCAAAAGTAACGCAAGATTTGAATTTGCCACCATTCGAGAAGTTAAGTGTTGGTAATCTCATTAAAATAACTATTTGACAGTTGATAGTTTAAGGTTAATAAAAAAATGGAATGTTACGAAACAGAATAACGTGTTTTCAGTGTTAATCAATATTTCAAAAGTAATGAAAGTCTGAAGGCCATAGTTCGAAAATTGGTCCCATATATCGTGTGATTTAACACCATTTGGAATTATTTTCATGGGGTTATTTGAAGTCAAAAGTCTATGCCAACAAGCTCACAAGCACGCGTGCATTGAAGGAGGACATTCAAAGTTGCATCAATAAAATTCAGCCACGTTTATGCAAAATGGTCATGGAAAATTTCGACAAAAGACAGCGTAAGTGCCAACAAGGTTATGGGGACCATTTCCCCTATGTGTTATTCCATACGTAACCCGATTCTGTGTAATTTACAATTCACAGAAAAAACTTTTTTTTTTCAAATTTTGCATTAACACGTTGTTCTTTCGTGTAACTCTTCATTTTTACTAACCTTAAACTACTAGCTGCCACATGTTTATAATAGGGTTGCCAGCACGAGTGGTGAAAAATTCAAATCTTGAGTTAATTTTTGGACACTTTACTTTCCTCATTTCCTTCTCCTTACACATTTCATGCATGAACAATAAAATACATGATGATAGTCTATGCTGAGAGCTAAGTCAATCAATGTGGAATTCAGTGAAAATAATCGCTAATATATTGCTAAAAAAGGAAATACCATTAAAGATCAATCCTTTCACAATAATGGATATCCTCTAAATTCCTCAAGTTCTGTACAATCATTGGCAGAACACAGAAACGAACGAAGAAAACTCGGTGAGATCCATTTTAGCATCATTAAAAGGTACATCATCCACCAGCTGACAACCATCAAATCTCTATCTTATCCCTCTTACAGTAGCAACTTGACCCACATGTACAGGGCAATAAAGATGGAAGATCTGATTGTCTGATGCATGATTCTCTAATTCCGGATAATTTTCTCTCCTTTCTGTCACGAAATTTACGCGAGGCACTACTATTTACCGATAGTTTTATTGATAAGAATGGCAACAGGGTAGTCACGATTGCTGCAAACCGACTTCTTAATTTGTAAGCTTCAGCAGTGGTAACGGTTGTTCAAGTCTCTTTGTGTGTGTGGCATCTTTTGTCAAAGGAATTCTTAAGCCCTATTAATGTAATCCAAAAGGTATATTCAGCGCTATTAATATTATTTAAATTTATTTAAATTATAGACGATATTATTGATATTATCTTTTAAAATGTATGCAAGAAAGGGAGGAATTATTCCCCGATTATTAAGTGCATCTTATATGCTGTAATTTAAGTAATGGTGTGCGATTTTTACTTTGAGAAAGTTGTACTTATATGCAATAAATGAGTCGTATCTACAGCGTGTTACTCAAATTTGCATATAAATAAAGCCATTAGAAAATGATGATAAACTTCTCATAGGTTTTTTTTTCTTTTATTTCATGCATTTTCAATGCCTTTTTTCTTTCGTACAATTAGATATACAATATTATATTCAGAGATGTACTCAGGCTGCTACAAGAAAGATTATTGCTGCCAAATTTTGATAAAGTAGCGTTCTGATGGATCTTGTCCTAGCTCAGACTGGAAGGTCATGAATATGATAAAAGATTTCATCAAATAATCGGCTTACATGGGACGGTGTAGCTCATTAAATCTGTTGGAAAAGAGGCTACAGCTTATATGTCGTGGAAATTTCATTAAGGGATTATTGGTTCTGTCATCAGTTTCTTTATCTGATGAAGACAAAAATTTACAAATTATTTACCACGTCGTTCTTTTCAAGCTTCAAAACGTTATGTTAAATTTATTACTAACTATAAAAGTGGGAAATTGCATATGAACAAATGTTGTATAGAATTTTGATTAGACTTGACTTGTCCAAGTCAACTTACTGATATCCAAGATGGATGATTATATCCCATTTCGAAACATGTTTATTCTAAAAGGAAATTTAACTCTACTTAAAGAAATAAATTTATAATAACTACATTTTTATGAGAAACAAAATATTGAAAGAATTATTTTCTTTGCTCAATGACATTTGTTATGTTTAGAAATTAGTCAATGGCAGGTTTTGGGTATCGGCAGAATGAATCGACCACCATTATAGAATTAAAAAACGATGCATCTGTCTCATTACTCATTATGGTAGAAAATGGTTTTGAAATCATATTTTAATCGAATCGAACTTCATATTGACACAAAATGTAGGGAATTAAAAGATTTTGAATATAATTTATCTAAAATTGAAGTGAAAAAATGTTGCTGAATTTCTAGAAACAAAGTTATAAATAATTTACAGGGAAAATTCTATAAAATAGTGCTATTGAAAAAAAATTACTTCATACATTTTGCTTCCAGATATATAAAAACGAAAAATAGGAGTAACGAAAATATTTTTTATTACCAATACGTCTTCTACGCGACCTTTAAGACAAATTGTGACTGAAAGTTAAGAAACCCTGCAATTGAAATTATTTCAAGAATTTTAAATTAATGACTGTAACTTTAAAAAAAGATACTGTTTCTAAAGATTTTTTTTTATCTAAATCTAATCTAACAGGAACTATATTTTTGACTTCTTCTTCTATTACATTGTAATTTTTTAATAATAATGGAAATAAATAATTATATTTAAAAATATGCAATGAATATAGTAATAGTTACATTTCTTGTTTACTGATTCCAGACCCTCAAATCAAACATTTAAAAACAACTTCTACTAATAGATCCTTCTATTTCTAATTTATTCTTTTATAATAAAAACAAAATAATTATAAATAAGAATTATTGATAATAAAGCTAATTGATGTTGCTGTATTTTTTTTTCTCCTTCATGATTTCATATTGGTTGAAATTTAGAATTCTGTAGGGGGAAATGAAATACAAGGCTGGAAATTCACCATCATATAAATATAGATTTTACAATATCATAATTATTCATTTTTTCTCACAAATAAGTTTCTGTAGCATGCAAACTATGTAAAAATTACTTAATGATAAATTACTTAGAAAAGTTATTGAAAATTAATGAATAACTGAGATTTATTAAATATCAGCAACTGTTATCATTTTCTTTCCTCCTTTAAGTTTAATAACTTGTTATATTAATTTCTTCCTTTACTTTTATAATCTGCAAATATTATTGGAGGCAACTACGTTGAAGAGCCGAGTTTTTAAGAAAATAGGAAATTTATATTATTTATAAAGCTTGAACAGCTTTCTTTATAAAACTGTTTGAATTTTGTTTCAATTTCGCTTTTTTGGGAAATAACACTGATTTTTTATATTCAAATTTATATACGTTTTAATGCTATTTTACATCTTCAAAAGCTATTTTCGCAAGTTTTTATCTTTAGCAGAATTTTCTTACGAAAATATTTCACAAATTAAAATTCAATGAATATTTTTTGTTCTAATCTGGCGAAATAATTGTTCAATATGCTCTGCGGTTCCTGAACTAGAGAAAAAATAATGCATTTGGTATAATTTTTCTGATATTTCATAATTTGAACATGTTATTTATCAATTGAACCATAATATTTAAATAAAGCTTTTTTTTTTGTTCAAGGACTATGTTATATCTTTCCTAAGCTATATGTACAATTTTAAACAAATCATTTCATGAAACATGAAACTGGAAGACTTTTGCTTTATACCTTATTTTAACCAAAGAAACCCTTTTTTCCAATTAAAAATCACTTGTCATTTAACTGGTATGCTATAATTTCATAGATGAATTTTCAGTCTTTTTCGTACAATTCGAAAACATAACTATTTTTGGACGTTTTTCCCAAACATAGTCACATATCTTCGAAAATCGTTTCAAGCTATTTTAAATATAATGAAATAAACATTTCACTGAACAATTAATCAGATTGATTTATTGAAATGCAATTTAAAAGTATTTCTGTATAGTTTTAAAAGTAGGTTTTTCAATTTTTACATTAAATATTCCAAAAAATCTTTAATTTGAAATTAATATAAGCTCTAAATTATTAAAATCTCATTTAAAATTACAACATTAATTAGCAAATCTATTGCAAATGTAATAAAAGAAACGGTAAATCATTTCATTAAAGCTATTGGCACAAAACAGAGGACGAGTTAATCACTTATTATAATTCCCTTTAGCTGCATTTGTTTGCCTTCCACATTAAAATGAAATTCATCGCTTAAAGAAATATGGCTCGCTTCCATTCCTCACATCAAAAGAATCTACTCTTCAAATTAACCACCAGGGTGCGCTTTTACGTACTCCGTCAAACGGAATTAATAGCGCCCCTTTCCTTTTGCGTAATGGTATTTATAAAACACATAATTCAGTGAAAACGCTGGTAACGTATTCATAAGAGCTCCGCGGCGCGCTGCGGTATTAATTATTCAAGGGTTTTAATGGAATTAATTGCAGTCCAGCTGGTAAATTCATCCGCATCGGTGCTGCAAGGGCGAAATAGAAAGCCCCAACAAAAGAAAAGTAATTTACTGTTACCTTTTTCACACTTGGCAAGTCGAGCGTACGCTCTTCATTTTCTAGCCGGAGTGAATTGCGGCAGATAATCGCGGCATTTTGGGAAGGATTATAGAGTTTCCAGGCAGACCATGCTCAATTGCGGTTGCTGATTTGCCATTAATTTTCTGCTTTCACACTAGGACGGTTTTTCGGGTGTGTCTTGCCCACCGAAATTCCCAGTGGTACTCGATACAGTTATTTTTTCCCCATTTCCTCTTGTCGAGGACAAATTAAAGAGCTCAAGTATGTGCGGCTGGAATGGGGAAATAAGAACTGGACACGAGATTTGACAATTAACAATGGTCTCCTTTAAGGGAAAGATTTGTGTGCGTATAATGGGAGTTTTATTTCGTCATTTGCATATTTTGGATGAATAACCTTTAAAGTAAAGTTCAATGGTACAGTTTTACGGAATTGGGAATATAAAAATATGCCATTTTTGAAAGATTCCGAAAATAGAATATTTCTTTTTTTTAAAAAAGAAGATAATCAAAATATATACTTTTGTATCGTTTCTTTTCTTTTCGTCATAGTTCACTCCTGAACTCAGAACTTATAGGGTTCTAGCGTTGAGTGGGTACACTTAGTAAAATTTATTGCAAAAAAAAAAAATGTTATGAATGCAACAATACCAACAAATACATTCTGGTTTTGGTAAGGCACATGGAATAACTTAATAATGAAATCAAGTCCCGTGACCTCAAAATACCATTAAAGCGATTGTTATAGTAATTTGTATTGTAAACAAGCATTGTATTTCACAGTTCTGTAATTGGTTTGATTATTTTAAGCAATTTTCCCAGATAATAAAAGACATTTTCCATTTAGCATAAAAAATAGTGAAAAAATTAAGCAATTAAATGTGTGGCAAAAATATATTGAATTTCATGATATAAAAAAATTATATTGTTGCAAATGATGAAGGCGATTTTTTTTAATTGTCGAAGTAAAGGAAACCCGAACGATAACTAAATTAGTACTATTAAAAGGATAAATTTCTGTATTTTAAAATGACATAATAATAGTTTTGGAAGATATCGAGGAAGAGCTGCCGAATTAATTTTTTAAAAAAATGCAGGAACTTTGTGCGCAGTGACTTTTACCAAAGTATTTTCATGGTAAATACGTAGCTCTAGGTCAAACGATATGGTCTGCAGAGCGTTAACATACGCATACAAACAGACGTACGCATACACATATTAATAGTAGAGAGAAAACTTACATGCAGGTTTTTTTGTTGTTTTTTTTGTCCTAGCTTGAAGCATCAGTTTTCCCCATTTCTATACAAAAATACATAATTCTTATCTAAGGAAATATCCTCCGAGAGATTATAGTAAATATATTCAAGTAAATATGTTTATAATTTACAAACCTTTTATGTTCTTTTTATGTATTTATTCCCGAAAGCAGTTTCTTACACTAATTTTAATGTTAGAAAATTGCAACCATTTTATATCTCTCCTACTGATATATTATATCAGTTTTAATTTTACATACTTACGTATGCATTATTTGACTTCAATTTCTTAGAAAGCGCATGTTTATTAAATGCCGAAGAAAAACATTAAAGCTAGATCTGCTCATTTATCCGTAGCATTAATGGATTTCGCGAAAACTGTTTATAAGGATTAACTATTCAAAACTATTACCTTCAATAATCACTAATACGCATTAAAAATATTAAATATTTAATGTATTTCATGTAAAAGCATATTATTTGGAATATATTTGTAATCTTTCTCTTTCTAGCCTTCCAATGATTTTAACTCCGTTACTCTGAATTATTTATCACATTTATATTATGCATCGATTTTTAAAAAATCTGAGATACGAAGACTATGTTATTGGTTAAATATTCATATATGGAATCGAATTCATATTTAAATTCGTAGATATGTTAAATTTTATATTGCATTCAGATTGTAACATCAAATATGAATGCAATATAGGAAAAGGAAAATTTCATATTGCATTATAAAATTGTCGCTTTTAAAGAGATTTTTTTTATTATTATTCTTTTGATTAATAAAAAATAGATTTAAGTTTCAATAGGTAGTCTTTTTTTGGCAAAATAAATGTTATCAGAATTCTTTTTTTTTTTATATATTGCTTATTATTTTTTCTAGCTTTTTTTTCCACTTTTTTGCTTGTTTTTCATTTCTGCCATGAACATATACTTTCGGGAAATAAATAAACAGTAATCATAATCGAGCGGCAAAAGAATGTAAGAAACTCAAGGCACGTAATTGAACGGAAAAATAAGGAGGCAACACAACAAAATTCCGCCCATCCCTTCCCTTCCTACGGCTCTTACAATACTTGAAATTCATCTTTAAAAACAAACACGATCTGGAGATTTATTGGAGTAATACAAGAAAATGGTAGAAAGTGAAATGCCTGTTTGAAAGAAAATATTTCTTCTTTTTCGTAATCAATAGACTCGGGTTCTTTGATATTTCATTGGCCTCCAGCAGTTTTTCTTTCAAGAAAATACTGAAATTGTAAGATGATTTTTAAAGAGCAGTTCAGCTTACTCGTAATGCATAAATACAAAATTTAGAGATCCAACTTAAAAACTCTAAATATCCTAAGTCATTAATCTGGGTCTCCAATTGTCATTTGAAAAATGTATATAAGAAAAATCTCAAAATAAAATCTTCTCAAATAAAGTCAAATGAAGATAACGAAATAACTACTTTTTACTCAAATGGGGATGTTTTAACCCTTTATTTACCGAATTACGTTACCATCAAGTTTTCAAATTTATTTTTGAACCATTAGTTAAGTTTTGGTACAGAATAAACGAAGGGAAAAAAATACTTTTTAATTAATTAAATTAATTATAAAAGATTTTTATTGTTATTGTTAGATGATATATATTGATTTCTATTGGAGAAACATTCCATGTGTTCTTGAAATACTGTTAGAAAAAATAGTCATATTGTGTAGATATCAACCTCGTTTAAACAGCACTTTAAAGCACCGTCGGTAAATAAAGGGCAAAAATAGTTTGTAAATATAAAAAATAAACATTTCAAATAAAAGAAACTTTATATTTTTCTTCGCCCGTTTTCACTTATTTGGGTATTTGATTATCCAGATTAGGGAGTGTCTTATTTATCTATATAATTACAGTTTCGTCTGAGTGCAATTATTTCACTAAAGGTAAAACTAGTTTCTATGACTAATTTTATATTTGTTAAGAACTCACTGACAAACTGTTTATAAGAAATCTGCTATGTAATTAATTTCTTGGATGTATTTTTAAATTTTAATGTACTTTCACGGATGACAATGCTAGTGATATGTATATATATGCATTTCTATATAAAAAAGTCTCTTAAAGCTGTTGCCAATGAGCATTTCGATAAAACCTTTTGTTTAAAGTCAACTATGTATATTTAAACAAAAATATTTGCCTTTTAAAACTTCATTGCCGTGATTTATACTTGATTCGAACCATCTATCTAATTAGATGCCCTCTCATTGCTATCTATTGATTGCAGTATCCAAATAAATAAGTGTGAATAAATTAGATTGTAGGTGTGAATCACATACGAATCACACGACAGACAACACGTTAACTCTTTCACTACAAAACCGGCCGAACCAGCCCAAAATCCTATACTAATGAACTGTTTGAGGGTCGGCTTCCTTTTCAAACGAAGAATTCAAGATGTTAAGAAAATAGTGTGAACGTGTTTTGCACCCTTCAACCTTTGTTTGAAAAAGAAAGCTTTCCGAAAAGGACCCATTAGTACTTAGGAATATAGGCCGGGTTGGGCGAGTTAGTAATTACAGGGTTAAAAATGTTTCCTGCGAGAATTTTATTAATTTAAATATTTATAAATTCCATTTTATTTTAAGTAAAATATAAACTGTGGTATTACTTGAAAACACAAGTTTTGCGAAAAATTATCGAAATTTATGACATTAACCGTTAATGATAGAGATAGCCTTATGTAGAAATATGAATAAGAAATCTCATGCTTCACATTTCATTTAGCTCTGTACAATGCATAAATCTGAGTACTGGTGAGATAATCTACAACAGTCATCAAATGCTAAAGGTTCATTTATGATATGCCACGTATACTTTTAGTATAAATTAATCCACCATGAAATCAAGTTAAAAAAAAAGGATAAAAACTATCTCTAATGTACCCTTTTACATTTCAATCCCAAAGTCATATCCCCCCCACCCCACCCTTCCAAAAAAATTAATTTTCCACCGTCAATAGTTCTTTTTTTTATATACCTTACATAAAAAGAAGCTATAAAAAAGAATATTTCCGCATTTTTCATCAAAAATTTTCCGCACAATCTGAATCTCGGAGGAACGACTGATATAATTTTATTTTAATAACCATTCCTATGCAACTTCCGGGGCGGAGAAGAAAAAATTTAATTTGTAAAGTAAATACATTTCTTTAAATGCGGCCCGGTTTAATTTATTGTCATGCGGCAAAGTGGAGAATATCCGTCCATGCGGAAGTGGAAGGATTTCGTGATTCAGTCCCCTGACACGTGGATACCCAGAAATAAGACATTCCGATGATCGTCGCTAGAAAAATATTCCAAAATACTCGGGAAAATTTGATGTATTCCACCAGCATTGGCTTTACATACGCGGCCAACGAGGAAAAATTTACAGTTCTTCTTGCCTTGCCTATTTCTCTCACGATATTTAAGGGGCTGTTCACAAATTTAATCTTCGGCCAGGATAAATTGAATATATTAAACATCCGAGTTCGAGTTCAGTTATGTATATATAATTTCGAATCGTCTTCAATCATCATTTGACTGTCGAGAAAAAGACTTTCAAACTTCGAGATTTTTCCGAAGATAAAATCGTCGATGTCCAAAGGCCAGGAATCACCATTCCGATGTTTTAGATCACAAAGACAAATCTTAATTCTCTTTCTATTATTTATTTTTAAATTTGAATTTTCAAACCGGATCTCTAGCAGAAAATTAGACAAAAGAACTGAATAAGTTATTTAAAACTTTTTGTGGATTTCAGACCTCTTCCCACTGTCCAATTCATTCAGATCGAAGATTTCTCACTATGCTTTTCTTCTACACTATGCTATGTCAAAATCATTTAACAAGTTTACCCATTTAGTTTTTATTTTTGTGTAATGACGCTCATTTATATATATATGGACTCATATATAACACACACACACACACACACACACACACACACACACACACACACACACACACACACACACACACACACACACACACACAAAGAGGCTTGGCGACTGACAACCTACGCTTGATGGATTAAGCCCATGATTTGCTACAGATTTGAAGCAAGGCCATATGCCAAATTTCAATAAATCTCTTCTTATGACTTTGAATTATATTCTTCATATACTTCTTCATTATTATTGATAAACTAATAGACACCCAATTCACTGAAGAAATAAAAATTTGACACAGAATTGTTGTTGTCACGATAAGACACGATTTTATCTACATTGGTCGAATATTTAAAAGTATACTTCGTTGAAATCTTCAAATCGGTACCCCTTTCTAAAACTGAGGGATGTCTAGTCATATGTGCTCAAAAAGCACCGTAGCTGTGAAGGCAAGTAAAGCGATGAAATGAAGAGGCATTCAAATGAAATAGCGATATTTATTGGTATACATTAGTTAAATGGCATTAGTTGATGATAGTTAGAGTCATGCCAAAAAGTGATATAAACATTCCATTTTAAAGCAATATTGGGTCTATGCCTAGAGAGACCTCATAATTTTAAACACGGTCAGATGACGAGGATAACACCTGTGCTGGCAATTCCCTCTCTAAACTTTCGCACCATATCAGTAGCAAGACATGTGGCCTTGACGGATTTAACGTGCACCAGACCCATTTACATGACGGTTCTTCATTGGAATCGGGTCTCGAGCCTCGAACCCTCCTGTCCTGTAGACGAGGCCTTATTACCAGTCCACCGCGACCCTACAGACGTCCAAAAAAACAGGATGCTATCAAGGTAAGCAGTGCAGTGAAATCAATAGCAGCAATAAATGTAATTGGTGTGCATATTTGGCATCAATTGGCGATAAGAAGTGTCGATTAATAGATTTCAATGATAATCAAATTTTGATGTACGAACTTATTGCACTTTAATTGATGATTTTCCTAGTTTTTTTTTTTTCTGTACAACAGGCTGAATTCATTATGCAGCAAATTCCATTCATCAAGTTTGTTCCATACGAATTATCACAGAATTGAGTATATTCACAAAAATACAGAAACAATTTCAGAAGTGATTTTTTAATGAAGAAGGTCTTTTAAAATTTTGACATCTAATTGATTTATTTTCACAATTGTTGCATTTCCTCTTTCTATACTTTGTAAAATTGCAAAAAAAAATTTGCTCCCATCCGCCAAATCAGAATGTGCTCTACTGAAGCTTTGATCACTAAAAACTCTTTTATTCGTTATAAGTTATTAATTTGAACATTCGATCTATTCAGTAAATAGAGCATGTGGAATGAAGTATACATTAGTACTTTTAATTTCTATGAAAATAATTTGTAAACAAATTGCAAAAAAAATCAATAAAGTTTCTGTGAATTCAACGTATCAGGTAAACAATAAATTAATGATATGATAAATGCACTAACAAATTTTTAATTTTCAATCCATTTTATTATAAAAGCACATTATTTATTCAGCACACATTCCAAATCTAAAGCAATCAACATTTTTTTTGTAAACTCTAGACAAACTAATGCAACATTAACTTTCTTTCAGTCACAAATATCTCATTTAAAATATTCTGTACTAATTAAAGCAAACTTCGATATCAAAGCAAGATCTGAAAGATTAAAAAAAAATTAAATAATATAATTTGCAATTCTAATGAAACCGTACCTTTATATGTATATATTTTAAAATTTTTTTTATCTAATCTTTAAGAAGATTTTTTTTTTCAAATTTAAGATTTTCAAGAAATTAAACTTATTTTCTTTAATTTTAAACATATTATATAATGTTCTGAAATGAAATGCCACACATAATTAAGTTTGTACAGAAACATTAATTTGTTTTCAAATTTTTTATCATTAAAACCCATTAATAATTTTTTTTTATATTTTATTGAAGTGCAAAACTTATTTTACATCAAAGATGCATATTTTATCATACAGACTGAGACAATACTCATCTATTATCGCTATATGTGAATCGGTTCAACTGCTGTAATAAGCTATTTGAGTTTCGCATATTTAAGGCACAATGTCCTCAATAATGCGGCATTATTTATATCACCCGATACTTTACTTCTGCATACAGATTTGATCTAAAACATAGAAAACCTGTCAATACTTAGCAGATATATGAGTAGATATGGTTTCGTATAGCCATCGTTATCGCTAAATATTTTTAATTAAATTTACTTACTGTATTGTCAAATTGGCCTGTTATCGCTAGACTTTTTTTGTTTGTATATTGTTGTATTAAACCCAAATTATTCAAACTGTATTAGAGAAGAATTGACTGTGCCACCTGTTCTCAAATTATTCATTGTAAACATTATTAGCTCTAAAGATAACCTATCCTTTTTTTTCTAATATACATGCTTACAAATAACAAAGCATATTTTTTACATTATTCTTTGGTTAAATTGTATGCCTTGGTCTTTATTAAAAGTTAAAATTTGGGGCAGCAACAAACTATCTCTAGCAGTCTTAAAAATACTATCAGTTGCATATTCTCGCTAGATAACAATTCAATCTTTAAATTCAATTCTTTACTTTTTTTCTACTTCCAATAGTTTAGTCAAGAGTTTCTTTTTCATCCAAAAGCTAAATAATATATTTATTCAGAAACTTACGAGCCAATTAGCCATTTACGAGTTTGAGTAGTCTTCATATGAGGATTAAATATATTAAGGATTGGAACAACTTTAAATATACCAACAAATACTGATAATTCAGGTGTTCTGACTGTATCGTTTGTTATAAGGTACTTCCAAAACCGCCTCAATAAAATAATGAAACGCAGAATTCTCAGATATTTATTATGAATATGTTTTTATCATAAAAGTTATATATCATTTCCCGAAAACAAAACTTTTACATAAAGTTCCAGTTTGGAGAAATAATTATAGTATTGTAACAATCAGTTTCAAGCTGACCAGAAAAAGTTTCATTTCATAACTGAATTTGCTGCTTTGTTAATGGTTTCAAGGTTAATTTAGAAATTTAATTCCTCGTGAGAGAAGCTTAGAAAAGTTAATTATCAATGCAGCATGTATGAGAAAATATATTGTATATTCCAAAAAAAAAATTGAGCTAAAACAAAAATCCGTGAAAAGTCTTTTTATTGAGGGAAAAAAATGTTAATTCCTATTTATACTCCAATCCCAACATGTTTGCTATTTCTGGAATTGCTCCCGAGTATTTTTTTTTTCTTCTGAAGTGAACCTTGCGGTGAATTGTTTTGTTGTTGAAATGTCAATATTTCAAAGTAGATTTCAAGCTTGGGAATAAAAGAAATGTCAGTAACTTAAAATTTGGTAAGTTACAATACATTTCAGAGCTCTTTGACCTGTTATGAACCATCTAACAAAACTTGAAATGGCATATTTCATGTTTTACTTATGAGTCAAAAGACAAAGCACAGATTTTGAAACAATGCAATACAGCTGTACATTATCTTCCAGAATTGTAAGAAATTAGTTTCATCTGATGATTCTCAACTTACAGAGACAATTCAAAGATGATTTATTCAAAACAGAGTTATCGACTCGTAGACATTTAAACGATGGTTTGTACAAATAATAATAATTGATTTATAGGAATTTAAATTATCATTTGTACAAAACAGAATAACCATTTATTGGATACTTAAACGATCAGCTAAACAAATCAGAGCTACCATCCATGGCCATTTAAATAATAACCTGCACAGTTCAAAGTAACCAAAGGCTTGGACAGTTAAGCAATGAGCTGTAAAAATCATAGTGATTTCTACAAATTAACATAATTGACTCATTGATATTTAAAATATGATCTGTACAAGTCAGAGTAGTTAATTGACCCATGGACATTCAAGCAGTAATCAGTACAAATTGTGGCAACAAACCATGAGCATTTAAAGGATGGAAATCAGAGTAATCAACTCATGAGTACTTAAATAATTATAATTTGTAAAAATTAAAATAATTGCCTCATTGATATTTAAATGATTATCTGTGCAAGTCAGAGCGATTGACCCATGAACATTCAAAAAGTAATTAGAATAAATCGTGTGAACTTTTAAATTACTTCGTACTCTTGTTAGATCTATAGATAACAAGAGTACGAATGTTTTAAAAGTGAAGGTCATCCAATGACATGGAAAAAGTACTTCGTCCATCATAACAAACATAAAAGAAGTTAAATTAAACAAAAACGTATAAAATTTAAAATATTTTTTCAAATACCCGAAATGCAAATTACTTTCGATTTCCACCGAGATCTATAGATTACACTTTATATTATTTTCTCGTTCCCTCCTACAACATGGCTTCCTTTTTTCTCAGATCTATCCATCCATCTATATCTATATATCCCACTGCTTATCGCAACACAACCCTTTTTCCTTTAGATCTCATTTGCTTATAAATGGAATCCAGATTTTTTTTTTCTCTCTCTCTCTTCGGCCTCTTCTCACGCTTGTGCTAACTTCAAGTTTCCGTTGGAGACAGATGTTTTTTACCAATCTCACCCCCTCCCTTACGTTTATTCCACCAACACTGCAAAGAAAACGAAAAATGAGAGATGAAAACGTACAGAAAAAAACATAAAAGTCGGTTTTATTTCATTTTTTTTTTCAAACAGCAAAACTTTCCCAGACTTGTTTTAAAATAACCCTTTCGAAAAGATTGTTTGTTGATAGATATTTTGCAGGTATTTCTATAAGTAGCAGAAGCAGTATGGAGGTCTTCATGCTGATATGAGAAACGATTGTTTTTAACGTCTCCACTTTGGTTGTCTTTTCCACATCAGGTGTAAAATTTTATCAAAATATTTCTTCTTTAAACTTTTTTACAATCCTGGTGATTATAAGTTAACCCGCTTACTACGCAATTTTTCAACATCACTATTTAGATGCGATGTTTACAAATACGTTCAAATATTTCTCAAATAAAGTGAACTTATACGACATGTAACACGATAATAATATGATATAATAAAAATCTGTAATCTTAAAAATAAATACTCTAAACTGCAAAAAAAAGCTGGATGCAATAGAAAATTTACTGATTGCCAATATGTGTAAAACGGGGGATAAGCAGCTGGAGGGTTAAAAAATCTCAATAATGCAGATATTTAATTGAAATAACCTCAGATCAATTAATTCTTAAAAAATAAATGTAATAAAATAGTTTTTTAAAGTTTACTTTTTAATTCCCCTTATTTTATGGCTGGAAAGTCTGATTTTTTAAAATTGATTTTCATTCATCTTCTGATGGTTTTGAATTTCAAAAGCTTACTTCAGTGTTCTTAAAGCAACACAATATTTTAATATCTTCAACCATTTATTATCTATTAAATCTTATATACAATTAAAGTATGATTGCTTATTAAGTTGCACCTCCTGTAAGTGAATTTGAAAAAAAAAACTGATTTTAGGATTCGAAAATAAGAAAAATGTAACAAAAAAATATAAGAAAAATGGACAGAAAAAGTAGAAAATGATTAATATAAACTAATATTTGTACATTTTAGCGGATTAATAATTGTATATTTTACTAAAACTGCATTTTTAAAAAAAAGTTTTAATTTTTTTGAACATTTATTCTAGGATGCGTAAAAGGTGGATTTCATTGAAACTTGGAGCAACTATTAATTGTTAATGAACACAAATAAGTAGCTGATCAAAAACTGAGATAGTTATTAAGTGTTCCTACACTAGATAAAGTGAGCCCCTTAAAATAAAATAAATAGTCAAAATTCTGAAACCTTTGAGAATATTTGAAATAATTAAAAGAAACACCAATTTTCGAATTTGTTCAACGCTCCAAAATTATCTACGATATTAGGAAGTTTCTAGATCATTGTCGAACACATTAGGCTTTAGGAACAATTTCTAAAATTACAGTGTCAAATAACTTTTAAAACTTACAGATAATTCTACTCATTCCTTAACAATCTTTATCATTCTAAGAAATTCTACAAAGCGTTAAAAACTTTGAAACATCTCAGAATAATGTAAAATATTTTCAAACACTTATAAATATGGAAATTCGTGCAATTTCCTAAAAATATCTACATTTAGAATCATTCGAGATCATCTTCACTGTAATTTTCACTGTGCACTGCGTTTCATTGTAATTTTTCAATAAAATTTCTAGATATCGTTTATGAAATTTCTGAATTTTCTCTGGAATATTTTGAAGCACCCTAGTAATATAAAAGATTTGTAACGTTCTTTACAAAGGAACGTTACAAATAGCGTTATAAAAAAATGTTCGATATGTCCTCCGCATTTTTGAAACTAAAACATATATATTGGTTTTAAATGTTTTTGAAATTAAAATATATACATGAGTAAATAAAAATACTAGTTATAAACAAATTTTCCTCGAAAATTCCGAAACTAAATTTCTTCTTTCTTTCTCTCTTACTTATTAAACCTGCGTCCTGGCATAGGGGTAGCGCGTCTTCCACATGATCTGGACTTCCCGGGTTCAAGACCCGGTTCGGGTATGGTTGTTCTTCTGTGTACTGTGTATTAGGTGTGTGAAAGTGTCCTCTGTAATAAAGGGTTGTGCAAGCAAGTGTGACGCATGAAGTAGCTAAATCGTACTCTTGTCACTAGTTGGCGCTACTAAAAAAAGTAGAGACGCTCACTCGGCTTAAATCGTTAAGTGCCATAAGTCACAACCACAACTTATTTATTACTTCTTTAGATATAATTTTGTAATTCTTCGTAAAAATATATTGTAATTTTCAAAAAAAAAAAAGCACGATCTTTATAGTTTGATGAATTTTCACATTTTAGACTTCAGTTAGTCCGAATCAAAAAGTTTTGATCTAAACATATGAAATATTTTAAGTGGTCTTCATACCATATTTAGAAATTTCTATTAAATTTTAAACTAATGTCATTTACAGGGAATCTAATTCTCTAGTTGTTCGAATACAACAAGACGATAACTATAAAACAAATAAAGCTATATAGATAAAATTTAATACACAGAATTGGAGTTTAAAATGAAGATTCGTATCAGTCTTAATTCGTAAATGAAGATTCGTATCAGTCTTAATTCGTAAATGAAGATTCGTATCAGTCTTGTACCTTTGCATGAATGTAACACAAAAATTCAAGGATTTACATAAATGAAATTTGGTTTGTTATTTTATTACTGAAATTGTAGTGAAGTGTCAAATTGTCATTTTAACCCGTCAAAAAAAAAAAAAAAAAATAAGAATCTAAAATGCGTATTCGGTTTCCTTTTATAAACTAAAAAGCATAAAATTCTCATGTGCAATATTAAAGATCTGTGCATTTGTACTCAATACAGGAATAGAAGAGAATCGTCCTTTTTCAGAGAGTATATTTCAAGGGCACCAATAAATAATGAAAAAATCATTTTTAGCCCCTTAAATAATGAAGAAACCCTTTTCGAGCCCACAATACTGACGAATTTGCTCAGTTCCCTAAATAGATGACGCATATTATTTGGAATATTTAATGTTATTTTAAGTTCTATAAAAATTTAAGGTGACATTTAAGATATCGGATAATTTTTGAGTCATTTTGCATTTTAATTTACAGATTGCAGATTTAAAACGAAAAATTCAATACACGTGCAATACACGTCATTGTAGACTAATGAGCTTCATATGATTCCGAATTATTTGTATTTCACTTTAGAAAAAAGGCATCGCTGTGACATTGAGTCTCTAAATACCGGAAATTATATAGTAAAATGACTTAAAATTAATACATGAAAAACGAATTGATTTGTTTCTACGAAGTAAGTTCTATATCTCTTAAATAGAACCCCCTCAAGTTATATTTCAAAATAATTTTTAATATTACATTATAATATGACAACGTAACCGCGAAATTTATATAGTGCAAGCAACAACAGAAATACACATTTTCTATTATGAACGTCATAATAATACTGTACGGTTAATAAACAATATTTACAATAAATTCTAATATATATCAATTCATGCCAATGAATTCACAGTATGAGTATTTTCTTTTAAACAATGTGATATATTCTATTTATATTTATAAAATGCAACGCTGTGACATTGAAACTCTAAATATAGGAAACTATATGCACATAAGATATACCTATAGATAGACTGTTTGACCTACAGCTAATAAATTTGGTACATGTATACCTTGTAGGTCGGGAATGTGACCTGGATTCCCTTTTTTGAATTTTTAATTAGAATTTTAATTGTTAATTAAAAACTAATTTTCCCGCCAAAAAAATCTTAATTTTCCCCACCGCCAAATGAGTATGGCTTCAGTTTTTTTCCCACGCTAATGAGGCTAGGCTTACGATTTCTCGGCCGATTATTTCAAACGATTTTGTTTACTTTCTTAATGTTTGATGCATTTAAAATTAAACATTGTTAATTAATCGATCTTTCAGATTCATTCAGAAGTGCTTGTGAATTAAAATAAAACAGAATAAAGGAAATTAAAAATTTCTTATCTGCATAGAGTTACCCCAACTGGCGTAGAAAAATTCACGCATTTGCGTTACCATAATTGGCGTTGAAAATTCATGCATGCGCATTATGTTCTGATTGTTGACAACTATTTTCAACGGATGCGGACTTGATTTAAATTATTTTTAGGTTAGTTGCATGCTTTTGTAATTAAATTGTATTTATGTTAGTTATATAAATTTTTGTATATGCTTATGGTTTTAAGTACATAGTTTTTTTAACCTGTTTCCGACCATTATTTTAAACGTTTCGTTTTTATTTTTTTAGTGTTTGATGCATTTAAAATGAAACATTATTAATTACTCGATCTGGTCATGATGAATCTGAGAAAATTTTGTAGACAAATTCTTGAAATATTGCATAAATTAAGAAAGATATTCTTTAGTTCCCATAAAGTTTAAACGCTCAGTGACTGTTTTCAGTAATCATATTACAAAAAAAAAAAAAAAACTTTGTTTTAATAAAAAAAATATATTAATTGCATATTAATCCTTTCCACTTTAATTTAAAGTATAAAGTCTACGGGAGCTAACAGAAAATTAGAGAGATACATATTACGTTATGACTGAAGGCCTTTATAATATTATGAGTGAATATATGACTATCAAAATTCGAAGTTTTCAAATATTTTGATGAAGAAGCTATTAAAGTAGGAATTGCATAAAATATTTAATTATTAAAATTTTAACTAACATTAAGATTGGCGAACCGGCTGGTCGCCAAGGGCGGCTAGTAATCAATATTAACAATCAATTCTAATACATAAATTCATGTCAATCTCATGCATAAATATTTTCTTCTAAAAAATGCTATATATTCAATTTATATACAAAAATACATAGATTTCATAAATATTATCATTGAATATTTCATTCTTCAAATCCATAGGTAAGTTAATAATACTGTATGCTAGTCGAAAGTAAGCTTAAACGAAATCTGCTCGAGAAATTGAACTTCAGGTACATAAAGAATTTTCTTTTAGCTTTTCTTGTAAAAGGATGCTTTGAAAGTCTAGACAGGATTCTCATTTACATAGCATAAAATGTAATGCACGTTCCAATCTCCGTAAAATATTGTCTAGTCAGATTAGATTAAGTATTGTTCTTTAGTTGCTGAGCTACAGGTTACAAATATCCATTCTCAGTTCATGAGATAAGATTTTTATTCTATTTGTAAGAATCAAGGCTTCTTTTTTTCCTTATAAGAAGGCAGAAGCTGATCTCTTAACAAGATTTTTTCACGGATTTATTTGAATTTATTTTAACATCTAGATTTAACGCATTAGTTCTCACGTGCCAGACGTGTGATTTGCATCTGCTGTATAAATAAATGGCTGGATCTTTACTACATTTAAGGTATATATTATTAAAAATATGTAATATTGCTTCTCTAGGCAATTAGTTTCTTGATAAGGAAAAGTGTTTTACGGATAGCTCTGACGAATATTGCTTCAATAATCTTCGGCTTTGGCGACGAATTTAGCGACGTTAATGGTAAAAATGGAAGTACTATAAACTACTGGAATTTCGAAAATATCTCAATCAGGAGCGAATATACGATATCCTCCCAGCATCTTCTTATCCTGTTATGGGGAACTTCAAAAAGCTGATAGACCTTCTTGGAAGTGAACTTTGCGTATGATTGTCTGTGTTTTGTTACATGTGTTTAGTGTTTTCTTGTAGAATAAAGTGTTTCCTTTACCAAACAAGTCGCGCTTTTGACCGAACAGACACCAGATGGAATTTTTCGTAACAATATAAAAAGAAAGGAGTCATCAAATTTCTTGATTCGAATCATAGGGGTAAATCATATTAATGAAGGAAAACGTGGAACGAAATATTATATGAGTATATATTTGTAGGTTGGAACTCCTCGAAAAACTTCACACAGATTCATTTCAATTTTAGCATAAACCCCAACTTCGAGCAAATAGACAAAATTCGCCAATTATATTCATTAATTAATTTCGCCACATTGCATGTGTAAGTAAACTATGAGGATGTTTTTCCTTTGTTTTGTAAGTATAATTTAAAACTGATTTAGCTAATGATAAGGTATAGCTCATCAAATTGGGTTAACATTATTAAATTAATACTAAGAAGGTTACTTATGACTTGTATCTAAACATATTATATATAAGATAATCTTGTAACTTTAAAAGAGCAATTCTTGTTTATATATACATTTATTTCGTATACTTCGGAAACGGCTCAAACAACTTGGATCAAATTTGATATTCAGGTAAGGTTTTGCTTTTTAAGCTTATCTACATAAGCGTTTTTAATAAAAAAAAAGCGCTTTTACACCCAAAAAACATTTTTTTTTATAATTAAATATTGGGTGACATGAATGACCTTCATAAGCATATCAGAGATGGATTAGTGGTTAGGGCATCGGATTCCTACGCATTTCTCTCATTAAATCCCGCATTTGCAATTCAATTAGATTTTGCTTATAGCTTTAAATGAGCCATAGGATAAGATTTTATTTACAATCTTACAAAAAAAATGCAATAACTTGGTCTCAGGTACTCAGTACATAATTACATAAAATTATGGAACAATTTTCTTCGATTTTTAAGCCCATTTTCAATGATCGTTCATCCGAATTCAACATTTTAATAACACACACGCACACGCACGCACGCACGCACACACGCACACGCACACGCACGCGCACGCGCACGCGCACGCACACGCGCACGCACACGCACACGCACACGCACACGCACACGCACACGCACACGCACACGCACACGCACACGCACACGCACACGCACACGCACACGCACACGCACACGCACACGCACACGCACACACACACGCACACACACACACACACACACACACACTTTGAGCGTTTTTGAGTTTGCAAAATAATACTGCATTAAATCAAATTCTTCACAACGATAAAATGAATACAATGTATGAAAAAGATTATGAATATTCATTAGAAGTGTGGTTTAATTGATCATATTATGTCTTTTTAAATTCAGTTCAAATACAGGCGTTGTTTTTTAAAAGAAAGATTGTTTAAATAAGTCATGTATGAACAAAGAAACGTTGTTATCTAAATTGAAATGAAAAGACTTATAAAATTAAATAGTGGGAAAGATATACCTAGAGTCATGATTTGATTATAAAATTAGATTTTTATCTTAAATCTAACATATCTTTTTTTTAATAAATCAAACTCCTAAATATAAGTATTGTTATGCAAAATACTAGATGAATAACTCTTTCCATCAAGTGAATTAATTACATAATTATTATTTAACCAAAGAATAAAAACTCATTAATAGTTTAAAGCCCTTTCAAAAGCAGAAGAATGAATAAACTGTCAAATGTGTAGTTTAAATAGCTATGATTTTATTCAGTATTAATTTACGGATTGAATTATACTAATTAAACATTTTGACTGCCGTCTATATTGTAGAATCTTTGAAAATGGTTTGCGATTATTTAAAATTTAATGTTTGAATCTTATTTTTCATAATGTATATATTTGCTTGCACTATATTATTTATAAATTTATGGTAATAAATTTTAAATCTGATCTTTTTATAGAGAACAAAATTTTGATACTGATTTTCGACACAAAAAAGCAATTCAACTCATTCGTTCAATGCAACTTGGTGTTTTTTTTCTTACTAAAAAAAAACCCAAGAAACTTTTTATACGTCAAAGTTATCGAACTTTTGAAAAATGATGTGAAAACCACATTTCAGAATAAAATTTGATGATAACGACAGTTTCGATTGCATTTCAACTTCCATTTTTTTTTTCAACTCCTTATTTATATTGCTAAATACAGATAAAAAAGACAACTTTTGTTTTTAGGTTTGTGTTGAAAACTATTTTCGAAAATTCTCTTTAACGAAACAATTGTATAAAGCTCCTTTTAATCTGTTACATTCTGAATGACAAATCAAAAATGTATCTACCAAGTTCGAGAGACTACTCTACTGTTAGAATAGAAATTATCTATACTAATAATAATGATGAATGTTTGCGTATTGATTTTCTATAAGGCAATCCATAAGACCTAGAGATACCAAATTTTGCACATATATGCTTTGAAAGGAAGGAATGTGCACATCAAAACTATTTTTTTAAAACTTCAATTATAATCTTCAAAGTTAATAAAGTGAAATTCTTTCAACATTATTTATGAAATTCTTACATCTTAAAAATTATTTTTACATCAATTCAAAATTCCAAGAAAAAAAATTGTTTTTAATGATACGATTCATCTGTAGTTCAAATTCTTTTGTCTATTTTTAATTAATTTAAAAGCATTTTCAATGGATTTAACAACAATATATTTCATTGTTGTAAAGAAATTCATTTTTATTGTTGTTACAGATATCTCATCAAAAATTTTTCATTCATTGTTGAAGATGAAGTTTTAGTCAAAGTCAAATAATGAAATGTGTTATATAATTATATTAATGTGTTGTATAATTATAAAATTCATTTCAGAATAGGATGATATTCATCCGTTTTATTCACTTTCCTGCCATAAAGAAACGAAATAACTTTTGATAACAATAAAATAAAAGAATCCAGTTTATTTTTAATTGCTCTTCCCCTTAAATATTTGCTTGTAAAGAGAATCGTGGCACAGTAATCATATTTCATGAAACTTTAATATCTGAATAAAGGATAAATATTTGTTTTAATAGAAAATTAATAATTAAATTAAAACATTCAAAAAATAGCAAATTTAAACAGAAAAAAAAATTTCCTTCTTTTTATCTTAATTACATTTTCTTTTTGCATTATTCTTAATAAATGTACAGATGATTTTTCGTATTTTAGTTCCGTAATAAGTTGAAATATTGAAAATTTTTCACAATTTTTTAAATGCTATCAGTTAATAAAATAATTGCATTAACCTGCTACCGTTTTATTGTAACATCAGTTTCAGTTCATAAATTACCATAAAATTAGGAAGATTGTTAGCAATTTCATTGACTCTATTATTAAGAAACAAAATTGTCTTGACGTTTGATATCAATAAAGAAAATTCATCGGATTTATTTCTACTTTCCTCTCCTCTAAATTTTTTTGTTTGTAAAGGAATCTTCAGAACAGCGTGCCATAATCACATTTCTTTTTCACGATATTTTAAATTTTGTCAAATAATAAAATAATTACATCAACCTACTGCTGCATAATTATAACATCAGTTTCAGTTCATAAATTGTGGCAAAAGGTGGAAGATCGCCATCAATTATATTCACTCTCTTCCTGTAAAGAAACAAACTCTCGTGACCTTTGATAACAATAAAGAAAATTCATCCGGTTTATTCCTACTTGCATCTCCTCTAAATTTTTTGTTTGTAAAAAGATAGCATTCATAATTATTTCTTTACCAGATTTTTTAATATCCTGTCAAATAATAAAATAATTACATCAATCTGTTATCGAATATTATATCAGTTTCAGTTCGTAAATTGTCATAAAAGTAGGAAGATCGTCATCAATTTTATCCACTCTCTTACTGTAAAGAAAAAAACTCTCTTGACCTTTGATAAGAATAAAGAAAACTCATCCGTTTTATTCCTACTTGCCTCTCCTCTAAATATTTTGTTTGTAAAGGGATTTTAATGTTATTTTCTTATTTGATTATTCTTGATACATGTACAGATGATTTTTCGTATTCGTGTTTTATAATAAATTTAAATAATGAATGTATTTCACATTTTTTTAAAAATTTGGTCAAATAATAAAATAATTAAATCACCCTGCTGCCGCATAATTATAACATCAGTTTCAGTTCATAAATTTTTGCAAAAGTAAGAAGATCGCCATCAATTATATTCACTTCCTTCCTGTAAAGAAAACAAAATAAACTGTCTTGACCTTTGATAACAATAAAGAAAACTCATCCGGTTTATTCCTACTTGCTTCTCCTCTAAATTTTTTGTTTGTAAAAAGATAGCATTCATAATTATTTCTTTACCAGATTTTTTAATATCCTGTCAAATAATAAAATAATTACATCAATCTGTTATCGAATATTATATCAGTTTCAGTTCGTAAATTGTCATAAAAGTAGGAAGATCGTCATCAATTTTATCCACTCTCTTACTGTAAAGAAAAAAACTCTCTTGACCTTTGATAAGAATAAAGAAAACTCATCCGTTTTATTCCTACTTGCCTCTCCTCTAAATATTTTGTTTGTAAAGGGATTTTAATGTTATTTTCTTATTTGATTATTCTTGATACATGTACAGATGATTTTTCGTATTCGTGTTTTATAATAAATTTAAATAATGAATGTATTTCACATTTTTTTAAAAATTTGGTCAAATAATAAAATAATTAAATCACCCTGCTGCCGCATGATTATAACATCAGTTTCAGTTCATAAATTTTTGCAAAAGTAAGAAGATCGCCATCAATTATATTCACTCCCTTCCTGTAAAGAAAACAAAATAAACTCTCTTGACCTTTGATAACAATAAAGAAAACTCATCCGGTTTATTCCTACTTGCTTCTCCTCTAAATTTTTTTTGTTTGCAGGGGGATCTTCAGGATAGCGTGCCACTTAGGTTTTCTCATCCCACATTTATCCTGGGTCGTATATTCAGATTGAATCTGTTCGCGTCTTTCCAAGGTCGTAAGGGTGATAAAGGAGGAATTTTATCTTCCCCTTGTCGATAATAAACCAAACCGAGGAAACTGTTTCCGCTCTCATTCGAAGAGATGAAACTGCCCTGAAGAATTCGCCCTAGAATCCCAGAGTCAGCCTCTGAGATTACTGCCTTCTATAAATGGATTAATTTTTATTGGGAGGGGGTTGCCAAGGAACAATTATGAAGTAAATGTTCCAAAAGTTCTTCTTTGGAACACTTTGCTTGATTATGAAGCTAGAAAAATTACTTTAATTTGGAAAGAAACAAATAAACTTCATGTTGTTCTTAAATGGTATTCACATACGATTGACAGAATAAAGCTCTCTTGTACAAATAATTGACTCTAGAATTTAATTTTAATTATGTGGTGTAGTAATTAAAATTATTTTAAATATTCAACAATAGTAAATGTTTTTAAACTGATCGATAGTTGTTGTGAAATTTAAGATTCATCTCGGATTTTAAGGTAATTATAATTTAAAATTTATCTCCAAGCAACTTTTGTTAAATTATTGATACAACTACATTAACCCTTATGTTCATTTTATGGTATACTATAAACTGATGTTATATAGTATACCATACATACAACTTTATAAAAATATACTACCACTATAAAATAATTTTTAACTTAGTTTTATATCATATCATATCACGATTTTTTTATTTATTTTTTGATGTTTTTTATAGTGTAAAGAAGCTACCTATATACATTTTTTTTTTTTTTTTTGCTTTTTTTCAAAAAAGCAATCATGCCACGATAAGGGTTAAGGAAAAATAGATTTTTTTTAATTAGATAGGTTACCCATTTGTATAATCTTGCTAAAATTATTCAAATAAATATGCCCAAAAACGCTCATGCATAATTTATACAGTTATCACAATCAATAATTCTCATCAGAGATTCAAAACTAATAAATAAAAATGCAGAATTTTTTTAAATACCCAAAATTTTAAGATTCTTTTTAATTAATACAATAACTTGATTTACAGATATAATTTTTCATCATAATTTACATTTTACATATTTTTTTTCAATCAGCTATCATAATTTCAATCGTGTGACAACATATAAATTATTAAGATTCTACGTAAAAACAATAACAAATTAAGATAATCGATAGTTTCACGATTTCAATTTATACAATTCAATTATAACAATATAACAAACAATTATAATATTTTTACGATAAAATGATACGTTTACATAAATAGTTATTCAAACATCCAACTGCTATAATTGCAGCTTTGTGCCAAATAATTATCTATGTTTGATAATATAATATTAACTATGAAGGGTGCATTGTCAGTGTTTAGATTTATGTGCATATCTTGTTTCTAAATAATGCGAGAGAGATTGGCCACAAAAATTAACAATTTAAATGCGTTAAGTAGTAATTCAAGAGACGTTTAAGAACAAAAAAGTTATTTCCATCAAGTTCGAGCACCATAAACGAGTTGAAAACAGATATTTAGGTCAGTACTGGACTCTTTCCATGTACAAAACATTCCATCTGAAGGATTTGTTTTGCATTCTATAATATAAAATTATATATATAAAACAGAAAAGATAAGATAATCGAAGAGAAAAAAAATTGAAAGGAAATACCACCATTGTAATTTAGAGTACTTAATACCGTTTACAATTTGATTGGTCCAATTTTTTTCAAAACTCTTAAACAAAATTCTGTATCCAATAGATTAATTTTAATTATAAAAATTAAGTGTTAATGATTTTATAATTGTTTTTCTGATTCTGTATAAATTTTTGGGGCACCCAATTTTAAAAAGTAAATAAAAAGAATTATAATGCAAGCAAAAATAATAAAAAAGAAAAAAATTAAGAAAGATAGAAATTATGTTAAATTTTTTCCTCTTAGATTGTTGATAATTTTGAATTATTTTGTGATTGTGCGTGAGAGAATGATTCTGAAATCCATCTCTTATATACTACAGAAAAAACAATATCAAATATATTTACCTTAAACTCAGAACTATATTCATACATTTATGCAATACAGAATATTTCACATTTAGAATGCGCTCTTTGATTGCTAAATCCGATCACTTAAAATATTGGAGGACACTATGTTAAATCATCATGTAATGGCTATTATAAGTCTTAACATATTTGCAAACAATGATATCAATATATTACTTTGGGAATTGTTAAATTTTGAATGCATGCATAAATTTGAAAATGAAATCTGCATAGTTTCATTATAAACAATTTAGCAAATTTTGATCTTCAAATATTAAATCAAGAATTATTGCTCAAGCGATAATTTAACCGATGAGATTCTGAAACGCAGTCGTGAATCTTATTTCGCCTACATAATAAAGTATCCAAATCATTTTCGCACTCTTGAAAAGAATAATAATAATAAAAAAAAAAATCCGATTTTCTTTCTTATTTTCAGTTAAGAAAAATCTTTACGAGAATTTTATCACGTTCATTACGCATCTTTAGTGTCCATTTTTAACACCATTAACAAGAAATAATTACTTGAATTTCATTTTAGTTTGCCATTACATATCTAAGAATAACATTTAACCTGCTTATCCCCAGACGCATCGTTTCACCTTAAAGGACAAACCTAATTATCTGATAACTGCAAATGGATATCGAAATCAGGATTCACATCACAATTTCGAGTTATTTCCATTTAAGAAATAGACGTTATTTCTAACCGATTACGGATTTGCAGCTATTTCGAATCTGCATCGCTTTTGATTATCTCAGAAACAAGTCTATTTTATATCATTCTCGGTTTCTAACTTTTTCAAGACACTAATTGGTCTACGATAGCTCGCCTGGGGTGCGATGCACCTTGCATACCAATCAGAGAATCCGAATTCACCCCGCGCAGTTTTAACGGCCGAGGAACACCGTTAAGATTTATAGTAATTCCGCTCGAATCTCCAAACCAATCCTCTTTCATTTACATGGAACGACGCGCCTTATTTCATTTAAACTAGACTCGCATTCTTCCCAGCTTTTCTCTTCCTCGATTTAATGTGTGCAGGGAAGTTTTCCTAATCTCGTTTTCTTTTTATTTATTTCTCTATCTTTTATCCTGTTTTGTAAGGTGCGTTAAGCTTATTTAAGGGGCTAGAACATGGGAAATCCAAGTTTTTGATCGAAATGTGTATGAGAGAGAGCGGCACTGTACGAAGACGAAACCGATTTGATAGATTGGACGCTAGATGGCGCTGGTAGCTGATGTTCCGCTGGATGGCCCGGCATAGGGATTAAGAGATCGGCAGATTAAATATTATAGGAATATATTAATACTACCTCTGTTATATTCATAACTCGAAATGCATACAATTATTTATAATGTTTACATGTATCTCATTGCGAGATGGATGGATTGTTGTTAAACTTTATAATCATAAGATAATATAAAAATGTAGATAATAGCTTTTCCCACTTTCGTTAGATAACACATTTTATACGCGTCTGGTTTTGATTAGCTGATGAATATAATTCCAATCAGTGTATTATATTAGCATTTCAATTTATATACATAATTCACCAAATAATAATGCTGTTGATAATATTTGTAATATAATCAGTTTATAATATATAGTTAATTTTACGAAATTGTAGAACGTATCCAAAATTATATCCAAAATTTTACGAAATTGTAGAAATTTTAAAGCTAAATGATTAAGGTGTATTAAATAGAGGCCGAGGATTTGATTTTTAGCTCTTTATAACTAGGAAGAAAAGACTGTTGCATTCAACATTTGTTAGTTCATTAAAAAGTTTTTAACACAATCCAAAAATATAATGATACCTGGTTCGAAATATTCAAGCCATATACTTAACTGTTTCGTTTCATTCCATTAACATATCATTTTAAAACTGTAAAATAGATATTTTCCGTTGGACTTTGCAATTTCAAACCGCTGTTTGATGATATCTGATTTTGCCGCTTTTCACTCAATATTAGCTCGACGAAGACCAACCCTCCTAACAAATGGTTCTACATTGAGTAAGTCCAAGAGCGACTTTAGGAGGCTCGGGGCTCTATTAGGAAATAATATTCGTTAGACTCTCTGATTTCCATAAGACTTGCTCTTTTACGAATTTGGAGGTTCTACATTGAGTAAGTCCAAGAGCGACTTTAGGAGGCTCGGGACTCTATTAGGAAATAATATTCGTTAGACTCTGATTTCCATAAGACTTGCTCTTTTACGAATTTGGAGGTTCTACATTGAGTAAGTCCAAGAGCGACTTTAGGAGGCTCGGAACTCTATTAGGAAATAATATTCGTTAGATTCTGATTTCCATAAGACTTGCTCTTTTACGAATTTGGAGGTTCTACATTGAGTAAGTCCAAGAGTGATTTTAGGAGGCTCGGAACTCTATTAGGAAATAATATTCGTTAGACTCTGATTTCCATAAGACTTGCTCTTTTACGAATTTGGAGTTCTAAACAAAAGCGAACTTGAAAAAGAAAAACAACAAGGTCTGGATATTTTTAACGTATATTATTATTGTTGTTGCTGTTATTATTAAGAAAAAGAATACATTTTTCATTGATTTATTTTTAATCTGTCAGATACATTAAAAATAAATCAATAAAAATTAGATAAAATAATTTTTGTTCTATTGATGCTGCGAAAAAAAGTTAAATCAGAAGAAAAAATTACCTAGAATAACCCTTAAAATTGCAAAATTTTTCAAATTCCTAAATAGATGTCACATTTTGGCCATTCATTCGTAATTTTTTTTTTAATAAAAAATCCGAAGAATAGGTGGGATACACCAGTATATTCAAGTGATAAATGTTACGTTAAGTTAAATACGAAATTGAGAAATACAAAAATTCAATGTAAGAATCTTTGTATAATATGTTACGTTAATATGTTGTATAATATTCATCACTTCAATACAAGGAGTCAATAGGAACAAAGGTCAGGGTACAAGAAAAAAAAATGGTCTAATTATTTCGAGATTTAATTGTGAATATTTTTTATCTAAAATTCTGTTAAGAAAAAAAGATATTTCCTAAATTCTTATAAATTTGAAGCCTCTTGTAGTAATATAAAATCTCTTTTGCATTACTGAAGTGAGCTGACATTTCCTGGCCCCTTAGGTTTCGTTTAGTTAAGTTATATTAACGTCTTCATTTAAAGCAACACTAGGGCTAATTTGGGTTGGACCTCGTAATTTTGAACCACGGTCAGATGACGAGGATAACGAGGACAAGCTCAAATGAAGTAATGTATCATACCAATTAAATACTGAGTGGCTACACTTTGATAGAATCGAATTATAAATCCGTGATATTCCAATCTCGAAGTATAAATTAAAACAGAGAAAACTAGAGAAAGAGATGAAAATAGAAAAATAAATTAATGAATTCCGATTTTGTCCCTTTTTATTTGTCACCAGACATCAAGAATCTGAACTGTTTTTTAATTACTTATGTCATTCATCAATAATATACAATGCAAGAGATTTAAAGACTCTAAAAATATATTTTCCATCTCTGGGGAGGTGGTGGAGGGTTTAGCAATAGAAACTCGTCAAAATCTAGCAGCCAAATCTTTAGACAATTACCAAACATTCCTTGTATACTTAATGTGTAAAAAAAAGAAGAAAGTTTAACTAAGCTGTTTTTAATTTAAATAGATTAACACGTTGATTTCCGAGTGACTCATTTATGGTTCCCACCTACTCTCTAATTGTACCGAACCATCTACTAAATTAGATGACTCCCTTCACTACTATAATTAAGAGATAATAAAGAAGGGGGTTCTTTAATTAGATAGATGCTCTGATTATTATGCGAGAGTCATAGCAATAAGCGTATTAACTTCCGGTTTGAAAGCTACATGAGGCTTGTTTTGAGAAGGACCTTGTAAGCTTGAACTATGGTGAGACGATGAGAACACCATCTTTTCCATCACTTCCTCTCCAGAATTCTTTATACATCAAGGAAAAATATCAAAAAGTGTGTGTGTTTGTGTATGCGTGCGTGCGCCTGCTTCTGTATGTGCGTAAGCGTATGTGTGTTGGCATTCTACTGGATAGACCGTTTGACCTAGAGCTACCCAACTTCACGCACATACGCGCTTTCGAAGGTAAGAATGTACAACTCTGGATGTTTCTACTTCGAAATTTTAACTAAAAATTAAGCTATATTTGATTTCCTTTTGCAATATCTTCCGTAAATATTGCAGCACAAAAATGGATTTTACATCAAGTTAAAAAGTAATCTTTTGAATCATACAAATGTTTTAACCCACAAATTAAGTTCTTTTTTTAATAAATATAAAAAAAATATTTTAATCATGTTTCCCAACAATTTATCTCACACAAAATGAAAAATAAAATTTTACCTGCACGATCACGTTATGAGTACGTGAAGAATATTAGCTTTTAACAGCTCATTGCCCTCGCGTTCGCAAAAACTCAAAGATTAAGTTAACTCTTTCTGCAATCTAAACAAAGAAAATGAAATGCTCAGCAAGTAATGGAATAAATATGAAAGGAGATATTTTCTTTAAAAAATGAATGCGAGAAAACGTTTTCTGCGGCGTTTTAAAATAGCTATATTATAAATTCAATAATTCAGTTTTATTTCAGGCATAGTTTAATATGCAAGTCCACTGTAATCAGGGCTCAATAGATAATTTCTGAACATTTATTAGTTAGCTCATATATCTAATAAAAAATTATCTAAATGAAATAATTATATTTTGTTTAGTTTGATTCAAAAAATGTTACAATGAATTACGAATTTTAAACTTTTATATAGATTTTCTGTTCTGCAATTCATATTTAATAAAATATTCTTGAAAAGCTAGCAAAAAAATTCAACTCTTTTGTAATTACAATTGATCGAGTTACGCATATTTGAAGGTCTCTATTCTATAAAAACACGCAATTTGAGATGTTTCCATCGCCGGTCTTGAAGAAAATATGACAATCAGAGTATATATATATTCCACAAGACTGATTGTTTAAAATAATGAAATTGATGACTGATCTAAAATAGTGATATTTAAAGTTGTTACCTCAGTCAGACATGATCGCCAAAGATTGAAACGTTAGATTGTTAAAATAATTTTACTAACTTCGATTTATAGGAGAGAAGAACTATGTAAAATTTTGAGTTCATGATTATTTTTAGAAGTGCATTTATTGACTGATATAAAAGGAAATATTATTTACCACGTTTAAATTTTTTTGAAGGTAAATATAAATTTTATGTCGAATCAGAAAATATTTATAGAATAATTCTTTCAAATACTGCATAAATTATATTAAAAAATATTCTGTGATACACATATTATTACTATATGAAAGATGCGATTTTCTGTAGTTATATTTTAAAAAAAATACATTTGATTTCCTTAAATAAGTTTTCAAATTTATTGAAGTTTTATCTCTTCCATTTCGAATTCAAACTTAAATCTTACGGTAGCTAGCAGCAAATTATATATATTATACACATATCAGTACAATAAACAAAATATCTTAAGATTTCTATAATAATGTGAGTTATGCGAGTTATCGAAAATTGAAAAAAAATTTTGCTGAAGAAGCAATTATTAGACTAAAGTACATAAATATTTAATCGAAAATTTTACAGAACATTACTCCTGGCTTACCAGCTGTCCACCAAAGTAGCTAGTTAATATATAAAAACACTGACTTATATTGGTGATTTAAAAATTGACATTGTAATTATATGCAGATTAATAACGCAATAATAATAGACCAGCTTCTTTATTATATTTAAATTTACATGTAACTTAATCTCTTTTATAGTTTAATTGTTAATCTAAAACATTTTATGAATGTTACAACGTATAATTTATTACCATTAATTATTAACTTTCTCACATTTGTTAGTAATTAATTTTAATAATTTCCATTCAGTTTTTGGTTACCTGAAATACAAAAGATTGTAGACGTCCTTCAAATTAGTCCTTTATCTTAACCTCAATTTTATTGAACAATTAGTCATTAAACTGGAAATTATGACCTAACCATGTAATTTTGTTTTATGGAATCAATTTTTAGAGAAAGTGCTATTTAGCTATAGCGAGGAAAATGTTTTGCTTTTTTACTGTTAAAATGCTTTTTAAAAACAGGTTAATTATTTTAAAAATAAACCAGCTACTTATTTTTGTAAAAATTATTCTCTTGTACGTTATATTAAAAATGTTTATGTGGCTCAGAAAAGGTAACTTTTCGCTCTAAGAAAAAATATGGAAAGGAAATAAATTTAAATCTAAAGCAAGATATTTCATAATTAAATAATTCATAAATATATTATGAAATAAAACAATTTAGAAAAAAAAATGAATATTTATAAAATTAAATAAAAATTCATTTCCATCTAAACTATTTAAATGTACTAATTAAATTTTTCAAAGTCATATGTAAATTGATTATCTAAAGAAACTAAACAACATCTGATAATTTATTGGATTAAATGCTCAGACATTAAAATTCATTAATAATAAAAAGAGACTTTCCATAGGTTTTAAATTCTATTTTTGTGCTTTAAAAATGAAAAAAAAAAAAAAAAAAAACAATATATATAATTTTCTCCGCATTATATAAATGATTCTAGAACCTCTAGAGCTAAAAATATGAAATATTTGTTAATGCAACGTTCTCAAATAAAGCCAGTGCGCCAACCTCGTCGCCAATCAAAAGTCCGGCGGCAGGCTGGAGACTGTAAGCATATGAAACCGCCGACCATGAGAGTTACTTATTCCAAGCTTGTAAATTTAAATATTGACTAAATGTGTGTAGTTGTAAGTGTAACTGTTTTGTATAAATGGTTGTGTATTAAATTCTTTTTAAATTCTTAGAACCAGTTTTTATTGCATTACTCTTACATAAATACTTATTCGGAAAACAAATTGTTCTCGTATATTTTTTTAATATTTTAAATTCATATTATAAGGATCAGATCTTTGTTAATTAAAACTAAATTTCATGATTAACGAAAAAGTTTCTACCATAACTTGGTAAACTTTATAAGATAACGAATTAATCCCCGAAATTTAGTTACTAAAATAGTTATTAAAGCATAATTATATGTTATTATCGTTTAAAAATGGATGCGAATTAAAAAATATTTTTTTAATTAATTTAAATTTTACGCCAATTTAAAATAATTTTAAAAAATTATTTTGAAATTCGCATAAAGTTTCAAGTTTTAAATAAATAAAAGATTTGGGTTTGAAACTACATTACACTCCCGATTATCCGCGGAATTGGGTGGCGAGGCCGCCGCTGATAACAAAAATCGCGGATAATCCGAAAAAAGCTAAAAATGGGTATAGCAAAAGTGAAAACAGTCATTCCAACTTTGAAAAATCGTTTTATGTACAATAAAACGTAAAATAAACAGCAGGAAATGTTTAACTAACGCTTAATATTTTAGTATATCACTCAAAACTAAACTAAAATGCATTTTGTTAATGAAAACAGAAAAGTGCTTTGTACTTACGACAGGGGTCAAGGATACACAGAAAAATTAATACATATGTACTGTTTTAATATTGTAATGTATTATGTAATTACAAAAGCATAACTGTAAAACTGCACCTTTTTGAAGAAATCAGTCAAAAAAAAAAAAAAACTTTGTGTGGCAGGCGCGGATAACCCGCCCGCGGATAATTAGGAGTCTACTGTATAATAAACCAACAGTTATTTTAGCCCCTTAACTTCAATTTCATAATGAAAAATTTTGAAATAATGTTTCATTTAATTTGTGCTAATCATCGTATAGTATTATTTGGAAGAAAATATTTTTTTTTTTTTAGTATTTTAAAAATTTTGTGAATGTTTAAAAAACGCCACATATATTTTTAATAGCATGAAGAATACAGCTTATATAGGTGGTCGCTAAAACTTTGTAACGAGTATAATTTATCATATTATCTAGACGGGTTGATTCTTCAGATATTTCTAGATTCAAAGTTTTCCAAAACTTTATATTATATATATATATATATATATATATATATATATATATGTTACGGTGAAACACCGAAATCTGGAGAATGTCGACAAACACATAGTCGCTTGGTGTATGTCCAAAATATTTGCTAAATACCCTTATTTCTGACTTTCACCGGTGAACGTCGACATTCACCATGCACTAATGGTGAATGTTGAACATGTCCGAGATTTATATTTTTTTATCCGTAATTCAGTCGCGATAAATTTTTCGCCTCTCTTTCTGAGAGGAATAACTAAGAACTTAAAACACACAGTACTTTCAAAATGAGAAAGGAAAATAATAGAAGTAAAAAACTTAATTATACAGTACGTTCTAAATGAGAAAATAAAATAGTAATAAAAAACTTGCTAATTTATGTTAATCAAATTTTATTTATTGCAACAACTTAAACTATGACACTTTGAATTGCACAAGATGCCCTTGCTTTTACAACTGCATATATTTGTGGAACACTTCCTTTTGCAATGACAGCGTGTATAGCCTTGTCCACCGCTTCTCGAATTAGCTGCAGTTGCTTCTCTCAGCGAAATTTCTTGAAAAGAAATCTTATCTATGGAAAGGAGCTTTTCTTTACAAATTTCGAACTGATTATGTGATTTTGTGAGGTTCGCAACATTTTTGTTGCTTGCAGTAGAAGATTCTCTTTCGCGGCCGCTCTTTTTATAGAAATTAACTCGTGTTTTTCATTCAGAACTTGATGTGAAGACGTGGTAGATTGCAAGTCCTCTTCAATATTTTTCTTTGGAATTTGGTTTTAGGTTTGACCACCGCTCAAATTTTTTTCAGAAGTATTACCAGTTTCTTCAAGCTGTTCTTCGGTTTCAAAAGTATTGGCGATTTCTTCAAGTTGTTCCTCAGTTTCGATACTTGCGATTTGTTCGCTAGGCAAAAAATACGATGCTATGCCTCTTTTCGCTTTAATGCCAAACATGGCTTTCACGTATTCCTTTATGGTATGTAGTGTTCTTGGCAAATTGAACAAAGGGTAAACCTTCTGACCATTTATTTGTATTGTTATCGTTCGTCCATGCAGTTAGCATATTCTGTATATCCTGATTGGCCCTTTCAACTGAGCCTTGTGTTTGACTGTGACGAGGCTTTCCATGAACTATCTTAACATCTTTCCACATAGCGCATATTTCGGATATGACTTGATTACTGAATTCTCTACCATTATCTGATTGCAATATTGCTGGAGCACCAAATGTTAAAAATATTGGAAGAACGTGATACGCTACTTCTTCAGCCTTTTTAGTTTTCAAAGGTCGTAGCTGCACAAATTTAGTTAAATGATCTTGATACACCATTATGAACTTATATTCACCATCTGAGTTTGACTGCAGATCTATCAGATCACCTTGACATCTTGAGTTTAACTCAGAACTGATCATTGGTTTCAGAACAATACCTTTCTTAGATCACTGTGTTTCACTTGACACTGTTTGTTCGACATCCACCAGAGCATATCTGTGATTGTCGACATATACCGGTGAGGGTCCGAATGTACAACAATGTAATGAAATATTCGATCTTTCATCGACGTATTTGGTATTTGTCGACATTCTCTGATTTCGGTCTTTCACGGTAACATATATATATATATATATATAAAATATGTCATTTCCGATAGAACAAAAGAAAAATATCATGTGACTAATCAGAATAGGTTTTCATTTAACATACGCACAACAAATGGGTCGTGGATATAGAAATTCTAAAATTCTTTGTATAGAGAACCAAGTTGTGGATGTTTTCCATCCAATGACATAGCGAAATAGGTGATTTCTCTTGGTGTTGCATGACTTTCATGTACCTTGCTCTAATTTATTGTTATAGTAAGTATAAATGGCGCTTAGTCATGTTATTAACTTTCCGCCCTTTCACCACATTTAGCCTTAAAAAATGGCATAAACACATTGATATTTTGTTCCCATCCCGCTCCCAACATTACCGCTTGCGACATCTAAATCTCCCCCATCCCCATTCCTCGGTCACTATTGCACTGGTTCCATCCCATTAATGCAAGGATTCACGAATCCTTCCTTGCTTCAAATGATTGTTTAAATATTACATTCCAATATTTACAAATCCAAGTTTACTTCTTCATTAGCAGCCTGCGTTATTTTGAGCCCCCCCCTTTGAGAAATTTACTTTAAAAGCAGCCTTTTTCAAGTTCTGAAAAAGTACAGCATCCCAGACATGGGTAGTGGTGGCTAAAGACTAGCAATCCGTATCTATGTTATCTGAACGATATCAAGAAAACTAGTTGACCAGAAAAAAACACCAAATATCCATATGCATGTTCATTCTTCCGTAATAAAATAAATTTCAATACTTTTTGCATTTAGTATTATTCTTGTGTTTTAAAAAGAGTTTTCTTTCTTTTTTGTCTTAATATTCTACGCTGAATATTACAAAATAGAATTCAAAATACTTTGTGCTAACAAATAAAGTTTAATATGATAATTTCTTAGGAAATGATACTAAAGGGCATTAGTAATTTAAAAGTATTTTGATTGGAATAAAAGTTAATGTTGCTGGGTTTCAACCTATATTTTATTTTTTGGTCTTTTATTTTTGGTATTTAGAAAAATTCAAGGACAAAGAAAAAGATAATGTAATTGCAACTTTATATAAATATCTCATTTATAAGAAATTTGCGAATTTATTTTTAATGTGATAAAAACAAATAATATCTTCCTACCTCTAAACTCGAGGATCTTGAAGTTCTGTAATAATAAGAAGATATTCTTAAAAAAAATATCTTTAATTAAATATGAATTATGTCAGAGTAAATACAAAGTATAAGTTCAGTGAAATATTAATAATAAATTTGTTTTTTGACGAAGATATAATTTGCCTTTGGGGTCACACATGGCTGCTTTATTTTAATTAAGAGATTCTTTCAAAGCGCATAATAAAAAAAATGTCTTTATATACATGCTTCAATTATTTTAGAAAAATAGTGAAGGCAAAATGTTATACATCTAAGTAAGTATTATGTACACTGACTAAATAATTTGAAATTATATTTTATCCAACAATCGGGTTATTCCTTTATTACAAATAGTAAAGAGATGAAATCAAATAATTAAATCTGATAATTTTAAGCTAAATTATTAAATAGATATAATGTATATTAAATTAGCTTAGAATAAGGAGAAAAACAGGAAAAAAAGAAAAAAATATTTCATTTAGTTAAAATGTATCTTAAATTGACTTAGAATGAGGAATAAAAGAGAAAGAAATATGATTTACTAATTATGAAACTATAAACCATAAAATTAAAACAATGTTTATGAAATTAACTTATAAAGTAAATATGTCCCGAATCAAAAATTATTAGAAGAAAGATACATTGTATGTAGAACACGACAATGCTGCAACATCTGAAATACAAATGAACTTAAATTGGAAAACTTTTAAGTTTAAATTGCAAAGAAAAAAATATGATTTAAATTGAATTAAAAAAAAAGGAATGGGATTTTGGATCACGAGGTGTCAATACTTGGACGAAATTCAGAGAAAAAATCCCTCATAGAAAAAATCCCAGGATTGAGTCCCTTACATGAGGGTAACCCCTGATAAGATCTTCAGGCCAAAATCATCATTTATTTCATTTTATTCATTTTCTTGCAATTGGAATTTAATATTATTCTAATTTATTACTCATGAGTAATATTCTCAAAATAGTTTTGACTCGCCAACATTTTTAAAAAATGCATTTTTCAGCGATCAAAACAGACCTAGTTTTGAAATTTTGAATTTCATTGTTTCATTCCCGTCAATGAACCGAACTTAGCGGTTCCTCTTCGGCGTAGACAAAGGATTAGTGGTTCCTGGGGCACATCAACACCGTTACCCACGATTTATTATAACTTTAAACAGGATTAAGTTGTTTGTTCAGATGTAAGTGAAAACTCAAAAACAAGTGACGATTATCAAAGGATCTTGATCATACCAAGGAGTGAGGAGGGCTCTTCCTTGAGTTGGACATTGAAATGGATTAAAATATAAAATAGTGTCTAAAATGGCACTATTCAAAGCTTTATATTCCTTATGTTTATAACAGCAGAAAAATAAAGTTTTTTTGATTAAAATTGTTAGTGTTCAAGAGTATTTTGCCAAATGCAATTAAAAAAAATCGAAAATGCATAAAAATTTAAAAATTATAATTTTAAAGTTATATATGTATTTCTATTGTTACGAGTATGTAATGTTGCTTCCCAGCACAGTTTTTTCCTTCATAGGAAAGTAGTTTTACGGACAGTTAGTAAGTTCTATTGGATGCCGGATCAATAATCCCTGGACTTGGCGTCAAACTTGGGGACTATTTGGCTACTTGGCGAATTTGGAAACAAAGTAAATGGTACCGTAAACTTAAGATATTTTGGTCATAGGGCCAACAAGAGGTAAATTATGTTCACTATTCGATAACCTTTTGTGCCCTGTTCCGGGAGCTATAAAAGACCAGCAGTCCAAGCCACTGTCCTTCGTACAGTGAATTAACAACGAATTAGTTCGATCAGTCCAGTGAAGCACAAGCACTGAGTGGAGCTCAAGCAATTAGTGGATTGAGGATTGAGCCACGCGCCGAGTCTTGGAGACTAATATTGAAGCAGTATCGAGTTCGTGTGTTGAGTAGCCAGTCGTATAGAAGTGAGTCTGCAGTTCGGTACAGCTAAAGCGAAACAGTAGAGAATAGCAGGCGTTTGGAGAGACCGTAAAGGGTAGCTACTTGGATTCCCTCCTCCTGCTGAGTTCAGTCTGGCTGCTTTGTGTGTTGTTGTGGTTGTTTACTATCGGTTACTACTTTTTGTCTACTGTTTGTTGCAAGTGCTGCTGTGCATTGCTTGTATAGCTGTGTATTTTTCGTCTTTGCATTCGTGTTAATATATGACGCTATTTGTTACTGAGACCTAATGACTGTACAGAGAAGCCTTAGATTTTAGAGGAATTAATTTCCGTAACGTACGGAATTAATTTTCGTAATTTATAAAATGTAATGAACAAAGTTATTTAGAGCATATGCCAATAAAACGGCCTTCCTATTTTCTATTAAAAAATTATAAACTTATTTCTATCATTTTAGAATTTAGCCTTCGGGAAAAAATTAAAAAGGGCATACTCAATACTGTTGGAATTTCATCTTATTTACCGGGAGGGAAAATTATCTGCAAAGTTTCCATTAATTTGCTGAATTGCATTGTAAGTAATTGCCTTTAAACTTTTAGAATGAGTCATTATAAAGAACAAATCATGCTCAAATCACGTATCTATGAAACTAATCCAAGAAAAAATTCAATAATATTTTATTATTACCACCCTGAGGGGAATTAATATTTCCTTCCGATTTTTATTATTATCACTATAATTGGGCAGATAAAAAAAATCCATATTTCTTCTCTTTTGTCCAAACTTTTGCTGAAATCTTAAAGATGACAAGATACAGTTTTCCCCAATTAACCATTAACAGTGCTTCAAAAATAGGAAAATTTTTCGAATATTTTTATCAGCAAAAAAAGAATGAAACAATAGATTTCCTCTTCCTTTGCAGATCATCTTTTGTTAAACGCAGCAATTAGTAAAAATTACTGTTTCCATGCCTTTAAAAATCGAGAAAGAATGGTTAATGAAAAAAAAAACACATTAAGTTGAAATGTACCTCTTCAATGAAAAGTTAGAAACAGAGAGAGAGAAGCATAAACAAAAGATTCCATGGCAAAAACGCTTTGCAATGGTTATTTTTTGCGATGTGTAAAATTTTGACGAAGTAATTAGAAAAAAGAACTTAGAGCTTGTATTATCTAAAACATGGAAAAAATTTTAATACTTTGGAAAAAAGAAAAATGTTAATTTTAATGATGATCTTCATTTGTATTACTTAACAGATGGCGTAAAACGAAAAATAATAATGATTAAAAAAATTATTGGTGCTCGTCTTTTAAATGGACGTTTGGTAAGAATTTGGAAGAAATAATGATTATTTTATATAGAGCTTTTCATAGAAAGTAATTCGAGTGAATAATTTTTGGGAAAGAAAGAACCGATTGGAATGATAAGAATTCGCGGTTTAGTGATTAAAATAAAAATTGAATTAAGATAGAAACGTAAATAAAGCTTGCGTTGAGTTAGAAACTTTACTAATGAGAAGATGCTAGAAATAAATATCTTTTCTAATAATGCTATTATTATTTTAATGATCGTTATTGATTTATCTTGAATTTTAAATGATTATTTTATGTGCATTTTGCTAAAGCGAACCAGTTATACAGATAAAAATATAATATTTCGGAGATTGAATTTTATTCATTTATCTTAAATTTCAAACGATTAAATTATTACTATATTTAAACGTTTTAGTTACATAATAAAAAAAACATCTTTTAATGTTTGAATATAGATTTATCTTAATTTCAAACAATTATTTTATATGTTTTTTGTTGAAGAGTACCAATTTCACAATGGAGAATTATGTTTTAGTGATTGAATATTATAGATTTTTTTTTTTTGAATTTTAAAAGATTATTTCATGTGCAATATAAGGAAATGTAAGCATTTCGTTGAGAAAAACTAATTTTTGAAAGACATTTTATCGATTTATCTTGAATTTCAAACAATTATTTTGTATGTACTTTTATTGAAGATCACCGTTCAACTGAATAAAGTTGATGTTTCAGGGATTTAAAAGTCATGCAAATGAAGGAAAAAAGTAATTTAAGTATTATCTACATATTATCATTCAAATCTTAGTACATAAAATTATAAGCAATAGCATAAAATATGATACAATCGATATATCAATGTTTTCACAGGAATGATAATTATCATTTTCTTTTCAGCTATTAATGTGGTACGTTAATTGATTACTTAATTCTATATACATTTTTGCTCTAGCTGTAATTTTGGAATGTTTTATTTTTATTTGAAATTTTATTTACATTTTAATATTTGAAAAATATTCTTATAAAAAAGAATTGCCATTTAAATTTATAACCAATATTACAGCTGGCGACAGAATATGTACACTAATTTGTGAGTAAGTACATGTGCGTAAGCTCTTATTTTGTTTTCTCTCTATTTTTGCGCGTATTCTCTCTTTTTTTTTATTTATTATTATTTTATTTTTAAATCAATCTTTTTAATATCATTATGTTATTTACTTAAAATTAATTCGTTGGCTATGAATTTGATGAAATATTAGTTGGAATATCAGTGAGATATTTCCACTCCTTAAGAAATTTTAAAATAGAAAAATTAATAGAAAACTTTTTTCTAATAGCATGAAAATTATAAACTAAGTCCATGCATATTAAATTATTGGACATTATTATTTATTGTATAACAATATACAATTAATTTATAAGCAGTCTTTAAGTTTGATTTGGTGATGGTTAACTAAATCAGAATATATTTAATTATTAATTCAGTTGATAATCTTAAAACACAATTTCAAATTATGTAAGAAAATTTGGATAGGTATGAAATTTGGAATTGCACTTAACATAGAAAGTTATGCCATTTTAATCAATATATCCTAAACGATTCTGGTTATTCACATTTGATATTTTCACATCAGCATAAATGAATAGAAAACAAAATCAGTATTCATTATTTTTGTACTTCATTTTTTTTTTTTTTTTTTACTTTTTCAGATATTTTTCTTGCATTAAAAATTGCATTTTTCCCATTAACCCAAAATATTTCTTTAAAATATGAATATCGACAAATATTTTCTGTCATTTTAAAAAAAAATAGATTTCCTCCTTTGTTTTAGTAAATCTTTTGTCAAATGTTGTAATTAGCAAAAAAAAAAAAAAAAAATGTTTTTATGTTTTTAAGAAATATAAAAAAAAAGTTTTAAAAATGCCTTTTTACTGTAAAGTTGGAAATAGGTAGAAGATTCCAATAGATTCCATGGCAGAAAAATTCAAAATGATTTTTTTTTTTTTTGTGATGCGTAAAATTTTGACGAAATAACTAAAGAAATGTATATAGCTTTATATTATATGTAAGAAGATAAAAAATTGTTTATAAATGATTGTAAAAGAAACTGATTTAAGGCTTAATGATGATCTTCATTAGTAATATTTATCAAATAGAAGAAAAAAATGATTACAGTGATGAAAAAAATGAGTGGTGATTTATTTTAAACTGGTATCTGCGTAGAATCTAGAAAAAAATAATTATTGTTTCATAAGAAGTTTTTCATCGAAGGTAATGCGAGTGATTAAAATTTCAGGAAATAGAAATCTGATTGGAATGAAGGGGATTCGAGCTTTTGCAATTGAAACAGAAATTGAATTAAGATGGAAAGGAAAATAAAGTACAAAAATTTGTAATTTTAATTGCTATGAAATCAATTAAAAACGATATTCCCTATAATAATTTTTTTTAATTTTTAAATCAACAATTATTTAAAAGAAGTAACAATCCATTTGCTTTTACTTTTCATCAATAAGATTTAGTGGTACTTTTTTTATATTGCATTATTTGTTTTGTAATTTTCGTGAGCATGAAAGTTTTCTTTGGTGAAAATCTGTTATCTTTCGTCTTAGAATCAGCAGTCGTTTTTTGCCTCCTATTTTCTCACATATTTAGACATATAATAATGTTGATTAAAAATTAGCCCTGAAAATGTATAGTGAGAAATCCCACTGGCTCAGTAAGGGATAAAGATATTTTATTCTACAAGAAAATGCGAAACACAGATAAGAAAACAGAGATAAAGGGTTCAGAATACAACATTTGCTAAAATAAAATATATGCAAGCAATAGCTCTTTGTTACACAACTCCACTCAAACTATAAGGGGAGAACAATATCTCAGAGATTTCACTGAACTACTCTTTTAAGCTCAACTCAAGTGACTTTTACTGGGATTTTCAGCCTTCCATGGTTTCCTTCCATAAAATAATATTAGTGATACAAGTTTCATTTTCTTACCATAAGCGATATGTTGCTCTGCTCTGATAATCAATTGTTGGTGCTAAAGTTTCAATAAAAATATGCAGAAAGTCATCAGCTGCTAATATACAATATTATGACATAATTTTAAGAATAAATCAAACTAAGAATTCATTTCTAATACTTTTAATCAGGAATGGTACAGGCTGTTATAGAAATTGAATTTGCTTTGTCTTTTAGAAATTCCCTTTTTAGTGTAGGTTGTTGAAAAGTAAGCAATATCTTAATAACCTTAAATATATATATATATAAAAAAGACTACAAATGTAATATTTTATTGCACTGAAACGGTAAACATTTGACCTCCAAAATTGTTTCCCAATATTATACAATATTTATTTTCTCTATTTTTTATACACTATAAGAATATCGCTCCTGAGGTATATATTCTTTTTTCTATATTAATGTGTCTCCTCGTGTATGACGGATAGCGCTAAGTAAGAAAAGAATATGAAATCCCACGGGTTTTCGAAAGAGATCATTGATATTGTATTCAAGGACATTGGGGGGGGGAATGAAAGAAATGTCTTGCTCTTCCTTCAAAATATACATTTTAAAATACTTTGTCTAAAATTTACCCGGTATAAAATTATTTGGAACCTTCCACTTCTTTATACATAAAATTCATGCAACATGTATAATGCATTGCAAGTAGACAATTTGGGAAAATAGTGTTAAAAATCCTGCTTTTATTAGACACTTGAAAATTTTTCATAAAACCGTACTAACTTTAATAACCTACCTATATATATATATCTTTTTTTATAAAAATACGCTTAGAGCCATAGTTGAAATCTAGCAATTACTTACCAGCGCTTTAACGGAATATTTTTTTTTTTTTCAAAAACGGAGTAAAAATATATTCTTAACTTCATAACCACCTCCTAGCGGAACTGAAGAGGTGGAAGTTCCCCCCGCTTTTATGCATCCAGATGCGTTTTTATGGCTACTTTTATGAAAAGTGTCATTTTATGATCATGCGCAAGATCGAAATGAAGCCCTAACTTGATCAAAGCCTTTTGGCAGACTCTCTCTTTGAAATTGAGTTAGTAGCAGCAAGTGTGGCCAACAACTGGCGTACATTTTATAGGGACTACGAACAATATGTTACGGCTGATGTTGGTGTCGTAAATGTTTTTACGCCTCTGGACAGTGAAAAGGTAAGGGGAAAACGCTTCGCCGTTGTTTTAGCGTCAAGAGGTAAGTAGGAATTTATGGTTTTTACAGGTGGGTGAGAGCTTAAATTAAATTTGTTGAGCGAAATATATATGTTGATGAAACATGCAAATATTTCTTTTATTTTGGGGGTGAGGTTTTCAACGCCTATATTTTTAATAACATCCTAGTTTTAATTTTTGGGCTTTTCTGAATTTTTCAAACAAAAGCAATTTAAAGAGAACAAAATCCTAGGTTATTGGAGTATATAAAACGTATCCCATAGGATATTTTTGGAGATATTAATACAGAAATAATTGTTTATATCCGGTATTCTAAATCTTCTAGTACTTAACATCTAGCCTTTATCAATAATTTAGCTCAGTTTTTGTTACATATTTAAATTTTTATCGTCGAGGTTCATATTAACGTCCTGTTACCCAACCTTAGGAGGGTTAAATTTAGGCAAACTTTTTAAATTTTAAGCATAGTCACAAGACAATTATTTTACATCAACCAGACTTCTCTCCAAATTTCGCATTTCATCATTATAGTATATGTTGAAGAAACATCCAAATATTTCATTTATTTTTGGGGTGAGTTTTTCATTACATATATGTTTGATAACTCCAGGGCTTTAATTTTCGGGTTTTCTAAATTTTTCAAAAAGTAATTTAAACAGAAAGAGATTTTTCTATGAATTGGAGTATATAAATTGTATCCCACAGTATATTTTCGGAGTTAATAATATAGAAATAATTGTCTATACACGGTATTCTAATTCTTCTAGTAGTTGCTTTCTAATTTTTGTTATTAACATTTTAATGGCCGCTCACACAATATGTGTGATAGCCAGAACAATTTCTTTTTTCACAAAATGTGTGATGGCTAGAACACCAATTTCTTTTTTTCACAAAATGTGTGATAGCTAGAACACCAATTTCTTTTTTCCACAAAATTTGTGATAGCTAGAAAAACAATTTCTTTTTTCACAAAATGTGTGATAGCTAGAACACCAATTTCTTTTTTCACAAAATGTGTGATAGCTAGAAGACCAATTTCTTTTTTCACAAAATGCGTGATAGCTAGAAAAACAATTTCTTTTTTCACAAAATGTGTGATAGCTAGAACACCAATTTCTTTTTTCACAAAATGTGTGATAGCTAGAAGACCAATTTCTTTTTTCACAAAATGCGTGATAGCTAGAAAAACAATTTCTTTTTTCACAAAATGTGTGATAGCTAGAACACCAATTTCTTTTTTCACAAAATGTGTGATAACTAGAACACCAATTTCTTTTTTCACAAAATGTGTGATAACTAGAACACCAATTTTTTTCGCAAAGCATATATGATAGCCAGAACAACAATTTCTTTTTTTTCACACATCATGTGTGATATCCAGGATAATAGATTCTTTTTTTCATAAAACATGTGTGTGACTCTACCGTCGAAAATTATTGATCGATATCACACAATCTCCACTGTAAACAAGCTCTTTCCTAATTCATTCTTCAAACATTTCCAGCTCCTGGAAACATTTGACTGCATAGACGAGCGGCCATTAAAGTGTTAGTTTTTATAATTTATTTCAATTTTACTTACACTTAAATTTTAATCCCTAGGTATATTAATGTTTCATTGTCAAGCCTCACAAATTTATATTTGGGCCAAATTTGATAATTTTTAAGCATAATCGCAAGACGATAACTATATTTCTTCTGGATTCCTCTCCATATTTCTCATTTCCACACTATACTAGTGAAAAGATGTTCGTTAATTCTTCTCATCCAGTGTAATGGCACTAAAGAAATATACATGAATGTTATTTATTCAGTGGAATTATCTCTAATTCAAGTCTCTTTGACATTGCACATAAGACCTTGTCGCCAAGTCACTACGGTCCATTAAGGCATTTTAAATTAACTCAATTATAAAGATTTTTTATTGATTTTATCTGTTTTGAAATAATTCTGGAATCTATCGCATTATATATTGAGTTACATATAAACGTTAATAAGAACTTAAAATAAGAATATTTATATATATATTTTTTACATGTAAAATGCATCCTTTCATATTTTAAGTTTTTCTGTCAGAACTTTTTCCTTATATTTTCTATTTTTCCCCCTTACTAGGTTTTTTTAATTATTTTTTTTATTGACATGAACGGCTCTACACCTCAGGCTAAGAAATAATTCTTGCATCTTTAGTATTATAAAATTCATTTATAATATTTATTGGATCTTTCAGGAAATTCTGCATATTATGGTTTAGACATTTTTTTTACATAAATAATTTCTTCAAATGAATTTACTTCATACTTTCATAAAAGAGTGAAGCAGTGAGAATCCAGCTACACGATTTCATTCTGTTTTGAATTAATATACACGATGAATCCTTCAAGAATATGATTGTGGTTCAAGCATCTAAAATGATAAGGAAGTTTGAAATTTCTGTAATAAATAGATGGGTGTGTATGTCCAATGGGATCTGATATAAAAAGATCAGTAGAAGTGCATCATTATATGCAACAGAATCATAAAAACATTTTTCCTAAAGAATCCTTGAAACTATACTCAGTACACTGTAATCAAGTTTTTATCAGCAGAAAATAGCCAAGATTATATTAAAAATTCAAAAAAAAACTATATGCAAGTTATGCAGTGTTTTGAAGTTACAGTAATTTTCATAGTAGTTCACTGAGTGTGAGTAGTTTCATTGAGATATATCGACTATTGTTTGCTTAAAAAACTCGAGATCATCATTTTTAGACGATTTTTCCTATGAGTAATTTTAGTGCAGTTCTTTTTTCGGCTTCTTTTTGTCCGTTCGTTGCATTTTCTTTCAGTTCTTTTTCATCTAATCATTTGGAACCGAACAATTATAATTTGAAATTTTTTGTTCATATTGCTTATTTATTTTATTCATGTATTTTGTTCAGGTTTACGTTTTCATAGATTTTTTAGTTAATTAATTTTAATTCTTGCCTAGAAATCTGTATGCGAAGGCTTTTGAATTTTAGATCTCCAAAGGAGCCAATGAAAACTTATTACTTCCATGCAACCAGTGCAAAATAATAACAAGAATAAATTATGCCAAAGTAAAATAGCTTTTTTCTCTTGTATTATTCTTTTAAAAAGGGCATAAATACATTAGTATTTTGATTCCATGATGCTCCCTAAGACTAGGGCCCTGGACATGAATACCCCATTTTACTTACCATAAAACTACACTTCCCAATCCTGTTAATAATCGAAAGTTGTTTCATTGTTAAATAAAATATAAGCCTTTTCTACTTCCTCTTTCATCTCAAACCTGTTTTGGTGAAATCAAAGCCTCATGGCGCATGCGGAAAAGTGCGGAGAATGACCGTTTCTGAGAATAAATACTTACATGCCCGTGAATCAAATTATTGTACCCTCGGCAAATTGAACAACGTGACAGATTCAATTCAGTAAGTATTTTACATACTATTGTCAATATCGATTTCCAAACACATTACCCCGATGAAAAGTGGATACTTGCAGAATGAACATGTTTGGAGAATTCCACTTGTTTTCTCTCATCGATTTTGTTTCTTGATTTATACAATTTATACAATTATATAAATTATTATTATTATATTTATACAATTTCCTTTTGACGTATGAAGATACTATATTTATGCATGATAGTATGCAAAGATCCCGTTCAAACAGAATATACAACAAGAAGTAAGCGATTCCGAATATAGGGGACATTTCCATCAACAACTTTGTGATTACTAAATATCACTTAACATAGTTTAGATGGAGAATGCATTAGAAACGTGCATTTCATTAAATGAATGTTCATCTTCTGAAAGTCCTTTGTTTATGCTTTAGAAGTCAGATGTAATGAGTATTTCTGTGGGAGCTCACAAAAGTAATCATTCTAGTGCATTGTAAAAAAGCTCTTCTTCGGATTCTTCACCATGTAGATTCCCTGAATGATCGACTACGATCTCCAGAAGGTAGTTTCTACGTTTCAAACAAAATGTTATCCCCCCACCCCACACCTTTATCAGCAGGACCAGTCTTCAATGGTTTGAATGCACGTCCAAAGAGCAAAACCATTAACAAGTCCAATACCACTCACTATTCAACAACATTCATCTGAATGTTGTAGATGTACATTCATCTGAATTCAACATTCATCTACAATTCATCATCATTCTGAAATCAATGTCCGCAAACTTTTCATCCTCATATTTACGAAGGGCACCATCTAAAAGCAACTATAAAGAGCATCGCAATTATACAGTGACCTAGCTGCAAACAGCAATACGAGCACAGTAAACACACAAAATAGATTTTAACACTAGTGTCCCAAGCATGGAACAGTTGCATCTAAAGCACCATTTAAAGGTAACCATAAAGAATATCCGAAACAATTATACAACGACGATTATACAAAATAGACCTTCATGTTAGTGTCCCAAGTATCGAGCAATCGCGTCTTGCCATCGGTAATATTAATTGACCAACACTTTCTATATTCTTCATTGAAACAGGACCTACACGTACTTGATTACTTTCCATTCTCTTAACCATTCGGAAGGGATCGTCCAAAGATAATAAGCGGTCCATCCAATGGAGATAATTTCTTGAATATCTTTTTTGGGAAATGTTTGATTAAATGGAAATATATCGGCTATGCACCAATGATGTCTGGCCAAAATGACTGATGTCTGATTTGCATGGTGGAAGTCTGGTTATCCTTTAAGTTACCTCAAGAGGTTAAGTAATAAATATTTTATCAATCATTTAAATGGTTTTAATAATCCTATAGGACTCTGGACATATCTGAAATCTATATATATTTTCTGCTTTCAAATTTGATATTAAAAGAAGATTATTAGTAAGAACATAAAATTAATATCGCTTGATTTTATGGCATAAAAGCCAATTTTGGCGATGCTGCGCCAAACAGAACATGGAATCAACTTTCATGGGAACATATAAAAGCCTTCAGTGAAATTTATGTATCTGTATATTTGCCGAAAGTGGATTCTTTTTTGCGGATTTTTTACAAATAATAACCAAGAATATTTCTTAAAAATTCATTAACTTTGATACATTTTCTGCTTATAATTATACTCTAAGGCTTATAAAGATCATTATTTTTTTAAGTCTAGTGTTAGTTTATTCGGTTTTTGTTTTCGTCATTTTTTGCTGGAATTAGTTTTAGTTAGCTAATAAAGTTTTTTTTTTTCAATTTCTTGACTCTAAGGGAGTAATTAACTGATATATCTCATTACAGAGCTTTTATTGCTTTCATTCGTAAGCTTTATTTTTTTTAGCAATAACCATAAAAATTTGTCGAGGTATACAGGTATTTATGCTGTATTAATATTCACGTTGAATGTATGTATTCACATTTAAAAAGCTGAAAACTATTCAAGAATCGCTGTTTCATAACAAATGCATATTAATTTTAAAATTTTTATTTTGTTGATACTAATCATGAACGACAAACAACTCATTTATAGCAGTTAAAATTATTAAAACTAAAATTATTTTAGACTGCAATATAATTAAATAAAGTGCAATATCCTGATGTGTTCTATTTCATTTTTAGAATTAGTTAGCCATTTATTTTTTAATCTTTTCTGGTTTAGAAAATAAAAATTATCATTTAGAGCTACTGAGTCAAATTAAAGCTAATCATTTTTAATAATTTTTACTTTTCATTATTCTGTAAATATTATTTTGTTGACTTACGAAATAAATATGATAAACAATATATCAGCAGTATTGATTTTTAAAAAATAAACTGCGTATTTTTGTTTTATTTTAAATTCTATTTAGAGATCAACAGATTGCTTTTGGACACCCTTTGAAACTTGTACTGTATTGCAATGTAGTTGATAAAATCTCATTGTATTTTAATCCCGAATTTTGTAATTCTTCAGTTGTAAAGAGTATTGTTGGATTAAATGGTGTTTAGTTCTTTATTTTTATCTGCAGATTGACTCCAACAGGGGAATTAGAATGAGAAGCTTCCGGTGTGGTGGTTTGTTTTCGTTACCCGGATGAAAATAAATTCTGCTGGGTTGACTATCCCCTACCGAAGATGGGACGCGCTTTAAATGGAAGGAATGTACCGTGGCCAATGATGACCCTAAAACCCCGTTATGACGGCCTGTTGCCTTTACGGTTATGGTCGTAAATCTGCCATCTGACCCATTGTAGGACCCCCCCCCCCTCACCTGTGGATGTCAATTGGGAGCTTCACGCAAGTTGTCTGTAAAATGAACAGACATCAAATAACTCCAGAAAACCACAAGAAAGGGAAAGAGAAGGAAATGCGTCTGTCTTAAGACGCGCAAGGAACATCTCAGATCGGGATCATCAGAACGGGGTTTCAGACTCCCGCCAATAATGTCGCAGCAGTTCGGTCGTTCAGATTTATTCGTCTGCCTCAGGAAGGGTCGAAGTAGTCATAGTCACTATTTGATTTATTTACAGATTGGTTCTATTGCGTGAATTGTATAGTTTAGAATGAATCTTACAATCTTGGCTTATAGTCAAAAGTGAGTGATAGTACCCAAGCCGGGATTGATTCTTCAATCCATAACAAAAAGATTTTTTTTTTCGCATTACAATTTATTCATGTTACATTTGGTGGCATAGTGAGGGAAAAGGGCTCTTGAGGTCTGAAGCGACTATCCCCCTCCTCAAAAGTCATCTCACTGTAGATAAATTAAGGTAAATAGCGCGTGCAGTATAATTTTATTTTATCGTCTTCTCATTCTATTTGACTTTAGTCGACGTTGAGTGCGGCATCTTTAGTTTAGTTTAGTTATATTAACATCCCGTTTTAAAGCAACACTAGGGCTATTTTGGGACGAACCTCGTAATTTTGAACGATGGTGAAATGACGAGGACGATAAATGAGCTGGCGCCCCCACTCCAAACATCCACACCACGAACCGATAATCTTCGGTTCCGAAGCCGAAAACTTACCACCAGGCCACAGAGGCCCTGTGAGTGCGGCACGAACGTATAAATGTTTTGTAGCAGGGGTGCATTATCAAAGGGGTGTCTCGAGCATCTATGCATCTTATTCTTCTTGATCACTTGCTATTGGCGAAAGTCACATGAATGGCTGATCTTCATTGAAATGCAAAATCAAAATATCTAATTTCTAGAGAACAAAACTGACACAATAACAGCCCCACTAATGCCCAAAGGAACGTAAATAATATAGAGGTCTGCGAATGGATATTACATAACATTTCTTATATTAAGTGTAGGAGATTTTTTGATTTTACTGCAGGAGTAGAGTTTGTGATTTAATAGGCTAATTGTATCTTATAGGCTAATTTTAGTCTAACAGGCTTATTTTTACTAGGTAAATCTTTACAAATTATTATATGCTTATTACTTACAAATTCTTAATTATATAAAGAAGAGAAAATTACTATGTCCTTAGTAAATTAAGAATTGTTATATGTTTTTTTAAAATAAAGTAATAATTTTTTTAATTCAAAATTAATAGCGTCTTCAGTTATAGAAAAAAAAATTATATCGATTAATTTTTTATTTAGAAATTTTCTTTCAATATAAAAGAACTTTAAACAAATATTTGATTTTATCGGTCTCAAAAAATATAGAAAATTTACTATACACATTTGAATTCACAACAACTATAAGTAATTACTATTAAATGAGCAATTCAAGCAGAAGTCAAACTCAAGTCTTGAAAGTTTATTCCCAAATATAATTTTTATTGAAGAATCTGATAAACCTGTAAGAAGTATTAATGTTAGAATCAACATCGGAAATTCTTTATTTTCGAAAGTTAAGAGTTCTGAGAATTGACTGGACTCCATTTTCTAAAGAGTTGAAACGTTCAAAACGTTAGCAGTCCGATTTCTGTCTGAGTTTGAAAGAGATAATCGGGTAAAAATAAAAATAAAAGCAGTTGATATATAAAAGACCTTTTGATGTTATTAAAATGTTTTGACATGTTTATATATTATGCTGTATAGCCATTCAGTGAGATAAATACGGGTTTTAAGAACTTACTTCGTGTTTATTAAAAGGATTTAAAACGGCCTTCATCGAATATATGCGAAACTAAGTCTTTGAATTTTACTGTTTCAAGAAGATTCTAGTTTATAAATTCAGATTATTTATATACATTTATCTAATTATTTATAATTCCAAGCTTATAAAGATGGAAGTTTATATGGGTATTACAATTAGAAAATTTCGATTTTCTGTACTTAAATTCGTAACAGTGAATGTCTTTGTCTTGCCACTCACAGAATCCTGATCTCATACCTATAAATAACTACATTCGAGATCTCATCTCGATCGTTGAACAGACTGGTCACTAGAAGTCCATATATCGGCAAAATTTTTGGAATAAAATAGTGATAACTTTTATACTTGTTTACATTTTTGTTATGTTTTCGTACAGGCAAATGCTGAACTTTAACCATTGTTAATACATAGAGAATGAGCTATTGGAGTTAGGAATTCTTTGTTATCCCAATATTTGCCTTGAAATATCGCTATTTCAAATATATATTACAGGAAAATGTAAAAATATTAATCTTCGATGTGTGCCGTTTGAAGTATTTATTAAATGACATTCCGGCTGTAAAATAAAGTGAGGTTGTCATAAAGCATAATAGATAAAATCATATAATTGAAATGACCCATTTTTGTTTGGTTTCAAGGTTGAATGAGAACTATTTCTGGACCCTGTGGTCTCGAATCGTCTTCGGAAGAATAGCTTTGAAGTACTATCCCATTTTTCAAACTTTCATGCAATAGCAATACGAAGATGCTTGATATTCAGCAACGCGCTTAACATGAATCAATACATACATTGTTGATCTTTGGGCTTTGGTTTTGAACGATTCTTCCATATCGAAACTGAAACTAATCGGTTCTTTTCATAATGGGTGATCCAAATCTTAGCATACAAATTGATAGAGAAGCAAGGACGTAAATATACCATTGTAGTGAATAACTTAAGCCAGTTAACAGCTACGCTACCCAAGCAATTGCTTTTGTATCATGGTCATATTACTGGCCTGCGAACCATAAGGTCCCAGGTTCTATCCTCGCTCATAGTCCAATCCGTCACATTGGTGACCTCGGACGATGAACCTTCGCACAGCTGTTGTGGCGCCATATACGTACAGACAAAGTCGTCAGACTCACTTGACGCAGCAACCCAAAGTCGTCAGATTCACTTGACGAAGAAACACAAAACAGCTGCAGCAACCCAAAGTCGTCAGACTCACTTGACGCAGCATCAGCAACCACTCATCCACACACTCTCGCCATAACGCTTGGCGCTACTCAAATAGGTACAGGCGCATTAGAATAAACAGCTAATGCATCGCCACTCAACAGCCATATCGTTCGTCTCAGCTCCGACTCACTGGAGGGAGAGTCTGTAGTGAATAGCTTATAAGCCAGTTAACAGCCACGCTACCCGAGCAATTGCTTTTGTACCGTGGTTATGTTACAGGGCTGCAAACCATAAGGTCCCAGGTTCTATCCTCTCTCATAGTCCAATCCATTAGACCATAATCAGATACGATCTATGACCTGAAATGCTTCTAACATCAATCAGCTAGATTATACACGGGCATGCAGAAATGACATGTGAAAATTCATATTTGTTTACATGCATAGGACAATTTTAAAAATCCGAAATTTTATTACTCCGAATCTTTATAATTCATAGTAGAGATGCAATTATTAGCAAACTTTTTTACGACTACCCAGCATTTATTTTATGTTTAAGGAGAAAAAGTTGGCATGTATACCCTTTCGGCATTTATCAACTATGGAATGTTTTTCGAATGCAGTCCGATATTTTCCTCGGTCTGTATGTAAAGTTATTCTTTATTAAAGGAATCAGATAATGAAATGAGTGCTTCGGAGGACATTTTGGATTGAAACAATAAGAGATATCTTCAGATCTTAATACCCTGTATCCATGCCCCTCCTTACTAAAACATCAATGCAGAAACTAAATTACATTATCCTAAAAAAAATACAAAAAATTATAGATTTTGGTTTTGTGTTTCATTTATAGTTTCATATTTTCTGCTCATCAATATGCGAAAGACTCAAATATTTTAAATAAACTTTTTTTTTCAATACTGCATGCTTTTTGCAGCTTACTTAACAGTTAGTGCAGTCAAACTTAACATTTGCCTCAACTGCCAACCAACCAAAAGACTGACAGAATGCAATCAGCTTTAAAGAATTTTTTCTCAAATCCAAGTAAAGCGAAGGAGAAGCGAAAGTCCTTTTCCATCCGGTTTCATTTTTCTAAAGGGTGTCCCAAAATTAAGATTTAAATTTTCCACCATTCGGGCACTAAAGCGTTGTCAACCTTATTAAAAGAATCATTTGACAGCCGATAGTTGAGAGTTAATAAAAATGGAGCATTACACGATAGAACAACGTGTTAACGCAAGATTTAAATTAAATATAAAACACAATTTTTTTTTCTTTAAATTGTTATATTTTTATTGAATCGTAAAGTACACGTGATAGAGTTATATATGGAATCATATACTTAGGGCAAATGGCTTCCTTATCTTTGCTGGCACATATGCATTCTTTTGTCGAAATTTTCCATAACCATTTTGCAAAAATGTGGTTGAATTTCGTTGATGCAGGGTCGAATCTCTTCCTTCAATGCAAGTGCGCTTGTGGACTTGTTCGCATAGACCTTTGACTTCCCATAAAAAGAAATATAATGGTATTAAATCACACGAGCTAGGGGGCCAATTCTCAAATTTTTGAACTATGATCACCAGATTTTCATTATTTTTTTAAATATTTTTTTAACAATGGAAACACGTCCTATCGTGTAATGCTCTAGTTTTACTAACCCTAAACTGTCAAATGGTTTTTTTAATAAGGTTTTCAACACTTTACTGCACAAATTGTAGCAAATTCGAATCTTGCTTTAAATTTGTAAAATTTACATGCTTGGCTGTATCCCATAGCGTATAGTATTTAGTACGTGAACTTTTATATCATTCTGCATTGTATATGATTATCTTCGAAAGTATAGCTGATTTATTTAGCGTATAGCAACAATGAAAATATAATTTCTTTGTATTCTGGATTCCTGTACTTCATTTTCTTATTTGTGAACTTCTCTTGGGATTCTTTGCATGAAATTGAAATTCAGCGCTTTCATTTTAGGACGTTTGCTTTCTCAATCGCTTAACATTATGCGCAGCAATTCAAAGCAAATTGCTTGGTAATTATTTCCTTTATACAAGCTGCATAACAATATCCAAAACAAACACAAAAGCCTGGCATTATGCTATGGCACAATAAGAATAGGGAAGCAACCGATATGCTATTGAAAGTGCCGATATTCCCTTAAAACAGAGCGCAACCTCCGCTACATCCGCGAGCTGCTTAAAATTCCGAGTCACACCCCATTACTCCATAACGAGCACGAATTTTGCGCGGAATTTGTTTTATCGTTATTTACATAACTTCTTATTTGCATTCCGTCAGCACAAAAGACATTTCACGTCTTGTAACTTACTTTAACGCAAATTAGAGTAATAAGGCGCGGTTTTCGGGCACTGGCAACACAGTAACGCAGGTGCCAGAAATAAAGTCAGAGTAATGTGGTCACTGTATGGGTTTTGTTGTTGGCCCGGGAAAACAAAACCTTTCCTGAGTGAAAGTGTGCGTGGGTGGGGGAGGTTAAATACTGTCTCTGGAAATTGCATCACCGCGGCTTATTCGGTTGGTACAATCTTTTTGAGATGCGATGTGTGTTTGAGTAAATTGGTTGTACTGTGATGTAATTTTATATCCGAGCAAAAGCAAGATGCGTCGTTGTTGTTCTTTGGAGCTCTGCAGACCTCGTTTCGCTGTTTGATTCTTATCTAAATTTTATTTGGTGCCATGAGTGTTTCTAAATTGTTGACGTAGATTCGAGTGGTCTTGTTTGTTTTAGTAGTTATTGATGTACTTAGCTTCGTTTGTGAATAGCGGAAAGCTGTGAATTCTGATGAACTTGAAGGAACTTAATACTGTGAGAAGTATTTATTGTTTAATCATTTAACTGTCATAAATATCCATCATATTATCGTATTTTCATATTTTTAACCCGTAATTGGAGACATGAATTTCTTCATGCTACCAGAGACAGACTCAAAATGACTCCAATGTTATATTTCTTTTTTTTCTTTTGTAAACAGCATTGGAATTTATTTTGGAAACACAGTACACTCTGGAAATCCTGTAGTTACTAAAAATGTTATAATATTAAATGTGGAAATATGTTAAAAGAAAAACCTAAATAATCTTTTAATGGGTACTTACTTTGTTTAGATATTATGAAATACACAAATGTTAGTAATTGTTAGAATTTTACAAACAAAAATGAAGAATATAACTTTTTTAAATATTATTTTAAGAATATTTCTTCGATATTTTTAAATTATTCAAATTAAAAGCAGTTTCAGGGAAATGGAATCGATTATTCCATAAATAACAAGAAAAACTTTGAAAAAGAATAACTCGGCTATACGCACGTGTTCATACTTACACTTATGCCAACATGATGCTGCAAGAACAATTAAAGGTACTGAGGAGATGATTGTATTCAAGGTCAAAATACCACGTGATAATCAAAGCTAATGAACAACGCGGAGTCATTTTGACTCCCGTCTCCAGTTACGGAAAAGAGTCAGAGAGGGAAAGATCACGGGTTAAGACGGAAGTTAAGAGGCGTAAGAGACCCACTTGCTACTGTGGTATTATTAATAAATACGCTGTATAAAAATCAAAAAGCTAAAAGTATTTATTTTTTATGAAGGTAAACTTTTTTAAAAAAATAATTTCTAGGTAAGGAACAAAATTTATGTGGAAAAATTGCTGTATTTAGAATGTTGTAGCGCCGCTACATCGAAAACGCAAATGAAATTTTCCAAATTAGAAATAATAAATATTATTCAAGTTTATTGTTCATTAAAACAGAATAAAATGGAAAACTAAAGTTTGGCCTGGCTTTTATTTTTACCTTATTGCCCATATGAGTACGGTCGGAATATTTTTTTTTCTAGAGTTATCTTCAAGCAAGGATTCAAATTAGTGAATTTTCAGTGAAGGGCAGGATTTTTGTCCAGGGATTAACTCATTTGTTCATTTTGTCTTCCTATGAATTTCATTTGTTTCGAAAAGCAACAAAACTAAACCATTTGGAAAGCAACAAACAAATGCAAAATGCATTTTGCAAGTTTTTTTTTAGAAATGAGAAATTTTACCATTACTTTAATTATCGCACGTTTGCTCAGAAGTAATGTGTTTTCTTTGGCTTTTACAGGAAATTACCTACTGTAAATACTTTACGTCTGTATTGTAAGCATGCTTTCTCATACAAAATTTCTGGGCAATAATCAAAATAACTTTCCAAGAATTGAATAATTTTTTAAAACATTATAAGAATACGAATTTAATAAACAAGTCGTATTTACTTATCATGAGCATTCAAAAAAATGTACAGTAATTTTTCACAAATTGCCGATTAAAATTTTAAATGAACAGCTGAGGATGACAGGATAAGAAGATTTTAGATCAAAAAATTGCTGCGTATATAAATAGTTTCTCCATTCACTTTCCTTTATAGCGATTCGACTGCCGATGACATGACGTACCTCCTTGAGGATTTTAAACAACAAAACCTTATATTAATAAGTTCATCGTTGAAGAACAAAATTTTTAGAACCTTGAGTTCAAGAACTCTATGACATTCCCCTAAAATCCGCAAGAGCAAGTTTTTCACTCTACTATACTTTTAGTGATACTTTATATATATGTAACATTATTTGGTTGAAGCAGGGTGCAGGTTTGAAGACATAGACGAGACGTGGTATTTTTAATTTCGTTTTATTCTCTCTTTAATATCCATCTCTGGAAAGCAATTTATTTACAAGCAGACGCGACACGGCACAAAAGCAGAAGTAAGAAAGAAGACAAAAAAAGGGGCGAACAAATGATCACTATTCTTATATAACATAGGATTTCCGGCCACGCGCCGATGGAATACACATGATGACCTTCGACAAGGGCAATGGAAGTGTCACTTTTATTTGATATGTAGTACTGATGGCGCATTTGTTTTACAGAGGAATTAATTAAACTGAAAGTGGTATTGGATCGCTAAATAAGAGAATATTTTTAGAATGAAGTTACTATGGGCTAAATTAAGATAAAGTTTCAGAAATTAATTTGGATTAAATTAAGAGTTTAAAATATCATTATATATATATATATATATATATATATATATATATATATATATATAATAACTATGAATTGTTTGTTTCAAAAGTTAAAAACAAAAATTCAATCTTAGAACTTTCTTATTCAAGTAGCATATGATTAAACGCAATGTGATGAAAATCCTATACTGTTACAGAAATTGAAAACATATTTATGCTTCTACTATCTTTATTTTTTTTTTTTTGCCAACAATTAGAGAGTTTTATAATTCTATATTTATTCTAAATTAACTGATATATATGTCTAGTAAAATCAATGAACATAAATGCATTAAACTTTTGCTAGTACTATCAAGTTCAGAATAGTTTTAAGTATTTATAACCAATAAAATTAATACAAATCAGTCATGTTTCTTCATGTATGTCTTCTACTTTATTTTTTTTTACATAATGCAAAGAAAAAAATTAAAAAAATATAAATGGCATATTAAAACTAGAAAATAAAATTAAAAACGATAGTTTGAATGGAAATTACAATTTGAAACAATGGGGAAAAAGTTAAATTTTTTCCAACAATATAATTAAACGATTCTTGTTTCCACGGTAAATTGAGGAGCATTCATTAAGTTAAAAAAAAAAGTCGTCCTTTCACACCTAATACACATTATTAGACTGCATTAGTGTTAATGCATCCGAGACAAAGTGCGAATCAACAGAAACAAAAATCTTGTAGTTAAATTACTGAAGAATGATACTGAATTCACTGTACCGTAGCATTCAACTAGTGAATCGGCGAAGAAAAAAAAACATTGGACACGAAATGTTACAAAATGCAATTTTTTAAAGTGAAAGTTAATTCAAGAAACTACGATCCATCTGAAAGAAGTTTTCAACTTTTTGTAAAAAGGAAGAATTTTAGAGTGTGGTACTTTTTTTTTTTAAATATATTTCAAAATGCAGTTTCGGGCTCTTGAAATGTTATCTTAAACGCCATTTTGAAATAAATAAACAAAGAATTAAGGAATTCCATACTTTTTGTTATGTACAAAACTTAATGCATAGCTGCAAATTTGGCTTCTAAACGATTTCATTTAGAATGTGGTCATATAGGTTTAGTGTTTGGAGCTACTTAAATTTCATGCCAAAGTGTTCTTATTTACATGAACAGCCGATCTTTATATAGATTTAGTAAAAAATTGACAAATTCTGACAGGATTATTCTTTGAAATATTCAGTTTTTTTGCATCCAGTAAAGAAAAACTTTTTTGGACGGGCGACATTTATTTAAACTGTAGTGAGATGATGTATTATTATTATTATTTATTTTTCAGGTCCTCAGCCTTACTTGGCGATTTTCAGGTTATGCCACGATTGCCACTGATTTTATTTTTTAATTTTTGGATTATGTCATGATCGCCAAGCTGCATTGTAAATAAGATGCCAATACAATTGCCTAACGGGGTTTACTGAACCAATTTCAAACTACGCCAAATTACAAAGATAATATGTTTATTTGGTATTTTTCAGATTATGCCAATATCAATTACTATGTAGGCGTCTGTATATTTTGGAAATTTATCGAGGAGACCATGATAGTAAAAAGTATCTAACACCTGAACCGGATTCCTCTTTCCAAACTTTCGTGCCACACCAATGGGAGTATGCATTTGTGATGTGGCGGTTTTTTTTGATGAATCAGAGTTTTGAATACGAAATCTTCCGAAACTAATTACCAGGTTTATTTGGTGTAATAATTATATGCTAAAATTCCTATTTCTAACGTTACATTGTTGAGTTTCCCTTTTTATATCCGTATGAAAGAGACAGATAAACTTCTTTGTGATAGATTTTTATCAAAATGTTGTAAAAATGTGCAGTTTTGATGTAAAAAACACATACCGAATTTCAACTGTAACTTGTGCTATTCGTGATTTATCGTGTTGATACATACATGAAGAGGAAATCAAATGTATTGAAGATTACAATATCATTTTTGCATATTTAGTACATAAAAAGTAAAAAATAAAAGTTTGTTTGTTTGTTTGTTTGTTTCTTATGGCACTTGCCACTGACAAGCCCGCTGTTACGAAGACAGCGATTTACGCCTGAGGGGGAACGTCTCTTATTTTTTATAGCAGCGCCAACTAGGGCCAAGAGTACGACTTTGCCACTCACGCATCATTCATTCGCTTGCACAACCCCTTTTTACAGGAGGGCACATTCACACATCTCACAGATAGAACAACAGAAGAACAACCATGCCCAAACCGGGACTCGAACCCGGGACGCCCAGATCACGGGGAAGACTCGCTACCCCTATGCCAGGACGCCGGCAAAAAATAAAAGTCATTTATAATAAGAGATTGAATAACTCCATGATTACACTATGTTGCTTTTGTAATCTAAATTATTGAAAGAGATAATAAGAGATAACTGAAAATCTAAAGAAGCTTTTTTTTTTTTTTTTGTAAAACATGAATGTTAATCTTGCATTAAAAATAAATAACAATCTAAAAAGATAAAATTATATTTAAAATAATTTTAAAAGCATATCTAATTAAAAATTCAAAACTGTAAATTTAAAAACTAGTATCCACCTGTTCTGTAAATGATATAAAATAAATTTTCTTTCAAATTAAGACTTGACACTTAAGTCTTTTGAAGAGACCGATTACACCCTCCAAAAAGTATTCCACATCATTTATTCAATTTTAAATAAATTAATGCATGGTCTAAAGAGGTAATTCTATTATCTCCGTGGCACATCGATATTCAAGAAATATCTATTTTCTCGAGTCGAAAATGTGGTTCCAAAATTTAATTTCTTCACATTTCTTCGCGGCGAAATGAATGCAGCGAAGTGTATTAACGCTGTTCTTTACAATTAAACATCAAAGAAACCTAATTTTGATTTAAGGCTCAGTCCATATATGCTACTGAAGAGTTAATTATTCGGTGAATGCAGAATTACAGAAGACGAAGGAGGAAAAAAAATTAGTTTCTGCAATCCTTACCACGATATAATTGAATTCCAATGCGTCCGAAACAAATTGAAAGTACATAATGAAGATCGTATTCAGAATAAGATTTTTCCTGGAAGCTCTGTTTGGGAAATGAACAATAATTAATTTCGCTCCCGAGTGATAAGATTCTGATAAATGGTTGGAATATTAAGTTTTGTAAAAAAATGAAGTGGTGGGTCTAAAAATAGGATTGGTTTCATTGTTCATTACGAGAGAAATCGAGTTAGGGGATGAGTATTTATTCGAATAGAATTTTGTAAAAATTTAATGGCACTTAATAAATTTAGCTTCTTAAGAGTTAAAGATAATGCTTATTCGGCTAATTCTGCTTTATATTTTTTGAAAATAATATTATAGAAGTCAGTACTTTATTTTCACTAGGTGTAGATTTACGATTTTGGATCATCTGATATTTAGATATATTCATATAGCAAGATTGACTATTGTAAGGTTCTGGTAAAAAGACTTCGGGAAAATTTCACCAGTTCTTTACCGATCATTGTCCCCAGATCAGAACACCACCTTTCGTTCAAAAGTTATGCATATATATATATGTAAGAATGTTTTAGCAGTTGCTTGGCCGAATGGAAGAAAATTTAGATATTTTAAAACTTTGATATGATTTATCACGGAAGACGTTATGAGCAAGAAGCGATGATAAAACGGATTTCCGTTTACATCGCGATACAAGAGCAGAAATGTATAAGAGACCGACATTTTCCCCTTCAATGGTTTTTACAATAAGATTTTGATAGATATTTCTTTGACACGCGTAAATTTAGGCATCTTTAAAAGATTTTTGTAAACAATAAGGACTTTTTTCCTTCACTCAGAGCGTGAGAAAATGCTAAAGTGATTAGTTTTAAAGAGTGCATGTCGAATTATTTAACTAAAAAGCGGAAATTGGATCAGGAAATAAGAGATCATTTTAGAATGAATTTAATATGAGCTAAATTAAGACAAAATGTAGGAAATTAGGATTTAATTTAGATTAAGAGATATAATTACATATATTTGAGTATAAAATTTTGCCCATGTTATTTTCTAAACAGGATAAATAGAGTAATTTTGTTTTGATTTTAACTGGCTTGGAATATGTTGTTAGCAATGTAAAAAAAATCTCAAAACAGTTTATGAATGACCTTTCAAAGTAGTGGAATGGGGGTGGTCAAATTTTTTATTTCACTATAACTTTCTTAACATTGATGATAGAAAAATAAATCCAATGAGCCAAATTAGCGCCTCATTAACCCGAACAACTTTTGCATTTTATGTGTTTCGATAACTGCAATATCTTAGAAGTGAGGGGCTTCAAGCCCTAATTTTGACTATTTCTAACATTAACAATTTATGTTGCCAGAAAAATCTAAATCTTAGATGTAAAGGAATCTGCCTTTGTCTTCCAGCAAGCCGAGAGCATTTTTTTTAATATTCAGTGGTTAAGAAGGAATTCCTTCGGGCAATATAATTAACTTTATATGCTATGCACTTATAAGAGGAGAAAAAAAACTTGTTTAAAAAATGCAATGTCAATTAGTTTAATTAGGAAAACTTGTTGCCTAAACTAAACTACGGATTTTCTAAACTGGATTAGTTTAGTTATATTAACGTCCCGTTTTTAAAGCAGCATTAGGACTATTTTGGGACGGACCTCGTAATTTTGAATCTCGGTCTCTAAACCGGATTAATAATATTTTAGGGAATTTAGAGTAAAAACATTTTTTTAATTTCCGATGCATATCAGTACATAATATATGAATTCAGGATTATATTGGTTGTATCAGATTTATTATATACTATATTTCCTCAATTATTATATATACTATTGCGTAACTTTAATTTTTATTTCATATGTTTCAATATTTGATGTCTAATACTGGCGACAGACGTGTCTATTTTAGATAGTCTTATAATTTCTAAAGAATATTCGCTTATCATAATTAATACATTTTGCATTTAATTACTGCAAATATATACAATTAAAAATATCTGAATAAAATAGATACGTTAAAATAATTTTTAAAACATCGTATACGTGGAATTGGTACATAGGGAATATATCTGTTCCATGGTGTTTATGATAAGCGGCGGAATTTTCGACATCTTCACCTCAATTGTTCATCAAGAAATTGAAATGGTTTTGATATGATTAGCAACTGATTTCAAAAAGAAAGTTATCAAGGTCAAAATACAAAACCAAGTGATCTGAAAAGTCAGAGGACGAGCTTGATATTTAAATACACTTGGGTAATCTGAAAATGAATGTAAAAAACACAAGATCTAAGAATTAATAAAAAATATAAGCAAGTGAATCCGAGTACGAAATTAAAATTTGCCTAAGTGATCTCAGAATAAACATAAGATATTGTGCGTTTCAGTGGCCCTAGACTACCACTTTCCGATGATTCTACCCCGCTAAGGGGTGATAGTCGGAAGAATGAACATATTCTTTATTCTTTAACTTGATTTCCGATCCATTAGATATTTTTAAAATCAGTTTTTTTTTCCTTCACATGTATGTGAGCATGATGTCGCTTTTTAATGTATTATTTTATTTTAACTCACAATTTTATATCGATTGCTTATATGAAAAAAATTTTCAGGAATACAATGGAAAAATTATGTTATTAATCTCAAAATGTTATCGAAAAATTCAACAACAGAACTAAACATAAAAAAAAATTAAACATTAAAAACATATTTATGCTTCTAGCACCTTTATTGCTTTTTTGCCAACAATTAGATTGTTGGTAAAAGTGACTTTTAGTGTGCACACAGCTGCGCCAACAATGCCAAGTCGCCAATAAAGATGGCGAACAAAATAAAAAAATACTTCCGCGGAACAGTTACGGTTACCATTTCCCACCATCTAATTATGACTTTTTATTGATAAGTATTTTTTTTTCCATACTGCCCGGTGCCTTCTACAGATGCTACAGGCACCGGGCAGAATATTTTAACTTAAAAAAAACATCCTACGGCTTCGCTAGCACATTGAACATAAAGACTGTGTGGATAACAGAAACAGTACATAACCGAAAGAAAAGAAAAAACGGAGAAATAAACAATCGGAGCATTCTCCATACAAAATTTCAAACAAACATACTTTTCCCAACTTCATCAACTCGTAAAAAAATATATTCCACTCACCCTTCATCCATTCTGCCGGTTCGATATCAAACCACTCTCAATACAAAATTTCAAACAAGCATCCTTCCCTAACTTCATCAACTCATAAAATATATGTATATGCATATTTAACTCACTCTTCATCCATTCTACAGGTTCGAAATACTCGCGACATAACAAATTATGAAGGGAACCAACCGAAATAACACCAAAAGAATTACGAGAACTGCGAAGAATTCCATTGCCGCTGTCTTTTAAAGTGAGAATCCAGACGATTTTTTTTAAAGCGCATACTAACAATTAAAAATTGCAAAAGAATAAATAGTTTCTGTTTGTATTCACATTAAAAAAAAGAAAGAAGAAAATAACTTTTAATTATAAGCTTAACTTTCTTTATTTAATAAACTTTTAATTATAATAAAGAACAAAATTAAAATCTATATTCGATATTTTTTTAATATTTTTAATTTAACATTTGTCATAATGTAATTGTAGTTTATGTACAACTCAACCATTGCAAAAAGTAGTAAACAAAACAGCAGTACGGTTGCTATAAGATGGATCCGATGGGTTGCAATTTTGGCGACAAACAGCTGGTGCACACTAATCTTCACTTAGGCCAGATTGTTTTATAATTTTATATCTATTCTAAATTAACTGAGATATAAGTCTAGTAAAATGAATGGAATGAACAGGTATGTATATGCATTAAACACTTGTTAATGCTATCAAGTTCAGAATAGATTTATGCATTTTATAACTAGAAATTAATACAAATCAGTCACGCAAATCAAAATTCGTAGAAATATTTCCTATAATACGAAGATTTTATTTTTATACAAGATTTTAATATGGCAATTATTGTTAGGTATTTATTACACATAATTAAGATCATATTATTCTTTTATTACCATTAATATTTAGCGATTTTATCAATGAATTTATAATAGCTCATATCTAAAATGTTTTCCTAGTTGTTTTACATAGGCTCTTTCATTAATGGATTATTCAGAACAAATTGCAAAGAATTATTCTAACTATTAACTTTTTAAAAATCCTTTTCGAATAAATATGAAAAGTAAATGTGTTACAAAAAATAAATATTTGATATCAAGATATTGACGAATCAATATTTTAGACTTTTGTAAATCCCCAAAACACACATTTGGAATTATGTCTGTCTGAGTGCACGGGAACATAAATATAAAACTTAAAGAGTTAAATAGGTAAATATTACATAGTTTTGACATCTTCAGTATAGATGCGTGAAATATTAAATCAAATCCGTCAGATAGTTAACCGTCTGTCGGTCTGTACATTCTCATGATAATTAAAATACTCAAGATTTAGATAAACGAGATTTGGTACGTAACCTTGCTAATAAAACTGTATTTATGTATCAAATTTCAGTTCCAATTGGTAAAAAAAGGCTGGTTATAGTTTACATTTTATACTCGGCAAAATACATATTGGGTTTAATTCAGGATATTATAAAGCACAAATTCTTCTGAAAATAAGTTGTGGAATCATGATGTTTTACGACATTCATAAGAGTCCGCATCTTTTACATGAAAAGGATGGGGCCACGAGAAATTACAGCGCGCCTTTATTACAGAGTACTCGAGAAAATTTCCAAAAATCTTAGATCTCTCAGCTACATATCAAAACTTTGCACTTCCGATATACATTATAATATTTGAAAATGCCTTATTAAATATTCTTCTTAGACATGTAATGTAGTAAAATCTGTATTAGGGTCATCGCCAACACACAAAATTGATCTCTTATTCATGGGATAAATGTTAAGTAAGCGATAGATAATTTGTATTAAACCAATGTTTATTAGTTCATATTTTTGAAACGAGGAATAGTTTAAACATACAACGATGTTTCAGATATCTGAATAGTTTATATATAATGAATCTTTCAATGTCCTTCTATTCAAAATTTCATTTTCATCCAATGCTGATAGATTTTGACATATTTGTTCTTCAAAACTAGGTCATCGTAATTTTTTTTTAAGTCCGAAATTAAATAAAAATGTAAATTAATTAAGCGTGCTTTTGACGATTTTCACTTTACTTTTATCTCGCAAAAATTATTTTTACACCATATTAAACAATTTGTAATATTAATATTATCTCTATACTTTTTTTTTCAATTTCAGCCAAAACATTCAATTGCATGCCTTTGTCAATATTAAAATCAAGTAAAAAAAATGGTTTTAGAGGCATTAATTACTACTGACACATTAATTATTACTAAATAATATTATCATTTCTTATTTTATTCTTTCATGCATATACTTTTTAAATTGCACTCTAAATGATTTGTAGCAGATTAAAACGTTATTTTCAATATTATCCAATAACAAGATAAAAATTTAAATAATGTAACACCCAAGAAATCCAATATTCCAGGCTGATGGCCAAAAACAATTTGTAGAATAGCAAAATTCAACATTTAAAATAAAATTCATTAAATCACTTGATTTCATATAAAGCGTTTAAAGGTTTTGCAATGATGTAATCGGCAAAACTTTTAGATGCGGTGCTTTATTTGCAGAATTACGGCAATGTAACAGATCATTGAAGATCCAATTCCATAAATTTCCCACTGTGTTGCAGCGCTTTTAAATCCATCTGATCTAGTTAAATCAAAGCCAAAATTAGCCAAAAATCCAGGAAGTGGGATTTCGCCTAATCAAAGTAACCCGCTGCGCATGAGATTGCAGTTGAGACATATAAGCTTCATGTCTGACTTTAACTTATACTTTGAGAATTGGTTCTTTCATGGAGGACTTTTAAGAGAAACTGGTCTTCATTTGGTTCGAATGAATTAAACTCAGGGAGCAAATCGGAGCTTTCTCGCTTGTTAGTATTCCAGTTTTCAAATAACGCTGATTAAAATGTGAAATGTCACTGATGCCAGTTAACTTCATTTTTTATTCAGACCTACTATCGAATTCGATTTACCTCTATTATAGCTAAGATATAGCAGATAAAGATAGCTAATTAGATATAAAACGTTAATCAGAGTCATGTGTCATGCCTGCGAACGGGTTAAAAATATCGATTGAAGATTTAACTTTATATTCTTTACTAGATTTATGTTCCTGGGCCACTTCTTAACCTTCTAGGGAAGTAGTGGACTCTAGATTCTTGCATGTCACATATCATTTGCTTAAAAAGTTCTTTCATTGGTGTAGAAAGGACGTTTGGTAGGTAATTTTTTGTGGATAGTTATCATTTTACCATATTGACGAATTCCAACTCCATCGATACCCAAACAGGCCTCCAAGTAGGTACAAATATGAATTTTAACCATCCAAACAGATTATCAAACCATTTACTTAAAAACTATTTTCATATAAAACAATATTCTGGTCAGAAGGGAAATCTAATCTTTGATTTAAACGAAACGAAACAAAACATAATATAGATATTAAATGAAATATCTGAAACAATATTTTTATGTTGCTCGAAGCAAAAAATATTAACTATCAAGTCTGGTGATACATTTTTAACATTTGTTTCAAATCTAAAATACTACAAGTGGAATAATTAATTTTTACGCATCCTTTTTTCACAAGAACTTTGCGGACTAAAACACACACACAGCATTAATTGTATTATAAAATCGAATTGTAATGCATCGATTAGTGTTTCGAGTTAAAAGATTCTGTTACACCCTTCAGTTCTTTTCGTAAATAATGGAAGTAAAATTCGCATTTTATATATTCTGTAAAATTACATAATATGTAAATAAACCGAACGTCACTTGGTTGAACAATATATACTCAAGCATTGAATATATGTAGGTAAACTATAAATAGATGTTGTTAAATTAAATATATTTTTTTATTAAAAATAATATTTAATAAAATCATTGATTATTAAAGGATCGATCTTCTCAGATTATGACACAGAATAGTTCAGAAAACATATGATTAAACAAGTCGTAGAGGTTTTTTTTTTTCCCCAAATCATTGTATTTGAACAAACATAAATCATAGTTTATTCAGTTACTAAAAATGCTTAACAATCGAAAGCATGAACAGTATTATTTCAAAAAAAAAATATTACAAACAAGCTCCATGTTTAAGGTTTTAAATTAATTTCAAAGAGTAAAGAATTTATGAATTACTTGCATGAACATTTTCTAAAAAAAGTTTAATAACAATCTCTGATTGATTCAACTCAATAATTGGAAATGTCCAATTTTAAACGTCTGTCATTTCCACCCTTAAACAGTCCCAAGTATTTCACGAATACAAAAGATATTCCCCGAGATATTCTCTTGGATATTATACATATTCATTATAACTATTACTTTAGTGTCTGTGAAAATGTATACTCTGGAAGAAAAATTCCAAGGTAATTAGTTAAACAGACATTGGATGCAGATAGATATGTGCGTCTATTTGATATTCCGATTACATGAGGATAAAAAATGCATTTTCCCCTTCACTAAGTAAATTTTATATAAAAATCAACAATATTTACTTACTGTAATTACGACTGCAACTTCCTTATCCACCAACAACTGAAAAATTCACTTTGTGATTCACTAATGTCTTTATAAAGTTGTACTTGTCTGGATCAGATAAAAACATTCAATGTTGATATTTCACTTCAAACTTATTGTACTACAGACAGCTTTTCTTTCATTTAATAACATTAGTAGTATTTCAGCACTTTCGTCTGTCATGTCAGTTAAAAGATGTCACCATCATTTTCTGTTCAGAATATAGTGTTTTTAAAATATAAGAATTCAAAAGAATAATATGTCTACAAAATGGCCTCTATCAGGTGTCTTCAACATTATTTTCTAATTCTTCTAATTGCGGTTAAAGGTAAGACCGGTTATAGTGAATTAGACGTTCCAAATGCTTATAGAAGGATATTTGGTGATTTAATTAATTAAATATTGGTAAACCGAAGTTTATATCAATTTTCAAAGCCACATTGACAAATGGTATAATCTTAGATTTGGGATTGGAAGAATGTGGATTCGAATCCCGATGTATTCAAAGATCCGAACTATGTGTAGTCCTGGAGTACAAATTTACCATTCTAACCTCATGATGTGGTCAAGGATTCGAAATGTCTGTATCCAAAGATCCAAGATATGTATAGTCCTGGAGTACAAATTTACTAGGCTAACCTCATAATGTGATCCGTGATTCGAAATTTCTGCATCCAAAGATGAGAAGTAAGCATAGTCTTGGAGTACAAATTTGCCATGCTAACCTCATGATGTGATCAAGGATTCGAAATGCCTGCATCTAAAGATCCAAAGTATGTATAGTCCTGGAATTCAAATTTACCATGCTAACCTCATAATGTGATTTGGGATTCGAAATTTCTGCATCCAAGGATCCGAAGTCAGCATATTCTTGGACTACAAATTTACCATGCTTGGAGTACAAATTTACCATTTACCATGCCTCATGACGTAATCTCAGATTCGGAATTACTAGTTTAGCTTAGTTATATTAATGTCCCATTTTAGAGCAAAACTAGGGCTATTTAGGGATAGAACTCGTAATTTTTAACCGCGGTCATATGAAGAGGACGATACCTGAGCTGCAATCCCCCCACCCTCTCTACACCACGCCACTCCAACGGGAGACTCGGAATTTCTACAAAAAAAGGTCCGTAGTATATATATAGTTCTGGTGCATGCTGACCTGATGATGGAGTCTGTGTTTGTGGATTTCTGCATCCCGAGATTCGTAATACATATGGCTGAGCACAAATTTACCACACTGAACTGATTATCATGTCTTGGATTCGAGATATGTGCAGATTCGAAATCCGATGAATCGAAGCATGAAAAAAAAAGTACCTTGGAGCACAAATTTCCGAATCCCATCCCAAAATGGCCATTGCGAGCTTCACCAAGGAACATAAAGGTAAACAAATTGAATAAAATTTTATTTGGTTTATGATCTACATAGCTATCTGATATACTATAAATGTTATAGAAGCGTAAATATTCAAAAAAAAAAAAAACATTTGATGGACACACATTCAAACAAAATCAATAGGCCAAATATCCTAACAGTGATGTGGTTTTGAAAAGTGACTTATCGTATGAGTGCAGCTTTGCGTTATGAAGCTCATCCCAAATAAAGCTTTGTTTGTTCAGATAAATTTTGGGGAATCTTCTATCCACCAAGCCGAAGGAGTGTCTTTTTCTTCTTTAGTGCTTCTGTGCTATGCCATATTTGCATAATCACTTGATATGTTATTCTGTTTATGATAAATATATTTCTCTTTACACGTGAGTGTAAGCTTTCATTTTTCATCTTGCTCTACTAATAAAATTTTCTTTTATAATTTCATTTCAAGACAGGAAATCTGTTGTTTCATTTAAAACACTGTTTTTTAAAATCTGTTGAAAAACCTCTTTTAAAACTCAGTATCTCGACGTTTCTCCTCTGTTCCGCCTTTTAATCAACATTCACAATAGGACATTAAACTTAACTGAGCTTAACAAAACGAATTAATTTTATGTGGATCACGATCTTTGTTTGGTATATTTTGGAAGTTATTAGTAAACCGCAGAGACGCAAATATTAAAGCCATTTTCTGATAAACACTTTTTAAACATTGCCAGATTAGGATAGAAGTGCTTAATGACAAACATAAAGCTTCCACTGAGAAAGGAAATGCGAAATAAAATGGGAGAGCTGTGCCTTTTAACTTAAAGAGACCCGAGAGAGGATTATATTCCATATCAGGAAATTTTGTATTATACTTAACATCACGATTTAGGTTAAAAACAAACCTGAATTTCCTATTATTTATGTTTAGTTTATGTACATTGCAACCAAATCTAAGAATCATCATGTGTTTCATGCATGCACATCAAGATTAATGTAAACTAATGTTATATTTCTTTTCTATTTAAATTTAAATATAATTAATCCTTTAAAAATATAATTAAATGTATATTAAAAGTCAAAGACAAAATTGAAATTGTTTGCTAAATCTTTGCCAAAATTACTTTATTAACAGAACCAGTCGTTAGCTGATTGGGTCCATAACTTCAAGCTGAACCTTGCACCTAAGGGACCCGAGGCAATAATGATATATGTTCTTGGCTAAGTAAATCGGCATTAACAGAATGCACAAGTTAGCTTTATGCCCTAAATATTGTCAATAGAAAGTTTGAAATATAGTTTAAAAATTCAGGAGAAAGCATTTTTTCGTATTTTCTTAAATATAAAATACACAAAAATAAAAAAATTAACCCCGATATTTGAATAAATCATCAGTTTTTACATCTCTATGATTTCGAAAATATCGTTTTGATATTATGTCAATTAGTCAGATATTTTGTTAACTAATCAACGAAATGAACTAGATGAATGAAATTTTGAATGTACTCATAATACCATAATTGTATATTTTGGGAGTAACACCTAAAAGTGACATCTGTATCTAATTTGTATGTGGACATCTAAGAGATCTAAACTTGTACGTGGACATCAATTTCAATGAACAATGTTTCTTTTTAGCAAATAGTACATACGTATTATATTTTTCGTCTATCATGCAAAAGGAAGAAATCTAAATTGAGACCTCGGTATTTTTCTCTATACTAGGTATTTCGGAGTACATTTGTACATTTTGGGAAAAATACCTTAAATTGAAATTTGTATATCTCTAAACTTGCATGTGGATACCATAATTCAAAAGCACAAAGAGTTAGATGAATGAAAATTGAAAGTTTCTTTTTAGAAAACAGTATATATGTATTAAATTTTTCGTCTATTGTGCAAAAGGAAGACATTCAGACTGAGACCTTCGTAGTTTTCTCTAATCTAGGCAACATCAAACCTTTTTATCTAGAATTAACATATGAGAAATACTCTATTTTTGGCAACTCTATACTAATTTCTCTATACTAGGCAACATCAAACATTTTATATTGAATCAACATATGATAAATTTGAGAGAAGAACGCTCCCACTATTTTCTTCGTATTTGTAAATCTAAAATGCTCAAAATTAGGAAAAGATATATCGACCAAATCTAAGTTGTTGTTTCTTATGGCACTTGCCACGGACAAGCCCGCTGTTACGAAGACAGCGATTTAAGCTGGAGGGGGGAGCGTCTCTTGTTTTTATAGTAGCGCCAACTAGGACCAAGAGTACGACTTTGCTACTCACGCATCACTCATTCGCTTGCACAGCCCCTTTTTACAGGAGAGCACATTCACACATCTCACAGATAAAACAACGGGAGAACAACCATGTCCAAACCGGGACTCGAACCCGGGACACCCAGATCACGGGGAAGACGCTCTACCCTATGTCAGGATGCCGGCCGAAATCTGAGTTCCACTCCTTTTTTAAGATTTTCCCTTTCTATATACGTAGTCTATTTAACATTTGCAACAATAAATTAACCATAAAATATTACCTAAATGTAATTTCAACCCTAATTAATTAAAGATTATTTCAATCAAAATCAACACTATATTAACGATCTTTTAATTAAAACTACAGAGATAATTACAAAAACAACATTATTTAATATCAAAGGTTAATAAAGAAATCTCCCTTATTGTGATCAGAAAATGGAATCTTCTTGCCCTTATCGAGTCGATGAGCAAGATCTTCGCCCCCCGCCATGTTGCCCTTTGCTAAGAAGGTGGAGGTCATTCCCTCCCTATTTAATATATCTCGGTATCTATCGTTAAACACGCGCATTAATGCAGCGATACCCGGTTAATTAGGGAGTGCAGTATCCGTTTCCCGCAGTCAAGTCAGAGGTCAAATGAATCAAGTCAAATAAATAGTCCGAATTTTCAGAACTCGCACAAACCATTTGCATATCATTTTCAGGCGGTACTTGCTCTGGTAAGTTAGGGTAAAGGATCTTTTGCAAGCAAATTTTAAATCATAGCTGGCGTTTTTATTTGAACAGTGTGATATATCATAGAAGTTTATGAATGGGTTGATGTGCTATGAACTACAGTAAATGTTTGTTGTATGAATATGTGGGTGTGTTATCTATTTCTTTGAGTGGTAGAAAGCATTGTGTTTATGTCTTAATAAAATCAAGATAGGAGGCTACTATTCAGTTTAAGGAAGGGTAATGTTAAACATAAAAATTTAGATTTATTTTTACTATTTCAATACGACGGGGAATTTCGCTTTTGTCAAAATATTTGCCTCGAGTTGCTAATGAAATTTGGCATTTTGGACCTAAATGAATTCGAAATGAGTCCAATTCTGGAATAATTGATTTTAGGAATTTGGAATTATTGTTTAGGTCTGTCTATCTGGCTGTGTGCATACGAGCACAATAGCTCAATGAACGGTAAAATTCTCTTTAATTTTTTACATAATATTTCATATTTTGTATTATGTTTCGTCGGATTGTGGATGTAATCTAGTACGCATTTTGAAACTCTTCTTTTTTTAGCTACACACAGCTTGGTTGTCAAAACCCCATACCGAATTCCACCGATGTGCTTAAACAATATTTCAAGTTTTGTGTTGAATTTTACTAAATAGTAAAAGAAATCAATATTTATGCTTTGTATTTTTTTTTCTCTTTGACCAAATGAAATTTTAATCTCGTCAATGCAAAATACCAATTGTACCATTGCGTTAATAACAAAACAACTGACTCCACATGGAAGAATTTTATCCAAAATTTAACACAAATGCAAAATGAATTGTGTGTAACACAATTCAAATAATGAATTTTATTTATCTAATTTATGCTAGATTTTCAACTTCCGTATTTACTTATAGATATATAATCTAATAAATGCAACTCTAAAACATGGAGATTCATCAAATCCGAAGTAGAAAATTGATGATTCTGACTTATCATTAATGCAATCAATCAATACAATATTTTTGTAGTTACTAAGTTCAGTTATCAAGATTTTCCCACTCCGCACAGCAAAAATAATTTAGCATGTTTATGAAAAATGAAGGAAAGAAAGAAACATAGAATACCTTACAGCAAATACTATTATTTCAAAATTCAAAGCTCTGGATAAATGCAAGGTGTCCACAAGGTATTCAGAGTCTAATATTTACAGTTTCGGATAGAAGACATCAAGACGAGCATGTTGATATAAAACATAGGGGGTCCCCGAATATAGCGTCATAAAATGTGAAGCTTGTGTTATGAAAATTTCCAAGAAATGAAAAAAAAAAAATGAAAATCAATTTTTATTGAGAATTTTCAATACGACAGATTTTTGAAATGCCGGCCTTTCGAACAAATGACGGAGCGAATTCTGGAATTGAAGTTCGCAATTGTTTTCTATAAAACATCTGCTCCAATTTACTTAACTTCCTTTTCAATTGCTGCTCTCAAGTCGTCCAATATTGAGGTTGTTTGAGATACTTTGTATCTTTTAGATGTCTCTATTAAAAAAAGTCGCATGGGTTAAGATCCGGAGAATAAAATGGCCACTCTATACCATTGCCTGTTATCGTAATGGAATCCAACCCGACCAGTATATCATGAAAATGTTCCGTTAAGAGATCTAAGTCTCGCTGATTGCGGTGAGATCTAGCATCATCTTGCCTAAACCAATGATCGCTTATTTTGTCTATGCCATGCAAAAGTGGAGTGAGACCATGATGCATAATCGTATATTTGCTCATTTCAGAACCTCAATGATTACGTACAGTACACAGTAGTTTCTTAGCGGCTAACTCGCAACTCATTCTCATCAAGACTGTTTTTCAACCTTATATGCCACAGCGAGAATTTGCATATTCACTTGCAGACGCTCTTTTCCTTTCATTGGTTGCCACAAATTGGCATAATCACGTAGGGAAGCTTATATGTTTTGCAATTGCCATATGCATCGTAATTTGGAAAACAAAATGCCGGATTCTTAATTAGCGTCCTTCGTGTAATTAGACTATGATACAATATTCGGGGACCCTACCTTATACATCATATGGGTTCTATCCGAATCTATAAATATTAGACTCTGCATACCTTGTGGAACACACTGTATTAGTTCATACATAATTATTTCATACCTTATAGTTGCCTAATGGGCTTATAAATGGCTTCATTAAAATACATGAATAAATGGAAGGAGGCAGTGGTGGTATCTTTTTACAGCATCCTTACATAGCATTTTTCAAAAACTGGTTGATTGATGGGCATTTCAACAGCGTAGCTCATTGCGATTTGGTAGAGATTTTCCTCTTCGTCTGTAAACGAAATACAAATATAACCATTTCCTTCTAAAGATAGAATGGATTGGTTTAGTTTGGTTATATTAACGTCCCCTTTGAAACAATACTAGGGCTATTTTGGGACTGACCTCGTCATTTTGAACCACGGTCAGATGACGAGGACGACACCTGAGCTGGCACCCCCTCTCCACACCACACCAGCGGGAAGACGTTTGTTCATGACGGATTTAACGTGCAACAGGCCCCCTTACACAACGGTGTTTCGGTGGAATCGAGTCACGAACCTGAAACCCTCCGGTTCCGAAGCCGAGACCTTACCATCAGGCCACCGCGGCCCCAAAGATAGAATGGAAGATACGCTAGAAGATTAAGATATTGATCTAATTTAGACTTTTACTTCAAGTGCAGCCTAGATTTTCAAATTCATCCTGGCCGACCAAAAATACTACGTTTTTTTTTTTTTTTTTTTTTTTTTTTTTTTTTTTTTTTCCTTTCCACTTGAAATTGGGCTATATGACATTTTCAACTTGAGATAGAAAAAAGCTATAAGTTATAAAAAATGTTGTTTTTTTTTTTGCGAGTAAAATCACGTTTTTTTAATAAAAACATCTATAAATTTAAAAAGAAAAAATATTAAATACAAATACATAAAAAAAAAGGAAAGTAAAAAGCGTGGCTCGAAACGAGAACCCGCAGCACAAGCGTCATTCGTGTTATATACCTGCACTATACTGCACTGCTCACACCTCGAAACGGAAGTTGAATATACTTATTCTAATAGTCAGCTATAAAAAAAATGTTTTGGGGGATAAATTTTTTTTCAGGAAAGGCACCTATATAGATAAACTTAAAAATCAAAACCTTATTTAAATATAAAATTTGATCAAAATTGTACGAGCCGTTTTCGAGATACACGAAATAAATTTATATGTATACATAAGAGTTGCTAGTTTAAAGTTATAAAGTATGTCGGTCGAGCAGCTGATCGGCGAAGGCGGCTAATTGTCTCTTTAATTAAATTTATCTATGAATCATAATAATAGCTTTTGTCATATTATCATGGCAATTACATGAACCAAATGATTTTTAATCTGAATATTATAATCAGATGAAAAGTTCATAAGGATACTAATCAAAAACTCGACGTATTAATATTCATATGTAATCCGTATTGGAAAATCCCATACATTGCATAAATTATATTATTTTACAGTGCATTCTGATACTAGGCAGACCCTAAAGCTACAGAAGTGCTTTAGATAGACTACCCTTCGATGATCAGAGTGATCGATTTGGCAGTCACTAAAGCATATTAATTTACAATTCATCGAGTTAACTCGTCTAATCATAGTCCAATCAAACGATTCAGATCTAAATCTCCTGAACTGTAGATTAATCGACCACCAACAATGCCGGTTACAGTGACCATTGACTCTTATTGAAATAATTAAGGGTCACTTAAGACCAATTAAGCCTCTAAATACTATAATTTAGGGTATAGATTAGTGGGTAAAGACTCAAAAATCAATTTTAGTAGTTGAAATAATACAGTTGGATGGTGCAGGCTGGACGTAGTCATGGCAATCTAATGCATTTTATAATGGATTGAGTTGTAGGCAAACCTTGTTGGTATACAGCAAGCCTCAAAAATGAAGTGCAATCACAATGGAGATTTCGCTTGAGTTTTGATTTAAATTAAATCGTTCATAAATATATTCAGATACAATAGCTCACGTATGATATTAGTTGTATATGAAAGCAACGTGGGAGGTACGGTGCTAAATTCTTTGCAGGTGATTATATTAAGTGGATGGCAATTGTTAAGTTGCTATTGTTTCTTCTTGTGTTGCTGTTGTTTTTTTTTTTCATAAAATGCAATCAATAGCAATACAAAAGGAATGTTTTGAAATATGTGAGGCATTCCGAAGAGGATTAACTATTTTCATTTCTGAGCTAACTATGATAAATTATTTAAATTAGTCTTGCATGATATTAATGCGTGAAACAAAAATATTTTTAATCAAGAAAACATACTGTTATATAATATATACCAGTTCTTTATATATACCAGGGCTAATACTAAATATCACTTATGAGATATTCCATTAGAAATGGTTAATTAATAAAAAATAATTAAAATATGCTGAAATTTAAAAGATAAAGGTATTAATCAGAAGAAAGTTGTTCAGACTGGCGTTCTGAAATGATATTGTAAAATGCATGAATTAAAAATGAAGGACTCAATATTTATTCTGATTTATTTTTTTAAAAATTAAAAATACGTTTTCTTTATTAATTACAATGTTGTTTTACTCATTATTTTATTTATAAGATATATTCGAATAAATCTATAAATAAAACTTAAGTTTGATTTAATCATATCTTTAATGATGCCAATTAATGATATGATTAATTATGTGGTGTCATAATTGCATAACAAATTAACTGTGTATTATATCAGACATGAAATTGCTGATTGTATTATGCTATTGTTAGCTTATTGCCGAAAGGGTTGAAATGACGCCAAAATTAAAGAGACGCATTCGATGGGTATTATGTGACAGATTCACTTTATTTCTTTTATAATTCAGTATTAATCAACATTATTATATGGAAAATAAAAATAAAATGTGAGAGGACAATAAAAGCAAGATAAATGAAGATAAAGAACTCTGTAACTATCAATATATCGAGAAATTGTAAAATTTAAATTATCTTTATATTTTTCTATGATGCATCTTTAGCCGTCTTAATGTGAATATAGAATATATCGAGTATCCTATATTTATTATAAGCATAAGATCTCAAAAATGGAAATGAGGAAAAATTGCTACAAAAATCACACCACCGTGAAATGAAAAATAAGTTTGATTTTAAAACATGCGTTGGTGTTTATATTCTTTCAAATTCCTTCATGTTTTCAATAACTTTTTACTGTAACAAAACCAAGATGAGGGAAAATAAAGAAACTGGAAATAATAATGCTTAATAAATCGAATTTTAAAATTAAAATTATCTCTATAATTATTCGTAATGGATTGTTAGCCCCATCAGTCTGAAATGTGAGTAGGCCAGAGTCTTTATTTATTACATACATATGAAGATCTGGAAAATAACAGCAAACAAAAATTGCTACCAATTTCACACTATCAAGGAATGAAAAATATAGGGTGTTCATTAATTATTGTCTGGGTTTCCGTACCTCATAACTTTCGAATAAAAAATATTACGCAAAAACCGATTACGTATTCGTAAATTACAACTCAAAGAATTTTATTAATGATATTAAAGTGTAAAGCTTGCACAATTTGCACTTTGTAGGCGTTCAGCTGAAGGCGATTCTTTGAGTTGTACTTTACGAATACATAATTCTTTGAGTTGTAATTTACGTATTCATAATTTTTTTGAGTTGTAATTTACGAATACATAATTCTTTGAGTTGTAATTTACGTATTCATAATTCTTTGAGTTGTAATTTACGAATACATAATCGCCTTCAGCTGAATGCCTACAAAGTGCAAATTGTGCAAGCTTTACACTTTAATATCATTAATAAAATTCTTTGAGTTGTAATTTACGAATACGTAATCAGTTTTTGCGTAATATTTTTTATTCGAAAGTTATGAGGTACGGAAACCTCGACAATAATTAATGAACGCCCTATACATTTGATGCGGCTAAAACATATGTTGGTGTGGTTGTATTCTTTCAAATAATCCTATATTCCTTTTATGTTTTTCCACGCTAGTCTGAATGAGAGTAAACCAGAGCCTAATTTATTATACATATATGGAGATCAAAAAAATAACAGTAAACAAAAATTGCTACCAACTTCACACCAACAACAAATGAAAAATACATTTGATACTGCCAAAACATATGTTGCCCCGGTTGTATTCTTTCAAATAACCCAATATTTCTTTTACGTTTTTACGTCTACAACCGTCAGTGAGGCTGTAATTTTCATTTCCCGCGGTTAACCGTTGAAAGTTCAATCATAATCAGTCGCCGATCATTATGTTGGGATATAATGGCAACAACATTTTGTTAAAAAAAATGAAAAAAAGAAGGATAATAAACAGCAAGTATTCAGTTTTCTTGAAGGCAAAGCCCTTGCGACAGACAGTCAATAGTAGCAAAACCAGTTTTAATGCGTTCATACAAGATAAAGAACCATGCTGTCCGTTGAATAATAATTCTGATCGGAAAAGAGTAAAATGGGTGTCTTGTGGCAATTATGTACTTAGCCTAAAGATATCCAGTGTTTGTCTGTGTCCCACAATGTGATGAAACTGGTCTTGCATTTTTTTTTACAAGCAGGAAAAACATTTGGACAATTTATCTTTGCGGAAAATGGATTGAAAATTATTGATGGTTATTTAGTTTGTAGTACGTGGTTTTGATTTCCGAAATGCGTTTAATAAAAAAAAGCATCAGATAGCATCTCACTGAATTTCCATGATCCAACTTGTTAAACACTTTTGCTAAAAGAAAGAGAAAACTTTCACATTTTTTTTTAAATTGAGTAATGGGTTGAGTGAATTGGGGAAAGGAATGTAAAACTCCAGGCTTGAATCTTATGAGATCCCATTCTGAGAACACATTAACGTATTTATACAACTTTTATAAAAGTGCTGAAACAATTATAAAAGTCATGCTAAAATAATTATAAAAAGGTTGAAAATAATACAATGATAAGGTCACAATTTATCTTTATTATAACACTTCTTACAATTACAGGCGAAATAATTACATAAAACCTTGGACATTTACTACGTCACTTAGTCCCGAAAATATTTTGTCATGTGACAATGATATTTGTGTTTTTTAAGAAGTTTGGCATCGTTTATGAAAAAATCGTTGATAATTACCATTTAAATGAGTGTTAGTATTTTTGCGATTTCTTTTTAATAAAAAGTCGATATGATTACAATTCGATGAATTTATATATATATATATATATATATATATATATATATATATATATATATATATATATATATATATATATATATATCGTATTAGGTATGATTACGATTCGAAGAATTTATATATCGTATTGTGTATGATTACAATTTGATGAATTTATATATATCGTATTATATATGCTTACAATTCAATGAATTTATATATATATCGTATTATGTATGATTACGATTCGATGAATTGATATATATATCGTATTATGTATGATTACGATTCGATGAATTGATATATATATCGTATTATGTATGATTACGATTCGATGAATTACAGTGTTACACATGAATGAACTTATTAACCAATAACAATAAAATGTAAACTTAAACTTTTTTTTTTATTCCATTCAATAGAGTAAGTCTTTTATCAAGTTTTAATCATATTGTTTTGATTAAAATATAAAAAAATATATATTGTCAGCTGTAAGAAATCGCAAATAATGGGCAAAGGACCATAACATTTTTTAACTTCACCACACTTGCCCATAGATTGTTTAGAGAAAATAGAAATTCAATCGCATTTTATAAAATAAACTAAAGTTTCTCCAGTTTTTAACTATTCTGATCTGAGGTTTTATACACAGTCATAATTATTAACTCTCTGCACTCTGAAAGTGATTCTCGATTATCACTTACCTTGTTGTGGCATCTCAGACAAGACAATCATCGAATAAAAAGGGTTAAAGAACATAGAATGAACAATTTCGCTTTCAAATATTTAATGTTTCATGTTATATGCATACTTGGTTCTTTCTGAGATTCACTAATTTTTTTGGAAAAAACTATTTTATTAGAAATTTTTTATTCTAGAGATTTTTCTTAAATTTATCATATATCAAATACAAGAATCAATTTTGCATACATACATGCCTACATTTTTGTTTGAAAAGAGAAATCAAGTTCATGATGCTAATGTCATTCTCTTCGTTTTCGCTCAATTGATGGATTAAATAATTATTTCTTTTACTAAAACAGCCAGAAAACTGTGCTTGATTGTTGCAACAGTTTCTGCTATTGAATTTTATTAAATAAAATTAATCTGGTAGAAATTCATCAAAGGAAACCGTAAGCCACCAAAGGGGAAAAGTCGAGGAAGGGCAACCGGCTCATTCACACTAAAGATTATTCGGAATGCCAAAAATCATTGAACTAAGTTGTTGACAACAGAAATATAAAAAAAAAGAAAGAATAGAAAAAAATGTTAAACGCAAAAAGATGAGTAGGTGAGGAAAAACAAAATGATGACCATAGTTTTCGCTGTCTTAACAAGTTGGAACTTCAGTAAAGTTTTCAGTTATGATGCAGGTTTATGGGTTATTTTATTAACGGCAACGGCAATGTCGTGATATTTTGGAGTTCTGTGACAAAGTGTTCACTTCCGCATCATAATTTGGAATAATAATTATAATTTGTAAGTTAAGAGAAAGATTAAGAACAGTTGAATGAGTTTAGACTAAGGCATAAATCTCTAACGACGTGAAATTTTGTATAATTATTTATTTATTTGTTATGATCAAATTATAAATTTTGTTAACAGACCAACAAACTCAGAGGGTTGAGCTAATTATAAAGAATGTTAAAAACTACAATGGAACATAATGTCGGAAACCACGTTGAAAATCACGAAAAAATGCATTCAGATTCTGAGTCCAGAAGACACTTTCAACACAGATAATGTATACATGCGATCATTGGATAAACCCAATGGATACTCCGTATAAAACATCCGTATGACTTTTTTATAATAGGATAGCCTTAAATCGATCGTTTAATTGTCGAATATGCACAGTACAGATTGTCGTCACTGCGGCAGACATCAAAGGCTAATTTGGTGTCTTCAAGCATATCCAGAAATGATTTTTTTTTTTTTTACATCATTGTTAACTGAAAAATGATGTCAACTTTTGTAATGATTAATCAAATAAATCTTTCTGCTGTTATTATTGTTCTTTTTCCCGTTTCAGCATGACGTCAAAATCTGACGCTTTTTGCGATTGCTCAATGTGATTTACGTCATCATGTTCCATTGCAATTATTGTTCCAGTTGATGCCTAGTAATAATCCTCTGAATTCGTCGATCCATTAACAAAACACCTTGTAAATGTCACACAATTGGGAAAAAATTGAATGCTTATTTGCACATCATTAAATAAGAAAAGAATATTGCCCGATTCAATTGTGGAAAGTTTTCCTAATGCATAACTCAAAAATGACTCTAAATCCAATATTAATTGAAAACTGGTAGCTGGTCGAACTATTCAGACATACGAGAGAAATGAGAGCATGATTTTCTTTTCCTTGAAGGGTATTGCAAAATCCGGTTGCTGCGCTACAACCTGTTGAGGAAGCGTTTACATGGAATGGGAAGTTTAATTACGCTGCGAATCCGATAACTTTTGGTACTCGTTGGTCTGTGTGTCTTTTCGATCAGTGCCTGCAGGCAGAATTTTCGAACACGCAACTTGCGTGATAGAATGTTGGGGAGGCACAAAAGGTGCAGCCAAGGTTAGGCGACCGTTACAAGTTAATTGATGTGTCGACTCGAGCTATTAGGGAACGCGATTAACAGAAGAATTACCAGATTTCTTGTTTTATGTTGTCTGAAAATAATGGCCATTCTGACAGAATTAATGCTTATCTTTATTAGGGAGAGAAATCATTGAAAAATGCGATGTGTAATTTTCTATTTACTACAGCTGCAATGAAATATTATGAAAAATTGAATAAGGAAATTGGTTATACTGAATAAGTAGTTCAGGTGTTAGGAAATGAACAGATCAATTTATTGAGAGAAATTACCTCTACTTTAAACATAAATTCATCTACCACGATAAAAGTAGACTATTCACTGCTCATATTGTGATCAAAAATCATTTTGTTTTTTAACCCGTTAACACCCTAGTCTTTTTTATAGGACAGTTATATTGTAGCTAAGACGTGTGTAGTTGCAATATAAGACAATAATATATATATATATATATATATATATATATATATATATATATATATATATATATATATATATATATATATATATATATATATATATATATATATATATAAAGTTTCATATAAATATATAGTGTTGTTTTTGCCTAAATGCTTTGCTAAGCCAAAATGTATTTCCAAACAACTAAAAAAAAATTTCATTATTACATACTATCTATTGATCAGTTTTTGAAATAAAATGTTATCATATTGAAACATTTTCTTGCTTTCATTCTTTTTAGAGCTTTATTAAGGTAACTTGATATTTGATTAAATTTTAAATATTTTTGAAGTACATCCATAAAATGTTTACTGATTTTTTACCGATTTGTCGATAAACTTCTCAAATAAACAAGTAAAATGAAAATAAATCTATAAAAATTGGATTTTATTTTACAGTCGTCTTTATCTAGATAATTTATTTATTTATATTAATTGATATATTTTATTTATATTATTTATTTATATTTTATTTATATTATTTATTTGTATTTTATTTATTTAAATTTATTCATTGCAATAGCCATCAAAATTTAAGAAAATTTAGATAAAAATTAGACAACAATCAAATCGACGTTATTAGAATCTTGATTGATTGGATTTTAAAAAGATGTAAAAAGTTTTGTACCGTAATATATAAAAAGTTGTTTTGAGAAAAACCAAAACTTAACTTAAATTTTTATTAACTAAATTTGTATAGAAAGTGTCTTGAAAATAATAATTTATCTAAAGGGCACATTCATGGCCTCCAGAGTTTATTGGTACCAAATTTAAAGCTCTATGTCTTACGGTCTGACTTATAGATCGTATAACCTTATACCCACGCAAGTAAATATTTTGAAGCATGCATAAATTACAATCATGTTTCCCAATATTAATGCTTCTTGCATCACAAATCACTTTTTAACCTTGAAAACTCAGAACACTACAATTATCAAAGCAAATATTTAATCTTACTTACCACTCTTTGCAAACGAATAACGTTATGCTTATGTTAACGATAAACGTTAACGTTTCTCAACTTTAATGCTTCTTGTATTACAAAATCATTTTTATCCTTAAAAATTCTAAACACTGCAATTATCAAAGCAAATATTCAATCTTACTTATCACTCTTTACAAACGAATAACGTTATGTTATATTAACGATAAACGTTAATGTTTCCCAACGTTAAGGCTTCTTGTGTTACAAAATCACTTTTCATCCATGGAAATTGCGAACACTACAGTTTTCAAAGCAAATATTCAATCTTACTTATCACTTTTTACAAACGAATAACGTTATGTTATGTTAACGATAAACGTTAACGTTTCTCAACGTTAATGCATTTTGTATTACAAAATCATTTTTATTTTTAAAAATTCCAAACACTGCAATTATCAAAGAAAATATTCAATCTTACTGATCACTCTTTACAAACGAATAACGTTATGTTATGTTAACGATAAACGTTAATGTTTCCCAACGTTAATGCTTCTTGCATCACAAATCACTTTTCATCCATGGAAATTCCGAACACTACAATTTTCAAAGCAAATATTTAATCTTACTTATCACTTTTTACAAACGAATAACGTTATGTTTATGTTAACGATAAACGTTAACGTTTCTCAACGTTAATGCTTCTTGTATTACAAAATCATTTTTATCTTTAAAAATTCCAAACACTGCAATTATCAAAGAAAATATTCAATCTTACTTATCACTTTTTGCAAATGAATAACGTTATGTTTATGTTAACGATAAACGTTAACGTTTCCTAACGTTAATGCTTCTTGTATTACAAAATCACTTTTCATCCATGGAAATTGCGAACACTACAATTTTCAAAGCAAATATTTAATCTTACTTATAACTTTTTACAAACGAATAACGTTATGTTTATGTTAACGATAAACGTTAATGTTTCCCAACTTTAATGCTTCTTGTCTTACAAAATCACTTTTCATCCATGGAAATTCCGAACACTACAATTATCAAAGCAAATATTCAATCTTACTTATCATTCTTTACAAACGAATAACTTTATATTTATTTTAACGATAAATGTTAATGTTTCCCAACGTTAATGCTTCTTGTGTTACAAAATCACTTTTCATCCATGGAAATTCCGAACACTACAATTATCAAAGCAAATATTCAATCTTACTTATCACTCTTTACAAACGAATAACGTTATGTTTATGTTAACGATAAACTTTAACGTTTCACAACGTTAATGCTTCTTGTATTACAAAATCATTTTTTATCTATAAAAATTCCAAACACTGCAATTCTAAAAGCAAATATTCAATCTTACTTATCACTTTTTACAAACGAATAACGTTATGTTATGTTAACGATAAACGTTAACGTTTCTCAACGTTAATGCATTTTGTATTACAAAATCATTTTTTATCTATAAAAATTCCAAACACTGCAATTCTCAAAGCAAATATTCAATCTTACTTATCACTTTTTACAAACGAATAACGTTATGTTATGTTAACGATAAACGTTAACGTTTCTCAACGTTAATGCATTTTGTATTACAAAATCATTTTTATTTTTAAAAATTCCAAACACTGCAATTATCAAAGAAAATATTCAATCTTACTGATCACTCTTTACAAACGAATAACGTTATGTTATGTTAACGATAAACGTTAATGTTTCCCAACGTTAATGCTTCTTGCATCACAAATCACTTTTCATCCATGGAAATTCCGAACACTACAATTTTCAAAACAAATATTTAATCTTACTTATCACTTTTTACAAACGAATAACGTTATGTTTATGTTAACGATAAACGTTAACGTTTCTCAACGTTAATGCTTCTTGTATTACAAAATCATTTTTATCTTTAAAAATTCCAAACACTGCAATTATCAAAGAAAATATTCAATCTTACTTATCACTTTTTACAAATGAATAACGTTATGTTTATGTTAACGATAAACGTTAACGTTTCACAACGTTAAGGCTTCTTGTATTACAAAATCATTTTTTATCTATAAAAATTCCAAACACTGCAATTCTTAAAGCAACAATTCAATCTTGCTTATCACTCTTCACAAAAGAATAAACATAACCTATTATTCCTTAATATCAATGCGAATCATAATTATACCGTTAAATATTATTCAGAGCTATATCCGAGCTCCCACGTCGAGGTCACTATATATGAATACAGAACAGGAGCGTCTAATATCCGCATATTCTGTATTCCTGCCTTGTTTGTCGGACAAGATCAATAATGCAATCTGAACAAATAGGAAAGCGGGGACATGGCTTGGATTAACTCAAATGTTCATTGGGAGCTCGTCTCGAGAGGGGCAACGCTACGCCGAAGAATTGGCTGCTAGAGTCTTACCCTAATAATGCCAACCGGTGAACAAAGAGTCGCGGGCTTTGTTCTCCAGATTCGCTTTAAATCCGTTCAGACTGGAAATGGGATGGGATTCATATCGAGGGCTTGGAATCTGATTGGAAAGGAAATGGGTTCCGAAGTGTTAAACTTGAATCGGTTTATGTAAGCTGGTCTGATTGTAATCTGTTGTTTCGGCAACGGTGTGTGTTTCGATAAATCAGAAGGAAAGTTGAAAACGAAATTCATAAGTTTACAGATGGTTAACGAAATATTGTTTTCTCTGGAGTAAATTGGAAGAAATTTATGATTAATGCTGTTTCCTTTTCTTATATATATATATATAACTTCATTCTAAAATATTCTCTTATTTCCTCATCGAATTCCACCTTTTTTTATTTAATTAATGATACAGAAGCTCTGTAAAAATGCTTAAATCAGCGGTTCTCACGCTCCAAGTCAAGGGATAAAAAATCTGTCAAGTTAAGCGAATTCTTTTAAAAGATACCTATATCCCCCTTACCTAAAACAACACGTGGAAAGAAATCCCTATCAGAATCTCATAATATATAATCATTGGGGATGAATATTTCTTTCATTTTTACGCTCTTCAGCTCTTGTATCGCTTGTGAACAGACGTTAGTTCGTCCGGGCTACTTGTACAAATTATGCCTCCTGGGATGAAATAAAGCGAGGTTTTAAAATTTCAAGTGTCTTCTCTCTCTTCGGCTTCGACTCTGCACAAAAATGTGTGTGTGAACATAATTTTAGGATATAAAATAAACTTTTCAAATTTTAAAACGTATTTATTTTTATCCCTGAATCATATTATGTACAAGAAGCAAAGATGAATCTGACGTCCGTTTACATCGCGACACCAGGGCAGAAGAGCCAAAGAGAGACAGAATTTAATCCCTCAGAGATATTATAAGACGATTTTGAATGAGACTTCTTTGACACGTTCCGATTTAGGCAAAAGAATTGTCGGTATCTTTAAAAGAATATAGTAAACATTGGGGATTTTTATCCCTGCACTTGGGGAGTGAGAAAATGCTGAAGTGAGTAGTTTTACAGAGTGCGTGAAGGATTAATTGAATAAAAGGTGTAACTGAATCAGGAAATAAAAAAAAATTAGATTTTAAATTATATAATATAAGCATTGTTTTAGTTGAAGCAGAATGCAGTTTGAAGACAGCGAAGATACTTTTGATTTCGTGACGTCGTTTTATTTCATTATTGAAGAAGCCGGAATATGTACAAGCGATGAGCACACAGAACGACACAGAGAGGAATGAGGAAAAAGCTCTTGAACATTTTATCCCTGGTCTTATATAACCTGGGATTTTGATAGGGAAAATATTTCTTTACAGTGCTAATATATTATTAAGATTTCGATAGGGATTTTCGTTACACGCGTCAAAGAGGTAGGGTAAACACAGGGAGATTTTGAAAAAGAATTTGTCTCGCCAGCGGTATTTGTCTCTTCACACAGAGTGTGGGAAAGTGAGCTTTTCAGCCTATTCAGCAATTTTACAAAGCTTCTCTTGAATTAATTAATTAGAGACAGTGGAATTGGATCACGAAATAAGAGAATATTTTAGAATGAAGTTACTATGGGCTAAATTAAGATAAAATTTTGGAAATTAATTAAATTGAAATTAAAGTTTAATATATATATATATATATATATATATATATATATATATATATATATATATATATATATATATATATATATATATATAATGTAATGATATTTTAACTCTAATTTCAATTTAATTAATTTTCATAGTAACTTCATCTTAATTTAGCCCATAGTAACTTCATTCTAAAATATTCTCTTATTTCGTGATCCAATTCCACTGTCTCTACTTAATTAATTCAAGAGAAGCTTTGTAAAATTGCTGAATAGGCTGAAAAGCTCACTTTCCCACACTCTGTGTGAAGAGACAAATACCGCTGGCGAGACAAATTCTTTTTCAAAATCTCCCTGTGATTCCCCTACCTTGTCCACCCGTGTAATGAAAATCCCTATCGAAATCTCATAATATATTAGCACTGTAAAGAAATATTTTTCCTATCAAAATCATTGGTTATATAAGACCAGGGATAAAATGTCCAAGAGCTTTTTCCTCATTCCGTTTCTGTGTCTCTCTGTGTGCGCATCGCTTGTACATATGCTTGCTTCTTCAAAATGAAATAAAACGACGTCACGAAATTAAAAGTATCTTCATTGTCTTCAAACTGCATCATGCTTCACAACAAATAATATTACATATATATATATATATATATATATATATATCAGTTTTTAGCACAGAAGAGTATTTATTGATTATCAAATTATAATTAAGCATTATCGCTGAAACAACCAATTATTTTAATTATTTATTTAAGATCAATGTTAGCAAAGTAGACTTTATATTAAACTATAATTATATTTAAAAACAAACAAATAATTATTTATGTAAATATAATTTAGCAAATGTGTGGCAGAAAAGAAGAAACTTTTGAAATTTTAACTTCAATTTGTTTCACTACGGGAGTTACAATTTGTGCAAGAGTGAAGCGATGATAAAATGACTTTTGCTTACATCTCAACACAAGAGCAAAATGGCAGACAATTTTTCCCTTCAGTGATTTTACTATGTGATTTTGAGCGTGATTTTTTTACCACGAGTCGATTTAAACAGTAGAATTTTAGATATCTTTTTAAAAATGATGTGCAGATGTTAAGAATTTATATCTCTTCTTTCCTGGTGTGAGAAGAGGGAGTCAGCAATTTTGTTAAACGCGTGTTAGAAAAAATTAAATAAAAAAGTGGAAATTGGATCAGGAAATAAGAGAAAATTTTAGAATGAAATTAACATGGGCTAAGGGATATAATTTAGGAAATTACTTGGTATTTAAATTAAATTAAGAGGTGTGTGTGTGTGTGTGTGTGTGTGTGTGTGTGTGTGTGTGTGTGTGTGTGTGTGTGTGTGTGTGTGTGTGTGTGTGTGTGTGTGTGTGTGTGTGTGTGTGTGTGTGTGTGTGTGTGTGTGTGTGTGTGTGTGTGTGTGTGTTTCAATTTTGCAACATCCGAAATATCATAAAAATAAGAGGCGATACCCACTTACCCGTGTAAACAGCGACGTTCGAAGAAGTAAACGTCGTTAAAGAAAAATGGCATTTGATTTTTATCTCTATGAACAGAATTGAGAAATGTAAGTTAAATATTATCGGAAAACTAATAAAAATATCCAGAAAATTCCGAATTCTAAAACTGTAAGCAATGAACATTACTATTGAACATTATATATTATTTTGACAAAATTTGACAATCTAGCTATATTTTGAGAGCTATTACATAAATTTAAACTACGGTCTAATGAGGAGGGTGACACCTTCAGTAAATCCTTTTTTCAGAATTCACGTCATATCAAAGGGATAAAAAGACATTTAGCCCAAGACGCTAGGTTGAATGTACATCAAGATCGCATACATATCGATTTATGGTTCAATGGGATTTCTAACTGGATTTTTCTTATTACAGCAAATATAAAGAGTAAATTTATTTTATGTTTACGAAAATTTATATTTCATATCTTGTTTTTGGAATAGAATTCATAAAAAAATTTTGTAAAGGCTTTACAAATTATTTTTTCCACCTACTTTTTTTTCATTCAATTTTTATCTTTAAAATAACATATTCATTCTCACAGCTTTGGAATAAGATTAAAAAATCCGAAAAATCCACAGCGGATATTTGGGAAATTCATAAGCAATCGAGCGAAAACCTGCTCTCTCAAACAAATCAAGCAAATATTACAGAGACTTTCAAACCCATCGGCTTTTACAATTTCCGACACTATGCAGAAAATATAAAATAGAATTTAAATACAATAAATGAGAATTCAGAAATAGAATGTGAGTGCTTCTGTACTATCTTTACATTGAAAGAAGTTCATTTAATTTTGAGCAAATCGATTCATCTATACTTTCAGCAAAGGTGGGTGCTACACATCGGAAGCTTACAGATTGAATTTACAACACCCACACTGGTGAAATGTATATCGAATTCCCCCTAAATTTGTCACCTATTTGGAGATATCAGAGTGAATCACAATGCATAGGTCAAACATTTTTAGATTCGAATTTATGGGGGCAAATGTCACATTGAGGAACGAAGATATGATATAAATGCAAAAGAAAATAAATTCTTCCCTTACTAATGTTAACTTATTCTTCTTTACAATAATTTTTACAATAGTTCAAAAGTGCGTTCAATAACAATCTGATTAACACTTGACAGCATTTGTAAACAATTTTGTAGTTTACATTTCTAGTAATTATGCAACCTCACCAAATAATGGAAAAATGAAATCCTGAATGAAATCTATCAATAGAGTTAAGTTATATTAATATGCAGTTTTAAAGCAACACTAGGGTTGTTTTGGAAAGGATCTAGTAACTTACAACCGCGATCAGATGACGAGGACGGCACCTGAACTGGTATCACTTTAAATTATCGATAAATGCACGTTAAGTGTCATCGATAGTTTAAACATTTACAACTGTTAATCGACACTTCTGAACAAGAATCGTAATTCTTTTTGAAAAAATTAGTTTTAACAAAATTGTAAGAAAACAACTCATTGTTTCCTTTCAGATCTAAAATCCTGCATCCGTCCTTCAACTGAATATCTAGAGCCTTCACTTTCAATGTAAAAGATGTTTCTTATAATATAATTCCCCTCCCTTTATATTTTGCTCATATTCTCAGTTTTAGCCTATATTTTTATCTTAATAGATATTGATATCAAATGCAATTCAACAAAATTTTTCACATTAGATTGATTTTGATTTATCAACAAAGTTTCTAAAATCTGGCTTGTTAAAGAAGTAAGAAATATGTTATTAATCAGGCATCGCAATTAAGCAGGACATCCTAAATTATATATCTAAACTCCAAATATGTTCCTGTAACCATAGTTTGGAATCAAATAAACAATTGTAAGAAAATTGACCAGACTCATTTTTTAACGTGTGAAATAAACTCAATAGAGTTTCGAAACATTTCATTATAATTATATTAATAAAAACTTTCAAGTAATTTTTTCTGTTGCTTTTTTATAATCTTTACTAAAGAATTGTTTTATATTGGCTTCATAATTATGATAGACAAGATCGTAAAAATGACACGTAGATAAACGTTTTGTAGAATTTTTTGTAGCCTATGTATGGTCTCGAGTGGAAAAAGTTTATGCAATCCTTGGTTGATACTGCTCAATATGTACATTTGGATTCACAAATTCCATTCAATACCTAAATAGGGTCAAAAATAATTTTTTGTATTCATTGAGGGAGCAAAAATGAAATGATTCTGAAGTCCTATATATCCTAATATTGCTTATTTTCGAATTCTAAACACTCTACACTGTTGCGAAGGCATCAGGATGTGTTTGTTTCATTTAAATAGAGGATTACAGATAACATAGAAAGAGGAGATGCTTACATTTAAAAGTAAGTTTAAGTCGGATTATACGAGCGCGGCGTAACTCGTAATATTGAAGTAAAAAAATTCTATTAAAATACTTTAAAGCAGTTTTTATTCACTGTTACTGATCTAAACGTTAAATTATGATGAATAAATGGAAGAATTATGTTCTTAAAACTTAATAATTCAACTTTTTACAAAACAATATTTTTTTTTTGGTAAAAACACTTTTAAAAAAATTTGTTATGAAATTTTTGATAACATTTTGAGATTAACAACGGTTGATGACCTCAGTTACATTTGGTGATATTATATATACTATTTTTATGTTAGTCTGACAATTTTTGCCGCTTGAACTAGCTATATAAACGATCAAAACGCAATTTTGAATTACAATAAAATAGTACAATCAAAAAAGGCATGCCACTCACATACATGTGAAAAAAATAATTGAACTCAAAAGTTCCTAATGAGGCGGAAATCAAAGTCAAGAAATTATGACGAATTTGACACCCCTTATCAAAATAGAATCTTCGCAAAGAGATAGTCTCAGGATACTGAAACGAACACTATACGCCATGGAAAAAAATAACTCGTAAGTGAGGTAGAGAAACATTTTTATGCTGAAATGTGTCTGGCATGGACAAAAGACATGAGAAAAAAACATTTGCTCATAAGTGTTTCTAGAATATTTTTCTAGCTCATTACAGAATCACGAGTGGAAAAAAAATATTAACAAGATCAATAAAATGCCAATATAGATTTATCTCGCACATATAGTATTTAAAGAGGAAAAATTCATGAATTAATGCAATAAAATGTCAATGGAAAAATTTAATAAATCACACATAATCTGACATTATTTTTTTAACAAACCACAACCACAGAACGTCATATCATAAAAAGAAACCTTGAAAACAAATCTATATCTTCATACATAAATCATGTTCTATCATAAAAGCATTGTCCAGCTGGTTTACTCATCAAAGCGATTTGTGTTCCAGTTCTCTAACTGAATCCTTTCATGACTTTTCTAAAAATAATAACAACAATAAAAAAAACTGCATTAATTGAAGAACTGGACTTACACAGTTATCTCAAATCCTTATTTAAGTCTCATGCATATAGGCTGATCCCAAGAGTTTATCTACCACCGAGATCTTAAAGTTGGTGACATCGAAATCAACAGCAACTCATCCATTAAATATAATTGATCGCTGTCAGTCCATATCCCTCTGTAAGGTAATAGCTGTGGGCCATAGTCTTGGGTATGTGGGAAAGAGGTCCTAAAAATGTAGGACTAATCATCTTATCAATTATCTTTGAGTCCAGAGTTGTGAAATCTATGTGATTACTCAAGTGACAATGTATAGTGACGAAAACCAAGATAAGTTTCTATGAGATTTAATTAATATAAAAAAAAGAGATTGCCCTTTCCATGACGACATTCTTAGTGATGTGCTCCTTGATGCCCATAAATCTACTAAAGTAAAAGATCATTAAAAATTATTTTTTATTATTCTTATGTTGACATTAAATTTATTTATTCGAATTTTTGTAAAAATTTTGACATTATATTTGTTATGGAAATTTTTCCAGTGGAGGCACAATACTGGAATTTCAACTAGTATGTTTTATTCCAGCAGAATTGAACAAAACCCAGTAGCGAAACGCAACCGAAGAAGGCAGAAAGATAGCACTTGCAGAAATCAACAACATACAATCAAACAGCAAAACATTAAAAAGATCCGCAACAGAATTATAGTACTCAGAACAGTAAGAGAGCGCTCTTCGCTATTAACACTAAAAATACTAACTCATCATATGACGGCTTTTTTTCTTATAATTTCCCAATAGGGCATAGAATTTTCCAGAAGGTTTTAGGATCTTGCCTCCTAAAAGATCTATCGTCTTAGTTTTTGCATTTTCTGGAACCTTCCTTTTTGTCATCAAAGACTCTAAATTCATTATCAAAGCCAAAGGTCATTCATTGGCATCTATCTATTATCCTTTAAAATTATTTTATTAATTTAATTTTTTGCAATATATATATATATCGCAAAAAATTTTATATCGTACTAAAAAAACAACCAGAAGTCTCAAGATTTTCATACACATTTTAATAAAACATTTAAATGTTGCTAATTATCATAAGAACCTGAAAAAACTGAATACTGAAATAACAACGTTCTCTATTTACATTTCTAAAATCCTGAAGTATTTACGAAAATAATTATACTTAACTTTATAGCTCAATTTAGTGTAGATGCTGTCTGAACTGTAAGAATGTTACTGCAACTGGACGATGAAATCGCATCCGCAACACTCTCAATGTATAGATAATCGTCCACCCGCCATCTGAAATGTTCAGCAGAGTTTTAAAATATCCCTTACCTTTTTTTTCTGTGTCATTATCAGATGCATAATCTCCAACGTCTGTTCAGGTTTAAAGCAACTCAGATAGTTATTCTTATGTCTAAAATTACTGATTTATCTATGCGTGAATAAAACTAAACATGAATAAAAACTAGAACGCAAACTTCATGTGTTATATAAATTTGTTTTATGCTGGATTGCGACAAAGAACAAGGAGCGCAGAATACAATTATTATTATTTTTTAAATTTATTGGGATTTATTATATTCTTCTCTCACAGACGAATTAGATTTATTGCCAATACTTTTCCAGTTTTTTTTTTAATTTTTAGTTTGTTATTGATGTGATTTGATCCGTTTTCATTGCTTAGATTTTTTTTGACAGTTCGTTAAGTTTGTTAGTTCATAGAATTACGGGTCCTTATTGCTTACTTTCAGTGTTACTATATATTCAAATCGAAAATGAGGAAAAAATTAAGATTTGTTTTTAAAAATTGCTAAAAGCTCTGCCAATATGTCTAAACAACTTTCGTTTGTCAGTCTATGTCAATTAAATCTAAAATATTGCTAACAGGATAAAAGTTTGTATAAATAGTTACAATTTTTAATAATAATAAGGATTTTTCCCAAATATAAATCTGATATTTTTTCCTAACATGATTTATTCATCTGCAGTCTGTATTCAAATTACGATTTCCCCTCAACTAAACTAAAAAAAAAAAAAATCTTGATGTAGCTTAAAAATAGATATTTAAAAAAAGTAAGCTAAACTAAAGTTTACTACGGTCCTTGAACCATTACTGAAATAACGATGCTTAACTTTACAAACAGTCACTTTGTTATATAAATTTCATAAATTATTCCAAACTCTCAAAATAGACGAAAAAAATCCCCTTATCTTCAGCACGCTTCATGCATATCAATAATGCATGTCAGATGCATTTTACAAAATGATTTTCAGAATCACCGCATGAAAGACTTTCATATCAAAAGTCAGTAGATATTGTGATATGAGATTAATCTGAAGGGAGTAATCAATTTTAGTCCCCTATTCATCCCCATCAAGCGATTAAACCCTCAGGGTGTCCCACAATTCACATATCAAATGGAATTCCATCCGGGACAGGGTTGCTGCATACGTTTCTCCCTTTGTAGTCGTCTGCTTTTCACTAATGCATACCTCCATGCATACGAGAGTAAGAGGACAACAGTTGGGGAGAGGTATTCTGTGTCTTCTTCAATCCAACCTTTCTTTTTATTTTCTCAGATGAGACGATGTTTTGTTTACTTCGTGTCAGCCTCTCTTGCTACGTTTCAGCCAGCCTCAGGCTATTTCGTTATTTTTGTACTACTCCTTTTCCAAAAACTCTCTTTAGATGCGACTTTGTTTCAACCCGGATTTTTTTTTTCTTCCTTGTCCTCGTGCTACTTTTTTTCTTCTATTTCCATCCGGTATAGCAGATTAATAACATTTTTCTGTACGTTTTCCATCCGATGTAATGGATTTTTGTTTTGTTTTTGTCTATCTTCGTTTTTATGTTTTTTTAAACAAAGGAAAAAGATTTAAGTTGATGGGTTCGATGGATATGTTAGAAAATGGCGACTTCTAAATAGATTTTGGGGGAAGATTTCCGTGCTTCTAAAAATACATTTGAAAAATTAGAGATGGTCTTTGCTTTTTGATTTAGTAAGTAGGTTTGACTTTCCTCCTTTTGATTCAAAAGGGGCTCTTTTAAAATGAATTAGGATGTCGGTAGAGAATCCATTACCAAATTGAACAGGTACAGCTATGTGACACTGCCGATAGAGCAATACATCAATGGATTAGTGAGATGTATTGTATGTTTATGAAGTTAAAATAATGTTCCAGCGTGTGATTTGGAACAATTCTTTGAATCCGCTTCCTTAATTCTGTTTATCTGGGATTTTGCATAACAGATTTGGTGTACATAAAAAATGTGACGTTGGTATTTATTTTTATTATATTGATTTTATAAGCACAATTATAAATAATATATAATTTTTTTAAATAGCATTTAAAAAGTAATACATTAAGTAATGAGGTACAGCTATGTGGCACTGACAATAGAGCAATGTATTAATAGATTAGTCAGATGTATTTCATGTTTATGAAGTTAAAATAATGTTCAAGCTTATGATTTTGAACAATTCTTTGAATCCGGTTTTTTAATTCTGTTTATTTGGTTTTTTGCATAACCGATTCAGTGTACTTGAAAGATGTAACGCTCATATTTATTTTCATTGTATTGAATTTATAAACACGATTATAATCATTATATGAGTATTTTATTACATTGTATTTAGAAAGGGATATATTCAAATAATGTAAGTTGTAACACTCATATTTATTTTTACCATATTGAATTTACAAAGCACAATTATAATCATTATATGAATATTTTATTACATTAAATTTAGAAAGTGATATATTCAAATAAAGTAAGTTGTAATACTCATATTTATTTTTACCATATTGAATTTATAAGCACAATTATAATCATTATATGAGTATTTTATTACATTGTATTTAGAAAGGGATATATTCAAATAATGTAAGTTGTAACACTCATATTTATTTTTACCATATTGAATTTATAAGCACAATTATAATCATTATATGAGTATTTTATTACATTGTATTTAGAAAGTGATATATTCAAATAATGTAAGTTGTAACACTCATATTTATTTTTACCATATTGAATTTATAAGCACAATTATAATATTATATGAGAATTTTATTACATTGTATTTAGAAAGTGATATATTCAAATAATATAAGTTGAAACACTCATATTTATTTTTACCATGTTGAATTTATAAGCACAATTATAATATTATATGAGAATTTTATTTCGTTGTATTTAGAAAGTGATATATTCAAATAATGCAAGGTATAACGCTCATGTTTATTTTTATTATATTGAATTTGTATGAAATGCTCATACAATATAATCACTGTACGAGCATTTTAATAAACATTATTTTAAAAGCTACATATTCAAATAGTCAGATATATTTCTAAAAATATAAAATAGATCTCAAAAAATCTGACTGCAGTTACTCGTAATATTTTCAAAAGAAAGAAACGCCATATATCTGTTTAAAATTTAAAACACAAATAAATTTAAATTAAACTTCACCGACTAGTTCAACACAAATAATTAGGTAAGCATTTTAATTTTCTGAATGATTTTTTTTATTTATTCATTAGTTCACTCCGATATTCTATTATATTATATTTATAAAACAATCACAAAGTATTTTATCATATAGCAAAGTAGCATGTTAATATTAAGATGTTAACACAAAATAATACAGAAAAGTTGTTTAAAAATCTGTGTTATTTATTGGAATATCATCAGAAGAAAATGTACATATCAAATCTTTATAAATAAAAAAATTAAAATGCAAAATGAGATTTAACACAATCAACCATCTATACATGATCAATTCTGAAAACTTTTCTATTTTAAATCTGCATAAGATTTTTTTCATATAAGTAAACATAATAATATAATAAAAATACATTTAATATAAATAAATTTTTTCACATAAATTTTATTTAACAATGCAAATTTGACTTACCTAGACAGTATTTGCTCTTCTTTGGGTGGCAGGGGTTCGCATTTATAAATACAGTTATAAATATTATACAAGTAATGCATCAACAATGTTTAAAATATAATTGATAAAATAATGAGGTATAAAAATTACTCAAAAGACAAAAAAATGATTAAATATCAATAGCATGTGATATTTATAAATAAAAACGCATAAAAAAAGATCTAAGGAGCAAATAAACATCAGAAATATAAAACGTTACACCAAGTGGGCCACTCAGAACACGCCGATTAAAATTTCAAAATTTTAACTGCTATATCTAAAAATCACAGTAAATAAATCTAAAAACATAAAAGATTCTTTGAATTAATTAGTGAATTTAAATTTGTTTAAAAGTTTAAACTATGCACTTTGTTATAAACCGGTATATAATATATAATAATAATATTATGGTTAATGTGATGAATCAGTTATTACTAATAATAATCGATAAAAATTATTAAGCGATTTATATCATTCACCGGTTTTTATTAATAAATACTAGTTAATTGGAATGGCCATAACATATATATTTAAAAGAAAATTTCTATTGTAATATATTTAAAATCATAGTGGTCCGCATAATGTGATCTGTGCTTCCACTTTGGTCCCTGATCTGTCCACAATCAGTCTCTTAACCGTCGTACCCGAGCATCATAAAGTATATTGCATCATCGCTACTCCAACTTATTAGTTTTATTTATATTATTCAAAGATTACATAAATTTATATAAAAACTAAGCATTATCTGTAATTATCACAAATGTTTTTTCTTTCTTAATTGAATTGGTATGATGACGTATTCTTGAAATGGTTAAGTATTAACTAATTGAATTATGAAAGAAAGCAAAGCAATTAAGGGGTTAATAAAAAGCAAATGAAGACAAGAACCTTTCACGTTTATATAAATTTTTGTTACTAATTGAAATTAGAATGTAAGTTTAATATTAATATTTATATACATAAAAAAACCTATTAAAAAGTCTAATATATTTAAAAAGTAAAAATAAGAACAACCCATTAAATGCTAATAATGTTATGTCTTTACTAAGTCTTAAGTAATTATATTAAAAGGGAATTACCTTAAAAGCAGCAAGTATTAAAATGTGTTCACTTTCGTAAGTTTATTTCTTTAATTTCTACATAGATTTGAAATTCAATTTTTCAAATTATAATTCCTTTAATAATATTACCGAATCCTCATAAATAATTTATATAATCTAAAGCTCTTTTTTTTTGTGAAGGAATTGAAGATAATTATGAGGCAAATTGCAAGGATTTTTTAAACTTAGATACGTGTCTACTAAGATATGTCAATCATTTCAAATAAAAAGCAATTTTAAATCAAAATATACCTTATTTAGACATTATCAAAGAAAAAAATAATTTAAGTTTTAATGTCTTGAAGTTTTTTAAACTTAGATACGTGTCTAATAAGATGTGGCAATGATTTCAAATAAAAAACAATTTTAAATCCAAATTTACCTTATTTAGACATTATCAAAAAAATTAAGTTTTAATGTCTTGAAGTTCATTATAAAATTAATAGAGGCACGTAAATTTTTAGTTTACATAATTTGACATTTCTACTTGGATATTTACAATCGGCTGAATAGAACACGCGAGACTGAGAAATTGGTGTTGCAATTGCGACGATCACTTACGATATCTTACTTTTCTTCATTTCCATTTTTCTAGTAGTAACAGTCAAATGATGTGGGACATTTTATTTTCTCGCATGTTCAATATAACTAAGAATTAGTATCATCAAAAATCAAATCATCAAAAAATTACTTATCAATCATCAAAAATTACTTAATTAATCATCAAAAAATTACTTATCAATCATCAAAAATTACTTAATTAATCATCAAAAAATTACTTATCAATCATCAAAAATTACTTAATTAATCATCAAAAATTACTTAATTAATCATCAAAAAATTACTTATCAATCATCAAAAATTACTTAATTAATCATCAAAAAATTACTTATATCCAACCTTCACACTTCCCTAAGTAAATTAAAAGAAAAGATTGGTAATATTGGGTGCTACCATGTCATTCCGTATATACGAATGTGAAAATGATAATTGGGAAAATTAATAAGCCGATGAAATTAGGTATGGACTTTATATAAGCAATATACAAATTTTGGATCAAAATCATCAAATAAAAATCTTTTTGTCCCTCCATAAGTCCACGAATAACTTGAAAATACAGCTAGATATAAATTTAATTTTTCTTCTAATGGTATTATCCTACAATTCTAAATCTAATATTTTTTAAACTGCGGAAAATTTGGGGAAATTCACGATATTATTAAGGTAATATTAAAGTTAATCTTTTACGAAATGCATAGGGTAATTTTGCCTCGCTTTGGATTTATAAGATCTTGCTGATATTCATTTAACTAAACATTCATTTATTGTTAATCATATTCATCCATCCATGTATAATTTTCAGAGTTAGACTTTTAATACTAAAATGTTTTTAAAAAAAACATACTTTGAGATCTCCAAAATTGAAATCTGTAATGCTTATACTATTTATTCCTGTAGAAATTTATTTTGTTCCATTAAATCTCACTCATTTACTATTTAATTAAGAATTAATTTTTTAGTTACACCTCAGATTCGGAGAGAAAATAAACCATCTTCATACCTCAAAGGATGGAGTGTTATCTCCCCTTTTCATGTATAACCATTCTTATGCATTTCCAGTGGCTACTTAATAGTTATATCTAATTTACACATCAAAACCGATAAAATTGATAATCTAAAAAGCTTATAGTAAACTAAAGAACATGTACTCAAGATTTTAGACAAAATTCTAACATTTACCGATTTCTAAAGGTGATGTTATATGATGCGTTTAATAATTATTCAATAAATATTTCTTTCTAGATTTGAGCTGCGTACCTTTAAATGTCCCTAATCAATTATTTAATTTAGCATTCATTTATCTTTAGTTTTACTCTGCTATTCTAGATAAAATAAACCATCTTCAAGTGCCCAAGGATGATAATCAATTGATTATGCCATTAAATGGCATTCATCAATCTATAATTGATGAAACAGCCATTTATGTTTAATTGTATCCTGAAATCCTAGACGAAAAAGTTTTTCCTATTTCTAAAGTTGATGGCCAAAGTCCTTTTGATACCTCTTTCAGCAGAGACTTTTTTCATGGGTTTGGTGTTCGTGACTTCATCCCAATTATATTCGGAATGAAGACAAAATCAAGGAAATAAATTATCAAAATCAAGGATATTTTCCCTCTTTCTAAATTTGATGATACAGGTTTGATTCTAGTAACTATTCAGAACAGTTTTCCTTAAACGGTTGGAGCAAAAGCAACAGCAGAACACCAATCAGAATCCTATCCATCACTTATGACTTGGCGAAATTCGTCATGGTGGCCTTTGTGCAATCCAAAATGATAGTGTCGAAAAAAGTAAAGGATCAATTTCGCACACATCTGTATTGTCCAAAGAATGACCTCTGCTCATCCAGCTGTGTCTAAACACCTTCCTCGAGTGCACTTTTTGTAGAGGATAGTAGAATTTGAAGTATCCATTTGATAAATGTCGCTTCACTGATCAAGAAAACAGTAAAAAATGGGGGGAAAAGACACAAAAACACTGGTAAAAGTGCAATTTCTTTTTATTTTTTTCTTCCAGCATTCCTGGTATCTTCTATGCACATTGAACTTGATTATATCCTTCTATTTTGCACTAATCGTACCTGCAGAAAGAAAGGAAAAAAAACAAGTATAGTAAGGAGGATTTTTCTGGAAAAAAGTGAAACATTTAGATTTGCTAAATTTCTTTTCTTTCAAACATTAATACATTTAAAAAAAAGAAAGAATTCATGCAAGAAAAATTCAAACTAGTCGTGGATCATGCATTATGGTAAAATGAGAAAAAAAAATTATTTTCATCACACGCATACAATTCCGCTTATAAAAAAATTCCAGCTGGAGTGGTCTCTGGCATACTTTCCAATCAAGATCTTATTCCCCGTCCTTCATATAAAAGCGTGGACCTTGGATAAAGCCTTGAATTCCTTGCATCATATTGATGAAAGATAGTTGCGAAATATATATCTTCATGCGAATCTTATATTTTTACTGCATCTATGGTGAGTATATGTATTTTGGACGCCTTTCCGCCAGCCGACTGACACCAAAATTTGAGACAAAACTACAGTTATAGTCACATAACATAATACCACACTGTGATCTTGCAACTATAACCTTAAATTATTTAAGCATTGTCATGAGTATGAAGTGAAAGACAAATATTAACTCCTAGAGGTAATGATATTTCTTGATTGTTGCCAACCTATCAAAATTTAATTGTTTAAAATAAAAATTTAAGGTATGTTAATTAAAATCGGTTATATGAAACTGGTTTGTTCATCTATGTTAAGTATGTTGGTAACTCAGAACTTAACTTAAGAACTCTGAGGGTAATGAAATTTCTTGGTTCCCGCCAATTTAACAGAGTCAAAATGTAACTGCGTGAATTTTAAAAAAATCGAGAAATATTAATCAGTATCGGGTACATAAGGTTAAGCTATTCTTTTATGTTATAAAATTTGACAGAAATATGTTGGATAACAAGAACTCTGAAAATGCAAAATTACACAAATGCACATAATAAAAGACAATCACAAAGGAAAAACAGAAAACGGAAAAACTGTAAGATAAGAAAAAAATGTTGTTTACAAAATTAAATACTATGAAAATTAAAAGAAAAAAAGAAGAAAAGAGGTCAGAATAAGGAATAAAAAAAAGACAGTGTTAACAAAAAAAATCCTTCAATTAGATCTTCAATCCTTTTACGTGCAGAGAATTCTTATTTTCCTCTAAATTATCATTGTAAACTGCGATTTGACTCAGGATTCAGCTTTTCTATATAGATATTAATTCTATTTTATGAAAAGGAAAAGAAAATTATTTTTTTTAAATTAAAAGTTTAAAAAAAATTCTTTTAAGAAAAACGGTACTCGCAACATAACATACCAAATTTTAGCTATTTAAGTCATTGCGTTTATGAGTTACTGCGTCTACATGAGTTACTGCATTTATGAGTTTATGAGTTATTCCATTTACATGCATTTTATGAGTTTATGAGTTACTGCATTTATATGCCTTCGAATGTAAATATTGACAAACGGTCAAACATTAGGCGAATTTGTTTCAAAATTTGATAAGTATCTATATTTTAGATACTGAATCAGTGTGCTAAATTTTACCAACTTGGTTCTTTGCGTTTTGTCGTAACCGAATTCTCGTATTCGAACAACGAGGCAGACAATCATGCTGATTGTGATAAGTTTTCATTGAAAATTCGGTAGAAATCTACGACTTTGTCGCAATTCTATATACCAAATGTCAGCCATCTAGCTGAAAGTCTGTTATCCTCTTTGCAGGCAGACAAATAGATAGGCATAATACTATAATGTGTTTTTTGTACTCGTGGTCTGGTTTGGTTTGGTTATATTAACGTCCCGTTTGAAGCAACACTAGAGTTATTTTGGGACGGACCTCGTAATTTTGAACCGCAGTCAGATGACGAGGACGACACCTGAGCTGGCACCCCCTCTCCACGCCACGCCACACCAGCGGGAGGACGTTTGGTTATGACGGATTTAACGTGCAACAGAGCCCCCTAACACGACGTTCTTCGGTGGAATCGGGTCACGAACCTGAAACCCTCCGGTTCCGAAGCCGAGACCTTATCACCAGGCCACCGTGGCCCTTGTACTCATGGGAGTTCTGAACGTGGAGATTCCTTAAATTATCGTGTTTAAATTTTTTGAAGATCACTATACTTACTCTATACTTCGTATAAGCAAAAAGATAATTACATTTATTTTTCTTTTTAAATATTTCTAATGAGATTTATACAATTTTATTTTATGTTTTCCGATTAAAGCTGAATTTTTTGTTTATTTGTTCTTACAGTATTGCCAAAAAAAATGTCTTGATTCTCGGAATTTAATACGAAACATTTCTTAAGTATTTATTTATGATTCAAAGAAAAACGTTAGGACGAATTGTTTTTTTCTTAAGTATTTGCTCAGATATTTAGGAAAAGCAATACCTTCCTAAAATTTCTGAATGCTTCGCAAACACTTTTTAATCAATTGCACTATTTCACAAGAAACATTTTAAAATAATTGTTTTCTAGAAAAATATTTATTTTTGTATATTAGAAATTTGATAAAAAGGATTTGTATTTTTTCATTCAGATTGCATGAAATTTAATCCATTTTAAGAAAACAGAAATCACAATACAATTCTCAGTATTAAAATAATACAAATAAATATTTCTTGAAAGCTCTAAAACATATAAAAAAAAATATGTTTTCTTTTACGTTCGCTTACTTTAGAAATTCCTTGTGTTTTTTATTTCGGAGAATAATACTTAAATTTCTTTCAATAAAAATTCTTGTTTACTGTTTACTTCTTCTACAACTTCTACTTATCATTTTTAAATTGATACATGAAAAGTAATCACACAATTCGCTTTTCTTGTTTTACCAATGAATTGTTTCTACAGTTATTATTTCGCTAACCGTCTTCATCAATGAGTTGGTTCATAAAGAATATTGCTTGTGTTTAATTTTAATTAAATTTCTTATGCATGATTTATGTTCATTAAGTATTATTATTCGTTGCAAAATCCAATCAAGTGAAGTCAAATTAATTACATGTAAATGATTTGAAAATAAAATCAACAGTAATCCAATGGACAACAGTCCACTCATAATAATCAGTTTTTTTAGCAATATAGTATATAGCCATTTTCTTACTTCCCCGTATAACTAGTATAGAGAAAATATAGTAATTGTCAAAAAAGGCAAAATAAAACATTATTCATCATAGAAAATATGCAATAAAAGAACATGCAAAAAATGATTAGCATAATTTCCTAATTAACTTTCTTGAATATAATGTAGGGCATTTGATTCAGTGACAATTACTTGAAAATTCACTTTCTTCTTCAGTAAAAAAAATTACGAATTCTGCATGAAAACTGAAGAAGTTTATTGGATGATTTTATTTTAAATGGTAGCACTGAATGAATACCAGGTTTATTACTTTAAATGTGACATTATTCTGTATATTTAGATTTGTTACTTTAAATGTGACATTATTCTGTATATTTAGATTTGTTACTTTAAATGTGACATCATTCTGTATATTTAGATTTGTTACTTTAAATGTGACATCATTCTGTATATTTAGATTTGTTACTTTAAATGTGACATCATTCTGTATATTTAGATTTGTTACTTTAAATGTGACATCATTCTGTATATTTAGATTTGTTACTTTAAATGTGACATCATTCTGTATATTTAGATTTGTTACTTTAAATGTGACATCATTCTGTATATTTAGATTTGTTACTTTAAATGTGACATTTTTCTGTATATTTAGCCATTTTTACTTTCTCGTATAAGCAGTATTAAGAAAATACAGTAATTGTCAAAAAATTAAAACTCGAGATTTCGACGAATATTCACGTTTATTTCCCCACTGAGTTAAAAAAACACGTTTTTGGAAAATGTCCGTCTGTCTATCTGTGAGTCTGCGACAAACATAACTCAAAAATTATTTGAGCTGAATGGTTGAAATTTGGTATATGGTCTTTACACTAAATTTATAGATTTCTATCAAATTTTAAATAAATTCTGTTAAGAGGAAGTCCGTCTGTCCGGGTGTTCGAATATAAATTAACACGATAATTACAAAACGGAGGGAGCTAGATAGAAAAAATTCGGTACATAGATTTAATATCTACAGAGTAAACACCTTTCAAATTTTGAGCCAAATCCAGCTATGGGTTGACTGCATATTGATCTGTACTTTCAGAAACATGTAAACGCGATCATTCAAAAACGCCATGACCTAAATGTATTAAATTTAGTATGAGAATTTGAAACTGCAAGTGTAGTCTTGTGTCAAATTTTTATTTCAATCGGTCGAGAAAAATATGCATAAAACACAAATTTGATTTTTGGATATTATTAATCATATGCCAATTATTAATCGCCAAAAAACACATCAAGTGGCACACGAAATAATAAAAAATGTTGAATTCACTCTAGAAGTAACCATTTCTATTCATGCCAAAATTTAATATTTCATAACTATTGTACGCCAATACAATGTACGGCATTCTCTGTCATGGCAAATTTATTAGTTTAGTTTAGTTATATTAACATCCCGTTTTAAAGTAACACTAGGGCTATTTTGGAACGGACCTTGTAATTTTGAACCGCGGTCAGATGACGAGGGCGACACCTAAGCTGGAATCCCCCTCTCCACACCATACTACACCACCAGGACTATGTTTGGCCCTGAGGGATTTTATGTGCAACAGACCCCCTTATACGACGGTTCTTCGGGGAACCGTCTTTCGAACCTGAAACCCTATGACTCACGATCCCAGGCCATCAGGGCATTTGCAAATTTATTAGAGAGTATGCAAGAAATTTTTGGGAGACAACTTACGCTGATTTCTATTCATATCCGTTATATTTCCATCTATCCTTAAAATCTATATTCTGGAGCTGATTCTTGGTCGTTTAGTTGTGTCATATTATTCTTAGAAATTCGATCTTTGATTTTTACCACATGCAAATGTTTCTTTCTAATATTTGAAATACGGATATCAGACTCATATCTGAACACAGACTAAGAAAATATTGTCTTCATTTAAGTCGGTCTAAAATAATCAATTTTTATCAAGTCATTACTTTGTAAATGTAGTATAAAAATGAACAAAGGCGCTTGTAAAATGAATATTTTTTTCTTAACACTAGACATCTCCTCTCTGCTACAATTTTCTCTAATTTGTGGATATCTTGTCCACTTTTTTTAGAATTGTTCAGATATAAACATGAATGATTCAGGTTGCAACAATTAACTTGTGAGAAAAATTGTACTTACCTGTAAGTGATCTAGCGAAAATTGCTAGCAGTATATTGAAATCTCTTATTCCATTAAAAGACATAAAAAACCACGTTAAATTCAGTTTGCATTTAAAATGGCAAACCCAGATGGATCTTACAGAGGCAAATAAACATAAAACAATAAAACATCTAATCGATTGTTGGCCTTTTTTGCCTAATAGAAAATTTGATACCATTCTTAACAGATTAAGAATTGGCTACACACGGCTCACACATAAACATTTCCAGTTGGGGGAACCCGCATCCCGATGTACAGTATGTCAATGTTCTATGACGGTTCTTCACATCTTAATAGAATACCCACAATTTAACAATGAACGAATTCGCTACTTTCACTCTCCGCAAATCAAATAAAAAGATATTTTTCATAAAGTTCCTCATCTCCATCTTTTTTACCTTTTTAAAAATGACTGGCTTTTACTTTTTGATTTGATTCTTACATAACTCTTAGATTGTGTTTCAACCTGCTATTATTTTTTGTAGATTTTACAGGTTGACAAATTCAGGAAAATGATGCAATTTAGAAAGAAATTTTTTTTAATTTTTAAAATAAGATAAATATTACCATATGTTTGGCGCAGTTTAATCAAAAATGATTCTTGCGCCAATAAACTCCATCAACCAACCAACCGGTAAGTGATCTCAATCAATCTATAACTCCATGTGCCAGTTCTCAAATGTTTTCAAGCTTGATTGGAAAATATCTGTTGTGAAAATCAAACACTCCAATATGGCACTGAATTTTCCATTGAGATTTAAACAACATTTGATTAAACTAATCTGCATTTGCATAAGTACAAAATAAATAAAACTTTCTTCCAATTTTCTAATTTTTTTCTTCCAATCTTCACACCTTATTGTTATGGAGGAAGAAAATCATCATTTTCCTCATCCATAACAATAAGGTTTAAGCCTCCATGTCGTACCATTAGCCACTGATATCTTAGTAATCATTGTTTAGTAATTATTGAGAAGCAAGTATATCATTGATACTTTCTTAATAATCACATGGAATTAAAATTATTAAATATTAAGATATGAAGATTTTAATAAAAATTAAGCTTTATAATAATAAGTTAATTAATCAGCAGAGATATCCAGATATCCTCATGTTTCCTTCGATCGATGCGTTTAACCCTATCAAAACAGAAAGACCCCAAACGCCCGCTCTGCCAAACTACAGTCTGCGTCCAAGATCTCTGGATATCATTGTCAAATTACCTGTTTTTCAAATATGATTGGCGGCATACTCCTGACGAGTGCTTTGCTTCTTTAGAGATGTTTGGGAGATGGTTTTTGGGGTCTGGAATGTTTTGTGGGAATTCTTAAAGATGTCTGAGCAAATATTTGCTTAATAGTAGTAAGTTAAATGGGGTCTTTTTTTTTGTATATATACCTCTTATTTCTAAAATGATATTAAAAATAAGAGGATTTAAACACTGTCATTAGATATTACTTTCGACTTTCGAAATTGAGTGTATTGTGTTAGACTCTCCAGTGTGAAAAACACCATCATGTTCAAAAATTATGCGCATGTTTAACTTTCCGAAGTTATGTTGTTTGTAGATGGTATTCTGTGTATATTGAAAAAGTAAGTACCAACTCAAGAAAAGTTTAGTTTCGTTCAAAGGGTTTTTTTTTTTTTCCAAAAAACAAATGGTAGCACCGTTGCACCGTAATCATAGTTCCAAGTTAAAATGAACTTACAAGTTTTGTGCTGAACGTTTCTAAACATTCTAGATATCAACTCAAGACTATTCTATCACTTATCCAATCATGAGGGCAGTTCTAACATAGCCTTCCCATAGTTTAACAAATGACGTGAATCTAAGTAAACTATATTATTTGTACACTTATGTAAAGGTTATAACTATTATCACTATACATCACGTGGTTAGTTTGGTTCAAATGATTTTTTTTTTCGGAAAACAAAGTGCAGCACCATTGCACTGTGGTTACAGTTCCAAGTAAAAAAAGGGACTTAGAAGTTTCTTGCTAAAAACTTCTAGACATACAATCAAGAAAGCTCATTACAACTGTAGGACTTAAATAAGTAAAAAGTAATTGCTTCTAAGACTTAAACCCTAAAGCGACTTACAGTTGGACGTTGAGTTTTGGAAGACGTCAACTTCATGCACCTGTTTGAAAAAGAAGAAAGAAATCAAATCAAAAAAAATAATAATAAAAGTTTAAACAAAACACCAAAAACTCGCCAAAGTAGAGCTTTGTCCTTCCTTCCAGGGAAAAACAAAAGAAATTGCAAAGACGCCGAAAGAAAAAAAATAAATAAATGCGCCCTTATCATTGTGTGTCACAGAAGTTATTTCTCTTCTTTCTTATCTAAAACAGATCATTAAGAGGACGAAAAACGAAATCGGCGAGTCCGAAAAAAATTGTATAAGCCTAAAAACAAGCCAAGGTAAATGAAACGTTTTGATAACAACTCTTTCAAGTAAAACGTTCCATCAGAAATCAAAACTTCAAAGATCGAAAGGAAAGAGGTATAATTCTGTTTTTGTAGGCAAAAGGGGGTTGAGTCAAATTTTTTTGTTGTAATTTTATTTTTTTAAAGTAACATTAATTTTGTTGGCTAGGAATATTCAACGCTAGCTCTGTATCCTGCTCAGTTTCAAGGTTGATTTTTTTTTCCGTCGCTATGTACAAAGCTTTAGTTCATATTTCTCCTCAGATTAGAGATATGATAAATTTAAATGTTATTTTAATAAACAGAGAAACACCAAATAACTTATTTTAATTGTTTTTATTGCATCAATTTCTTAACAATAATTTAATCTTGAAATTAATTGAATCATGGTAGTTGAAATGTTAGTGCAATCAAAAAATCAATTTTTTTACAATTTAAATTTTATAAAACTGGTGTTACTACCAAATATAATGATCTTAACCCCTTTAAAAATTATAAAAGTGTATAAAAAAATTAAGTTAAAATATGAATATATTATTTTCCCAATTTTAATAATTTTCCCCGTATTTTTCAAAAAATATTTTTTTCTGAACTATTGTTTAGGCTATAAAATTTATTAATACAATATTAACAAGTATTATATGTCAGCTAAACATTTTCTTTATATTTTGGGGAATAATATATTTTAAATGTTATTTATTATGAAAAAAATCTTATATTTACTTACCAAAATTTATAACACTAATTCATTCATATTTTTTTATACAAATTTACTTCTTCTGTACTTGCATATTTGTGACTAATCAAAACAAATTTCCGATTTGCTATTCAATCCGTGTAAGCAATTTTTTAAAACTTTATCTTATAGTTTTCTCTAAACAAACATATTAACTTATGAAAATTCTTGTTATAAAATCTTGCATAATTTACTTTTAATAACTTAATATATGTGCGTAAGCAAACAATATTTATAATGAAGTCTCAAACTTTATTTGACCAATTAATTCTAATACATATATTGTAAAAAATATATATATTTTTCTGAAAGATTTTTCATTTAATATTCATTGAAAATTTAATTTAAATCAAATGCTCCATGACCGCATATTTTAGTATGTTGTTAATGCAGCAACATTGACGTGACATCATAACATTGGCGTTAAAGTTATTAATTTCATTCACAAAACTGGAGGTTTGAATATTGTTATTCTATATGCAGCAATTTTATAAGAAGGATAATTACAAATAAACAAATCAGTTAATTAGTCATATGAAAAACGAGATATAGAGTCTGCAAAGTTCATTCATTGGAATATTACAAGGAAATAAATATTTAGACTTTAAATGCATTGCTTGTTTCACTCGACACCAAATTTCTTCTTATGACAAATAAAACCTTTGATTGAATTTATAAATATATTTAAAAACAAGAAATTTTAGATCGAAATGTGAAAATGTAGAAAATTAGACTTATTGTGATATGACTTGCCACATTGTACAATTTACATGCAATTACAATTTTGCCATTATATAGCAACTTCCAATCAGCCTGAAGTAGTTTCCCAGATCAGTTTGCATATTTATCAGCATCGATTTATCATTAGCAAATTATGATAGTTTGCATTCTTAGATAAAATTTATCAGCATTTCCACTTAAATTATTTTTTAATGAAAATATTGAAGTATTATATATTTGAGTGTAAACCATATATGCAAATCAATTTGAAACTTGGGTTAATATTTGAAACAGCATTAAATGGTTCATATGTATATCTGAGTGGATTTATGAAATACTACATTTTGCCATAATTTTATGTCATTCTTTACAAGCGACCTTTGACGACAAGCTAATTCACTGGGAATGTTGGTTGCGTTTAACTTCAAATAAATATGGTAAAAATAACTTTATGTTCATCATTTCCTCAACAAAGCATTTTTAAGCCCTAAATAGAGTTATATATATTTTGGGTCATATTTTTTGATAGAATTGCACTTATTCTGTGTGTTATCAACATGAGCTCTTTAATGGATAAGAATTCCATGACATTTTATTATCGTTAAAAATTTAAGCAACAGGCAATCCCTCAAATTGTCCATTTGCTTTACCGGTACTAAAATTTCTTTTCCCATTTTTTTTTTTTTGTGTGTGTGTGTGTGTGTGTGTGTGTGTGTGTGTGTGTGTGTGTAATTTGTTCTGTATAATAATATATATACGTTTTTATAATTTTTATACGATTCTGTAAAGTATTTATGCGCGATAAGCGATTAAATGTTAGATAAAATAACGAAACTGGTTTGAATTATGTTGCAAAAATATAATTTATAGTTGAAAATTATGTAAATATTATTGATAAAAATTATAAAAATCTTGGAAAAAATTGCTCGTCAATTAAGTTGATATAAGTAAAAAGAAAATTTTATGAAATGTTATCATTGTGCAGAAATTAATTTGATCGAATAACAGTTCAAGAAAATCACGGATAAATATCAGCGCCTTGCTTAATATTAAAAATTTAAAAAAAAAATCACTTCATGATGTACATTATTATCCTTCAAATTATATTTGTACCAAATTTGTAGCTCTAATTGAAAAGATTTGTCTAAAAGAATGTCAACTAATACACATATAAATTTTCTTTTATTGATATTGAAATGAAATGATTTAGAATAATTTTGTCTCTGTTTTCATATAAAATAATTTTTTTTCACTAACAATATGTGCCTCCGGATTATTTTTAAGAGTGTTTACATATAATTTCAAACACATAATATTCTAAGTTATTAATCCGCGACATCAACATGAGGACATTTCACCATCAAATGAAATTTACTTTTTGAAAAACTGACTACTTCTATATATTAGAAATGAGACTTGTATTTGCAATCTTTAAAATTATGGATTTAATTAATTCCCATAATCAAAGAATAATTTAGTTAGATCAAATTTCGATTTTTTAGATAAAAATGGAGCTATTTTAGAATGGATGTCCAATTTTAGGCTATGATCAGACATTACATGAGCTTTTAGGCCATTTTTCAGATTTTATAATCTCACTACTTTGAGGTTTCATCCAAGACGGTAGATTCACTGCCATCTAAGTCATCATACTCAAAGAATCTTCAAAAGATTCGGGTATCGAATTCATAATCCTTCAAGCCTCATTACCAAAAAGATGAGGATGTTACACAAACGTGTTACACATACATTGAACCCTCATACATGACAAATGTTCAATACAGTAGGGCCTCAAGTCCACAGTTCTCATTTAACATGTCTCACCTACTATTATAAAATCAATGTGCTTAAAGCCCATATACTGGTGAATCTTCGAAAGAGTTGGGTACTCACTGTCCTTCAAAACCGAGGCCTTATTAGCGGGATTAAGAATTTTAGTGACATGAACATGAAATTCTATCTCGGAGGGAGGTTTCAAAGTAGACTTGGTTCCCAAAGACAAATAATCTTCTTTCTAGTAGAGTTTCCAACCTACATTTTTCCAAACATGAGGCCTTAGAGCCTGGTTATGCTGACTGCGAATTAAGGTGGTCTTGAAACGGTACACTATGTGAAGTGCAAGTACACTAAGGAACAACTTTGGAATTCGGCCAATTCGAATTTTTTAATTGGAATTTTCACTTTCTCTAAATTTCTTATTAACATGATTTTATAGTTTCCTTCATATATCTGATACGCTTCTATTAATTCAAAGTCAAAACTAAAAATCATATTAAAAATATTATTAGATTTCTTATTTTCTTTGCAGTTACTTTTCTTTGTATCTTAAATTACCAAAATTGAATAATTTCTTAACACTAAATACTCACTCAATGATATAAATTCGGTACATGTATATACAATATTTCTAATTTGATACTTTTCAATCAATATACTAACAAAAAGTTTTTTTTTTTGAAAAAAAAAATAATATGAATGGTATTTTTTATTTTGAAATTTACAAAATAAATTATGTATTTTAATCTATATAAATTTATAAAAGTAAATACCAACAAATTTATAAAAGTTTAAGAAAATTAATTTATCACTTTTTTACAGAAATTGTTTTTTAAACATTATTAAATTTGTATTTTGTTATCTCTATTTCACTCATTAGACTTATTTCACTGTTTATTTAATAATTTTTCTTTATGTATAAAAATTATCGAATAAAAATAATATTTATTACCCTTTTCCCCTATAGGACTCATTTTAAATTAAAATTTTTTGTTTGTATTTTTAGATAATTGTTTGTTATCGCTATGTTTTTGTATTTTGTTACCGCTATTTCATTCATTAGACTTATTTCACTGTTTATTTAATAATTTTGCTTTGTGTATAAAAATTATCGAATAAAAATAATATTTATTACCCTTTTCCCCCATAGGACTCATTTTAAATTTAAATTATTTATTTGTATTTTTAGATAAATATAATTTTTATTAATGTTTCGTCAAATTCAAATTAGCTACTTTCCTCCATATCTTATATTAATAATAAATTTTAAAAAAAATTGTTTTTAAAATTTAGACTACTAAAAATATATTCCCAGAACACTCACTACTTACCAAAAATATTACTCTAAGAAAAAAATCCAACTCTCTATCCTTGCTTTAACAAAAGCCTGTTTCTCTAAACTTACACCACTTAAAATCTCAAGTAGGAGCACATCAATTCATTTGACAGTAGCGAACGTATATTGCAAAGAAGCTTAAAGGATCTTTGTCAGGACACAATTGGGTTGTCCGTTTTTAAAACGGATCGTTACTGGAGAACTTTGAGGAGTTAGTCTTATCTTGTTTTTTCAGAGCGATCCGATTTATTTTAATTGGAGGCAGTAATAATCTCCGCTATACAAAAGATCTTGTTTAGGAATCCCGGGCGGCTCGGGCTTATGCAGACAATGCGCTTGCTTGAAAGGATAACTTTGCGAAGTTGTTGCGCGTGTGTGTATTAAAAGTATATTTTGGAGGTTTTAAATTTGTTACTTTTGCAGAGGAGGCTGTGTTGAGAAAATAAGTGAGCTGGAAAAGAAATAAGGAAAGGTAAAGGATATTTTTAGATAATTTCTGAGGATATAACAATATTTTCCATTTGTGAAATGTATGAGAAGTACAATTTAAGTTAAAATTATTTTTTATAAAATAAATGTTTTTTGTAATATTTATAGACAGTATTTTATACTTTTTATTTTCATTCTTTTATATTTTTGTATTTCTTGAAGTAATTAAGGTATATTATAGCGGAATCTCAATAACCCAGCAGTTCAGTTATTTTTTTTTAATCCGAAAATATGAAAAGCACAGTCGTTCCGGAACAAACAGGCGAGTCACAATTGCTATTCTTCTAGCAAAGAAAGTCAAGGTTTAAGTTTAGTTATATTAACGTTCCGTACTTAAAGCAACACTAGGGCTATTTTGGGACGGACCTCGTAATTTTGAACCACGGTCAGATGACGAGGACGACACCTGGGCTGGCACCCTCCTTTCCACACCACATCACACCAGCAGGAGGACGTTTGGTCATGAAGGATTCAACGTGCAACAGACCGCCTTACACGACGGTTCTTTGGTGGAATCGGGTCCCGAACCTGAAACCCTCCGGTTCCGAAGCCGAGACCTTACCACAAGGCCACCGTGGCCCTGCAAGTAAAGTCAAAAAAAATGTTGCTTTTTTAATTTCGAATAAATTATCCCAGGTTGGTCTCATTTATAATAATATTAAATAGTAAATAACCAAGGATCAAATAAACGGTAGAGAGATATAATGACCTGATCTTTAATTTCTTGTATATGAATTGTATGAATTTTTATCATCATAAAAGAATTTTACTTGGAGATTTTGATGAATCTTCAAGCCAACTTCTTTGATCTCCAACTTTACCAACCTCCCTGTTTTTCCTCCTTTGAGCTTTAAAAAAAATAGAATTATGTCTGTCTGTTTGCCTCTGCACACGATAACTCAAAAATGTTTTGACCTAATGAATGAAATTTGGTATGTGATCTTTATACTAAATATGTAGATTTTAATCAAGTTTGAGTAACATGATAACAATAAAACATAAAAAGCTAGACGGAAAAAAATTTGAGAGTTAAAGTTCATTTGTAGTTCAAATCCCTATCACATTTTGTACGTCAGTGAAAGAATTAACTGTCTGTCAGTCTTCTCTTACACTTGCATGTAAACGCGTTACTTCAACTACGCAATGACTTGAAAAATCAAAAATAATTCAAATGAAATTTGATATGGGCGCTTGGAAATAAAATTGCTCCCGGCGTCAAATTTTGGTTTTAATAGGTCGACAAAAGGACTTCCAAAATGCATATTCCGATTTATACACGAAATTACGAAGTGTAAAATTCTTATGTCCGGGATTCCGAAAGTAAAAATCTGAGCACTTATGGCATTTCTGACCTAACACTAATCCCATAATTTTTATGTTGTGCCGCGTATATTAAAAAGCATGTAAAAGGTTTCGGCAGGCAACTTCTGCTGGCTTAAAATTAAAAATCTTCTAAAAATTTATTTTTCTTAATTTCTATTGAACAGAACCAATGTAACGAGATAAAACGTTCGTATTCTGCTCTAACTGCCACTCATCAATCAGGCATCTCAATCCAAGTAGAAATAATAAATCGCTACCCAGGCAAAAATGAAAGACCCTAATCGAAGTGGAAGAAGGGTTATTTAAGGGAGTCAAATCCAGAACTTCGTGAACTAGTGTTGTGTTTTTATTTCTTACTAGCCGCCTTTGCGACCAGCCGGTTCGCCAATCTTAATGCACGTTGAAATTTTAATAGTTAAATATTTTATGGAACTCCCATTTTAATTGCTTCTTCATCAAAATATTTTAAAACTTCAAATTTTAATAGTCATAGAATTCACTCATAATATTATAAAGGCCTTCAGCCATAACGTAATATGCATCTCTCTAATTTTCTGTTAGCTCCCGTAGAATTTATGCTTTAAATTAAAGTGGAAATGATTAAACTGCAATATATATATATATATATATATATTTACAGAAACGAAGCATTTTTTTAAAAATATGAGTACTGAAAACAGAGTCGCTGCGTATTTAAACCTTATGGGCACTAAAGAATATTTTTCTTAATTTATATAATATCTCAAGAAGTTTTCAACAAAATTTTCCCAGATTCATTATGAACAGATCGATTAATTAACAATTAATTCAAACACCGAAAAAATAAACAGAATCATTTGAAATAATCTGTCGAAAACATATTAAACCTTCAAAACAAGTCTGTATCCGTTGAACAATCAGAACAGTCAGTTGTCAACAATCAGAACACAATGCGCATGCTTGAATTTTTGAATTATGTTAACGCAAATGCGGGAATTTTCCACTCCAGTTGGGGTAACGCTATGTAGATTAGAAATTTTTAATTTCCTTTATTCTGTTTTATTTTAATTCAAAAGTACTTCAGAATGAATCTGAAAGATCGATTAATCAACAATGTTTAATTTTAAATGCATCAAATATTAAGAAATTAAACAGAATCCTTTGAAATATTCTGCCGAAAATTTCTTAAGCCTATCCTCTTTAGCATGGGAAAAAAAACTAAAGCCTTACTCATTTGGCGGTGGGGAAATGAAGAGATTTTTTTGTTGGCGAGAAAGTTAGTTTTTACTTAATAATTAAAATTCTAATTAAAAATTCAAAAAAGGACCCCAGGTGCACATTCCTGACCTCCAAGGTATGCATGTGCCAAATTTGGTAACAGTAGGTCGAACGATCTGGCCTGTAGAGCACCAACACACACACACACACACACACATTGAGCTTTATATAAGTATAGATAGATATATTCGTATTGTGCAAAATGTAGATGGCATTAAATGTTTGTTAAACACCTCAAGAAACTTATAGACCCCAAATTTTTCCACTGAGTGTTATACCATCTTATTATAAACATAATCCCCCCCTGGGGGGGACCTCGAAATGAGGATGAGATGCTTCTGGTATGGTGGTTAGATCTCGCCGCCTTGGTGGGTACATAACTTGATAGGGGATCTGGCTCATCCATCGATGACAGGACGTACTTCCTTCGGGAAGGGTTGTACCGTGGCCGGTGATGGCCCTTAGGACTCAACCACAGTTCCTGCCAATGTTGCAGTTGCGGCGGTCCGACCATTCAGAGATCAGTGATATGACTTATTATAAACAATGATAGTAGTTTAATATAACATATTCTTGGACTGATATTGTATTCTGCTATATGCAATACGTACTCAATAGTCATGATTACAAAATTATCTATGGTTAGGATTGACTTGGACAATCTAGTATTTGACTACCTCTAACTTGACCTTCTTCCTCACTTGACATATAAAACTTCGATTAAACTTTAAAAAATTTAGTCATTTTAATTTAATAAATATCTGGGAACTTTATTAGGTCGAATTTAAACCATTCAGTAGTGATTAATCCTATTAAGCTAAAAATGGTCTTAATTTTTCAGGCTCTCTTTCACACACACACACTATAGTTTAAAACTGTTCGTTTCAATATCCCGAAGCTACCACAATTTAACGATACTACCTCTCTAAGGGGTGAGAGGTTGGCGGATGAGTACATTTCCAGATTTCTTTATTCTTTGACTTTGATTTCCGCCCCATTAGATACAATTTTGTTCTATTTTCTTCCACGAAAATGTGAGTGTCATGTCTTTTCTGATTGTGTCATTTTATTTTAAATCAAAATTGTGTATTGATTGCTTATATGGCTAATTCAGGTGGCAAAAACACTGTCAGACTGGCACAAAAAATATTTAATATAATACCATTAAATGTGAGTACATAGATGGTACAAAATGGTACATAGATTCAATATCAATTTTCAAAAAGTGTTTTTACCTAAAAAATTATTATTGTTTTGTAAAAAGGTGAATTACCAAATATCAAGAATAGAAATATTCCTTTTATTTATCATATTTTAACATTTAGACCCCTCGCAATAAATAAAAATTGCTCAAAATTATTTTATTGTGAATTAGTATTTTTTCCCTAGAATATTACGAGTTACCTGCAGTTTTTACACCTTCTAAGTCCGCGTATAATCCAAGTTCACCTTATTGTAAAATTTAAACATTTCCTCTGTCAGCTTTTGACGCACCCCTATTTTGATTAAATGAACTCGTCTCGACTCATGCGCAAATATGCAAAAGGCTTCAGATTCTGAAAATAAACGGTAGTAAAAATCAACAAAGCAAATGGTTAACAATCTTGTCTTCCGGAGGCAACAAGTTTCAAAATCTCTACCCAGTCGCTCTCTATTACTTATTATAAAACGCTAAATTTCATGCAGTACTTCAAAATGTTTTATTTAATTACTGAAGAATAAATCTTAGAACAATGAACTGTTCCCTTTAACATTTATATTCTTACCGGACTCGACATTTTTTCAATGTCTTCCACCTGGGTGGGCCGAGATTCATCCGTTGTCCGAATCTGTTGGCAACCACCTCTGGAACATCGCTTCTTGATGTTCAGGTTGTTCTTTGTTAGGGCGTTGCTATGAGACAAATCTCTCACAAGATGGATGTGGAGCATTCATTTCGAGTTTGTCTAGTTAATCTGCGAAACATAGCAGCTCTTCTTTAAGCCACGTTCAATTGTATTGTGCGAATTTGAATGTCATTTTTAATAGAGCACCTACTATCCTCCCTGTACTATAATCAACAATAGATGGTGATTTTTGAACAATGAGGTAGGGTGTTTTCTTTATGATTTTTAAAGGTATTAAGTAGGTTGATGTTAATAAATTTTGTCATTTCTGATCACAACTAAATTTTCAGATATATTACATAAGAGATATTTTGTCAAGATCATAAAAGAAAAAAATACTTATCTATAATTTAAGGACATATAATTGAATTATTTTTTAAATAAAAGGTAAAGTTAATTAATAAGGCTACACATTATTGATAGTTTTCATATAACAGCAACATTTAAAGAGTGATTCAGAAATGCATAGTAGCTTTAAACATCAATAATTAACAAAAGAATGAAATTATAATGATTAAGGGATGAGGACTCATATTATTTTAGCCACTAGAATATGTTGGTAGAACAATTTAAAAGTTCACTAATGTTATAGACATCAGTGATAGTTATGGTGATGTATAAACCTAACTATCATTCGAGTCTGTCTACTCGTATTCACATCAACAAGTTGCTTGTTTGTACCGTTTAGGGGTGAGAAAGATTTGACTCGTTTTGAAATAAATGCAGACTTATACTCAGAGATTATTTGGTGTTTTTCCATTGGTACAGCTCCAATCGTCGCCAAGCTGCTTTGCTAAAAATTCATGGCAATGAAAAAAAGTAATATAAATAATAATCAAACCAAATATTGTTGTTGGAATGGAAGAACAATCGCGCGTTTGCGCTAGTATCATACTAACGGAACAATACACATTATTTGTACAAATATTAAATGCAAATAATTTCAGATGTAATTCATTCAAGAACTAATTACACAAAATTTGATACTCCGAATATTTGAAAATGGTATTCAAAACGAACACATGCAAAACTGAAGGCTGAATTAATGATAGAATTACAAAATTTCCAAGTGAATCATAAGAGTTTTAAGGAAGTTTATTTTTAGCATAATGAAGTATCATATTAGTAATTTCATAGAAAAAAATCTTTAGTATGTTTAAAATATAGGTTTCGAAACCTGCAATGTTAAAAAAAAATGGCGCGTTAGTGCTGGTATCATATTAATAGGAGAGTATACGCTGTCAATAATGAAATCATCTGGATTATATTTCAGTTGATCTATTGATTACAAAATTTAATATGGATCAACAATTTAAAATTGTGACGTATTTATGCATTTTCGTGTCCACATACACATGAATTTACACTTTTGTTGACAGATTTGATAGAGAATTTGATGTAGATTTATAACTATGATAAAAAAAAATCATATCTCACATTTTATCTATCTATCATGTTGTTTTTTCCCCAGCTATCTTGTTCATTTATCACACATGGACGAGCAGATAATGATTTGTGTTTTTGATTCCATTGGTGAATTTCATCTAAATCTAAAGTATTTATGTTGAACAACATCTACATTTCATCTACCAGTATTGTTCCAATTTTGAATTATTGTATACATAAATAAACAGAGAAAATTCTATATAATTTTGAGTTATTGTGTACATAGACGATTTTATGTCGTTCCAATATTGAATTATTATGCACATAGACAATTGTATATCGTTCCAATTTTGAGTTATTGTGTACTTATATAATTCTATATCCTTCCAATTTTGAGTTATTGTGTACACAGATAATTCTATATCGAACCAATTTTGAGTTATTGTGTACATAGATGATTTTATATCTTTCCAATTTTGAGTTATTGTGTACATAGATAATTCTATATTGTTCCAATTTTGATTAATTGTGTACAGTAGATAATTCTATGTTTTTTTCTGGCACAGAAAGATCTGAAATGTCAACATTCATCAAAATATACAAATCCAATTTTTTTACAATTACAACATTTTATCCTTTTATATTTTTGTGAAAGAAAACACTAAAATGTGAGCATTGAATTTGGTTCATAATCATACAAATCGAATTCCTTCTGCAGAAATTCATTCCTATTATTATAAAATATATATATATGAATTTTATCTTATCATTTCGTAAGCACAAAATTCCTACGAGGCATTTATGTAGATCTCCACGCTAGTTCCCAAAACCTCCGTTCTTTTATTTACCCTTAACGAGCTCAAGCCCGAAAGAAAAAGTAAGAGATAATTGTGATTTTTTTTTTCTTTTCTTTGTCTTTGATAGAAACAAAAACTATCTTCCGGTGAAAGATTAAGTGCAATACATCTGCTCCTCTCCCAGGAGTTCAAACTTTATCTACTAGTTAATGGCCACCAAAAACAAAGTACGGATTTTGGACTGCGATATAATCAATCACAAAGCAAAGGGGATTTTTTTTTATTCGCTGCCTACTTTCCATTCGCATCTATTGTGTTTCATGAACGTTGGATTATGAGGAAAATGTTAAGATGTAAAGAAAATGAGAGATGGGAATCTTATTAAATGGATGCGTTTTTATCTTTCTTGAATATTTCGCGGAATCTATCGAAATAATCAAGTATAGTTCTATACTTTGCAAAAATACTTTGCATAAAATGAAACGATAAAAAAGCAGCATTTCTAATTAGAAAAAAAAACGCTTATTTTTAAAATGTATTACTTATAAACATTGATTTAATCACATGCCACTGAATTGATCGTGTTTCTTTTCAACTTTGCTGAATATATTAAAAAAATAACTAATTTATATAAAACTATTATTATTACAAATTTATTTAAAAAAACACCTTTGTTCTCGTAACAACAAATAAGATTCAACGAATGTGTGCGTGTGCGTGTGCGTGCGTGCGCGTGTGCGTGCGTGCGTGCGTGCGTGCGCGTGTGCGTGCGTGCAAGCTGTAAAATTGAAAATTATTTTTACCAAACAATTTTCATAGAAACTAAGAATTCATTTATTCATATGAAAATTTAAAAAAAATCCTAAATAAAAATATAATTTTTGTTAATTGAAAATTAGAATTCTTAATCTACAAAATCAAACAAAAGATTGCGCCATATTTAACCTCGATTTCAACTTGTGTCCGATTTCTAAACCTGCGTGTAACACGTTCTTTACTTCTAAAGCACAAAAATGCAACACATCGTTTCTTTTTTCTTTTTCTTTAAAGTCATTAAACTAATCTGATTAAAATTTCACAGAAAATTGGGTAAATGTATTCAGTTATGTAACAGCGACAGCATTATGAAATATGCAAAATTGAAATATTATTCATCATAGAATAGTAAAAAATATACAAGAATGTTTAACATAATTTCCTAATTAACATTTTTGAATGTAATGTAGGGCTATGATTCAGTGACAAATACGTGGAAATTCACTTTCTTCTTCAGTAACATAGATTACGAATTCTGCACCAAAACTTAACAGTGTTATCAGATGATTTTATTTTAGACGGAAGTACTGCATGAATACCAAATTTTCTACTTTAAATACAATATTATTCTACACAGTTAGTGCCTTTTTTATTTTCTTTTATACATGGTATAAAGAAAGTATAGTAATCATCAGAAAATTCGAACTCGAGGTTTTGACAAATCTCTACGTTTTAGACCACCCTGAATTTCGAAATACATTTTCGTTATTAAGTCTGTCTATCTGCCAGCCTGTGACAATAAGAACTCAAAAACGCTTTGAGCCAGATAATTGAAATTTGGTATGCGGTATTTATACCAAATTTGTTCAGAGGAAGTATGTCAAGCTGTTAGAGTATAAGTTGGCATGATAATTACAAAACGAAGAAAGCTAGATAGACGAAATTCGGAGCACAGATTTAACATCTATAGTATAGACACCTGTTTCTGGAATTTGGTAACTAGGGAAAATATCTAGTTCGAATTTTTTGGGGGTTACAAATTTTTTTCTTTACAATTTCGTATGCAGGAGAGTAAAAAAGGTAGATTTTTAAAACACGAAAAGAATAATCTGAAAAATGAAAATTTTAAAAATATCATACAGGCTGAATTTTTTTTCATTTTTCTGATCCGTTGTTGTATCTAATGTTACTTACCATGGACAAGCTCCTTGACGAAGTCAGCGATTTTAAGCCGAGGGTGCGTCTCTTGCTTTTTTAGTAGCGCCAACTAGCGCCAAGAGTACGTCTTAGCTACTCACACATCACATTCGCTTGCACAGCCCCTTTTTACAGAGGGGCACATTCACATATCACACAGATAGAGCAGATGAAGAACAACCATGCCCGAATCGGGACTCGAACCCTAGACGCTCAGATCACGGGGAAGAGTGCTACTCCGATGCCAGGATGCCGGCTTTCTGATCCGTAATATTTATATATTGAAATGATGATGATAAGGGCATTGCAATCAAGCAATAGATACCAGATGCCATATGAAGTACATTTTTTGCAATTCTAATATTTTTCGAAAATGTGAGAATGGAAAAAGAATTTCCCAATTTATCCATTATATCATAGGGACACAACACATGTATTTGTGATCTTAAAAATAAACTGATTGCTTGAAAATATAATTAGTTTCACTCATTTCGTATTTCCAGCCTTATTTCGTAATTTTCATTCGTGTTTCGATCTTATTATAAACAAAGATAGACATTTTTTTCATGTTTTTAAGATATGAACATTGATAATATAAGATTTTTAATTAAAGTTCCATTACAATTATGGTGAAATATATTATTTCTTAGCGAAGCCTACTGATTTATTTTTATAAAGCAAAGTATATTTTCCATGCACTTTCTTTACTTCAGAAACTTATAAAAATATTGAGATGCTTAACAAGTTCAAGTTAATTTGATTTTTAAGAAGATAATTTCTTTTATAATCCATGCAGAAGTTACATAATATTCATTAAAAAAAATTATTTGATTTTAAAATAACCTCTCCTTTAAAATATCAATTACCGGAGGAGTAGAATATTCAAATATTTATACCAATGCATTAAAAATAATTTGATACATTGTCACTTTCATGATTTTCTTTTTAATATCTAAAATAATTACTAACTCTCATATAAAAATTTAATAATTCTTTTAAATTAAACTTCTGTTTAAGAAATAAAATCACCATGCACTAAGTTTATTCCGTCTTTTCTGAAGAATTAACGATACATTGTGTAAAACCTTATTAGAAAAGTCAACACCGCATTTTCCAGAATCAACACAGTAATTTACTTATTATAGTGAGAAATGAAACTGAATACGAACTTCACTTAAATTTAATGGGTTTTTTTATTACTATAAAAGTAAAAGTGCGTAATATTTTAAATTTCGACACTCTTTACTTGGTTTAAAATGTGCTTAACAAAATGTTTATTTACTTTTTAAAAAATAGATCCTTTAGAAGTTATTCCTTAAAATTTTATTTCTTTTGAACTATTTCTTGCGTGGGAGTTGAAACAAAGCATTTACTTTAGTTCTTCACCGCTGACGTAAAAAGTTCTGAAGATTCCGTAATGTAACTTTCAAAATAAGACTTACAATGTATTCATCTTTGACTTCGCAAGAGGGTTTTGAATCTCGTATTTCAAAGACGCTTTTTATGTATTAAAAGCGCGCAGTTGTTTTCGTCTGAATCGTTATGTACAACAATTTTAAATCCATTCTTGAAGAAAATGAAATCACAGTAGCAAAAATGCACAAAATAAAAATAACAATGATGAATTTTATTCCTTTGAAATGCAACCTGAAAATAAAAGGATTTCTCTTGAAGTTTTGCAAAATAAGTTGCCTGTTAGCTAGTTTTTTTTTCCTGGAATTTTTATAGAAAGATACTAACACTTGCATTTTATAAGGGTAGTGTGAAAAATATCATTGATAATTTAACTTGGTATTAGATTTTTCTGGCATAATTAAAAATTATCTGTTTGCTTACTTATTTTGACTTAGAAGAAATTTTTTTCTCTGTTCTTTTATAGAGAAGCATAACAATTTTACATATTTTTTAAGGTATAATATAGAATTCCATATCATCTTTCGTGTGGACAGAAAGATTTTCGCTTATTTATTGTAGAATCCATCTCATTAATAGGAGAAGTTAATTAAAATAAATTTATATGCAAAAGTAATTCCATGTCGGACCTTTCTAAATTATCAACATATTTATATATATCCGAGAGACATGAAATTCAGAAATGAGAGACAACATTGTGTACTTAAAGGCTGACGAAAGCATAGTTGTGCAAAAATGAATACAATCAATATAGTATAGAATCAAACAAAAAAAAGCTTTATTGAACTCACATGAACTTACACATGATTGTCTGTCCAAGCAGACGTTCCTTAGTATGGGATATGCCCTCCCCTTACTGTAATGGTTGTTTCGCACCGTCTCTTCATACTCAGCACCAGATTTTCCAACAGTTCTTGAGGTAAGAGTGTACATTCTTCATTCAGCATCTGTTTCAGTTGTTGGGGGTTCCCCGGAGGATATAATCATGCCACAAGGCTTCTCCCCAAAGCATCTCACACATGTTCTATGGTATTTAAATCATGAGAGAATGCTGGCCAATCCATTCGAGTGATATCTTCACTTTAAAGTAGATGTTGAACATCAGCAGTCCATTGTGGCCGTGCACTGTCATCCACAAAAACGAAGTCTTGTCCAATAGCACCTCGAAATAGACGCACATGAGGAAGAATCACCTCCTTACAATAGCGATCTCCGGTTACAGAACCTCTGTCGAAAACGCGGAGCTCAGTCCGCCGGGTTGAGCATAATGCCTCGTCGACGACATAGTGGTCTTTTTTGTGATGTTACTGAGCTGACTGGCATGACTGACTAAATCAACTGGCACTTGTGGCATTGAAAGGATTTCATCCGTAAAGAGGACACGGCTCCATTGATGAGATATCCAGTGTTTGTGCTCCTTACATAGCTTCTTCTTCTTCTTGCGTACAGCCGACCACCCCGCCACCACTGAACGTATCGACAGGATTTTCCTCCTTACATAGCTCTAAACGGTGTCATTGATGGTCAGCTTTCAAAGAAATACAGCTTTCAGGAGGGTGGGCAATAGGCCACTTTTGCGAAGGCGTCTGGCCAAAATAAAACGTGACACTTATCGCTCTGTTGCTGAACACAGTTGTTGAGCAGTGGCGCTGGAATCGGGCTCATTTCGCCTTCAGGAAGATATATTGGTCATCTACTGCAGTTGTTTTCCTAGGGAAGCCACCACCAACCTTTCTAACAACTGTACTTATGGTTTGGAAGGCTTTCCAAGAGCGCGAAGTGACTTTTTTTTTATTCAAACTCTTCAGCTGCACTGGTCAAACCGCACCCCTCCTCCAGGTTTCCGAACGTTCTTCCAAGTGTGAAGTCGTTTAGGGGATTTCTTCTAGCCATGTATCACCAAGGACTCACTTGCAGCGAATATCTTTAATTGAGCTTCCGTTCTTCCTTTCTTTGTAGTCTTGAGCTGGTCGGGCCGACTGTACGTGTTTTGCGTATACTCACGTCGCCTATGATGTTTTGTTCCTGACATTTGCATATGCATCACCTTAATATTGAATTACGTTTTCATTGTAGTGATCCCAATAACTGCTTTTGTACAATTTCATGGCTACCTGCTAAAATTTACATTGTTTCTTGAGGGTTGCACGCCAGTGTACATAATGTGCCAACATCCTGGCCTAAGGATAGCGCGTCTTCCCCATGATCTGGGAGTTCCGGGTTCGAGTCCTGGTTCTGGCATTGTTGTTCTTTACCTTGTGTTTTATCTGGGGGTGTGTGAAAGAGCCCTCCTGTAAAAAGGAGATGTGCAAACGGATGTGTGAGTGTCTTCTTCCTATGAGCTAGAATTCAGATTTCTGTCCTCGGGTGAACAGGCGTTTTTACCCTCAGATACACTACACAAACTCGGCTTAAACTGCTGAGTTCGTCAGCGGGCTTGTACAAGTGCATAAGTAACAACAACATACATAATGTGTTTATTTTTATTTTTTCAAATCAAAATATAAAGTAGCTGATTACGGAAAAAAGTCAACAATTCCTTTATTATATTATGGACATTCGGTAAATAATAAAAGCGTTAGCCTCTAATTAAATGAAAATTATTATTCTTTTAAAAAAACTGGTGATGTTTATATATTATCAAAAGGCATTAAGCTGCTATTTGCAGATATAATCTTTGTAAACACAAAATTACTTAAGAATTAAATAAACATTATACATTATCTTTTAACTTTTCTAATACACAAAACAGAAGCTGTCCAAACATATTTGCCATAACTAAAGAGAAAAATATTTATTTATCTATGTATATATTTATATTGAAAAAGTCATTTTAAGTTTTATTGCGATGAGATTCATTCTTTTGTCTTCTTTTTTTTATATTCATTCATTATTTATAAATAATAAATGGGGATTTTAGGCTGAAATTAAACAATAACAAGGATGTTGCTGCTAAACAACTATTTTATGATTTGAATATAATTTATTTTTACACACCTGTTTATTCTTAACCGTAAGTTTTTAAAATGTAAGCTCTAATTTTTAAATTCCTTTAAATTTTTATCATTTTGTTTTAAATTATTTGCTAAATGTTAAAAATTAAGCTAATTAGATTGATATTATAAACTGGTGTCTAGTTTTAAATAATTCAAACTTTAACCAATACAAAAAACAAACAGTAATTCAAAGACAAATACTTTTGTTGGAATTATTCAATTCAGCGAGATTAAAATTTTAAAAAAAATCCTTAAACTACTTTACAATAATTATAAGAGTTTGCTAAGAGTTTTATATTGTGAAGAAATTAATCATCACACTACTAAAGTTTTTATCTAAGACTTTTATCAAAAAATTAATCATAAAACATAGTAACAAAAGGTGTACCAGAAATAATGAGGGTATAAAAATAAGATGGCCTGCTAAAGTAACTACTGCGATTTAGCCCCATATTAATAATTCTACCTAATATGCATACATTAAAAATAAATCAATCCTGCTTCAAATGATTATTGTTTTGAAGTAATAAGAATCTAAATTTCAGTCTGGGTCTGAAAAAGATCGAATCTTGATATTTAAGGTTAACGTGTTCAGGTTCGGGAAAAAATTTTTGAAAAAAAGTGTTTCATAGCTAAAATTATATTTTTAGTAAGAGAAAATAGTTATATTTCTATTTATTTGCTTAAATTGTTGAAAAAGTATTTATAACACAAAAATACACCAATCAAATTGAGAAAGTTTTTTTTTAAAAAAATTGGGGTGGGGAGAGATCCAAAAAGAGTTGTGAAGCAAAAGTCATCTACTTTAGAGATTTATCAAATGATTTGCCTAAAATTTTGCTGATAGTTTAAAAATTATATTATCTAACTCCTGAAAGGAAAAATAAGCTGTATTTCTGTCCATTCTTCAAATATCGGGGTTCGATTGATAAATGACGTGAAATTTTCAATTAATTTTCACATTGTGAAGTCCTAAAATAACTCTAAAATATTTCTAAATAATTAGATTACCTATTCTGTAGTTTTGGAACTGTAGAATATATTGAAAATTATTATATTATTGAACGAAAAATATGCATTCGATTTCAGTTTAAGAGTTTCTCCGTAAGAAAATTCTATGAAATATTAGAATTTGAGAAAACAGCATCTAAAAATGTAAAATAGAATTAAGACGAATGTAAAAGCAAATATAAAAATCAGTGAAACTTCCCCAAAAATAGACTTAAAAATAAAAATTTTACGGGTTTACAAATAAATCTGTTCAAACATTAATAATATTAAATTAAAAAATTTCATAATTGTGCAAAAAAGTGACTTTTCAGTGTAGTAATCTACTTTAATTTTCTCAACAACAAGTTTTCTATAGATAAATATAATACTTATGAAGTATAGTTCCTTTCAATTGTATAAATTAATTTAATTATTGGAAATGACATACAATTAAGTGAACCGACATTGATTACCATTTTTTTTTAAGTTTAACATTGATTACCATTTTTTTTTTAAGTTTAACATTGATTACCATTTTTTTTTTTTAAGTTTAACATTGATTACCATTTTTTTAAAGTTTAACATGAATTACCACTTTTTTATGTCATCTCCAAATGCAGCAAAAGGATGATCATTTTAATCATTGCGCATGTTCAGTTGTCACCCAACGTAAATAATAATTTAAGATAATTTATCAATGGTATTCCAACTATGCATAGAATGTTTAATGACTTTCACAATGATTAATGAATCTACATGTCCAAATATACACGTGCATAAATTATTAACTCCAGATAACACTTATTACATGAAATTAAAACCGGCATTTCGCTGATTATTGCTATGAGACCAACTGCATTTGCGAACATATTCTCATCTGGATGGATTTCAAAACAACATTCTTGTTTGAATAATCTCCTGCAATTAAAACATCTACTTTTCTTCCTCTGCGAGTATAACATAGCACTTGGAGCTATTTAAAATGCTGTGACATAAAGAGGGCAGTGATCTGAATACCACGTGTGACAGACAGAGCGACTCTTCGACCAGGCAAAATTCGTCTTTTGAACGATGGATCTGTTCCCAAACCACCTGAGGACAGATTTGATGGTAAGATATTAATAATCTGTCCATGCTCTTACTGAAGTCCAAAAAAGCGCTAACGATAAAATGAATGTGTTTACCTCAGTGAACTGAAGTGTGTATTTAACCTCACCTAGAAAACCGGTTCTTTTAACAGAGTTGGGTACCATAAACTAAGCAATGGATGTTGCATTAGCAGCCATAGGGTATCGGTAGCTCAAGGCGAAGTCTCCTTCTTAACAGCGTGAGATTACAAGCCTGCTGTTTTTACCTAGATCGTTTAAAACCTACGTAGGATAACCCCCTGCAAGATATTTAGATGTGTGTGGGTTGTGGTTAAATTATCACCAAGTTTAGTTGGAATTCTTGGTGCATCTCTTTGATCCTGTTGTCAGGATCATTTTTCAGACTTCTATTTATTGAAGAATTTTAGAGAATAAAGAACACTGTTTACTGACTGAAAGAGGTGCAGTCAGAGGGTGTTTTGTTTTTCTGCTAAGTTAGAATAGCCTTACAAAGCATATGCACGTAAGGTGAAATAAGGTGTTTAATTGCAGACATATCTTACAAGAAAATCTTTTGAGCAAGCAAAATTTTATTATTTTCTTCGAACTTGAAGCTTATAATATAATCGTTTTATTTTTCTTTCCAGGTTTCTTTTTATTGGTGGATTTTAAAGAATAAAGAACATTCTTTACTAAATGAAAGAGGCGCAGTCAAAGTCTATTTTTTGGTTGCAAAAGTTGGAACTTACTTGTAAAGGATCTTATTGTAAGGTGTAAGAGAATATCTATAGGTAAAATGAATATCTATTGTCAACGGGTTTTATATAGATAATCTGATAGATATCTGTCTACGGGTTTTATATAGATAATCTGATAGATATCTGTCTACGGGTTTTATATAGATAATCTGATAGATATCTGTCTACGGGTTTTATATAGATAATCTGATAGATATCTGTCTAAGGGTTTTATATAGATAATCTGATAGATATCTGTCTAAGGGTTTTATATAGATAATCTGATAGATATCTGTCTAAGGGTTTTATATAGATAATCTGATAGATATCTGTCTAAGGGTTTTATATAGATAATCTGATAGATATCTGTCTAAGGGTTTTATATAGATAATCTGATAGATATCTGTCTAAGGGTTTTATATAGATAATCTGATAGATATCTGTCTACGGGTTTTAATCTGATAGATATCTGCCTACGGGTTTTAATCTGATACCTGCCTACGGGTTTTAATCTGATACCTGCCTACGGGTTTTAATCTGATATCTGCTTACGGGTTTTAATCTGATATCTGCCTACGGGTTTTAATCTGATATCTGCCTACTGGTTTTAATCTGATAGATATCTACAAATTTGGTGTAAAGACCGTATATCAAAATTCATCCGTCCAGCTAAAAACGTTTTTGAGTTTCCTCACATACAAACAGAATTTTTCTAAAAATGTGTTTTACGAACTCAGAAAGGTCTAAAATGTAGAGATTCGCCAAAATCTAGAGTTCGAATTTTTTTAGCGATTACAATACTTTCTTTATACTTAGTATAGGAGAAAATAAAAATGTGTACTTATAATCGTGAATGAGATCGTGAATGACGTGAATGGTATTAGGTGAATAATAGTTACAAAATATACATTTTTAGCATGAATCTAGCAATTTTATTAAAACTAGTGCGCGTTCTTTGTCGATTTTTTTTTGACGATTAATCTCTGATATGCGGTTAATTAAATAACTCTAAAATTGAATATGTATATTTTAGATTCTTTCTTTCTGCCGATTCTTTAGATTAGTCTTTCTTGCTGCCGACTGAAAACAAAATTTGTATACAATTACAACTGTAAACGCATGATCACATATAAATTGCATTTATTTCATTATTGCGTTTTTAAGTTATTAACTTAACATGTATATTTGAAAGTACAAACCAAACTCAGACCAACCGTTAATAAATTTCATTCAAAGGTTGATACGGATCAACATCGTAGATGTTGAATATGTATGATAAATTTCATCCCTCTAGTTCTTGGTCTTTTATAGCAAATATGTTCAACTGCACTCGGACAGCAGGAGATACGTACTTTCTCTGAATGGATTTCGCTCAAATTCCGTAGAAATTTACAAATTTAGTGTTAAGTTCTTTATACCAAATTTCCGACCTCCGGGGGGCACCTCGAAATGAGGATGAGATGCTTCAGGCATGGTGGTTGGATCTCGTCACCCTGGAGGGTGCACAAATAGGTGGGGATCTGACTTCTCCCATCGATGACGGGACTTACTTCCTTCGGGGAGGGTTGTACCGTGGCCAGTGGTGGCCCTTAGGACTCAACCACAGTTCCCGCCAGTGTTGCTGTTGCGGCGGTCCGGTCATTCAGTCTTGCCATTCTGGTGGCTAGAGAAAATAGTGGGGGTGCCACAACCTATCGATGACGGGTTCGTACTTCCCACGGGAAGGGTTGTATCGTGACTGGTGATGATCCTTAGAAATCATTCACAATTATCGTCAGTGTTGCTGTCGCGGACGTCTTCTCATTCGTTGTTTTCCGTGTGCCTTAGGGCGGGGTGGAGTAGTCAATTTGTGATATACCAAATTTCATCCATATAACTCAATTTTTATTTATCATGTTTACAGATAGACATAATTCTAAAAATGTGTTCTTCTAACTAAGAGTTTTGAAACGTGGACTTTCTCCAAAATTTGGAGTTGAAATTCGTTGACGATTGCAATTTACTATTATTTCTATTTGCATACTTCGCAAACGAAAAAAAATAATAAATTCAGTTTTTATAAGAATTAGGAAGACTTAAAGACCTTTTATTTTTCTACCCTAGATAAGCAATCAAAAGTCAGGTAGATGATATATCTCAATGTCCTTGTAAAAGAAGTAACGACTAAGGTTTAAAAGTGCAATACAAAATGAAACAAAACAAGCAATGGAAAATGAGTTCTCAAATATAACAGAATAATAATTAAAAAAAAAAGATCCCCAGTTTTCAATCTGCCTTAAGAAACTCTATCTTGTCGCCCAAGGGTTTTCATTACCTGGAAACAACCGAAATGACTGTTCACTCCAATGATGGATCGCAACAACTCTGAAATTAGAGTCAGAGTGTTAAAACCTCTGTATACATATTTTCTACAGACAAATAGATCAAGTTAAAACACTACGAAACATTCGTCCTATTTTTTTATATGAAATCTTAATCATTAAAAAAGTTACGTAAGGAGAACTAATAGAAAAGGACAGAAACAATCTTTGAAAAGAATGGGAAAATGCGCGTGGGCGATCTACTTTGTATGGCATTGTAAAAAACGCCAAAAGGAAAATAACTTATTTTTATTTTTATCATTAATGGATCTTTTAAATTATAAGGAAGACATTTAAACATTTATTATACTGTGGAGATTTCTCCATCAACGCTTGTCAGATATGGTGTTAAAAAAGTAATATATGGTGTTAATGCGCCATTAATAAACTCATACGAAAGAGTAAAGCATGTTTTTAAATTTATATGCAGATATAAAATAAAAATTCCGCAATGGCTATTCGCTCCGTCGTTAGATCATTTTGATAACTAAAATGATTTAATAGAAAAGTGGGAACTTTTTAATTTTATTTTCTTGGATTTTGTATTCGGGTTTAGTAAATAAACATCAATTAAAGTGATAATTAACAAGCACTTAGAATACAATTTCTTTATATCTCATTATTTTTTTTATGTAGAAGACGTTTATTTCATTCATTAGTTAATTAGTCAAAAGATAAGTATTTTCTGGAAAGATTATTCGATTCGCTGGCACTTTTCAATGGCGTGTTGAAAAATTATGTACATTTAATATTGCTTTTTTTTCATTAGTTTATCTAAATGTCCTAGATATTTATAATATAAATATTTTAATTTTTTTCAAAGATTTTACAGGAAAATGACTAAAAATGAGATTCATCTTTAGAAGTACTAAAATTGCCGATTTCAGTTAATATTTCATAGTTATTTAGAGAAATGTTGAATGTTGGCTTATAAACTGACAAAAAAACAACCCTGTAAATATTCAAGAAAAATAAACATGTATAATTTAAACCGGTTAAAGATCACAGTGGCAAGTCGTGAGCTTGAGATACTATTTCCAGGTACACGGGTTTGATTCTTGCTAAACTCATTGATATTCAAATGTCTACTTTTTGGTGTGGAGGGAAAGTTTAGAGAGAGAGGGACAATTATCGGTTCACTCATCATCATAGTCATATGTTTGTTGTTAAAAACTTTGGATCTGTCCCAAAATATACATCTAGATTTTGAAATATCAAAATATGTCGTTAATATAACTAAACTATACTCACAGTAAAAAATATTTCTTTCAATATAAAAAGGTTTCATTCGCTTTATTGCAAAGTCGAGTAAATATATATATATTCATTCACTTTTCTTTCAATTAATAAATGATTATTCTTTTTAATAATAATATTATTTAACTTAAAAATCCAATTAAATAATTTGTATACTTTAAAATAAAGCTAACACTCGTAAGTCTGTTTAAATTTCTTCCAAAAGTTCCAATTGTTCTCAAAACAACTGAGGAATACAGGTAAGTTCATTTGACATCCATCTAACTTATTGCATTATTTTGTTATCACACTTTCACACCGAAAAATATTTTCTCTTTGCGAGTTTTGTCCAAAATTAGATGTCTATCTTTAATTTTAGAATGTTAGTTTAGAATTCATTAATCAAAATTTATATATATATTTTCCGCTTCTGTGTTATTATATTCTTTTGTACTGCTGGATCGATTTATTTCTCTTTAGAGTACTTCGTTCAAATTTTGATAGAAAAGGACAATTTTGGATTAAATAACACATATTAAATTTTATTCAATTAATCTGTGTCATTTTTAGTTATGTTCACATATAGAAAATAAAAAGACAGAATTTGAAAAAAAAAGAATGAAAAGAAAAGTCTTTAGGGCATGGAGATTCATCAAGAACTCAAAGTCGAATTTTTGTGATAAATACAGTATTTTTTTTTTTTTTTTTTTGTATAATTTATATACGAGTGAAAAAATGAAATTACAAAATCTTCTTAAAACACATTCCAGTTTTCATTCATTTCTAGATATCTTAATGTCTTTCAGTCATGGATATACATCAAGACCTCAAAGTCGAGTTTTTGTCATGGCTATAGTATTTTTTCTTAAGCCGCGTTCGGACGACCCGTGGCCTTACGGTTTGGTCATAAATCTGTCAACTCACCCATTGTATGATCAACCTCACCTGTGGACTTCGGTTCGGAGTTTTCAGCAAATTGTCGGTATAAACTGAATATATATCAAAAACCACAAGAGAGGGGAAACAGGGGACAGTGTGCCTGTCTGCCAACGCCCACAGGTCGTTGTAATGGGATTTAGTATAATTTGTATATGAATGAGAAAATCAAATATATTTCATTAAAACACATTCTAATTTTCTTCCGCATCTAGATATTTTAATGTCTTTCAGACATAGTTTCCATCAAGACCTCAAAGTCGAATTTTTGTGATGACTACAATATGTTTAGTTGGTGTAATTTGTATACGAGTGAGAAAATCAGATATGCTTTATTAAAACACATGCTAATTTTCTTTTATATCTAAATACTTTAATGTCTATATATTTATCAATGTCTCACAGTCCCATAGAAATCTGCTTATTGAGATAAAATTAGACGATTTTTTTTCCCAATGATTTTTATTCAGTTTTCTTAAGATGACTGAATCTGGGTTACTCAAAAGTAACTTGTCTCAGAGAAATGATTTGGGCGCAAACCACAAGCATGAGATACGCCCTCATCAAATACAGAACTCATCTTCTGCTGTGAAACAGTATAGTAAAATGTTCATTCGTCTTCTTCAAATGTCTACCTTAATGAAAAGAGCAAAAAAGTAAAGAAAAGAAAATGATTGAAATGATTTCGTTTCTACGCCCTTGTAATAAGCAACAAATACTTCGGAAACATGAATTGGAAATAATTTCGGTTTTGTCTTCCAATATAATTCGAATATCGCATCTAACGAGTTTCTATATTTATTACATTATTTGCAAAAATTATCGATAATTTTCCAGTTTAATTTTATTCTTTCAGGCTGATGTAATAAATAGTTACTATGCTCTTTCGGCAACCAATTGCTTTCCCATTATCAATATAGTTAAAATAATTAGAAAAATGAATTGGAAATAATTTCGGTTTTGTCTTCCAATATAATTCGAATATCGCGTTTAACAAGTTTCTACTTTTATTACATTATTTGCAAAAATTATAGATAATTTCCAGTTTAATTTTATTTTTTCAGGCTTATGTAATAAATAGTTACTATGCTCCTTCGGCAACCAATTGCTTTCCCATTATCAGTATAGTTAAAATAATTAGAAAAATGAATTGGAAATAATTTCGGTTTTGTCTTCCAATATAATTCGAATATCGAGTCTAACAAGTTTCTATTTTTATTACATTATTTTCAAAAATTATCGATAATTTTCCAGTTTAATTTTATTCTTTCAGGCTGATGTAATAAATAGTTACTATGCTCCTTCGGCAACCAATTTCTCTCCCACTCTCTGTATAGTTAAAATAATTAGAAAAATGAATTCAAACTTCGGTTTAGCTGTTGTGGCTGTGTATTATGGATTTTTTCCATATAGAATGCATAGTGAAGTAGTATTTTTTTTTCTTTTCGATTTCTCTGAAAATTGGAGAATATTGGTAAATAGATGACCATTGATAATATATCTAAAGGATATGAGCTTTCATATGAAATGAAAATTTGTAAACTCAATTTGGAGATTGTTGCTGAAGAAATTTTTCAGGTTTTTACTTCTTAAATAATATATAATGTAATAAAGTATTACTTTTTCAATTTCTCTCAAAAATGGAGAATTGAGAATGGCAAGTGGCAATTCATGACGTATGTAGAGGACATAAGCTCTCAGATGAAATAAAAATTGGCGAAATCAAACAAGTGATTGGGGTTGATGACTGATTCATTAGTTTTTTTTAATTATCATTATTATTTTAAATATGTAAATTTGGAATAGATCTGATGTCAAAAATATATAATCCTTTTTACTGTCAAGAAACAAAGTTGACGAAAAATATATCTTAATTGACTAAAAATTCGATCTCTAAAATTATAATGACTTCCCCAATCGGGCTCACTTGGGTACAAAATCCACCCACCAAACTATTTCTCTGAAAGGATGAATCACGATAACTTAAAAATACAGCAAGCAAGAAATTTAGCAAGACAAAAGAAATTTAGCTTGATTTTTTCATCACTAAAATTATGAATCTGAATATCTATAACTACAGTTTCATTACCATTCTCCTATCTACCCGAGCTGTAGAGCACTGATAATAAATATTTATTGACATAATATGCAGAGATATTATATATTATTTCAAAGAGAAGGTTCGTTTTAATAAAATATTTGAAAGTTCAGAAATCCAGAAATGAATATGGTCGAAGTGTCTAGTCTACTAGTATGAATTTATAATCTTGGCATTTAATCACTGTTAAAGTCTAAAACTTTCTCAGAATTTACTCACGTATTTCCAACCAAGCACGTCTGATAGCTTATGCCGACATTGTCCACCTATATGTGTACACTGCATTTGGGAGATGTCTGAAAATAATCAACATAATTTGAGAGAATATGTTGCAGTGTATATTCATTAAATTTAAATGTTAAACATGCCACAAACTAAATAAAATTGCATATATATGGATTTGAAATAAAAATCTAGATTTTAATCAATTTTTTTAATTCAATAAGTCAAAGGAAAGTGTCCCAAATGCAATTTTTATTTTCTGTCTATGAAATGAAATTCACCACAAAACGTATTTTATTATGAAATTATATTTAAAAAATTCAGCATTCATATCAATTTAATTAAAAATAATTTTTTGGTTAGTGTACTAAGCAAAAAACAAAGTATTTTATTTTCTACTTGTAATCGTGAAGCCTAATGTTTTTATACTCAATACTAGACAGCGCCACAAGGGCAAAATTGACATTTAATTTAATTCAGAATTAGGCTATAATTCAATTCTAAAAAATTAAACAGTATGTTGTTACCAAGAAGACACGAGTATGACAAATTCCATATTTCTAGACTATCAAGAATTGAATGAAAGATTAATAGTAAAATTCCAACTTTTCAAGCATGAAACAAATCAAATTAAATATAAGTGTTAAAAACATTTTTGACAACAATTATAGAATATATTGTATTTAAACTTTGATCTTAATTTGTTCGTTAACAAATCAGCTGAACGTTTGAATGCAATTATTTTGTCTTGTTCTTTCCATTTTCTCATTAAATTATTAATATCAGAAAAATTGTTTTTAAGGAGCTTAGTCTGAGCTCATAAAAACAGAAATCAAAATGTAGTTAAAATCTAACATTATACTTTGTTCTGTTTCATTTATTTATCACAATAGTATATATTCATCAAGAAATAAACACAAAGAAAAAATAACAAGATTATCTTCAATTGTTAATTAGTTTTAATTAATGCAGCGAATTGTTTTAAAATAAATAATCTATAATTACAGATGTACTTATTTCAAATTTAAAAAGAAATGCATAAATTATTTATTAATAAATCAATTAAAATGTATTTGAAAAAGATAAAATTGTTGCAAAGGGTACGAAATATACATTGCTAAGAAGAGTAAAGTTAAAAATAAAAACATGTAATTACGTTTATTTGTAATAATGTGGGTTTTTTTTCAAATTCACAGACAAAACATACTCTGCAAAGTTATAAATTATTTATAACTATGTAGTAACGCTTCATTTGTCTATTTTTTTCCTTTTAAAATTAATTTTGATTAATTTAATAATTATGTAATATAATAATTTTTATTACATTTTATAAATCAGACATAAAAAGTTTTCTAATACTGCTTTTTTTAATTTATTAATTAGATCTTTAATTAATTTTAATTAGAAATTCCAATCCAAAAATACTTTTAAATATTTTCTTGCACGTTTTTCCGCATCAATGTAGATTTACACCATTACATCAGGAAAATAAAAAATAAAAAAAAAAATCGTTCAATACAGGGTTAAGGTCAGATTATAAAATATTTTGAACATTCAATTCGAGGCATTTAAATTTGCATATATCTCACAGTGTTTCAAACCTTCTCTGTGCCATTAAATAATTTTACGACTGCCATCTGCAAAACAACAACCCTTGATTTCAAAGAAAAAGATTAATTGAATTCACCTGTAGGTAAATTAAGAATATTGATGTCATAAATTATTATCTTAAGGCTTTTCATATTAATAAATGTTCTTTAGGGAGATTACCTCAATCATTAGATACACCTAAAAGAAATTTCTTCCGTGTTTTGTTTTGTTCAAAGATAAAATATTTTTCTCCGAGATGCTTAATGCGAATTTAATCACTATCATAAAAGTAAATCTATCACAGTAACTAAATCCAGTTCATAAAACGAGATGTCATTTTCTAATTGAAAACAATAAACTATTAAACTCGGTCTCATTGTTGTAAGCATGTTTTATCAAATGTTTTGATTCACCTGCGCCATTGTGTTGGCAAAACATTCTAAATAAATATAAATAATATTCTAACACTGAAACTCTAATAATCCTTGTTAATTAAGAAAATTTATTTAATAAGACTTGCTACTAGTAAAAATAAATAATCTGGGTTAAATATTTGTTTTTTAATTTATTTATTTAAGCAATGTATTCATCTATATTCAGATTAATTCCAAAATTTTTCTCAATGAAAGATGTTTACATTTCTATTACAGCAACTTTTTCTTATGGACTACATTTCTCACAATCTTATAACAAACCAGCGGAAGTGGTCTCCCTAAAACTTTCTTGCATACTTTCTAATATTTTCTCATGCCAGAGATCGCTTTGCACGGAGTTGGCGTACATTAGTTAGAAAATATTAACATCTGGCGTGAATTTAGCATTTTTACTGGATCTATCGAGCCATACTTGGCGAGCTTTATGGCGATAAATTCCTGTCATGCCGATAATAGTATCCGAAATTCGAATTTGTACTTTAGACACGTTTTTCTCAACCGATTAGAACAAAGATTCGCTATAGAATTACAATTGTAGTAACAAATTCACATACTAAATTTAATATATTTAAATTATGGAATTTTTGAACTATTCCGTTTACATATTTCTGGAAGTACAGTCTGACAGACAATCAACACGTAGTTGGATTTGGCTCAAAATTCAAATGAAATTCCTCTGAACCGATTTTACTCAAAATTTGATAGAAATCTGCAAATTTGGTGTAAAGGCCGTAAACCAAATTTTAACCGTCTAGCTTAAAGCGTTTTTGAATTATCTTTATCACAGACAGAACGACAGATATTTTCTAGAAATGTGTTTTTCAAACACAGGGAGGTCTAAAAGGTGAAGATTCGTCATAATCTTGAATTCGATTTTTTTGACGATTTCTATACTTTTTCTAGACTATATATATATTAAGCTTACTGTATCTCCAAGAGTTGATGACTTCGAAATTTAAAGCTTAAGAGAAAGGAGAAATTTTATTTATATAAGATGTGACAATTATACTATAACTTATAACAAGAATCGTACTTTTCGCATATATAAAACTCTATTTATGGAAGGAAATGAACTTCCTAAAGGCAATTAACTTGATTTTCCTGAAGAAATTTTAATGATGGGAATGAAGTTCCTTTATTACAGAAAGCGTCATTACAAGGTTACAGACTGACATCAGACTTAACTATCAGACATTGTAATGTTATTGTATTGTATGTTTTACAATACGGCATTGTAATAAAATGATGATAAAATTGATTCTTATTTCATTTTAAAATCTTACAATGTTATTATACATTAGCACATCAAATTTCCCATAAAATTATCTTATTGCTTATAGTGTATAACAATACTCTTTTATTGCATATTATTTCATACAAAATTGTATCTTTGTATATGTCTTAAAAACTTATAAAACTCTACTGTGATAAAAAAATAACAAAATAAAAACTTTCCGTTGTCTAATAAAGTCCTTTTATCTAAAAAAAAATTACAATCGTATCTATTATCCTATCCTATATTAACTATTATTTATTAATATATCCTATATTAATTGAATATTTCCAACAATCCAAATCAATAAGTGAGACGTCTTAATTTGGCATCATGGCTTAATAAAAACTGGATACTATTAAAATCTACCACAATACACGTGGTACTAATGCAAGCAAATCAGTATCTAGCCCCTTTCTCCGGATTTAGAAACAAGTTATGAGAGACTATTGCAAGCTTTTGTGTTGTTCTCATCATCTGAGCATGTCTCAAAATTACGAGATTTTCATCAAAATAGCTCTTACGAAGCTTTGAAATTAAATCCTTAATCAATAGACAAACCCATTGTAATCTCTAAGATTCTTTTGATAACACATCAAAAGCTAGAAAATGGTCTTTTAATGCTCCAACTGTAGAATTTTCATTCTCTATTTGCAATTTCATTTACAATTTTATAATTATAGCACAATCTATGCCAGTATTGCGATGGCAGCAAATAAACACAATGGTCACGGAAATTATAGCACAATCTATGCCTTTATTGCGATGGTAGCAAATAAACACAATGATCAAGGAAATTATAGCACAATCTATGCCAGTATTGCGATGGTAGCAAATAAACACACTCGTCACGGAAATTTTAGAATATGCAGCTGGAAGGTTAAGGTTAAAAAAAAATCTATAATATCCGGATTCATATAAAAGGCAATTTCTAACTCTAAAGCAAGAAATATTTTTTTTTTATATCGTTTCCGTAAGCATATGATATTTGTAATATTTTCTTTCGGCTAATACATCTAATTCTCCAAATTGTATTAATCAAATAATGCTGCTAGATTGCAATTTATAGGTCGAATATTTAATTGAAAGGTTAATGCTGCAAAAAATAATATCCAGGTTTATAAAAACAATAATTTCTAACTCTAAATCAATAAATATAAAAACATTCGATTTCGTAAATTATATGAAATTTCAAATATTATCTTTTAGCTAATCCATCTAATTCTCCAAATTTTATGAGTCAAATAATGCAACTTAAACTGTTTTCGTTAGCTAAGGAAGACACATTTTGAATAAAGAAACATTTGCTAAAGAAAATGGATCATTGAGATTATCTAAAACTCGTAATTTTAACACAAAAAAGGGGTGCATCAATCAACAGACAGGAAAAATCCACACTCCTCTCCAGTGAATGACACCATCCTTTTAAGAAAGGGGAGGAGGAAATTACGAACAATTAACCAAGTAATCCCATTGTCAAGTGCCAGGCTACAAAGGACTCCTCTTAAGAGCACATCTTCCGATTTAATCCATGAAGATTATTCAAACAAATTGCTTTAAGTTATCTACATAAGAGCCCCCCCCCCCCTCTCAAGTAGATGACAAAGAATTTCGCAAGTTTTCCGAAAACTCTTCTTTCATCCCATCCGTCTCCCATTTTGCTCCGCTAATAAGACTACTGCAGCATCTTGAACTTCCTCAGGAAACTTGGAAATAGGAGGGGAAGAAACGGGGGGATGAGTCCCAGACAGGATCGGGGTCACGTGATTAATCGAAAGAGGCATCGTTATCGAGTAACGGCCAGTGATGCCCAACCCCCACTGTCTCTCAGCCATTCAAACCACTGAGGTAGTAGGTTGGTGAGAAAACTTAGCTTAAGTGCTCTAACGGAACTTGAACACGTCGTTAATTGACAACACAAGAGGGGTAGTGCCCTAAGTCTGTCCACCAGTGCCCCATCAGTTAACATTTCGTCTGCATCTCTCTATTTCCTCTTAGTTAAGGTGCTCTTGTAAACCGCTGTAGTATCATTTGATATCATGGACCAGCCACTCTCTGCTCTTTCGAGTACATTTAACTTAGTTCATTCACCGTTAGTGTTAATTTAAATAGCAGCGATGATTCCGGGGTTGTGCTAATAGAGACGGAGGTTTGTGGTTTGTTTAAATTGTTAGTTAATAATGATTAAAAGTCGTCGTTACGGTTATGGAGGATTCTTGTCAGTCGTGAAAGTTAATCTGTTGAGTAAGTTAGTAACTTAAAAGCATTTTTATGCAATCACCACCAGCAATAATTCTTGTTTTGAAATATTTCAAAATAAATTAAACTTTCAAACTTATTTAAAAGAAGAACTTTTGAAGAGAAATTTATTAATTTTTATTATAAATCAAAAATTTAGTTGCAGTTTTCGTGAATTTTTCTTCAGGGATAATACTAATGAACGATCACTTTGATATTTCCATGTAATAACATCATTTAGTTGCAGTTTTCAGAAGTTTTTCTTCAGGGATAATACTAATGAACGATCACTTTGATATTTCCATGTAATAACATCATTTAGTTGCAGTTTTCAGAAGTTTTTCTTCAGGGATAATACTAGTGAACGATCACTTTGATACTTCCATATAATAACATCATAATTAATAACGATTAAAATTTAGTTGCAGCATTCAAAGGTGTTACTAATGAACGATGACTTTGATATTTTCATATAATGACATCATAATTAATAACAATTTAAATTTAGTTGCAGATTTCAAGGGTGTTTGTTCAGAAATCATACTAACGAACGAATACTTTGATATTTCTATATAATGACATCATAATTAATAACGACTTAAATTTTAGTTGCAGTAGGCTAGAATGTTTCTTCAAAAATCATGCTAATGAGCGATCACTTTGATATTTCCATATAATGACAACATAATTAAAAACAATTTAAAGCGCAATGCCTTAAACCTGCGAAAGTGATTCAATAAGAACTACACAATTGCATTTCAGGATATTATAATTCGGAAGTTCCCTCCAAGAAATAGTGCATGCTTTATTTGAAACATAATTATGCACAAGTTTGATCTTAAATTGAATATAATAGAAACTCTTATCTTACAAATATTTTAGGTTTCCAGCATATTATATATATTTATTTTTATGCTCTGAAAAAGAAAGAGACTCATAAAAGAAACGTTGAAATTTCATAATATTGCTTTCAATCGCTTATGTATAGTTATAATACTACATAAGAGCACGCTGACTATTCTTTAACGACCCTACAATGAAGTACAAATAATACAACTGCAATGGGTATATTTTAATGTTTCTTACTATCACAAAAACAAATCCGCTGCAAATTACGTTTACATTTATGTCCAAATAAAAAAAAAAGTAAGCCAGTAGTAAGAACTCTTCAGAATTTATATACATCAAATTCGCACGTAAGTGGCATAGAAATATCTCTTATTATTTATTATCGAATGATAACGGTGAAATATAAAATATAAACAATTTCCACTTTTTTACATTTTATAGACTTCTGAATGTTTCAGACTCTTTGATTGATATCTTTTTTAAAGCTGCTTCAACCCTTTGTTAGTTACTGGAACCACAAAATATAATTGAAAATGCTCCAGAGAGGACTTACCGTATCATCAAAATCTTCCGTCAGTCAGAAGAAAGAAGAGGTAAAAGAAGATTTTAAGAAAAAAGCGTCAAACGGGAAGTTTAATCGAGCTGAAAATCACATTTCACTGTCGAAATATGGATAATCACTATGACTTACTTGTGGAAATTGATGAATATTTTTCAAAACTATTAGTTTATACAATTGTTTCTTTTTGTGCATCACCTTAAAACTAAAAAAAAAAAAAAATGTCTTTTATCGGATACCTATTTAATTTTTGCTCGTTTCTTTTCTTTATCTTTAAGAATGATTTAAAATTTAATTTTATACTCAAAAAACATTAAATTAGGTTAAATTAAATTAAAAACATTATAAAAACATTAAATTAAGTACTGTTACTAGCCTTAAAATTCAGATAAAAAAATATTTTCTGAAAACATTAACTTTGAAACAGGATTTGCAATTCCTCTTTTATTTTGCTCTATACAATTCATGCTTTTTACCCAGATTAATATTACCCAGTACCCAGAGTAATTTGTATTAGAATGATTCAATTCATTCTTGTTTTTCAGTCGCATAGAATAACAAGATGTAACTCTGAAAAAATACCTTCCCTATTAATTCTATTTTAACAACCTTAAAAGACAATAATTTGGGCAAACCAGCTGGTAGCCAAAGGCGGCTACTTGGAAATATTGTTTTTAACATACATCATAACTTTAATTTGATGATGTAAGCAACTAATTCCATTTATTTCAGAAATTTTGCATTAAATATATTCCTAGAAGAGATAATTAAACAAGTTTTAATAAAATTTTCTTAAATGTTAGATAAGATAAACTTTTTCAACACATTTTTTTTCTCTTTTTCCAAAATCACTCTGATATGATCATAAATTCACAAACTAAACTTCTTTTTTTTTGAAAAAAAATTCTCATTCTATGGCTTTAAGAAAACGCCTTGTAATCTTGTATATTTTTATTCTGTATAAACTCTGGCGCCAAAGATTTCCAGACTTTTTAAACCAGACAGTTTGATGCAATGTTTTCTGATCTAAATGCAAAGACGTACCTCGCTTGTCAGAAAAAGTTGACAAATGTCTTTGGTGAGCAGAGAGCATCATTGTTCTATGAGCAAACATTTGACCGTTAGGCTGACCTTAACTTAGTGCGTTACGCCTAAAATGCGAAAGGTACTTTCAACACGCCATGATGAGCATTTGCTCCCTCACGTTCAATGTTTTGGGTGCAAAAGTATGTTATGAGTTTGAATGACATTGGATAATGGAGATTATTTTCTTTTTATCAGGAATCAGAACCCGCCCAGTAACTAATGCTTAGGACAATACCGTTAGGTTTGTTCCTTTCTTTTTTTTTTCTCCCATACTGTTATTCCCTCAGCTGTTATGATAATAATAAAGTTACTAAAAGAAGATATATATATGTCATAATAATCAAAATATGTTCCATTTTTATATAATAAAAATAATATCAATTTATATATATATATATATATATATATATATATATATATATATATATATATATATATATATATATATATATATATATATATATATATATATATATATATATATATAACACTCGCTTTTGTGTACAAAATTATAAACTTTTTTTTTATCTTATTCTTGCATTTCCTAATTTATAATTCATAATGTTTATTAGTATTATTCCGAAATCATGAAATAAAATTTTCTAACACCAGATGAACTCACTGTACGGAATGAAAATTTAATTAAATGAGTCAATTAATTTATAATTTAGTTCTGAAAATAATAAGTTAATATTGTCAACAATAACACTCAACTGTGCAATATTTCAAAATTCAAACAAAAATGAGTGAACAATTGTTGATAAAATTTTATATTTATAACAAGTAAATAAGTTAAATTAAATAAAAGTATGTCGTTAGAAATAAGCTTGAATGTATAAAAATATGTGATAAAATGCCTTTTACTTTTCTTGTGAATATAAGAATAACTATTTTTTAACTGTCGAAAAATTTGATCATGCGATTTTGTTGAATCCAACGAAATACATTATTGGAATAATATATCATCCTGTCTTTGCATAGACTGTATGCAATAACTGAAGAAAAAAACAAAGGTTTTGACGGATAAAATTTAACTAATGGCGTTTGCACTCAACCTGTTGAGTGATATCGAATTTTGCACGAAATTTTCACGAGAAATCTCTATGTATCTGCGCCTGTATAGTCTATAATCTACATGAATAAGTAAGATTTTAAAATAAAATTAATAGATTTGAATCAAATTTAGCGTCAAATTATTCATTAGATCTAATAATCAGTTCTAATTAAGAGGAGTAACACAAAACTGCAAAAGGCTGTATGGTGAAATTTTAATATAAAATATTTACACTAACATTACAAATCTGTTTTAAATTGTGAGCTCAATCGGTTAGAGGGGAAAATGTACTGTTCTTGAATGTTTATTTGATTGTTTATACTATAAGACAAGTGTTATACGTCACTTGTACGTCATATTTTAAAAAAGCACAGAGCAAAGCATTCTAGTTTAAAGATATCGTCAAAGACTATTCTTTCAAGAAAGGTAGCATAATCGAAACTGGTAGACTCCAAATTCGGAATAAGATTTCATTGAAGAATTGGCATATACATGGAACTAATGTAAATTAAATTTGAAAATTAAGTCTGAAATGTCTCCCTTTTGGCGTCGCGAGGAAATTTTGCGTAGAAAGTTCTAGTTCAAGTGCCATCCTAATTCATTTGACTATTTAGGTCCATTCCAAGTTAGCTCTGTGCCGTTGTTTCAAAAGAAAGCATAAATTTGAGTTATACTAAATTAAATTATGAGTCATCAGGAAATACAATAGATCTTTTATTTCAATAATTTGTGATGAGGTGACGAAAAGATCTTGACTTCGGGGATCGAGGCTCCAAGGTTCAAAATCCGATTTCTGCAAGAATCCGTGCTCGTTATTACAATAATTTCTTTAATTTCCCATCACGTTAATAAAATTGTAGTTTCAATCCTTAGCCACCCTATAATCCTGAGATAATACCGATATCCATTTATTGGGAGCCTCTGTATTTCCTTCACCCCATTTTTAAAATAGGTTTGATTTTTTATTTCAGGCTTAAGCAGGGTTCACGCGAGGCCAAATACTGCGCGCAATAAAAAATCACGCCTACTTCAGGAATATCACGTGACAGAAATGAGACAATGACAAATAGTTGTCCGGATGAGAAAAACATTTCCCATTGTCGTGTTGAGGTCAAATGATCTTCCTGAAGTAGGCGTGACCTTCAATTGCGCGCAATAGTTGATCTCCTATGAACCCTGTTTTAATTTAAGGGTTAAACTCTCCCTGACATATATTCCATGATAGATCTCAATTTTATATTTATCCATCTAATTTTATTCTCTCATCATCCCATGGAGGGAGGCACCTCATAATTGAGGAAAAGAAGCCAAGGGTGGCGAGAAGCAACCACCTTCCTTCATGGTGGTTGGTTCTCGCCACCCTTGTGGGTACATAAAAAGGTGAGAGTCTGACTTCTCCCATCGATGAAGGGACTTACTTCCTTCAGGGAAAGTTGTATCGTGACTGGTGATGGCCCTTAGGATTTAACCACAGTTCCCGCCTGCGTTGCTACTGCGGTTGCCCGGTTATTCAGATTTTTCCGTGTGCCTTGGTCGGAGTAGCCAGTTTGTGGTTATATTCCTCCACCCCGTTTTTTAAGGATTATGTTGGTTTTCAGGAGTGGGAATTCAGTGTTAAGTTTTTAAGAATATATATTCTATGGCAAGGGATTTTTGTTGTCAATCTCCACCCCATATTGTTTTTAATAAAGATTAAACTTTTCCAAAAACACATTCTATAGCAAATAAATTCATTTATATTTTTCGATCCATTTTGTAAGGATGATTTTTTTTCTCTACTAATATTAAGTTTAAACTTTTCGGGACATATATCTAATGGTTTTTTAAAAAAAAGTTTATTTTGAAATTTCAATTACACTTCCCAGTTTGGCTAAACAATTTCCAATCACCCGGAGTAATCGACTATCTCATCACAAATGAACAAAGAAAATAGCAGCAATTGGGAAACAAATCAGTTTAAAAATTCAAATGATAATGGATGGATTAAATCATTTCATACATTTAAAAAAAAAATTCTTTTAGGCACGAATTGATTTGAATGTTTTCATTCGAAAACGAGACCGACTACTCTCTTTCCCTCCTCCTTTAACTCTTTCTCCCCGATCGTCAACAAATAAAGTCGTCAACGAGAAAAATGATTGCATAAGACTGGGATAAGTACATAGGCTTCGCCTGAATCGCTATTAGTGGAGCCAGACCATTACGTGTTGTCCGTTCACATTATTCCAAGTGATTTGCTCCAGCGAAGAAAATGTCTGGATTCAGGAAATTTTAATGGAACAAAGACAGCTGTTCGAGATATTTTGATTCCTCAAAAGACTAAGTGAGTCATGAATCTAACAGTAAAAGAAACAATGAACGGATTTTAATGAGCGCTGAAATCTGAGAACTAGATTGTAAAATAAATAGAATGGTTGGGGAGGAAAAGGCAGTGAAAAACGAAAAGTTAGCTTTTGATGAAGACAGAGTTCGCTTTGTTCTTGTATTTATACGGATTGTGAGTCATTTTGAATTCTGTGATGATGTGAAAATAAAGGAAATGAAAATGGTTTACTGTCGAAAACAACAGATATTGTTCCTGTTCGATACTTTATAAAATAAAGAAATATTCACGCGAATTCGTAAATGATAATAAAGTAAAGAAGAGAAAGCTAAAATTGTGAAATAATTTGGAAATTCATTAAAATTATTATCACAAAAGGATAAATGCATAGTAAATTATGTAGAATAATTGGTACCACATCTGATTCGGATAATCGAATATTTGGATAATTAGATTATTTAAAAGGAAATAAATCATAGAAAATATTAAATAAATACTAATAGGAAAAATTAAATTTATAATTAAATAATCAATCACTAAAAAAACAAATGTTTTTCGCAGTTTGCATATTTGCATACTATACTACATAAATATTCAGCATGAATGGCAATTCTGATAATTGGAATTCTGCTATATCTATCAATAATATAATCGTCCATCTGTAAAGCTGGCAAAAGTTTAAAAATATCCCCACCATTTTTATTTGTGTTATTATTGGATGTGTAAATTCCAACTGTTTTGGCATGGAAAAAAAAACTCAAATAGATGCTGTGCTGTGACTTATAGCAATTTACAAGCCCACGGAAATCAGCGATTTAAGCTGTTGCATCATCTGACAGCGATTTAAGCCGAGTGAGAGTCTCTTGTTTTTTCAGTAGTGCCATCTAAGGCCAAGAGTACGACTTAGCTACTTCATGCGTCACATTCGCTTGCACAACCCCTTTTTACAAAGGAGCGCATTCACACACCTCACAGATAGACATAGAAGAAGAACAACCATGCCCGAACCCGGGACGCCCAACTCATATGGAAGACGCTCTACCCCTTTGCCAGGAGGCCGGCCAAATAGATATTTTTTAATAAAATATTTCAAGTAACTGATTTATAGCTAATAATAAAACATGAATAGAGATAAGCATAAATAAAAAATTTATTTATTGCATCGTGCATCATTTTCTGCTAGATTGCAGCAAAGATCAATGAGCTGAGGTCTGCCATTTTCTTATATTTCTTTTTTTCATAGTCCATATCACCGTGGTAGGAGAACGCAAGGTACCTAACAGATTAAGCTTGAACTAAGGCCCATATATGGCAGATTTCTGATAGAATAGTACTAAACTTGGATTCCAAAGAAAAAATGCCGATATGTCTCCACTACGCAATAGTGGTCTATTAAATCAATGAGATTTGATTTAGATAGTAGTAGGTCATTTCATTTTGAAATTCTATTTCCATTATTTGTTGAAACAGATTATGAATAGGGAACAAGATGCCAAATAAAAGCAATTGAAATCATTGAATTTTATATGAAATCTAATGCATCGTTAGATGGACAACGTGATTTTTCTTTGTTCAACCAGGATTACTGAAGCTCCCCATTTCGTTTCAAATTATCTTCAACTATTCTCTATACAGAAATTTGAAATCAACAGATGATAAAATAATTGAAAGACAACACATTTTTTTAAAAAAAAACTTTCTCCTATGATTTTTGAAAACGCTTTATTCACTCAGAATTTTTGAAATTTCAATTTTTCTTTATCTAAAAACCTCAAGTCAACAGACGATAATTCCTACCTACTGAATTTTTACAATCTGAAATGCATTCACTATCGCTTGTTTTTGACAGTTTTTTTTTTTTTTTACTGTTATTAGTATTATAATTATAATTGAAAAACACACACACATATATATATATATATATACTTTTTTGCATATTTCAAATCATAAATTTTCCATTACACAAATGAGAATTGTTTTATTTCTTCTTTTAGATGAAGTCATAGAAACGTAACTATGAAGTTCCATTATTTTTCCATTAAATTATTTTTAACAATCCATAATTTCTTGTGGATAGACACAAAACGGATGAATTTACAGCAAACGGAATAATAATGAACTTCTGTTTGTACAACACGAAACGATTTGGTATTCTGACCGCATGGACATTTTCGCTTGCCAAACATAGCTATAACAACTGAAAAAAGGCAATTATTCCATAAATAGCGTAATTATTACCATAAATTTCTTGTGAAACAGAACAACATGAATTCCATTACTTAGTTACATGAATTAGCTTGAAATTGTTTACGAGAAAAATGGCCGTCGGTGACATTTTACAAGGAAGAAAGCTTAATAAAACTAATGGAATTATTAAAGTGTGTAAAAACTTTTGCTGTGAAATTTGGAAGGCAAAACAGAAGTAACGAAAGCATACAAATTGTGAGCGTTACACCTGTAAATTTACACGCATGTTTACTTGACACGAATGAGTGAATAGTTAATCACATAGTTAAAATATACGAATACTTGCAATAAATCACGCCAAACTGTAGTTAAAATAAACTAGATTTTCCATAAATTTCACTTCAAAAAATTATTTTCATCAAACGATGATAAGTTTTTACAATTATTATTGGTTAATTTTGTTAAGAAATTGATCCCATGAGTGTACGCTGATTGTGGTCAAAAAAGCTATAATGGAAAACGACGCGTTATTCCACGAATATTCCAAAAAATACGAACCATATTTAACAAATAAAAGAAAATATTCATAAAAGATAGCTCTTGAAATAATTATTAACACAAGCAAGTATCAAATCATCAATAAAAAGGCAAAAATAGCATTATCAAAAGCTGCTGCTTACCAGCTTGCTCCACGAGCAGAATTTCAGAGACAAAATAACTCGCTCGAACACCTCAGATATTTACAGCTTTCTGATAGGGCATGGAATAAAATCACATGGAATTCTCCAGAAGAATCTCTATATCTCCGTTCCTATGGTAAAAAAAAATGAAGCGATAAGTCTCATTTTCCCGAATTTTCATTGTTTTCACAAAATTACCAAGGCAAGGAAATCGGAAGTCCTTTTCTTAGCTGTCATTAAGATTTTTTTATTTCTCTTTTTTACAATCAGAATAACATGACAAGGAAAGAGTATTACTGATGCATAATAATAATATTATACATATATTTTAGGATGTATTGAAGTATCATATATGGCATCACCGATGCTATTTCAAAATGTCGTATGTTAAAATCTACACAGTAAAACATACGACATTTTGATGTAACCGCATGAAACAAGACATATAAGGAATTTTGAGAGAACACGCAATAATTCGAGAATAAAGGTAGCTTGTATATACAATTTTTTTGATTATTAAAACTTAAGAAACAAATTTCACATTCGACATTTTGATACTTCAATGGTGCCATGTTAAGTTACTACTGCAATTATCATTAAAAATGTTCTCCAATCTCAAAAAACATTAAAAAGAATATGAAAATGAAAGATTGATTTAAAGGAAAACCTGGATGGGCTATATTAAAATGTTATATTTGATATCCTAACTTGTTGTTAAATTAAAAAGTTGCATATTTAAAAAAAAACATACAGAACAAAACATATTTTGTTATAATAGTTTGAACTGCTAACTGTATACAGAAATAACGGCAATTCGAAGTTAGTTGCAGCTTACACACTAAAACTGTTGTTATAATTTTTTCATGCTTCTTTCTGATAAAATAATGATGATGTTCATATAACTATTGCAATGTAACAAAAGAATACCTCTATAAGAATACCTACTTAATACCTCGACCTAAGAAAAAGAATATATTTTTGGAATATAAAAAAAATCCACATAATTATTTGCAACAAAATGTCCACGAAAGGTAAAAGAAAAAAATCCAGATAAGATAGAATAGGTTTTAAAAATATATTCAAATAAACCAAAAACTCGAAAAATTATATCTCAGGGACAAAAATAAGACTATATTAAAACACACACACACACACACAAAAAAAAATCCGAAAATGTGCCCTTTTCTCAAAGGAAAAAATAGTATGCAAAACCTGTTTATTATAACAATTACAGTGCTGTTTACGGCATTTTGAAATAACAGCAATTCGGAAACAAATATAACATCGGCATTTGCTTCCAAACTGTTGTTATAAATTTTTCATGCATCATTTTGAAAGAATAATGATGATGTTAACATAACTATTGCAAAATAACAAAAGAATATCTCAATATATTTATATTAAAAAATACATTTTAGAAATATTTAAAAAATATACAACATTATTATTTGCAAAAAAATGTCCGTAAAAGGTAAAAAAAAAAAATTCAGATACTGTCGAAAAGTTTTAAAAAAACACATTTAAATAAACCAAAAACTTGAAATATTATATCTCAGAAACAAAAATAAAGCTATAATAACACACACAAAAAAAATCTCCAAAAATGTGTCCTCTTCTTAAATAAAAGAAAAAAGTATGCAAATCCTCAGTAAGATGCATTTCCTTTTTCCTTCCGTTTCCGTGCATAAAAAAGAATAAATATTTAATAGCCTACGTAATAAAGGAAGTAGAAAAACATATATGATATATTTCAAGGAAGAATCTGAGAAGAAGCCCAATATTTTAACACATGCGTCATCTTTTATTAGTTATTTATATAAATGCAACGGGGTAAAAACGAATATCCACAACCGCAACTGGGAAGTGAAATTCTGCTCACGTTTCGAGATGTCGCCAAGCCCTATTCGAAATGGCTGCGATTGCTTGTCGTTACAGCCGCCGTCATAGAGAAATGCATGTTTTATTAAAGCGACGGAGCGTACTTCTTTCCGTATGCGAAACTACGGCGTTTTTCAAAACTGGGAAAACTCTAAATTTTAACACGATGATTGTTGATGGTTGAGGAATATATATTAAGAGTAAAAATGGTACGGGTTGACGTATTGGTGCATGGCTGGGATCCAATAAAAATTTTTGAATTGGTATGCAATATTTGATGTCTCTTCTTGAAGTACAACTAAATGCAATTTTAAGTCATTAGTAATTTTTGGTATATGAATTCCAAATTCGTATACTTTCTCATTCTCACTTCGTATACTTTCTCCGTATACAAGTATAAAGAAAAAAAGTTGGAAAAATTCGTCAAAAGATTTGAAGTTGAGATTTTGACGAATCTTCACGTTTTTGATTACCATGAATTACCAGTTCAAAAATTACCTGCTCCATTACTAGTTCAAAAAATACATTTTTGGAAAATGTTTTTGTGTGACAAAGATAACTCAAAAACACTTTGGGACAACCGGATGAAATTGTGCAAACGGTCTTTACATCCAATTCGTAGATTTCTATCAAATTTTGAGCAAACTGCGTTTAAAGGAAGTTTGTCTGTCCAGGTATTCGAATATAATTTAACATAATAACTACAAAACGAATAGAGCAAAATAGATAAAATTCGGTACATAGATTTAATGTCTATAGTATACCCAGTTATCAAATTTTGAACCAAATCCGACTATGGATTGACTGTATATCAATCTGTATTTTCATAAACATGCAATTACGATTGTTCAAAACTGCAATGATTTAAATATGTTAAATTTGGTATGGAATTGTGTAATTGCTATTGTAAATCTGTGTCAAATTTCGGTTGTAATCGGTGGGGAAAAACACGTCCAGAACCCAAATATTATTTTGAGATACTTTTACCCCATGCAAGGGGTTAATCACCAAAGATGGTATAACAAATTCGCTAAAAATGTTAAATTTATGCCAAAAAAATAATATTTTTTGTGCGAATTATACGGCAATGCCATAAAAGGCATTTTTTAAGATAACATCTTCGTTAGAGAATATGCGAGAAAGTTTCTGGGAGATCTCACTCTCTGATTCTAGCAAGATAATTTTTTATGTTACATTAAATACATTGGTTATCTTATTTAATGAAACTTTGCAACTGAAAGTATATATCTAATTGCAATAGTTACAGAAATTAGCGATATTTTCCTTTTTTTGTTGGAAGATGGAAATACGACCTAATTTCATTATTTTTAGTCAATATTTTTTTATTATTTTTTAGGATTATTTCATTATTATTATTTCATTATTCAGTCATTATTTTTTTTAGTTGAGGGTTGTATAAAAAATTAATTTCCCTAATTCTTCGTCATTTCCTTCTAGAGAAGCCTAGGCCACGGTGGCCTGGTGGTAAGGTCTCGGCTTATGAGCCGTAGAGTTTCAGGTTCGAGACACGATTCCACCGAAGAACCGCCGTGTAAGGGGGTCTGTTGCACGTTAAACCCGTCATGCCAAACGTCCTCCCGCTGGTGTGGTGTGGTGTGGAGAGGGGGATGCCATCTCAGGTGTCGTCATATGACAGCAGTTCAAAATTACGAAGTCCGTCCCAAAATAGCTCTAGTATTGCTTTACAACGGGACGTTAATATAACTAAACTAAATTCTAGAGAGGCTAAAGTATTTTCATGCATTAGCTATCTTATTTGTTGAAATTTTGCAATTGAAAGTATGTAATTGCAGCAATTATAGAAATAGGCATTTGTTCCACTTTTTTTGGACACCCTGATCCTAGGATCCTTTATTTATATGATCTTTTATGTAAATAAAGTCTCTACAGATGGCTAGCTGTTTACTTTGCTTTTCCTAAATATTTTTAACATATATAAATTCCTTTCAGTAAAAGATCTTGATAAAGATATTTTTAAAATGCAACTCTTCCCAATAAAGTATGGTTAGTAAACATCAACACCACCAATGGGAATAAATTTTTCTCCTCCACTTCATCTAGAAATTCCTATCACTTCTTTGCAGTTCATTTTCCCAAATACGCTTTGGCATAAATTCCACGCAGCGTTAAAAGCAGTAACCTGAATATTAAGTTCGATATGGCGCAGGGCTTTCCATAGCAATTATGACCACACTTTTAAGCGCACAGTTTCATCCCTGCCTCTCTCCCTAGGTCCTTAATATTCGGCCCCAACTTCGAAACTCATTGTTTGAATTCATCCGTAAAAGGCAATCTTGAATCCAGCCAAGTATTCCGGGTGCATTCCGCGCTGGAGAAAGGGATCCACAGTTTTAGGAAACCCTTAAGCATATTTAAAGCAATCAAGGCCATATATGTGTATTGCAGCAGAATATTGAAGTAATTTTCCAAGCAAATCTTGGATTTCCGACCTCGGGGAAACGACCCAACCATGAATTTCCCTCATTTGATTCCGATGAATTTCCAATTCCGAAATGTTTAATAGCAAATATATACGGAAAGTAGACGCAATAAACTCATCAATTGGATTAAGTATTCAAAGGGTGGTGAAAATTCAGTTTCGCATACGCTTTATGAACAGATATGAAAGAGCTTCGATTCATATCATTGGTAGATCAGTATTTTAAATATTATATTATTTGATTTTGAAATATCTATCATAATTTTGTGTTATAGGTTGGTGGAAAAAAAATCAAAATATAGTGTGAACCATATTTCAACTAGAAAAAAGGAAAGTCTTGCCTTTTATTTTTGAAGAAATAAAACCTTTAGATATTTTCAACGCACATGATGTGTTTAGAAATATTTATACGGCATAGTACAGGGAATTAAAATAATCTGAAAGATAATTTAAAATAAAACAATTCATTTGCATGAGGGGAACAAAATTTGAAAGGTATATGCAGCAAATAAAATTTAATACAAGAAAAACAGTGGATAGTAGATGATATTAAAGACAGTAATATATTACGACAGTAGATATTATAAAAAATTATATTATTTGATTTTTAAAATATCTATAATAAACATTGAATTAATTTGTTGTGTTATAAGTTGGTGTAAAAAAAAATCAAAAAATAATTTAAAACTATATTCCAACTTAAAATCAGGAAGGTATTTTCTTTTTGAAGAAATTACACCTGTAGGTACTTTCAACTGCAAGTGATGTAGTTTAGCAATACTTATATGATATAACAGGACAGGAAATTAAAACTATCTGAAAAATAATTAAAAAAACAATTTATTTGCATGCGGGGAATAAAATTTGAATGGCATATACAGCAAATAAAATTTAATACAGCAAAGACAGTAGATATCAAGACAGTAATCTAATAAGACAGTAGATATTATTAAAGACAGTAATGTATTAAGACAGTAGATATTATGAAAGACAGTAGATATTATGAAAATTATACTATTGAATTTAAAATATCTATTATAAACATTGAATTAATACCTTGTATTATAAGTTGGTGGGAAAAAATCAAAATGCAGGTTAAAACTATATTCCAATTATAAAAATGGTAAGCATTAATTTTTTGGGATTGGTTTGGTTTGGTTATATTGACGTCCCGTTTGAAGCAACACTAGGGCTATTTTGGGACGGACCTCGTAATTTTGAACCACGGTCAGATGACGAGGACGACACCTGAGCTGGCACCCCCCTCTCCACACCACACCACACCACACCAGCGGGAGGACATTTGGTCATGACGGATTTAAAGTGAAACAGACCCCCGTACACGACGGTTTACGGTGGAATCGGGTCACGAACCTGAAACCCTTCGGTTCCGAAGCCGAGACCTTACCGCCAGGCCACAACGGCCTTTAATTTTTTGGGAAGAAATAAGACTAGTAGATATTTTAAACTGTACGTAAGGTGGTTTAGCAATACATATATGGTATATAGTATATAAAAAGACAGGGGATTAAAACTATCTAAGAAATAATTAAATAAAAAAATTATTTGCATGTGGAAAACAAAATATGAATGGTATATACAGCAAATAAAATTTAATACAGCAAAGGCAGTAACACATTAAGACAATAGATATTATATATTTGATTTTAAAATACCTGTCATAAACATTGGATTAATCTTTTGTGTTATATATCGGTGAAAAAAAATCAAAATACAGCTTAAAACAATATTTCAACTGTAAAACAGGAAAGTATTAACTTTTCTTTTTGGAGAAATTATACCTGTAAATATATTCAACCATCTGTGAAATGGTTTAGCAATACATATATGGTATGGTATATAGCAGAAGAGGGGGTTAAAACTATCTGAAAGATAATTAGAAAAAACATTTTATTTGCATGCGGAAAACAAAATTTTAATTGTATATACAGCAAATAAAATGTAATACTTTAAAAACAGAATAGATTATTGATGAGGTTAAAATATTAAAACTGCAGATATTAATAAAAATTATAATATTGATTTTTAAAATATCTATCATAAACACTGAATTTATATTTTGTGTTATATATTGGTGAAGAAAATGAAAATACAGTTTAAAATTTTATTCCAGTTAAAACAAGAAAGCCCTGTTTTTTATTTTTGAAAAAAAATAATACATATACGATATGTATAACAGGATAGTGAATTAAAACTATCTAAAAGGTCATTAAAAAAACAATTTATTCGCATGAGAGGAACAAGATTTGAATGCTATATACAGCAAAAATATTTAAATACAGCAAAGTCAGTAGTGTAAAAACTTATATCCGCAAACATTTCCACTGACAAAATGTAAATTTTCGTTAAAAGCCATGGAAATATTATCGTCATTGAAAATTTAAACAAGTAAAGCAGCTTAAGTACTTAGATCTTTACAAAACTATAAGTTGTGTGCAGGCGTTTGTTAAAAGACACTAGTACTCCGACAGTAAAATAACAACATCTATCCTGAATTATGCAAATAGTATATTTTTCCTTGCTGTCAGAAATATTATTAGTTCTTTTTAGAAGACTTGAATTTCGATTAATCAGTGTTAAAAGTATTTCCTACTAAATTCAATATTTTTATTGATTTCTTTCCATTTTCTAAATACTATTTACTACCAGATATAGTAAAATATCTTTTCTAATATCTTCTTTTTGCCCCTGTTCTCTATATTACTGAGTGTATGAATATTATAAAGATTGTACATGAAAGAATGAAAAACACTTTGAGTTATTATTAAGAAATAAAACAGATTATATGGTAACTTTAAAAGATTCAATAATTACAGTATCAAAAAATAGAATTTTTCGTAGCTACAGAATCTGAAAATAATAGTTCATCTGCATATGCAATAATAACAAGTAATATTTCAAATTTAGATAAAGTACATGCAAACAGTATCTTATTTGTAAATACAGTACTAGAAAATAATGAAAGTTTAAATATCTGAAACTCGGTTAATGAAAATAACGTTTACAAACAGCAAAAAACAATCTTTGCTGTGTTATTAAATATTCATATTTAATCCATTTTTTAAAAATTTAAACTTTGAATTTAAAATAAATTTTAATTATATCCTTATCTATAAATCTAGATTATATTTTTTGAGTAAAATTAATTTTCAAAACCTTTGAATCCTGTTTAAGAAATAAAACAGACTGCATACTAACTGTAAAGCGTTATATAATTACAGTATAAAAAAAATAGATTTTACAGAACAGATCTGAAACTTACTACAGAATCTGAAAATAATAGTTTATCTGCATATACAATAACAACAAATAAAATTTCAACTGTAGATAAAGTTCCTGCAGACAGTATCTTATTTGTAAATACAGTAACAGAAAATAATGAAAGTTTAAATACGTGTACTTCGGTTGATGAGAACAATGTTTACTACAGCAAAAAAACAATCTTTGCTATGTTTATAAATATTCACACTTAATCCATTTTTTTTCAAATTCAAACATCGAATTTAGATTAAATTTTAATTATAACCTCATCCATAAATCTAGATTATGTCTTCTAAGTAAAGTCTTTTATGTAATAAATTAGAACAGGATTTATTAAATTGTGGTTTATGCAATTGGTGGAAATATTATGAAGAAATCACTTTACCTTAGAGCACTTTCATAAAATTTACAGAATATTCAATTAAAAATAAATTTATTATTATTTTCATTATTCTGATTCTATATTCGAATTTTTATTTCAATTATATCATTTTTTTTCCAATCAAAACGTGGGTCGTGTCACTTTTTTTTTCTAAAATTGTATGCGATGAAAATGACCATGAATGAAAAAAAGTCCAAGGCTTCGAGGGTTAAAGTAAGCAGATGCAAAGCCTAAAATTTCTAAAGAAGAAAAAGAAGGACAAAGAATTTATAAATCAATAGCTCTAATACTGTGAAAAATGTGGTTCAGGTGTAGAAAGTGACTGCTAAGATTAGTTTTTGAATTGGAAATAAATCAAACACTAGCTTTCTCTTTTTACTCGAAAACAAGTGAAAGTACTTCGGCCATGATTGATAATTTAAAACAAGAAAATTGCTCCACTTCAAAAAGATTTTTTTTCCAAATAAATCTCTAAAGAACAAATTTCGATCAGAAAATCAGTTTTCAATGAATTACTAAAAAATAATCACAAAAAAACTTTTCAAAACTTTGTAAATCATAGCAACTACAAAAAAAAAAAAAACCCTGCAAGAAAATTGATATTATCAAGAATATTCTTCTCATTGTCTTGATGTATAACACCGACATAAAGACTGACGAACCATTACATCATAAATTCTGAAAAATTATATTCTATATTATATTTTTCATTAACCAGTAATTTGCTGAGATTATTGACTGTATTTAGTTTCAGTGAATATTCTTACGCATTCATTTTTACGATTTCCTGAACTAAATACATGACACTTAATGTGATCGCTATTAATGTTATCATTCACTTTATGTTATCAAAATCCTTTAGACCCTAACCGATGTACAAAAATGTACACTAAAATATTCTTTCAGTACGATCATTCATCATCTAATGCATTTTGAAGTAAAGAATTGTTTAATCCTTCATTTCCAATCATTGTTAACAATTGACATACGCGAAATTTCTCTTTCCACCTGTAAGGAAACATCAGGGAGTCATTTTTCCAATGAGATAGGGCTCATATTATTTTATCTGGATATGAGTTGTTTGGATTGATTTAAAAGACTGCTAGATTTGTGTCGAAATCTGAACATTCATAAACCAATAATACCTGCGATTGAACAACAAATGCACAAAAAAGATAGTTGATTTGAATCTTAAAGTCAAAATTTTTAACAAATATGAAAGTTTATTCAAATTGAATCGACACGACGCTGCGAAGCATTTTATTAATGAATAAGAATTATATCTTTATTTTGTCAAATTGAAATTAACTAAATTAGTGAAATTGAAAGAGTGAAGGCATGAAAAAATTTTTGCATTGATATACATGCGCTTTAAAGTGTATTAAATATTTCATATTGAATTTGCTTTTTGTAATATTTCAGGAATAAATTAAATTAATTCAAAATAATCATTTTTAAGAAGAAAAAAAACATATTTCAAGATTTTATAGCTTTAAGGCATTTTCTTTTAATAAATGCAAGAATATAAAATTTAAAACACTATCATCTTCTTTTAAGGTTATTCGATGCTATTGAAATGCGATCCTGGTATTTATACTGGAAACCGAATTTTGATAACTAACACATACGGTAATTAAGTTAAGATACCTCGCAAATTATAATACTGATAAGATATCTCATAAATCAAATTTATTTAAATCTAAACTCAATGAACAATTTTTAAAAGATTGGCACTCTGCCAGACTTATGCAAAATGACGATTTAAGGGCACAAAAAAATTGACTCTGCACCTTCACAATATAAAGAGCCTGAATACTTGCACCAGTGGCCAAAAAGTAACCGTTTAAAAACGTGGTTCAAATTCTAAACCATATTATAGATTTATGAAAAATACATGTAAGGCATCAAATTAAAATGTTTGTATGTATTGTGTTCCGGTAATGTATGTTAACTTCAATGCCAGATCTACAAATTAATTCCTCTTTATATCACTCCAACCCCCACAGCTGCCATTCCTACTTTTCAGTTCTTGGCGAACCTTCGATTTTAAACTTTAATGTCGTACGAAGTAAATACACCGACGTTAAGAGCCTAATAGAGGACTTTCCAGCACCTACCCACCCACTAACAAATGAATGCAAATCAGCCAGCATCGTCCCTGCTTCCCCTAACTGTCCCCTCTGCAGCAGTCCTCGTCCATGCATTGCGAGATCTGAAAGCAAAGCATCAAACGCTTCTGGGGGAAGTCTTAACTTCTTAAAATCACTCGCATATGTATGTGGCCAACTGCCAATGATGGAATTCCGCGCACGCCAGTCTGTTTATTAGAATAAAGTATACATACACGGCCGTCGCGAAAGGGAGATCCCACCCTCAACCCCCCTACGTCAAAATCTCGAACAAAGAGCACAGCAGAATCGTGTAGGCAGACGCTAATTGTTGCTCTCGAAATTTATGTAAAAATGCGTCGGCCGCCATAAAAGGGGGGAGAAATGGCGGGAGTAAGAATTCGAAATGACGACAACGTTCTCTTCGCTCTCTCTCGGGGACGTGGGGCAAAACACAATACTTTGTGGAGCTTCTAAGGATGTACTAGGTGGGACTTCCCTAGGACCTCCTGGAGCAACATAATGCCGGAGATAGTGGAGAAAATGGTTGGTGCTGGTAACTGCATGAATAGTTAAAATAAAATTCGTCGAATCATGTTCGGATATGTTGATTTGCTTTTATACTTGGTAGAGTATTCTTATGAAATAGGTAAGAAGAGAGAAAATCACAAATAAGAAATAAAAAGCGAAATGTGAAACAGCATCTTTGGATATATTTCTTAAAAGAAATGACGAATGAGGTGCTTTGAAATTATCTTGTGCATTCATTCATTTATATATTTTGCATATTTTGAAAATATCACTTCAATTCATATATCTTCAAACTAATTTGAGTCAATATTATGTATAGTAAAATAAATATTTTTTCTTCAACTGTATATGAGCCGTGATATGGCACATAATACAAAAAAATAAATAACAGTAGATTTGCGAATCTTGATTGACTTAGAAATGAAATGAGATAGATTTGTCTTTTATATTTCAAAAAAAAGTAAATAAAATGCTGTCTATTTTTTTTTTCAGTTTTATTTAAAAGAAAAAGAAACTCACGCTTTCGCAATTATTTGAAGCATATTTATTTTGTTTAAAATCTTTGTTACATGCTGGTACATTTTGCAATGATTTGATCCTGTCCTATCAAATAAAGGGTAGCGTTTATATAAATTTTTATTTATTTACAGCCTTATTTACATAAAAATAACTCTTTCTCATCTAGGTTAAATGAATGATGCTATTTACAACACGAAAATTACACAAGAATAGTTTCTCGAACAATTTCGGAGAAAGTAACTTCGCAAAAACAGTTAACAGGCTGTTGGCGTCTCAGGCTACTACAGGGGTAGATCTCAGAATCCACCGAATTTCATTTGGGTGAAATTTTACTCAGAAGTCCGATTCACACGAAGCTTCTCTGACCTTTCCTCCTCTTTTCTCTTTTTCTTCCGAAAAATCTCGCATTTTATTTTTCTCTCAGATTCCACCTCTCATGTCCACATTAGTACACTTGGGCTCCCTGATACCCAAACACCGTTCAGAACAAACCTGAATGGTCTCCGGTCGACCGTGGGAATGTCCATTGATGATCCACCGTCCACAATGGGAAAAATGAAGATTGACATCTGGAGGGTTTGACACTCTCCCCTTTCGCAGACAAGATGACCGTATTTAAAAAGAGGTCTCCCCATCTGGCAATCTGAAGGCACTTAACACTGTGGCAGTTTTACACCTCGATGATACAGCTGACCAGAAATGCTGATTATCGAGTGTGGGAAAAAGGGACGTCACAGTGGTCACTAGGGTTTCAGGTCGATTGAGCTGAGTCTTTAGAATTTCATTTTAAACTTATTTTGCTGTTTTCTTTATTAGTATCCATGTTCTAAGTGGTGAGGGGGGTATCTTTGCTCTGTTATGAAGTGTGGTTCACAACAGTTTTACTTTGGAATATCATCAGACCTGTCATGAATGATCATCCCAAACACCCTGGGGAGGTGTAAGACAGGGGAACACGACGATTGTAGGTGTAAGTTTTGATTAGTTAAAATATGGTTCATGGAATAATATCGAATAGTTTTCATTAACGTCAAACTTGATACTTGTTTTCAAATTCTTATAAATACATGAAAAAGCCAGGCTGTAATAAAATATGAATCTGTGGAGATATATGTTTCAGTATATATCGGAGTTTATACTATTTTTCATATTATTCTAATGAATTGGAAATGATGAATGCATAATAAAAAAACAAATTTATTTGGAATATGAGCAAATTAATTAATTAAAAAACACGTGTTTTTCAGATACAAAAACATTTATTAACTTTTAATAACAGGACAGTTTAAACGATTTTCATAAATAGAAATGACAGGTAAAATATTACTTCATTTATCAGCATTATTAGAAAAAATGTTGAATGATATATGTTGCTACCAGCTATAAAACATTTTATTATTTTTAATCATTACTAAAACATATCATGCTATGCGAAAAAAATCCGAAACTTTAGTCCGAAAATGTTATTTTATGCATATATCAGTAAGAATAGGGTTAAATTACCAATTAAATAATTATTGGTAAATTCCTTCTATATATTTCATGACAAGACATTCATTAATTATTCCCTTATATATATATATATATATATATATATATATATATATATATATATATATATATATGCAATAATACGAGTCTACCATTAATGAAAATGTTTTTAATATATGTATTAAAAGTATTGTTACGAATCTGTAATGCGGCTTCCCAGCATAGTTGGTTCCATAGGAGGTTCCAGAGCGTGGCGACCATTTGGCGACTTTGGCGCCAAAATAGATTATACCCCAAACATCGAGAATTTTCCCGATCCGTCCAGTAGGAACCGAGTTACGCCTCGAACGTTCCTGATTGGTTGGGAGGTTTCTAGCCCCGCCTCCTGAGACTTATAAAAGGAGCTGCAGTTGCCGGGGAGGAGTTGTGAACCGACGGTGAATTGAGTCGTGGACCAGTGGAGTCGCAGAGTAGTCGGAACGGACGATAAAGAACTGGCCTTCCAGAGATAAGCGGAGCAGCGACGGAGTCAAGTGAGTGCTGAATTAAGCTGTGTTCTACTGTCTGCAGTAGAGTCTGTTGTATGCTGCACGTCTCGGCTGAAGATAATCGTCTTCTGTGCTGTATATAGTTGTCGTCTTTGTGCTGTCCTGAGTGTCTTCGTGTAAATAAACGTCGTTGTTTTATTTTCTACTGCCGCCTGGTGATTGAGCGTTCTTCACAACATATAACCCCCACTATCCAAACGAACCCCGGAAATTTCGTAACAGTATGTATTAAAGTTTATATATATGCACGAGAATATTATTTCTCCCGTCCAGTTTTGATTCTTCGATTTATTGCTTTTTGTTGTTGTTGTTGATATTGTTTGTTTGAAATTGGTAGTATCACTATTTTCACAAAATAGAAGAATGCATTATATATTTATTTCAAAATTCCTTGAAGCATTCAAAATTAAATTCATTGGACTTATATTAATACGTTCCTCGTTTTCTTCTTTGTCTGCCTGTTCGATACAAATTTTGCAATCGACTTTAAATATTCCCCTCAACTAGAAAATTGAAAAAATGAAGCTCAGAATGTCTGACAATGTAGTAATAAATTGCTTTTTTATATGTTTGTTTGGTTGGTTCTTTGGTACAGATTTTAAAATAGACTAATCATTTTCATTAATGACATATGCTGCCATGACAATTCATTAGCTCAGCGGGAAGTTAGTTTAAAATCGATTTCTAAAAATCCCACTCGCAAGAGTAAGAAGCAAAAAATAATAATTTTTTTTTTTTTTAATTATTGTGCAGTAAAAGTTAATAAAAATACTTTTAAAAATAACTATTTAAAAATTGCGGCACCGTTTCCCTTTCTTATTTCTCATATTAATGAAATAGTTTTTGCAGACTATCATTTCTTGACACATGAACAAAAAAATACCCACTACTTCTCTGAAAGAAAAGTAGTGGGTATATTACTATTTAGTGGTATACTATATGCTATTACTATTTTAGTAAAGTAGTGGGTATATTACTATTTAGTGGTATACTATATGCTATTACTATTTTAGTAAAGTAGTGGGTATATTACTATTTAGTGGTATACTATATGCTATTACTATTTTAGTAAAGTAGTGGGTATATTACTCTGAATATTGCTATTTTAGACTATCTCTATGTAACCATGTTATCCAACGTCCATCTCGAGGATTTAGTGTATTTTGATTGGCCTAAGTATTGACGTCCATCTAGAGGATTTAGTGTATTTTGATTAGCCTAAGTATTGAAGTTCAATTCATTTATATTAACATCCAGTTTTAAAGCAACATTAGGGTTATTTGGGGCTGGACCTCGTAATTTTGAACTGCAATCAGATGACTAGACGACATCTGAGCTGGCACCTTCTCTCCAAACTTCCGAACCACACCAGCGGAAAGACGTTTGGCTTCGACGCATTTAACGTGCACCCGACCCACTGTTTACAGTACGATTCTTCGGTGGAATCAAATCTCGAAGCTGTAACCCGTCCCGTTCCGAAGACGAGATGGTATCACCAGGCCATCGTAATCCTCCTAAAGTAAAGAATTCAAGGCTTCATAACTTCTATGTTTCCTATCCCAGAATGAAAATGTTTTACTAAAAATATTGGAACGTCAAGAATATTTTGCCAAGTATAATTATTAGAATTGATTTTTAAATGTCGGATTTTTCAACAATATGTTTATTGATTAAAGCAGTATTAAAAATAAGCTTTTTTACATCATTTGATTTTTTTTTTCTGATTTTTGCAATACGACCACCTCTAAACGTTAAGAAATTAGTTATTGGATTTTAATTAGGGTTGATATCCTAATAAAACATGATGAAGTTCCATTATTTTTTTTGTCTTTGCTTCAACGGAAGATAAAACAGCAGACATCTTGTCAAACAAGTTTTTTTTCTTTATGTAAGTGAAACCTTTAAAACTCAATTGATTGTTATTTCAAATAACCATTTATTATTATTATTAATTTTTTTTTTTTTTTTTTTTGCTTTTTAAAAGTCCAAAATATTTAAAAGCAAATGGTTGAATTTTTCTTCTCCAGTTTATTACGTCAATAACCTCTAATTTGTATTCATTATTTCAAAATCCTTATTAAAGGCATCTTTTATCGTATAACTTTAACTCCAAAGCTAAAAGCTGATAGGATTTTTTTTTTTTTAATATTACGCTTCGATTCTTTGGGAAATAAAGTAGATAACTAATTGAAGCCATATTTTCTCTTTGAATAAACCATTACTGTTAAACACGTTGTTCATCTAGTTAATTGTAGTGGCCTGTCTTCCGATAAAAGGATAAAACAAGCCGTAGTAGTCCTTTAATGAACACATATCCTCCTTTCTAACAAGCTTCGAAAAAAAATTGCTTTAATAATCTCATAAGCCACTGTTTACGGACAACTGCCATACTTTTATTAAAGAAAGAATCAAGAAAGAAGAAAAAAAAGGGAAAAGTTCTTGTCTGGTTTTCTTCCCAAACCTTTAGTTCGTTTACAAAAATGACAGATTTACGTCCAAAAATCTGTGATTAACTTGTCTTACGTGCGATGGAGAAATTTGGTCTCTAAAAACCCTTCCATTAACTTGGCAAAAACCTTAAACCTTGCTCTTTAAACCACTTAGATCCGAGTAGGAAGACTCGATAAACAATAAGTTAATGACTACCAACGAACTTTTATTAGCAAAGCATGGGAAGTCACGTTTCGAGTTTGAATTAATTCCACTGTTTTTACCCGCATTTGTTTATGGGGTGATAAATATACCCCTTCCCCCTTCGTGACCTGCAAGCAAGGGGTAAAAAAAATACAAGGAACATCCCTGCACCATATTTCACATCCCCCCCCCAGTTGGATCACGCTATCTTTAAAACCAACACAAAACGTTGGGTTAATTGAGTTAGCAGAAATGTACTTCATTAAGCCTTACCTGATTATTTATGGTCACTTTATCCTGACGTCAGACATCATAAATCTTTGCAGGGCACTTTCTACCCGACTATCAACACCGATTACCCCGCCTAGATGTTTGAAATATTTTTTTTTTTTCTATAACGTCTCTTACTTTTTACTTTTTGCTGTAACTGCCGTGTAAGTTGCAGGGCATTAAAAATATTTTATTGGAAGTATAATTGAAAGACAAAGCGTTGTGTGAATTCTTTTCCATTTAGGAGAAGTGTTGGATGTAAATGGGTGATTTTCATGATAAGAACATACGCTCATTTTCTTTTTTATAAGTGAATCATGTTGGAAGATAATTCTATTCTATGACACATAAATCCACATGCAAAAAGATGTTAAATGCCTTGGTACTGAATGTCTTTATTAATTAGGAAAATACCTCATTTAACTCATAATTCGAACTTTGCTTTTATAAAAACAGTGTCACATTTCAAAAAATCTGAAAGCCATCGATTATTAAAATCTGATTTGACTTGATAGAGTAACATTCTGCTTTGAAACCATCTTAGGCCTATTTTGAGTAGATATCGTAAATCTATATTGTGGTTCAGAAAGCAAAAAACCATTCTCTAAATGCCATTTTTTTTATGGAATTTATCCCTTAATGCCTTCCATAAGCAGCATATGAAAAGGCCTAGAAGGGAGGTTTGGGAAAAAATATTGCTAACTGATAAATGACAAATCATGGATAAAGTGGGCTGATGGCACACGACGACTAATGGCCGAGTCGTGAGCGGTTCTCTGCTGGATAGAGATCTGGACCAATGTAAGACATGCATATAGCTCTGGTTTGGTTTGGTTTGGTTTGGTTTGGTTTGGTTATATTAACGTCCCGTTTGAAGCAACACTAGGGCTATTTTGGGACGGACCTCGTAATTTTGAACCACGGTTAGATGACAAGGACGACACCTGAGCTGGCACCCCCCCTATATATATAACTCTGATATATATAGCATATAGCTCTGATATATATTAATTACATCTAAGGTGAAAAGTCCCATCGGTTAAAAGATTCAAAAAAGGGGGTTTGCCCCTAAACAGTCTTCAAATTTACTGGACAGTAATATAACAAAACTTCAAAAACTATTAGAAAATATATATGAGTTAAAAGAGCAGAAATGCACATAAAAAAATTCAATATGTAAGCTAAAAGCATTATTAAAAAAAATAAACTTGAAATAAAGCCATTAGTTAATGATTTAATTTTCGAAGAGGTAAAATAAGTTTACAGTAAAAAACTATAACTGTTTATAAATATTAAATAGCCAAAGTAGAGCTAAAATTATTCGAAACCAAATTAAATGAATCTTCAGTTACTCGAATCGATTGTGGATGAAAGGACGGTTTTAATTTAGTTATATTATCGTTCCGTTTTAAAGCAACACTAGGACTATTTTAGGACGGACATCGTCATTTTGAACCGCAATCAGATGACGAGGACTGCAAATGTGCTGGGACCCCCCTCACTCTATAAGCTTCCATACCACACCAACGGAGGACATTTGGTCCCGATGATTTTAACGTGCAACAGACCCACTTAAACGACGGTTCTTCGGTGGAATCGGGTCTCGAACTTGAAACCCTCCAGTTCCAAAGCCGGGACCAAGATGAACGGACGGAGTCAGAATAAACAAAAAATGATCTTTCCGCTTAGTAATTTCAAGAGCAACATTCTTTTTCCTATATATTTCAACAAAAATAATACACACATATAATGATGATCCAGACACATTGCCACGAAACTGCAAAATAAATTATCTCTTCCGTTCGTCTTATAATTGGAAAGATATGTTATCCTAGGTTCTAAGTAGAGAGTAAGTCAGTGATCTCCGATCTTGTCGATTTTTTGTCATCAAAAAGGAAAGTTCTGGAAAATGCAAGAATTGTGGCTCTGTGTTACTTAAGAATGAAGATCTGGTGCCTCTGTGGGGGAAATTTGTGTAATAGCAACGCCCTGCCTAAAAATATGTGTAAGATCGAAGTTCCCAAACAAGTTACTAACAGAGTGCTTCTGCAATGCGAGATGGCTAAATTAACCGATTTTTTTAAAACCATATAATTTGGATAATCTTGCATAATAATCTTGAATTAAAAAAACATTGTAAAAATATTTTTGTGACTTCAAAACTAATTTCTATAACCCTACTTTCGGCAGCAACTCTTATTTTAAGAACCGCTGTAGTAGTATTCTTTTTTTTATTTTTTTCCTTCAACTCAGCTTATAAAATTGAGAAAAATTTCTAAAATTTGAATAAAATTGCCTTAAAAGGAATTTTTTTAAAATAAAGGTCCCTAATGATTCAATTGTTGAAAGAAAATACGAGTAATTGGTGACAAAATAACAGAATCAAAATTTGGAGAAAAAATGTTATCAGCAAATGATTTATAAATAATATTTTTATCATTAATGTCATACATAGTTATGAAGATTAAAAAATTTGCTTATTTGTTCTGAAATTTTCAACGTGTAATTTTGCATCTAATTTTTAGGTTTATAGTTTCAGAAACTATATAATTGCAACCGGTATAACACTAGCTTAAAAATTTTACAGTTTTCCCATACAGTTGCCACCAATACGCACAATTTCTGTACAACAATATGAAGGGTGTGTGAATCTGAAGCAATACCACTTCTGTTAATAATCCAGACGAGACAACAACGTGGAAGTTGTATGGCTCTTAAGCAATACCACTTCTGTTAATAATCCAGACGAGACAACAACGTGGAAGTTGTATGGCTCTTAAGCAATACCACTTCTGTTAATAATCCAGACGAGACAACAACGTGGAAGTTGTATGGATCTTAAGCAATACCACTTCTGTTAATAATCCAGACGAGACAACAACGTGGAAGTTGTATGGCTCTTAAGCAATACCACTTCTGTTAATAATCCAGACGAGACAACAACGTGGAAGTTGTATGGCTCTTAAGCAATACCACTTCTGTTAATAATCCAGACGAGACAACAACGTGGAAGTTGTATGGCTCTTAAGCAATACCACTTCTGTTAATAATCCAGATGAGACGGTCTACAAGATTATCTGTAAGATTTCGGTTGCAACCGTCACTTTTTTTACTGCCTGTCAGGATTTGAAGTTTTTCTATTTATAATTATGGTTTGGTCCCCCCCCCAAAAAAAAATTATGACGTAATTTATTTTTTTTAAGTACAGAGATTCTTAAAGCGATAGACTGAACCATCATTTAGTACCGGTACTACTTCATGTATTCTGCAATTTCCAGTTGCTTGAAACAGATTGTGCATTTCGACTGTATCGAAAATTTATAATCATTTCAAGCTAATATCAATGTTATATCGACTACAATATCGCAATCCATGTAAAATTATGTTATCGCAATCCATGTTCCTTGTAAGATTTCTAACTGTCTTATTTTGATTTTGGTATACAGTTTAGTTTCAATATATTCTTTGATATCAGATGTTATAAGATCGTAAAATATAAGAAGTGTGCAATTCATAGCGAAACAACACGAAATAGTATCTGCACCGAAAATTAAAAATTAGAGGAAATAAAACAGTACAGCAATATACTCCCATCCCCTTTTTTTTGTGATAATAAATGTTTTTATTTGATGTTTTCCTTTTCTAATAAAAATTAGCTTTGAGAATCTAAGAAGATCGCAACGAAACGAAATCTAAGACATAACAAGAGATCAACTATTAGTTTCGCCTCCAACAGGTGTTACTCACCAAAAAAGCAATAGATCTAGATTGTAATTGCATAACCCCCCACCTCCTTATCAAACTGATTTGCAAACGGGGGGGATTTGTACCCCCTCCCATTACTGAACGCAGCTGCTTAGCTTCATTCTCACGGCGCATGCTCTGCAGGATATCTTTCTTTAAATTAAAGATGGCGGCACGTAAAGCTTAACTGTTCTGCCCCCCCCTTCCACTTCAACGTCAGGGACCATAATTTCCGCCAAAATACAATTCGCCTCTTTTTGTAAAAGCGCAAGGGAAAAAAAATGTGAAAAATCAAACATTTTTGTTAAATTTCCAGTTCGTTATGTCATTCAAACATATAGAGAATAAAGAAGACTTGATAAAAGGCACAGTTTATTTTGCGATGAAAGCAAAACTGTTGGGATTAATTTTGAATCCGCCAAGTTGCAATTTTGCTGCTGTCGTTTTTGTTATTATTATTTCTAGTCTGTGCTGCTTCCATACTTTTTTTTTTTAATAAAAGCGTGCTTGAAATCTAAGTAAAGGCATTTTCCTATTCAGCATAAAGTAAATAACAATAAATAAACACGATGTATTTTAGATTTAAATTTTCTCGCTTTTGTAGTGCTTCAACGTTTTTATTCGAAATTCTCCTCTGTTCTTTTTATTCAATGCATTTTTGTAGTACTCTTCTCAAGTGGAAGAAGAAGTTATTTTTCTTAAAGTGTGTGATATTCTTATCTAGTTTAAGTAAATGTCAACTTTTCAAACATCTCTTAAAGCTTGTAAATTTTAATGGCAGTAAAGATTTCAAATAAAAACGCAAATTGTTAAAATTACTTCTGCATTGAATAAATAAGAGGAATTCATGTTATGTTATGGAACAATAGATTTCCCTATGAGGAATTTAAATTTCAGTTAGCAGCAGAAATTAAAGAATATGAGCCATAATTATTCGTCCATGACTAATAGATAAATAATGTGAAGTTCGTTCTTCTTTAAAGTTAGTTGTCTTCTGAAGAAAAATCAAAGAACTTAAAATATATTTTGATTAAATATTGATTTTAAACAATTCACTTTCAAAGTAAACAGAAATTGAAATTTAAAAAAAAAAAAAACGCTGTAATTTGTATCTCCACTACTAATAATACAAGAGGTGTGCGTGCGTGTGTGTATATGTGTGTGTGCTCAACAGTCAAGACCCTTTACACAGAGCTACGAAACTTAGTGTATATATATATATATATACTTTTAACTGTAAAAATATGCAATTGAAGTGATTTTCTGAAACCTTCAATTATAATTTTAACCTGATTAAAAATAAGCGAATTTTTGTTGTTTTTCTGATGTAAATTTCGGAACTAAGGCAGCACAAAAATCATTTTTGCATCGTCTGAAATTTCAATGAATTATCTTTTCAATAATCCAATTTTTGTGCCATAAATTTTTTTCCAATTACTTTTCAATAATTATTTCCCCAATCTTAATCATTTTATAAAAATATTTTAAACATAATTTTATGTTTCATAATTATTTATTATATATTGTGTTTCATATTTATTCATGTTTTTTTATTAATTATTAAATAATTAAAGATATTTTAGGCAATTTTTATTAATATGTTTCATTGTTAAAATGAAACTCAAATCGTTTTCATTGTTGTTACTTGCATTTCGTCCTGATTTGTTTTGCCATTGTTGATGATCAAGAAAAGTAGATTATTTTTTCATATTTAATAAGTAGAATTCAGTATAAGGAATGCTTTTAATAATATTCTGGAATTTTGATGCTGTTACATTTAAGGCTTAGCTGTAGAACAATCCAAAGAGGAATTTTTTTAAGTGATTCCATTTTTAAATACTGCTAATCTTTATGTTGATATAATCGGCTCTATGTACTTTACGATTCAATAACAATATAACAATTTAAAGATGGTAAAAAAACAGTGATTTTATTTATTTATTTATTTATTTCAACCTTTGCGTTAATACGTTGTTCTATCGTTTAACGGTCCATTTTAACTAACCGTAAACTATCAGCTGTCAAATTATTTTTTAACAGGGTTGCCAATGGTGCAAACGGAGCACGAATGGTGGCAAATGCAAATCGTGCGTTAATTTTGGGACACTTTTTTAAATAACACGTCTTTAATTTTCTAAGAAATTTTATTTTAATATTTGTATGCATTTGTGTACAGTCGGCTACCTGCCACCACAGAATTGCGCGATATCAACTAGATGAATGTGATTGACCGATACTGTGATTTAATTATAATAGGACTACGTCCGCAAACAATGCCTCGGAACTTATCAGAAGTTCGACCCCACCACTTTTCCAAAACTCACTATGTCGGAACAATCACAAGTTATCGTCATCATCCTCTAATTTTAATATAAAATTCGGCATATTTAGAAGATATTGATTGATTTAAAAATATCTTTAGGTTTTTAAAATATACAAACTTAAAGAATTCAGTAAAACTTAAAACACAATTAAAACTATTCAGAGGAAAGAAAATTCATACGAAAGCAATTAATTATATGTGCGCATAGTGCATTACAAACAATATATAGATAGATAAACATAGATAAAATTATGAAATGATTATCATTATTGTAATAATTATTGAGTTGTCTATGTTTTGTTTTGTTTTTCGAAATTATAGAATAACAAAATTAAACGGTATTTTTTTTTCCATTGCCGTATAGTTTGGTTTCAAAAAATTATTTTAACTGAGTTTTTATCCTAAAAGTTTATTTTTCAGAAGAATCTTGACGTATATATAATCAATTTCTTTTTCCCACCCAGCCGTCAATAAAACTATTATTTAATACGAGACTGGAAAAAAACTTCGGATCACTTATTTTAGAAGTAAATTCTATTGTATGGAAACAATAAGCATCATTATATTCTTATAAAAGCAAAGCTTCGACGCATTAACCAGTACTTCTGGTATTATAAGGACCTATTTTCAATATTTAAAAGGAAAAGAATATCCCAATTAAAATATCAATCAACAAAAGTTTCAGTTATACAAGGTGTCAACTTTTACAGTGAGCCAATCAGTAATTTCTACCCTATAACAGATATACATGAAATTCAGTTGGAAAAATGTTTTGAATAAAAGGAATAATTATATATTTTCTTTATTATTTGAGTTAATAAATATATTTTTCAAAAAATAAAGAAATCTAATTTTTTATAATATCCTTCTTTTCTATTTATTATATTTAATACAATTATTTTTGACTTTGCTATATTTTAAACAACAAAAACATTCCATAATTCTGCGACTAAAACTAATCGACTTATACACGTCGAAAATCATTAATCTAAACGAATTATGCAACTAAATTCGCGGCCTTGTGAAAGAAAATTTATGGTATCATTTGTAAATTAAAATTATTGCAACTCTGAGTTCCCTAAATTATTTTTTTAAAATAAATTTGTAATGAAACTCCTATTTGGATTGAACAGCTATGACTCGATCAATTTTAGCCATTAAACAATGGGATTTTTTTAATCGTATGTTTTAGAGTATCGAAATTTTTTTATATTAAATTTGACTGATAGGACCAGGGCACTAAATAAAAAATAGGATTCGCAACTTTTTAAAAATTATACTTTATGTTGCCTGAATCGAAAAATGTCCTTCACTTAAAGCATTTTTCCAATTAGAATAATTTTCTGTCTCTCTCTATAAATATAGAAATCAACTATTGGCCACAATAAGAGTGGACATCGCATGTTTTGACATTACTCTCCTATAATAACAGTTAATTATCTTGTTAAAATATCATGCTATCCCAGTTAAAGATAATTAAACTATTTGTAACTACCAACAGTTTCATCTTAATATGAATAATTAAAAAAAATATTTATAACAAAAGATAAAATATTAATAAGAAAAAAAAGGAAAGAAAATTACCTCTAAAATTCCTTCGAGACTATATCTCTTATCTTACATCAAAGAATACATTAAAGCTTATTGTATTTAATAATATTAATTAAAAATATTAATGATTAAGTTTTATTCGAGTATATTCTATTAATTTGCACTTTGTAATTCCTATGTGAAATTTCTTTTAATTTTATCAAATGCAAATGTTAAAAGAAACTTAACAACAAAAAAAAATCTCAACAGTAAGAATAATACTAAAGAAAAATAATCCATTTGCGCTATGCTCCTCGATTTGTTTTCGTACCATTTCATTTCTATTAAATTCTTAGACGAGAAAAATTAAAACATTTTAATAAGTACAGCTTTTTCAAACAAAAATAAAATCACAATTCTTTATTGCCATTTCTATGCTATTCAAGAATTTAGATAGCTCATATTTTCTGCAGAGAATTAAGACGATATTTTTTCGTTTGACAACATTGTCAATAATCCCTTTAGGGAATAATGCCTTGCTGTGATAAAAAAAGGGGAGAAAAAAAGACAAATAAAATCCCCACGTTTCTAAAATCTGTGCCTTTGTTCAGACAGTGTTTTACTTTTTCTTTTATTCACATTGTTTTATTCGGTAGCATTACATGAACAAAAATCAAATTCACGTATTTTGTAATTGCGTATCAAGAGGATTCGACTGTCACTTATAGTTTATGTACCAATGAATGAGATATTCCAATGATAAGTCGCGTCGCATGTTGCATTTCAAAAGGTTGCACATCAGAAGTATTTTCTGGAAGCAACTTTTTATTTATTCAGAATTCTGTCGACGGCAAAATGTAAAGTATCAACAGGAAAAAAAAATTCCCATAAGTCAGCATGTTCTTGGAAGAGCGAGAACATAAAATTTTAATCTCTTCAACTCAATTCCATGCGTTTATCTTTTAAATGTGTTGTTTTTCGCACTAACTAATTGCGAAGAACATGTAACTATTTTTATTGTAGTTTCTTCGATTTGTGAGAAGAAAAACGTCTCATAAGAATATAGAAAATATTTACTTCGGAGTTATATTCTGCTTTAAAATAAATTTGCATCGGCGTCTTGTAAATAGACTAGTTTTGTTAGTTTCTTCATTTTTTTACAAAACGAGACTGCTATCTTCTGGTAAGTTGAGCCAGTTAAGAAGTTTACACATGTGATTAGGGAATGTAAATTTATTTACGTATTCTTTGCTGTTAATAATCCTGAATCTAATAATACTGAAAGTGAATAATAATAAATGGATGATATAATCGAATTGGGATTTTAATTTTCGAAGATTGTTTATAATATAATAAATTTCTTCAATCAAATGTTTTTTTTAATACGTTGTCAAAGCGATTAAAATCTTCTGTTTCCGTCTGTTATTCATAGCTATGGTTTATTTATATTTCTGGCTTAGGTAGTATTTATTATTGGTATTTGGTATTATGAATTGGTATTTGGTATTATGAATTGGTATTTGGCATTATGAATTGGTATTTGTTTATTTATTTCAGTCTCATTTTATATATCAAAATCAACAATCAGTTTTAAATTGTTTATAATGGGAATTCAGATCTTCAAAAAACATTCTTTTTCAAATGAGGCTTTCTTGTCAAAGAAGAAATCATTAAGAGGATCTCGGCTCTCAACAAATAATTAAGGAAGTTAAAATTTAATTATTGATAAAAAAATAGTCAAATCAGATTTTTAGGAAATTTTAATGAAATATCTCAATATGAGTTGATTTTTTTAAAACTTTTTTTATACATGCATAATAAAGAAAATGTCAGAAGAGCAATCTTTTATTTTTTTTATAATTTTATTAATACTCTACATGGGGTCTACTTCCGAACCGAACCCATGTAGACCCATATTTAATAAGCTGTTATTTATGTTTTATTTCGATTAGCTTTATTCTAAAAGGAGAATTTTTCTAAAAAAGTAAATAAATACATTTAAATACAACCTTTAATAATGTTTAAACCATTTTCAACAATATTTTTCTATTAAAGCAATTTAAACTGATTAAAAATTAAAGGATGTGGTAATTTTAGAAAAGAGTTTTCATTATGAATAGGTGATCTCCTGAACAGAAAATAAACAAAAATAACTGCTTTTCTTCTCTTTAAAAAAATATTTTAAAAACTCAAATTTAATTTTTTTTTTAAATTAACTGTTTTATATCTGTACTAAATTTATTATGTTAGACGTTTATCACTCTTAATGCCTTTTTCTTTTTATAATAGATCTAATAAGTTCTAATATTCCATAATATGCCTTATGTTTTTCTTTATATAGCATTCAATTAACATCATCGATGCAATGTCTTGGTAGTAAGCCTGAATTCAAGGCTGTAGGGTTCCAGGTTAAAACACAATTCTACAGATACCTTTTATATGTTAATTTTCGTTAAATCAAATCTCGAGAGTCAAACATTGCCTTCCGCTGGTGTGTATGCGAAATATATTTGTCTTAGTTTTATTATTGTCCCATTTTGTATAAATGAGGTTTATATTAGTATAGACGTCTTAATTAGGAATCATTATCAGATGATGATATCTTAATTAGGAATCATGATCAGATGATGATATCTTAATTAGGAATCATGATCAGATGATGATATCTTAATTAGGAATCATGATCAGATGATGAGAATATAAACAACCAAGCCGCGGTACTCACGAGAAATAATTTCATGTTTCTACCAGTTTATAACCGAGCTCTCCTGAAAATTGATGTGTCTCATAACCTTAACCTTTAAATTTCTGTAAAAAAGATAAAATCTGGTACAGTATCGAATATACTCATGGTGAGCAATCCAAAAAATTTAGAGAATGATGTACCAACTCTGATATGCTCCCCTCCCCCGCTCATACCCCGCAGTTAAAAGTAATTACAATAATACTCTATTCGACAAGAATTTTCGGCCTTTCATTTTTACCAATTCTGAAATTAATAAACACTTTAATTTATTTCAGAATTTCCAAATCTGTATTCATTATTTCAGATTTTCTGCAGGTAAGAATTTTACCAGTGTTCAAAGATATAAAAAGGCAAAAAAAATAAAGTTCAAAATAATTAGTTAAAGTTCAAAATAAACAATTAACGTTTTGTTAAGTTTTTGTTAGCTTACACCTGAAGCTTCATCTATATTTTAAAAACTCACAGTTTACAATACCAGAGAATAATATCATCTTTTCGATTTTTCATGTTAATATTTATAGGATTTGAATTGATTTTACGCAATACAATTTTAATCACAAAGAATCAGGAGGAAAATATTTTCACTAGGGTCAAATATAATCTTAAAAAGATTAATTAATCAGCTATTCTTGCATTTGAATAAAATTTTTGGACGTTACGTAATGCACGATTAATAAAGAAAAGTTACATCATAATACATTAATAATAATTTATAAAATACTTTAAAAATAATAATTACGCTCTATTATAAAATACATACAATAGAATAAAATTGCGATCAAAATTACTGCACTTCCCAAAATAGCAAATATGAAGAAAAAAAATTAACAAAGAACTCGAGAATCCGATTTTAGCGTTTGAATAAATGATTGCAATTCCATAAAATTTATAAGAAATCCTACTAATTATATTATTTAAAATTTATTCTTTTTACAAATATTACTTTCTGACCAATATGTCAAAATGTCTCACTTATACCAAAGCAGAACACAAATAATATTTGATTTAGATTGTAATTAATTTTATTGCACTGAATTAACTCTTATTATACAATCAGTCGCAACCTGTTTTCAAAAACTATGAAACTTTATTGTTGACGATACATAACACTTTAGAAATCGTTTGCTAAAAAGCATATTTAATTCGCCATAATTAATTTAAAAGTATTTATCGTTTTAATGAAAAAATGTTATTGCTTTCGGTTTTCTCACAAATGTAACGACGAGAAAAATTATTTTGATCAATAGAAATGAAGAGATCTAATAGGAAAACAGAACAAGCCAATGAAAAACATTCTTTTTCACTTGACGAACTGCTTTTGTATATTTAATAGGAAAGTAGGAAAAGATTTTCCCACCAGATGGCATCACTGCTCAATACTTTGGCCCTAGGGAGGTTATTTTTTTTTTTCCCCTCAGGAAGATTTCTTTCATCCTCGTTAGAAAGTGCGTTGACGGTACTTTTAATAGAAATTGAACTTTTTTTTCCTTGCTTAATGAATAAATTATGCAAAATTCGTTCTACGAAAATAGTTCTAAAATCTTTCAGGATAGAGCAATATATTTTACTTGGGATATTGTAAGTGGAATTTGATTAAGATAAGAAATTAATTAAATCGAGATAAATTAAAACGGAGGAACTTGTCTTTGAATTTTTCTTTTCATGCCAAAGAAATCATATACTATAAATCAAAACTTTGAAGTTATATTTAAGATAATGAAGCACATTGTATCAGTTTTACTAATTAATAAATAAATGCAAAACTTAAACGCTTTCAAATATGATGAAATTAAAAGTGATTCTTGAATGCTTCAGAATTTCATGTAATTAGATATATTTCTAGACTGTTGTCGGATATCATATAATTAGATATATTTTGTGAATCCTTATCTTTATTATAGAAGACAGTCTAGACTTTTACAAGTTTTGTATGATGTGGATACTGTTATAAATACCGTGTAAATTACATAGATTCAAAAGGATGTAAACATGAGAATAATTAACATTTTCGAAGTGAAACTTACATAATATTTCTTTGAATGATTATAAAACATCTTTTCTTAATGAAGATAAGAATATTATAGTAGTTATAACTAAAATTAAGCATAAAACTTTGAGTGGAATATATTTTTTATGCTTGTTTTAATGCTCCAGCATCCAGTAATACAGAAATACATTATCACTAATGTCATATAATTTCATAGTCTATATCATCATAGATTAAATTGAATTATAATGTGCTGTCCTAGTGTAGCCACTATTGATTACAATGAATCATTGTGCACTATTATAGCGTTGAATCATATCATATCATATTAATATAGCGTTGCATGCAAACAAATATTCGTATTGAAGGAAAACGTGTTAATCTTAGTAAATTAATTTTAATTAATTGATGAAGGTTGTGTCGTTATTATTCTTTCGTAAATTCAGGTATAATTTATTTCAGGTATAATTTTTTAAGTAGGTGACTACGTTAAAAAGTCGATTTTTTACAAAATTATAATTTTTTTAATTTAATATTCTTAACGTCTAAACAGGTTTTTTTCATATATACATAAAATCTTTAAAAGTTTGTTTCTAAGTTTATTTTTTGAGAAGTTACATTAATTTTCATATTTATATTTTCATACATTTTACTGATATTTTACACCTTTTAGATACTATTTTCTCAAATTCTAATCTTTTATAGAATTTTCCCACAAAGATCATCATAAATTAAAATCCAATGAATATTTTTTATTCAAATTTAATATAATAATTTCTTAATATATTCTGCGGTTCCTGAACTAGAGAATTCACAATGTGAAAAATATTGAAATTTCGTTTTATTTATTAGTTGAACCCCAATATTTAAAGAATAGGCGATAAATAGAATAGCAAAAAAAGGGAGAATGCTCTAGAGAAGACTATTTATCAGTGAATTATTTTTTTTAAATGAAATGACATATAATGTGCAAAACTCAAATTTAATAGTATATAAATTTGCAACAATACAGAAACCCAATTGAATGAAACAACATTACATGTTGTACAGAGCATGACAAATACCGTAATGAAGTAGGCTGTTATATCAACAACAAACCTTGACATAAAATAAGTGTTTCAATGTACTTTCTTTAATGATGTACATTATTGTACATCATTATAATTATTGTACATCGTCTATAATTATTGTACATTTGTATATTATTATTGATGTAACTGACTAGCTATGAACTACAAATTTATATTCCAATAAATCTAAATTTCACCTTAGCTAGTATCCCCCTTTTTTTTATTTTCTCATATACGAAATATACAAAGAGAAATTATTGTAATCCTCAAACAATTCGAATCCCAGATTTCAGCGAATCTCCACTCCCTGAATCCAACATTTTTGGAATTACGCTTCGCTTCGTCTCTCCGTGAGCATGACAACTCAAAAACTCTTTGAGCTAGACGGATGCAGTTTGGTATATTGACTTCATACCTAATTGTGGATTCTTATCAAATTTCGAATGAAATCCATTCAGAAGAGCTTTGTCTATCCTATTGTCTTAATTCAAGTGAATTCCATATTTCTTCAGTATTCAAATCAGTATGATTTAAATAAGTGAAATTTGATATGTGATCTTATGACTACAATTATTGTACATTGATTCAATCGGTAGAAAAAGGAGGTCCAAAATACATATTTGATTTTCAGGTACTTGTGTATTAACCGGATGCCATGAATTGATCGCCAACGATCGTACGTTAAATTTAATAATAATGCTAGATTCACGTCAAATATATAATTTCCTCAACTATTAATATCGCCAACGCCATGCAAGGGATTCAAGGTCTTTCCCAAGGTCATCGATTTTAGGCGCGGGAAAAGAATAACATCTGTATTAATGAGTATATCAGAACGTTTTGGAAACATAATTTCTCCTATTTTTTTTTCTTAATACCTTGATTAAGTCTGTGTAGAGCCTTCTTCTATTTCTCCTTTGTACCTCCTACTTTTTATTCTATTTCAAAATTATTTGTTTCTCTAAGCCTTTAAGCCTAAGCTTTTTTTCTACGCCCTTCTGGGTCTAAAATTTGTTTATTTGTTTCATGATTTAAGAAACATCCTGTACAGAATCCTGTTCATGATATAGAAACATCCGGTACAGAAGCCTGTCTATGATTTAGAAATTTCCTGTTAAAAATAATTTCAAGTAGAAGAATGGCATAGGTTTTTTTTTTTTGTTTGTTTTGTTTTGTTTTTTCACTAAGAATATGAAAAATAATCATCTAACTTTTTACTAATCACGCATCTCCCACTTTTTTTTTAACATGGAACAACTTTAACAAAACATGGAGAGCAAACAATTTAAAATTAATATCAATATTTCCCGAATTGGAAAGTTCGAACTTCGCTAAATTTCAAAAGTAAACACAATGAATCCGATTAATCGTGCTAGATTTCAGATTGTTTGAGTTCACAAACTTAATTCGCATTTACTAGACAGAAAAAAAAATCTTTTATGAATTATTTTTTACAACCCACCCAAGCCTGATACAAACCAAACATAAAACCAAGGTTCAAAAACAAGCTAATAACATTCATTTTCTTAAATGAAGTATTAATGCCATTTATTCATCGGCCAATAAAAAAAAACAATGCTAAATAAAATTGCATTTTTCTTTTTCATTTAAGTGTTTATTTATTTTGCATGTTTTAATGCAGACTGCATTTGCTACCTGTGCAGTAGTTACTTACTAAAACAGTAGTTAAACATCAAGAAGGTCTGAAGTAATTTTGCTAATTAGTCCTTCATTTCAAGCTATTATTTTGAATCCCTAAAAAATATTTTTTCGCTATAATTAGTTCTCTGCGTATTGTTGTCTTTTTTTTTATTTGTTTTAGTAATTAAGATGATGTCTTTGTTTTTCGCATCATTTTTAAAGATCATTTCTTCCGCAGACTCATCATCTACTTTTCCTTTGCATTTTTCAGATCCATTGCTTTGTGTTTTTCTGTTCTTTTTTATATAATTTTTCTTCGTCTTTTAAAAGCAATTCTTATAATTGTGCTCATTTTACCGGTCCTAGAAATTATAATGCTTCATCTTAATTTCCGTTTTTTTTTTTTTTTCTCCCCCTTTCATATCACATTTGTTTCTTCCAGTTACAAAATATTTTCGTTCTTGAAGAAGTATTGTTTATAATCTCTGTTGTTTTCTGAAAAAAAAAAAAAAATTTCTCAAGGGTTTTTTTGCGATTTTTTTTTTTTTTTTTTTTTTTTTTTTTTTTTTTTTTTTGCCATTGTTTTCGAATATTCGAACATATTCTGGTTGTTTACAGAACTTTGAATCCTTTTCAATTTTCTTTTTACGAATCGTTTGCTTTTTGAAAAATATGTTTTTATTATAAATGTAATAAAACGCTCTCTATATATGTATTTATATTTTAGCTATACAATTTATATTAATTTTATATCTCTATATTTTAATCATAAAATTTATATTAATATTATATATTTACATTTTAATTATATATGTATTTAATTATAGAATTAGTGTATATTTTTTGCTATCTATTACATCATACTGAGATATATATTAACTTAAAGATTCTAAAAAAATATATTTCAAAATTAATACACATATTAAAAAAATATTCTAATTAATGTATTGCTTAAATTAAAGCTCTAAGAACGTTCGTTGTTACCATATTAAATGGAAAAGACACGAATTATTCAAACTAATTCAGTGTGATATATTTATCAGAAGATATTGCTTTACTCAAGAAAATGGAAAGCGTTGTTTTTTACCATGTCTGAAAATAAATTATCTGAAAATATTTGCAAAAAATTAAAAAACGTAATTCTTTGATGAATACTTTTTTCCTCTTAGAATATTCACTCTATTTATGCAAATAAAACTTAATCCATATTTTTTTTTAATTTTATCATAACTTAATTGTTAATCATCAGTTATTTAATAAACAAAATTGAAACTTTACTATTGCTTAAGTAGAATTATCTAACTAAAATTCAGAATAGATAAAACCAAATTTTAACGTTGTTTATAGTTAAAGCTAGATAGCAAATATTTAATGATCTCATATGTATCAAATATTATTTGTTTAATCATTTATTTAGTTCTATTATTTATGATGATCGGAGCAATCGAAATATTTCACGGAATATTCCAAAAATTGAAACTATTCTAATACAACCGGTTGCTAGAAGAATTGTTGTACACAAATCCAAAATTGGCAGCGTTATTTAGCGCAGTTTTTTTACTTAAAACACAACGTGTCAACGTGTATAATAACAAAAAGCAGTAGTGATTTCCGACTTGACAGGTTAGGCAGCTGCCTAGGATCGCTAAGCTCAAAAAAGGCTAATAAAATAAAAATTTTGAAAAAAAAACCACTAAATAAAATGAGAAATAACTAAAATAAATCGTTCATATATAATTAAATAATTAATAATTTGAAAATTTGAAACTAAATCCACTTGATATTGAAAAAAGGGCCCAATAAAGTTATCAACCTACGGTAGCAAAATTTCTAAATCCGTTCAACGGGTAAAAAAAAAAAAAAGTCTGACATTATATAAACAGCTACTCTCTAAATCCGCCACAGATCAAAAATCTTATTTCTGAACATTAGAGATAAGATATATCTCTCACTATCTATATCACCCTCAAGTTGAAGCAATAAAATGAGTAATAAAATAAATACGTATTTCAAGTATAGTTTGCATATAATAATTAGCTGTAAATATTGATGTTTTTTTTATCCCAAATATTTGTGATAAAATAATTGAGAATTATCATTCAACTAAATAAAAAAAAGAAAAGAAAACTGATTAGATTAATAATGTTAAAAAAAATATCGCCAAAAAGTTCTTTTTTCCACAATGCATCATTTGCTTTGAATTTGAACATCATTAATAAGTAAGAAACTAAAAATAAATTTTAAAAAAAATCAAATTAAATAAAAACAATTTGCAATACACTCGCAAGAATAAAACACCACTAGACATGCAAATCAATCAACCTTTCTTTCTAAGCGGGATCTTTCAGTTTAAAACATTTAATTTTTTAAATAATTCAAGATTGTTCTGTCTAGAAACAACTAGCGGTCTTTTAAAGGAAAATAGCATACTATTCTATAAAGATGATTTAATAAGAAATGAACACGTAATTGGCGAAAAGAAAACATACAAACGTAAATCTTTACTGAATTACTTCTTCTTCTTTTTTTTCCGCCAACATTCTACTGGTAAGTTCCACTAATCGCGCCTTTTCTTATATATATATTTTTTCACTCATATTTGGCATCTATAGAATGGAAAGTTCAATAAAGGGACCAACTATTTGGAAAGCTTTTGATAATTAATAAGTAAAAGATGAGTGGTGTTAAAATTTCACGCTTCATATTCGAATGAAAAGAATAGGGAGAAAGTTTTAAAAAAATGATGCTTCATACTTTTGGCGGGAACTAAACAATATAAAGAACATCTGCTTTCATTTAAATCAAAGCCATTCATGCTTCAGCACAGGAACGATTCAATAAGTTTTCTTTCAAATATAGAAAGATCCACCGGCGCACACATACACATAAAGAAATAGGGGGACAACAAAAGATGGCAAAAAGTCAATGAACAAAGTCAGTCAGTCCTTTAGTCAGAAAACTAACTCAGTCAAACTTAAAAGAGTTTCTCTCTTCATAAGAAAAAATATATATATATTCTTCTACAATGCATAATAAATTCGTGGGAAACGGCATTCCGCCATCCTCATAACTTAATAATCACGCTAATTACGTGCGCTCCAGTTATTCCAGTAAAAGCAAAAATTTATTACAACATGAAGGAGAAAAAAAAACGTCTCGGTTGAAAGCCATGAATATTCAGATTAGACAGTGAATGCTTTGGTATTCTGAATAAGTACATAGGATCGAACGAACCACGGGGGACATTTTTTTTTTTTTCAGCCTTCCTTCCATTGCACTTTGCTCAAAATTCCGGAATTCCTGTCAGGGGAAGGCTGGCGAGTCATTCCGTTGGGGGTGAACGGTTTTTGAGACCCCCAGAGGGGGCACTTGCGATACGATCCCCCTTTTTCTCAGGGGAAATATCTGACAAGAGGGGCGAGATATTCAATCACGCCCCCGTCGTTAAACGAAGAACAGGAGCAGGTGTTCTTATGGACCGAAGCTAAGGTTAACGTCGGGGGCTGGTTATAAATTATTTGCCTCGTTTTGAGGGTGGGAGGACTGACGTGTCCACGAGATGGGATTTGCGTTAAACTGACAAGCAGTGGCGTCATTTTAGATTGGCCATTAATCGTGCCATGAGAAGAATCGTCCGCGTTTATCTCTAAGGACATCACTTGTTCTTTTATTCATATGGATCACAGTCATGGTGGCGATTTTTGGAGTTAATATACAACTCTCCTTATTGAGTTTGCGCTTTTGTGTTTGTCCCATCCGTCCACGTGCTCTGGGGATCCCCAAATATAAAATCCATCATCACAATGAGCCGTATTTCGAACGTGGATTTAAAAATTTAGTTCATAGTGTTCTTGATAGGTGTCTTCTTTTCTTATGGCTCCCTAGAGTTTACTTTGAATTGACCGTGTTCTATATTCTTGTAAGAGCGAACGTGATATTCATATGTGTGCGTTATTACTCAACATTTTAATCCGTTTGTGATATTTGCAAGTAACTTACACAAATAAATGCTAAATATTCTATTACATTCTTCTCTGTCTTTATGTTATGTTTAAATTGAACATATATTTTCCAAAACTTAGTCTTATTTTATATAGTCTTCACAAGAATTATTCAAATAATCATATGGTTATTTGTTAAGTTATTAAACATCATAACTACAGCAACATATCTGTATATTATTTGTACAGAAACGGCTTACGGAGCTTGCAAACCATCTACTAAATCCCCAGCGAAGAAATAGCTTTTGGATAATAATATATTAGTAAAAATAAGTCAAGTATTAGTAAAATATCGAATAATAAAAGTAAATATATTTGTAGAAATGCATTTACTATTTGCCATTTCACGAGATGTTTTGAATGTAAGTATTACAACAATTTGATTTGATTCATGTTTTTCATGCATCTATTTTGTATTGCATCTGCCTTTACTTCCTTTTAATTTGAACTCATTCAATAAGATTTTATTTATTTCATTATTTCGTCAGTTTTTATTGCATTATTATGTACCAAAAAAAAAATTAAGATTCTCATTTAATCTTTAAACTTTACAGTATTATATTATATTTATTATTATTTGAGATCATATCTTTTTAAAACTATCAAGGGACTGAATAAAAGAATTCGCAAACTTTAGACATAAAAAAACAAGTTTATTATATATATATGTAATATTATTTGTTGTGAAGCATGATGCAGTTTGAAGACAAGTTTGAAGAAGATACTTTTAATTTTGTGACGTCGTTTTATTTCATTTTGAAGAAGCAAGCATATGTACAAGCGATGAGCACACAGAGCGACACAGAAACGGAATGAGGAAAAAGCACCATTTCTATCAGTTAATAATTTGGAAGGAACTTGAATTTGGAAAACTTGCTTTAATATATTAATATAAGTTTCAGAATTTTCATTTTTGGAAGGAAAAGCCCAAACATATCTAGTCGCATGATCAATTACTATATGAAGAAATTTTTTAGTTGAATTGTAAAAGTTAAATCCACCAACAATATCGACAGAAAGACATTCAAAAGGACGATCTGTGGGGGGCACAGTCTGTAAAAGGCCAAATCTTTTTTGCTTTTTCTTTTTATTTAACTGACAAATATCACAATGTTTAACAAAAAGTGCAATATCTTTAGTAATATGGGGCCAATAATACTGAGGAGTAATTAAATTGATCATTTTTTGAGTGCCTGGATGCCCAAATTGTTCATGAGCTGTTTGCAAAACTTTTCTCCTAAGAGAAAAAGGTACAACTATTTTAAATAAATTTTTCTTTTTAACTACAAGTACATCATTAATATTTTTATATTTAGTATCATCTAAATTGTCTAAATTTTGATAGTGTTTTATCTCATCCAATTCTAATAAATGCACAGAATGTTGGAGATATTGAGCAGTAGAATGCCTTGATAACATATCAGCTTCAACATTAGCTGTTCCCTTTAAATATTTAACTTTATAATCAAACATGCTTAGTTTTAAAGACCAACGAAATAATCTTCCCCTTAAATTTTTTACATATATATATATATATATATATATATATATATATATATATACGCAATCAAATAGAACAAATAAACACAGAGACGACCACATCAAGCAGTTTCTTAATTTTCAAAGATATGCTGATATAACTTTTGATTCTTAAAAAGTGTGTTCAATTCAAAATAAAAAAAAATCAATATAAAATACTTTATAGTAAAATGTGTTTTTCTCTGTTTACGTATTTCCCATATGAGCAGTTTATGAATTTTATAAAATGCCCATAATTTCCTTTCACCACTGTTATTTTGAAATAATTTACATTCCTCAAATCGGAAAGAACTTTTAAGGATTAATTACCCGTTTTTCTTTATGCTCAGCATTTTATAGACACACATACACAAAAAAAGGAACAAATCTTTACGAGTAAAAGCGAATAAGTTTCGAATAACTGACTCTGGAAGGTTCAATCACTGAAACTGAAAGCGTGAATATAAATACGGCCTGAAATATATTGTATTATACAATATAAACTAAATATGCAATATAAAACATAAAATTTAAGCTAAATTGAAGTCATTAAAGGAGTGCTTTAACAGAAGAATTTTCTTTGTTTCTAAATTTTTTGTCGGTTTTCCGAATATGACCAGATTCTAATTAATTAGCATTTAGCCCAATGGAAATATCAGCTTGTAGTAATTTATCCACACTTCATATATATATTAAACCAATTCCAATTCCAACATATATATAAAACAACCAATTCCAGGAGGCAGCTTCCATTCCCGGCCACGTAGCTCCAAGCTTTGATTCCACTTTCATACAGTCAACAAAAGTGCTGTTGCTTCAGTGACTCCATTTAAGTACCTCCCCTTTTTTTTAAAAAAGACTCATCCGCTCGGACGAGAGACTGCGATTCAAAAATCTTTACGGAAGCTGCTGACATACAACACTTAAAGCGGATTAAGTCCAAACCGACCCTTAACTTTCGAGTGCCCCTCGACTTAAGCACATAGAAATGAAATCCCCCGCATGGAAGTCTAGGGCTTGCTCTGCTCCCTTTGAATTAGTTCTGAAGGATAACATTTTCCGGTGAGGACAAAAAAAGAAAATCTCATTCATACATATTATTGAGTCTAGTAGATTCAATCTCTTCCTTAAGTATGAGAGTTTTATATGTAGCGAGTAATTCGTAACAGCTGTTGACAAGTCGAAGGTCGTAGCAGGTTTTTATTAAGCACTTGTTAATATGGGGAACACCTTGTAAATTTAAAAAATGATGTTAATAACAGTAACAATATTAATAAGATACGTCAAATATGTAGTTTTAGATAGATGAGATTTGTTTTAATATATTAATGACCATCATTTTGAATTTTTAATTGGCACTCTTTCTTTATCCATATCGATTTTAAGGGGGAAAAAAATGAAAAATGGTTGATTTGAAACATTTTTTTTCATATGTTTTAACCCAAATCTGGTGCATTCACACTGTTCATATGTATTTAATAGGTATAAATTCAAAACTGTCATTTTCCGAAGAATTTTCTAAGTCATATTCTACGAGGAAAATAAATATATTTGAGAAATTCTTTATTAGACCTTGATGTTCGACTCCTTATATATGTTGTCTTTTTGTTTCTTCTTTCACTTGCCATTGTGATCTTTTCTATTTTGCTTTAATTTGATTGTGTGGTAATTTATTGTAGTATTTTATTTAAACGATGGATTAATTAATTATTAATGTGTCATAGTTCAATATCGCCTAATTCCGATGATAATTAAAGCTTTCAATATAGTTAAAGAAAATATAAACTTCTTTTCCATTTCATCTTTATTTTAAAAACAATGCCTCAAACGCTTGTTCAAATCGTAGATTTTCGGAATCAGAGGATAGACAGTATATCACTACCAATAATAAAGACGAACGTGTATGTGTATCTGCAAGTCTGTATGAATATTGGCACTTGCAAAGACGAAAGACCTTTTGACCTATGACGACCAGATGTGGCACATAAATAATTTGAAAGGTAGGGAATGTGCCTCCCAGCACGATTATTTTGAATTTTAATAAAAATAGTAATTAATTAAATTTGAATTGTGGCGTTTTATTCTGCAATACATTATGAAAATACCATTGCAAAAAATGAATTTTACATCGTTTCGAAATTATAATACCTGCCTAATAGTACATGATAACAACTTAATAGTCGTGCAAATATTTCCTAAATTTTGGCAATTAAAAAAAGATTTATTTAATTTTTAAAAAAGTAGGTTTCTGTTTAATATCTATGTAACTTCCTGGACGAACAAAAAAGTGAAGATACATTAGGGCAAAATTTAGAAGAGAGATGAGTCAGATATTTACGTTTTCAATGGCGGTGTGACGTCACGGGACTGGTCTTCATTAGAAAGATTCATATACTCAATAAATAGATGATATGTAAGACGATTGAAATGATACCATTTTAATATCTGGCAATTTTGCGGAATTATGAACATGAAATTATATCTATACAAGTAACTGAAATTAAATATAATCAACATACCTAGCAATATTATCTAGCCGTCAAATGGGTCTAGTATCAAAGCAAATTGAAATATTACATAATAAAGAAAAATAAGCAAAAATATACTCATTTTAACTATTGCAAAATTTTTGTTTTGGTCTTTTCTATTGATATCATTTAATAAAAGAATTCTACATATAGAAATCTTATTCATTTTGAAAAGAAACACAGAGGGGGAAAACACATCGCGTGGTTAAAGAAATAAGGGCTACACAATGAAACAAATCTTTTTTTCAATATTAACTTCGTCACTTTTCAAAAGTTCCATCCGTCCAATCACCATTTTATACAATTCAAAGAGCTGTTGTGTTCTTGAAACCTGTTATCGTCTTCATTTATCTTCGTTTCCCAATACAAATACAAATGAATAGGTGCAATAATTCTCATTTTAGATTCCGAAATGCGTGACAAATATAAAAATACAAAGTTTTATATATATATAATATGACACAACCTCATGAAATTCAAGGAACATGATTTGCATAAACCATTAAATAAAGATTCAAGTCTTTTTCTAATGGTTATATTATGCATTTATTTCAAGTAATACTTAGCATTTTTGAATAATGGTATCTTTTATTTTATATATTCATTTCACCAGCAATTGAGATTTCGAACTTAATACATGTTATTATTCTTCTATAGGCTAACTATATTGTGTATTCTTATATAAATGCCTATTTGATGAAACGCTTATTCTTTTTTATGTTCTATACTGCGTAACTACATTGCTAAATAATGGCTGAAAGAAAATGTTCCATAGATAATGTGTAAAATTCTACCAATTATAATTGATAGAATTTTAAACATTATCGATGGAAAATTTCACCGGATGTATTATTGTTGGAAGAAAAAAAATAATTACTGAAGCATTACTTTTTTTTCCACGCCTTTCTTTCAAGCTAGTTTATAAATCTCTCTCTCTCTCTCTCTCTCTATATATATATATATATATATATATATATATATATATATAGATTTGGTTTAAGTAGAATGAAGGTTCGAAGCAGTGAATAGATTTGGTATTTTTAATTTCGTTTTATTCTCTCTCGGGAGGCAAACATGATTATTTACAAGAAGGCGCAAAGCGGCACAAAAGCAGAAGGCAAAAAGGGACGAACAAACGATCATCAGTCTTATATAACATAGGATTACTGGCCAGGCGCCAATTCAATACACATGGTGACATTTCATACCTTTTCAAGGGCAAAAGTATCACTTTTATTTCATACGTAGTACTGATGGCGCAGTATTTTTACAGAGGAATTAATTAAACCGAAAGTGGAATTGGATCACGAAATAAGAGAATATTTTTAGAATGAAGTTACTATGGGCTAAATTAAGATAAAATCTTGGAAATTAATTAAACTGAAATTAGAATTAAAATATCATTACATATATATAAATACATTAATATTTTTAATACTTTCTGTATCACTCCTCCTTTGTATGACATTGATTAAAATGGTTATCGAAAAAAAAAAAACTACTAAAATGATAAATGAACCTAAAAAGGCTTCATCAGTGAGAAAGATATAATAAGAGTCATTTAAAATATGATATTTTTGTTGGCAATTATTTCCATTACGTTCTTTTATTTGTTATAACGTTCCATACGTTCTTTATATGAAAACTCATTTGGCGCATTTAAAAGGCATATAAAATTAATAATATTATTTAGCTCCAAAGAACGCCGTGAAAGAAAAATTTAACATTTTCAAAATAAATTTTTATTTGTATTTTAATCTTCAATTTCGTATACAACCAAAATTTATAAATTTGGAAATATTACTGTGTAATGAATGAAATATATAGCATAGTAAAAAAATTCAAGGTCTGCAATATATAAAATGTATTAAAGCTACTGAAAACGAAAAGAATTTTTAAACTGCATTCTCCGTGTGTATCTCCAATTCCTGAGCCAACCAAACTTTTTCCTTCCTTCTGGTCCTGAATCTATCCAAATAAAAGTTTATAATCATACATCCTTGTGGACTTTCTCCTTATTGTACAGCACAAGAGTGCAGGCATCCCAGCATTCCCTGCGGTCCCCAGTAAATCCAGCTAAGTGACCATGCAAAGAGTTGGCCAGTCTTTAGTCTAGCGTCTTCCTTCCAATGTTTACCCATTACTTCACTGAGACTAGGTTTCGTATGTACTCTACGTAGGGTTTTCTTCATGTCTCGGATAAGATGACTCTATGTGGGTAAATAGCAGACATTTTCAGGCTTTCTCTAAGTGGTATAACGTCGAAGCCAGAAGTTCACTTTCTTGTTGGCTGAAGTAGTTGGTTGGTTCTATTTTATCCTTATTTTTTTACTCTCCCTCTCTCTTTTCTGCTAGTTTCTGGTTCTGGTTGGTTCTTAGCGAGAGAAAAATCCCCGACAACTTTGCCACTGGAAAACTCGGAATGAAGGAGACAACTTCTTTGATATTGAGTTTTTGGCTTTTCGCTTGATTACTCAGTTCCGGAGATTCGTTATGACATAACTCATAATTCCTTGAGCAAATGTGGATTTTGTGGAACTCTAAGTCTCTGATTTCGATTAATGAAAAGAATTTTTTGGTAAACGGAAAAGAAAATCAACATAGTAGTTATTGAATTTTGTTGTTGTTATTGCTTTTTACTATTTCTAGTTAAATGCCTTTCTAAGTAGGACAATAAATTAAAGAAGAAAATAATTGTTGCAAAGCAATAATTAATTAATTCACATAAATTGTTAATAAAATAGAATAAATAAAAAAAACAATCTTAAGTTTATTTATTGACATTTACACCTTTAGAAGTTAATAAACTTTATTAACATTCTATATGCTAAAATATAAGAAAGGTAATGTTTATGCATTGTTTGTGATAAAATGATGAAATGTTATACATTATCCCCTCCTGTTGGACTCCTAATAAAATCTTTATTAAATTCAACTCTTGCCTCTTTTGTTTTCAAATAGAAAATATCTTCTTCTTGAAATAAAATTCGCTATTAACATAGTATTTGTGTATTAGTTATTGGAGAAGTATGGGATGCAAAACTAAAAAGAAGGGAGAATACCATTTCATGAATGCAAATTATTTTTTGATACCGATTATAAAATAATTTGACACCACAGATTGTTTTTTGATACTGACTATAAAATAATTTGATACTGCAAATTATTTGTTGGTATCAACTATAAAATATTTTGATATTGTTAATTATTTTTTGATACCCATTATAAAATGATTTTATAAAGCAAATTATTTTTATACCAATTATGAAATAGTTTGATACTGCAAATTATTCTTTGATATCGACTAAATATATCTAAATAATTCTTTGCTAAAACACTGATGTATGACTTATGCTTATGGAGTTTCAGGAATATGGAGAAACCCTGCCACGAATCAGATTAATAGGAAAAGAAAAAATTTATTTAAAATCTAGTAATATCTAAATTAGCTTAAGGTTTAGACATAGCCGGATTATTAAATAAGCAAAATAAATAACTAACTAGGGGCTAAAACATTTAAACTTATTTTATTGTGATACTTTGAGATTTATATAATTTTGTATAAAGGCCAGACAATAGAACTTATTCAAATTAAAATCAAGTATAGTTCAAATTAATTTTAGAGCATTATTTTAGTAACCTTTCTAATTACGTGTTATCTGCAGGATTTAAATTATGTTATTTAATAATTCTAAAAAAATTATTATTCTAAATATATAAATGTTCGATCCTATTATAAACGTCATTAGATTGTGTTTGTCATTTTTTAATATTTTTATTTAAAATTGCATTTCAATTTCAGTTGTGCATTTTTTTATATTCGATACACTGAAATCAAGTTTTTAAAAAATGATCAACAATTGTGTGGATAGAATCCAATTAATATTCTACAAAGGATCACCTATTAGAATATATCGACATCACACGAAATTGCTATTTAACTTACATTTTTCTCATGATGCAAGTTTGAGAAATAACGCAAGTCTTTCAAACCTGCTAAGCAGTTCTGCCATCAAAACACACATTTTAAAGATGCGACGTCGAAGTTCAATATGAATTTCTGTCCGGATTCGATGCCAATTAGTATAATGAACGGCGGAGAATTACACATTTCTCTTAATTATGTATTGAGACAATTGCTCTTAATTAAATAAATTTATTTAAGACAATTGCACCTAGGAAAGGATATTGCAACGTCAATATTTATTCTCTATGCGTTTCCTGTTGTAACTTTATATTGCTTGTGCGGATATTTTCGCATTTAGTCGCTAATTAATCTTAATATCTATTCGGAATGCTTAGAGATGAAATGTCACGAGGTTAAAGATTTATTTTAGCAGTAATAGAATTTATTATTTACCTGAGTAAATAACGTTTCTCGGCTAATTATTATTAGACGCAAGTTGATATACCCACAGGTGTTCAAGTTGAAAATATTTTCATGACTTTTATTAATCCATGATTTATTATTTAATTAACAGTTGTGAATTTTAACAAAACAAAATCTTATAATATATGAAATCAGTAAACTATAGGAACAATAAATTAAAAATATTTTTTTATATTTATCCATGATTCGAGGATTCAAATAAACAAATTTTTTTTAAAATATTTATAATATCTTATATTTAAAAATTACTTTTATATAAAACTTTAAAATACAGAAAAAATTTTCTTAACTATAAATTTACTTTTGGTTTAAAATGAGAACATCAAAACTACAAAGAAATTATCTGCAAATTTATTTTTCGATTAGAAGGGAATATCAAAACTACACAGAAATTATCTGCAAATTTATTTTTTGATTATAAGGGAATATCAAAACTACAAAGAAATTATCTGCAAATTTATTTTTTGATTAGAAGGGAATATCAAAACTACAAAGAAATTATCTGCAAATTTATTTTTTGATTAGAAGGGAATATCAAAACTACTCAGAAATTATCTTCAAATTTATTTTTTGATTCAAATGAAAGAATCAAAACTACATAGAACTTTTTTAAATTTGGCAGCTTTTTGAAAGATTAAAGACATACCAATAAATTTCAGTGATCGGTACTTTTTCTTTTCATTTCGAGTCACTCAAAATTTAATTAAAATTGCAAGTAGCAATTTAGTAGTAAATATCTTAAATATTTGGATTAAATGGGAATAGCAACAGTCTTCATAAAATATTTTATTCTATATAAGGAAACATAGTTCTTAATAAAAATACAATCCTTTCTTTAATTGTCACGAAATCTTTATGCTTTATAATATTCGTGACCAAAATGGTCCATTAAATTAACCCTTTCTAGGGCCGTGGGAAGTATGCTTCCCACCAAATTTATCAATCTTTGTATGCAGCTTGGTATAAATTCTGACATATTTCTTTAGAAAGACAGAAATTTAGAGGCTTCAGTTCTTTATCTCAAACAAAATGATGTGTCTTGGTTTGTTAATTAACCAAATTAATTAATCAAATTGAATTAATCTAATAGGCTAAATGAATCCCTTTTCTTATTCTAATTCCAAGCCTCAAAATATTTTAACATAATATGACTAGAAAAAAATGGCCCTTTAAAGGGTTAACAGAGCACAAACTATTTATAAACTTATATATATTATTCAAATATATTTAAATTATTCAAATACATGCTATACATTACAATGCTTATAATTATGTATAATTTTCAGATAAAGGAAGAGAGGTTCGAGAGCAGAAATAAGAAGCCCTCTATGAGCAGATAAAAAGCAAACCGGATTTTGTTAATTTAGAATCATAAAATGTTTAAAAGTTAGGAGAATTATTTTTATTTTTGTTATACCACATTTTTTTTTTCTGCCTCCAGTAAATCTAGAAAACTTTATTTTCCTCGCAAGGATAGAAGTTTATTTAAATGACTGCCAATATTTACAGTATCAAAATGTATTACAGTATTACAGTCTATAAAAATATTCAGACAGGATTTCAAAAAATTTAAACTGCATTTTTATTAAATATGTTGATTGTCAAACCGAAATAACTCGTTACTTTAAAAAATATTTTCTTGAAAATAGACTTGAAGTCAGCGTGTTAAGTTTTTTCTAATTCCAATCTAGTTTTCGAAAAAAAATATTTAGCGATTCTAAGAATTAAATGCAAGTAAGCAAATACAGGAGAAAAAAAAAGTGAAATAAGTTATGTTATATGGTAAATTTGAGTCATTTAAGAGGACTTTCCTATTATATTCTACTAAATAACTTTTTTTTTTAATTAAACAAAGTGAAGTTTGTTAGAGAATTTATCGCTTTAATATTTGATGATATTAAAAAGTTCGATATAAATTGAATAAAAAAATTAATGAAATTGTTTTACAGTACTCAAAAGAAAATTTTTATTTTAATTGTTTCCTAATATTTAATCTTTAAATTATACATCATAATTATAAATATAATGGAAATTTAGAAGAAGTTTCTCTAAATTTCTGTAAGGTGGTGTCTTGTTCATGGAAATAAAATTAAGTATCGTTGATCAATTAATTGACAACGAAATCCTAAATAGATCTAAAATATTAAAATATTGTGTTATCATTGAGAATAAACAGCTGTGCGAAATTTTGCACCAGGAAATAAATGAAAAATCGATTACAAAATTAAAGCTTTATAAAATGAAAAATTCTAGCTAAAAAAATATATTTATTAAAGCGTAGAACCTTCACTTTGAATTATAATGTAAGTTCTGTCTTGAGTAAATAATAATAAGTGAATCTAATAATGATGATTTACTCAAAAATGTTATAGAGCATTTTGAGGTGAGAAAATGTACCTATCCAAATGATACATATACATTTTCCTCCTGAAAGAATCTTTGAACTAAGTATGAGAATGCCATTACTTCTCTGCCCATCACTGTACTCTTTCATTTTCTGCCTGAACTTCCCTAAGTGACATCTGCCGAAATGAAAATCGTGTTATTAGGCGCTTTCCTTGAGCGCCCCTTAACAAGGAGCCCTGCCCCATAATTCACGGTCAGCCGAACCATCTGCCCCTAAATTACCACCTGGGAAGTGGGTGTTAATATTACCGTAGTAGAGGAACGTGTACATCTCCCACTACCGTGAGAATCCACTTTCTGACCTCTCCGTATTCACGGCACTCAGAACCAATTTGGAAGAAGGGATGCCGTACTTGGCTCTTTATCGCCAGTTTGGCATGCGTGAGTTGCATACTTCATCTTATAACATAATTAGAATTGTAGTATCTTTGTTCTACAGTGAAAAAGTTGGTAAATAAAAAATTAATATGTATTTTGAAATATAGGGGGGAGGGGATGACTGCAGAAGGAGTAAAATATAAAATTAAAAAAAAAGAAATCTGATTAAAATCATGAATTTTATCCCATGCAATCCTAACCAACATGAATTAAAATAAAAGTAACATTTGAATATTAATAAGTTAATATTAAGTAGGAGTTGTAAAACTGCAATTTGTTGTATAGCCTATAGCCTATTTATAATTCAATAATGAATATTGAAAAATAGTGCGCATTGCTATTTTTCTGTAATGATTGGTCAAAATAATTGTCTCTAACTACGATTCGTTCGTAACTGCGGCCGCCATGTCTGAAATTCATTTTTTAAAAATTTGAATATTTTATTTTGATTCATAGCTTATATAACGTTTCTATATTTTGGTTTGTAAAAAAAAGAAAGGGGGGGGTAACAATTTTAGTACATTTAAAAGATTTCCAAATCATAATACCATTTCCTCCCTTTTCAACTCTACCATATTTTGATGAATTCAAAGCTAATTCGCGCATTCACAAAAGCATGAATTGGTTCCGCATATGAAAACAGATAGTACAAGTACGCACTTTGGAGTTGGTTCATTATAGTATAATTAAATTAAATTATTAATATACTTTTTTGCTAGTTTAAACTCTTCACAATTCGGATTAACATGGATCACTAATATGATTGAATTATTATATGACACGCATGAATTATGTTGGTGAAATTAACACAGAAGTATATTTTTTTAAATAATGTGTTGTGAAAATTTTCGTTATTCTAGTATTATATTGCTTGACCCATACGATATCAAACTTATTCATACCTTACGTTTCGATACAGAGATTATATTCCGAATGACTAACTGCATTAATATAAGTTAAAACTATATATATATATATTTTTACTGGAAAAATAATTTATGCACAAAATAATTATGTTTAGGTTTCTTGTTATTTAGACAACTGTATGGACTTCAGTAAGTGATTTCATAAAGAATACAGCCACTCTTAGTATTTCTTAAGTATTTGGTGTTTTATGATCTGTTTATTCGACTCCAAAATTTAATGTTATTTTATGACAAGTTACTTAATTTTACGAAGTTTTCAAAGGAAATAAAATTTATGGTAATATATTCTTCTTATCATTATCATCAAATTTATTTCCCACTATTGTTTTATGTAACATCATTTAAGACTTCAGTCTAAAGAATTGGTATGAATTGATTAAAAATATTATCAACTTATTGGAGGTATTTAACTTTATTTCAGACGCATTTATTCCTTTTACACACTGAATTATTCCCCACTTTTTCAATCTAAAATTACTTAAATATATTTAACTTTATTAATAAATTATTCATGATGAATTTTATTAGTGATAAGTTTAATGTCAACTGAGGGGAGTTGAAACAAAACAATTATTATTTGCTAATTGTTTTAAACCCCACGTTTATAGAGATGTTAAAATGTTTCTTTCAGTTTTAAACTACAAAACAGTAAGAAAAGATAAAATATTTATATGTCATAGTTTAAGTGGCTGATAATTCATCGTGGTAAGGAGAATATGATAACGATTCCATCAGCAGTTTAAAATATGTTTACGAATTGGTTTTTCGACAGTTGGGTTATCAATCACACCAAAGCTAAAAATGGTCTTAGCCTTGTTTACAAAAACTTGGCTTAGATAACCCCCACTCCACATTCTTGGCAGAAACATTCCAGCCCTCAAAATTCGTTCATCTCTACAATCATCCTCAAGACACAGCCAAAATTACTTACAGTCTTTCCTCAGCTGAGTTTAAGTGAGATGACGTAATTAAAAATTAAGCATAAGTGGAAAAATAGGATATTAATAAGTTAATTTTTAGTAGCTTAATAATTCGAGCACCAATTGTCCATCAATATCTTTTCTGCATTTGTTAGTTATGAAATGATTCGTGCAAAAGATTCTCTGTTATTCTTTCCTTGATTTCTATCTTTTGTAGCCCTTTCGGGAAGCATCTAGAGTACGATGATGAAAAGTCAAGTTCTTTTTTGCGGTGCGATGTATTAAAGATAGACTCGTTAACAGTCTTTTTCCTGCTAACAATTCATACTCCCGCAACAAAGAATAACTGCAGCTTGGAATCCGATGAAATAGGGTCTGTTCAACAGGAAGCAGAAACATTGCTTTTTTGATAAATAACTGGAAATCAGTTTCTATGGCAACTGATTTCACATGAATGAATAAAGCTGAAAACTGTTTTCATCTCTTGAAAATATGAGAACATTTCAAGTTATAATTTTTTTTTCTTTCATGTAGTACTTTCTGTAATTTTTATATCTTCTACAGAACAGTTTTCCCAACTTTTAAATTTTTTCCCCTCAACTGTATTTTCTGCATAGTTTAAGTTCTTGAATTCATTCGGCTAGTATAAATCCAATGGTTTCCGTATTTCCTGTTAAGCCTATTTTGATATTACTTTATTTATTTTTCATTCTCTTTTACTCTACATGCCTTTAATGTTAAAAAATAACATAGTGCATGTATTTTATATGTGCACTTCCTTTCATATATCAAAAGTTAAGTATAAGAGAGAAAAAAAAGACTGCGGTAGGGTTAGGAAAGATATGAAGAAAATCAAACCATACCAACACTATGTATATTGATTATTTCCACTTATTAAAGTAAACAAGATTCAACATCCTGTAGCATCCAAAAACGATGGTACAAAAGGAAACCAACCTTTTCCAGTGCATTCATAGAATGTCGGTCTAAAAGGAAGCACAGCTAGCAGAAAGAAATAAAATTGAACTTTTCCCTATATTTTTCCCCCCGAGGGAAAAAAAATACCAAAACTTCCTTTCATCGAGTCTCACAAATGAACAGCAACTTTTTCTTCAAAGCATCTTCGCTGAATATGTGAAAAAAAAAATAATAAATAAAAAGTAGGCGGCGCAAAGGCGTGAGGTCGAAACATCTGTCCACTTTCTTCAACCATCAGAAGGGGGCCTTCTAAAGGAACATCGTGGCAGAACCCCAACTTTACGCCCCTTGCGTCTCTTCTACAAAGCAAGAACCTTCGTGCACAATAAGTTCTCATTGTGAGCTTGCCTTTTCTTAAGGTATACTTTTCCTCGGCATATTCTTTTTGGTTGGTTTCTCTTTCTCAACTTACCCCTCCCCAATCGAGATTTTTTCATTCTTATTTTTTTCCCCTTTGATGCACTTTTTCCGCCATGTAGCAAGCAGCATCATGTTCGCTAGTCAGCTTGTAGTATCACCTGCCTGCTTCTTTCGCGGTTATTGGCATACGCAAGTTAACTGAGAAGGGACTCCTGGTGGAATATAATAGAGTATGGGAAAATTGATAGGGTTGGGCGATTTCCATGTTCCAGTTCTTTCTGTTTGATAGTAAAGGAAGTGCGGGATCGAAATTCTTTGACTTTGATGTTGATTGAATGTTTGTATTCTCTGTCAGATTCGTATTGCATAAAATCAAAATTTGTCCAAAATAATCGCGCAATCGTTATGTAAGTTTCATAAATTAAATTTTTGCTGTCTTTGCATAATTTATTTTCTGTCGTAAAAGAATATTAAGAATAAAAACGACTGCAATGATAATATTTTTCTTTCAGAATGTCTACGGTTTTTTATTGTTATTATCAATATTATGACCAGCATTATAGCTTATTAACAAAACAAAAATGGCGCAGACGTGGATAAGAAACAGTCGGGTTATAACAGACATTTTTTGGCTTCAGACATTAGAAAGGTAAAATGCACCTGGGATATGATATTATTTTCTTGCTTCTTCATCCTATTTGTCTGCAAAAAGTTGTATGAACTCATTAATGTTCTGTATCCAAAGATCTTCTAGAATTAACAATCGAACGTCTAGACAAACCAGTTCTAGCCGCTATGGTACTGCATAAGTAGCCTTAAAAAATACCAATGGATATTTATCAATAAACTATTGTATAATCCAAAAGATATTGTATTATGGTGTTTATTTAAATTTACAAATTCTTTCAGTTGCTTTCAAATTTCTTCTTGAAAAAGTTAAATAAAACTAAAGAATAATGACATGACGCCAGAATCAATATTTGAAAAGAAACAATAATACTGCTGGCTACTTAAATTATACAGTTGGTTTAGAAAAAAAATTTAAAATTATTTTAAACGAGTTTGAATGATTAATTTTTATAGCGAATAAAATATACAGTAATAAATAAAATTAAATTTAAAAATCTTAGAAACAAAATTATAATAAAGATACAAAAACATTTCAGATCGTTCTTATAAAATTGACTCAAAACAAATTTTACAAAATCCACCAATGAAGTAATCATGCATGCATTCGATTGTATAAAATCTTGGCATAATATATCTTTATAAACGGTTTATCTGTTCATACTGCGTTACATACTGTTCATACTGCGTCATAATTTTAACAGCGCATCAAAATTTTGAAAAATCAACTATATATGTCCTGAATTTCCTTATAATTCTTAGAAAAATCCTTTATCATATCATATTTAGGTAAAATTTTAATATAAGAGCTGGTAAATACATTTTTACTACTTTCTACAAATTATTTATATTTATATTTAAGATTCAAAGAAACTTTAATTTTATTTCCATGCTGATATAACAAATTATAATATTAAAATATCTTTAAAAATCCTGAAAACAAACAAAAAACGCCATATATTCTAAATGATAAAAATATTTATTTTTATCAAAGGAAATAAAAGCCATGAACTTTAATTATTCTTTACGTGATCGATTCGAAAATATATAAACAAATTATAACTAATTAGTGTAAGATTTTTTTTCTTTTACATTTATAAAGCAAAATTCTCCGTCAACAATTTTACAACACTTTGATTTATGTCCTATTTATATTTTTTAAATAACTCAAAGACTATTCTGAAGGGTACAAACCTCCATCGAAAGATAAGGAACAAGTATGACAAATAAACTATTTCCAGTTTAGAAAATATTCAAAGAGATAAGATATTCGACTGACTATGAGAGATTCAACATGTATACCAGGCAAGCTTATCGGACCGAAACCAGACCAACATGTGCCAGGTCAGAATTTTCTGTGAAATCGGATTCTTCAGCCAAGACCGGATTATGAAATATGTTAAAGTTATGCAACTGACCTGAGACTTCAAGGTCTCGATTTGTTTAACATTATTTTTAGATCAACTTAATTTTTAAACATTTTATTTTAATATATAAAAACAGGGGATTCGACTAAATTCAATATTAAATAAAATAACATTCAAATATATATATATATATATATATATATATATATATATATATATATATATATATATATATATATATATATATTCAGATTAATCATTTTTTTAAAATTTTTATTATGTTGTTTATTAATTCTAAAACAATATTTTATAATTTATACAGTGATTGATCTTATTATTAAACAGATTTAAAATAGTTTAGTTTAATACCGTTTTTAACTATAAATTTCAGTTGTGTGTAGACCTATCTGTATGAAAACTCGGAACCTTTTCTCTTGAAAGTGCCTAATATTTTGTTAGTACGGTTTGTCAGTATTTGACATTTAAAAATAATTCAATGAAAATATCTAGTTTTAGATAAGAGAAAAAAATGGCGCCTCAGGCATATGCTTTTCCTAAGAAATCCTAGAGAGCCTAACCCTTTGACCCCGGAAAAGTAATTCGATGCTCAATTATTTACCTAATACAAGGAAATTCGATGCTCAATTATTTACCTAATACAAGGAAATTTGATGCTCAGTTATTTACCTAATACAAGGATTTGCTTATTGCTCTGAAAAATAAATAAGTATTTTTAAATGTTTTAAACTGAATTTCTCTGAAAAATTTCTCTTCTTTTTATGAAAAATGTCTGAGTTTCTCCGCGTCTTCTTACCACTCTGTAGGAATTTTTAACAATCAAAATTAAAAATTAAAAATAAATGAAATGTCAAAATGATATCTTAAAGGATCCGGAGAGGAGATATCCTAGTGTAAAGGGTTAGTCCGATCTTTGACTTACGGTCGAAACTTTAGCGCAAGCCACTTCCTTACGAGAATTTTCTCATAAAAATATTTTCAAATCTAGGCATTAAAATCTAGACATTTTTTTTGGTTCTAGACAGGGAACATGATGAGACATTTTATAACAACATGATCAAAGTAAGTTGCATGTTGAAATAAATTTTTAACCTAATCAATATATTAATGATAGGTCAATTTTTTATTTTGGGACTTTATTATGATTTATGATTATGGGCATTCAAGTTTGCATACAATAATTATTTGAAGATTTTGGTATTTATTAAACAATCTGCCGGCACTTTCCCTTCATCCAATCGGTTCTAGGTATCTGCCTAGTCGTAAATATACCAATAATTATGTCCATCCTTTATTAATGGCTTACAATGTTTATACTTCATTTTCAGCCTTCATATCATATAAAAGCTAAACATCGAAAAAATGAACCGAATTTCTGAATACCCATATACACTGTACAGGCATGAATCGGCGATCACGTACAGTACAAATCACATAATTCTCCTGCAGAAAGGTCCTGCATTTTTCTTTCCTTTCTTCCCCCTTTCGCGCTAAGCCTTCACAATGGGCAAATCAGATTCAGTCCGAAGATTCCCCCTTCTTCAACGCAACGATAAATAACATTATGAAAGAGCCATAACTGCAGCACTGTTATAGCTTATTTGTGACGCGTTTTATTGTTGTCTGGCTGCTTTAAAACGGCACATCAAAGAGAGGCGTATGCCATTGGTGTGCGTTTATTGTGTCGTTACCACTCCTTGCTGGAGCAAGAGGAAGAGATGTTTTATTCAACTGCGGCAAAATGACTATCACTGCATGGGATACAATGCTCTATAAAAATATTTATTCGTCTTTAATGCGTATGGGAGGTGTGAAGGTTAAGATAAGGGAAAACTGAACGGAAGGAAAGGTGGAAAACTTTTCCTTTTTCGTGTTTACATTAAACAGTAAGGGAAAGATTAGATATTTTGTATTATCTTATTGAAAGATGCCGTATTTTATTCGAAGAATGTTAAATTGCAAAAGGATCTGATTAAGAATTAGTAGCTGATAATACTTAAGTCAGTCAACTGGCAACAATATTTATTTTACTCTTATTCACTAGGAAAAAATGGATTGATAAACTTCTTAAATCATCTCTGTGTTTTGATTTAACATGTTAATCACCTCGTGAAGCAAATACGTCTCACAGATAGTTCGTTCGGATGATATGAATCGCATGAGCTTCACTTAAAATATTTTGCTTTTTTTATATATATCTTATCTGCGATTTTTATTGGTCATATAAATGTATAATAATTGGTAAAACATGGCTTTTCGAGCAAAATAATTTGGTTGGCTTACGTTTATTATTCCTTTTATTATTATTATTTCATTGTCTGCTGAGCTATTTGAAAAGGAATCACTGAATTCAGGCTAGAATTCATCCACAGAATTTATCAACCTGTTTCCTGGACAACTATAAAACCCTTTAATTTCTGGAAATGTTATTTTTCCTTCTCGTAACTGTGTGTATTTCTTTAAAATATAAATAAAATTGTATGATTGACAATAATTTACGATATGAATAGCCTAATGTTACATTACATGACTATTTACCACGCTGCTGAGCATATTGCAACTGCGAATAAACAACAAGAACTTTCATGTTTAGAATGACATGGGCTTCACCCCTTCTGCTCAACGGTTTTGACCCAAGAGCCGCGTGAGACATAATTGCTTCACATTCAAAAACATTACTATTGACAGTGCTGTAGAAAGAAATTTCGGGCTATTTCTGCACCCACCAGAGTGGAGAGAACCAACCACCACACCAGAAAATTCTCATCCTCATTTCTGAGATGCCCCTACTGTGGGAGAGGAATGTATAAAAGGGAAGGATTATAACTAAATGCTTTGTATCATTTTATGGGTATTAGTAAGCAAACGCATGCAGTGATCTCTAAGTAAGATATGTAATAATGTAAAATATTGATAACAAATGTCTTCTCAAGTTTATAACCAGCATTCTATAATTTTATAAAGCATAACTAGTAGCAGTAATTTTTCTTCTTTTAAATTATTCGTATTTAAATACATTTAATATTTGCGAGGGTGTAAAATTTTCTAATAATATGAAAATTTATTTTAATTGCCATTAAAAATTTTTTATTACATTGCTTAAACAATTTTAAAATCAAATATTATGATGAAAAGTTTGATTAATATATTCAAATGATAGCTTAGGTGGTTCCAAGATATTTGATACTTTAAAGAAAATTTAAAAGATTATCGGGAGATTACAATTTAGTTGAAATGAAAAGATAGTATTTGCACATTTAGAAAAGCACAAACTAGAAAGGAATTTATAGCTGATTTATGTGAAAAACAAGTACTTATTGTTGATAGTTTTAATCCAATAAAAATGAAAATATGGCTCAAAATATATATGTGAAATGGAACGTGCTTACATTTGAAGACAATGTGTATTTAATATCTCAGAAATATAATTAATTACATTTGCACAAAATAATACTGTGACGGAAATCCATCCAGTAAGCGTACAGTGCAAGAAGCCTATTAAAAGAGATTTTATGCTTTAATTCACATGAACAATATAAAATATATAGCAAAAATACAACCGGTGAGTACATGAAGACAATCGTTGTAAGAACCAAAAATACATGATGAAAAGCAAATTGTTATAATCCAAACGCAACCAGTAAAATAGCGTTCCAAGAGAACTTGCATCACGTAAGCATTTTAAAGGGAAAAATTCACGATCGTATGAACGCTTGAGTATATTTAACCTCCGTGAGCGTAGAATTTGTAGAATAATCTGCAATCTGAGATCTCTTAATACAGATATTGCCCTAATTCTTATGTTTTCGAGAGCCTTCATTTGTCACGAAAATGAAGGTCGAGGGTCATTGTCATACCATCTAATAAAATATCTATAAATTTCACTTCCTTACTGCGAGACTTAACTGTGCAGAGAAACAATATTACAGATTTGACACAATATTTATTGTGATGTGTTTATACTATAATGAAAAGCTTCAAATTTATTTTAACTTTGAGACAAAGAGACTTCATTTATAAAGTATCTTATCAACCAACAAGAAAAAATAATACTAATAATAAACACCAAGTAATCGATTGTCTTTAATTTTATCAAAAACATCCTTTCTTTCACTTTTCCTCAAACACCTTAAAACTTTATAGGAAGGATTTAAAACTTATCGATACGGGTAATCCAAAATAGCAACTCTAATAAAAAAAGAGAGAGAGAGAGAGACAGAGAGAAACACAATTACAGAATTAAGTTGCAACAAAAGCTTCTCTTCACCGTTATTAATTAGCCAAGTCAAATTAATGGAATAAAATCTAATCTTTCTAATGAGTTAACCCTATCAAAATGAAAGGTAATTTAGCGTCAGAAATTTCCACCCTTTTGAAAACGGCTACTTGTGTTATCCTAAAATCAGAACATTTAAAAGAATTTTTTTTTCTTTTTTATCCTTTTGGCTTCTGATGATTCTTTATCATCAGAAAAGGAGTGTCGCATCAAAATAAAAATTTATCATTTTTTGAAAAGAAACGAAATGAGCGAGGGAAAGTCAAGAGATAGCAAGGCGAATTTTCATTTCTATATCTAGAAATTTTCGTAATTGAATCAGGAAATCCTTATTTAGGAAGAAAAAAAATGTTCTTAGTAAAATCAAGAAGGTGAGTGTTTCCTTTTTTTTTTTTTTTTTTTTCATTATTTTTAGCGCGTTTCCTTTTGATAATTGGTTGTAATTAACAGACGCAAAACTTCATTACGTCTGTGAGGTAAATTAAGTTATATTTTTCCTTTTCTTCGTTGATCGAGTTGGTTTCAAGATGAGGTTTTGCTTCTTTTTTTTTTCTTTCTTGTCTCGAAGACTAACAGGTAAATGGTATTCATAATGTGTATTTATGGAATAAGCATGAAAATGGCTGTAAAAAAATGAAATTTGGATTGTGTTCGTTAAGAAATTAAATAAATTCTTCTTGCAAGACAGCCATTTGTGCTAGTTAAAAAAGAATTTTCAGTTGATGTTAAAAAAAAAAAGGATAAATACTTTTCATTAATTTCGGAGAAAATACATTCAATAAAAGTCTTCACAATAAGCAATTTTATCTATGTTTTACTAAATCTGTCGATGTTATAAAAGAATTTAAATTTGTGTCTGATTTATTTTTACGATAATGAATGGCAAATCAATTACATGTTTTTTTTAATTGAGGAACATTGACTTTACTTGCAAAAATCAGTTTATTAAGAAATGTGTTGACCTCTTTATAGCTAAGTAAAAAAATTGTTCCGTCAGAAGATATTTAATTATTAAAATCAAAGAGATGTCCGATCTTTTATCTTTTGAATATGATTTTTTTTCAGAAGTTACTTTTATGTTCGAGGATTCAAATTTGAATAGCAATGATAAAAGGATCTGAAAAGAAGTATTCACAATTCGTTTATGAATAACACCTCATTGACTTAATTTCTTTTGTACTCTTGAATTTGTTTTTCTACTTTTTGAATCAATTGCGTGTTTTTATTTTTTCGTATATGTCAAACGTGTATTATTTTTTTACTGAATATATCAATTTATCGTAGTCATGAATGAAAGATGTACTTTCATACATTCATACACAGAAAAGTACTTTCATATTTCATAGAACTTTTTTATGCAGACTGCACATCCGTGACTTCTTCAATTCATTACTTACAATAATGCCTTTACAAACAACGACGAGATATATAGGGTGTAACGTGGAATATTATCGATGGCTGAGAGTTTGGTGAACGTTTCTACATCTATTCCAAGGACAAAAATACATTATTTTTTCTGCAAGGAATGTTTTTTGAATTAACCAGAAGACCCTCACTCACATCCTATTTTACATGGATATTCCTATCATTCATGTAAGTGAGGATTAATATAGACAATATATAATTTCTTGGGTTGATAGTGATGGTTCCTTCACTTATCCCTAAAGATCTTCTAATTCTTGCTTCTTTATTTTGACATGTAGCAGCATGCCATAGATCGCTATTGATACATCTTCGAGAACTGCCTCGCCAGGATTAGAGAAATCTGTCACCAATATGTACAATTCAGAACCTAATACCTTCAAATATTTGTTTTATTGTTCTTTTGACAATCTGAGGCTGTATAATTAGAGACAGAGGAGCCAGAACTTTGTCAGAATTAGAGAAGTCTGTCATCAATGTATACAGTTCAGAACCTCACATTTTGAAATATTTATTTCATTGCCCCTTTGATAGTCGAAGGCCCTATAATTAGAGACAAAGAAGGTAGAACTTTTTCAATTTTGACAGATTAGAGAAGTCTGTCACCACTGTTTACAGTTTAAAATCTCATATTTTCAAATATTGTTTTATTGTACCTTTGACAATCAGAGACCCTATAAACTAGAGACAGAAGAGCCAGTATTGTACCAGAATTGGAGAAGTCTGTCATCAATGTGACCTCATATTTTCATTGTTTCTTTGACAGTTGTATGCCCTATAACTCTAGACAGAGGGTTCATACTTTTTCCAGTTTTACCATCCTGTAATTGCTTCTGAATGACAATATATCTTGAATAATCATAATAATGGTGATAACAATAAGTCTTGAATAATCATAACAATGATAATAACAATATGTCTTGAATAATCATAATAATGATAATAACAATATATCTTTAATAATCATTATAATGATAATAACAATATGTCTTTAATAATCATAATAACAATATGTCTTGAATAAGATGAAGTTGCATCTTGAATAATCAATACAGGTATGCGAGAAGCATAGAGTTCTGTTGAAAAAGTTAACCAATCAAAGGCGTCCATCATCACCTTCGCTAATTTATGAGGATAGTTAAAAGAATGTTTGAGCACACAAAATCCCATTTTATATTGATTCAGCATGTTCATGCCTATTTATCATGTGTTTGATTTCGATACGATTGAAATAGAAACTAAATTCTTTAGAATAAGATCCGATTCCATAATTTAGGACTCAGAAGAATTTGAATGTACTCCAATGTAAGATCTCACTTTGAAATATAGGTATCAATCTTTATACAAAAATTTCAATATAAAAACTATCATTTTAATATTAAATGCAACCCATTTTCATTCATGTAGCATTTTATTCTAAAATAAAAAGATGCATTGGTGAATATGAAGACATACCAATACGGTATCAACTATAACAAAGTAATTTTCTTCGCTATTTCATAAATGTAACTTGTTGAACCGAGTCTTTATAAGCAACCAGAATTTTCTTTTAATTTCATGACCTCACGCTTGGATGTTTATCTTACCCTGAAAAGCCTTCTCACCATCATCAATCCATTATTGAAAATTCTTCAATTGTTGACTCCGGAACCCCGTGGCTTTTCTAGAACGGATAAAGAGCTATCTTAACACCATGCATACACTTCCGTGATTTGTGGGCTTGCTTCTGAGTTCCAATATATAGCCTCAAGTGGTATTAAGCTAATCCCCTCCAGCGGGTATCTACACCAGTCCATACATGCGGCTGCTTGCCTCTCTTTCCTCGTAGTTTTATGCTATTCATTTTGAATGCTTTCATAATTCAACAACCGTTGAATCCATGATGGAAACAGTCCATCAAAAATGCTTGAAGTTGTTGAGTTTGGTTGATGGATCAGGAGGGGTTGTTAAAGAGGCGTGTTCGTGATACCCCGGAGGCTTTTGGGAAGAAGAGGGATTAAATATTCAGGGGTGAGGGAGGCTCCTGGGAAGGGGGGATAAGAAGATTGCGTATGGGATGAATATTTGTCATAAAGCATAAAACCATCTCCCGTGCCGTGATGAAAGAAATCCATCCCTGGATGTGTGGGGGAATCTGAAATTTATTTTTTTAAACCTCCCTGGGGATAAATGAGTGTTTTTTGTAAGTGAGGAAGATGTATAATTAAGTGCATTTCATCTCTTCATCTCATCGCCAAGTTTGATTTGGCAGCCTTTTTAAAATTTTTTATTCTTTTCAGAAAATCGAGTTTGAATGCTAATTAAGGTATTCTCATCGTTCTATTTAAAATGAGATTTGAAGAAATTTCAATGAGAAGGAATTAAGTTAAATGCGTTTTTTTTCGTAATGAGATATGATGCATATTTAAGAACAGAATATGAACTGTAAGAAACTGGCTTTTAGATCGTATTTTTTTAATGAGCTAATTTTTTAAAAATGAGATAATTTAAGGAAGGGTATTTTTTTTTTTGCTGTTGTTATTATACTGAAATGAAACAGAAACCAGAAAAATGCATTTTTTTTTTTTTTTTTTTTTTTTTTTTTTTTTGCGAATTCATATCTACTTCCCGAAGATGTAGCACGGTTTATTGGTTTGTAGTAGAAAGGAAACAGTAGCTTTAGTTTTATTGGCAAACTTCTCTACTATTGGTTCTTTCATTTTTTAAATCTTTTTATTGTTTACTGTTGTTTATTACACTTAAATCAAACGGAAACAAGGAAAATGTAAAATTTTATGTGAATTCGCATCTACCTCCCGAAAATGTAGCACGGTTTATTGGTTTGTAGTAGAAAAGAAACAGTAGCTTTAGTTTTATTGGAAAACTTCTCTACTATTGGTTCTTTCATCTCTTAAATCTTTCTTATTTTTTGCTGTTGTTATTACACTGAAATCAAACAGAAGCAAAGAAAATGTAAAATTTTATGTGAATCTGAATCTACCTCCCGAAAATGTAGCACGGTTTATTGGTTTGTAGTAGAAAGGAAGCAGTAGCTTTAATTTCATTGGCAAACTTCTATGCTGCCGGTTCTTTCATTTTATCTTTCCATTGTGCTCTTTTTAATTATACATTTAAATATATGACTGAATAATATTACATTTAAATACAAAGCTCGAGTTTTATTTTTAAAAGCATCAAAACAACATAAATGTGAAACATGAACTCTTTAGTCCTCTATCTGAGATTTTAATAACTGAACCACCATGACCTTGAATGCATGAGTAATATACGTCCTTGAACGTGGTCTAACGTATATACATATTTTCTATTCTATACTTTCATTAAAAAAAGCAAAATCAGTGAATAATGAATATTACTATTTATTCTTGTAGCTGTTAAATAAACACTGACAATTTAAAAAGCACATTTGAATAAGGTAAACGAAATTACCCTACAAAAACAACTCTTCCTGCGCACTTGACTCCGCACTTCTTAACCTCAAGTATCTTATAACAAATTCACAATTCACATTCTTTGGAGCCAATTCTTCCTACTTGAAATTATTATTATTTTTTTAGTATAGGGAAATTCGCACTTCCAAGCGTGTAATTGGAAACCTATGACAGCGAGATAAGATTTCAAGGAGGCCGTAAAACAAAAGAATGGGAAATATGGTAATTTTAAGCTCCTCACAAATTACCATAGAAGCTATAAACATTTATAGAGTTATTCTAAGCTCACTGGAAATAAAATACTGAAGATAAGATTTTTTTCCTAGGGCAGTCAGGAAAAATGTTTATATGCTTCAGTAGATATTTTAATTTAATTAAATCCTCCAAGATGAGTATTATATTCAATTCTAAACATAATAGCTTATTTTACTCTGAATAAATATTTTAGTGTAGTTAATGCAAAATATTTAGTGTTGCCTTTTTTTTTTCAAGAAATACAGTAAAGAAAATGACTTTATATAAAATTAAATGAATTATTGGTTACAATATTATTAATTTTCTATTATGCTGTAAATCGTAATTTTTTTCATAAGTAGTGTCCAGCACAGAATTAAAAATCTCAGTATTTTAACTGAAAAAATAAATTTTTTTCATAAGTAGTGTCCAGCCCAGAATTAAAAATCTCAGTATTTTAACTGAAAAAATAAATTTTTTCAAGAGATTAATGGATTTATTTTTCAAAATCTCTAGAGGAAAGCTATTTCACTAAGCCTAAGCATTCATTTATAAATCAATTGTTTGATGCTTTATTAAGATGTATATAACTTTTAAACTCTTCTTTGCATGATGAAAGAAATTTTTATCGTAACGTTTAGTGAACAAAATATTGTACTCAAAACAGGTATACTATAAATTGATTGTTGCTGGCAATTTTTTTCACGACTATTGCGTAATAAAGAACATAGCTGTCAAAAAAATATGAAATGTCACAATCATAATAGCGGATTTGAACTTGTCATTCAGCTGTTTGTTGTGGTTGGAAGAAACATGCTATTCTTTAAATATTTTTTATAACCAATTTGAGATTTTTTTGAAAATAAAAGCAATAATGAGAGGAGAAATTGAAACGAGAGACACTGGACATTTTGTACCGAGCTTAACATGTAAATTTGCATGATGATGAATATTTCCATCATATTGTTTAATTATATTATATATTTATACTAGGTTTTTTATAAACACTTTTCCTTTAATCTAGAGCCTGAATTATATCACTCTGATTTATTTCACAAAAAATGAAAAAATCATTAAATGAAGGGTTAAACATGTTTTGATATATTTGCATTCTATTTTTGAAGCAGAAAGAAGAGTATTTTATAGTAATATAGTAAACCTCACGATTTTGGACAGAAGTAAAATTGTAACAATAGCACCTTATCCGGAATTCCCTCTCCAAACATCTGAATCATACTAGAGGGTTGCCATTTAACCCCAACAGGCTTGATGATAACTGAACCCATCTTGCTTCGATTACTTGGCGCAGTATGGCCAAATATGGCTCTTGCGCCAAAAAATCACACAAACCAAACTAAACCTTGCTTCGACTAGGGATATTGCGGTGAAATCGGTTTCAAGATTGAAACCTTACAGTCATTAAGCCGAGGCCTTATCACTAGACAACTGCAGCTCCCCGTGGACTCAGGGTAATTTTAAAAAATATTAAAACACTACTGCCGAGCTTATACCTCTAATTCAGGCCATCTATATAATTAGATGACCCTTTATCTGTTAATTCATGTAGGTAATTTAATTAGATAATAGATCTGAACCATGGTGAATCAAATGGCAATCAATTTTATAAATATATAATAAAATATTTAGATTAAGGCAGAAGACGAGGCATATTCCCGTAATTTTTAAATATCCCCACTTAAAAATAGTTAACATTTCTAACTTCACTATACCTTTTAATACATAACCAGAAAATTCTTAAGTCAACATCAAACATTCTTAATTATATATTCGCAATGGCGGAAATTCTACACTGAAGAAAAACCAACACCCCAAGAACTTGTACCTCTTGGAGCAAGTGACAGCGAAACAAACACTGTTGATGCCGCCTATCGATTGCATTAGAGCTAAAATAGCTCGCATTCCACCTAAGTGTTCTTGCACACACAGGACAAGAAGTTTGCGCTGGCGCTATCCGAGAAGCTGATATATCATCCGCTTCCTGCCAGAAAGTGGATTTGACTAAGGTAAAGTTTCAGCTGGATTCATATGTGAAAGGCAATAGCGTCCGCCTGTCGCCGCGGGCATCAGAACAGACATATCTTGATGAGACGTTGGCATACAGCTATGTCTTGTTGATAGGCATGGTTTTTTTCTTCGATTTTTTTCCCTCCCTTCTCAGTTAAATGCATAGGTGCTTTTTTTTTTATCAACAGAGGGAAAAGGAGATAAAAGGAGATATCAAGTATCAAGATGATTCTGGTAAGTAGTTGGATTACGTGTGTTTCAGAGTTAAATATAGTTCATTAGTGAAAAAAATCTGATTCCCTTGATAAGTTAATTTGCAATAGGAGTCAGCCAACTTCATATCGAAGGTTCAGTTTGATTCATTATTCGTATGTTGCAAAATGGCTTTTATTATAATTAGTTCAATGTAATAATAATGAATTCAGTATCAAATATAGAACTGGCATCTCAAGTTAAAAGCGTAGAGAGAAAAGGTTGTATCATAATGTCTAATAAATAGATTTAAAGAATTCAAAGCTATCAACATATTGCTATAGATTTCAGTTTATAAACCATAAACAGATATTTATAAATTGAAATCCAAATATTTTTTATATACAGTGTTTATAATAATTACATAATGGTTTTTTGGAACTTTGGAACTTTTGGAAGTCTTATGAAAACAGCATGTTGTTTAAAGAGAATGCGCTTGCTCATACCTTTTATGTATTGATAATAATTTGCAGCTGAAATATAATAAATTAGTATAGTTATAATAAATTCGTGTAGTAATAGAATGTTTGTGTAAAAATCATAAATTAAAATACTTAACTAAATTTTAGCATTATTTTTTTATATATATTTCGAAGCATTCATCAGCCCTCTAGAGTAGCTAAGGGGAAGGTAAGGTTGAATGAAAGGTTTTGGACTCTTAATTTCAAGTGAACAAAAAATATCTTCTTTTCGTAATTTTTTCTGCTGATACATATATAATTATCATACAAATTATCCGAAGTGAAGATCTTTAGTTATCAATCAATATCGACAAATCATAGAATAAAAAGAAAAAAAAAACATGATTAATTCTCTGTATTACAGATCCCTTCCCCAAAAATAAAGCAGTCGATACTAAGCATATTACAGGATGAATTCATAAGGTAATGTTCTATGAAACAAAATTACAGTAAGAGAAACATGACAAAGAAAATATGATACGCAGATTACAATGTGAATCTTCTTTTTAAAGAATCAAAGAAACTTTTGTTTTCTACAAAGAATGCGTAGAACAGTACTTTCTTTCATTACTAAGGGTTATCTTTATGACATCGGCATTCATTTTCAAAATTTTCATGTTGTTAAGATAAAAAAAAAAGTTTTATATGGTCTTCCTGTTCTTCTTCTTTCATCAGATGTGTTTCTTCTAATGATTTTTCGAACTACAGTAAAATACCGTTTATGCATTATTCTTCACGAATTCTGATTCCTCCATAGTCATTGTAAAGATATTACAGTTCATATAAACGATACAAAATTCTAGTTATATATATTTAATTTTCTTTTTCTTTGTTTTTCTAGTTATTACTTCTTTCCCATGAAGAGAAATGTTTCCTCCAACTGATTACTTAATCAGAGAGCAGATCGTATGACAATTATTTAAGGCAAAATAAAAAGAAAATGAAGAGTTCTTGAGAGAATTTCTAACTTTATTTATTCGTCAAAAAACTAGTGCAAAATCATTCAATGAACTTCAATGCTTATAAATGATTGAATTCTTAATTAATGGTGCACAATTGCTGCGATTAAATAATCATATAAAATTTTCCGTGCAATGTTTAAATATTCCATGTATGTTATTTATATTACATGCTTAATTCTACTTTAGAGCGCCATTTTTATGGAATTGAATTTTTCATTAGTTTTGAAGTCAACATATAATGCGGCATTTTTTATTTTATTATGTTAAAGATTTTATGCAATGTTTCACTTTTTCACTCATATTGTGTATTACTATGTTCAGCTATGCAATATTCTTGTTTTCTAAACATTTTTCCTTTTAATTTATTATTGTTGTCAACTTTATTTGTAATTATATTTTTGCCATTTTTTTGCCTTTTTGCTATTGATTCCTGGAATAACTTTAATAATAAAGACCGCTTACATCGATACTAACTTGAATTGAGCGGGAATGTTGTCACGTGAGCTTTAGAAACAGAGGTGTTGTTATGGTTTTATTTTTTATTATTATTTTATTATTTTAAAATACGAAATGTATAATACTCAATATATGCAATAAAGTATGATTTTTTTTCTTCATTTTTATAATAAATGTTTAATCCTAAAATTTAAATATTGTGTTCCACCTAAATATTAATATGTTATTACTATCTTTATATCCTTAAAATTTTTACGTTCTAATGAATTTGCTTTAGTAACATGAAATTTTAGATAATCAAAATATCTTATTATAATTTCGATTATGCGCTTTTCCATTTTTTTATTTTTTTCTTACACCATTTTATGTTTGTTTAAAGATTATAAACGTGTTCTATAATTCATATATAAAAGTTAATTTAATATTCGAAATTAAGCATGCTTGTTTGCATATAAATTTATAGAATTTTAACTCAATGAATCAGCAAAATGAAATACCATTTACATTAATCAATCAAACATTTAGAAATAAAGGATTATATGCATTAAATTTTTAACATGAAGAATACCGTAAAATTTTTAAACTACAATACTTCTTGGTTTTTGAAATTTGAAAATATTTGCTAGAATAATTGGAATCTGCAATACCCCTGAATTCCCAAGTTTTGCATTGCTAATATTATAATCACTAACTATTTTGAACAGCACAAAAATTTGTCACAGTTTTAACACTATAAAATACGCCATACGGATCTATAGCATTATATCTTCCTGAGATTTCCTGTATATTAGTAACTCCGCCCTGTATAACATAACTTCATATTAACAATACAAGTAAATTATTATGATGGAAATAGTAACTGTCTGTTTCATTTAATATATTCACAACGTATTTTGAGCATACGTTATATATTTAATGGCACGTTGTTAGTACGGAATAAAACTGTTTCTTTTTATGCCTTGACTAGTGCTTTTCTCTAAAGTAAACATAATAGGGAAGAACAATCATAGCTATATTTTGCATTTCAATTTTTGACTTGATTTACTTTAAGCTTGCATGTACCTTACAAGCAACTCGAGTATCATCTTTATACTAAAACCCACCCGATCCCAGCCTTTCTTTCAAACCAATTCGATTCCACTGTCACATGCATCGGATGTTCCAAGACCTCCCGCTCGGCATCTCAAAAGACTAAGCCTTCTCTCATCCGCCTAAAACCGGTCCCCGCTGCAACAATGGCAAGCAATCCCGGCTATCAAATCCAGGCTCATCGACCAAAAGAGGGGGTTGGGAGGATATTCGATAGTCAGTCAGTAAAATCTTCAATGGAAACAAGGGCATGTAGCCCCATCCTTTCCTATCATGGGCCTGTACGGACACAAACAATGAAGCGAAGCTTGCGCGGGCCTCATCTCTTTGTCACCAGATGACAGCACCTTCCGCATTAAAAGGAGAGAAGAATAAAAGAAGATGAGGCGGAGGAGGAGGAACAGATGACAGGAGGAAAAGATGACGAGGAACGAGGAGGAATTCTGGCATCGCTTCTTGGTTAATTTTGATGAAGAGGAAAGTGCGGTCACTCTGGCTATAACGAAATAAATCTTCCTCGTCCCTAAAAACGGAGGGGGTTTTGGGCGGTAATTAAATCACTGTCAGAGATGCATTGGGGCATTTTATATTTATTTCATTGCTTTTCGGTTTAGGGTGCTTTGTACGATTGTGTTATTGATTAGGGTGGTTTTATTCTTCATTTTAGAGGTGAAAATATAATTAGGAGGAGAAATATGATAGACGATAAGCTTAAAAATGTGATAGGAATTGTTAGTTAAGATTAATAATAAGAAACGTATCATTGTCACTCATGGATATATTTCTGTTAGAACTGGAACAGGAAATATAGCCATGGAATTTATTAGAGTTACCTTATATTCGAATAAAGAATAAGACATTACTTTTAAATGAAATTTAAAGATAATACATTTATTGTCAGTTTACAAAGCGTCCAGTGCTATACAAATGAGCAAATATATAAAGTTTTTTATAGGTATTTTTTAATAATTTTATTAATTTGAACGGAAATATTGTTTATTCTTTGTAGGAATTACAAATTACAGCACATTTTATAAGTGGGGTATGAAATAGTACAGTTATCAAGTTATGAGTGTAAACGTGTGGTAAAATATTAGTTTTGGTGCAGCCGATATTTTGCCCCAGTAGGTAAAAGTTCAGGATTCACTTCCCACAGCCTTTACATATTGTCCTAAAGAACACTGAAAACTGATGGAATGAGTTATAATTTTAATGCTATGATGCAAAAATTTTGAAAATAATTGCCATCTCATATATTATTCTTATCACTTGATAAAGATTTAAAAACTTTATGTCTATAAAAAAGCTCAACTCGCCAAAATTTAGTGAATGAAACAATCGGAATCACGCTAATTAAACATAATATCGTTGACAATGTCATTTTCAAGGAATAAATGATTAAACACAAAATTGAAAATATTGAATCATCCTTTAATGGACTTGGATTTAACAAACAAAATTTGATTATAAAATTCGCATAAGGAGCAAAATTTAACATTAATAGAATTTTGATACTTGCAGTTCATTCTCTTCCAATGTGCAATTGTATAACTATTTTAATTTTAATTTTTTTTTATACACAAAATATTGAAAGACGAAATAATATAGGAGGTCAAAAGATTCAACTTCGAGATGGCGAATCTCCATGTTTAATTTCAGCCCAATTACGATCAAACCATGTTTATTTTCTTGTATACGTAGCATAGCGGAGGTATTGTAATCGTCAAAAAAATTTAATTCACCGTATTTACAACCAGATTATTTCATTTTTACTTTTCTAATATACATAGTAGAGAATGTATAGTAATGGTGACTAAATTCAAACTCGATATTTTGATGAATCTCCTCGTTTTAGACCTATATGCGTTAGAAAATGTTCATCTTTTTTTGTCTTTGACGAAGGAAATTCAAAAATACTTTGAACTAGACGGGTGAAATTTGGTATACAGTCTTTTCATCAAATTTTCAGATTTCTATTAAATTTTTAGTAAACTCTGTTCAGAAGAAGTCTGTATGCCAGGCTGTTCGAAGGTAAGTTAACACGATAATTAAACGAAGACAGATAAATAAAATTCAGTACACAGATTTAACATCTACAATGTAGACACTTGTCAAATTTAGAGCCAAATCCAACTACCTTTTGACTGTCTGCCGGTCTGTACTTTCAGAATCATGTAAACGCACATATTTCAAAAACGCATTAACTTTAATACATCAAATTTGGTATGGGATTTTACGATCACAAGTGCAGTTTTGTGTCAATTTTTTGTTTTAGTCGAGTGAAAATAACATGTCTAAAAATCAATTCGATATTTGAATACTATTAACTTACGGCAAGGATTTATCGCCACATAACTCGCCAAGGATTGATATTAGTAAAACTGCTAAATATTTCATGACGACTGTATGGCAATGCAATGTAAGTCGTTCTTTTTCAATGACAAATTTATAAAAGAGTAAGAGCGAAAGTTTACGGAAACCACTTCCGCTGGGTGAAACAATGTTTGTTTATCCGTGTGATAAGATGATAATTCTACGGAATGATGCGAAATTTAGTTGCGTAAGAACCAACCATTTTGGCTAAATTGCGTAAAGCATATGGTTAAAACATCCAAAGTTGTGGATAAGAAACTATGCTAAAAATGAATAAAAAACTAAATATATCCATAAAAGTCACTGATTCTTAAAAACTGAAAAATATTTTCATGTTGAACAATGGTTAGAACTTAGTACAAAATCTTTATACTAAAATTGCAGATTTCAGTCAGCTTTTGGACAAAATCCATATAAGAAAAGTTTGCCTATTTATAATAGAAAACATAGGAAATTTGGCATTTGGTTATTATTATAAATGTAGGTTTGTATCATTTTGCATCCTGTACGTCAAGGGATCCAACGATGTGCTTCGTGCACGGTGTTGGGGTGGAGTGCCGTATTAAATGTACGTCAAGGGATTGAGTATTGTCATATCTACAAATTTTGTAAAACATTTCCCTGCTCTCTTTATAGCAAATCAGGATTGCGTCATAAGAGTTCAAAGCTCATATCAATTGGCACGACACGAGGTGATCTCAAGTCATGTTGATTGATATGGTTTTGCATGTGTGACGACGCTAAAGATTTCAATAAAGTTATATTTCAATGATTGACGTTTCCAAATAAACACAAATCTGAGCTTAATTTTAGGACTAAATCTTACAATTGGTATTTTGTATGTTTAATCGATCTTATTTTAACCGAATAAGCCAATTCTATATCACAAAAAGCTAGAATAATGAAATTTGGTATATAACTTTGCCAACTATGATGCAGAACTATCTCAAATTTTGAAGTTATTTGAACAAGCGAAAAAAAGTCAAAGATGAATAATTATTTTTCTATAAGATATCTAAGCTCTGTTAGACAGAAAACGAGCAATTTTATGTGTTTAAACGAACAAAATCACTAAGAACTGGATTCCGCCACTTATGATTAAGACACTACGTGTATGAAATATCTCATCTCTATATAACATGGTAAAATTTCCTGTTCAATATATATATCATTAAAAAAATCGGCATTTTATTAATTTTTGATTTTATAGATATTCTTTTATTCTAATTACAGCTCTCCTTTCGAAGGTTCTCTGCATTCTCATTTCAGTGTTCGTCATATAAAATTTGACGCATATATGATACCATCATGAAAAAATGATGCATTCTCCTTAATTCTGATGTTTGAACAAATCTTACTTAATTTCAAGAAAACATATAAAAATATTTTTTTTTCATTTAAAAATTAATATAAGGATTTTTTGTGTGTGTTATGTTTCCGTCACCGGTTCCCGGTTTCTTGAAATAATTTCGGCATACGGACAGTTCAGAAACTTTCGTGTCTGTTATTGAAGACAGCTGAATATTCATTACAATTTAATTTCAATTCGATCGATTATTTTAACATTTGTTTAGCTTTATGTCAATTGCTTTTTGTGACATACTGTATTTGCACGCATTCAAATTCACATCCATCATGACGAATGAAAAGATAGAAAAAAAATTAACAATCAACTTTAATAGTTTTCTGAAATCATTATCGGTGGTCTTTGAATATTTTATCGACACAAACCAGTTCTGTTTTGTTTCCAATCCCAATCTTGAAATCTAATTCAGAAGTAATCACGCGACGCAGATATAAACTTTCCAATTTACTCAAAAACAGATATTTATATTGACATTCTTTCCAATTGTTGGCAGGATCAAATGTGACAACTTGAACAACTTTACACTTGCGTGTTGATGTTCAAGGATTGCATGTTAAGGCAGAAAATTGGTATGCTTATTTCAGTGTTGCCCTTGCAGAGTTGTTGTACTACCTTCTGTCGAGCACAGAGAATCGATTATTAAAGCCCTCAGATTGATGTTTTCCGCGGCACAAGGAGCTTGGATAACTTAATTACCTGGTGGGAGTGTTTTCGGTGAAAGGAAATTGATCGACTGCTTTTACATCGTGGCGTAATTTATAGTTCACGAATCCTATCTATTTGTGTACGCTATATTTTTAAATTTACCAGGCAAGGATATGTAGAACTAATCAAGTGTATAATGTATTTAAAAAAAATCTGTAACGAAATGGCAGTCTTCGTTTTTGATTAATTCGAGGGGATGTACTATATCTGTAAAGACGTTGATGCGTTTTTAAAACGCCCTTTCGTTTTCGCTTTTCAGGAAAATCTGATTTTTTGCGTGCGTGCATAAGCTGCCGACGCACGTAAAGCAAGGATAAATATCTAATGCATCTTGGATTGTGAAGTTATAGTGCTGTTTGGAGGTTATGCATTTTTGAAGAAAGCTTTCGCTGATTAAATATAAATTTTAAATGTGATGTCAGACTACAAAGTTTATAAGTTTTGAAATTGCTTGTTGTAAATATTAACAGCATTCAATAAAACTGACAATTGCGATTTAAAAAAAAATAACTTTATACAAAAATGGTATCCATATATCGAAAGAAAATATTTTAAACATTATGTAAGAAATATAATTTTCTCTTTTCTAATCCATCAGGAGTAGTTTCCTCAAAACTTTCTCGCATATATGCTAATAAAGATGATATCCAAGAGAATGCATTGCATGGCATGGGCATGGGCATGTAATAGTTACAAAATATTAACCTTCGGCATGAATTTAGCGGTTTTACTGAATTTGCCGTGTCATCTTTGGCGAATTATTTGGCGATTAATATCCGACAAGCGGTTGACATTATCCGAAAAATTTGTGCTTTAGTTGCGTTTTTTTCCACCGATTGAAACAAACAAACAAAAAAAGATGCAAAATTGCACTTGTAGTCTCAAAATTCCAGACCAAATTTGATATATTTAAGTCATTTGTGTTTTTGTGCTATACATGTTTCTAAATGTAGAGATCGACAGACGGTCAATCCGTTGTTTGCAGAGATGATACCAAAACTGCAGGAAAGAAATATTTCAGATTCGGATCAATAAAAGTACTTAAAATATTTTCATGAGGTAAATCAGAGTCTCAACATTAAATTTTATTTACGTACTTCTTATTTAAATATCTATTTATTTATTTTAATAAACGGTTTAAAAACTTTAATGGAAAAAGTTTTAACTATAAAAACTAATTACCAAGAAAGAAATATTTTTCAGGACAGACAAATAAATGGGTTGCGTTAGAAAATACACCAGTATTCATTTTAGATTCCAAAACAACATTATTCTAAGAGAATAAATAGCGTACTGTATTTCATGTAATTTAGCATTCTGTTTAGTAGTAAACACAAGAATTCTTTCGCACAAACTTAAGCCATTTAGCTTAAATATATATTAAATGTTTTGATTTTGGCGTTTCTGATATATTTTACTATGCAATTCTTAAAAGAAGTGGAAAGAAAAGATGAGCTAACAAAACTTAGGAAATACAATAAATAATGCACTGAAAAAAAAACAGATATTGAGACAGTCATACTTCCAGACGTTAGAAATCCCAATGGAGCTATAGATATGTCTTTCATTTAAAGCCAATTGTTATGACTTGTTGAAGAATAGGAAAAGTCTGAGTATTAAAGATTTTTATAAAATGAATTTTCTATTTTTTTAATTTGAAAAATTTTATTGTTCATTCAAAAACAAGTTACTTCAAATATTTTAGCTTAATATCAACATGATTTTACATGTCAATGAAATTATTATTATTTATGCAATATCCCCAAATTAAGAACAAATACTTATATTAAAAAGTAGTGATTATCAAAATAAGTTTTTAATAAGCACATTAAAACTATTTCCAGTTTCTATTTTCTTTCTCAAATTATTCAGACGCATTTTCGTCGAATTACAATACTTTCTACTTTCGTTTTGCCTAATGTTTCCTACAGAAAATATCTAAGTTAACCCGCTCTAGGGCAGTGGGAAGTATGCCTTCCACCAAATTTATCAATCTTTGTATGAAATTATGTAGTTTGGCATAAGTTCTGACAAATTTTTTAGTAAAACAAAAACTAAGATACTTCGGTTCTTTATCTTACACAAAATGATGCGTCTTGATTTGTTACTTAAATATTAATTAACCAAATTAAATTTATATAATAAGCTAAATGAATCCCTTTTCTTATTCTAATTTCAAGCCTAAAAATATTTAAGCATAATATGACTAGAAAAAAAATGGCCCTTTAAAGGGTTAAACAATAACGCTTCGCAGATTATTCAATTTTGATATTGGGAAATAACTATTTCACAATCGATGTGCCAGCCTTTTGAATAGTAGATCGTCAAAGTCATTTGAACAGTATGTAAACACATGGGTGTGGTGTGAATTACGAGTTTATGTTAAGAACAACAACAACAAAAAATGATTGTATATTTTCTGCAAAAATTCGACGTCGTGTAACCAAGTGTTATTGGTTATTCATCATGCTTTTGCAAATGTTTTTCAGAATAAACGAAGTCAGTGGAAATACAGTTAATGAAAACATGCTAAAGTTTATACTAATAAAGGAGACTATACTAATAAAGGAGAAACTATCTACTCTTTCTATCAAACTCTCATACTAAAATTAATTAAAATTTGATAGAACTGTTCCTTCTTATTCCTTTAATACTAAGTATACAAAGAAATAATATTGTAATCGTCAAAAAACTTCGAATGCGAGATTTTTAAGAATCATTCAGACGTTTCTGAATTCAAAAACACATTTTTAGAATAAGTTTGCCTATGAACATAACTCATAATCGCCTTGAGCTAATCCGATGAAATTTAGTATATGATCTCTACTCCAAATTTGTAGGTTTCTTTCAAATTTTGAATGAAATACATTAAGAAATAGGTCTGTCTGGTTTTATATAATTTAATGTGATACTACAAAGTTCCATGGATACAATTTTGTGCATGTATTTAATATTTGAAGTTTAGATATGCAACAAATTAAAACTAAATTCATTAAGAAGCTGACCGTCTGTCCGTATGTTCAAAAGCATGTAAACTCTGTATCTAAAAAACACAATGATTTAAATATACGGAATTGTGATGTTATTTTTTACTACACTTTTAACTTAACTCTGTGTCAAATTTTGGTGTTAATTGAGAGAAATAAACGGGTCGAGAATATACGGAAAATCGCCAAAAAGTCATCTGAATTCATACTTTAACAGGCTTGTTTGTAATCATTATTTGCCAAAGGCCTGCAGTTAATAATACACAAATATATTTATTAGGGATGATGCGAGAACGCTTTGGAAGATCATTCCATTTGATTAACATTATGTTAATCAAATGGAGTGATCATATCTATGTAGTAATATTACCATATATATGTAATAATATTAGATAATATGTTGTTTGTGAAATAGTATGAATGTGAAAGCGTAATTTATACACATGAAGCAATGTTAGCATTATTTGTGTTACTGCATTAATTCACAAGCAATAAGTTATAAATGGCATAAGCTTAAATGGGAATATTTTGAGTATTTTTTCAATTGCTAGTGTTCCCTAATTTCATCAAAAAACGATACGTATAATCTAAAAACAGTAAATTCTAATAATAAAATAGTAATATAATCTAAAACAGTAAAACAGCCAGATCAATATATAATGGATTGAAATAGCACTATTTCTTTTATTTCTACATAGGAAAATACGCCGATATTTTATATTTTCATGATATTAAATTCAAAGTAATTTAAAAATGTTGCCTTAAATTCATTAGAAAAAGTAAAGATTTTGATCAAAAATTTGAAACTGTATCATGTTGTCTTAACTCTTCTTATTAAAAACAACTCTTTCCTGTCAGCAATGTCACATCCACCGTGCTTTTTCCTGCCTTAACAGTACTTGGAATAGTTGAGATAAAGATTATATTTTAAATTCTCTGACTGTTGTTTACCGTGAATTGCCACGTACATTCCTGTTTTCCATTGTTCCCGGCCTTCATCACCTTCGTTGTTCAAGTTTAAAATTGCTTCGAGGTCACGTACTTATTCATTTGAGAAAATTTATTACTTTTGTACACTTTTTCGATCTGGAGTAATCGTGTTCCTGGCGAAGAAAGAGGGAGTCCAATATAAATAACATTGTCACGATTTGAACTTGCGCCAGTTAATGCACGATGTGAAAATTACTCCAGACTCTGTAATACGCAAAATGTCGTGACGGCTTCATAAAGTTCGAGTAAACCGAGACGTTGTGAGGAGAAGTGGTGTGCTATTGTTTTTCTGAGGATACAAAGAGTATCTCTATGGAAAATGTAGAACCAATTACTTTTTGGTGCTGTTTACATTTAAGATGTAATTTGTCATTGTTTAAAAACTGAATAAGTGAAATGCATTATACAAAGTGATTTGATGAGTAATTATAGCAAGTTCATTACCTTGTAAAACATAAATATTTCTGAAAATAAAATTGATTGAAAATTTATATTACACTCATTAATCATAAGAACAAGAGGCAGATAATTTTTTTTTTAATTTTTATATTTCACTTTTTTTATTTGTTTAAATATAAGATTGAATTTGTCATTGTTAAAAGATTGTACAAATCAAATATATTATGCAAAATGATTTGATGAGTAATTCTTTCGAGTGCAGTACCCTCTAAAACAAAAATAGTGCTTGGATTTTCAAATGATATAATACTAGAAATATAGATGGCATTTTTTTCAAATATAAATTTTTAATATGGGAAATAAGAAGTATATACTAAAATTTTTATTTTTATGCTTTCGTTTTTCTATTTATTGAATTAAGGATGTAATTTTGTTATTATTGAAAGACTAAAAAAATTGCACAAATAATTACAAAGTGATTTGACGAGTATCTTCATGCTACGTTTCATCACAAACAAACAAAATCTGTAGATGTGTGCAAAAAACATGTATACATTCATTTATTTGTAAGTTTTTTTTTTTGTTCTTGACTAAGCTATTGTTACAAATTTGGAATTAGAACATAAATTTTTATTGACATACCAACGAATTTGTTGGTCTCCTTAAGAGGTAAAGAATATTCACGAATAAGAAAGAAATATTGAAATTATTCTTTTATGAAGAACATAAAAGAATAATTTCTTTGAAATTAATTAATGAAAGCCATTGCTGAATGCCTTCCGATTTCGAAGTTTCTGAAGAAAAATAAGACAAATTTTATCTTAAGATACGACAAAAGCTGAAAAATATTATCTAAAACTTATTTTGATATTCCTGATTAATTGTCTTTCAGCTATTCTCTTAAGCATAATTTCACGTTCATCTTTCTTAAATTATAAAAATATTTTGATTCCTTTGATTCAATGTAAAGACATTTTCTTTCTATTTTAATAAACTATACTTTTGAACAAAGAACATTTCCTTAATATTTCATCGCAAATATGCAAATTCAGTATATAGTATATTACCAGATAATTCAGAAGTACTTTTTTAAAAAAAATTAAGCAGTGTTATCCGACTAGTTTTATGAATTTAAGTTTTTCATTATTATTCAGAATAGACGAAAAAAAAAAGAATTCATAAGACAGCAGAATTCCCAAACAAATTAAATTAACGTACAACATCTCTAGCCAACAAATGCACAATGACATATTAGTCGTCTCGCCGGCTGAAAATATCAGATCTGTTATTTTAACTATTTTGTTACTTGAGGGAACTGAAGTGATTATATTCAATGCATAATTTAAATATTGATTCCTATTCTCTAGTCAACCGCAAACCGAAAAGAAAAGGTTTAAGAGCTTTTATTTCATTCGAGAGCCTATTGTTGTTAATAATTTGTTCCGAAAATATGCTTTTAGCAGGAGGCAAGCTCATTATAAATACCATGCAAAACGTGGAAAGCAAATTAGGAAGATTCGCAGCGGGAAATATATTTTGGAATCATAAATGTGATTTGTTATTTATGAATGTTTAAACTCACATAAATGCGATATCTAAATTCTGTTTTCAATTTAAGCTAGTTTCTGATTATAATTTCGAATATGCTTTTAAAATCGACCTTGCTCGTCATTTTTCATGATAAATAATTCATCTGTGATCTTGCATTGTTTGTAAAAATGGTTCCCCAATGCTGGATTGTTATGGAAACTGGGGAATTTTGCTTCGTTGTCAAGCGTTGATATATTATTGCATGCAAACATCTTGACTTTTTGGCAAAACAATTGTTAAGCCAAATTGCTGAAAAGTTAATAAAAGTAATTGGAATTCAGTAGAAATTGGTGATTGATCAAAGGCATTGTTTTCGTTTCATTATTATTTTCGAATCCTATTGTTTTTCGAGATTTAAAATAAAATCGTGAGGTGAAAATTAAGAGAAATTTTCATTATGGTTTTATTAAAAAACATATTTCATGAAAGTTTCTCGACATTGTTTAAGATATGATAAATGAACAAAATAAATTGTTACAATTCATTTATATATCTCGAATTAGTATGCATATACTCCCACAGATTAAGAGAATTGAAGCCGACGTCCTGGCATAGGGGTAGCGCATCTTCCCCGTGATCTGGGCGTCCCGGGTTCGAGTCCCGGTTTGGGCATGGTTGTTCTTCCTGTTCTATCTGTGAGATGTGTGAATGTGCCCTCCTGTAAAAAGGGGTTGTGCAAGTGAATGAGTGATGCGTGAGTAGTCAAGTCGTACGCTTGGCCCAAGTTGGCTCTACGATAAAAACAAGAGGTGCTTCCCCTTAGGCTTAAATCGGCTGTCTTTGAACAGCGGGCTTGTCCGTGGCAAGTGCCATAAGAAAAAACAAAGACAATTGACGTATTAAATTTATAAGAATTCCGAGAATTATTAAATATATTTCAAAATTACATTACAAAAAATAATAATGCTGTTTCTTTTATTCTACTTATTACTAACATAGCATATAAAGTTTTATTTCACAACATTGTTATCTTTCAGAGTCCGATATATAAAGCTTTCGAAATTAAGAGAGATTATGGAAAGATTCCACTAGATTTATGGAAAGATTGTTTATGTAAGATGCCTTGTATAAAACAAGTTGCTATTCAATCTGCAACTTTTCGAGCGTTGACAAATACATAACGTGAAAGCGAGTATCACTTATCAGGTTGATGGCCTTATCACTCATATTGGAGTTACGGCAAAAATTGTCATTCAGTGTAGAATTGATATATGCGATTGGAAGAGCCTATGTTTAGTTTATATATCCTTAATTTAACGCATCGTTCACTGTGTAAATCGTTTAAACTTCACACCTATCTAATTACATATTTATTTCTCTGCTTCGATTAAGAATAGGGAGTTAAGTTTAGTTTAGTTATATTAACGTCCCGTTTGAAGCAACACAAGGGCTATTTTGGGACGGACCTCGTCATTTTGAACCGCGGTCAGATGACGAGGACGACACCTGAGCTGGCACCCCCCTTTCCACACCACACCAGCGGGAGGACGTTTGGTCATGACGTATTTAACGTGCAACAGACCCCCTTACACGACGGTTCTTCGGTGGAATCGGGTCTTGAACCTGAAACCCTCCGGTTCCGAAGCCGAGACCTTACCACCAGGTCACCGCGGCCCCATTAAGAATAGGGAAGAAATAAGCATCTTACTAGATAGTAGTCATTATTACATGCATAAATTGTGCCAACGAACGTTCAGACATAATTTACGCCATGAACGGAGGGCACTTTGAGATTTATTAATTTAAGCCTTTTTTGTGTGCATAATTAAAGAGTTTTGGTTTCTAAATCTTATAGTTTTAATATGGTTAGCATTGTCCAAGATTTCAGGGCCACACTTTGCATTTCAGTACATATAATACTCTTGAATTTACTGGATTTGTATTGAATTCTAGCAGATATTTCACATGAACACGAAATGCTTTAAGTTTATGGAAACATAGTTGAATCACAGATTCATTAAGCATATGATTTATCAATTTTTCAGTGCCAAGCGTCCAATATGTGCTAGGCGTGGACAATTAGAAGGAGGATGCATGCGTAAGTGTCGCTGTCAATTTATCAAGGCTCATTTTGACCGTTTATCTGTTTTGCCGGAGTGTCTGTCATACGTGCATCGATTTATCGAATTTTGATAATTGTAAGCAAAAAGTAAACCATTCATAACGATTATAATTCAATGTTAAAATTACTTCGAATTCATAGATATAAGTCAAATATTCAATGGATTTCTATCTGAATCAAAATAAGAAAATATTGCCAAAATAGAAGGTGTCATCTTATTAGATAGCAAAGAAAATAATACAGTTAAGTGGGTAAAGATGTATTCCAAAATAGCTATCGTTCCAAAATGGTAGTTTCAAAGCATAATATTTATCTGAACTAAGCTCTAATCAATGAATTAATCCCATGTCAAGCGAAAGACATATTTCTTAGCTTAAGTCGTTAGATATTCTTAACATTAACTTAAGAACTTAAAAATTTTCGAAGGTATCACTATACTTTTGGCAAATGAAATTTCATGTGCACAGGGTGGTTATAGAACAATTTTCCCTTTTGAAGGTATTTGCAACTAAAACTAGTGAAAAGAATGAAATGGAATTTCATATATAGAGTGCCGAAAACCAAGAGGATGAAATACAAAAAATTACCGTTTCACGCTGTCGAAGCCAAAAATTTGAAATTAATAAATTATAACAACAAACACATGACGAGCATATGGAATCACACAGAATTTCATTATTGTTCGCTTGATAAAAAATACGCATACAAAAATGAATGACATATACTATAAAACTCACAAAAAATATTTTTTTAATTATCAACTTCACGATTATATTTTCAATAAGTTGGTTTGATTATTGTACAATGTGTATCCAGAAACTACGTTCCATTTTCCAGTATTTACTTCGTTGATTCATTAGTTGATAGCTGTATGTTGCAAGTTTAAAATTAAAAAAAAATGAATATTCTGCTCCATGAAAGTTATGTTGTGTTATCCGCTTTCAGCGTTTTCTCTTGAGGGTTCTTTATCATTTGTAAGTTTCCAATGTCATCAAGTATAGTTTGTTCCTTCATGGTGGGTGGGGTTGCTCTTCGGCGGTCCCACCAAATTTCCCGCATGGCCTCTGGCTAGGTCGGGGTATTGCACAGTATATTATCCACTTTCTTAGTGCCAAAAAGAGAAAAGCAAGTACAGTTCACATACAAATTTGTGAAGTTTATTGCCAAAACGCAATGACCGATTCGATGGTAAGGAGATGGTTGCGAAGTTTCATTGTAGTATTGAAAATATCTTGATGAAGAAAGAGGTGGGTGACAGTCTCAGATTGATAATGTTTGCTCACAAAAGTTGAAAAGTAGGTTAAGAAGAAATGAAGATTCGTCTTACAGCACTGTCAATACCTCAATTTTCCTCAAATTTCGAGTTCATTTTTTTATAATCACAAACGGCATTTTTCTACATTCAGAACACATGGAAGCAATTGTGGTGAAAGCTTGTAAGCCAGTTAACAGCTACGCTATCTGAGCAATTGCTTTTGTATCGTGGTCATGTTACTGGGCTGCAAACCACAAGGTCCCAGGTTATGTCCTCTCTCATCACAATCGCCACACAATAAATAATACCCCGACCTAGCCAGAAAAGTTCTTGCTCCCATAAGATAAGTCATCAACAATGATGACAGTTATTTTGAATAACCTAAGCATTTTATTTTATTATGCAATAAAAGTATGTTTCTTTTTTTTTTTTTTTGAATTGCTTAATGGATATTTGTTCCTGGTTATTCCTAGTAATAATAATAAAGTGAACAAAAATCTAGATATATTGTAAAATGCCCTTTTATATATTTTTTTTAATCAGAAAAATTAAGTGGAAGCAAATTTTGTATTACTAAAAAATTACTTTAAATTTAAAAAAGTTTAAAAAAGATTTTTGTGATGTTATTGAAGGTAAACTTTTATTTATACTAATTTTAATTTAAATAAAAATAATTAAGCAAAATTTTGAAAAATTTCTTACTATTGAGCATGTACAGTTTAATAAATAATTATGAGTCAAATTTAGTAATTCTAAATTCCATAATCTATCTTGGAAAATGTTTTGATAGATTTTTTTGCAAATATACATCGAAACCACGTAGTTTTCTGTTAATACCTAACCTGTAAAAGTTATCTTTTTTTTTGTAGATTTCGTTTTTACTGTAAAGACGGATTTTCAATACACTTTAACTGATCTCTTCAACCAAGTTTTCATTTATTATCTTTCACATTTATGATACATGGGATTTTTAAAAATATATCATGATTAATTGGAAGCATTTTAATATTTTCAGAAGGATGCGTGGTCCCAGAAAATCATTTATTTATTTATTTTTTCTTGTAATCGAATCAACATTGCTAAATGGGGGAAGAAGATTTTTAAAAGCATCCTGTCACTAGATTTTCTTTAAAAGTAATGACTTGATGTCAAAACTAATGCATCTTTGAAAGGTTTGGGTGGTCATATGTGAGCATTTCTCTTCACTTTCCATTAAGACTATTTTGGATATACTTCACAACGCCTACTCGAGAGCGATTTCCCCCAATTAATCTTCCGACTTTTGCGATTTTCTTTTTCTGTTTTTGAAAAGATTGGTTCGTACTTAGCGTTAAAATAAGTACGTCCCAAGACTGCAAAATAAATCTTGAGTAAATGAGGCTTAAGATGAAAATAAGTAATTGGAAAGGATGTACGATGGAAATGGATTTGTGATTATTTTGCATACTGTTTGCAAGTTGTTTAGTGCGTAACGAATACAGTGCAGCATTTAATTGTTGTTACCATAAATAAAGCGAATGAAGACCATATTAAGTCTACTCGGGGGTTCTTTAGACGATGTAAATCTCGGGACCCTTTTTCCCTTTCCAAACTTTCAATACAAATATTTTTCACCGTTTTTATTTAATTTTATAAATATATAAGTAGTTTTTAAGTGGCAAATTTGGCCAAACTGGAATGACAAGATGTTTAACTTCAATCCTCTTTCCTTAAAGTAAGTTTTAGTATATCGTTTATAAAAATGATCTACTAAAATACAAAAGATATTTAGAAAAGAAAATTCTAGAATTTTTTAAACAAAATCTAAAGAACTTTTAATAACAGTATCAAACACTTTTTTAAAATTATATCTTTGCCTGAATTATAGAACAACATAAAATTCGCAAACTGTAACTAATTAGGAATATTATTAGAGTAATGTCCTAAAATTAATTTAAACTGTACTCGATTTTAATTTGAATAAATTCGATTATGTGGCTTTCACATTAAATGAGAAAAAATTGAGACACTTTCAAGATATCGCATAAAATGTTCTCAAAAGTTCGGAACCTCTAAAAGTTGTAAGGCCTCTTAGCAATGGCATACTTTGTTGAACAATCCGATCTTGATGAGACTAGATTGATAATGGTTACACAAACACACTCCCTGAATTCGTCGACATAATCCTGATTTTTAATTTCTGCTGCCGCTAAAAAGAATTGCACAGGATTTTACTGATTTAATTTTTTTTTTAAAAATTGTAAATTCAAAAATTGTGTGAATGAATTTTTATATTTTTAATCAGTACATGAGTACAAAGAGAAATTTTTCCGATTACCAAGTACTCTACAGTGTGATTTTAACAAAATGAAACTTTTCGGGACAAAATATTTTTGTAATAATATCTCCAGCTTTAAAGGAAAAAAAAATGCAAGATAAAAAGAGGCATAAATGTATATTTCTTTTTAAAACAGTGTTAAACGTATTTAATAATTGTGTGTGTCTTCCACAGGGAAAAAGGCTCCTAATATTAGGATGGGAAAATTACAGCATGGTAGTTGGTTCTCGCTGCCCAATTGTATACAGAAATGGTCGGGGTTAGCTACCTCTTTCAGATGCTAGGACGTGCTTCCCACGGAAAGGGTTGTACTGTGGCTAATGATGGCTCATAGGACTCAAACTTAGTTCTCGCCAATGCTGCCATGGCGGTCGGTCATTCGGATTAAATTTGAATGCTTTTAACTAGGCGGGGCTAAGTAGGCTTGCGTGGTTAACAAGTATGTGTGTGCGCGCTTGTGTGCGTGCATGGGCCAATCTTAAACACGCATGTTTACATGAAAATTAAAAGTGTCACTTCGCACAGTAGGGTTTCTATAATTTTAGTTAGCAGTGACATAACCACTTTTGAAGCAATTTCAAATTGTTAATTTTTTAAAAATTTAATCTAAGTTTAAATATACTATTTGATGAAAGAAGAAACAAAATGAAATATTGTAAGAATTATTCAATGTTTAAACTAGATATAATGCTTAATTCTTTTCAAAATTAAGGATTTAATATTACATTCCAATTAATACTGCATTCAAAAGACATCAGTTTCTAATTATTAAAAATATTAAGAAATAATTTCGTTATTCAACTTTCAAAACAATCTCGAAACTTTAAGAAATCCAAGAATATCATTGTAAAGCAAAACAAAATCATTTCTCTTATTAAAAGAACGGGAAAGTGAGGGATTTAAAGTAAGTGTGGACAACTTGAGCTGGAAACTTTGCTCCTATAATCGTCTTACAATAAGCCGCTTAACAATGCTAGAATTTAGAATATTTTTGACATCTTAATACGCGAGGGAAAATTAAAATTTTATAAGTGAACATTAAGATTTTCTAAACTGAAATGAAAAATAATCTGAGTAGGCGGAATGCTGCTTACATTATTTTTATTTCATTTATTAGATGCTAATGTTTCCTTTATATAATTTAAAAATAAACATCAGATTTGTTGATAGGATAATTTTATACTTTTCAAATATTTTTATTAGGATACATTCAGTCATAAGTTCTAAAATTAAGTTTAAAATCAATGGCAGCTCAGTATGAAAATATGGGGAAATGCCAAGCCTATCATTAACCAGTTAAATTCCTTCGACGTATATGCATGTCAATCCAAATCTTCCATTTGGCAGGCTCGATGCATAAATTATTTATCTAATAAAAATGAAATCTTATTCGCTTTATTATTATTAGTTTTTTATTTTTATCTTTTATTTATTTTTGCAAAATTTACTATACAACTATTTGTAGTGCATTAGGCGTGTATATGCATCATCGCTTGGCTTTGAAAAGAGGATCTTGAGAGATTTTAAGAACTAAACTCCATAGTAAACTTGTTAAAAATTACTTATGTACAGACTGATTTTCAAAAGTCAGAAGCAACTTTAAAACTGAATAATGATTAGGGAGCCTGTACGCCCCGCATTCAGAATGCAATTCCCTAGAAGTTTAGTTTAGTTTTCTTTTATTATCGTCCCATTTTAAATCAACACTAGGGCTATTTTGGTATGAAAATCGTAATTTTGAGCCGCTGTCAGGTGACGAAAACGACACCTGAGCTGGCACCCACTTTCCAGCTTCCATACCACACCAACGGGAGGACGTTTGGCCCCGACAGATTTAACGTGCACCAGACCCACTTACACGACGATTCTTCGAACTTGAAACCCACCGGTTTCGAGGCCGAGAGCTTAAAAGCCAGACCACCATGGCCCTGCAATTCCCTTGAAAGACTGCTGTGTAAATTGTCTAGAACATGTTCAAACAATCAGTGACAAACGTACTCTCATTATTGTGATAATTTTGTGGAGGGAGATGCCAGCTCAAGTGTCGTTCTCATCATCTGTCCATGACGATTTAAAATTACCAATTCAAGCTCTATTGCTCCAAGATAGGACTTAAATATCACTAAACTAAGTAAACTAAATTTGAATGACCATGAGTATTAAAGTTTAAGTTATTATAGAAAAAAAACCCCACAAATTCTTTAACTAAAGTTGTGTCATTTTAATAAATTAAAAGTTATTTAATTAAATTCTGAAAAAATAGCGCCGATTTACCCCATTTTCTATTTAAAATACATTTGCACAAATGTGGCAGCTTTAAATCAAATAGTCTGACTTGCAGAATAGCAATAGAGAGATATAAGCAAATACATACTATTTTATTTGTTCAGCAATTCTATTATTATATAGAAGTTTATTACATATTACGTAACAAATGATCGAATAGCTATGCTCTTTACACAAAGATAACTTGGAAACTTTCGCTTCATAAAAACTCCTAAATAAATAACTATCGATTAATGACTGTAATTAATTTCTTCTTGCATTAATCCACGAATAGAAATTTCCACGTATGATAAACACAAACGATGTGGTATCATCTGCAAGCGATGAATCGATTTTTCGATACACGTTGTGGCATATCGATTGACCTGCTTCAGTGGACGGTTAAGTGGATACATAATATTTTGTCATTTCATTCGAGAAAAGAGAATCCTTCGTAGCTTTACATAAACGATGGATTCAGAATTGTCAATTAATGGGTATAACGCATTTTATCTTTGCTCGATAAATTAAATAGTGAAGATCAAAAGGTTGTCGATCAAAAATTCTATTTGCTTTAAGTCTTTTATGAATTCAAATTCCTAGAAAGTACGTTAATGAAACACCATGATTGGTTCACCATTTCATTTGCTACTTCATTAAATTCTCAGACAAATTTCCATATCGCTTCAAATCGAGTTTCGTAGCGGAGTTACGCATCATCGGTGCTCTAAATATTTCGAAATAAATTTAGGATAGGTTGTTTCCTTAGTTACTATTGATTTTTAAAACAAGACTCAAATGAGAGAGTATAAAAAAACTTATTTTTTCGCCTTCTTTATCTATATTATCTATCCCATTTATCGTTACTAAATTCCTCTCAGTAGTCCCATTAAAACGTAAAATTATCAAATTATTTCTAGATTAGCTTAATTATATTAGTGTCCCGTTTTAAAAGCAAAGCTGGAGCTATTTTGGGACGGACATCGTAATTTTGAATAGCGTTCATATGACGAGGACGAGTCCTTACCATCGGGCCAACGCTGCCCTTTCATACCTCCAGAAGAAAGAAAACAACTCACGCTGTACCGAAAAGAATTTTCGAAATCCTAAGATTATTCTCATTTGTTTATTTTTCTAAATGAAAGATTTAAATTTCGATTCAGTTGTCAGATTTTTGTGTTTCACAATTCAAACTGAATTTACTTTATATTAGTGTTTTCCATTTATTGTTTCATAAAACAATATTGCAAAGTGTCTATAAATTAAAATTTTCATTTACAGATTTGTGTGAATTGTTATTTATATGAAAGATTTAAAAAAAAATATTTTAACTTAATGCATGGTTAAAATCACAATTTGAAACAAGGAAACATTGAATTATTTACTCAACTGAGAGATTGAGTAATTTTTTGAATATAATTTCCACAGAAATTTATAATTAATATAATATTTAAAAACAGAAACGTGGGTGTTATAATTCAATTTAGATTCAAAAATTTTCTTTGCAGATGACTGGAATTATTGAATAACTTAGAAGCCAAAACAACTTTCTATACGCATTTGAATTCCTATTTCAGTGAAAAAAAAAAAAAAAAGAGAAACTTATCAAGCATCTTATAATTTATTTTTAATAAATGCATACGTTGTTGAAAATAACGCAAACAAAACAATTTATCCAATAAAGTATTTTCTGTGATATTTCTATTATTCTATTCATTGTTTAAGAATCTAGCAAAATAATTATGGAAAAAAAACTCGAATATTTTATTTGCAGTATAAATAATAAAACTTGTACCGAGCCAATTAGCTTTTAGTTTCTATAATATTGTATTAAATATAAATGAGAAGGTGAGAGATGTTATGTATCTGCATTTTTAGAATAATTCTTTAGTAAAATTTATTTATGTATCGCTTTCGTATCTGAATATAAATGTATAAATATTACTATTCATAAATATACTTCTCTAATTAGGTTAATATTAAAATAATGAATTTATTGTCAGTAATATAGGGACATTTTGAATAAATGTGATATTTTGTTCTGAAAAAGATTTAAATTCGTTGGAATTTTATCTATATTTATTAAAAATTCACTCACGTATATGTATTCGAAATTCTTATAAAATCATATTCTTTACATCGATAAAAACTATTTCAGTTGTTTTCTGTTTCATTTCGAAGATGTTTGCATCATTTCAAAATAATAGTAAGGGTTTATTCTAAATTAAATAATAAGTTCATTTGGTGTATAGCATTATGCTTTTACTAGCTAATTAAAAACAGAAACCTAGATGAATTGCCGCTTTTTTTTAATTTTAAATCAATACATTAGAGAAATCATGCCACAATTATTTTTCATTCAGTATAAGAATAAATAGTTATATTTTGAATAAATAATATGAAAGACTTAAGCATAAGAAAAATTAATTCAATTTTCATGAAAATGGGAACACATTTAGAAAATAATTTTTATTCTTGAATGCAAAAACTCAACTGTGTGATTTTACTTGTATTCTTTTAATAATATTCTGACAATCTTTCATAAAAACAAATTGTTCAGATATTTTCATTCTAATTTTATAAATAAATTAAGAAGTTAATATTGACCAATGAAGCTTCACAAATTATTGCATCATAATTTTAACAAAAGATAATCATATGATACAAAATAATTATTAAAAATATTTTGCATTTCACAATATATATATAATGTTTTGTTTATAATAATGTCTCTCGCTGTTTGCTTACTTGAAAAAAATATTATCATCTTAAAACAAATATTTATATCTTTTCGTTGAAATAACGACAAAATAGAGCAATTACAATGAAGATACAGGCTAATTTCAACTCTCCTAATAATAAAGATGAATGTGTGTGTGTGTGTGTGTGTGTGTGTGTGTGTGTGTGTGTGTGTGTGTGTGTGTGTGTGTGTGTGTGTGTGTGTGTGTGTGTGTGTGTGTGTGTGTGTGTGTGTGTGTGTTGGCATAACACAAGTCAGATAGTTTAACTTAGACTTATCAAACTTGGTTCACATTATACATAAAGAGTATGCACTTTATAGTGATATTTTTGGAGTTTTAATTAGAATTTTAAATAAAAATTAAGCTAAATTTGGGAGCTTCCAAAAGCTTCCGAAAACATTACAGCACAAAAGTAATTTTCAGATCACCTTAGCATTCAAAAAATTTCTTTTCAATTATACTTATTTAATATCGGAGCAAATTACTTCTGAATTTTTAAAATTTTGTTAAAAATAGTTTTTTTACAAATAAGTTGCCATAAATCTGTGCTATAAAATCACGCTTTAACAATCCAAAATATGTTATTTCTGTAGTAACAGATAAATTGGAAAATTACTGCTAGTTCAGTTCAACTTTTATTGCAAGAATTTCCACACTATTTCCTTTAAACACAATATCACGGTACCCGAACATGACTCGTGCATCGAATAATTCTATTTTAGTTCATAATCTCAAATTAATTCATTAGCAAATAATTCGATAAAAAAATATCCAGTATTTCAGAATCATTTCAAATGTTCTGCGGACACTTAGTTTAAACAAATCACACATTTTCCAGAACGCTCTTCTAATTTGACAACAGAGAAAATAACTTAAAGGATAAATCAAAGACTAACAGAAAATTATTTTGAAGAGAGTTTTATTTATTTAGAATTATATTGCGTTTTGAAATCAGTAAAGAATTATTTATTCTCGTGCGCATTTTGTCATTATAACTGAAGTCAAATAACGAGAGCAACTCGCACAGATTGACCTAGATACGACGGCCGAAGTGATTGACGATTTACGGGGAGTGAAACCGTTACCAGTGAAAAATGTTGACTTCGCGGTCTTCCCGAAGTATGAAATCAGGACCGGATTATTAAATAGTCAAAGTAAGCAACTGCATAGAGAGGCCCACAACCATAGAGGACTTGAGGTTTTAAGATTTTTTTTTGGTGAGGGTATTTTTAAATTTATTAAATTTTGTTGCATTTAATTATAATGATCATGCAATTGAAGTTATTCAAATTTCAGTCAAATATAATTTTGGAACATCATTCTAGTAAAACTCCTAATAAGTCACCAATTGCAAAGTTTTATGTTATTTTATAATTCTAAAAAAATGTACTTTATAACTTAAAATGTCAGATCCAATCACCAATATTATTTATAACATACTAAAGAAAGTTATGTAAGTTTGCTCTCACTGCATTACTTAAAATTACTTTTAAGTTTCAAGTGTGTATTTGTCATATGCAAATTATAGAAATGAACTTTTTAGAAAGTGGTATGCAATTAAACGGCTTCGCTAATTTCATTTGTCGAAATGTGCGATTCAAAAATAATTTATACTAATGTTAAATAAAAATCGACAGAACATATTTGGTTTTGAGTGCTAGGAGGGGGAAATAGGCCTCTCGATTTGCATTTTTTAAAGATCCCATTGACAGCTGTATCTGGTCTTGAATTAAGTCAAATAATACATTAAAATGGAGGAACGAATAATGGAAATACAAGCAAATTAATTGATATATAACACAACATGAGATAATTAACATTAATATAGCAAAACACTGATACAACATCACTTGGATATCTTTCAAGAAATTGATAAAAAAAAAAACTTTAAAAAGTGTTTGCATCGCAATTTTAATAAACAACTTCGATTTTCACTAATTAATATTATTAATGCAAATTCACCTAAAATGATAGTTTCAAAGTTTTTAAATATAATATTTGTATATTATTACATGATAATAAATGCAAAAATTCAATTTAAAAATTAAACATTTATCACAAATAAAGAGAGAAAATCATATTTTTACTGCCTATATTAAGTAATAATTATAATTTTCTTACTTTACATATTTATACACATGAAAGTAGATGTTAAGCAAAAAAATATTTATGTTTTTTGATGTACTCAACGCTCTATTCAAATATAAGGATATCTTAATTAATTATTAAGATATTTAAGATATGGAATCCTTTATAAATGCATTTGGTAAATATGAAGTATGCATTTGGTATATATTGCTTCATTTGGACAATTTTTAAGGGTTGTGGTAGGGCTAAACGGTAGCTTGTGCCAATTATAGTATGTTAAATGCAACATTATGGATCAAATTATGTTCATTAATTGATTTTTTTCATTGTTGCTTTGATAAAGAAGGGACATTTTCAGTGAAATACTATAGCGTCTTTTAAGAACGGCAGATTTACTTCATATTCTTTTTCATTTTCATTCAAATTAGCCATACATAAGTTATCTTTTTTTTTAATTTATTAATTGTGAATAACGTTTTAGTCAAGATATCAGTATTTGAATCCATATATTTCTCGAAAATAATATCGAAAGGAATGGGGAAACGACGTATGATAGGAGGTGGGCGTCTTACAAATGAATGGAATTATCACTACTTTGAGTAAGAATGAATCAGAATTTAAATAAAAGCTAAGTTAGAATGAGAAACATATAAACGACTCTCTTTAGTATAGTCATAAAAATATAATTCATTTTTACAGTTTATATTCAGTATAATCAAAAAAATTAATTATAATTGAAAATAAAACAGAAAAGTACTATAAACAGTACAAAAAAGTATAAAAAATACAAAACAATAAATGAAGAAAAATCAATATTTCGAAATATAACGTAACATATAATAAACAGCAAACGTATACATTAATTATAAAAATATAAAAAAAATATCTTTGGAAATAAAACCAAAATGCACAGAAAGAAATATAACAAGACAAAAAAATAGATATAAAATAAAATATTAAACATAATTATGCAGAAAAATAACAATATCGAAAGAAATAAAATGAAAACATAAACGAAAGAAGAAAAATCGCAGAATAAATTTGAAAATTTAAAACAAATTCATTAAAAAAAGAGAGAACACTGTGGGAAAACCAAACACATAATCAACATTTAATACAATTCATTAATAAAAAGGTAACATTATACATTATGAAACATCAATACAAAAAAAAAAAGTACTATAGGCAGCAAACATAAAATCAACTTATATCAAAAAACATCATTATCACAAAGGATCGTATTCACAGAGGTTAATCCTATTGTTCCTATTCTTATCTATTTAATAAATATTTAATGGGAATTGTATCAAACAGAAATGATAATAGAAGACATCGGAGATTTCAGGCCATTCTGGGCGGATTTGACAAACAGCAAGTCCTTATAAAAAGAACCATCATTGAAGGAATCGAATTTCCGATCCCGAAGTGGAAAATCATTTATAAAGCCACCGTCTCGTAAAAACATAAAGAAATGTTTTTTTTAGAAAAATTCCCGTCTTTTATTTTTACGTTATAATAAATATAAGCTAAGAAAGAATTTCCATCATCAAAAACATTTGATTGAAAATTTGCTGGAATCTGAGTATTTAAATATTCCTGGGTATGAAAAAGTCAATTTTAGAATAATGCTTACAAATCTGCGAACACAATGTTTCAAAAGCTTTCAAAGTATTATTAAGAAATCAACATAATTTTGGGGAAAAACATATAAGATATTTCAAAAATCACATCTATCTAAATAGCTAGTATGTTCAGAATTTCTTTGTGTCTATAATCCAAACTGTAGAACTTAATCAAAATTTGGACAAAATCCGCACAATAATCTACTGCCTGTGGATTAATCTACTCATATATGTGTGAATACGACTCACAAACGCAACGAACTATATGCATGAAATGAACTGTAGAATTTTATCAAAATTTGGACAAAATCCGCACAATAATCTACTGTCTGTGGATTAATCTACTCATATATGTGTGAATACGACTCACAAACGCAACGAACTATATGCATGAAATGAACTGTAGAATTTTATCAAAATTTGGACAAAATCCGCACAATAATCTACTGTCTGTGGATTAATCTACTCATATATGTGTGAATACGACTCACAAACGCAACGAACTATATGCATGAAATGAACTGTAGAATTTTATCAAAATTTGGACAAAATCCGCACAATAATCTACTGTCTGTGGATTAATCTACTCATATATGTGTGAATACGATTCACAAACGCAACGAACTATATGCATGAAATGAACTGTAGAATTTTATCAAAATTTGGACAAAATCCGCACAATAATCTACTGTCTGTGGATTAATCTACTCAGGCATGTGTGAATACGACTCACAAACGCAAGACAATATAGTGCAGATATTCATTTTACATCTAATTTTCGAACGAAATTATGAAATTATAGATTATTTATCGTGTATATTTAAACCTGGCAATTCAAATACGAAATTAACTAGATATAGAAAATTTGGCATGTGTCTTTTCTCATCATAATTGTAAACCTGTATCAATTTTTAGACCGATTGGATCTAGAATTGGATTCGTTGAAATCTAGAGTTGGATTTTTTTGACTGTTGCAAAACTTTCTTTATACTTAGCTTACGGAAAAGTTTTTTTTAAAAAAAATGAAATGAATTTAAAATTGTCGTAAGCTTTATTCAGACCGACTGAAATAACCAAGATTCGTACATAAATTAGAAGACATGATAGGTTAGAAAAAATAAATAAACCAAGGCCTTATTGTGCTTATAAATTATGGTTCAACATCTTCTGCATGAGTGTTGCTGGCCAACCGATATATCGTCCTTTTATGGCAAGTTTTAAATTCTGCTTGATGTCTATGACGAGTTGCTTCATTTTGTGACATTAGTTATTATTTAATCAATCAAAATAAGGCAGGTTTAAAATATTTGTTTGATTAGGTATTAGTTATTTCGAAGAAGATATTTTATTAGTTAAAGTAAATATATTCATCGCTTGCTTTGAAATAGTACTTTAATAAAGAGTCATACAAGAATCATTGGTGTAAAAGGATCATTATCTGAAAAACTACTTTACACCACTTTTCCTATAAAAGCCAGATTCCGAGGAATGCATTGCCAAAACATTAAACGAAAGAAACACCTTCTTTCTCCCTATCTAATTTCCTCCAATACTAAAGTTTGCTCTTATCTCCATCCTTATTATCTTTTCTGAGATCAGCACGATTTATTTCGCACTTTTTAACGGTACCTTCTGTTTCATAACATATATCAAGGGAACATATGCTCACTCGTTTCTAAGGTTTTGCGTTACAAAAAACTGTAACAAATAAACGGTTTTTCTGATTTACCTAGTGGTTTCTGAGATAATGATAACACGATATTGTGCCATCAATGGAGGTGGTATTAGTTTCGTTATTATCCGTTCGGAATTCTTTGTATAAATCTTTCGTTGTGCATTAACATCTCATGTCGAACAATCATTTGTGGAACTAAATAAAAAGGACTGTTTGCTGTGGAAATAATGCAAGATTTTAGAAGGTGCATGGAATGGGTACAAATATATGTCTGTTGAGTTGAGCATCAAAAAAAATTGCAGAAAAAGAAAAATCCTGATTTTTATTTTTAATATTGCCGCATTGAAAAGAGGCAGTCGACTCTCCATGGCCGAATGGTCATGGCACTGATCTCATAATCAAGAGATCGTAAGCTCGAATCCCGCTAGAGACAATGCGATTCACAGTTTGTGTAAATATTTTATTCCTTGATTTTATGTTTTCCTTTATTTCATGTTCCAGCAGATTCTGGGCATTTCTTTAGTTTACCAGATAAGTAAGTATTCTGGAACTTTCCCTCTTAGCATAAAAGCAGAAGATCTGTCAGTCACTGTGTTCTGAGTTGAGTTAATAAATTGGTTTAGCTCTACTTCTTGTGTGTGTCATGGAGTTTCATACTAAAGTACCTAAGTGACAATATTTTATAAAGATTTACTGATAAAAGTAGTAATTTTTTCGTATGGTTAATATACATATCATCCAGTATTCCCCTTGTCTTTTCCTGCATTACAATAAAAATGCATATTTGTTTGCATAATATAATTTAATTCTGTTAAATGAAATCACAAAACAAACTTCTGAAACAGAGATGTTAGTAATGAAACTGTGCATAACTATTCCCTTTTTCAAAAAGAAAAGACGTTCAAAAGAAAAGAACCTTTGGAAGACGAGGTCCATTTTCCTATTAGAAGCTTGGTCTCTTATTGGAACTGTTTATTGTTATTTAAAGGAATGTACAAAAGTTTCGGATTCAAGAAAGAATCTTAACATTGAAAATAATGACTTAAGTACAGTACTGATGGCGCAAAAAAAAATCTCAAAACACTGAAAGACATGGTATTAAAGACTGACCATTTTTTTACTAACTTCTTGAAGTTTTAAAGTGCTCGACTTCCTTTTGTTGTACAAGAATTCGGCGGAACATTGAGAATTTTGAGGAGACTTTCTCAAAATATTGGTTTGCTCCTTGTTTAACAGGATGACAAGTATTGAGACAGGTCAGAGATTGGCCAATTTGTGCCTGAGGGGCCAACCCCTTCGAAGCGGACATCAGTTCAGTGAATCAGCCATTGTTATGGCCGGGTTATGACAAAGACAACAGTCGACCTCAACAAATCCTATCAATGCTGCTTCATTGTGTCCAGTTGTACACAAGAAGTATCTTAGTCCCCTCCTGTAGGGTTGGCAATGCCTCGATATCATTAAACATACATGTAGCTTAACCATCATATATGAAATTAAATAAAAAAATTAAAAGAGTTTAAATACAGAAACGTTTGTCTCTTTCGAAGTTATGTGAAGATTATTTTGGGACTGTCTTCGTTTGTTTTTGGTAGCGAATCCAACACTAAGATGACACTCATTCTCTAAATTTTGACTCTACATCAGCTGGAAGGCATTTCACCTTTAACACTTTGTACTCGGATGGTGCCTCTCACTCACCATTCAAAACGGTGCCTCCTTTTGAGGTTTTATTTATTTATTTCTCAATTTTGATTTTTAAAAACGCCTACAGAATGTAAAAGGATGTATATTAATTTTTCAAAGGAATTCGTTTTTCAAAGGAATTCGTTTTAGAATTGTGTATATTTATTTTTCAGAAAACAACAACAACAAATATTTGTATTAGGTGAGTAATTATGCATTGAATTACTTTTCAGAGTGCAAAAGGGTTAAAGTATAAAATACAATTAGCTCCTAGCCTACTTTGGCCTCCTTTTCTTTTAGCCGCTTTCTTTGAAATGCATGCAATCAAAGATCTATGCAAAGTTGTGATAAGATTCCATGTATCCAAATTATAATTTATTTAGAATATATATATTTTAAATGTATATCGTCAATCAACAATGATTAACGTAGCCTGGAAGAAATTAATATTGACAATCAATAATGACTGATATGAACTGCATGGAAGAACAGGTCGGTCATCGGTGATTGACGTAGCCCGCACCAGAAGCTCAGTGTTGATCACAGGTGATTGACATAACGCTAAGGTGTTAACTTGTTTCAGGCGAGAATATACAGCTTGTATTCTATGAAATCTAACATTAACCCTATGGATATTTCAATACCGATATCACAATAGCAATACAAAGAAGCCGAAACTGGAACAGGAGACTTAATAATTAGATTGTCACCAATCAAAAGAATAAATTAGTTGCATCCTATTTTAGAGCAATAAGATGGTTATTCTGGGGCAGATTTGTGATTTTAAACAATATCGTATGGCAGAGCCGGTACTAGAAATACCACTCTCCTTTACAATTATCATCCTGACGTCAGTTGGAATACATAGATATCGAAGGATTTAATGTGTACTAAACTCATTTAGTTATTATTTCCTTCATGAAATCAAATTCCCAACGTAGAATCCTCCGGCTCTGAATCTGAGTTACCACTAGACAACCTCGATTCCTAAATTGCAAAACTGATTTGCTAAATTTTTCTGCAGTTGTATTTTTAAAGTGGTACTTTTTTAAAATCCAAAATACAATATTCTTTAGAGATTACTTATATTCTTTAAACTAGAACTCAGAAAAGTCCTCACTTTTCTCAATACTGGCAAAAGAAACAGAGAATATTAATTTCTACCCAAAATATATCTGTTTTAGGCTGTTACATACCAAATAGCTCACAGGTCTTAAGATCCACATTCCGATAAAAGCAGTCATTTATTAATTTTTTTCGATTTTCAACCTGATTGCTGCATTCAGATCTTTTCAAATTATTAACCAGTATTATTTTGAAGATAATAGCCAAGGTAATTAATTATTTGCATTAACCAAATTGTTTTAAAAATTCCGACTCGGTTCTTGTTAAGATAGATTTATTTCTAACTTTTAAACTCTATTACTGTAGCCGAAAATTTTTGTTACAATTTCAAGGAAAAGTTTAAACACTTTAAAAAATTTCTAACAATTTTTTTGATAAAATAATTCCCTAAACAATCCTGTGGGACTATCACGCAGTATCTTTGGTTCTTAATTATCGCATTAAGCTCTTAAATGTTCCGTTAATTGCCCCGGTCTTCAATGAGCATGCGGAGTTAATCGTCTGTCCATAATTATTCCCCAAATGTGATCAAAAGTTAATTGAGATGATCGTTGAAAACCAGTAACAGGAGGTTTGTGAAGAATAAATTTGTAATTAAAAGGAATGAGGGGCAATGAAATTAACTCAATTTGCATTCGTTGCTCGTAGCATCTTCTCTTTTATGCCCACAGAAGTCAAGAGTTCTCGCGTTTGTTATTTTTATGTATTGCCTACGCATTAGTGAACAAGATAGTAGTGATAAATTTTGCAAACATGTGTTTGTATGATGTTTTCTAATTAGGAACTAACACTACTTTAAACGATATCGTACCATTTAACCACTTCCGCATTTAATATTCCGATTTGTATTTCAAATTATGTGACTCTGACTTTTAAATGCGTAATTATCGCAAAGTAACGAATAAATTAAGAGTAAAATATCACTTAGACATGGTTAAATTTATTAGGTATCGTTTCGTTCTTATACAAATTGAAATAAAGCTAAATACCGAAATATAATGCCTAAATAGTAAATTAAATAAGTTGGAACGTGAAGGAATTATGCTTTTAATCTTAAACAGGTTAAGCGCTAATTCTGTATTGGCGTTCTTTCCGTCTCTACCGTGATATACGATTACTTTGGTATGCTACATGTATTTAGATATATTTTTTGTGATCTTCAGATTAAAATTTACCGAGAGAAACTGATTTTTTAAATGTATAGCGTCAATCCACAACAGCTAACACAGTCTGAATTAAAATTATATCGTCAGTCAATAGTCATTAATGTGATTTGAATGAAATCAATGTCAGGTGTCATTGACTGATACTGTCCGAACGAAAAGCTCAGAGTTAATCCTAAGTGAATCCTTGGTGGGGGTCATCTTAAAAATAGGGATGCGAAATTTCTGGCATGACGATTGGTTCTCTCCGCTTTGGTGAGTTTAGAAATGGTGTAGGGCCGACTTTCCCCTACCGTTGACGGGACGTGCATCCTATAAGAAGGGTTGTACCGTTACCGGTATTGGTTCTTAAAAGTTAACTATAGTTCCCTTCAATTTTATCGCAGTGTTCCGGTCATTCAGATTAATCCGACGGCCATAGGGAGGGTGGAGTAGAGTTGAGTTGTGTTTCGTCACTGGTGATTAACATGCCACTTAACGTGTTAAGAATTTGCTGCAGCCAAGTTCTGCCGTAACCTTTCTGTATTGCCAGTATTTGATTGGGCACCTGGTTTAATTGGTGGCATGGCGGTCTCATGTTTGAAACAGAGCGCTCCAGATTTGAAACGTTGATTCGAGGTCTACTGAATATATGAATTGGTGTTCGCTACATCTGATGTACGCTGACTGATTCGAGTTTCAGATGTATTTCCTTTGGCGTGGCAGGAAAAGTCTTCTTTATGTTTAGCTATTACTCAAAATTCAGAGGATTATGCCTAGATAGCTCAACATCTCTCTTTAAAATAACAAAAAAATGTTAACAAAACGAAATCTGACCAAACCATGTTATTGTGTACATTTGATATCCTAAGATATCATTTTAATTGATAATTATGCAATAAGACGGTCAAATAATTTACGTATTTTAAATCCTTCAGTTGTGTATTTTAAGTTTTACGCAGAATAGAATTTTGATTGTTTTTGCAACGTCCCCTAATTTTCACCATCCCGCGATTAGCTCAGAAATTTGCTAATTTTAAGGAAATTCATTATTTGTAACATCATGCAAGTTAATTATCTTGACTTAAAAAGTTTCAACAAAACATGTTGTAAAATTTTTAAATTGTTTTTTTTAATCATTCCTTTATTAATTCTTCATTAGGAATATTCCCAATTCTGGCGTTCTAGTTTTTTTTTTTTTTTTTTTTTTTTTTTTTTTAAATTATAAAAATAGGATTGCGAATATTTTTTTCCTCTCAAAAAGTTATCAAAAGTAGAAAATTTCTTAATTTCAAAACGATTATGAGAATTATTGATATCTGAATTTATATAGATTTGTCGAATCGGATTAGAATGACTACCGTTATTTAAAATCCTATATTGAATCCACTTTTGAGAATTAAAAATAAAACATTTTGATTGCACTACTTTAAAAAAATACTTTACAAAACTTTTCAGTAACAAATTAATTAAAACTTCCTTTAATTGTAACCAGTTTCACTCTTTTGTTTGGCACAATATAATATATGAAATCTATATTCTATATGTTCACCCGATTTTAATAATTTTAATGTTTACTATAATAATTAATATAAGAGAATACAACAATATCATATAGGTAAATTCAAATTGTAATATATTATAAATAGCTAATAGATGCAGGCCACATGCGTAGATTTGGATAAATCGATTAATGAACGGTTAAATCTAAAGTTGAGCTTCCTCTAGAAAGTCCGACTAGCGTAACATCGGACCGTAAGATCACATTGAAGCCGCAGTGCTCTGCTGAGAGTACCGGTTCCGTGGTCTGACTATTTAACGGAAGGTCTGACGATTATGTGGGTCCTTCAATCATTGCTATCTAATTATGTGGGTCGAGATGGTAAACGGCAAGGGCATACAATTTTACTGCTCTCGTAGGTGCTGCTCTGGACAATATCAATCCCTATTAACGTGAAACAAATGTTAATATATTGTGTACAAATAACTTTTGGCAATTGTTTGGTTCTCCGAGATTAAAAAGGCGATTAAATATTTTATGTGAAGGAAGCATAATGGTTTCTCGAAAAATATTTTTAAATTTTATAATTTGATAGTCATATAACACAATTTTAGAAGCCTTACAACGTACTCTTCATACATCATAATTTTCTATATATATTATATGAACATATATTTATATCTATATTACTTCCCTAATGTTATATCTATATCTTTATGCATATAGTTATATTAATGGAACGAACAGCAAAGGTTGAAAAATGTTCGCACTTTAAAACTTTTTCATCATTGCTTGATTCTGAAGTTAAACTTAATAGTAAGTACAGCAAAATTCCGCAATATTTATTAAAAATATTCTTTATACTAAGTCAATATTTAAAAAAAAAAGATTGTATCTTAATGTCTTGAACATCAAATTTGGAAGAAAAAAAAAGGCAGGATGAAATATCAGTAACAGCAATGAAAACGATTTGAGCTTCACTTCAACAATGAATTACATTGTAAAATATGCTTAAAATATTTTATAATAATAAAATAGTAATAATATAAAAAAACGCTATACAGCGAAATAATAGGTAACTTGAATATATATTTGAATTTTAAGATTGTGTTAATAATTTTCGCGCTGTAATATTTTTGAAAGTTTTAAATGTAAATTTTTATAAGAAAAAATGCCAACTTTTCGTAATTTCTAGATAATTTAAATTCAAATTAAAACCTTAAAAACGCCGTTCGAGATGCACATTGGCTTCCTCCAAAGTATATATGTGACAAATTTGGTAGCTCTAGGTCCAACGGTTTGACCTACAAAGCACTAACACCCATACATTCATATTTATTAATAGTAGATAGAGATATATTTAGTTTAATGTGGCAATGAGATGTAAACTCAGATTTCGACTTTATCTGACAGAGATATAAAATAATTTTCTCATTCACGCAGTAGTTGTAGTAGTTGTGTATGGTTTATTGGCGCAAGAGCCATATTTGTCTATACTGCGCCAACATTCACGCAGGTATAGAACAAAGATGTGCAGAACAATACAGCCACATGAATTTGGAAATTACGAAGTTTTAAGGTTTCATTTATTTGTATTATTTTAAGTGTGATCTAATTCGGTGCTTTCCTTTAATTTACAAGAATTTTATACTCAAAAATTATCAAATTATAATCAGTCTTTGCTTAAAATTCACAATATTAATCTTAAGATATTTTATTTCATATTTTCTGATTCGGTTACAAACTGGAGTGATCCAATTTGTTTTCCCATTTTAGCAACTTCATGCAATTTCATTCACAAACCGACAACTTTATAAAACTTTGTATTAGGTTTTTAAAATGCCGTACAATTTCCTACCATTCAGTTTCAAATCACTTTTAAATTTAAGCTTTTGGAACATCAGATTTGGAAATTATTTTTTTAATCATGGATTCATTGTTTGTTTGGATTTGTTTTTTCAGATTGCCGTGGCATTTGTTTCCTTGAATACTGCTTATACGATAATAACTTAAAGTTAATTTTAAAAATTAGCTTTTCAAGGTAGGGAATGGAAAAGAAAATAAGATGGACGAATCTTGAATCATCCATTGCAAAATATAAAGCTTAATCTATAGCTTCTGTTATGGTAAGTGGAACGTCCTTAACCCCTTGCCTGCCGCGGGCGTATATATACGTCGCTCTAAGTCAATGTGTTAACTGCCCCTGGCGTATATATACGTCTCGCAACCATATACGTATATACGTGGCACTGGGAAACGAATCTCGCAAGTTATCCTCGGCAGTTAAGGGGTTAATATAACGCAAAAAAATTAATTAATCTTTCAGTAAAGACGGAAGTCTTACGGATGAATGAAAAATAATAAAATAAAAGTGCTGTAAGCAAAAGATATATTCAATATTATTCAGAATTAAGAATGTGGACATATAGTTATGAACAATGATATCAATTTTAATTCCAGTCCTGAAACAAAATGCAAAGAATGCGATTCTAATGTTAAAATATAATGAGTAAAAGAATAAAAACGAGGTAATATCTTTGGACCGCATTTGGTATATACATTGGCACATTTGGTACGCTAAAATCGAAATATTTGTAAGAAGTCAGCATGAGTCAAGCTAAACCATTAAACATCATGGAAATAATTTTAAAAATATGTTTCCCAGAGTATCGGTATATATATATTCATCGCAAAATCGTTTTTCAAAAATAAATAAATAACCAAAGCACAAGCACGCCGCCAAGCAAAAAGAATGTTTCCGAGTTGCCTGGAAATGTAAACGCCGAATAAAAGAGTTACTCCTTTCTACACTATTGAAATATCCGACATAAATGACCCGTTATCGGAAATATGCTCTGACCAGATTTGCCGCTTCGAAATCATAAACACCGTGAGGAATCTGAGGAAACCGTTTAGGGATACATAAAGTCGCTGATCTCTTGGACAAAAGCGGGCTGAATTCCACGCAGATGGAGATTTTATGATAGTAAAAAGAGAGATTTTATCGATTTTTCGTCTGCTGGGATCGGAAAAGGCTTCCTCTTGAATTTGTGCCCCAGATTTATACAAATCGGGGTGACAATATTTATTTTAAAGAAACTACGTTGCATGCTGTAGAAGGAAACGAATCATTATATGATAAAATGTTAGTTCATTGCCTTTAAACCCTAAAATGTGGTAACATTTTTTTATTATAAAATTTTAAAATGATCACAGATTTGTTCGATATCCATTCATTAATTGGATCTGTAGTATATAGTTGTAGTAAATGCTTAGTAGTAGTTCGTGCATTTTATTTATAAAATTTTAACAGTTTATTTAATTACGAATAAACTCCTCTTCCTTATATATTTGGGAGCAATCTTAGTAATATTTTTAACTTAAAAATACTTATAACGAAATTCATGGATTTTTCTTATTAACCCCATGGGAGAAAAGAGACAGCGCTGTCTGGTGGTATCGTATATATTGATATCAGATGCTGTATTTTTATTGTCATTATAAAATCCCTTCATTAATGTGGATCTGTAGAATACCGTTATATGCTAAGTCACATTTATATGCATTGAAAAATACACACAATTTTTTCACCCCCAATTATATGCAAGATTTTCAGATAAATCTTTTACAGTTAAACAACGTGATATTTAAAAGCAGCATTATAATAGCGTTCCCTGTTAAAATGTATGGAAGAAATGGGACAATTTATGGGTTAACAAACCTCCCCACCCCCCCACCGTCCCCCAAAAAAAAGCGTTCTGTAAAAGTAGGGCTAGAATAATATCAGTGGTATCTTTATTTGAAGCTTGAGAAAATTAAGGAATGGTAAATAATTCATTCCTTGAAGTCATCATACATTAATTCCACCAATGGTAACATAGCATTTTTAATAATAATTTATAATAATTCGTAAGGAAAAGATGTATATATTTTCGTTTTGAGACATGAGCAGTATATTATGAAGAATATTACTATAATTTGATTAGGTTAATTGCTTTAATACATTGGCAAAGGCTTACGGTCAAATTCTATTACTCAGTAATTAAAAAAATGTATTAAGATTTTATATACTGAGATATTCTAAGCAATAACATTGTAACAAATTACTATAGTTTTTTCAGGCAAACAAAAATAGGGGGAAAAGGTTGAAATAATATAGAAAGAAACTTATACCTTTTATTTGGGAATAATAACCTTAAGTATCTTGATCACAAGGAAAATTTTCATGTATTTCTCCATTTCACCACCATGTGGAGTATTGTTCACGCGAGCATTTATTTATTTCTATTAAGCCATAATTCAGTTTCGAAAATTTCAAATACTTAATAAAGTATATTTCAAAGACGATAGCGAATTTTTTTACTAAATATTTTTACATTAGTATACGTAGAAGAAATATTTTGTGATTTCATTTAAATATCAGATTTGAAGTTCTTTTTTAAATCCTTTCTAAATGTCTTTATTGCAGAAACTAGTGATCAGAAATTGTCATTTAAATAAATATCGACCCACTTTCTAATTTACATTCATCATTTAGGATTTGTCAAGGTGATTTCAAGGTGACTTTTTAACAGTTTTTTATATTATGTTTTTATTATAAATCTTGACTGACTATAATTGATTGACAGAACGCAAACATTTCCTATTTTAAAGACAGACTTAAATGCATGCTTGCCAAAAGTTTAATTAGATTTAATCCTAGAAACAGCCTGTGTCTATCACAGACAATCCAGTTTCACCCTTTTCTTTAGAATCATTGGCCAAATTCCTTCTCAATTAACCAATGAATTTGATGAGGAATTTTATTGATAATTCAAGGAGTCATTCAATGCTTAGACAGAGTCAATTCACCTTTGGCAATTTATGCAAATCAGAATTCCGTAAAAGATTGTTGCTTTCATGAAAATACGTGCTTCTAATCCTAAATATGCCATGTATGCAGTATTAGCAGTAGTTGTGTAACAGTACATGTAATTTAGCATCGTTATTTTCCATGTATATTATTTTTTTTATTAAAAGCAATATAAAGGAAGCGAAGTCTAGAATTTTCTAATTGTGTCCTATCAGAATATCAATATAAAATCTTTTGTTCGGCCACCCTAAATACTGTTGAGTTATTTCTTATGCGAATGAATGATTAAGGCCATATAATTACAAAAGTAGCAACTCGAATAATTATTTTATGTTTTTCTATCCTAATTCCTTTAAAAACATTAAAAAATTATGATAATGAAAATAAGCTTACTATATAGATAATTATGATGAATGAATTTGACAAGTAAATGAAGACCCTTTGGACCAGATAAAAATCCCAAGGTCTGGTGAAGCCATGCCAGTACTTATCATTATGTTAAGCCCTATCGAAACTAGGATGACTAAGCCTAATTTAAAAAAAAAATATTCTAGCTTAAACTGCCTCAGAATATGTTTTTATATATTTCCTATGAGATTAAAAATATTTTGAAATATTGCGGATAACATTTTTAATAACTTTTTTCTTATATTTTATTTTTTCTGTGTAGAAAAAAAGTAAGAAGACTAAGTAAGCCGGTAAACAAGATTAAAACAAAAAACATGTTTTGTATTCACTCCAGCGTCATTCTGAAATTAGCCAGATTTAGAATTCTACTGCACTCTCACAAGTGAAATTATTGGAAAGTACACTGATTTAGATCCAAATAAGATTATGTACTAACATCATAATTACAGGGCTTTACATATTTAATTAATCTAATCATTGTTGGATTAATAAACTCGTTGACGGATCAATTTTTTTCTATTTACTCAACGAGGCATTGGCACTTTGTTTAGCTAAAATTCCATAGGATACTGAAGATGTGTTTGGATTTCTAGTAATTATTGCAGCGAATAATAACATTCATAGATGAAACAATATCGGTTTGATTCAGTCATAATTGTTTTTAACTTTAATTCGGTATAAATTAAGAACGATCATCTAATATAAAATAACAAGTCTGATTGTTTAGAAACTCTTTGGAAGTTTTATTTACTTATCTAATGTATCATTCAATTATTTATTTATAATGTATGAGAAGGACTGATAAAAGCAGTGATCAGGAAATCATAAATGGAAATGCAATTAAAAATATAGATGCACACATTATAATACTTCATAACTGAATCACAGAACATGCAATAAAACAACAATATTAAAAATATAAAATCAAAACAAAATGTCAATGAGTTTTTAAGAAATGATTATCAATTTTTGTAACATTATCAAATAAAAATACATACATATCAAATTCCGGCATGAAAATGAATTTTTAGCAAATAGAACATATTAAAATATATTAAACCATTCAATATATAAAATGAAATCACGTACATCATAATAAAATTCAATATTAAAATCAAATAATTAATATCCATGTATTAAATTCTACAATCAATACTAATAAATAAAATTTTAGAACAATCAACATTAACTTACCGAAATATTGAGCGACAATCAATGTAATTAGAACGGTTAAATCGATCACTGTTTTGAAAATATCCAATGGTCTACAGAAACGCACATCGCAATCTCTACCCCTTTTCTAAATTTCTTTACTGAGCAGATGCGAGGACATTTCAACGACCTCAAGCTTGCATCATAGCTGCTTACAGCAAATATTCGAAACTCGAGTTCAAAATCCTCCAAGCGCAAATTCTACCACCTGGTCAAAAATTCCTTCCTGGTTTAAAATTTCTTCCTGATCATATTCTAACACCTGGCATCTTTGACCAAAGATGGCAGGTGGTAGGGCATATTTTCCTCGGTAATACTGTTCTTTTCACCTATGTATCGCATATTAACTAAAGCATTTTTGCCTTGAGGATGTTTTCCAATTTCAATGACATTTTAAGCTAAGTACACTTTTCTATCATATCCATGGCAGAAAATGTACAAATTCAGTACATTTTCAACCGTGAATATAAAACGGACTGCATGATAAGAGGAATTAGGCGACCTTTTTCGATTTATTATGCTAATTTTAAAATGAAATATCACAAATAAATCATTTGTGACTTAATATCATAAAGTTTCATTTTTTTTATTTTAAAAAATTTAGACTAATTTAAATCATTGTTATGGTAGTTTTTCAAAATACTGTTTTTTGATATCAGAAATCTGATTATCTGATTCTATTTGAAGGATATAAAAATGTATCACTCTACAAAATATATATTATATATTCAATAAAAAAATTACTTATTCGTTATATTGTTTTGTTAGTCAACTAATAAGCTATTAGGCTTCATTAAAAATGTTTGACAAAAATTTATAATTTTCTTGGGAATTTAAAAATTTGTGTTGTGTAAAATTTTTTAGTGCGTTTCGCAGCTATAGAAATACTCATAAGACAAAAATAAATGAATAAATAAAAATTTATGTAGTAATTTGATCTGAAATAGAAAGAAAAAAAATGTTCAGTCAAAATTATAAAGGAAGGCCATGAACTATCTCAGCAAAATATAAGTTAAAGAACATTCGAACCTCTAGACCGAAACATCTAATGTTATTTGATCTTTTATTATATTTTAAAACAAGTAATATATATATATAAATTTTAAGTCAACTCCTACTTAAGTCAACAAAAACATTCGCGGTATTAAAACGTTTTTAAGTGATTTATGCATTATAAATTGCTTAAAATGTTTCACTTCATTGCAGAATTAAACCTGAAAATTCAATAATTCAATATGCTTTTAAAATATAACATTGTATGCAAAAGCGGCTAATTATATAGTAGCGATAATATACTCACAAAAAATAAAATACTTAAAATTTGTCGATTGAACTAACATTTGAATCTTGTTTCGCCCGTATTGTTTGAAAATGTTTATTTAATGAAAATTATATTTAATGAAATTGTATTTAATGAAAATTATTATTAAGTCGTAGTAAGTATTTATATGTTGCATTTGACGATGAAATGGTGACATAAAAAAAAATGTAAAGCTGAATTAACAGAAAATGAATTTAAAATAATATTTTTAATTAATACTACTTTTAAACATACATTTTGTTCCAACACAAAAGAGCAGCCTTCTGGTTTATCTTTTTCAAGTAACGGAAATTTTTCGTTTCTCGGCTAACAATGTCTGAATATCTAAACAATACACGAAATAACAAGATATTGTTTTTTTTAAATAGTAATTGGGCATCCAGCAATATCAGTGAAGATATAATGCGAAGAAACACCAAGCGAGAATCTGTCAATTTGAAAAGAAAAACTGATCATGAAGCTGCTAAGTTGGCAGCAAAATGTGAAAAAATAGATTCAATTCTCAGATATTGAAAACATAAACAAATAATGTTCTCACTGTGAGGCTTTGAGTTTTGAATCGGAAGTAGGCCGATCGTAAAACGTATGTTCTCATCATAGAAAGATTAAGATTGCTAACTGGAAATGACGAAAATCGCGTAAATATCGGACAACATCGAAAGCGAGTAGGGGGACCACCCTGAACTTCAACGCAACTTTCCCACCGCTTCTAATAAAGTTTTTCGATTGTATCTGTAACCAATTTTGCACCACATGAATAACTTCATCGGTTGCAAATCTTCTTCCTCTCAGCGCTTTCTTCAATGACCCAAACATATGAAAATCGCTAGGAACTAGGTACAGACTGTATATTGGGTGATCCAGTATTTCGAATCCCAAATTCTTTATTGTATCTGCGGTTCCTTGGACAGAATATGGCCAAGTGTTATCTTACTGCAGGATAACATCTTTTCACAGTTATCCATGACATTTGGATCTGATTGCAGGTTTCAGTTTAGTTCACAACACATCACAAATGTTCTAATTGTTCACAATTCACGTCGATGTCCTGTCTGATTTTTCGTCGTCACATAAAGAAGTTCTTTCCTATTTGAAATGTTCAATCGATTCATAGATCTTGTTTCGTGATGAAGAGCTGTCATCACGAAACCAATATTGAAGCTTGCAATCGACGAATAATTTCTGCAAGTTTAACACTTTTGCAAACAAAAAGCGAATCACTACCCTCCTTTCTTCCTTGGTGCAGATGGAGCTGCCATATGGTCTGCTACACAGTGTCTGACGTGGGAATATGTGTGACACGTTGCATAGAAGTGTTACCGACTACACTAACTCAGCGCTGGATACTAGCAGTGTTACCGAAACCTGGAAAGAGAATTCTCAAAAGTCCTTTTACGTTTTGACTTTCCCACGTATATATATATAAATACGTTTTTTTTTTTTGTTTTTTTTTAAAGTATTGAAATCTATGAAAATATTCTTATTTTAGACCGCCCTGAGACCTTCAAAACCAAATTTTTGATATTAGGTTTGTATCTTTATCTGTCTGAAAACTTAAGATAGCACAAAAGTGTATTGGCAATTTCAGCAAGAGATGAAATTTGACGTCCTAATACCAAATAATTTATGAATTCCTGTCAAATTTTGGGCAAAAACCTTTCAAAAAATGTTTGTCTATTTGTCTCTCCAGATGCATGTGATAAAGTATAAATCAAGAACTCAAAGAGCAAGATGAGTGAAATATTGTATTTTTATGAAAAATATATAAGAGATTGAATGAGAAATATATATGTTGATTGAATTTTGGAAGAAATCTAAGAATGGGGCGACTTTTTTATTCCTGTGCGTGCGTGCGAATTAGCACCAAAAAAGGGAACAACATAAATAAAGAGAATTTGGTATGTCAATTTGTGACTGCATTGAAATTCGGACTTAATTGATCTCATATATGGTGTCAAAAATCCATACTCTGTTTTCTAAAATATCTTACAAAAAAACCACAAGTTATACATTGAATAAAGCACACAGAAATTAGGTGAAGGAAGGGATTCGCTCCTGCGGATTTCCCATGATATTGGAAGGTTTGCTGCTCCACCTACCTCTCTAGTACAGATATTTATCTTTAAAAAAGAACCGAAAGAAGATGCTATACTATCTAAGTATATGAGAAAGTCGAGAAGAGAATACTCTTGATAATCCTATTTTAATTATTTTCTACTTTTTATTCAGTTGTTTATTTTAAACGCTATGGATTCTTGAGAGGAATTTTATTTCTTGTTTTCATGCATAGGTGGTGTTCATTTAAAGTTACATACATAGAATCGATATACAAATAAATTAAGATAATTGCTTAGTAAAAATGTGAACCGTAGCCAACTTGGCAATTGTCAATTGGCATTTTGGTGACATTGATATAACCTGGAAATCGCCAAGTAAACTCGGGAATGCAGCCATCTTGGCATCTCATGTATAATAAAATTTAATGATCTTAGCATTATCTAGCATTTCTCGAATTGTCAAAATAAATCCATTACCTTGGCTTAATCTCAGAAAATCGTGAAACGAAAATACAACCATCGTGGTGAAATCTTGGCATCTTATGTATATTGGTACTTGGCGATCATGACCTTATCTAAAAATTGCCAAGTAAACCCATTACCTTAGCGTTCGTGACGTTATCTGAAATTTGTCAAGTAAAACTCGGACCGTAAAAATAACCAAGTGCTTACTTATCAGATAGATTATCTGATAAGTAAGTACAGAAATATATATTACCATTAAGAACGTGATAGATGACTTAGACAAATGAAAAAAAAAAAAAAAAAAAAAAAAACGGTTAGCACATAAAAACACGAGTGAAAAATTGTTTTCCAAATTTCACTTTTACAAACATAAAGTAAATATAATCATAGTCATTCCAACGTGCGAATAATATTTTGCCAATTCCGTTACGTAGCTTAAAATATGAAATAAAGGCAAAGCATCGTATCTCCCAAAGTGTCTACCAAAGTATCAGTATTCCTTTTTCTTCCTTAGCTACTCATTGCCCAACAGTGTTTTTTTTATATTGAAAAAGAGCATCAAATGACTGTTTTACTGAAAATGAATTCACTCGTTAAGGATTTAATCTACCCTAAAATGACTCAAAAAACGTTATCTCCCAAGTTCAGAAAAAAAAAAAAGCATCCGAAAGCACGGAATTAAATCAAATCAGTTGACGAATCTCCAAGCCATGTAATTTTCCGAGTAAACTGATGTCGGTCACAGCGCAACGTTTTGTCACAGACGATGCGTTACGGATTACTTAGATCGCACTATCACGGTAAATGATCGCGTGTGCAGCATTTACGACTTCACATCACGAGCTTAATCTGACTCCTCCCTCCCTCCCCCTCCCCCAACCTCACCCATGGCCGGTTTCATCAGAACTGATACGATCATTCGGTTTAAGCTGATAGCTGCGTGAGCTGATTATTATACCACGTGCATATCCCAATTACCCTTTAGCCTGCAAATAAAACAGTCAGAGGGGGAAAAAACTGTTCCCAGAGTGATTTTTCATGCAAAAAAATAAATAAATAAATGGATAATCGATAGATCGTTTAAACAATGGGGAGAAATACCACAGCTTGGTAGGTTCTTTCTTTCGTTGTTTTGTTTTTCCGCTTTGCGGTTCTCACCTAGTACATTTTTAAAGTGAGCTTTAATTATGTATGGAACGTTTAGAGAAGAGTGGCATAGTGATATTTAATAAGTAATTGAAAGATGCGATGGGATAGGATGCAATTAATCATTTGTATGTAGCTAAAATTAAACATTTAGCAGGGTTGCATTAATTTGAATGGAAGATCCTTGTAGAAGTCAAAAGCGTGAATGGTTACACCGTTATCAAATTATCGAAATTAAAAGATTTTAACGAGTTTCGTTAAAATGCTGATGGTTATTAATGAGAAATATTTTCTCAAGATTCAAATTTTGACTTATAAAAATTCGAACAACTTAAGCATTTCGATATTTATAAATAAGTATATTTCCAAAGATGATTTCCGTACTTCCATAAATTTGTCAAAAGAAATCGAATTGTTTTCCCTTCACCTTTTTTTATTTATTTCCATATGATGATTGCTGTTATTTATAAGGTTTGTTCAAAAATGATTAGATCATTGCTTTCGAAAAGAGTCAATACTGCCCCACTAGTGGGCGATAGAGCCTTCCATTGGGGCAGTGGCGTGCCCAAAGGCATCAATATTTTAATATTGGTATGATTATTAGTACGGAAAAAGGGATGTTGCAATATATTTTCTAGTAAAGGAGATAAGTGGTCCAGAAACGATTGAGAATTCAGGTCATAGCTTCACAAAAGATCCAGTACCAAACCACTAGGTCAATGGAGCTTTCCATCGTGGCAGTGGTGGGTCCAGAGGCATAAATACTTTAATATTTTGCATGATTACTGGTACGGAAAAAGGGATGTTGCAATACATTTTCTAATAAAAGAAACAGTGGTCCAGAAACGGTGGAGAATTCAGATCATAGCTTTCCAAACGTGTCGGTACCATCCCACCAGTGGGCGATGGAACTTTCCACTGGAGCAGTGGCGTATCCACAGCACCATATCTTAATATTTGGTATGATTGACTAGTATGGAAAAGGGGACATTGCAATATATTTTCTTATAAAAGAGACAGTGTTACAGAAACGGTTGAGAACTCTTGGTTTAAATCTACGTACTATGGAAGGAAATGTTTCTTATCGCTGTCCAATTGCAACCTACCTTTTAGGCTTGTGTAATCAGTTGTACTTCGTAGAAATGTTTATGTACTTTTACATTCATATCTGAGCGAAACTAAGCGATAATTTAAAAAATAATAATAATTTTTTTCCAAGGCATTTTTTTTTTCTGGTATAAAATAGCAATTAGTGTCTAGGCATAACGTTACAATTCATCGGCTAATAATAAGTTATAAGTTAAATTAATAATACATTACAACTAATAATAAGGCATAATTCATATAACTTATTATTAGTCGATATTATTCAAATTCGGTGAGTATTCAAGACTATGATTTTTTTCTCTTATCGTTTAAAATTAGACCTTTCTTAAATACTGTTTAAATAATGCTAATAGATTAAATTAAAATTGAAATTCCATTCATTTATTTCTTTGTTCTGCTAACCAGATGCAAGAAAGTGACTTCTGGCAATCAGTTTTTTTCTCGAGGATATTGGTTGCGTTTAATTTTATTTGATTTTTTATAAAAAATTTGGAGTATAGGATTTCCTATGCAAAGTATTTTTAAGCTTCGAATTGTGTGAGGTATGAAATTCATATTATTTTACTACCTTCATATATGTCTCGTTCATCATACAACTGAACCTTCCTAAAAGAATTCCCATGACGTCATAATGCTTAAAAACATAACTGTCTTCATTATCTATTTTTAAATTCCAAGTAGTAATTTATGGTAAATTAATTTCACTTTCTGATTTCTCATATAATTTGTGCAAAGAGTAAACATTGGAAGAAAATCATGGGTTTAGATACTTGACGAAACAAAGTGTAAAGTTTCGAAATTTCATCTCAACAATGAAAATATTGCCAAAAAATAAAAATGTTTCAAAATATTGTGAAATTTCATGAAAAAAAATTAATCGATTACTGATTAACTGATCCTTTAAATTCCTTTTCCTTTATCAATTAAATTTTAAACAATATAAAAATCAATTATTAATTTTTAAATGACCTAATTTTTTTAAAATATTGCTGCAAGGTACATTTACCACCTTCTAGTGTCTGTTTGTATAAAATTTAGTAACTCTTAACACAAACGGAATATCTGCACAGCACCAATGCACATACAGACACATTTTCTTTATTATTTGTAGAGATAAAGACTGGAAATATAAATTGACAAAAACAAAGCACATATCAAATCGGTTTCTTCAATTTAAACTCTACCCACACTTGGTTCAAGTATATTTTTGCATTAAAGCCTGTCTTCCTCGCTATCTAATTATATAATACCATTTGTTCTGGAAATATGCAACAGTATTGATTCAACGAAGATTCCAATGGACAAATAAAGGCACAAAGGATTCTAAATAATTTTTTAAATCTAATTTTGACTCCCATGAATGATTTAATATTAGATTATACATTGAAATGCAAATTTGAGCCTTCTATATGACGATTAAATGGTTAGGAGGTTATTTATTGTAATTTCTAAACTTTAGACCATCAGCTTTCTCATAATGCAGTATTCTGAGTATATGCTTCCTGTATCATACAATATTTCTATTTGGTTAAGTATTTATAAATTGAAATTACCCGCGACCATAATCAGCGCTTTACACTTTGTAAATATATTCAGCTGATGTTGGCAAACAAATACAATATTAAATTATGTAATAGCCTTTTCATAACACATCATTCTGATATTCCTTCAATATAACACTATTTCAATATATAATAGAATGAATTAATAAATTCATCATCCATAGCAGTGGTAATGAATATGTAAATTAAGTCCAAAAATTAATATTGTTTTTTATTAAAGATCGTTATCAACTCGGAATTCTGCCCAATAACCCCCTCTGTAATTACTTTATTCATCTTCAAAGTAAATGTTTAAGTAATATTCTCTTAATTATCTGTAATTATTTCTTTCATACCTCGGCCGACATTCATTTCCCTGGAAGAACTAAGCGATGCACAAAATACCTTATTTGCTCAGCACTTGAGGAGACAGAACAAGGGCAATTTGTGTTTCTCCCCTGTACATCCATGGGCCCGAAAAAAAACTGCCGTGTGTCTGTTTCACGCTTCACGCTCTGGGTAATTCCAAGTAAAGTCAGTGGTGCAATTAATGGCTGGGGTAAATACAATGAGTTACTGGCAAAAGAAACAGTTAGTAAATAATAACAGCAGTCAGCACGTATCACCCTATGATGGATTTTAAATTTACGACTGTTAAAGAGTTGGGTTAAAGTCGTAAATGCGTTGTTTTACAAGGCAAAGTTTTTTAAAGACGCTATGGTGTCAAGTCTTTCCAGACTTGAACCCAGATTCTTAGATGTTAATTAAGAGCCGTCTGATTAAATAGTGTTGAATTAAATTGTTATTTAATACAAATTAAACTTGTAGCTTTTAGTAAATTTTTCAGTTACGCAAGTTAGAAGGGTTTGTATTTAAAGGAAGTTGAAAATCGGAATTTGAAGATATTTGATGGGGAATTTCGTTAAGATGAATGTTTATAATGTATTCTATAAATTAAAAATTCTTGTTACCGTGTTAATTTTCATATGATTATTATTGTGATAATTCATTAACAAGGATAGTATTTACAAATTACTATTGTTAATGCATACATTTCATTCATTTTTGCAAACAAATTTTTATGCCATTTTTTTTTCTCATATATTAACAGATTTAGAATAATTTCTTTTTAAGCAAATAGTATGCAAATAAGCTTATAAGCAAATAAGCTAATCATCAGATTTTAAAGAAAAAAAGAATCCATGTTGCATAGAAATTTTATAATGCAAAACATTTTAAAGGTAAAATAATTCATTTCAATTATTTAACAAACAGTATTAGTTAAAATGAGAGAAACATGTCATTTCAATTACCAATTTAGTGAAATATAAAGTTGTAAAAAAATGAATCTGGCCTGAAGGCTTTATAAGGGGCACCTTCAAGCAAGCATAAAAACCAGGGATTTTTTTCTGTGAGACTTTTGTATAAGTATTGATGCCATATGAACCAAACATTAAAGTTTTTTTTTTTTTTTTGAAGAATCAATGTTTACCACAATTGCTTAAGATTTTTGCTTCAAGAGGGGTCAATACTTAGACAAAAATCAGACCTCTGGCAGAAAAAAATCCCTGGTTCGAATCCCTGCTTGAAGATAAAACCCTTGCTACAATTTTCAGATCAGATTCATTTTCAACAATTTAAGTTTTATATTTCACTAATTCGGCTAATTTCATTGAGGTTTTAGATGTTGCAGCATTGGCGCCCTCTAAACGCAATGTTCCTTCCTTCTAAAAGTTTTTGGCTCTAAAATTATTTATTTTACGTTATGGTTAGGGAGGAAACGGAAACATGTGAAAAATGGCTATCGTCCACATAGAATTCGAGTCTTCAACAACTTTGAAAGTAATAAATTGTTAAATTTTTCTCATGATGATACAATGCTCCGAAAGTACAGCAAAAAATTATTGGTTCTATCCTACAAATGCCACTCAGCATAAAATAAGCCCATTTAAATGCATTTTTCAAGAATTTTTTTTCATTGTTTGTTTTGGATCCTTTTTCTTTCTTTCTGAAAAAAAAAAAAAATATTTTATGTTACCCAAAGATCTTTTTGTAAAGGGACCCGTTTATGGAGATAGTTGATCTTATATACATGCATAGTGAAAAATTTGCCTCCAACTTCATTATATTTATATGCTTCCAACAGTACTATTTCGATACATCGTAACATGGATTAATCATGTTATAAAAAAGAAATACAATTAACGATGTCTAAAACCAAAAACTTTTTTTCTATAAAATTTAATTTTTTTATTTTTATGATACGAGGTGAAAATGCGGATGAAATGCGTTCTTGATTCCGATTGGATGAAGATAGGACAGTTACCACCCACTTTTTTTTCAGACGAAGCTACATCATCAAACACTTTCCTCATTTGCTCAAGGTTTATGATTCCCAGAGGGTCAATATGTTTCCTTGCTCCAATGACACACATTTATTTATTTATTTTGTGTTCATGTTTTGAGCTGTGTAAACTTCGTTTCCTAAGATTATTAATTTTAGGTACGATTTCAAATTATTCACTTAAAGAATAAAATAAATATTAAACTATTATTTCCATCTAAATGAAAATAGAAGGGTTGTGAGTAATTGGAATTTTTTCTTCTCAGAAACGTAAGGTTAGTAAAATTTCGGACGTTTATTAATGAACTTATGGGTTATAATACCTGTAAAAAAGTTCATGGCCTAACAATTGCATGATTCATTTTAATAATTCAAATAAATTACTTGAAAAGAATATTGCTAATTATTTAATGATGATTACTCAGTTCTTTCATATATATATATATTATACAATTTTTTTTAAATATAAACATTGCATTTTATCCGTTTTGTAATTGATAAATAGAGAGTCACCTGACACTTCAGGTTTGTTTTGCCAGTATTGTTTGAAATATTTAATGAAAATTACTCTTACGTCTTTGCAAGTATTAATGTTGTATCTGAACGGTAAAATGGTGATAAAAAAAGGAAAATTAAAGCGTCAAAGAAATATACATATATATATTATTTAAATAATTAGAGATTCTCGATTGTAAGAGATTTCTATGGGTTAGTGATAAGATTTCACTTTGGAAATAGATAATACCAAATACAAAGCTAAATCCATATATAGTGGATTGTTGCATATTAGATCTGAGTGGAGGGTCAAACGTCCACTCGCGGCTTCAGCTCAGAAAATTGAAGAAAGGAGATGCATATATCACGGCTCAAAACTATAAGGTCTGCATTCAAGATCAGCAAACCTCAACCATGTATGTGGGCTTCTGACTCATTAAATATGATTCTAGGGTCAAACATAACCCGTGATCAAAACCAGACAGTTAGAGAGGAGATTATATCTCAATCTTGGTTCAAAATTATGAGGTTACTCTTAGAGTAAACCTCAAATCGCATCAAAATGGGATGTAATATAGTACTTTTCTGACAAAAATTATTTAATTTAAAGATTATCAACTATACTATATATATGACACAAAATTCAATAGGAATTTACCACTCAATAATTGATTTCAGTTGATGATATTTTCAAATCTGTAGGATAGATGTGTGCAAGACAGAAATTAACTTCAAATTTAAGTTAAATACACACTAAAACTTATATTGGTACTTGGTAGACTGAAAATTTCTTATACAAATTCTAATTTCTATATTTTTGCATGGAAAAACAAATTGATTCAGATTGATTCAAGTTAACAAGACCTCGTATAGCTACCGTATGCTTATTGATCACAATACTAAGACAATATATTTATTACATTATCGTTAAACGCAAGATTTTTCATGTCTTCCTTGCCGAAATTTGAGACGGAATCAAAAAATTCTCAGAGAAATATCTTTATCGTCTTACCAAAAGAAGTATTCAACGAAGATTTCGATCTATATAATTTTTTTTTTAATTGTATGTCTATTTCGTGTATGTAAAAAAGGAAAGATTGTAGAAGCTCTAAGAACGTTAATCCTTCCTTTCTGAAAATGGGTAGTACATTGTTTTTTAAATCCCTATATTCTTAAGAAGATATCTCCATTTTTATCAAATATGAGTTTAAAGAATCCATAAACACACACACACAAAATAATCACGGCAAAATCTTGATGCTGAAATTAAACATTCAAATGTATCAAGAAAAAAAGTCCAGTAGACAAACACAGCTTTGTCAGCAAACGGCTTTTCGTTTCACTTCTGAAATGTACCGAAGCAGAACTGATGGTCGACATTTTATGGGCCCCATTTATAAGACACAGGAGCATCTAAGAAAACACCTGCCGTTTCAGATGAAGGTTACAGGGAGAAAAAAAACTCTTTTAAGGAACAGCCCCCGGCTATTCTCCACTATAATTCGTATAAGGGTTCGCGTGCGAATCCACACTACCGACTCTCTGTAGACATTAAAAAAAGATAAAAAGTGGATGGCTACTGGGGCAAAATAAATCAGCAATAAAAAATACGGCTACTTCTAAGCGTTTTATCACGTACAATGCACCGCCCCTCTTGCGGATGTGACTTCTTCAAGACGTGGCTGGACCCGCCAAGAAGTTGTCGATCTCTTCTGGTCGTCTTCTTCTTTATTAATGGCGCTGGACGGCCTTTTGTCTCTCCCCCAAAAAACTTTTCGAATCCTTCAGACAAGACTAATAACTATTTTTTTTATGTTTGTTGGTGGTCAAGTGTCATCATCTGTCTCTGGTTTAGTGATGGCATTGCTGTCAGTGTGATAGAGATGAGGAGTTAATCACAAACCTTTGTTCTTGGTGATGGAGGAAGAAAAGACAGCAAAAATCCTTGAATGTATTTGATGAATGATGGGTCTGAAGAAAATAAACATAGGTTAGCATCACAAATTGATGACTTGTATGAATTTAAAGCCATTCATCAAAGAAAGTGAAATTTTTCAAAGAGTGGCGATAAACTATTCTGCACTAAAAAATCTCTGCATAAGTCGTAGATGACAGATGTGTTTTTACAAAAGGAAAACTACAAAAACAATTTGACAGCTATCAGTACTGTATAGAAATGAAAATGGAAAACAACATGAAATGTGATAGAAACTAAATGGATTTCATCACTTATCGATAAATGAAATTATTCAGTCACATAGTATATATTAGTACAATACAGCAATGATTTAATTGAACACTAATAAACGGATTTTGTATTTAAAGGACATATCTTGTAACACATTACGGTTAGAGAAGGAAAGGTGAACTAAATCCTCTGCTCCAACACTTTTGCTAATTCTCTGCTACACTTTTCTAATATGCAGTTGCAAAGAATTTTAGGTAGACCCCTATAGTAAGACTACCTATTACAATGGATCTCATGACAAGACTTCAGGAAAATTTCTTCAGTTCTTTACCAATCATAGTCCCTAGAACCTAAAGCCACCCTTTGTTCAAAAATTTATACATATACATATAAGCATATATATGTATATGCGTATAAGGCTTTACCCATGTTATCTTGTGAACAAGCTAACATGGTTCAAAAACGAATTACCACTATTAACGAACAAGTTCGTAAATAGCCCGTCTAGCTCAAAGGGGGTGAAAATGGTGATAAAAGGGATTGAAATTTTCATTTCGCTATAATTTTTTTTATACTGAAGATAATAAAATAAATCCAATCAGCCAAATTAGCTCCTCATTAAGATGAACAACTTTTGTATTTAAGTTTTTCGATAACTGCAATATCTTAGAAGTTGGGGGCTGAAAGGTGATTTTCAAGCCCTAATAATGACTTTTTCTAACATCAATAATTTATGTTGTCAGATAATTACTCAGATGCAAAGTATCTATCTACCTTTGCCTTCCAGCTAGCCGAGAGGAATTTTTTTAATAAGAAATAAGTCTTGCAAATTTTACATGTTCATTATACAGTTGAATTCCTAGTGTAATTTTTTTTTATTTTAAACATCTTTCATTAAGCAATTCACAATGTAAAAGGTATTCTTATTATAAGGACTTCTTTTCATCGTCCCTAAATTAAATATTTTCCATACATTCTAAAACATTCAAGCTTTATATTGAATAAATATAGTATCCATAATAGAATATAGATATGTTGTTGAAGTTGGAGATTGTAACAGAAAATTCTGATTATATCTAGGTTATTTTATGCGTATTATATGTCACTAAAATTATTTATAAAGATATGCATTTTACATACATTCTTCAGTTAATCTGTATGCAATACAACTTTTACAATCATGTTTTTTAATATTAAGTTGTGTAATTGTAACTTTTATTGTTTTAGTTCAATCGTATGTTACTGAGGAGTTTTTTAAATATCTAACGGTTCTTTAAAAAGCTTTATACGGGATTTGTTATCGAATACATTTCAAAATAAAGGTATTGTTCTTTTTTTAATTAATATAAAAGTACATCAAAAGTTTAAATTTCCGCTCCTTTAAATGATTCGTCATTTACAAGAATTGTGATTGCTTCAAATTCAATATTTAAAATTGATCATCTACTTATATCAGATAAAGCCTTAGCAGAAGTTTAATATAGTTTCACTGTCATGAAAGAAAAGTTAAAAATCATAAAGAATCTACAATAAAGACATATAATTCTAAGCGGAAAATGTGCACCTCTCCGTGAAATGCAAAGGTTCAACACTAACATCTTAAATCATGAGTGCAATTACAACTAGTTTGTAATGTTTCACGACAAAGAAAAAAAAATATCATCGCTTTATTTCTTTTTATTAGAAATAATGAGAAGTTTGCAAAACTATGCACTTTTGAAACAATCTTCTAATAATTTGGTTACATTGTGGCCCCTTTCCAAAAACTTTCTTTTTAAATTTTAAGTGATTAATGTAAAAAAAAAATATCTTTTGGAATATTTCAGTTATTTTATCTATTAAGCTTTATAAATTAACATGAGTTGATATTTTGTTTATGCTGTAATAGAATACATATTTTGTAATTTTATTTAGGTTATTAAAATTTTAATTCTTTCGGCTACTTTTCTTAAACCTCTTTTTCTTTTCCTCCTCCACACATAACGCAATATTACCTTAAATATAATTCTAATTTCTGAGCGTTAAATAACGGTTATTTTACATATGTCGGTTTGGCACTGATTTTATATATATATATATATATATTTTGTGTATGTGTGTATATATATTTATAAATTTCATCACGTATTTGATGAAGAAAAATAAAGACAAAGAAAGTTAAAGAAAGTTCCTGAAAGAAATTAATTTATAGAAGATATGTTTTACCGTCCGATTGGTTGTTTCGATGTAACCCAATGACCTCTATTTTCAGCTCTAAGAAGGCTCAGCGGGCGGAGTTTAAGTGTCCTCAAGGACAGAAAGGAAGGGCTTAATATAGGGCTTAATTTCCTGACAATGCGATTGGAAATGCGGTCAGACCAATCAGGATGATTTTCTATCATAATTTCATAAACATCCATTATTCGGCATTTTTTTAGGTTACAACCATTATGTATTTTAAATTCCATTGATGAAAAAAAAATTAAGGAAGTAATATTAGTAATGATTATTATGGCTGTATGAAATATTTATGGTTGCATATGCAATGAAAATTTAATTAAAAAATTTTAATCTTTATATTAAATAATTGAAATTTTTGTTAAAGTTGACTGAATTTAAAAATACTTTTTCTGGGAACCAAAATTAAACCTTTTGGTAATTCAGAAGAAAGGAAATATTTGCATGCAATTTTAAAGTTTTTCATTATTTTTTTGATTTTTAGAACATTTTTTCTCTAAAAATATCTTTTTAGAGAAAAATGTGTCAATATCTAATTTATTGACAAAAGCGTTCTTTAATAGGAATGTATTTTTGAAAGATGTTTTATTAACATTTCTCTGAAAAAATAAGATTCATATCAAATAAGTTATTTTTAATGTCATATTTTTATATGCGCGCCTTTAATTATGCTCCAGTCAATTATAAGCATCTATATTCTTATTTGTTTATACATAAAAAATGATAAAATATAAAATAAAAATGATAAATGATATTTATTCAATTAATTGATTATATATGATTTTTTTTCTCTTCAAGCGAAAAAAACTCTTATAAAACGATTCCTATGTGCTCTATTAATAAATTACAATTTTGAAGCTCAATTCTGCAAAAGTGTAATAATGCATGTTGGTAGGATACACATTAATTCTGCTAATTTGTGAAATGTTTGAATATTTGTGAAGCATAGGAGATAGGAGCATGAGAGGGTTAAGTATGGTCTAAAAATTCTTCAAAAAAATTGGTCTAAAAATTCTTCGAGTTCCATTCAAAAATGGTAACCGCGAAACTTAGATTTTTTGTTGTTGTTGTTGTTGTTGTGTGACTATTTTAAGCCAAATTTTGTGCAGTAGCTTCTGGGGGTAAAGACCCCTGAGCACCCGAGGTCAGAATTCTGACTTCTAGCTCAAATTAAGATAACACACACACACACTCGCTTGCACAACCCCTTTTTACAGGGGGTATCATTCACGCACCTCACAGAGAGAATACAAGGAAAAGAACAACCATGCCTGAACCCGGAACGCCTAGATCGCGGAGAAGACGCGTTACCCCTAGGCTAGGACGTCGGCGTGAAACTTCAATATGGGACGCTATTATAATTTTACTAAAAAAAACCTCGAAACAAATATATTCTGCCCGTAGCCTTATTCTATTCCTTAACATGTTTTTTTGCTTATTAACAGTATATCTAATTAAAAAGCTTCAGTTAATAAATTTATGAGTCAAACACTAATAAATACTTACCTAATAGCTAGCATCTATAACATACTGCTTAAAATAGGGTGACCTCAGTATTGGTTCTACTAGTAGCCATTGTTTCATTATTAATCTTTTGATTTGAATATTTGTCAATATGATGGTTGATATATTTTTTTATGTATATTGATATATTCCAAGATCTTTGAAAGAAGAATTAATTTTTTTATAACTATTATTTCTAACACTCGTATTTATTTCCTCTAATTGGCTTGAATGTTTTAGTTGCCTGTTCATGTAATGTCAAATTGATGCAATAAAAACAGTTGCTCGTATCATTTGCCTGATATTATGCTGTGATGTGAGAGTTCTGTGAAATGCTCGAGGGTTACAAAATAAAATTTGTTATACGCATTTGTGGTTTATCCTGTAAAGATGAAACATTTTTAAAAAAAAATAATACACATTTTAAGCCAATATTTAAAGAACCGTATAAAAATGTTTGTTTTATTGTTTGTTTACCACCAAAATCAATTTCTGAATCATCCGAAACAGCAAAACGAGATACCGGATCGAAAACCACCCAAATCTGAATAATGAGACACCTTACTCTCGAAGCTCGCATACAACGTCTGCATATTAATTTAACTTTACCCTTCAAATTAACCCTATCTAGTGTTAAAAAATGGCAGTCCTCAAACAAACAAAATAAAAAACACAGATGTCTCATCTCAAGTATAAAGCGGACATTGCTTCAGGCGGAGTTGCGATGTGAAGCTATGCTCGCGTGCTTGGAGACTAATAATAAAAATAACTTCTTCTTTTTATTTTTTATTATTATTATCTTAAACCGTCTCGTGTCTTCCAACCTGTTGCTTCGCTTTCGTGCTACAAATGTGGAGTCGGTTCACTGGTAGAGCGTTGAATCTCAATATCTGGCGCCAGGCAGACGTTACATTTTGTTTTGACCTATGCAATCAATTGTTCTCTGTTTTGTAAGGAATTAAATTCACTTGTTCACAGATTTGTTTGATTTGTACCTTATGGTGGAATCGATTATTTAAAATTTATGATGCTATTTTGTGTATATTAGTTAAGCTATGAAAAGCTATGATTGAAGAATTGTTTATAAAAGTAGAATATAATATATAAAAATAGGTCAAAGCATTGTTTAATCAGCCATTTTATAATTTGTTGAGAATATCTGAAGTTTTTTTTTTTTTTTTTTTTTTTTTTTTTTTTTTTTTTTGTGAAATAGGTAATCATTATTTGCGTTGAGGGTTTTAATAAGACATATCAATTTTAAAAAGACATATCAATCAGTATAAAAATAATATGCGACTCTAGACAATGAACATTGAAATCCCTTTTCATAAACTTACTAAATCAATTTCACATTTTGTACTTTACCAACATGTTAAGGATTGACTATCAGTTACTTTTTAATTTAAAAATTTTGTGAAAGTATGCATTTTTATTCATTTATCAGAAGCGCATGAAACCCATGTAAATTACTTAACCACACCTTCGTTGCTTACAAATTATGTAATAACTAAGTGAACATAATTAAACATATCGGAACTTGACTGATCCTATTTGACGAAATGTTAATATTATCGTACTAATTTATAATTCTTGGACTTTGAATTTTTCAAAAATTTATCTAATTTGGTCAACTTGGATAAAATTTTTAGTCGACTTATTTGTTGTCTTCTTTCGATAAAGGCCTCTAGATTAACAGGGCAGTATGTGTGCCTATACTACCTTGTAGAAATTTTGTCATTGAAACAGATGTTTCAAGCAAGAGATGAAGTCTATGCTGTAGTTAAAGCAGTTCTCATTTTGAAATTTAAATGTTTGGAAGTTCAATAATTTGAAAGTCTACTATCGATGAAACGGTTTGATAAACTTTCATAGATTAATCTGCAAATTTAAAAGTCTACTATCGATGAAATGGTTTGATAAACTTTCATAGATTAATCTGCATATTTAAAAGTCTACTATCGATGAAACGGTTTGATAAACTTTCATAGATTAATCTGCAAATTTAAAAGTCTACTATCGATGAAACGGTTTGATAAACTTTCATAGATTAATCTGCAATCTCCATTTCTATATCATGATGTAAACATATGACGTTATATTCATGAACTAAACATGCTTTATTTTATTTTTTTTAGTTATAGCCAGTCACCCCATTTTTCATGAGTATGGAGTCTTGGTAGCAATCCGAAATCTGCTTAGCCTTGTCTGTCATTTTTTATCAGAAGAGCCTAGTCAGTAACGATCAACAATTCTATATATAAAATAATTCTAGATTCATAATTAAAATTAACCGATTGAAAGCAATCATTCGGCATTTGAAAGCATTCTCTTTCTATCGATATGTTCAATTCATTGATTGCAACTGATATTGAGTAATAAATAGTGTTTCATGTATCCCATTTAAAAGAACCCACAATAATGAAATACTGGAAATGTATGGGGAGCTCATTGTTACCCTTTCTCCTTAATTATTTGTTTTTCAAAATTCCATGAAGGTATCGCTTCATAATGCCATGATAATATTCTATTCAACTCGAAATATCATTTTGCATTTGGGAAATTTTTTTGGTTCTGTTGAATAATGTATTCCTATAATAAATATGAGTAAAAATTATCATCCATGGCGTTCTCAAAGGAAGAAAATAGAAAGATACAATTAATCCAAACATTGATAAAATACCTACACATCTAACAGACTTGACAAATTCACGTGTTTATCTGTCAAATTCATAATTTCAATAGTTTACCATCTGTTTTTATGATTAAGTGAGCTATAATTTATGAAAAGTAGAATTTTAATGTAAAATTCTGTAAAAGTAAAAAAAAAAAAAAAAAAAAAAAAAAATGAAAAATTCTAGCATTAACTAATAAAAATTATAAAGTTGCTATTAGTTTAAAAGATTTTACATTTGCTTTTAGTAAATTGAGTTACGAAATTCGGTAACGTATTTTTCATTATTCAAGTATATATATATTTTGGGCCTTCTATTGCCTTACAATGATTATAATTAATAGAATGGAAATGAACAACAACGAGGGAAATAATTTTGTTATTGTAAAAAGAGGAGATGCGATTGCAGGATAATTTTTTAAGCGTGTATCAAAATATGTATGGTCAATCTTCTTTTCTCAGATTCTAAAATAAATTATATCATAAATATTTGAAATTAATAAATGACTTTCTAGAAAATGATGCGGGAAATCAAATAAAACTACATAATTTAAATTTTCATTATCAATCAAAATTTACACAAATGGTTCAACCTAGCTTAAATATGATTTCATTGTGAATGAAGTATAATTATCGTTAAAATTGTATATATTTTTGAAAAAATATTTTGTTTTGATTTCACCTTTTTATATAACAGTATATAGCCGCCCCCCCTTAAAAAATAAAATCATTCTTATCTATTACTGTACGTTGTTAAGCAAAATACATTTTGATAACATAAATTGAATCTAATTCTGCATTGCAAATGTGTCTTTTCATTAATATGAGAAGTGACACATTTACAATGCAAAATTAGATTCAATTTTCTCGAACAATGTTTTCAGTAATAACATTTAAAAAAATTCCAATAATAATGAATGTCGTTGCATGGAATCTAATTTAAATTCTGTGTTTTAGACTCATTTGCTATGTAAAATTATCTTTATCCCGTCGGATGTTTTTTTATTTTGAATGTAATATGAAACTACAATGAAATTCAAATTCATTGAATTAAATTTTTCAAATACTATTGAAATATTTCTGCTTATTCCACAGAAAAGCGCAATACGAAACCGAAATTCGACTTTTTCCTCCGCAAGAAAAGTTCCAAAAAGCTACCTGTGCCGCCATCTATCGGCAAACAAATTGTTCGGCACGTGCGAGAAAAGATTGGAGCGATTTTCCCACACAAGTCTGTTGCTAGCCACGCCTTTGATGCTACATGACCTCTTTGACGAACGGAGCCTGCAGCTAAAAAAAGTGGACGAAAAAAAAAAAGTGACGCAAGCGACGATGCAAGTAATAAAAAAAGAATACGTTAAAAAAATAAATTACTAATACATCTTGCGGCTATTAATGAAAGTAAAAGAAACGCCAGGTGTAACCTTTTCTACGTAACGTCTTGTCTGGTATCCAGTAGTTTATGTTTTTACCTTAGCAGTTTCCGCCAGGACAGGACTAGAATCTGATTGTTATACGTTTATCAAGCTGTCTTAGACACCGCTTTTTAAGAAGTTTCCCTTTGTACTGATCTCTGATTGGTTCTTAAGAAAGTGAAACAATTAGTAGGCTTAGAAAGCGGATGATATGGTCGAATGATTTGATGAGTTAAAAGCCCACATCCGGTCACGCATTCGGTAGTCTGATTTGTAAAGTAGACTGTTTAGCATGGAGCGGATATAAAAAAGTATTTCCTAAGAAAAAAAATTGGCGTGTTATAATGAATAGAAATTTAATAAACAGGAAACGGAAGCAAAAAACTTGTCACTGCGAACTAAACAGGGATAGATAGTAAAGAAGCGGCTACAATATTATTTTATAAGTATTACTACATTAACTTATCTAAGTAACTGACTAAATTTATTACTTTAAATCAAGAATTCGAATAATTTAAATTATATTTGAAATGAAAAAAAAGTAGCTATTGTTTTCGACATACACACATTTGCTTTCAAATTTCTGTTACAGATAATATGAATTATGAAATCTTATTTATTATAAGTTCTTTAATAAACAAAAATTGCTACATAAATTATTAAAGAATTATCCTGAAAAATTAAATAATTTAAATTACTTAATTTAAAAATGTAATTAATATATATTTTTTTATAATTTCGAGTGAAAATTTCCATGTTGATGTTAAGAATTAATCGTGATAGCAAATTTGTATTTATATTCAAGGACTTTCCGACAGATTTTTCAAATTATATATTTTTAAATACTGTTTAATTTTCGTAAAAATCAATTATACATCATCAAACATAAGATATTTTTGCTAGATAGTATTTTGATAAGTTAGGACAATGTTATTTATTTATTTAACTATAAGAAAAACAGGATACTGCTAGTAAGATGATTTAATATCTATCATAGAGGTTTATCATGAATGGATGAAAATTAAAATGTTCAAAACATTTACTTAACAGAAATGAAAGTTAATGCTGTTTTTATTAGAATTAAGTGTTCGAGAAAATAACAAAGTTTAAATTTAATAAAATATTTTATAAAAAGTATCACTTAGATAAAATTTAATTTGATTTCCTGCAACTGTAACTTCGTTTCCAAATTCATTCACAAACTGAAAATAAAATAAAATTGGGATTTGAAAAACAATTATAAGCCTTTTTAGCTGTTAAATGTCAGCTTATTTATAAAACGATTGCTGTTTAAATGTAATAGTTCCAAATTAGTGGTGTATCAAGTGAAAGCCCTTTCTCTCTCCAAAGATTTCTTATTATAAGGTTAAACAAATGTATAGTTATTTCAACTTTACGCTGCCTCCTAGGACGTGCGCCTATTTCCCACAATTCTTTATTAATTAATTCAATTAATTTCACAGAGAATCAAATTGTTATTCATATGCAATCCTACGATAATATAATATTATTTAAGAATTTGATAGTATATTTTAATTCCTATAAAACTACCAATAACAGCGTAGCTCGCCAAAATTTATGGAATTGTTGAAATATACGATATTTATATTGTCTAACTCAAAAGGGTAAGAAACATTTTTATCTTAACAATTTTTTTTTAATTAATGCTATAAATTTTTATTTTATTCATTTCCGGTAACAAAAAAAAGTATGGCCGCTCTCGAATTACTATCCTTTCCTACTGTTATCAGCGATCCTAGGTCTGAACTTCAACTGAAAGTAAAAACAACCCCTTACACCTTATCAAATCACGATAACAAGTTTTTTTTCCCCCTTTTTCCTCCAAGGCAGATGCTATTCAATTAGGCGAAATCCAAACATGTCAAAAGACGCCTGAAACTAGATAGCTTTAAAGAAATAATAATAATGAAAAAAAGAAAACCAAACGTGAAAGAATAAACAAGCAAAAAATATTCTTTTAACTGCCGGTTTCCGTTCGAAAGAAGTGTTGCCTCCACCCACATGGTCACGACCGCACACTGGGTCACCTGACCCCCTGTTCTCACTTTATTCTTCAGTGTTTTGACCCCTCTGAACTCACCTTCTCCATTAATGGCATACAACCTCGCCTTCTCGCCATCTGCCCACTCAGATAGCATATGGGCGAAAGCGTTCTATATGGAATAGGTTGGGTGCGCAGAAAGTGAGGGGCTGTCCAAATACTGCAAAGACTTCTTTTTAGATGCATATTTCTTTTTAGGCTTCAGTGATAGAGAGAATTTCAAAGGTTTGTCATGAGGAAACTCCTACTTTTGTAAAGTCACAGCCAGCATTAACTGAGACAATCTCAGTTTAATCCTTCTTTGCATGATGATGGGAAATTCCATCATAACATTTAGTGAACAAAAAATTGTACTCAAAACAGGTGTATTGTAAATTGGCTTTGCTGGTAACTTTTTTCACGACTATTGCGTAATAAGAAACATGGCTGTGAAAAAAAAATCAAATGTCATAATCATTTTAACTTGTCATTCCGCTGTTTGTTGTGGTTGGAAACGTACGATTTCTTGAATATTTTTTTATAACCAATGAGAAATTTTTTTGCTTATAAAAGCGATAATGAAGCGAGAAATTTAGAAGAGAGGGACATTGAAGATTTTGTTCTGAGCTTAACATGAAAATTTGCATGATGATGCATATTCCCATCACAATATTTTTTAATTATTTTATATTATATATATAACCTTCTAGAAGTTTCTAGAACATTAACAAATGAATAATAAGAAATTCAAATTAAATTCAACCGTTAAATTAATACGACTTGGCAGGATTCGAACCCATGACCTTCCTCTTTCCAAGCGCGTACTTTACCTCTGAGCCATACTGACTGTATGCAGATATTTCTTTTGCGACAATGTAAAGAAAAAGCTAATTATTTTTGCTTTGCCCATTCATTTTCTTAATTCGAATTTTTAATGTTTTCCGTCCAATTTCAAATAAACCATGTTCCATTATATTCACTGTGTGTACAAGTCAACTATATGTTTCAAATACAAAAGGCCAATCCAAAATACTCTCAGAGTCCAAGAACAACGCAGCAGCAAAAGCTTCAAATAACTAAACAAAAAAAAAAACAATAGCCATCAGCCGCAATTCGATCTTTGATCTTTCCGATCTTTTCCTTTCTTCCCTATCCATCATTTTGGGGCAACAAATCGGTGCTATGACAACCGCGAATCTGTTATTTAGTAATATAATACACATTCCTCGGGGGACATTGTCGATCTTATTTTATACGGAGATCTGATATATCCAGGTCTTCCTGTAACACCCGCCACAACACTTGTTGGAAAGGGAGAGGTTTTATATATCTTTTTAGTGGGCGAGACCAGTTAAAGAGACGGAATGATACAAGGTTTTAACCCGCCAAACCTCTTACAGGTGCAAAAAAAGGTTGTTTCGCGAAGTTCTTCATTTGGTTGGGTTTGAAGTGGGAGTATGAAAAGGCTTTAAATGCTTAGCGAGAACATAATGGAAATCCTCATGATTTAATAATGGTAATCCACCCACGGAGACTTACTTTTTTAGTGGAAAATCCAAGTTCATTATGTTCAAGTATGTCGAGTGTCGACTCCCTCCCCCAACGTCATTAAAGTTTGTGATTTATCAAAAAGTAGTATTGTGTTCAAGGTGTTTGAAACTAGTTTATTGCATATTTAAGAGTTTTTGGGATTCATAGAATAATGCAAGGTCGTATGGTCATTTGAGGTATCCATTTTTCATTTATGGATGTTTTATGCTTTGTTTGCATTTAAATAAATATACATTTTTTTTTCTATTCAATATGACTTTGTGTTTCAATAAAAAGTCATCGGAACATGTAGTTTTCATTCTCTGTCATAATATTTACATAATATATACATAAATTAAGAAAGATATTCTTTAGGGACCATAAAGTTTAAACGCTCAGTGACTATATTATCAGTAATCATATTATTAAAAAAAATGCTTTGTTTCAGTAAAAAATATTATTATATTAATTGCATATTAATTATTTACACTTTAATTTAAAGCTAGGGTTAACATTTTTCGGCCGATTATTTCAAACGATTCTGTTTATTTTCTTAATGTTTTATGTATTTAAAATTAAACATTGTTAATTAATCGATCTATCAGATTCCTTCTGAAGTATTTTTGAATTAAAATAACACAGAATAAAGGAAATTAAAAATTACTAATCTGCATAGCGAAAAATTCACGCATTTGCGTTACCGTAACGGGCATTGGAAATTCACGCATGTGCATTGTGTTCTGATTGTTGACAATATTATCAACGGATGATTCTTGATTTAAATTATTTTTAGGTTAGTTGCATGCTTTTGTAATTAAATTGTATTTATGTTAGTTATATATTTTTTGCATATGCTTATAATTTTAAGTACATCGTTTTTTAAGTACTTTTTTTAAACCTGTGTTCGACCGATTATTTTAAACGATTCGTTTTATTTTCTTAGTGTTTGATGCATTTAAAATTAAACATTGTTAATGAATCAATCTGTTCATGATGAATTTCAGAAAATTTTGTTGACAAATTCTTGAGATATTAAATTAAGAAAGATATTCTTTAGTGACCGGAAGTGTTATCAGTAATCATATTATAAAAAAAAAATGCTTTGTTTCAGTAAAAATATTATTATATTAATTGCAGATTAATTATTTCCACTTTAATTTAAAGCATAGTTTCTACGAGAGGTAACAGAAAATTAGAGAGATACATATTATGTTATGACTGAAGGCCTTTATAATATTATGAGTGAATTATATGACTATCAAAATTTGAAGTTTTAAAATATTTTGATGAAGAATCTATTAAAGTAGGAATTGCGTAAAATATTTAATTATTAAAATTTAAACGGACATTAAGATTGGCGAACCGGCTGGTCGCCAAAGGCGGCTAGTATTTGATAAATGATTGTATTTTTTGCAGCCTTTGTTTGTATAGTACTATGCAAAATTTTATTTTCTTATAATTTTTTTTTATTACAAACTAAGATAATAACAGACAAGGATTACAGGCACAATTCGGTTTCAAAGGCGCCCAAAAAACACCAATAAAAATTTCCTAAAATTATAAAAATGCACTCAAAAGCATTATTATTCATTATGAAAAACTTTGAACATGCGAATCACGTGAACAATAGTTTGGCGATTGAAATTGCCAAATTATCCAAATTTTTTCTTGGCGCTTTTTGGGCGCCGTTAAAATTATCAAGTATCGGGTTGTATTTACACGCTTTGATATTTTTGTAGCATTTATGATACTAACTTTTTTTCCCGAAGGAAATCTCTCTTTTGTGTTATCTGTAATGTAGGCCAAAGAAATTTATTTTAGAAACGACAAAAATCTACTGCACTACACAATCATAATAACAATACATTGCGATTATAAATAAATATCCAAATTTGATCTGCTAAAAGAAAACAAAATGAAATATAGACTTTGTTTATTGGAAATCAAAAATAACGATTGAAAGTTTAAATTCAGTATAGTTAAAAGTGTTCAAGGCAATTCCCAGAAATGCGACGGATATCGTGCCGGTAAGATAACTCATCTCAAAGTTGTTTTCTACATGCTTGGTGTGAAGCTTTGAAAGGATGTAGATATGTATGGTAATATGTTTGTATAGTATGTATGTATGTATGGTAATTTTTTATTACTGTTTGATGCAGCCTAATAATAATAATAAAAAATTACCATACATACATACATACTATACATACATATTACCATACATATCTATATCCTTTCAAAGCTTCACACCAAGCATGTAGAAAACAACTTTGAGATGAGTTATAATTTTAATGAGGTGTTTGCTTCACCACTACCAGCTGATGTTAGCGAATTTAAGATATGCATATCTGCATGCTTTCAAAACGTCACTTCAAAGTTGTTGCAAAAGTATGGGTTGAGCTATTGCATCGTTCCGATACTGTTCGTATTTTTGAAGGGGCTTACAATGAACACTTATAACTGTGATTAATTTAAACTTTCAAATTTTATTTGTAATTTCCGACAAAAAACAGAGTCCTATTTTTTTTTTTTTTGTCCTTTTAGTAGCTTTGTAAAATTTGAATATTCATTTATTATCATCCTGTATATTCTTATTAACAAAAGATTGTAATAGTAATTGAAAACTAACATTCAAGAAATGAACTGTTTTTGACTCCGTTTTCCCATGGATTTCCGTATTGTTGAACTTTTGGATTTAGCTTCGTCGTTTATGGGAGATTCGAGGATATGATTTTGAACAGTATATTAATCTTTTAACTGATTTGCTCAAAAATTTCCTATGAAAACACTATTTTGATAATAAAAAAAAATTGGAATGAAATATTGCAATAGATTTTTCACTTACTTAGTAATGTAGACCTCTGAAATTTAGTATAATCAAAACATTGACAATACGATATTTCATAATTTTAATTGTTTTAATAAACATTAAAACAATATTGATTTTATGCAGGGGGGCCATATCGAATTTAATTTTAAAATATTAATTTTAGAATTCACAACATTCATATTCATGAATTAGGGAATTTTTCTAATTATTTTATATATACAGGTGATGGGCAAGTAACTGGTTGTTAAAGACGACTGGTTAACACTTAAAATATATTTTGAATAAATTTAAATTCGCTATTATTCGATATTCCTATTTTTCATCCAAAAATTATATAAGGTAAGGAAATAAAAATATTCTAAGGAAATAAGAAATAAAATATTTCTTCTAGCATAAAAATATCATAATTGCGATATATTACATATTTTATTAGAATCTTAAATATATAGATTAAAATATAAAGATATAGATATATTAAATATATAGATGTATGAATTAAATTATTTATTCTTAAAAGTCAACAATATTTAGAAAACGATAATTTTTTTCGATTTGAAATTTTATATTACTATTTTACAAAAGTTTATTTACATGACATTGCAATTATAAAGCTTTTTTTTTTCAAAATTTCCGAATAAATCTCTTTATATACATTCTATTTTCCTTTAAACACATGATGTTTAATACTTAAATCTATAAATAAATAAAAATAATAATTTACTGAAAAATGATAAATAAGATCCATAAAAATACTTCGTGTGCTCTATATGTTCTTTTATGAATTTAAATAACTATAAAGATCTCAAATGAAATGTGTAATTTAATTTGGATGTTAAATTAATTCTTGCATCTAAGTTCTTTTCACACGTGAAATTTTATGCGTTAAATTTTGCTCACGTTTGTGAAGGGAATATAATATAATTATTTTTTAAAGTGGAAAATTTTCAGTAAATATTTTATTCTATAAAGATAACCTTAAAGGAAAGAAGATTTGATTATCAATAAAGTCAAAACCCACACTTCATACTTAAAGTAAATCACGAAAGAAAAAAAAATGGGATTAAAAGATTTATAATATTTATAATTTATCTAAATTTCTTTGATATTCTAAATATCTGTTATAAAGTATTGAAAATATAATTTAGAATCGTTATCACTTTGTTATAATGTTAGTTATAGGTATTATTCTGTCATTAAAGTTTCCAACTATTATTACCATTATTTAAATATAAGTATATAATACAACTTTTCTGCTTGAAAACAATGTGAATTAAAATATTTTTGGAATACTTAACAAACTTTTGCTGTATAACATAAATTTTGAAATTAATCTAAAACTCATTTATTCAGTAATTACATTTTAGATAAATGTTAAGATATTCTCATTGTTTAGTAATCCAATTATAACAAAATTTGCAACATCACATCATTAAATATATTTTGTTTAAAAATATTCTTGATATCCATGAAACTAACAATTTTTTAATGAAGTAAAACTAACGAATTCAAAATATTATTATTTCATTTTAAAATATATATTTTATATTCTTTAGAATTTGCTCACTAAATCGTTTAGATATTTTTTGGAAAAAAAATGTTATAAATTATTTTTAACAAATACGACTAACAATACGATTTACAAAGCTTTAGCTTATAGAACTGAGAATTGTGTAACTAAAATTTAATAATTTTATTCTGTAATAACACGAAGAACAACTAAACAAAATCATGTTTACTTTATACAAAAAAATGTCTACAATACATTCATTGTACAAAAAGTGGGTCAGATTTATAAAGAAAATATAAATTTTATATGCTGTTTATTCTGTCTGGAGATTATATATAATGCTTGAATATTCTCGGAATGACAAATGTTCTTAAAGTAATACGTTGGAAGAATTCATAAGAAGATTTCGATTGAAAAATGTTTATATAAATAATAATAATAATAACAATGGAAAGTACAAAACACTCTTTTTGAAAAATGTAAATACAGTAACATAATTATGGCATTTGATTATTAATTTAAAATTTTAACATTAATTTAAATAAAACACGCCAGAAGTTTCCACGATTTGGTACTTTATAAAAGGGTTTTTTAAATATGGGATTCTAATCCCAAGTGAGTTTATTACAGAAATTTCAGAAGTAACAAATAACTTCAGACCGAATTGTTTTATTAGAGAGCAAAAATAGGCTTAAAAATCACGTGTACACAAAAAATGCTCAAAATTAATTCAATTATTAATTTAAATAAATACACATTAGAATCTTCTCCATTTTATTGAAAAATACTGCTAGGGCTTCTTTATTATAGGATTCTGGCACGGAATGACCAAATATGGCTTTTGCGCCGAAAAACCCGAATCAACCAACCAAACCAATATAGGATTCTGGTTTAAATTTAACATGGGTTTCTGGACGAAATTTAACATGGGGTTCTGGACGAAATTTAACATGGGGTTTCTAACAAAAATTTCAGGGATGTGTAAGCATCAATAGCAAATATTTATGTCCGATTAGTTCAAACTGAAAAGAAAAATTCAGAAATAATTTTCTCTAAAGAAATCACGCACGCATGCTGTTATACTTTCTCATGCATGATACATTAGCAGCACATACAAATACAAACAGCATGATACATTAGCAGCACATACAAATACAAACAGCATGATACATTAGCAGCGCATACAAATATAAATAACATGATACATTAGCTGCACAAAATTACTGGATTAAAACCTTAACAGGAAATAAATGCAAGTTAGGATCTTTTCCATCTTTTTGTACAAGATTCCAAGGCTGTTTACTCGGATAATGACTCCAAGAGGAGTCAAAATTGTATACTCCATTCTTAGAAGAATATCAAAGGGGCGAAAACATTAAATAGCGAGCACTTCAATCCAAATAATTCATGTTAGAAAATAAAATGGCACCCAAATTTGAAACATTTATTGAATTAATACTGAATATTTATTTGAAACATTTGTTTCTTATTTATACACATTTGAATTTTCTAATTAGTACTTAGAAATGCTTTTATACACAATAATTTTTCAGATCACAATATTTGTGCCGATCACCGTTATTTAAATTCAGAACACTTCAAAAGTGTCTGATATTTTAAATCATCAAGTAATCATTTTTTTTTAAATTATAGCGTATAATTTTTTTTTGTGTAGAAGTATTTTTGGAAATTACTGCTTAATTTTTAATTAATTAAAATTACAAAAAAAAATCTTTCAGTGATACATATTTTCTCCTTTTAAAGTATATTTGGGCTACATTTGATAACTGTGAGTCAGACGGTCTGTCGTGTACACCACCAACTCCCTCCCCCCCATTTTCCTTTATTATGAGTAGAAATAGTGCTTTAAAATTCGCTTTGCAGTACAGAAGCTATTATTTTGAATGTAAAGGGTATTCTGATATTAAGCGAAATTTATGGAAAACCAAATTTTACTAGGCAGGTTTTTTTTTTTTTTTTTTTTCGTAAAATCGTATTTTTTCGGAGAAAATATTTAGATACGCTTAGTTTAGTTTAGTTATATTAATGTCCCATTTTAAAACAACACTAGTGCTATTTTGGATGGATATCAATACAGATAAACTTAAAAAGCAAAACCTTATCTAAATATAAAATTTGATCCAGATCTTAACAGTCGTTTCCGAGATACATGAAATAAATTTATAGATATACAAGAATTGCTCGTTTAAAATTTTAAGATCCTTAAAATATTTTTTCAAAATTTAATTATGTATATTGTATGTATATTTTTAGTCAACAATGGATATTTCTTCATTTATTACAAAAACAATTGCATTAAAGTAGGGATTCAAGAAATATCGATAACCTTCAACCTGATGCTGTTCTCCTATTCTCTCATGCATTGAAAGTTCAGTTTACCTACACTCAGTAAAGATATATCTGTCTAAACGCTGAAAGCCAACCCCACCTCGAGTCCAATAACTCTGTTAGCTCTGGTGGCAATCATGCCACTGCCCGACATGACCAACATCTCAAGGAGCAAACGTCAGAACAGGGCGAGTTCAATACCTTTGATCTGCAATAATTCCTTCTGGGGGACGAACCGACTCGAAATGTCATCGGAACGTCGCTAATATTTGCATTATCAAATTACAATGCAGAGCTATTATCATATCCCTTACCCTGTAATGGTTTCTGTATTAATAAGGGGCATGCCAACACAACGTCCGCGCTTTCAGTATAATTAATAGCATTAAAGTCGACCAGAGCTAATCTTTATTCCGTCCCATATTAACTTCCTGCCACCGAATAGATGTGCCAATGTGTGTTTCTGCTTTGTTGCAGTTGGTACAAGCCTTTTAGAGATACTAGCAGTTTTAGGTTCCAATGATTAGGGTAGAACAGATACCTTTTCCTCAAGTAGCGTTGGTTAGTTGATTGATGAATTTCTTGGCTCGTAGCTGCGTTTAGTTGGACTTATTCGCTTAAAAGGGTTGCGTTATGGAAAATTACGGATAATCAGAATGAAGCTGATAATTGGGACGAACGTTAGGTGGGTGATTTCGACAGCGAAAACTTTTAGGTGAGCTTTCAGATGAATGTATCAATGTATCTAACGAACCTTTGATTTGAATTTGGAAATTTCTATGCTTTTAACTTAGTTAAAGGTGCTGCTTTGTTCATTGGATGAATTAGGAATATATATATAAAGGAAGACTAGTAGTGTCATTTGAATACTATGGGGTAATTTAAACTATATATGTTTAATTAATACATTATGGATTGTTGCCTGGTTATGAATATTGCAGGAATTCGTGAAATTTTGAATAATTTAATTAGTTCAGAAACCCAAATTGTTAAATATTGAAAATATAAGTATAAAAATGTTTAATAAATACATTGATAATATTAATTGATTACCTTATTACGGGGTGTTCCATTTTAAGATGAACTTATAAAGTATTAAGTTAACAATATTGTATGGCTATTGACTTATCCTCAGTTTGCTAGGTTATAATAAATAATCGTGTAGACTAAAAATTTAAAGGAAGAAAAAAAAATGTTCGAAAAATGATTACTTAAAAAGAAAACTATGATTTTTTAAAACTGAAAATAACATAAAGCAGTTTCAATAAATAATGTAAGATCAAAAAGTAAATAGAGATGCACGTTATTTCTAAAGCCCATCTCTCTGTTTATTCACAATAATTGTAAATTTTAAAATTTTAAAATTAATAAATTGAATTAGAAAGGAGGCAATTTCAATCAGCAAATAATATGTATCACTTTGATTACAGTATTTGTATAGTAAAATTTCAAAATGAATAGAAATTTTTGTATGTAAGGTGTTCAATTTTACGTTGAATCCTTATAAAAGCCTACTGTAACGGCTTACATAATGCTTTGTATTTACAATATCTCCTGAGCATGATAATTAGAGAAATTTAGATTAACGGTTTACATAATGCTTTGCCTTTATAATATCTTGTAAGCATGATAGTTAGAGAAATTTAGATTAACGGTTTACATAATGCTTTGCCTTTATAATATCTCATGGGCATGATAATTAGAGAAATTTAGATTTTATTAAATGGTATTTGTTTGAATTGATAGGAGAGTATAAAAATCTATTGTTGTTTCTTATGGTACTTGCCAATGACAAGCCCGCTGTTACGAAGACAGCTATTTAAGCCTGTGGGGGAGCGTGTCTTGTTTTTATAGTAGCGCCAATGAGGGCCAAGAGTACGACTTTGCTAATCACGCATCACTCATTCGCTCGCACAACTCCTCCAACATTCACACATCTCACAGATAGAACAACGGAAGAACAACCATGCCCAAACCGGGACTCGAACCCAGGACACCCATATCACAGGGAAGACGCGCTACCCCTATGCCAGGACGCCGGCGGATGAAAATCTTGATCTCATTTGTAAATAGACCATTCGTTTAAAAAGTGGAGAATTTTGCGGAGGTGGCATAGTGGAATTTTCATTTATCCATAACTCGATTATTATAGAAGACAAACAGAGAGTTTAAATTATTTGCCATTTTCATATATGGAAATCTTAGCCTTTTTGCGCATGCGTCTAGAGGTATTAGGATAAGCACCAAAATAGGGCGGGATCAGAAATGGAAGAAAAAATGTTTGTATTTTATATAGTAAAATATTAAACCCCGTTTATCAGTGGAATTGAGTGACATAGGAACTATAGATAATTCGCATAATAGATTTAACCATATAATCAATACAAGCACAAAATTCGAATAAAAATAAGTAATCTTGTTCAGCATAAAAGAGGGGGGAAATATCATCTACAGGATCTACAGGTCAAAACCAAACAAAGAACTCTATAAATGGCAATTAATTAGTGCGATGGTCTGTCTGAAGAGATGGAGGGATTAAAATATTTTAAAAGTGATTGGAACAGTTTCTGAAGCGAACAAAAAGTTACAACTCCCCATAATTAATAATTAATCAAAGCTGTTGTCCCATCCAATCCCATAATATTATGGACTTTCAGTAAGGACACTAATACTAGACATTGGCGAAAAATAGTTACGAAATATATATTTTTGGCGTGATTCTAGCACTTTTGATGAATCTATCAATCAATCGCTAACAATCATTTTTGTGATCAACCTCTGGCATACGGTTAATGCGCAAATATCCATAAAGTGAATACGTATTTTGGGCGGCTTTTAACGACTGATTGAAATTAAAATTTGATATAAAACTGCAGTTAAAGTCATAAGAACAGACATTAAAATTTATTTATTTAAGTCGCTGAATTTTTGATTTCTTGCGTTTACATACCTAAGAAAATGCAGACCAACAGACGGTCAAAACTATGCAAAATGTGTTTTAAAACTTTATAAAAATCTGCATTTTAGGTGCTAAATCTGTGTGAAAATCTAGCTCTAACGTTTCTAGTTATCAAGTTTATTTGTATTCTACAGCCAGACAGACTTCTCTGGATTATATAAAATAATTCAATTTTTTTAATTACACTTGGAATAAATTCAATGATATTTTAAAATCTGATGAAAATCTACAAATTTGGTGTAAAATCAATTCAATAAACGGCATATTTGACTTATCGTGTTCATAGACAGGGAGAAGGGTAGATACTCAAACATGATGCCAAAAATGTGTTTTTCGAACTTGGAAAGGTATGAAACATGTAAATTCGCCAAAATGAATAATATTTTGAAGATTACATTGACTTCTCTTTTGATGTCATATATTTAACGTTTCTTTTGTACACTTCGTATACGACAAAGTAAAATAAATCGTTCGTGACAAAGTAAAATAAATAAATAAATAAGATAAGATAAGATAAAATAAATAAAAATAAACTTAATGATTCTTAGTATTTTAATAATAATAAGTTTTTAAAATTTTATTTTTATTTATACCGACAAACTGGTTTGGACCGGTTTCATAGAAGAAGCTTCTTCATTCATGATTGAATCTTATCAGACATAGTAATTGAATGACTCCAGTTTCTTCGAAAGTTCCATTCAGTTAAAAACATTCTTCATTGAAAATATTTGTAATTTGCATATCACTTCCAGGAAGGAAGGATATGAAGTTACAACAACAAGTAGTGATTTATAATAACATATAATTATCGGATTATGTTTTATACGTTGGTGATTCACAATGTGAAATTATCTTATATATCTATGAGATCAGAGCATCGCGTGACTTTGCAAATGAGATTTCCATGAAGAACCTAGTTTAAAATGATGCAGGGTTAATAAATAGTATAAATCTTATTCTGACGGAGAAAAAAATTTGTGAAATTTAGAAAAATATAATGAGTTTTCTCTGAATTTTATCAATAAGAATGTATTTAGTTTATTAAAATGTTTATTTTCGTGAAAGGGTTCAGTTAAGGCCTAAAATCTATTCTAGTATCAATTTTTTGTTAAAAAATGATAATTGGATTTGTGTTATTGTAGATAGTTACTTTTATCAGAAAATGCAACTTATCTGTTTTTTTATGCGGAATATTCATATTTAAGTCTTTATTTTTAAACTTTAAAAAATTCTGCATGTATTTTACTTGCATATAATTTATTGGAAAATTAGTAAAATCTCTGCTTAAACTGAAATTATATTTTCTTTTATAAAGTAGAATAACTGCTTTAAGAATTCTTGCTGACATTTAAATGGATTTCTGTATAGGTTATATTTGGTATCGATACTTAATTCCTAATTAAAAAATATATATTAATTCAATTAAATTTAACTTTACATATTTAGTATTTATTCTAATTTATATTGTTAAAATATTATTAATTAGTAGGTATTAAAGAAATATCTTCGATTATTCTGCATTAAAGAACAAGGAACTCGAATTTTTCGATTTCATCTTAGGGAACAAAATATTCGAGTGGTTATCGAATTTCCTAGATCTTCATTTAGATGAGAGTTTTCTGAAGGTTTTCATGTTTGTATCGTAGATAATAATGGAGCTATATAAAAATATAGCTTAATTATTATCTACGGAGTAGATAATAATGGAGCTTATATAAAAATGGAGCTTTTAAGCTGCTATGTATATATTGAAATATAAATAATGAAAAAAAGATAGGAATTTCAGCTTAGGGTTTATATTCGCAATAAGTTAAATGAAAATAAATATGAAAAAATGTACTGATTAGTATCTAACATTTATTAGTATTATAGTATCTCATATTTAATAGTAAAAATTCTTTTTATCAGTATCTAAAAAGAAACTCATTTTATATTTAATTCACTTTTATGGAATTTTTGTAAAATGAACTCATTTTGCATTTCATTCTTTGTTATGGAATTTTTGTAAAAAGACCCTTTATTTTGCATTTAATTCATTGTTATAAATATGTTTTAATCTTAAAATCAATATTTTTTCGAATATTCCTTTCTGTTACGCTTATGGATTGGTTACATGAATTTAAAATTCTGAAAGTATTAAAATTGTATGTTGCAATCGAAAACACACAAGTGTATTAAATATCGAAAATCTACTATTTCAGGAAAAGAGAAAAAAACCAATTATAAAAATTCCATTTTCCCAAATATAAATCCAGTTAAATTAAAGAAAGATATATAAAAAAAACGTGAGACTCATCAAAAACAAATTGATAATGAACTAAAAAAATATGGTTATTAAGACAACTATTTTGTTGAGTATATGGAATGGTGGTCATAATAAATGCCATTACAATTTCAAATATTAATTTGGAAGTATCGAAATTGAATTAGAGCAAGCGGATTTGAGAATCGTTTGTCATATTTGGGTGGAAAAAATACATACTTGATATTTAGAAATAACTATTTCTCTGAAATAAAAACATTATTTTTCTTGGAGGGAGAAAAATAAAGAAAATAGAACTTCTGTCAGTTTTGGTACTACGAGAATATAAATATTTTTAATTAGATGTCTATTAATGTTAATAAGTGGATTAAAATTTCTCTATTAGCTAATTTTTCATTCCAGTTCAAGAAAGAAAGAAATGAAAGATTGTTCACATTTTTCTTTTATTTTGTCGTATCAATTATTTTATTATTCAAAGAATTTCTAATGCTTCTAATGAAATGAATTAATATACATATTAAGCAATAATACTAAATATTAGTTAATATAATTAGATAAGTGCTTAATTTTAGTTAATTAAAGGCTTAATATTAGTTCATATAAGTTAATAATATACTTATTAAGCAAAGAGGACGGATAGTCATTTTTTGTTATTTATATATTTTTTAAAAGTTAATAATAAAATGAATCACCGTGAAAATAACGAAACAAAAACACTTTTTAAAAACATATGGGAGAATAGCAGGTGTTATTTTTCAATAAATAAATAATAATGAAGTAGTAGAAGTGAGAAAAATATCGATAAATGAATAATTTATAGAAAATAATCGAAAAATGGGTCATACTTTGAAGTAAATAAATAATGGTGTAAAAGAAGAAGTAGAATAGACATAATTTCAATTTTCTTTTACTCGTCTAAATTAGCTGTTTTTATTAGTCGTGGAATTTCTAATATTTCTAATAAGATTAATCTTTTCAAAAAGATCAAAGTGCGATTTGGTACTGTACTTATAGAACAAAAAGGAACAACATTCTTTTATTATTTTTTTACTTTCTTCTTTAAAGTTTTATATTAAAATGAAACTTCGTGAATGGTAAAAAATGGTATAGTAAAAAGTTTCAAGAAACTGATGGGACAACAACAGGCGATATTTTTTTCAATAAATAAATAAAATGGAGAAGAAAAGTGGAAGTAGACATAATTTAAGGTTTTATTTTATTCATACGTATCAGTTATTTTTATTGAATGTAAATCTTTTAATGCTACGTATGAATTATAATCAAAAAAATAATATGAAATTCGGCTAAGTGAATAAAAGTTTTGAGGTATATATATTAGTTCTTAAATTATCATTTCACGATTAAATTAATCATCTTGAAAATAGTCTGCGGCATCAATATATTTAAAGAAATAAATAAATAACAATTCCAAATGTTAATTCATTCCAATAAACGGCATTTTTGATTATTTGCACCTTTCGAACCATTATTTTGACACATTTTTTTATATTGTTTAGAAAATGATCGATAAGCCATTATAATCCATGGATTTTATATATGGTATATTCCAAAAAGATTGAAACGCGGTTTAATTTTTCGCCTATTAGTAAAGAGTGGGTAATGTAAATTGAAAAGTAGTTCAAAATAAGGTGTAATACCATGTTAATTAAAAAAAATTCGTTAATTTTCCAAAGGCTACACTTTTTCCATTTATATGGGACCGCTATAAAAATTTAGTCAATTAGAAAGGTTTAATTTTTTAAACAACAACCTCATTACAAAAAAACACATACTCGTGTCTTCAAAATTGAGTGAGTTATACTAAACTGAAAATTGAACGCACTGCATACCAAAATAGAAATAAAATTTGTGACATGTTATAAAAATATTAAATGTATAATAATATTTAAGTTAAAACCTTTTTTATTTGTTTCTGCAGATTCACGGGCAACCTTCGTCACGTACTTTTAATTTTTTTTATATCTAAAAATTAAAATACAAAATAAACACAAGCAAGTAATTTATTATCAAATTTATCATAATTTTTCAAAACCACATTCTAACGAATTAATTTACAGACGATTCATTTTCTTTCATTTAAGTGTAATTTAGCCCTTTCAAATATTTATGATAAATGGCTTAAAAAACTGTATAGTAAAACGCAGACAATTCTTTTTATCATAAGATCTTTATAAAATACATTTTAAAAAATAATTATCTATTTGTAAGCGTGAATTTTTCATTATAAGCGACAACTGCGAGACTGCATAAAATGGAACTTAGAGTTGAATGCGTACCTCTTCTCGCAAAGGCAGAGAGCATTGTTTATCTATATCTATTAAAGTTTTATTTAAGGGAACTTAACACACGCTATTGCATTTTTGATTTAAAAGTTTCGACCATCAATTTGTATATGACCCCTTAATTTACCGAAGAAACAGCTTTTTAAGTAATGTGTAAAACGGTATAAGTCATTTTCTTTCCTGCATCATAATTCAATTAATTTTAAAGAATAGTTATGGAAGAATAGTTATTTTTTCTAATGATCTTGTTGAATGGAAAAGATAAAACTTTTTAATCGACCAAATTTGTCTAGAGAAGTCAAATAAAAATTTAAAAAGTTCAACTTTTTGAAAATCAAATGTAATTTTTTTTTATTAAAATAGTCTTATTCTGTACCTTATTTAGAACCATTTTGCAATTTACATCGTCCACTAATCTCTAATGGGTGAAGAATTAAACCGCGTTTCAATCTTTTTGGGACACCCTGTATACTAGTTTTGATATTTTGTTGCCTTTTATTCTCTTGATATCAATATACTGTTTCGATATTTTCAGAACTATTAGTTAATCAATTAATTTAATAAAACTTTTATTCCATTAAAATGATACCATCTGTGAGAATTTCAGAAAAACAAGATACATATTTAAACGAATAATAAATTAAAGAATTGTTAGGTAAAAATTAACTGCATTAATAAAAATCTATTTTAGAATACATTGACGAAAAATTATTTAAAAAAAAATCTGCTATTATTAAATTTATTTTAGTTACTGAAACAGAAAAAAAGAAGAAAAACATACTATAAAAAAAATTCTTGATGCGGAGAGATCTAGTTTATGTATCTAACACAATTTCTCCTTATTTAATGAATTATATTTCTAGCTCAAGAAGTTTCGTTTTCTAATAAGCATCAAACACGAAAGTTTATCCCTTTTAAAAATAAATTGTTTTCAAAAGAATATCAAGAGAAAACGCAACTACGAAAGAAAGAAAGAAAGTATTAGTGTTCTCTTTTCACTGAATATGTCTCATAGGCAAGCATATTGTACGCCGTTTTCAAGTCTCATCTGTTTCCAAACTTCATTAAACTATTCATAGGATTCCTCTAGACGTTGGTTGAAATCCAGAATAGTTAAGATATTCTACTCACAGCTTCTTTCGCCTAGTTGAATAGTTGAAATCTTACTAATGTATAGTTAATAGCACTTTTCGGTGCAGGTATATTGATTTCAAAATGGAAGACATTTGCATTTGAATTTAGAATTCAAGATAATTCTGTTGAATAAGGTCGTGAACTGCTCTCCTCCTTATTTAATTATTTATTTTGACTTGCATATTGAAAGATTTAGAATTCCAAATTATGTTTTATAATTTAATGACTGCAGTTTTTTTTACTTCAAATTTTGTCAGCCAATAATCCATTTGCCATAATTAATTTAACAATGCATTCTTCTTTAATATTTTTATTTTGTAAAAATTAGTGTTAAATGATGTAAAAATTAATTAATGAAAAGAAAATTATTACGTTTTTTTGTCAAAACCAGTGGCAGTTGTCTTCTCAAAACTGTCTCGCATAATCGACTTACGTGTTATTGGTGTAAATAGTTACGAAATATTAACTTTTGGCGAGAATTCAGCATTTTTACTGAATCTATCGTTATTGTGTCATCCTTGGCGAGTTATCTAGCGATTAATACATAACAAAATAGTACCCAAAAATGGAATTTGTGTTTTAGATACGTTTTTCTCAACAGGATAAAACAAAGATTTGACAAAAAAAATACATTTGTAATCACAAAATCCCATACCAAATTTGATATATTTAAATCATTGCGTTTTAAAATCATCGCATTTATATGTTTCTGAAAGTACAGCCTATAAACGGTCTACCTCTCTTTAAATATGGCTCAAAATTTGACAGTTGTCTAGAAGTTAAATCTGTGAACCAAATTTTATCTATCTAGCTTTCTTCGTTTTTAATTATCGTGTTAACTTATATTCGAACAACGAGGATATGAAGTTCCGCTAAATAGATTTTATTCAAAATTTGATAGAAATTTGAAAATTTGGTGTAAATACTGTATACCAAATTTCAAACATGTATCTCACATCGTTTTAGAGTTGTCTTTGTCACAAAAACAGAGAGATATAATGACAAAAACGCGTTTTTTGAACTCTAAATCGAATTCAAAACGTGGAGATTTGTCAAAGTCTTAAGTTCGAATTTTTTGGCGATTACTATACTTTTTCTTTACTACTTTTAATAGAAAGTAAAAAGGCTTTCTCTGGGGGATTTAAATAAAATATTCATATTATCTTTATAAAGAAATTAAATAAAGCAATTTATTTTAACTATGTAATAGAGGAATAAAAAAAAAATTCTTCTTGCTTTTCATTTCAAGCGATACAATCATTTTCTGCTCTGTAGATGGACATTATAAATATTACGGAAAAGATCCAATTCCAGCTTAAGAAATATATGCAGTTTTTCTTCACTATCTTTTAACTATCTATTAACTTTTTCTTTTAACTATTGTGTTCAGAGACAGACAGACATAATTCTAAATTTTTTGTCTGACTCAAAGAAGTCAGAACCATGGATATTAAAATCCCGTGGCTGAATTTTCGACGAATATATTACTTCCTTTTTCTTTACTTTGTTTGCAAGGAAGATAAAAAAAACTATTATGGAAAGCTAAATTTCCGATGACAGAAGACTGAGAATTGATGTATGATTAAAATAAATGAATTACATTTTGTGGTTCATTTAAGTACATGTTATAACATTAGCAAAACATTTCCTTCTGCCGATATTCGTTAAATATTCACCTCTAAGTGAATTTACTGAACTTATTTATTCTAGAGACGACAACCGCACCTAAATCCTTTCACCTTTGAGCTAAATCCAACAAGAATCTGAGATTCTATCGGTCTTTAATTCCAGAATCATGTAAACCCGATAACTTAAAAACACTTTGAGCTCGGAATATGGTCTTAAAACCAAATTTGTAGATATCTATCAAATTTTGTGCAAAATCCGTTAATAGTAATTCTATCTGTCCGGCTGTTCAATTATTAATTTACACGTTAACAGCAGAATGAAAACAGCCAGATGGGCAATATTCTGTACACTGATTTAACATTTACATTCTAAACAGTTACCAAATTTTGAGCTAGATCCCACAAGGAGTTGGGATTCTATCAGTCTTTACTTCCAGAACCATGTAAAACCGATAATTTAAAAACACTTTGAGCTTGGAATATGGTCTTAAAACCAAATTTGTAGATATCTATCAAATTTTGTGCAAAATCCGTTTATAGTAATTCTATCTGTCCGGCTGTTCAATTATTAATTTACACGTTAACAGCAGAATGAAAACAGCCAGATGGGCAATATTCTGTACACTGATTTAACATTTACATTCTAAACAGTTAACAAATTTTGAGCTAGATCCCACAAGGAGTTGGGATTCTATCAGTCTTTACTTCCAGAACCATGTAAAACCGATAATTTAAAAACACTTTGAGCTTGGAATATGGTCTTAAAACCAAATTTGTAGATATCTATCAAATTTTGTGCAAAATCCGTTTATAGTAATTCTATCTGTCCGGCTGTTCAATTATTAATTTACACGTTAACAGCAGAATGAAAACAGCCAGATGGGCAATATTCTGTACACTGATTTAACATTTACATTCTAAACAGTTACCAAATTTTGAGCTAGATCCCACAAGGAGTTGGGATTCTATCAGTCTTTACTTCCAGAACCATGTAAAACCGATAATTTAAAAACACTTTGAGCTTGGAATATGGTCTTAAAACCAAATTTGTAGATATCTATCAAATTTTGTGCAAAATCCGTTTATAGTAATTCTATCTGTCCGGCTGTTCAATTATTAATTTACACGTTAACAGCAGAATGAAAACAGCCAGATGGGCAATATTCTGTACACTGATTTAACATTTACATTCTAAACAGTTACCAAATTTTGAGCTAGATCCCACAAGGAGTTGGGATTCTATCAGTCTTTACTTCCAGAACCATGTAAAACCGATAATTTAAAAACACTTTGAGCTTGGAATATGGTCTTAAAACCAAATTTGTAGATATCTATCAAATTTTGTGCAAAATCCGTTTATAGTAATTCTATCTGTCCGGCTGTTCAATTATTAATTTACACGTTAACAGCAGAATGAAAACAGCCAGATGGGCAATATTCTGTACACTGATTTAACATTTACATTCTAAACAGTTACCAAATTTTGAGCTAGATCCCACAAGGAGTTGGGATTCTATCAGTCTTTACTTCCAGAACCATGTAAAACCGATAATTTAAAAACACTTTGAGCTTGGAATATGGTCTTAAAACCAAATTTGTAGATATCTATCAAATTTTGTGCAAAATCCGTTAATAGTAATTCTATCTGTCCGGCTGTTCAATTATTAATTTACACGTTAACAGCAGAATGAAAACAGCCAGATGGGCAATATTCTGTACACTGATTTAACATTTACATTCTAAACAGTTACCAAATTTTGAGCTAGATCCCACAAGGAGTTGGGATTCTATCAGTCTTTACTTCCAGAACCATGTAAAACCGATAATTTAAAAACACTTTGAGCTTGGAATATGGTCTTAAAACCAAATTTGTAGATATCTATCAAATTTTGTGCAAAATCCGTTTATAGTAATTCTATCTGTCCGGCTGTTCAATTATTAATTTACACGTTAACAGCAGAATGAAAACAGCCAGATGGGCAATATTCTGTACACTGATTTAACATTTACATTCTAAACAGTTACCAAATTTTGAGCTAGATCCCACAAGGAGTTGGGATTCTATCAGTCTTTACTTCCAGAACCATGTAAAACCGATAATTTAAAAACACTTTGAGCTTGGAATATGGTCTTAAAACCAAATTTGTAGATATCTATCAAATTTTGTGCAAAATCCGTTTATAGTAATTCTATCTGTCCGGCTGTTCAATTATTAATTTACACGTTAACAGCAGAATGAAAACAGCCAGATGGGCAATATTCTGTACACTGATTTAACATTTACATTCTAAACAGTTACCAAATTTTGAGCTAGATCCCACAAGGAGTTGGGATTCTATCAGTCTTTACTTCCAGAACCATGTAAAACCGATAATTTAAAAACACTTTGAGCTTGGAATATGGTCTGAAAACCAAATTTGTAGATATCTATCAAATTTTGTGCAAAATCCGTTTATAGTAATTCTATCTGTCCGGCTGTTCAATTATTAATTTACACGTTAACAGCAGAATGAAAACAGCCAGATGGGCAATATTCTGTACACTGATTTAACATTTACATTCTAAACAGTTACCAAATTTTGAGCTAGATCCCACAAGGAGTTGGGATTCTATCAGTCTTTACTTCCAGAACCATGTAAAACCGATAATTTAAAAACACTTTGAGCTTGGAATATGGTCTTAAAACCAAATTTGTAGATATCTATCAAATTTTGTGCAAAATCCGTTTATAGTAATTCTATCTGTCCGGCTGTTCAATTATTAATTTACACGTTAACAGCAGAATGAAAACAGCCAGATGGGCAATATTCTGTACACTGATTTAACATTTACATTCTAAACAGTTACCAAATTTTGAGCTAGATCCCACAAGGAGTTGGGATTCTATCAGTCTTTACTTCCAGAACCATGTAAAACCGATAATTTAAAAACACTTTGAGCTTGGAATATGGTCTTAAAACCAAATTTGTAGATATCTATCAAATTTTGTGCAAAATCCGTTAATAGTAATTCTATCTGTCCGGCTGTTCAATTATTAATTTACACGTTAACAGCAGAATGAAAACAGCCAGATGGGCAATATTCTGTACACTGATTTAACATTTACATTCTAAACAGTTACCAAATTTTGAGCTAGATCCCACAAGGAGTTGGGATTCTATCAGTCTTTACTTCCAGAACCATGTAAAACCGATAATTTAAAAACACTTTGAGCTTGGAATATGGTCTTAAAACCAAATTTGTAGATATCTATCAAATTTTGTGCAAAATCCGTTTATAGTAATTCTATCTGTCCGGCTGTTCAATTATTAATTTACACGTTAACAGCAGAATGAAAACAGCCAGATGGGCAATATTCTGTACACTGATTTAACATTTACATTCTAAACAGTTACCAAATTTTGAGCTAGATCCCACAAGGAGTTGGGATTCTATCAGTCTTTACTTCCAGAACCATGTAAAACCGATAATTTAAAAACACTTTGAGCTTGGAATATGGTCTTAAAACCAAATTTGTAGATATCTATCAAATTTTGTGCAAAATCCGTTTATAGTAATTCTATCTGTCCGGCTGTTCAATTATTAATTTACACGTTAACAGCAGAATGAAAACAGCCAGATGGGCAATATTCTGTACACTGATTTAACATTTACATTCTAAACAGTTACCAAATTTTGAGCTAGATCCCACAAGGAGTTGGGATTCTATCAGTCTTTACTTCCAGAACCATGTAAAACCGATAATTTAAAAACACTTTGAGCTTGGAATATGGTCTTAAAACCAAATTTGTAGATATCTATCAAATTTTGTGCAAAATCCGTTTATAGTAATTCTATCTGTCCGGCTGTTCAATTATTAATTTACACGTTAACAGCAGAATGAAAACAGCCAGATGGGCAATATTCTGTACACTGATTTAACATTTACATTCTAAACAGTTACCAAATTTTGAGCTAGATCCCACAAGGAGTTGGGATTCTATCAGTCTTTACTTCCAGAACCATGTAAAACCGATAATTTAAAAACACTTTGAGCTTGGAATATGGTCTGAAAACCAAATTTGTAGATATCTATCAAATTTTGTGCAAAATCCGTTTATAGTAATTCTATCTGTCCGGCTGTTCAATTATTAATTTACACGTTAACAGCAGAATGAAAACAGCCAGATGGGCAATATTCTGTACACTGATTTAACATTTACATTCTAAACAGTTACCAAATTTTGAGCTAGATCCCACAAGGAGTTGGGATTCTATCAGTCTTTACTTCCAGAACCATGTAAAACCGATAATTTAAAAACACTTTGAGCTTGGAATATGGTCTTAAAACCAAATTTGTAGATATCTATCAAATTTTGTGCAAAATCCGTTTATAGTAATTCTATCTGTCCGGCTGTTCAATTATTAATTTACACGTTAACAGCAGAATGAAAACAGCCAGATGGGCAATATTCTGTACACTGATTTAACATTTACATTCTAAACAGTTACCAAATTTTGAGCTAGATCCCACAAGGAGTTGGGATTCTATCAGTCTTTACTTCCAGAACCATGTAAAACCGATAATTTAAAAACACTTTGAGCTTGGAATATGGTCTTAAAACCAAATTTGTAGATATCTATCAAATTTTGTGCAAAATCCGTTTATAGTAATTCTATCTGTCCGGCTGTTCAATTATTAATTTACACGTTAACTGCAGAATGAAAACAGCCAGATGGGCAATATTCTGTACACAGATTTAACATTTATATTCTAAACAGTTACCAAATTTTGAACTAAATCCAACAAGGAGTTGAAATTCTGTGTGTCTTTACTTTCAGAACCATGTAAACCCGCTAACTCAAAAACACAATGACTTAAATTTATCAAATTTGGTATGTTATTTTATAATTGCAATCGTGATACTGGATAAAATTTTGGTTTCAAATGGTTGAGAAAATAAAAATCTAAAACGCAAATTCATCTTTATTAGAGAGTATGCGAGAAATTTCTAGGAGAGACCATTTCGCTGGTCTTAATAATTGCAGTGATTGCAAAGTAAAAAAAAAATAATATGCACACTGATTGCAAAAGATTCAGAATGGATACTCTGTTTAAATAAACGAAATACATCTTAAGATTCAGGTAAGTACATACCATAACATCACCAAAACCTTTCCTTCAACCAATATTCACTTAACATTCTCTGCTAAATGAATTTACGAGGCTGATTATTAAATTCATTATTTCCCTCGATAACGGTTACAGAGCTTTTAAGTACCACCAAAAATGCTTCTGTACTGGAATAGGTGAGTATCATCCAGTTGATGGAAATCTCCTATGAGAGTTATTTATTCCTATAAGAGTATCGTTTGGAATCATTACGGGTGATTATCTCTTAAATGTGTTTACCAGCCGGTCTCAGTGTTAGCAAAGGGATGCATTAACGCTGCTTCCAGTGTTATTAGAGGCCACTTTGGAACGAAATGAACTTGATAATAATAATAAGATCTCTGAGGTGATTGATAGAAAGGATAAGATATGATGGTTATGATTTCATTAGGTAGTTATCGATGCTTATGAATTTCGTGGCTGCCTTATCATTTGTTGGTATTCATAAGTCTATATGGTATTAGGGTGGTAGTTGTAAATGAAGTGAAAAGAAGAAGATAATTACAGCATGTGTTTGGGTGTGGAGTGAAATGTTATGTTCGATGTTATTTATCGAATTTTTCAAAATAATCTTAAACATCCAATTGTGATTAATAATCATAAAAAATTAATTATTTTTTCGTATACGGAGTGACATTAAGAAAGCATTAAAATCTTCAAAAAATTCGAAATCGAGATTTTGACGAATTTCAACGTTACAGATCTTCTTGAGTCTGGAATTCAGTCCAAATTTGTAAATTTCTGTTAAATTTGGAATTCAGTCGGTCCAATTGTCGGCTTACATGTAAACACTATTATTATTAAAAAAAATATAGCGACAATAATATATTGCAAATAAATGATAAATATATTGCAAATAAGTTTAGCATCTAAATCCATATTAATTATGGAACTTAATCCGTCAAGAGTTTGATTGTCTGTCGTTCTGTTCTGCCATATCAATTTTGGAGCCTAATCCGGTAAGAGGCTGATCATTTGTCGTTCTATACTTCCATATCAATTTTGGAACTTAATAAGTCAAGGGGTTAATCATCTGTCTTTCTGTACTTCCATACCAGTTTTGGAGCTAATCTGGTAAGACGTTGATCGTCTGTCGTTCTGTATTTTCGCATGCTTGCCACACAATGACTTAAATAAAATTGTTGTTGATGTTTCTTATGGCACTTGCCCTGGACAAGCCTCTGTGAAAAAGACAGCGATTTTAAGCCAGTGGAGGGGTGTTTCTTGTTTTTTTAGTAGCGTCAACTAGGGCCAAGAGTACGACTTTGCTACTCACGCATCACTCATTCGCTTGCACAGCCCCTATTTACAGGAGGACACATACACATCTCACAGATAGAACAAGGGAAGAACAACCATGCCCAAACTGGGGCTCGAACCCAGGACGCCCAGATCAAGGGAAAAACGCGTTATCCCTATGCCAGGACGCCGGCACTTAAATAAAATGAATTTGATATGCGATCTACATTTGTTATTCTATGCTAAATTTTGTTTCGCCGGGAAATAATGTCCGAAATGAATATTCGATATATAAGTAAGCTCAATATATGACAATTACGAAGATCAATGATTTTTGACTAAACATTTTCTGAATTATAGATAAAATATTTTTGACAACTGTTAAAGATCACGTGAATCATAAGGAAGAGACTTTGTTTAGGCAATTCGGAATCAGGGTGAGATTATAGAGATAAAAACAAAACTAGTCGCTTATGCACCAGCAAAACGAATAAAAATGTTTTATAATATTTTATTTAACAATACAGCTGCGCTATTTTTTTCTTTCAAATAATAAAGGCACTTTACATTAAGAATAAAATTTATTTCCTCTATAATAAATAAGGTCCGTTGTACTTTTAAACTAATAATTTCTTAAATAAATTTATAAAATCGAAATTCACCTATGCATTATAACTTATTATTTATAAACACAGCATATAAAAGAGTATAATAGTTTTTATTATAAGGCTTGTGGAAATGAAATTGAGAGAGGAAATCGCAATAGAGTTAGAGCTTTGTCCCTAATACTCACAATTTTAGACGTTATTAACCCCCAAATACATAAGAAGAAACGAAATGTGCGAGATTGTAACTTGGGATGCAATAAAGTTAATATCCAATAAAATAACTAATTCTCTAAATCATTTAAAACCTAAAAAATAGTTAGTGAATTTTTACTGCTTATACTTTCCCATACTAAACCTTAGGGGATTTTTATTTATTCAAACGGCAGACCTCTGTGAAAAAATAGCACTACAATATTTACTACTGCCATTCAAATAAAGCGTGACCTCTTCTAAAGAAGAAGGAAAAAAAATATGCATCATTGTTTCTGATACAAAATATCATTTAGAAATAAGTGGGGGAAAAAAAGAGCAAGAATAGGAAAAGAAAGGACAAATTGTATATGACTCCAAAAAGAAGAGGACACTTTCATTTCTCCCTTGGGTCCCAAGTCGTAAAAAGAAGACTCGGAAACACGCCTGGAAAATAAGATTTATCGCCACGATTCTCTCGCCAACAAATCCGCCATTTCGCCATCCCATTTAGATTCGCGATTTCCGTCGTAAAAATGGTCACCCCATTTCTTGCTAAGTATTGGTAAAGACATTCCGTCCGGGCTTACATATCCTCTTGCCGCAGATAACTGGCTACCATCCTCGATTGAATTGTTTTGGGTTTTACAAGGAATAAGGAAAAGGACGTGCTGTTAGTGGGGCTTTTATCAAAAAGTTTGGCCTGGGTTTTGTAAACTTTCAACAACCAGAATTAGGAATCGAAATGGGTTAAGAACTGGCAGGATGGTTGGTTTTACGATGTTAAGACTATAACTGACCTTAATGTGTTTACGATGTTAAGACTATAATTGATATTAATGTGAAAGAAAGCTGTTTAGACTTAGCTTTGATTTTCAAAATGCATAAAATGGTTGATATAAGGCTATTCGAAATGTATTTTTTTTAATACATGGTACAGAGAATTTTCTTTAAGCATAATTATAGGATAAATCAGATTTAGCTTTGAAGAGATTTATAGAGAATGCAATTTTTAATCGCTATTTCCAAAACCAGATGTTTTTATTAATTTTGATTTGATACTTGTATTAAATGATCGCTATTTAATCGCTATTTCCAAAACCAGATGTTTTTATTAATTTTGATTAAATACTTGTATTAAATCATCGCTATTTCCAAAACCAGATGTGTTTATTAATTTTGATATAATACTTGTATTTCATAATACGAAATTATTACGACAAACTGAAGTAGTAAAGTATATATCAGCTGGTCTGGTAGAAGGGAATTAACTTTCTTGACACATCCAAAAATTTTAATGCAAAGTTTTTCAAGGTTACTAATTACCGAATCATTTAATCAAATGCCATCTCTCTTTCTCTCTCTCTCTGTATATATATATATATATATAATCACAATTACTAATAGACATAGAAATCATAATTACTAATTTCGTTTGCTTATCAAACTTGTCAAAGTAAATGCATCTTGAACTTGAATAAAAAAGATTAAATTTTAAGCGTTTTCAGTTTAATTTATGCAAGTTGCCCAATGTCGCCTTAGCGTCGATTCTATAGTGTTTAGGGATAAAGAACATTCGATTTTAATTTGAATAAATTTAAGAAAATGGTAATCTTTTGGTATATTTACAAGAAAAAATAAAATTCCTTTGTAAATTAACCAAAGATGTAAAGATAAATTATCCAGAAAAGAAAGACACATTCTGGATTACCCTCAAAATTAGGAGACCCCTTGGAAGTTACCTATGTTGCCGATTTTATGATCCAGCCCTCGATGAAACAATTGTACTATTTAATAATTAGGGTTTTGTTTTCTCAGCATAGTTAATCCCGGTACTAAACAATATAATATGCTAAATTTATGTTTATAGAAAAGACTTAACAATATTCCTGTATAAAAAGTAAGACTACATCAAGTACCTTTTATCTCCAGTTATTTTTTATTGTCGTTGTTTTGTTAGATGATTGTGTAAAGGCCATTCGAAATTTAACCTTTTTCATATAGATGAGGAACCTTATTTACTAATATATATATATATATATACGTACATGAGGTTTTAACGAGATAGTACCAATCATTAATTACATAGATTTCATACACCTTGCTCTGTCTAACAAATTTCTTGATAATCTGAAGGTAAGGTGGTAAGATTTCAAATCCTTTTAAACTCCCAGTGAATGGGAAGTAAATTAAGTGCTGGATATTGACTTGATAAAGCGTTAAATTATGTGAGATATGAAACACTTTATACTTATACTTTTAGTATGTATGGCACTTGTTCATTATGGTAGTTGGAGTGGGAAGCAAAAAAATGATACCTTAAGCTATAGCTTGTGTAATTTTTACGTAAATCCGACCTTAGATAATTATGATGAAACATTCTAAATTAATCATTTCCTTATAGACATTGAAGATGTTGTACTAAACATTTTTTTTCTTAGGAACTAGTACATCAGTTATGCCAACAAATAAATCTTCATTATCTTCGGTAGACTGATTTCGCTGCAGAGACCTTCATTTAGCCATATTAAATTTAGTATTATTTATTTTAAACGATATAAAGTTAGGTCTAAAATATTAAGTTAAAAAAATTTTAAGGCAGAAAAAGAGATCGAAATACTCAGATTTTGCAAGACTATTTGTGGAAACTGTGCTGACATTTAAAGAAAGTGTGAATTGCAAATAAGTAAGATAGAAAGTACAGATATCAAATGAAACGAACATTCTAATGATTTAAATTATTTTCTCGTATGGGAAATTTATTCCCACCCTAAAAAGTAAAAAATATGCATATGAAAAAACTTTTCTTCTATTCAACTTGTTAAAAAATACTCTAATATTCAATCCACTTTCATTTCTACTTTATAATTGTTCTAAAAAATACAGGCAAGCTTTTTAGAATAAATATGCTGGCATATTTATTCGGAATTTGTCCTTGTATTTACCTGTTAGAACTTTTCTTTCATTTTTAAAAATTATCAATGTGTCTGAAGTTTTGAAATAATAACTTTGATTGAAGAAGAAGTCAGAAATCATACTCACCGAGTCTCTTTGGTTTCAACATTATAAGAATTCTTCTTTAGATTCTCCTATGGAAATATTAAGAAGAAAAACTTTATAAAGCATTAAATTATGATTACACTGACACAAATTTCAAAACTTTTGTATAATTACAACTTTCTCTTTCAAAAAAGTATAAAAGTTTTCCCATTCGAATCTTCCCTGTAATTTGTTAGCAGAAAAAAAAAATATTATTTCATAATACATTAAATAATTTTTCCATTGAACGTCAATTTCAAACGAAACTTTTTTGTTGGCAGAATCAAAGCATATTCTTACATAAAAGTTTCCATTCCGAATGATTCCAGTAATTTTCTAGCATTCGAAATTCAAAATTTCTGAGTATTGTTTAAAAGAACTACCTTATAACTGTAGAGAACTTCTTCTATAAATAACGAAACGCATTTGTTTTACTTTAAAGAAAACAAAGATGCAGCATTCCATTAAAGACTGAAATTGGTTCGAAATTGATTTCTTTGGACGACTGCCAAGACATCGCTAGAAACAAACCTTGTACTGGGGAAGACTGAAATTTTACTTGGAACGTTTGCACAAGGATATAACTTATTTGAAAATACGGCGTTTGTTATTGTTTATCCCTGTTTTGTTGTTGTTTGATTCGTTTCTTAGAGTGCACCAGAAGACGGATGTTTAGAGGCCTGTGTGAAGCAAATTGATTTAAAGACTAGAATGAAGAATAATGATGTTCCTCAAACAGTGTTTGCTTCTTTCGCTCTGGAAATTTCGAATGAATCAAACAATAATCATAATTTTGCACATGTTTATGAATATTTCTCAATGCTAGAAAGTAACAGACATGAAAAACTTAAATTATAAATCCTAAAGCTGCTTTATAAAAAAAATGGAAATATTTAAATGCGTCAAAGTTGCTATATATTTTGTAAAAAGGGGGAGCGTTTGATTAATACTTTTAAATATACAATAGAACATTGTTTGCTGTGGTTTTTGTTTAATAACATAGTTACGAATCTATCATATTTACTTCTTGCAATGCTAGTTTCTTTGCCGAAAAGAGATAATGAGAACCATTTTTTATGGATGCCAAGTAAATGGTCTTAATGGTTCAGCTCGATTTTTAATGGGTGATATTGGCGATGAATTTGGCGACAAAAACGCAGGTTCTAAAAACACAGAAATTATGGCAATATCTTTATTAAAAAATAATATTCATATTTCTAGAAAATTCCATGCCATGTTGAAAATTCTATATAATTTGAGTCAGTGTATAATTGAGTATAAATTGAACTGAGTCACTGAAGTGAATGGTGACTGTATTGAGAGCTCTTTAGCTCCTTAACACTTTATTGCTTTCTACTTAATGATTTCCTGTTTGCTTTCGTTATTTATATCTGCATCTGTTCTTTGCGCGCATTTAGACTATTTTTTGCTTCTTGTACTTCGTGTTTTTCGAGAATCGAAGCATCACTATCTGCTACCGAATTTCTTAGGTTTTTTGTATCGTATTTCCATGGAAAGATTTCCATAAAATAAGCTTTATTAAATAACAATAATACAAGAAATTCCATTTAAACTTCAAATAAATAAAACCTTATATAAAATTTTACAAGGGAGAACTGACATATTAGGTCGGTTACATAATTTAAAAATCGTATTAATTGTTTTAAAGGTTAAAAGGTTTATTAATTGTTTCAAGACAAAAAAATTACTTTTTTCTTTTATTACTATTTCTCTGTAATTGGATATTAAGAAAGTTGAAATGGTCCAAATTTGATGAGACTCTTCTTTATCAAGCAGAATTTTTTCTAGGTACTGAGTTTTCATTAATACGGATAACTAGACAGACAGATTTCAAGCAACTGAACGTCGTTCAAAATACGTTAAAATTCTAAGATTCTACAAATTAAATTTCCTCGATATAGCGTGTTGCATTTTTTGTTTACATTGTTTATATACATAACGAAAGGCACAATTACAAAGTTGATTCTTTCAATTTCAGGGTGAGTAAAGACACAAAACCTCATAAAATTTTGAGGTTAAATGTTCCTCTTTTTACATAGGGGAAATTAAAATAAGAAATCATCAAAATGTTAGTTTTTTTTTTATTAATGTTATCTACCATTTTTTATTTTTATGTTCTTCAGAACTTCTTAAATGACAGATCTTGTACTCAAATCTTCATTAGCTTCTTTAATAATTTTTTCAGATATTTTAGAATCGTTCCTAAAATAAATAAGAATGAATATACTCCTTAATAAAGGAATTTTCCTAAAAAATACAATTTAATAAAGCCTTAAAAAGTTAAGGAAGAATTTTTTTCGAGAATGTAGATAAATTAATATATATGTTACCGCTAAAGTGCAGAAATCAGTTAATTAGCTAGCTAATCTGCACATTAACTAGGGTTATCTGTTAAAGTGATAACATTATTTCATTTCTCAAATTACCTAGGTAATCTGCGAATTACCAAGATAATCTGCACATTACCTACTAGGCACTCATTAAAGTGAAAATACGGTCTTTGCTGGAACAAACAGCAAACGTTTTTGTTTGCTTAAATTAAATGCTGTTCATTTATTTTTTAATATCTAAAGAAACAAGTTAAGACAGTCGACACATCAACTATTCTGTCAACACTTTAGTTGATAGAATCGATCATCAATATATTGAAAAACTTCAGTATTAAGAATCAAACGGTTTAAAATATGTGGAAATTGACATAATGTTATTTACTTATTTTTATCTACGGAATGCCGTTAATACAATCAAGCAAATAACAACGTTGATTCACGTTAATAGAACCAATTATCAATCAATAAAAAATTATAATACAAACAATCAAAGCGTTTAACATATTATTAAAAATAAGTAAATGAATTTGCGAAACATATGATAAAATTATTCTAACTTATTAGCTCAATCTAAAGATTGGTGACACTTTGAGTCTCATAGTAGTTGGTTTTTGCTACAAGCATACCTATTTGTGGCACATTTAGATTTGGAATTAAATTTTTTTGAAACAGTTCCCGGAAAGGAGAGAAACAAATTTTTTAACTTTAACGATACGAAAGTCTCTAATATGCACGTTATCGAGTTAAAATGCAGAAAAACTCTCGATTCCTCACTTTAACGGAGCAAATAAGCACACTAACGGGTTTCGATCTTTAACAGTGACATATATATTTAAAGAAATAAACTTACTAGAAACATCTGATAAACATAAATAAACATAAAAACAATGTTCATAGTTTTAATATTACAATTAATATGTTGCTAAAAAGATATTAAATATATTTTGAAACAATTATAGATTATTCATAAATATTTCATTGCCTATTAAATATATTTAATGAATCTTAAAGACTTTATTATTTGTTTGCTAACATATCCAATACAGCATAAAAAAAGACATTAAAAAATAACCTATAAAAACACATTTCAGAAATCCTTAAAATTATTCTGTAAAAAAAAAGTATCTTTTGTTCATGTCTTTACCGAAGATACATTTTAATGTTTCATTTAAATTGAGGGCTGAAATATAAGAAGCGTTTTCTTCTTTTAAAATAAATGTGGGTAATAATATAAAGTTGCTTATTTAAGAAAATGTTTTATACTGAAAAAAGTATTTTTTTAATTCTGAAAAAAAAACTTGCATTTTTATGCACAATGCACACAAAATTCAAAATAAATTTTAATACCCATTTGAAATAATTCACAATGCTCCTCAGACATTCGCATTAAAGAACCTTACTTTAGAAAAACAAGTAAACAAAAGTATTGGAGAAAGAAAAAGAAAATCTGACTAAATATAACAAAGAAATCCGTTTTGAAGTCATTTCCGCTGAACATCTTTCTTCCTTTTTTCTTTTTACAAAAATGTATGCATGGGAGGTAAAAAGGACTTTTCGTTTCCAAGATCGGTTACAAAGAGAAAAAAACAGTCTACTAGAAGTAAGAAAACAGAGAAAAGAAATTACCATGCATAAAATCATATTCCTAGAGAAGAATGAATCTAATATATATGTAAACAGTATTTTTTTCTTCTCTTTTCTCCTTTTTTGAAAATTTTCATTCTTTCTACAGCTGAAGTTAGAGAGCTTTGTATGTATACCGATAGCAAGGCCTTTATATTTCTTAGTTGTAAAATTTATTTAAAAATATCTTTGAAAAAGATAGCTTTTTTTATGTTACACATTTTTTAAAATTAAAGTTTGTTATTTTTAATATAAAATGCTTTAAGCCTTTTATTATATTAAAATGATCGCTGCTTTCCATGAAATCCTGTTTACAATATTGCCCTCTTGGATTTAAAGAATAGAAAGAGAAAATATTTGATTTCTCCCTCAAAAAAGATTAAATCAAATTCAAGATTTTAATTAATATTTACATTTTAGAATTTACTGAAACCGAAATTTTAATTTTCTACTTTTCTATTCGATCTAAGGGTTGAACACAATAATTCAAAACTAGAGTGATCGAGATATATGAAATTTGATTTGTGTTTTTATTAACAAAACTTGTGTTCATCCATAAAGTCTAAAATAAAAACCATTAAATAATATATTTTTTTTTATATTTGTGGTTAATAAAGACATGAAGGCAACAACCGAAAATGACAATAAGTTATCTGGGTTAAATTTGGCATATTACTTTGGTCTTATTACGATAGTTATAGTTACAGATCAGTTTCAAATTTTGGGCTAAATTCACGAATGTCGATCCGTCTATTAGTGTAAATGTGAATACGATACTCAAAATTTCAACCCGAAAAATAAACGAAATTCATCATGTGGTTACCATATTTTGGAAAAATGTGGAACTTTGAAATTTCGCATGCAATTTGGTTGAAGTCAAAATTGCGCATTTAACAAATTTTGGGCTAAGAAGCAGAAGAAAAATTTCTGAAATGTATATTATTTTTATTTCATTTGACGAAGGACTTCAATAATGATAATTCAGTTCTTTTCATATATTATATATCCTTGTCAGTGTCAGTCCATCAATAATCGCTAAAAAAGCCATTGTCCCTGCATTGACCGTTTTTTTTTTTCTCGAAGTGTCCATTGAAACGGTCTAAAATAATGTTATTAAAACTATTATAACGGTCTCTGTTTTTATCGCAGAAGCGTTTAACTTTATTTTTGTTTACAATAATAGAATATTAAGAAATTTTTACTAAATGTAAGAAATAGAAATGGATGAATGTTATAAAATTTAGACTTTTTCCAACAGTATATTTATTGACTTAAAAAAGATAAAATATAATTATTTGTCTCATTTCAAGCACTTTTTAAATCTTGGAAATGCGTACTTATCTTCAATGGTTTAGAAATTAGGTACTAGGTTATGATCAAAGGAGACACACTACATAAATATTCTAATTAGGGATTGCAATACCAGTATACCGGGATACCGAATACCGGTATTTTGAGCCATTTGTACAATTTTGTAATACCGGTATTCAAACGTTTAAATACCGGTTTTTCGGTATTTACTAGAAATTTTTAAAATTGTCTCCACTATATGTTCAGGGATCGCCAACATAGCAAAATAGTATACGTTTTTGTTTTTATGTCTCCCTAATGGGCGAAATTAAATAACTAATGAATGGCTTAATTAACTGCTTAAATCTAAATTAGCGAAACATGGATTATCCCTGAAAGAAGAAATTGTATTCATAATGACTGATAGAGCAAAAGTTATGAAAAAAAGTTGGTAAGTTGATTGGTGCAAATCAGCAATTGTGCTATGCTCATGGAATTCAGTTAGTAATAATAGATGTATTATACCAAAAAAATAAAGAACAGAAGAATCCAAATACTGTGGATATAGAAACTTCCGATTCCAACTTTGAAGAGAGTAAGAGTGAGAGTGATATTGACAATAAAGATAATAACAATGTAATTGTTAAAGAAGTTATTGCTAATGAGGATGAAATATTAACCCATCAAGAATTGCTTCCTATAATTTATTTTCGAAAAATTGTTAAGATATTTAATCTTTCCTCTATAACAGATGACATATTATTAAAATACATACTAACTGAAAACAAAACAGAATATATGTTAATATTAGATTTTAAAACATGCTGGCTCCGTTTAATCCTAACAGCACACATCAAACTAGAACAACACACATCACTATCTGAAGATTATATATTACATTCAAAAATCGCACAGAAGAAAGGCATATCGAAATAGAAAATGCCTTATGGTATTTACATAATTATAATGATTTTAAAAATGAAAAAGCAGAGAAGAAAATAACCAATTAAAATCTGATTAAGTTTATAGTAAATTTTCTTAAAATTTTTTACCCACAAACCTATCCACATTCAGAAGAATTCTGTTCAGTTATCGAAGATTATGATGACACTAATGACGATAGTGAAAAGGAATGGTCTCTTGAACAAAAATTAGAATTAGCGATAAATAAGAAAATTTCAACGAACCAAAATACAATACCGAAATCAGCTATATTCAAAACCATCCGATAAGAAATCGATTTATTTGAAAATGAGGGATTTAGAGGTAAATACTTGAAAAAGGTATATCGCGCATTGCTAACAGTACCACTAACTATCGTAGATGCCGAAAGAGCGTTTTCGACAGCTAGTAATTTTTGCACAAAATTACTTTTCAGGCTTAATGACAGTGCAATTGATGCATTATGTTTTTTAAGATCACATTTCAAAAATTTGTATTAGTACCACAGACTGAATAGTGATATTTACAATTTTTTGTGATTTAAATAAATAAGTTGTTCCTTTACTTTTTTGTGATTATATACTGTTATAAGTTACAAATTATTTTTTGTGATATTTACCCTTTGTAATAAAACAGGCAAATAAAAGAAAGAAACACCTGTGTTTTCTTTCTTTTTCTAAAATTTCTAATACCGGTATTAAAACCGGTATCCCGGTATTAAGATCTAAAAAATACCGAATACCGGTATTGAAATTTTGGTCCGGTATTGCAATCCCTAATTCTAATATATATACGTGTACTTCTCTCAAAGAAGTTTTAAAATTTAATATTGTCTGTTGACTCTTGCTTTAATTTTGTAAACCTAATCATTTCAGTGCAACAAACTTTGAAGTGTAACATTAATTATGGTCTAAAACCCCTCAATGATTGCTAACTAATTAATATTTGTTTACAGACTAATAAACACTTAATAATTGTCTACTAACTAGTTAATAATAATTCATAATTAATTATAGATTAGTAAATTAAGATTAAATATCATTTATCTATTGAAGATTAATGATATTTATCTACTGATTCTTGTTTTAAAATTGCCTATCTGATAACTTCAACGAACTTCAAAATCTAGCATTAATTATAATCCAAATCCTAACGTCAAATGATTATTTCGAAATTTTGAGATTTCTTTGAAAATATCTTCCAATACTTATTTTAACCTTCTAAATAATCTTTTTTATTGCCTCACCATACATTTCTTTTAAGACTTTTATGATTGATATTATTAAAAGTTATTTTCAAATTAAAAAAAAACGGCAATATTGATCCATTATCAAATTGGATAATATTAATCGTTTTTTTTATGCATCTGTCATCATTATCCGATCTGAAAGATAAAGATGCTTTTAGAATCGGTAGTTTTGTTTGCATTTTTCTAAGAAGTTTCCTGAAATCAATTAAACTTTTGCATCAAAATAGATTTTTCAATTAAACCACCGCCAAAAGTAATTTATTATTTTTCCCTCACAGAAAAGCATGTCCCTGCACAATCATTAACATACCCCAGCCTGCGTGATACACAATTTCCTGGCCAAGCCTGAAAACAATTTACATCAGAAGGGAAAGGAGACGTTGATAGGAAAATCTAATAATAATAAAGTGACGCACCGTTTAGATTCTGCTACTGGTATAACACTAGGCATCAAGCGTAGGGGTTGGCATGATTAATTGATGCATACTGTCTAAAGCGTAGTAGCTACGCGTAAGTTTAAACAAAAGGAGATGCTATCTATCCATGACCAGTGAATGAGTTTATGCGCTACTGCAGTTGTAACAAGGAAGAAAAGCAATGGGATGAAAAAAACTTAAACTTTGTGATATGCAAAACAGCTATCTCTCAATTTATTTTTATTCAAAAGATTTCAAAGTAATTAAGGTCTTTTTAGAATGTTTTTAGATATGTCTAAGAGATAGTAGGGAGATTCATATCTGGATGATTTATATTTATGTTTTCAGAATGAAGATGCGATGTTTTATCGTTTGAATAAAACACGAACTGGATATCATCTAGTTCGCAAAGGTTAAAATTATTTTTATTTTAAATGAGAAAGATTGAATATTATTTTATCAAATGTTTATCTCAACTTTAATTTAAATCAGACTTTAAAAGATGAATTATAACCTACAACTCTTAAGGGAAAAATATTTCAGCGCTTTATAATATTAAAGTAGGTAATCACGTTAAAAAGCCCATTTTTTTGCAAAATTATGATTTTTTTAAATTTAATATTCCTACTGTATGAATAGGTTTCTTTGATAAACCATTAGAATTCATTTTTTATTTTTTGAAAAGTTACCCTGATTTTTATATTTGCATTTAAGTAAGTTTTAATGCTATTTTTTTTCAAATTCTAACCTTTGATAGAATTTCCTTACAATAAACCTCATAAATTAAAATCTAACACATACTGTTTAGTAAATAAGTTTAGCATAATAATATCTCAACGTACGCTGCAGTTCCTAAACTAGAGAATAGGTTATCTAATTATTTAGAAATCTTTTATAATTGCTTCAGTGCTCCATCACATGAAAAAAAAAAAAAATTTAAAATTTCGTGTTATTTATCAGGTGAACATCACTATTTAAGGAATGGATAGAAGTACAGCTTATTTTTTTTAGTTCAGGAATTAGATAATATATTTACTTAGCCATTTGCAACATTTTAAGCAAATAATTTTAAAAAAAACATTAAATTAGATATCTTTAGATTAGAATCTAAACTTTTGCTTTATACCTCTTTTTATCTAAAAAAAGGCCCTTTTTCTCCAATTTTTTAAAATTTTTTGCCACTTAACTGGTATATTTTAGTTTCATAGATGTTTTTTCGAATCTTTTTTATGAAAATATTAAAAAATGTAACTATTTTCGAACATTTTTCAAAAAATTCGCCCGAACGTAGTCGTAGTCATATACCTTAAACAACTTCGCTGGTTCCTTCGAAATATTTGTTATAATTTAATTTAATCGTTTGGGCATTAATGGGGATTAATTTAAATTTAATTGCTTGCTAATGGGGATTATTTTCTTAGCAGAGGTGAAATTTGCTTGATAAAGTCTAGTTCCGAGACATTATAATGTCATTAAAGGCTTAAGTGCTTGAATAATCGATTTAAAATTACACATTGTTGTATTGCGGTAATATAATTGCACTTTTTTGAATGATTAACTTACTTAAACGTCAAATGCTTCGTGTAAATTGCGAAGACAATAAACGAAATTTTTCTTCAATAGCATTCTGCAATGATGGAAAGTCACGTGGTCAAGTATTTGATTAAAGAGTAAAGACTATTAAATTTCATTACATCAGTGATATATCAACTGTTAAAAATTATGCAGAAAACTGTATCATTGAAAAGATATTTTCTTTAATTTTAAAATTGTGTAAAAAAATCAATTTTGTGCAAAGATATCCCAGTGAGTTATGGCAGAAAAATTTCGAAATCTCGTTTGATTTTTTAATTAAGTATTATTAAAAATTTTAAAAATATATTTGTGTTAATTAAACTAAATTTTATCAAAAATAATTTTATTAAAGAATAATTACAATTTAAAAAATTTGCTTTGAATCGCAACTATTTGAATTAACACTCACCATTTGCTTTGAAACGACACTCATTACCCAGAATATACCTACGCTAAGTTTGATAACTCTATGACAAATGTCCCAACCTATTGTAAGCCAAACTCTGTGACAAATGTCCCAACCTATTGTAAGCCAAACTCTATGACAAATGTCCCAACCTATTGTAAGCAAAACTCTATGACAAATGTCCCATTCTATTGTAAGCCAATCCACATGCCCAGAGATATAGATAAAAAAATTGATTTCCAAATTTTATAATACTCGAATTTTAAACTTACGATTAAAAAGTAGAAATCAATTTAAATAAAAATATTATTTTACAATACGATGCTAAAAATATTAACTTTTAAATAAAGGTAGGCAGAAAAAATGAATAGAAGGGTAAGTAAATGTAATTAAAATAAAAATGTTACTTTTTAGTACTCTAATAAATGTGCATTTAAAAAATGTAAAAAAGCTTATTTAGCCTTCATAATTATAAGCCTTTTCCAACATGCATCATTTATATAACTGTAAGGATTACTACAGAAATGAATATGCACTAAATTTTTCATATTTGCATAGATTGCATAGTTTCCAGTATAAAATACTATTTTGCATATTTTTCCTCACACAATACGCGATTTCAGATATTTTAATTTTACGAATGTTATTTAGTCCAAATTAATCTAATAAATTTAGGATATATTGTATGCAAATATTTTAAGCGACCATATATAAAAAGTGAATTCATAAATAGTTGTTAGATTATACATGATTCAAACGAAAAAAATAATAAAAAAGGGTATTTTAAAGAAAAAAAATGAGCAGAAAATTTTCATCAAGATAACAAACTTAACTTAATTGCAACTTTTTTTTTTTTTTGAAAAAATGGTTGAAATAAATTATTGAATTTTATAATTATGAGTCTAATTCAACTTTTACGGCTCAAAGCAAAGTAAATTAATAAAATGAACTTCATTTTATGCAAATATGATTTAAATGCTTTTTTCTTAATAAAATAACTTTAGTTTAAGATAAAACGTTTAAATTTCTCTACTTGTTTTTGCAAAATCAAATTTAAACCATAAACATAGATACTTACAATTAGTAAATATTTAATCCATTTATAAAAGTTGTTTTTACATACATTTAAAAAAATGCATAAAAGATTAATTTTAATGAAGGGGGGTCTTCTTGCTTTTTAATCCAAGGAGAAATAATTAGGAAAGAAATAACATCGAAAAAATGTTTTTTTTTTTTTCATTATCAGTCTGATTAGAGTAGTGGAAGTGGGGCATTTTTTATTTCGTTTAATAATTGACGTATATAATTTATTCCTTTTTTAATGGCAAAAAAAATTAGCTCTAGATGTGCAAGTCGGAATTTAACATTTTTTATCGAGTTCTTTACTAGATATTTTTAAAATAATTTATCTTTGGAAAATAATTAGCAACTGATTGTTCTTTGATGCGGAACGGAAATTAGAATTGTATAATTAGAATGGAATTTCATGTTTGCCTAATAATTAAAGAAGAAATAAACTTATGATTTCTGCAGGTTCCAAAATTTCTTTTTAATAAGTTGAAGAAATATCTGTCCATTACTTTTTATTCAAAAGATTTCAGATTAATTAAGACCTTTTAGAATATTTGTAGATAAGTTTAAAATATCAATGTCTGAAAATTCGTATCTTGGTTTTTCATATTGATATTTTCAGAAGGTTTCAGTAAGGTTTTATTATCAGGAACTGGATATCACAATGTTCGTTGAAATTAGATATTTTTGAAAGATTTTTAGAGGAAGTAAAGAAGAAATACACTAATGCTTTCTGCAGGTTTCAACATTTCTCTTTGATAATTTGAAGAAATATTTGTTGTATATTTGTTGAAATATCTGTTGTTGTATCATCGTGAAATGGATATTACAATGTTCGCTGAAATTAAAGATAATTGTATTTTATGAAAGATATTTTAGAGGAAGTAAATAATACATAAAAGAAGAAACTAATAATTAAAGGAGAAATACACTAATGATTTCTGCAGGTTTCAAAATTTCTTTTTGATAAGCTGTAGACATATCTGTTCATTAATTTTTATTCAAAATAGTTAAGACGTTTTGGAATAAGTTTAAAATATCAATATCTGAAAATTCATATCTGGATGTTTCACACTTCTGTTTTCAAAGTGGTGCAATATTTTATCATCGTGGATTGAATATCAGAGTGTTAGGTGAAATTAAAAATAATGTTTTTTATGAAAGATATTTTAGAGGAAGGGGTGGGATGCGAAATACAATTTACATTTGAAAAAAAAGTTTATATTTAAAATTTCTTATTTATAAAAAATTCTTTGGAAATTTTTCTTTCAAATGCACAGAAACATATATTCTTAATTTGGGTAACAACAATAATATATATATATTCAGTACAAAACTCTCAAATATCTAAATGGCTGACGAATATGGAATACATAAAATTCATTAAGAAAATTTAAGAAAAAATATAGACCAGGTCTATATTTTTTTGTTAACAGATTTTGTTAACAGAAAAATAATGTAATATATTATGCTCAACAGTAGAAACGTTATTACTAATGAAAAAAATATTATACCTGAATGGTACTTTGTATAATTAGAATACAATCAGAGACTGTAAGAATGGAAATATAATTTTTACATTACAATATTTCTTCCATTAAAGGTTTTTTTTTTTTTTTTATTTTTTTTTTTTTTTTTTTTTTTATTCTTTGAGAACACATTTCCTCCATAAAAAACTTTTATTCTTTGTTTCTCCTCTAGTGTCTTCGAAAAAAATTTTGCTAAAGTAATGCTTCATTAGACTGAATCGTCAAAATGTCTCATCAGAATCTAAAATTTTTGTTTCAGAGATACGTAGAAAGTCAGATTCATTTTAATTGATATATGAACTGTGAATGGAGTTCCTCGTTCATCTTTGAATTTTTTTTTTTTTTTTCCTTTTTCGATTGTGTTTTAAGTGTTCGTTTCCAAGTTTATAAGATGGCTTCACTGCTACTCACATGAAATTGTATTTCATATCTTTCACCCTCCTAGCATTATATTTTTGTCTCGTATTGGACATTTGTTTTGAGGTTTATAAATAGGAATTTAGGAATATAAGCTTATTGTAGACGAAAATAAAATTTATTTTGTTAGCCGATATGCAAGTAGATGTTACAAACAAATAAATAAAAACTAAAAGAAAAAGAAGATGGAAACATTACTTTAATATATCAAATTCTGCATCAGAACTGAATGAAATGTGAAAGTCTTCATTTAATTTTTTCTTGAAACTGCTTTATTCTTTTTGGTTGATTGAAATTCAAATGTTTGCTTTTCAGGTATCACTTGTTTTTTTTTGTCAGAATAATTAATAAGGATTGCTATTTCATATTTGACATCTAGTTAGTTTTCCCCGTTTACCGTTTGTTGGACTTTGATAGATTATAATATTACGATATAATGTAATTTATAATATTGTATCCCTGGGGATTTTGTTTCCTCATAAGGAAGAGGTTTTTACAGTTAGCTCTAACAGATGATGAAACAATCCCAGGTCAATGAACCCCTGCCTTAGCGACCATTTGGCAAAAAAATTTATTACCCAGAACATTCCAGATTCTTGACGACAGAACCATTAAGACTCAAGTCTTGTTGTTTGTTTTACAATATTCGATACACTGCCGTGGGAACTATAAAAAACTAAGAGGAACCTCTCGAGTGCCGAGATTAGTAGTTGAGTTGAGCGAAGTCTCTATTAGAAATATTGTTATCTAGCGAGTTCCCTTTGGGCTCTTTTTGGGCTGCTGTGATTATATAATAACGATTTGCTGAATATATTCTGTGGTTTACTGAATGTACAGTTATTGTGCATGATTTGACTGTATTTTGCTACTGTGTATTCACGTTTTCAGATAGGGATAAGATTCGTTATCCCTTACTGAGACTATTGGGTCGTTTCTTAATGTAACCCACTGGCAAATTATGGATTTTCCCAAATATGGATAAAAGTTTCTAAGGCAGGATTTAAATTAGACGGTAATAAACCTCAAAATATGGCTATTGCTCCATAGGAATATTACAAACATATAAATAAAGCTTAAGTACAAAAATAATCACAAAAGGATTGCTTCTAAAAGTTGTCAACAGACACAACGATGCTGTCAAGAAAAACATGATGACAATATATCAGCGTAGATAATACTAAGATAATGAGACGCAAAAGGGAACGTTTCGTTTTGATTCCACCAAGTTGCAGTATAAATAAGGATATATAAAGGATATAAAGATCTATACCATATTTTTCTTTCTGCTTCTGGATTATTTTATTAATCGATTTTAATATTTAACTTTATTTAAATTTAATATTATGTTCCTTCAATTGCTGTTCTAAACACAAAATGGGAAGGGGGTGGGTAAGGGAAACTTCATGGTACTGTCTTTTGAATTCTTCAATATCTGGTAACAAAAGTAGACGTCACACACAAAAAAAGAATCACTGTTACGGTTTACTAGTTTGAAAAATATCGAATTTCACTTTTATTACATATTTAAAAATTGGGAAATGAGTCTACAATCCAGGTCAAATATTAAAGGAAGAAAGTTAGTATAAATGTGCAATTGAGAGTGTGTAAGTGCAACAGAAGTCCAAAAGACCATTACAGAGATAATTTCGCAATGATTCGTCTGACAGACGCACCATGAGACGAAAAAGAAATAAATTTGAAACAAACGAAATTGTTCAGAATATTCAAAGACGATGTTTCGAATGACCAAGTAAGTCATCAAGTAACGATGACACGGCGATGGAAAAATGCCGTCTGCAATCAAGAACTTTGTTTCACTAGATGTTCTTAAAGTAAGAACTTGAAAGAATACTGTCCACGGCATTTTAAGGCATTTTAAATGGAAAAAAATACAAATCAGTATTATTACACATTCTAAATGAAGACGATCCAGATACATAAATTTTTTTTTTTTTTTTTTGTATAGGGGAAATCTGAAAAAAAGACAAACAGTTTAAGGATAATTAATTTTAGGGATAGTGATAAAAGTATAAAATTCAAAATTCTCAACCGTTAATGAAGCGAAGGAAATGTTTTAAAATTGTTAATGAGATATTTTAAAATGCATACAATTCTAAATTTTCTTGATATCAGCATTGATTGCATCTGCATGATCATGAATTTGGAAATATGACTAGTGGAAAAAAATAGGTTGTTTTAGTTCGAGATAAATTAATAATATACTTTATAAATAATTAAATAGTATAAATTGTTGTGACATTTTTTTAAAAAGGAAATTCTTCTCAATGTAAGATGTTTTATAAAATTTGTTAAAAATAATTTTAATCTATTTTAACATATTTAATTAATATTTCATTTTCGTATTTATATTCCAGTTTCAAAATTACAACAAACTTTTTTGGACAAAAATTAGGCCGATAATTTTTTTTAATCTTACGAAAAACGATCGAGAAACAAAACAGTTTAAGAAGAGATGATAAAAGGTTATGTGAATTCTGTTGGCGAAAGTTGTAAGAATCATTTCTTCAAAAAGTAATTCTACAAAGAAGAATTTTATAAATAATTGGTTGCGATGCACTTGGTTTACAATTATTGGTTGCGATACATTGAAGATCCACGTATTAATTTTTTAGGTTTGTGACAAAATTTTGAATGCATTTAGACTTTTTTTTTTATAAAAATATTATACAGATTTCAAATTTTCATCAAGCGGCATAATAATAATACGGCAAAATGACGCAATAAGTAAACAAGCGACTTATGTTGAATAATATGAAATAATGAAACAATTCAATTTTACGAAAAATAATAGATGGTGCATACAATGAATCGGGTTTTTTTTTGAATAAGATAAATATGTAGTATTACCTGTTGTTTCAATTTACGATTTCGCTTAAGATTACATTTCTACAGTTAATGCAGTTTCCACACATTCCGTTCACATAATTATAAACTGCTTTTCGATATGCGCATTCCCTTCAGTTTGTATACACCTTAATTTCTGATAATTTTTTATCATTCGTTAAGCAATATCTAATGATAAATGTTTAAATATATTTAATGATAAATGTCTTTTTCCATACAAAAGTTATTTTTTAGATAATAAAATCGGGAAGAATGTATGTTGATCGGCTCTGAAAAAAAAATTCAGTACGCCGAAGACGAAGTAGGTCGCTATAGATTCTTTTTATAATGGATGTGTTACAAAATTTAAACGTCTGGAAACCCCTGATTATTTTATTATTTTAACTAGCCGCCTTTGGCTACCAGTCGGTTCGTCAATCTTAATGTTCGTTTAAATTTTAATAATTAAATGTTTTACGCAATTCCAACTTTAATAGATTCTTCATCAAAATATATTAAAACTTCAAATTTTGATAGTCATATAATTCACTCATAATATTATAAAGGCCTTCAGTCATAACGTAATATGTATCTCTCTCATTTTCTGTTACTTCTCTTAGAATTTATGCTTTAAATTAAAATGGAAAGAATTAATCTGCAATTAATATAATTATATTTTTTACTGAAACAGCATTTTTTTTATAATATGATTACTGATAACAGAGTCACTGAGCGTTTAAACTTTATGGGCACTAAAGAATATCTTTCTTAATTTATGTAATATCTCAAGAATTTGTCAACAAAATTTTCTCAGATTCATCATGAACAGGTCGATTGGTTAACAATGTTTAATTTTAAATGCATCAAACACTAAGAAAATAAAATGAATCGTTTAAAATAATCGGTCGAAAACAGGTTTAAAAAAACTACTTAAAAATGATGTACTTAAAACTATTAGCATATACAAAAAAATATATAACTAACATAAATACAATTTACTTACAAAAGCATGCAACTAACCTAAAAATAATTTAAATCGTCCGTTGATAATGATTGTCATGACAACTATCAGAACACAATGCGCAAGCGTGAATTTTCTTCGCCAGTTACGGTAATTGCAAATGCGTGAATTTTTCTACGCCAGTTGGGGTAACGCTATGCAGATTATACATTTTTAATTTCCTTTATTCTGTGTTATTTTAATTCAAAAGTAACTTCAGAATGAATCTGAAACATGGATTAATTAACAATGTTTAATTTTAAATGCATAAAACATTAAGAAAATAAACAGAATCGTTTGAAATAATCCACCGAAAAATGTTAACCCTAGCCTCATTACTGTTATGAGAAAAAAAAAAAAACTGAAGCCTTACTCATTTGGTGGAGGGGAAAATGGAAGATTTTTTTGGCAGAAAAGTTGGCGGTGGGGAAAATGGAAGATTATTTTGGCGGGAAAGTTAGTTTTTAATTAATAATTAAAATTTCAAAAAAAGGGACCCCAGGTGCACATTCCCGACCTCTAAGGTATACATGTACCAAATTTGGTAGCTGTATGTCAAATGACCTGGCCTGTAGAGCGCCAACACACACACACGCGCGCACACACACACACATTGAACTTTATTATAGGTATAGATTATTTATTATTATTTATTATTTTATTATTCATCATTTAAAATGAAAAAAAAAAATCATTATGTTCAATGCCTTAATCAAGAGTAAGAATAATATTTTCATTATGATGACAAGGCTAAATTAATTACATTTTTTAAACTGAAAATGAATAAAATAAATTATTTCATTTTATCGTTAAGTACCTAATTTAACTCTCACTGTTCGAAGTCAAATAAATTAATAAAATGAATATTTTATATAATTTTTTTTAGTTTCATTTTTTTAATAAAATGATTCTTCTATTATGAGATAAGAAGTTTAAATTCTTCTAGTTATCTTCATAAAAACTAATTTAAACTATAAACATATATAAATATTTATAATTGGAAAATATTTAATCTATTTACAAACGTAACGCTTATACTTAACAAAAAAAAACTAAATGATTAACTTAAATGGAAGTATTCTCCTTGTTTTTATGATTTTGAAAAAAATAATTAAGAAAAATAACGAAAAAAAATTTTTTTGATTATCAGTCTGATTAGAAAAATGTAATTGGAAAATATTTTTTTGATAATTAACTGGCAGAAAATATTGATTTTATATATATAAAAAAAAATGTTAAACATTTGATGCAAGCTTGATTTAAACATTTTGCTTCAAATTTTCTACTATAAGAGGTTTTATAAATCATCTGTACAATTAAAACAGAGCACTTTTTGCTTCATATCGCAATTAAAAGCTTAATGCTAAAAAAATAACCATACACTTGTTTTAAAGTATAGGTTTTAAAATGATTCCATGATTCATTAAGAGATAATCTTGATAAGGTACGGAGAGTTACAATTTATTTTAAGATTCATTTGAATCAAGAAATACTATTTATTTAAAATATTCATTTTATTATTGAAAATATGTTTTACCATCAAGAGAAAAAAATTATATCCGAGACATGGAAATGAAAACGGTTATCTGAAAAAGTAAAATGATTATTATATTTACTCGTTTGTTTGAAAAGATATACCTTGAATTGATTTAATCACGTAATGAATTTATCTTAATATTTTATTCAAAATCTGATTTAAATATGTAGGAAAATTTGCAATATCTACAGCAATGTTATCATTATAGTTGCTAAGGATTTTTTTTTTCAATGCCAAAAATCTGAGGTTATTGTCTGCATTGATGCATTTGAATTTTAATACCTTACTCGAAATGATCGCATATAAAACACGAAATCATGGCAAGTGATACTTTTTGTCTCATGAAGTCGATACATGTTGTCACGTTGTTGTTCCTTATGGCACTTGCCATCGAAAAGTCCGCTGTTACGAAGACAGAGATTTAAGCAGATCTGATGGGGGGGGGGGGGTGAGCGCTTCTTGTTTTTTTCGTAACGCCAACTAGGGCCAAGAGTGCGATTTAGCTACTCACGCATCCGCTTGCACAACCCCTTTAAACAGGAGGGCACATCTCATAGATAGAACAGTGAAAGAACAACCATACCCAAACCGGGACTCAAACCCAGGACACCGAGATCACGGGGAAGACGCGCTTACCCATATGCCAGGACGCCAGCAAGTCAACACGTAAATACTAATAATAATTTCAAATCCTGCCTCATACTTAATTCTCCTTTTACTCTATTCACTAGCGCAAATATATCAAAACAGACTTGTATATATATATATATATTCCATTTGATTAAATGATTTGATGTAATTTACTGCCGCTAAAACCATTTCGGATTATGCAGCGCCAATCATAAGGTATATGTTTTCCATTTGGAATTAGCTTTCCATTCTGATTTCTATTTCATTTTGTTTTGCCTGGAAATTCATGTTGAAAAAATTTTATTTTCTGTTCTCTATAAATAGAAAATATTATTTTTTTTACAACAAATTTGTTTAACCTCTCAAGCAGAATACATGGTGTGAGGAAAGCAATGGATATGATAACGAAACGCCCCATAAGCAGAATATTATGTCACCAACTAGCACTTTCCAAATAATTAATTTTATCACAATGACAAAATAATTGCATAATGCAAGCATAGAATAATTAAAACAGCTTTATATTTAGAATACCAATTAATTATCACGAAATGTTAGTCTCTGGGATTTGGATGCATACTCAGTATGAAAAAAGGCTGGTGTCTCAGCTGAAATTGATTGGTTACAATTTATACCGTATAGTGTCGCTGTTCTTGATGGTGGTGAGCTTACCTTTGCTATTGATATAGATCAGACCATTTGTCACAACTTACTAAAAATACAAACTTTTTACATCATAAAAATGTATATGCTGGGTTTCAATACGAATTTTCTTATTTATTTATATTTTTAAGTTTATTATATATATATTATTCTAATTACTATATCCAAAGTATTCTAGTTAAAGACAATTCATATTAGCATTTTTCAAAATATGAGGATAAATTATAATAAAGGACTAATAATATTTATCAATAAAATATCATCTTGAAAAAAGAATTGTTTCCCTGGCAATATTGAATAAAGCTTAATTGCAGGTTATTTGTTCGAATCGCTGAATCTCATTTACCGTAATAGCACGTTTAATTACGTAATCAAATGCACCATTTGCCCATTCCATTTCTAACCGAATATCTACGGCTTCAACGGCACGGACTGTTATAGAATAAAAATTACAGCCTTTTTCCCATTACATCCTATTTTGATTCCACCCCAATTTTTTTTTTCATCCTTCCGAAAATCATTTAGCAAATGATAGTTTCGTATTGTATCTTGTAGCACTGTTTCTTTGAATAAACGATTTGCTGCGAAAGAACCTGCAGAGCTATTTAGAATAATTGCCAAAAAGTCTATCACCATTTTCAAACAGTCGCCTGCCTATGCCCAACTCCAATCAGGAAAGACCGACCCCCTTCCATTATTATGGAAAAGAAATCCAATCAACGAATCTCTCACGCTAAAGGCTTCAGCTGGAAGAAAATAAAATTAGGAGGCTTTTCGATGTTCACTGCCTGTGAAAAGTAGTGGGCTAGATAATGTCCTTTCATTCAATGCCTTTTTCTTTTATGGCCTTTTTACACTCTGCAACGTTTCCCTAATTGTTCCCTTTTAGGATTTTTTTCCTTTTCACTTATTATTACAGCTTTCTTTTTTCTTCGCTCTTTTCAGCAAGCTATTCCAAAGAGGAAGACTAGGTCCATCCTAGCTGGCCGCAAGACAATGGACAGGAAACGAGAGGATAGAAATAAGAAAGTCCAGCCAAAGGAAAAATAGTAATAATGGGTCTAAAATAACGAAAAGACTGAGTGAAAGACAGCATTTGTGTAATCCCGTTTCGTTCGAACAGATGGTCACTTTCATCCACCTAGTGACCGCCCACACTTTCTCTCCCCTTTTAAGGGAGGAACATTTATTTTTGTTGTTGTAGCAGTTTCCACTTTTTTTTTTTTCATTTATACGAAACATTACTCATAGATAAAGCCGTCGCAGAGTGACGAAGACGAAACACTCGGATCCGAAGAAACTTCAAGGATCACTGAATCGAAAAGGCAATAAGAAATTGGACGAAGATATATTAGCTTTGGAGACGAAATTCTCAGGAGGAACTAAGTGAGAGTTTGTGAAGAGGAAGAGAATTGTCAATTTATCGTGTTGGCTCAACTCTAAGCGAGAAATATCTCTACCAGAAAACTACATTTGTGAATATGTATTTATTTTATTTTTTTTTCTCAAAGAGGAAAAATGTAGAGGAAAAGTTACGAGGAGTATAAAATTCCGACTGTTACTAAAGCATTTTTGGCACTATTTAAATAATGTTTGTGACGATGGTTTATATTTCGATTTCGGAAATTTGAAATATTTGTTTCTTTTTATTTATTATATCGTTTATGGCGTAGATGAAAGATTTTAAAAGGTTGTAAAATGTTTGTTCTTTTTTATCTATTGATTCTTTTATAATGGAAATGGATGCTGTTGAAAAATATCAATAAGTGTCAGATTCCTTTTGTCACTAAAGCTTTCTTGGTGAGACTTAAAAGATTTTGCAAAATAATTTTATAATCTAATATTTTTTTAACTAATTGAAAGCAAGAGATGCACTTTTCTTTTTTTCATCTCTAATAAAATGTTGCGATATATTATTTAGTTGTATAAGCATTCCATATCGAAACCTAGTCTCACAAGGAAAATATAAGGGATTTTATTTTTAACCGTGGGTGGATAACGAGGCCGATGTCTGAGGTGACATCTTCTCTGCAAACGTTGATTAACTGAAGGGCATTTGATCTACACATTAAAATTAATATTCAGACCAAGAGTTCAGTTTTCTAACTCTGCTTATGGGCTAAAATAAGGAAATAATTGAGTAAAAGACATCATTCTTACTATATCTCCAAATAATCGAGTAAAAAACATCATTATTATAATATCTTCGAAGTTAGAGATTATATTGGAGTGTGCCATGACTTATGATAAATCAATATTCTGACTTTAAGTCTATTCTATATATGTATTTTACCACAAAACTCTTTAAATTATCGTCTAAGTGAACAAGCGGTAAATCGTTTTAAGTGAAGAAAAAACAACTTAAAGAAATGTTTTATTCACTAAGCAAACGATATTAAAATTTATGCCGTGATTTAGTTAAGAATTGAATATTCCGAAATATATAGTTTTGCCTTTACTGATACAATTAAAGTTACTTTATTTAATATCATAAGAGAAATTCTAAAAATTCATTTTCTTAAACTGATTATTGAATCCTAAATAGTCTAACATAGTTAAGTTTTGTTAACAAACTTTATACATTTATGCACGATTTACAAGAAAGAGATTAAAAGTAGTAAAAACATCAAGAAGATCAGTTAGTTTCCAAATATATTATTGCATCAAGTTGGCTATTCTAAAGGTTGAATTTGTTTTCTCTAATGTTTCCATGTTATTTATACTTTAGAGCATTAAATTGAGCATATGATTATATATCTGAATATTGAATTGAGTATATAACTTAGCATTGAAAATGCACCGAACAAAGGTACATAATAAACATAATAACATATCTAAAAACGTGTGGCGGATTAGTATGAGCGAGGATAGAACCTGGGACCTTGTGGTTCGCAGTCCAGTAACATGACCACGATACAAAAGCAATTGCTCTGGTAGCGTATTTGTTAACTGGCTTATAAGCTTTCACCACAAACGATAACGATGAATACTAATTTCAATCAAATATTTAATTTATGACTTTTGATAGAATACTGAACAGTAATGTTATAATGCTTATAAAATTTGTTATTTCTTGTTTTTTACAAAGTTGAATACTATTGGCAATTATTTATTTCCATTTTAAATTCATATAAGATTAATTAAAATACTTTATTAATGTGAAGAATTTTGCCGAATGTTTTTCATCACCCAATAATCTGGTTTTAATTCCTCTTGGACTATTTTAGTTCGAAACATTTTTTCTAACTACGTCTCTTTCGTCGGATATCAGAAAAATTATGAAAAAAGTCGTGGTATTATTATTATTATTAAAGTAATGGAACTCCCATCCATTCCTTTTGAAAACTTGTAACTGAGCTACTCTGAAATTTTCAGCTATATTTTTTATTTCCATTAAACAAAAAGATTGCGCTTTTTCTTTTTAGCGATCATGACAAATTAGTATATTCATTTAAGTACTCGCGTAAGATACCTGTACAATTTACATATTATAGTACAAAAATAATTCTAGTTGTAGAAAATGACATGAGCCTGATTGTTCATTATGGTATGGCATGAGTTAGTTTCCTATTATGCCTGGACAAAGGTTTATATGCTACTAGTAAATCAAATCAAAAAAAAAAAAAAAAAAAAAAAATTCAGAGCCTATATCCAGAGTCTATTTTGTAATATTATTTTTTGAATAGGTTTTTATACCCGATTTGTTGATTGCAGCAACACATTTTCTTAATTTCTCAGATTTTTTTCAACTCTATTTTCAAGAGAAACTCACTGAATCATGCTATAAACTAAAATAAAAAAAAGGAAGCAAATTTTGCAAATGTCTTGTTCCTACTCATTTGAACCAATGAAGCATTTATATATTTTAAAAAACCCCTCAAAGCCGAAGTTCCTCACAGTTAAACAAAGGTCTGTATAGAATATTTATTAAATCGAACATAAAAAAGTTAGAATCTTTATTCAGAGTTTATTTTGCAATATTATTCTTTGAATAGACCGTGTTATATCCTATTCGATAGCAGCAAGACATTTACTTGATTTCTCAGATTTAGTCAGTTCGTTTTCAAAAACAACTTATTTAATCGTACTATAAACTAAAATCAAAATATGAAAGCAAATTTTGCAAATGTTTTATTTCTACTTATTTGAACCAAAGTAAAATTTATATATACATATTTGTTTTTAAAAAAAATGTAATCTCAGCCGACGTTACTTACATTTAAATCAAAAAGCTATCCCGAATACTTATCATTATCGATTTTTATACTTCCTATAATCCAGTTATTAATCATTGGTGCTCACTGCTTCATGTTGTGTTCAACCAGCAGTTTAAGCTGCTATCCTATAATCCATTTAAAGTCGGAAACTTAATATGGAAATAACCCATTCGTGCATTCACAAAGGAAGGGAGGGGAGATGGGATGGCAACAACTTCATAAAATAACCAGTTATCTCCCCCCCCCCTCCCTTTCAAAACTTTCCAAAAGGAGAATGACTTATGGAACTGCTCAAGATGGGGAGGTTATTAATGCTACTAAATGAGCCTTGTTCAGCTATTCCGGTTTTTGCCAACTCTAAAGGAAGCAAACTCAGCACGTCTAATGAGCTTAATGATAATTGGCGGAAAACAGAAGCCAAGGGGGCGCTTTTAAATGATGGTTTTATAGGGTCGTTAATCAGCCAATGATCCCTCAGCTGACGATAAATAAAAAGCATTAAAGGCGTGTCTATTAACTGGCCGAGGAACTTTTTTTTCTTTGGTTCTTCTTCTTGCTGAGATTTTTTTTTTAATGTTCTTGAGATTGTTCTGGTTTTCCAAGTCAGTGCTAGAGCTACTCGTGTAATCAGAGGAATTACCATTTTTCAATCTGACGCATTTCAGCAGGAAATAAAAGAAAAATATTTTTAAGTGAATCTCGCCAGTCCGAACTGTTTTGAACTGATAAAACAGGAACAGTTTTTTTTTTCTTTGTCTTTCTTTTACACGAGGAATATCTTTTTGTAAGCGAGTGCATCAGATTTGGATACAAAGCTGTTTAAGTAAGTTTTTGAAAAGGGTATTTTGACTGTGATTTTGTTTGTCGTTAAAAAACCGAAGTTAGAGAAAAAAATGACATGCGAGTAACAGATGCCACAAAAATATTCGTAAAAAAATCCCTTAGAATTTAATCGGTTTGAGTATCAGTAGACAAATTGAAGAGTGGAATTGGAAAATCTATAGCGTACCAACGTTTTTACTTCTTTTCTAAAAAGTTAACACCAAAGTTTTTGAATCAAAAACCTGTAAGTGTCCAGCAAATAGTCAATAGTCAGCAATAGTCTTTTTACTGCTACGTTCAGTGGTGGCGGGGTGGGCGGCTGTACGCAAGAAAAAGAAAGAAGTGTCCAGCAAATAGTCAAAAGAATTAAAGATATAGAAAATACGAAGCATCGGTTGATGATATGATTTTAAATTGGACACCAGCTGAAATTTCTGTTGCTATTCCTGAAACGAATTTCAAGTCAATCTATATTTATCGAAAAAGCAAGGAAATTTTAGCATAAAAGTTTTATTTTCTAACAAGTTTTTAAATCGTCTGAAAATAAGCCTCAGACATTCAATACTTCGAATAACCATTACCATAACAATAACCATGTTTCATTTTATTATATATGAGCGTTTATTACTACTATCTGATGATAAATATTATAACTTCTAGGACCATTCAAGTTGTAAGCAAAGCATAAATAATTACATTTTTTATTAAATATGAGCATATCAGAACATTTATTCATGGACAGTAAGAAAATGAAATGGAATCGAGTTCTCAAAGTTATGAACCCTCAATCCTCTAACCCAAACTTTGCAAAATAATTAACGAGACCTTTAACTAAAGCTAACTATTTTATCTGAAAATTGAGAAATGTTGCATTTACTAACTATTGCAATATTGAAAATAAGGCATGAAATTAATTATTGAAAAAAAAGCCGTGTTGTATCTTTGTTGAAATTAGTTATGTCGAAATTTCAACTTGCTGTATTTTTTATTTTTATTTATTTATTTATTTATTTTCAGTTTGTTTTAAATAAAGCTTCAGATTTTTCAAGCGTGAAGTAACAATAACAAGCGCAATACCTAAATCTATTTTCGGAAAAACATAGTTTGGAGTTATAAATTTTCCTTCATTACGGATCAAATGGAGAATACTTATATAAAAAGTAATATGCTACAAATTCGATAGTTTTGTACAATTCTACATCCCTCTTTGTTTCTTCATTTTTGTTAAGCATGACAAATCTTCATTGGTTTTAAGCAAAGTATAATTTAGCTTTAGTTTTACTGATATAAACCATACGAGAGTAATTTCGAGGCGTACCTTCTCATTCGAAACGCAATTAGAAAACAAGACCCCCCCACCCGGATGTAGATTATTCGTTTCCACATTTTCACGTCTGAGTGGTCGGAGGATATTTGAATCTAGAAAAATATTTTTTTACAAAGCCCAGATCTTCTATAAAATAGAGTATCGAATTTATGAACCTCCAGCCTTCTAGCCACAATTCTAGCCAAGGAACCAACGGAACTTTGAACTAAAACTAATTTTGTTAATTAAAATGTTATGTGTGATAATAAAAATGCTAAATTTCATTTTTTTTTCGTTTCGATAAAAAATATTAAAACATTATAGAGCAGATTTCAGAACTATATTTATGACAATGCAATATGAAAAATTATTGTAAAATGAAATAAGATTATATTGGCTTGAGTACTAGGTAAAGGGCAAGAAGTTCTATTAGTAAGGATTTTTTTAAATATTTAAATACAAGGTTTTATATTTGTAATTATATTTGTAATTTGTATATAATTAAAATTAGAATCATTATAACACATCACATTATAACATGTGATGTGTGATTATATAATCAATAATGTGATTTTTTTTTACTAAATTATTACAAAAGACATAAAAGAAATTTAAAATTTAAAAGAAAAAAAAATCTGAAATAAAACTTTCTGCTATGAAATAAAAATTACTAGTTCGAGGTTTGATTCCATCATGTACGCATTAAAACAGTTCAGTACACGCACTTCAATTGTTATCTTTGGAATCTAAACTTTAATATTTTCATTTCCGATGATACCAAAATGGTGAAACTGCCCAATCCACTGCTATTTGCAGGTGACATAAACGAGATACCATTTGCAAGCTGGCCGTCCTTTTGCCGGTGAGATCATTGTTGTGCCATTCGCAAGTCCAACAATATTAGCCAATGACATCAATGTTGTGCCATTGGCAAGTCCATCGATATTAGCCGGTAATAGCAATGTTGTGTCACTGGCAAGTCCATCGATATTAGCTGGTGAAATTAAGGTTGTGTAATCGGAAACTCGATCAATTTTTGCCGGTGACATCAACATGATACTATTGATATGTCATCATCTCGGGTGTCACATTCATTATTTATATCAAATGAGGTAAACCACAAATTTGATGTGTAAATCTTGAAAAATTAGATACATTCTGGGGACGGTTTTGATACGTCAGAACAAAGGGAACCATTAAATGATTGTAGAATTTCTTAAATTTATTTTAGAGAAAAGTTTAATAAAATAATAGATTAAGATTAAACTAAAATATATCGTAATGTTCTTTTCAAGAATTTCGATAAATTACATTTATTTACATGTGCCATTTCATAAACAACTGCTAAATTTATTATGTTGTAATTAATTTTTTGACTTATAGTATTTGTACATTTAAAAAAAACAACATTACAAAAAAGAACTACCGCAACAAAGAAGACAATTTCATACAGACATGAAAATGTATTAAAAAGTGCAAAGGGCTTTTCAAAATATATTTCGCGTAACTTCAGAACGGAGCTCTAATCTTATTGAATTGAACTTAACATAGAATATTAATGGGGAAATAGATAAATGCTTTTAATATTAAAAATTCCAGAATCTCTCTTTTAAACAGTTCCGAGATCAATAAAATCGATAATTATATGAAAGCGGCAACGCAACTATTAGCCTTAATTAACGGTTAAATGATTGATTATTGGAATGTTAGTGTTTGAACACACTTAGCTTTATATAATTAAAGGCATCCTGAAATTTCGCAAAATTCATCTCGAATTTTCTAGATGGAATCTTAGTTCCAGAAATTAATTTTATTAAGTCTCTGCTAACAGAAATCTAAGAAATAATATCAGTTCTTTGATTTGATAAATTACAAGTTTAAAATATGTGTAACAATTATCAGGATGCTGCATGATATATAATTTCAGGAAGCATGGATTCGTTTAATCTATTTTCCAATGACTTTGTTAGAAATGGTAACTAGATTTATCTCTGAATGTACTTTTAAGACTTGTACTATGCAAGAGTATAAAATATTCTTAAAATATTACTTTGATCTATTTTTTTTATTCTCGATATGTAACGAAAAAATCCCTGATTAATTTTTAAGAATCTAAGTAATTAATGAATTAAAGAGAAACATAACAATCTGAACTTTTCTCCGAAAGTGTCTTAAAATTATTTTGTCTATACTGTAAACAAAATTATCTGTTACTATTTGTCAAACATTTCATGATTCTACTAAAACTTCAACAATCTTCGTTTTTTTCTTTTCATTCCTAAGATCATTCGAGTTCAGATGACGCAGGGAATTGGAACAGCTGAAGTTCTTTTTTAAGTATAATAAAAGTTCCCTATTACCTGGAGAAACTGCAATGTTCTTCAAATGGTAGGGAATTTAAATACAAAATTCTCTACATTTTAAATTTAGATACTTCAGGTGGTAGGGGATTTTGATATGCAACAAAGAACCCCGCTTACCTTATGTCTATTAAACAAGAGTTACTAGGATATCCTTTGAGAGTTGTCAGAAGCCTTTCCAATTTGTCAAATCCATTTGGATACGTGTCTCTAACAAAATTTATTCCATGGATATTCAATTAATTACACCTAATGAAAGAGAAGAAATATCTCAGTGATATCCAGGTATCTCGGGCTACCACTGTAGTTTCATTAAAAGGGCGATTGGGGGTCTTTTAGTTTTGATAAATTCACCACAATATGGCACTTTTTTAGATTAGGTCTGTTAAAATAATATATGCATAAGTCATTGTTATGCCTTTAACTTCCACGTTCTTGCCGCAAGGCTGAAAGGAGAAGTAAAGTGAGAGGAAGAATTGAGAGGGAGTTGGTGGCTGACACCGGTAAGCGTATATGTTGGTAGGAACTGAAAGAAATGAATTTAGATTTAAATCGAAATTTAATTGTACATTTGTAAATATTTATCATTCATTTAATCCTTAAAATATAATAAACTTGTGTTGTCAAGAAAAGCCTCATCACTTGTGTTAAGGTACAAGACAGGCATTATTACAGCATTAATGCTAAATCGGTTACCTAAATGTGAAAAGAATTTCTGCATTCTTTATAAATGTTAACAAAATTCATTACTGACTAAAACCATCGGAACCAATGCTTATTAAACAATAAACAATTCGAATAGTCCCCAATCCGCTTCTAAAATAAATAGCATTTAAATGTTTTCTCTCAAGGATCAATTTCTGCTGAAACACAAGACGAACTGATACGTTTTCCCGAGTTCTTCGTCGGCAATAAATCAGGTAGGTTTTCCAGAATTAAAAGGGTGTGTGTTCCCCAACATTTCACCTCTCCAAGTCCATTATCGTTTAAAATTGAGTAAAATCTTTCACTTTCGTAACAAATGACCTATTGGCATGCATAATACTTCCGTCTGACAGTTGTTTGGCAGGCAGAAAGCACAATGAAACAATCGCCTCGGTCGCTTCACCATTCACCCAACAATGACATCTTTTAGTAATGGCTATTATTTTGCCATTCACAAACGCAGGAAGAGAAAATGGAAACTGTTTAACTTCACTTTCGGGCCATTGTCTGACGAAGCTAAAATGCGTTTGTTGATTGAGAACAAAACAATCCAGGGGACGATAAACGCAATTTAAGTAGGTGCTGACTGGCATGCATAACTGGACTGACATTCAATTATAACAAGATTTTTCAATCTGATTAACGCAGAAGGTACATTTCCCCACTAAGAAGGAATAAACAAAATAATAATAATAATAATAAGCCTTGGATTAAATATTTATTAAAATATAAGCATTATTCATAGATGAATCATACAGTAAATTATTTCTTCACTAAGATATATTTCTCTACTAAACTGGAATAAATATGAAAAGTAAGACTTGGAATATATATTAATGCACAAGCATTACTAATGGATAAATCATATAGTAAATTATTTCTCAGGTGTATTTCTCTACTAAGCTGGAACAAGCAAAGAAAATACAACTCGGAATATCAATGTATAGGCATTACTAATAGATGAATCATAAAGTAAATTATTTCTCCTCTAAGGTCTATTTCTCTACTAACCTGGAATAAGCAAGAAAAGTAAGACATGGAATATATATTAATGCACAAGCATTACTAATGGATGAATCATATAGTAAATTATTTCTCCACTAAGGTACATTTCTCTACTAAGCTGGAACAAGCAAGAAAAGTAAGACATGGAATATATATTAATGCACAAGCATTACTAATGGATGAAACATATAGTAAATTATTTCTCCACTAAGGTGCATTTCTCTACTAAGCTGGAACAAGCAAGAAAAGTACGATGCAGAATTTCAGTGTACAAGCATGACTAATAGATGAATCATATACTAAATTATTTCTTCTCTAAGGTATATTTCTCTACTAAACTGGGATAAGCAAGTTAATAAGACGTAGAATATATATTGATGCACAAGCATTAATAATAAATGAATCATACAGTAAATTATTTCTCCACTAAGATATATTTCTCTACTAAGCTGGAACAAACAAAAAAAGTAAGACATGGAATATATATTAATGCACAATCATTATTAATGGATGAAACATATAGTAAATTATTTCTCCACTAAGGTGCATTTCTCTACTAAGCTGGAACAAGCAAGAAAAGTACGATGCAGAATTTCAGTGTACAAGCATGACTAATAGATGAATCATATACTAAATTATTTCTTCTCTAAGGTATATTTCTCTACTAAACTGGGATAAGCAAGTTAATAAGACGTGGAATATATATTGATGCACAAGCATTAATAATAAATGAATCATACAGTAAATTATTTCTCCACTAAGATATATTTCTCTACTAAGCTGGAACAAACAAAAAAAGTAAGAAATGCGTTATAAGTAAACAAGCATTACTAATGGATCATATAGTAAGCATATCAAGCATTACTAATGAATCATATAGTAAATTATTTTCCAATAAGCTGGAATAAGTAAAAATAAATAAGCCTTATATTTATGAGAATAGAAACTTTACTAAAAAATGAATCATTAGTAAATTACTTCTCCACTAAGGTATATTTCTCTACTAAGCCGAATAAGCAAAAAAAAAAAAAATGAGACTTGGATTATATAGTAATTAAAATACAAGCATCGCCAATAATTCATTAGTAATACAGTTAATTCTTATTGATTATTTTTTTTGTCTCAATAGAATTTTATATGATTTGCCCTTTTTTGTTGTCTAAAATTTTAAACTTAATATTTTTATATCAATAATCACAATAATATAATATTTATTTATTTAAAAACACATGGGAACGTAAAACAAAATTCACTGATCTTATATTGCATTTCAAGTCTAACTTCTACTAATAACGAAGAAAAATATTGCTAGTTACCGATCTGCAGGTCAGATCATGTACCTAAAGTTACCAAATTTGGTACAAATAAACTTTGGGGATCGAAAATGTGTATTTCTGAGAGATTTTTTTTTTAAAAATTAGACACAATTTTCAATAATTAAATATTATTCGAAGTTTTGTAGTTTTCTGACGGTAACTTTCAAAAATATTACCACAAAAAAAAATATTTTTACATTATTTTAAATTAAAAAAAAATTTTTTTTTTACTGAAATGAATTAAATAATCATGTAATTATTTTCTAAACTGTGACAAATTTTTAAATCTATCTTTTTAATATAATTTTCAATAATAATTTCATTGTTGCAATGGAATTAAGATCACTTTCATTGTTGTATGATATATTAAATCGAAAGAATTTCTTCTAATATTGCAATCTAAGGAAGAGAAATTCTGTTTAATGTATAGAGGCCGCTATGACCTGGTGGTTCTGGTGGGCTTCTGAGCCGTAGGGTTTCAGGATCGAGACCCGATTCCACCGAAGAACCGTCGTGTAAGGAGGCCTGTTGCACGTTAAATCCGTCATGCCAAACGTCCTCCCGCTGGTGTGGTGTGGTGTGGAGAAGCGGGGGGGGGGTGCCATCTCAGGTGTCGTCCTCGTCATCTGACCGTGGTTCAAAATTACGAGGTCCGTCCCAAAATAGCCCTAGTGTTGCATTACAACGGGACGTTAATATAACTAAACTAAACTAAACTAAACTAAACTAAAATATCTGTTTAATGCATAGGCTGTTTTACATGAAGATTAAGAAAGTGGAATTAAAGTCAGTCAGTCACATGCAGTTTGAAGATAGACTAACCGGAAACTTACATTTTTAATGATAATGTGAAATGGAATGACTACTTTAGTAATGTTCATATACGCAATAAACATAAAAAGTGCAAACCTATTAAAAATACTACTTTAACGTAATTCATAATTTGATGTTTAAAAACACTTTGTCGAAGGAAGCAGAGCATCAATTTAGGCTTAAGAGATTAAGTTAGAATTAAACATAACCAGACTTCCCCGGCCAATTAATTGATCGTAAAAGGCTAATACAAATTAAATATGCCAAAAGTGAATCATGACTTTGACATTTTGTCCAATTAAAAAATCATTTAATCACCAATCAGTTAATTTTACATTACAAATTAAAATCAATGATTTATTGATGACTAATAGCCAAATTTTGTCATTAGTAATTGCCTATTATAAATTGGCTTAAAAATAAAAATGAATGATAGTTGGCATGGGGCTTTCGCGGACAAGATGATTTAGTGAATAATATCAAAAATTGGCCAGGTATCATGAAATTAGTTGTAGGATTCCCGAATAATTCTTCCTGACTGGCGACTGCGCAAGAGATAATTTACTGATAATCTGCAAAAAAATTCATACCAAAACATAGCTTCGCTCTATCCAAATCGAAGTTTTACGAATTATGGATGAGGTTGTCTGAAACATTTCTGCCTATTCGAAAAACACTAGAACAAAATGTCTTTTTGTCAGAGAGTCTATCTAAAATAGTCCCCTGGATGAACTCATGTGACTGGAGACAATAATCAACGCATCAACTACACTATTTCTATATCAACTACAACTGATTGGCATGTTGCAGAATTTTAATGAGAAGGTGTCAGCTCAGGTGTCGTCCTCACCATCAGACTGCTGTTGAAAATTATGAAGTCTATCTCAAAATATCCCTAACATTGGTTTAAAACGGAAAATTAATATAATAAAACTAAATCCACGTCAACCAAGCCCAAGCTGACGAGTGAGTCTTATACAAAGTATGCATAATTTCAAATGCCTTTTGCTTAAAACCAGACCTACTAACTAGCTCCTTAATTTTATTAAAGCAATCTCTTGACTAATTTACTCAGTGACATTGTTACAATTCACATTTTAAAATCACGAGCCCCACATATTTAATATTTTTGCCACAAGATCGATAAGGAGTTTCTTTAAACATAAGGGCTGGATATACTTTGGAATTGCCCTGTCTTGTCAGTAATTGGTTAAAATAAAAATCATTGAATTATCTACTTCTTTTCGCTTGATCAAATGATTTTTTTACCCATACGTTTTTCAATGAGTCTGAATTATCTTTACAGTAATTTTCAGAAAAAAATAATTACATTTCAACTTCAGTCCAAACTAATATTTTCTATTCTTTTCTCACACACGCTAATCCGTCTTTACAGTTTTATGTATCTGGAGTTTTAAAAAGAAATCTGGATATAATTGGCCATATTTGGTTGCAGAAGATTTCAAAAAATAGCAACTTACCATCGCCTTTCATAAAGCGTGATTTTCTACTCATGTTGCGAGTTTTAGAAATAATGCATACCATAGTGTAAAATTAGATCAATCATAAATTATTTCAACACGCCACCAAGCAAAAGAGATTACAGAAACTTGTTTCATCTTAAAGCAAGAACAGAATATCATGCTAAAAGATAATAAAAAAAATTAGAACAGTATCAAAATGGATATAATAAGCTTCATCAGAAGAAAAAAGAAATGATTAGTTTTAAAAGGAGAAAATTGAATATAAATAATCCAAAATAAAAATATTTGGGAGTAAATATTATCATTTTTCCAAAAGAAAGGAACCAATTCCAAAACAACGTTTTGAGAAATAGCTGGCTTCTTAAAACATCAGAATATGGCTTTCACTATGTATTGGAATAAATATTAAAAACGCATATGAAAAAAAAATCTTTAAAGTATCAAAAAATTCATGCTTGATGAGGATTTATCATGTTAACAAAATATTATAAATCAGGTCAGAAACGAAAGAATTTAATGAGTTATTAAAATGATCATAAACAAAAAAAATATAATCTTAACTTAGTGAACTAAACATTTTTTATGGAACATTATTTCAAAAGATAATTATTCTTAGTTATTTTTAGTAGTAAAAAACTTTATAATTCTTTCATTAAACTTTCTATTTCAAAATATAATTATCTTTTGTTTTCCTTTGTTATTTTTAGTACTAAGAACTTTATAATTATTTCGTAAAACTTGGCTTTAAATTTTCTTTATTATTCGTTTGAAGTTCAGATGTGAAGTAAAATAAAATGTATTTTTACTTTTAAATTAATAAAGGTCTAAATGCTTTTAATATAAAAGCATGAACTACTTTTAAATTTACTGAATTCATTAACTACTTTTTAATTATAGAAGAAATGTTAAATGTTTTAAGCACCTATTTTTAAGCATCGTTAACTCCATTTTCAAATTAGGTAAATATATTATTTTTTAACTTTAATATAAATTTTTTTAACTTTAATATAAATTGCTAAAATAAATTAGCTTTATTTTTTCTTACAAGGCGAGTTAAATTCTTTTTATTCAGATATTCATTGGCACGATTATTACTAATATGCAAAACAATCCATATTAGATAAACAAGTTGTGTTGTTTTAATACAACACGAATTTGATTAGGTTCTGTCAGTTATTGCCTTGATTAAAATTTATCAAACATTGTATTGATTAAATTTTATCAAATATTGTGCGGAAATAAAATAGCATACATTGATGAAAAGATGAGGAAAAAAAACATACCTAATAGCAACAAAAAGTCTATAAAAATTATTGCTGTAATAAAAGTTGGCAAATTAAATATTTATTAATCAAACCAATCCATATACCATCTATACGGGAAACAAAAATATGTAAACGGAGAACAAGAATATATATATGGAAGCCTGGTAAAGATAGGATGTTTTTCAGTACACAATGTTTCACTTCTATCGGTGAAACTGATAATAGATGAACAGATGGAGCAATGATTCCGTATGGAAGTTTTAATGACGCATGGAATAAAATTCATCAGAAAAATTTAAAAATGTTGATCTAATAATAAATAGGCATTTTCACTTAAAGTAAAATATAACATATTTTTCATGTATTAAAAACATATTTTCTGTTTAAAAATATGTTAGTACATTCATCCGCTTATTTATTCAATTGTTAAGAATAATTACTGTAATAAACAAATAGGGGAAAAAAACTCATCAACTTTCTTCAATTCAGTAATACTTCTGATTTAGAGTCGCTAAAAAGAGCGCGCGATAGAGAAAGGCACTAATAAAGTTGCTAGTATGGCTATTAATTAAGTTTAATATGTATTATAACGACAATGAAAATGGTACAAACACTTAAAAATAAATATATAATTTTCTTAGGTGTCTTTTTTTTTTTTTAACTCGAGCTTTTACTTTCAGACAGAGAGAAAACAATGGCAGATATAATACCTAAATTACATGGACAGATGTTAAACGTAAAGGATTCAACGAAATTTTACATATGCATATTCGATTTTGAAGAGCTTTCATTATTCGTATTCATATTTTATTAAAAATTTCATTTTAAATACAATTTTTCCTTGACTAATGTCGCCAAAATCTAACTTACGAATGTTCCATTACATTCTATTATTAAAAAAATATGTATTTGAACAAGGCGAAAGAGATTGAAAAACATTTAATCCGTCAGATTGGATTTTTTTAAAATCTGGTACTAAATTATAATAAATCCATTTCGCGCCAAAAATACATGCTGGAAATTTTCTTCGCCTGATACCTTTGCTTTCAATTATTCTTTCTAAATTCTTTTTCAAAACAGCATTTTATTCTTTGATGTGAGTTTTTATCAGTAGGAACGACAGAAAAAAATCCAATTATGAACATGACGTCTGCATCAGAAATTAATTAAAAAAGACAGGCTACACTAATTAACTTCTAAAATGGTTCCCTTGTAGATGATAAGATGAAAAGATAGAAGAATTTCGCAAGAAATTAAAAGAAACTGCAAAAAAGGATGCAATTATCATAAATCATCACCAACACATGGATGGTGCCTGACAGCTGCTTTCCTGAATTTTGGTCACACTGCAGTTTTATTCGCTACAGCTATTATGAAAGACTATAACTGAAAAAAAAAAAGTGTTATTTTGTGAGTAAAATGAAATTTATTCTGTGAGAGAGTAAAATTAAATCAGTGTCTTCTTTTCAGTACATTTCGGTTTCAGTTTCTTCTTTCTTTTAAAAGAGCACATTAAGATTCACAGTTCAAGTCAGATTTTGTTCAAATTTTTTTTTTCTTCGTTAGTGAGATTCGTTGTTCCTTTTAGTTGAAATGTAGTGTTTTTAGATGTATGTATAGTATGTGATTCCAACAAATTTATTATCATTCAGTAGCATTTATGTTGCAATTTTTATTATGTATATCGTTGCTTATATTAATATAATTATTGTAATTCGGTAGTATCATGTTATTATTCGAAATTTGTATAATATTTCTTAGAATTTTTATTATTCGAAATAAATTATTGCTAGTTACTAGCATTTATGATATTATTCGTATGATTATTCGAAATGAATTATTGCTATTTAATAGCAATTATGATATTATTCGTATGATTATTCGAAATTAATTATGGATATTTACTATCATTTATGATATTATTCGTATGATTATTTGAAATTCATTATTGCTATTTACTAGCATTTCTGATATTATTCGTAATTTATACTATATTTCTTAGAGTTTTGATTATTCGAAAGAATTACTGTCATTTAGTAGCATTTATGTTATTATTCGTAGTTTGTAACATATTTCTTAGAGTTTTAATTAATCAAAACGAATTATTGTTATTTAGTAGCATTTATGATATAATATGAACCTTGTATTTTATAAATTATAGAATTGATTGATGGAAACGATATATTGCCCTTCATTAACTTAGGTTATGCTTTTTATAGCACAGATAAGTTGAAAGATTTCTTTTAAGTAACAGGTAGGTTATACATTTTAATGATTTGCATGTAGGGATTGCAATACCGGACCAAAATTTCAATACCGGTATTCGGTATTTTTAAAATCTTAATACCGGGATACCGGTTTTAATACTGGTATTAGAAATTTTAGAAAAAGAAAGAAAACACAGGTTTCTCTTTGTTGTATTTGCCAGTTTTGTTAGAGAGTGTAAATATCACAAAAAATAATTTGTAACTTATAAATTATAACAGTATATAATCACAAAAAAGTAAAGAAACATCTTATTTATTTAAATCACAAAAAAGTGTAAATATCACTATTCAGTCTGGGGTGCTATTACAACTTTTTGAAATGTGATCTTAAAAAACAATATGTATCAATTGTACTGTCATTAAGCCTGAAAAGTAATTTTGTGTAAAAATGACCAGCTGTAGAAAACGCTCTTTCGGCATCTACGCTAGTTGGTGGTACTGTTAGCAATGCGCGATATACTTTTTCCAAGTATTTACATCTAAACCCCTCATCTTCAAATAAATCGATTTCTCGTCGGATGGTTTTGGATATAGCTGATTTCTGTATCGTAAAACAAAAATGTATACTATTTTGCTATGTTCGCGATCCCTGAACATATAGTGGAGACAGTTTTAAAAATTTCTAGTAAATACCGAAAAACCGGTATTTAAACTTGTGAATACCGGTATTACAAAATTGTACAAATGGCTCAAAATACCGGTATTCGGTATCCCGGTATACCGGTATTGCACTCCCTATTTGCATGGCTTTAACTTCTGAAGCAAAATATTAATTATGATAATAACAATGAAATGTTTCTTTCAGAATACTTAGCAATTATTATTTTATACTGTTACCTTTTAGACTTTCTTGCTATTATCTTTTATTTTGTTACACAAATTTAACATCTGTAGAGTAGGCAGCTAACAAATTTTCAGTGAAGTTCAAAAAGTGAATGACTGTTAATCGGCCTCTTAGAAACATGTAAACGCGATAGTTCAAAAACACAATGACTTAAATATATCAAATTTTGTAAGTGGCTTTGTGACTACAATTGTGGTTTTGAGTCAAGTTTTTATTACAATCGGTTCAAAAAAATATATCTAAATCAGAAATTCGATTTTCAGATGCTATTAATCTTATGCCAGGAATTAATTGCCAAATAAATCGCCAAGAATGGCACCAGAGATTCAATAAAAATGCTAAATTCACCAAAAAGTTAATATTTCGTAATTATTGCACGCCAATGCTATGCAAGTCGTTCTCTGCTTTACCAAAGATCGACAATTTTTCATTGGGGGGGGTAGGGGGGTAGGTTAATATCTTTATTAAAGAGTATGCGAGGAAGTTTTAGGTACAAAGGACTAGACAAAGCTTACAGTGGTTCTAATTAGCGCCTGTTCTGATTTCTATTTGTCCTGCCTGGGTGGGAAATCTCAGAAGTGGAGATAAGAAGCTTCCGATATGATGGTTGGTTCTCACCACCATGGAAGATACAGAAATGATGCAGAGTCATCTACCCTCTGCCAATGATGAGATACGCTTCTTATAGGAGGGTTTATGCCATGGCCAGCGATGGCCCTTAGAACTTAACCTTAATTCCTGCATATCGCGGTGTATCGCGACATATATTTTACATATATTCCTGCATATCGGTATTTGTGTCGCGACTTCCGGTCATTCAGATATTTTTGTGTGCCTTCTAGTGGATAGGGATATTTACTCCAGTGGAATGCATATTAAAACTCACCTGTTTTAACATGTATTCATTTTCTTAAATCAGACGGCACTCAGCGAAAAGGCACATATCCATAATTATTTTATAATTTAATTCAGATAACTGTAAATAAAATTTTGGACTATTTTTAATAACGCAGTTTTTTGGAGCTGATGAGCCACCACTGACTTCGACTTGATTTTGTTAGTGTAATATTACATCTTTAAATGGCTTAAAATGTTAAATAATTATTCTATTTGCGTGTGATGCTTAGAATATAATCTATAAGATTAAATTGCAGCAGACATTATGGGCATTAAAATATTTCCTAAGCCGTTACACTGGTTTTCCCACAAGTAACTTTAATTATGCTGATCGCAACACATGAATTACCCCCAGAGTGTGAAATATGGAACCTTTCGAGTCTAATAAAAAGTGTCTTGCACGCGATATTTAAAGCTGAGTTGAAATAACAATGCTTGCAGTGACAATGACAAGCGTGCCTTACAGTGCAAGTTGATTAAAATATGGGCACCCCCTTAACAACGTGCATTAAACACAAGAGGGGGAGACTGAAATTTCCCTATGGCGCAAAGTACAAATTACTTATCTCAAAGTAAGCTATCTTCCCACAAAATATGGCAAAGGCTCGCTTATAATATTAACCATGAAAAAGCACAAGCCATAAATCTGTTTCACAAAGACGAGAAAGGCCCAGTGTAGGAGCAAGGGAGTGTCTATGTAATTATACATTTATTTTTAACGCGTCTACACGACTTTCTAATTTTTTTCCTCTTTCATTACTTGTCAGAGAAACGCATTATAAATATTTCCTTGCGAAATGTTTTGAAAGGAAATAAATCGGATGGCGAGCATTATTTATCGATAATTTATCGACATCCTTAGAGTACATCGAACGAAAAATATTTTGTTTATTTTTCTGGTTGATAGGAGAGTTATAAATTTGCCGTGCATTTAAATATATTTGTATATTAATCAATCTTTTAATTTTTTTTGAAAAATATATGTTTGATCGTATGATAAAATTTGTTTGAGACTAAATCATATGAAAATAAATATAATAAACTACCACTTCACAGATCCCGTTTTTTCGCTCGAAATATTGACTTTTTTTATAGTTAAACGTCTAATGTGTAATACATTTATTTTCACCTTGTTGTTTGATAAAACTGAAAAAAAAAATGAAATATTATTATATGAAATGAATGGACAACAAATTACTGCGCGTGCAAATTAAAAATTCATATACATGTTATGGCGAATGTGATTAATTAATTATTATTAATAATAATCGATTTTAAAATTCGATCAGAATGAATAATTATAGATTATTATCAATACTGATAAAAGTGACTTTTAATAATAACACATGGTCTTGCATTGACCATAACAGTGCATATATATACAGTAAGGTTTCCGTTGGATGGAACTGGACATATGTTAGAATATAGAGGCTGTCCTGACTATAGGAAATCAAATAGAAATTATTGAATTATCCAATGATATGTTTTATACTAGGAGATAAGTACCGACAATATGTTTAGGAGAAAAAAGTTGTTATGATAAGGTGTTGAGTTGGAGTACTTAAACAAATAAATCATGTTCCAAAAGGTGGAATTTTCAAGATGGAAGAATTGTTGGATGGAAGTTGGAGGAAGAACTGGACATATGTTAGAATATAGAGATTGTCCTGACCATAGAAAATCAAATAGACATTATTGAATTATGCAATGATATGTTTTATACTAGGAGATAAGTACCGACAATATGTTTAGGAGAAAAAAGATGTTATGATAAGGTGTTGAGTTGCAGTACTTAAACAAATAAATCATGTTCCAAAAGGTGGACATTTTCAAGATGGAAGAAGAACTGGACATAAAATATAGAGACTGTCCTGACTGTAAAAAAACAAATAGACATTGTTGAATTATGCAATGATATGTTTTATACTACGAGACAACTACCGACAATATGTTTAGAAGAAAAAAAGATGTTATGATAAGGTGTTGAGTTAGATTACTTAAACAAACAAATCATATTCCAAAAGGGGGAAATTTTCAAGATGGAAGAATGGTAGGATGGAAGTTGGAGGAAGAACTGGACATATGTTATAATATAGAGACTGTCCTTACCGTAGAAAAACAAATAGACATTGTTGAATTATGCAATGATATGTTTTATACTACGAGACAACTACCGACAATATGTTTAGAAGAAAAAAAGATGTTATGATAAGGTGTTGAGTTAGATTACTTAAACAAACAAATCATATTCCAAAAGGGGGAAATTTTCAAGATGGAAGAATGGTAGGATGGAAGTTGGAGGAAGAATTGGACATATGTTATAATATAGAGACTGTCCTGACCGTAGAAAAAGAAATAGACATTATTGAATTATGCAATGATATGTTTTATACTGCGAGGCAAGTACCGACAATATGTTTATGAGAAAAAAAGATGTTATGATAAGGTGTTGAGTTGGATTACTTAAACAAACAAATCATGTTCCAAAAGGTGGAAATTTTCAACATGGGAGAATGGTTCATCAACAAATAATGTATTACAATAAGTGCATCAGACTAATGGGAGTGTTGGGAAAACGAGTATCAAGTCAGAGAGAGAGAGATCGCGTGATGCTATGAAATGAAAGCAAAAGAGACCTTATCGGATTTTATAACCAAAAGATAAAAATTTTGATTGAATTTCAAAAATGACGAAGAAAAAAAACAACAGCATGAAGTTGGATGGATGGACAGACGAAATCAGTTTCAATAAATAGTACGAATGTCGCATACTGAGTATGAAATTAAATTTCTAAAAAAAATATTAAAACTAGAGAAAGAAATGTGCTGAAATGAATATGTAATCTTTAAAAAGACTTTTTTTTATTTCTTCAGTATTGGGGTAGAGTAAAAAATAATTTTTGGATGATATAACTGAAAGCTACAAAATTTTTGTTTAATTATTAATTAATATTTTTTAATTAATTTTTAGACTTAATTTTTGGAAATTTCCAAAGATCTTCCTCTTGTATTGAAGAGAAATTTGGCCATATTTCATCAAGGCGAGACAACATTATGCGTTTGCATAAAATTCAAACAAAATTAATATTTGTACATAAAGATAATACTCATGATTTTGTTATAAAATAATATTTTTATTTCTAATGGATTTTATAAAATTAAATAGAATCTTACTTTGGTTGATTCGTAACTTTGAATCATAATATGGATCAACAAAATTACTTTTGATTTTCGCGTTATTAAATCTTAAAAATAAAGTAGTTTTAGTAGTATTTATCTCAGCTTTAGTAGTATTTGAGATTTCATTTTTAATTGTAATTTTAACTTCATTCATTTCTGATTAATTTGGCGAAATTTTAATAATTCATCTGACATGATTTTAGCGTTACATGCATTTATTAATTTTAGCTGCGGAACATTATTTTTGCAATAAAAAAATGAATGTTTTCTTTCTTTTATACCGAATTTCAAACTTTAAATTGATTATAAAATTACTAAAGAGTGACTCCTGTTTTGTTTATTTACAATTTAATGAAAAATAAATTATTAGCTAATGAAATGTTTCTCTTACATTTTTTTTATTTGTAGATTGTAATTATATCAAAGTTCTGTCTGGAAAGAGCAAGAGAGTAATTTGGAAATGGACTGCATTTTTTTAAAACCATGGTCAGAAGACTGTCCATGTGATGGCACTCACTTTCCACATTTCCATTCCATATTGGAAGTAAAAGAGAATTATTTACTCTTAGTTCCTTATTTAATTGCATTTTCTGTATATACATGTATCTTTGAAGAAGTCGAGTTTCAACCCCGCCCTTTTTCTGGCTCAAATTCGAGATCATACCAAGACTCAATAGAGCCTTCTAAAACTGGCAGAAAGGTATCTTCCAATAAGAAAAAAAAATTATAATTTAATAAATCAATTTTAATTCAAAATTAAACTGAAATTTGTATTAATTATTCTTTTGCATCCTTACATTCATTTCGAGTCTGGAATGCTTTCATTTCAATATCTTTATCTTATCACCAGTCAACAATTAAGCTTAAAAAGAGATATTATCCAATAAGGAAAATTTAGTTAACAAATAATTGTTTCAATTTACTTTAATTCTAAATAAAGCTCAAATTTAAGTAACTTAATTTTTTTTCTATATTCCTGTAATCATTTACGTATATTTGCTTTTTTTAAATCTGCAATTTTTAATAACTATAAAAATACTCTTTTTCGTTTATTTTTTTAAAATTATTTTAATTATTAAGCCTTCTGTAATAATATATTACATTTTTGTCTTTTTTTGTAACAGCATGTTAGCTGGTTTTCAAATTTGAATTTTATTTCATTACTTCACTTCACCAAATGAATGCTTCTTCTAGCATTACTTATACTTTTCAGAATGATTACAATCAACAAAAGAAGAAGATATAAATTACGATATCACTCTGAAATCTTGAAACAAGCAAAGTTTTAGAAATTGTATCCTTAAGCAACAATAAAAAAAGAATTCCGCAACATTTATATTTGGTAAATAATGTATTCATAAATTATGTTCTCCTTGTAATTTAGGCAATTGCGCAATGCTATTATAAAGCTCTGATTTTCACCAATGATTGCAAATCGCCTATAACAGCAAAGCAAATGTGTTGTAGGCATTTGGGAGAATTTTTATGTTTACGCTCACTGTTCTCCTAATACATGTTCATTATATCTCCTAATGGGCTTGCAACGAGAAGATTCCATAAATTTTGCAAGGAAATAACCTTTGTTTTTAGTATTGTTACAAATTTCTAATATTGCCTCATGCGCAGTTAGTTTCCTAGTGCTGAAGATAGTTTTACAGTTATTTTAATGAATGTTGAATAGGCGCTATGTTAACGACTTCCAACCTTGTTTTCAATGTGTTATCTTAAAAAACAGATGACAAAAATGAATGTTCTAGAAAATACAAGAATTATGACGATATCTCTTTTAAGATTTGAGATTCCATTATACTTCTGGAAGGCTTTATAACCTGATTTAAAACTAACATAAACTCGAAAGAATGAAGAGAGTCATTCAAGTGGATTCTACATTTCGAGTGTTGATCTATGAAAGAGCTCTCCAAAAGCACTCGGAGTAGTATTGTGATTTCTGAAAGTGCTGTCATTTTATACGCTTCAGCTATGTTTCGGGATTTGTGTTTATGTGGAATACAGCATAGTTACTTATTATTGAACTTGTTGGATAATAAGTAACGGCCCCGTTTACTTACCGAAAGATACAATATATTTTTGGAATTTTAACCCTTGACCATTGATTATCCAGTACCTGAATCTTTGTACCTGCCTTTATCATAAATCCAGTTCCTGCCTTTATCATAAATCCAGTTCCTGCCTTTATCATAAAAAGGGAAAGCTCTGAAGATTTTCTTTTACAGCCAGCCTTAGAACAGTTTTTAGAAAACGATTTTTTATATTTCAACTGATTCTAAATAATAAAATCAAACGAAAATAGACTTTCTGCGTTTGATCCGGTATAGAAAATATTCATTAGGACTACTCTCTATGTCTCAGACGGTTGAAATGTTACATTTTCTTTTCTTCAAAAAGTTATTGGGATCATATTATTATAAAATGAACTGTTCGTTATCATAATAGTCAGTACAATTATTCGTTACAAAATATGATGCAAATATTAAATGTCTAAACATGGATGACAAATATGAATAGTATAAAAGGTGTATATTTCAGCTGACATCGAATTATTTTGCTTATAACATTTTGTGTTCCTTTTTAACATAATTTTATTAACTCGTTTTTTATCTGTCTATGTGTTCAGTACAGATTTAGCAATCGAACTTAAATAAGCAAAATTTTCATTTCTGATAGATGGCGCTATGAGAAGTCGTATCAGTGTCTGTGTCAATTCCATTTTCAAGCATTTTATAAATTCGATTTCTTTCCTGTCTGTTTGTTTGTCTGTTAAAAATTTTACAATCGATTTTCAACTAATTTCCCAATGAGCTAGAGACTTGGAATTTTAAACATACCTCAGAACTGGATGGCGATGCAATATTAAGCCGCTTTCCTGGCTATTTGATTCAAATTTTGTCATTGGTTGTAGCTCATCCGGAAGTTAGTTTAAAAGGGATTGCAAAATTTCACACACGCAAGACTAAAAAGCAGAAAATTATTATTTAGATAATTTTTAGTATATCACTTTTTTAAAACAGACTAAAAAGTATAATATGATATTGCCTAGTCTCATGCAAATTTATAAAGGAAAATTTGTGATTGTGTATTTTTTAAATACCCACTTACTAATTTCCAGGGCAGCTTGTACGGAATTAAGAATCTGTATGGAGTTATAAATTTGTATGGTTAAGGGGAGAAATTATTTTTACTTTTTAGTCCATTTTAAAAACGCGATATATTTATTTATAGAATAATTATGTATGTAATTTAAATTATGTAATTATGTTATGTTAACAAATGCAATAATGAAAATTACATCTTGTGTTCTTTTAACTGATCAGCGGAACATATTTTATGAATATCCTGAGCAGGAGTGTTCAATTTTTTTTAATTCTGAAAAATTATTGTCTTTCTTTAAGTGTTCTTCTCTGTTGTTCTCAATGCTATTGCAATTTCAGAGCACCCATGGCAGAAGGTCAAAGGAATTTGAAGAAACGGAAATGGGAAGGATGTTACTGAACAGCGATGGAAGACATAGATTGATGTATCGACCAATTACGTGTCAACTTTCAAAAGTTGCTGGATGATCTTTTACGATCGTGCTTACCACCTGTTTTGTCTTCCAATTCTGACATAATTTTATATATTTTTCTTTTTTCTATGTCGATCTGTCGAGTCAACTTCCTTTTTAAAGCCTCCAAATAAAGAGAAAATTTAAAAGATATTCGAATTTCAAGTCTGAAATATTGTAGGAACTTAAGCTGGAATTGTGTTTATTTATTATTTTATTTATTTTGCTTATTTATTTATTATTTTATTTATTATGCTTATTTATTTATTATTTTATTTATTATGCTTATTTATTTATTATTTTATTTATTTTGCTTATTTATTTATTATTTTGTTTATTTATTATTTATTTATTTATTTATTATTTATTTTGTTTAGTTATTATTTATTTATTCATTTTGTTTGTTTATCATTTATTTTATTTTACTAATTTATGTTTTATTTATTAATTATTAAATTATTTTTTCACTTATTATTTATTTTGTTTATTTATCACATAGGTTCCCAAAGTGGTCCAGGTGGACCCCCAGGGGTCCATAGGAGACCACACTGGGGTCCACGTAGAGGTGAAAAGAAGACAGGGGTTCACAAGTTGTAAGTAGGGCTCCATGAAAAATTTTCTGGTTTTCATAATAAAGATCAAAAATTTTGGCTTGGATTTACCTATCAACGTAGGCAGGTAGCATCATTCACTAGTAGGTACTCCAAAATATTCGAGACTCAGTTCAAACACAAAATTGAATAGAACAATAGATAATAGTACAAGTGTCAAGACTTGCAAAGTGCCGCCCTTGCGCCCGCTCGTCCGGGATGCTACTTTTTTTTTCTTCTTAACACCCCCAATTTAGGGTGATATTTTTAGGTGTTTGGGGAATACAGTAGAAATGTAGCAGCAGGGGGTCTACCGAAAATTGTAAAACTTTGAAAGTGGTACACGAGAAAAAAAAGTTTGGGAACCTCTGATTTATCATTTATTTATTTTATTTTTTATTTTATTTATATACTCATTATTTATTTTATTTATTTATTATTATCATTACTGCTTTCTTGAGTACAAAGTATACAAAGAAAACGTATTGTAATTGTCAGAAAATTCGAACTGGAGATTTTGAGAAATCTCAGACTTCTACCAGCCCATTTTTTTTTTTTTTATAAAATGATATCTATTTTTCTGCGTACACTGTAACTCAAAACCACTTTAGGCTTGAAGGATGAAATTTGATATATATTCTTTACACCAAATTTGCAATTTTCTACTGAATTTGGATAAAATACATTCGCAGCAAGTCAGTCTGTTCGATTGTGTGAGTATAATTGAACACAATAACTGCAAGACATAAACACAATAACTGCAAGACTATATAGATAAAATTCGGTACATAGATTTATGTTTTATAATGCAGACCCGCATCGTATTTTGAAACCAAATTTGTCAAAGGGCTGATCATCTATCAATCCGTACTTTTCTTTTCATGTAAATACAATAACTCAAAAACACAACGACCTGAATCAATAAAAATTGGCTACACTTCGCAATTAAGTACAAATGAAATATTTTAAAATATTGTAAAGTATTGTTGTAAAAATGCATTTAAAAATACTTTTTTTAAAAAATTCAATGATATTAGAGCATAAGTTTTAGGGTGATAAAAATTATCACCAAGAAGATTATTTCTAGAATTTTAAAATATTCAAAATAGTTTTTTGCTCAATAATATGCTCCGCAATTATTGATGAAAAGCATTTGAATGATTTTTGGTTACAATTCTAGTTAAAATTATCGAAATTCTTCATTCTGTGAAAAGTCGCTTAGGTAGTAGAAATTATCTACTGCATTTAGTGACTCTATATTCAATAGTCTTTTTGCAGAGCACTTTGAATGATTTTTTATCTTGCATATCTAATCACGCAAATTAAAAAAAAATATGCAAATTTATAAACATAATAATCTTTAAAATATTTAAAAATAAAATTGGTTTCACTAAAGAACTCTTATTTTTTTTTTAAATTTTAAAGTGATGTAAGTACGATATTTGTGCAATAGTACGTTTCGAAATTGTTTAAGAACGTTTTTGAAATTTTGATTATTTTTTACTAGAAATGAAATTGAAAACATATAGAAAAAAAAACCTTTCTTAATGAATACCAACGATTCAAGAAACGATCGTAAGTCAAATTTGGTAGCTCTTCACCAAATATTCTTGATATTTGACAGGAATTGAGACTCTCTTCGACCCGAAGAGAGTATCAGTTCCGGTTTGAACTTGTTTGAGATGACTTTTGAAAACTGACTTGTTACTATATATTTTACTAACTCATAAAATTTTAAAAAATTTCATTTGATTATCCTTATAATTAAATAAGGTATTACTTAAGCTATTCTAAACACGTCTCTTCAATTTTAAAGAATTTTAAAAAAATTGGTAAATAATTACAGATTCATAGACATTAAATCTGTGAATCAGAATTGTAAACTTCTTTTTTATTGGTTTAAGAGTGGTTATTTATGTAAGATGGTCCATAACGTCGTCTGCTTTAATTGCATAAAATTATTTATACAACTAAAATAATAATTCTTTAAAAATTCAGAAATTCTTTTAAAATTATTTATTTGATCAGTTACTTTGACTAATAAATAATACATAATCAATTCTTTAATAATAATTCTGTTTAGAAACCAGCAGACTGTTCCAAAATTTTCACCCATACTCTCTAAAAAAGGTGTGTCTCTCAGAGGCAATTGGCCTACAATAGTCACGAAATATTAACCTTTAGAAAGAATATATATTTTTACTAAACATATATTGGGCGCCTTGGCGAGTTATTTGTCGATTAATCCCTGGAATGCGATTAATAGCAGCCAAATATTGGGTTTCTCCTAGGCGAGTTTCTCTTAACCAATTGGAACAAAAGAATTGACGCAGAACTTCACTTGTAGTCACAAAATCTCATACCAAATTTGATAAATTTAAGTCCTTGTGATTTCGATTCATCACATTTACATGTTTCTGAAGGTACAAAGCGACAGACAGCCAATCCCCTGTTGTATGTGAGTCAACATTTTAAAGGTATAGACGTTTCAAGAATATAGACTTTAATTCTATATGTCGAATTTTATCAACATAGCTCTCTTCGTGTTGTAATTATTGCGTTAAATCACGAACAGCCGGACCTACAGACTTCCTCTGAGAGGAATTCGCCCAAAATTTGATCGAAATCAATAAATTTGAAAATTGTAAAAAATAGGAATACAATTTTCATCCGTCTAGATCAAAGCGTTTTTCAGTTATCTTTGTTACAGACAGACTGATAGATCAAAGCGTCTTTCAGTTATCTTTGTCACAGATAGACTAATAGATCAAAGCGTTTTTCAGTTATCTTTATCACAGATAGACTAATAGATCAAAGCGTTTTTCAGTTATCTTTGTCACAGACTGATAGATCAAAGCGTTTTTTAGTTATTTTTGTCACAGATAGACAGATAGATCAAAGCGTTTTTCAGTTATCTTTGTCACAGATTGACAGATCGATCAAAACGTTTTTCAGTTATCTTTGTCACAGATGGATAGATAGATCAAAGCGTTTTTCAGTTATCTTTGTCACAGATAGACAGATAGATCAAAGCGTTTTTCAGTTATCTTTGTCACAGATAGACAGATAGATCAAAGCGTTTTTCAGTTATCTTTGTCACAGATAGACAGATAGATCAAAGCGTTTTTCAGTTATCTTTGTCACAGATAGACAGATAGATCAAAGCGTTTTTCAGTTATCTTTGTCACAGATAGACAGATAGATCAAAGCGTTTTTCAGTTATCTTTGTCACAGATAGACAGATAGATCAAAGCGTTTTTCAGTTATCTTTGTCACAGATAGACAGATATACTGACGGACATTTTCCAAAAATGTGTTTTCCTTACCCAGGAAGGTCTAAAGCGTGGAGATTCGCTAAAATCTCGCGTTCCAATTTTTTTAAGGATTTCTATACCTTCTCTGTACTACGTGTACGAGAAAGTAATAATACCAAAATACACATTTCATTTCCAAACTAAACAAATAAATTTTTCTTTGGATAAAATTTTAAAACTATAAGAGCATTTTTTTTTCTTTTTGAGAATTGGCGTTTATTTTTGCACTAACTTGACTTAGATTTCTGGAATTCAAAGAATACACGTAAAAATCTGTTATCTGTTAAAAGAAATCAATGTTCTGTGTGAGGTTACTGGAAATCAATTTCTTAAAACTGGTCTTTTTTCTTTCAGTCTTAACTATTTTACAATTATATTAAACCAGTCTATCGATTTCTTATAGGACACATATGTTTTAACCGTAAGCTTGTCTTTTTTGGAGAGAAGACTTCCAATTGTTCCATGTGTCCTATTAATATTATCGTGAACCATATTTTAATAGTATGTCCTGCTTTTAATTCCATTCGTCAACAATTTTCCAAACTCATCGTCACTAGAAATGAAAGACATAGTGGCCGAAAAAGTATATTTTTACTTTCTTAAAAGTTATTGGCTACTTCTTTTGTATATGATTTTACCTTTAACTTCTTCGTATACGAAATATAGAGATTCGTCATAAAATTCGAACTCCGCATTTAGGTGAATCTCTACATTTTAGACATCCCTCAGTTCAAGAAATACATTTTTGGAAAATGTCCATCCTGTCTGTCTGTCTATGACAAAGATAACTGAGAATCACTTTGAGCTAGATGGATGAATTTTGGTATATAGGCTTAAAACCAAATTTTTAAATTTTTAGCAAATTGTAGCAACATACGTTCAGCGGAAGTCTTTCTGTCCGGCTTTTCGAATATAACTACAAAACGAAAAATGCTAGAGAGATAAAATTCTTTACATAAATTTAATATCTATATTGTGGACATTTATCAAATTTTGAGTTAAATCCAACAAAAGATTGACCTTTCTATCGGTTTGTGCTTTCAGAAATATATATACGTGATAACTCAAAAATTCAATGATTTAAATATTTTAAATTTGGTACATGATTTTGCGACTTTATGTGCAGTTATATGTCAAATTTCTGTATCAATTGGTTTGGAAGAACGTGTCTGAATACCAAATTTGTTTTTTGGATACTTTTGACCGCATACCAGAGATTAATCGCAAGATGAACCAGCTAAGGATCAAACGACAGATTCAGTAACAATGCTATATTCAAGCCAAAGGTACGCTGCAATTACTGTAAGCCAATGCCATACAAAGCGTTCACTGAGATAACATTTTTGTTAAACTGTATGCAAAAACGATTTGCAGTAACCACTCCCGTTGGTTTTGTTTTCTTTTCACATGCAATTCTTTTTCCATTTTAAAGCCTTTATGCAAATTTATAAATTTTTTGTGACATTAAATTCTACTTACCCTTGAAAATATTATAAAATTTTATAATTCTAATGGTTTCGCTTGATAAACTTTTAACTATACGCATGGTCCAGTTTAGCCAAGAAGGATTCTTGCAACAAAAAATTTCAAAACCAAATCAAAAAACTAAATCAGTTTAAATTGAATCGGTCTCAAATCATATCGTGAGAATCAAAAATATCGTATTTTTAGATGTGACTTATAACTAAAAGGTTATTTGAAGAGAAATATCATTAAGTATAAATGATTTATATCATAAAAGAAGCTAGTATCAAATTTATCTTAAGTGTTGAATTTTTTCAAACTCAAATTATCAGACTCTTGGATTTGTTTTTATAATCATTCAACGTAATTTCTGAAATAAAATGATATCATATGTGAATTAATAAAATATTACAGCTATCTAGTTAAAATTTTGGCATGATGAATTTTTTTTTATTACAATTTATTTTTAAACATATTAAAATTCTGAGCTAATAACAGTTGATAAATATTTATTTGCATAGTCAAATTCGATTGTTCTATCCCTTTCCCCACTATTTTTCCGAACATCCTTAATTTGGCTGATTTTCTACAAGTTAAAATTATTTTTGGCTCGAATTGAGATACTTTAATCAGGATAAGTTCTGATTTTTTACCTTCTCCTATATGACGTAATATAAGGATAAAGTATTGTTATCGTCAAAAATTTTGATCTCAAAATTTTGACGAATCCTCACATTTCAGATTTCCCTGGGCCCAAAAGATACATTTTTGGAATTTTGATTGTCTCACTCAGAACACCATAATCCAAAAGTGCTTTGAGTTTAGTTTAGTTATATTTACGTCCCGTTTAAAGCAACACTAGGGCTATTTTGGGACAGACCTCTTAATTGTGAACCACGGTCAGATGACGAGAATGACACCTAGGCTGGCCACACCACACCAACGGGAGGACGTTTGGCCCTGACATATTTATCGTGCAGCAGATCCCCTTACACGGCGGTTCTTCGGTGGAATGGGGTCTCGAACCTGAAACTCTAGGGCTCACAAGCCGAGATCTTACCACCACGACTCCCAAAAATGTTTTGAGCTTCACTGCCGAAAATTTGGTATAAGGATTTCGTAGAAGCAACTGTCTGTTCGTCTGCCCGAGTATAAGTGCATAATAATAATAACCAAATTTAAAGAGATAAATTGATAAAATTTGGTGTACAGTTTAGCATCTAAAATGTAGGCTCTTATCAAATTTTGAACCAAATCTGACAATGAGTTGTATCAACAAGCTGACTGTAAGCTTGTCAGTACTTCTGAATGCATGTAAATGCAATGGCGTAAATAAATGAAATTCGGTATGTAATCTTGTTTCAAGAAATATAGTTAGTTCTATGTCAAATTTTAGTTTCATCGTTCGGCAAACTA